>NC_092815.1:6098459-7407626 GCF_023375885.2 Dermacentor andersoni | reverse complement strand
GGTGATCCAAGCTTATCTGTCGATGTGACACCAGCGCCATCATGGAAGGGTCAATAGCTTTCGTCGACTGAGACTGGGTGCATCAGCAGATACTTGTCGCCGATAGAAGCAGCTCGAGACGATGGTTGTAGCTCGTAGCACGCCGGTGTAGGGCCCGTGGGGAACAGCAGGAAGCCTATCTGTAGAATAAACAGGAACGGATTTGAAGGCTGCATCTTTGCGATGCTGCCGTATCCACTGCCAGCTGTGCCGTATGCGTCCTGCTTTATAGCGTCGCTCCATGGTGTCGTCATTGGTGATCCAAGCTTATCTGTCGATGTGACACCAGCGCCATCATGGAAGGGCCGGTAGCTTTCGTCGACTGAGACTGGGTGCATCAGCAGATACTTGTCGCCGATAGAAGCAGCTTGAGACGAAGGTTGTAGCTCGTAGCACGCCGGTGTAGGGCCCGTGGGGAACAGCAGGAAGCCTATCTGTAGAATAAACAGGAACGGATTTGAAGGCTGCATCTTTGCGATGCTGCCGTACCCACTGCCAGCTGTGCCGTATGCGTCCTGCTTTATAGCGTCGCTCCATGGTGTCGTCATTGGTGATCCAAGCTTATCTGTCGATGTGACACCAGCGCCATCATGGAAGGGCCGGTAGCTTTCGTCGACTGAGACTGGGTGCATCAGCAGATACTTGTCGCCGATAGAAGCAGCTCGAGACGATGGTTGTAGCTCGTAGCACGCCGGTGTAGGGCCCGTGGGGAACAGCAGGAAGCCTATCTGTAGAATAAACAGGAACGGATTTGAAGGCTGCATCTTTGCGATGCTGCCGTGCCCACTATTAAGGCTTGAAGTACGAATGCAGCAACTTCAGACGCTAAGGCAGAACTCACACAAGCTGTTTCGGCGTAGCGTGTCAAATGGTCAACGGCTGTCACAATCCATCGTTTACCGGTGAGAGTCACAGGAAGAGGACCATACAGGTTAATGCCAACGACTTCAAGTGGTTGCGACGGACACGGAACCGGTTGCAGTTGTCCGCGTGGAGCTGATGTAGGGAGGTTTCGACGCTGACATAGGGCGTAGGAAGCGACATACCTCGCCACACTGGCGGACAAGTCAGGCCAGTAGAAGCGACCTTTGATGCGGTCATAGGTTTTCTGGAAACCAAGGTGACCAGCAGTCATGTCGTCGTGAGAAGCCTGCAGGACATGAGCACGTAGAGAGCGTGGCAGGACAGGAACCCAGCGCTGACCGTCAGGGTGATAGACATGACGGTACAGGACGCAGTTGTCAATCTTAAATAGCGTCAGCTGTCGACGAAGGCGGGCGTTAGGCGGGCGCGAAGCTCCTTGAAGGTGGTCTATGATGCGCTGACAGTAAGAGTCTGCAAGTTGCTGAGATTGGAAGAATCTGTTTTCGTGTGTAGGCACCTCCTCTACAGTGGCCAACGAGAAAGCATGTGAAGAGGGGTCGTGCGAAAGCTTGTCACGGATGGTAATTGGAGGTCCATTGTATGGTGTCATAGAAAGCGGACAGCAAGAAAGCGCGTCTGCATCCTGGGGTTTTTTGCCGCACTTGTAGGTGATAGTAAAGTCGTATTCTTGCAGACGAAGGATCCACCGACCAAGTCATCCAGACAAGCTCTTCAGCGTCGGAAGCCAGCATAATGCATGATGGTCTGTAACCATGGTGAAATGGCGGCCGTGAATATAAGGTCCAAACTTCTGCACAGACCAGACGATAGCTAGGCATTCCTGCTCCGTGATGGTGTAATTCTTTTCGGCGTTTGTGAGAACGCGACTTGCGTACGCGACGACCCTCTCACCTAAAGTGTCGTCTCGCTGTAGGAGAATGCCACCAATTCCGTGACCACTAGCATCCGTATGCAGGAGGGTAAGGGGCAGCTGCATCAAAATGGCGAAGTACTGGTTCAGATATGAGAGCGCGCTTCAAATGGGCGAACGCTGATTCACATTCGGGAGACCACACAAAGGGAACATTAGAACCCAGTAATTTGTGCAGAGGTGACGCTATTTAGGCGAAGTCTCGTATGAATCGGCGAAAATAGGAAGCGAGGCCTAAGAAACTGCGCAAATCTTTGGTCTTTTCGGGACGAGGGAAGTGCCGAACTGCCGAAACCTTGTCATGATCAGGACGAATGCCATCTTTGCTCAAAATGTGACCTAGTACCTTGATCGTCTTGCTCGCAAAATGGTATTTCTTGGTGTTTAGCTGAAGTCCAGCGTTGGCAAGGCACGTGAGAACTTCATCCAGACGTTTCAGGTGCTGAGAGAAGGTTGACGGGAAAACAACATCGTCCAGATAGCACAAGCAAGTCTTCCACTTCAGGCCACGAAGAACGGTGTCAATCATGCACTCGAACGTTGCGGGCGCATTGCAGAGGCCGAAAGGCATGACATTAAACTCGTACAGCCCATCTGGTGTCGAAAACGCTGTTTTCTCTTTATCGTCCTCATGCATAGGTACCTGCAGTAGCCGGAACGCAGATCGAGACTGGAGAAGTGCTCGGTACCCTGCAGGGAATCCAAGGCATCGTCTATTCGCGGCATAGGGTATACGTCCTTGCGTGTGATCGTGTTAAGTGCTCGGTAGTGGATACAAAATCTAACAGAGCCGTCTTTTTTACGAACCAAAACAACGGCGGATGACCAAGGGCTAGCAGAGGGACGTATTATGTTCCGTTGGAGCATGTCGGTGACGTTCTCGTCAATGACTTTCCTCTCGGCTAGCGATACGCGATACGGTCTACGGCGCACGATGGATGTGCCATCTGTCTCTATCCGATGCGTTGTAATCGAAGTTTTTCCCAACGAAGATGAATGCGCGTCAAACGAAGCTTCATGTTTTTGGAGCAAAGCAAGCAACTGTTGTGACTGCGAAGGTGTCAGGTCGGAACGGATGGCAGCTGCAAGAGCGGCGAAGGGGTGACGGCGAGCGGCGTCTCGCAGGACGATACGTCGGAACCGTCTTGGATGCTACAGTAGGTGATGGAGAGCGGCTGCGTGGTGGAGCATAAGGACGGCGTTGGTCATGCAGGCTCCCTAGACGTTGGAATGTAGCTCCGCGCGAAAAGTCATCCCAATCGTATGCGTCATATCCGCGACGCTGGTCTTGCTGGCGCTTGCGGCAAAAACGTGCTATATGGCCACGATAGCCGCAGTAGTAGCAGGAGTGGTGGAGTGTGCTTTACGGTCCTCCGTCCTCTGACTCCCCGCTGAACCTCCTGGAGCTTCGATCAGGTCGCCGATTGTGCCAGCTGTCCGCCAGTATGTCGCAGGACGAGCCAGCGGGCAGTTCTACTTCAAACATCTCGGCCTCGGCTACCCTGCACCTCCACCACTTGTGATGCAGCAGTTATCCCAACGTTTATTACGCGTCGGAGATGCGGCGAACCGACCGCGCCCAAAGCACGGATCACACAAGAGCGAGCCCCACAAGCGATGATGAAGAAGAACGCCATATGAGCCCCACATGATGATGATCATGTACAGATGACAAAGTGTAGCTTATAAATGCCCACAATATATATATATATATATATATATATATATATATATATATATATATATATATATATATATATATATATATATATATATATATATATGCATGAGATGCGTGCATGCGTGAGATTCGGGAAACGAGAGGTTAGGGCCACCGAGAATTGACAACACGAAATCGCTACAAATAGGGCTTCGCAAATACGCTACCGACATACCTTGCACAGGCTTTCTCGTGACAACAGTCTAAAATATTAACGCAGACAAATTCCGAACATCGTCCCCTGCCGCGATTCCCTCTTAAGCCTGAAATACATAGAAGCTAGCTAATACAAATCTTGGAAACGTATTCGGGGAACCTAATACGCGAATAGATGTTGGAACTACACATTCGATAACACTACAAATGTAGAACTTATCTTCAAGAACTTCTCCACAGCAACTTACGAGGCGCACTGCCAAAACGGGCTTTCTTTGAGGATGCGAAATTTCCGCACAGAAGGTACAGAGAAAAATTACGGGAAGGTTTTTGTTTACAATATTCACGCAAAGAATAAGGGAAAGCAAGCAGCAACAACATCTAGCTGTAAAGTTAACACGCAGATCTTCAGCACGTCAGAACGACCGTATATGCGTCCATTCCTTTCGTCTACATCTGCAGTTATTCTTTCTTGCTTAATTTGTTTGTACTCCCGAGAAGTGTATTACGACCGCGGCGATAGCAGAGCTTTCAATTCCTTACAAGCGCGAAATGTTTAAACCATGTCTGAGTGATCGAAGAAGGCACCATTGTAGGTAAATGAGGCATACAACTCCCAACTCCCTAGGGCTTAGGCTCGCTGCGTTCCCAGAAAAACTACGAGGTTAGTTACCTCCAGCCCCCCCCCCCCCCCCCCCCCACCCAATTCCTCCTTCTCATTAGCTCTAGTATAACCACTGTCCAAACCTGTAGAAAGGATGAAGACACCACTGGGAGCTGTCAAGATCGCCTGCTTTGTGCAGAGCGGTCTGAGCGGAATCTCAAAGCGGTATTGAGACGGCGGCGCGACTGACCATCTTGAATAGCCATAGAGTTTCCTACAAAAATTACTAGAGGGAACTCTGGCGCTGCTGTCGTTGTCCTACCATGGGAATGATGGGAAGTACATGGATTTGTCTGATCTTCGTGCTTGTGGATTCAGACGTTCTTGTGGCTTTGTATATTACGCTATATAAATCTTATTGTTGCATATTTCAGCGCAATCTATATTCTTCGAAGTGCAGAAGACGCCGGGAACGCGTACAATTGCTATTAATTGCAACGATTGAGCTTGTCCAGATGGCCAAATCGAAACGCGCCAAGCGTCTCAAGGCAATGGCATGCCCGCGATAAATTCATAAGGGCGTTTCATTCGCTTGTCGATACGTGCATCCGTGGGTTAATGGTTTCGATATCAGGCTTCTGTGCTAGAGTCTCTGTGTTCGAATCCTGCCGTAGGGCAATTTTAATGATGTTTATGTAATTATTTATTACGCAATACACTGTTGAAAATGATGAGTTTACAAAATCACAAAGCCGTTTGAAACCAAAAGGACGAAGTTTAGACAAATCCATGTACTTCCCATAATTCCCATGCTGGAACAACCGCTCCCATTGCAGCTCCCGTAGACACTAGCGCCAGAGTTCCCTCTAGTAATTTTTGTAGGAAACTCCATGTGAATAGCGACCCGGGGGCGCTAGTTCTCGGACGCCACGGGACAAGCAGACGCGACAGGCGGATCATACGCGACTCAAGGCCTCTCTGTAAGCGCTGAAAACTTTTCCCTTTCTTATTTTTACCCAAAAGTGTGAAGTGCTGTTCAAGTTCAGCGAAAATATATCGTGTACCTAGGCGCGCTCAAGACCGTGTGCATGCGTGAGATTCAGGAAACAAGAAGTTAGGGCCACCGAGAATCGACACTGAGGTAATGGACGCAGGAACAGCAATGAACGCACGTTTATTGAGTTAATCGTCTAAGTGGTGAACTCTGGCGTGACGTCATGTCACTCAGGCATTGACGCATGCGCTCGTGGCGTGCGTGAATTGCTGACATTCCATCAATTCCTTCCCCTTAAGAGGAGCTTTAAAATTGGAGGACGCTTAAGCTTCGCCTTCAAGAGTGGAACGCGATAGCGTTCCCGTCAACCCGCCAAGGGGTGTAAGACAATGCGCTACGGCGCAGTGATCACTTACGAGGCGCCCCGCATCGGACTTTGCACCCGCCAATAACGCGGTGACCGCCGAGCAACGCAGCGTTCGGTGCGGCAACGAAACGTGCGCCTGAGCAAGCGGAACGAACCAAAGAACTCAGTGTCTCGGAGGGAGAAACGATCTACGCGAGCCAAACATCGTGATCGGCACGAACAGCCGGGCCGCGACGCGCCATGAAGGCCGACGCGATCATGGGGCTGACGCCTCGATGGGATCGTCCTCTATCTCGCTTGGGAGCACCAGGCAGACGCATGACTCCTCGGAAGCAGCTCGACACACATCGCAGTGGACGCTTTCCCATCAGGCGAGCTACGGCGCAGCGATCACGTCAGTGGCGTCCCGCATCGAACGCTGCACCTAGGAATCGCGCTGTGAGCGGAAAGAGGAGCCGCGTCGCCTAAACATGAGGGTTCGAGTGACGCACGCTGGAAGTTGTAATGGGAGAGAGCGAGAAAACTTATTAAACGCAAGGGTAGCGGGGCATCCTCTCACCGGTCCCCGCACGGCCCGAAGGGGAGAAGCGGGCGAGTGGCGCGCCACGTGTCGGGGCAGCGCCACACATTGCGAGAAGGGGGTCTTCTGTGTTTGCCGCAAGATGGCTCTGCGTGTGCGCAGAGCGCAGAAGAAATGTAGCGGAAACGTACTACTCGTGTAACTGCGACTTCTGTAAGTTACATGCTCACAGTTACCGATATACACCGCAGTATAACTTTCTACAGCACGTTTCTGAGGCAACACCGCATTCACTAGAGGCGCTTTTGTACCGCTTTGAACCATCGAACTCATGGCTGCTGAGTGGTAGCGTCTCCGTCTCACGCTCCGGGGACCCTGGTTCGATTCACACCCAGCCCATCTTGCAAGTTGTTTTTTAAATTATTTATAGAGTGCCTCTCGCGATTTATCGCTCACGGCCAACGCCGCCGACGCCGACGACACAGGCTTTTCTGCGACACGAGCTCCTTAAAGAGAAGCTGAAAGGTTTTCCAGAAGAAATGAGTGAAGAGCAGTACGCCGTGGTTTTCAACCCTCTGAATTCGAATATCGCATCGAAATTGAGTGAAAGAAAGCGCAAACATATTTTATTTCGACGAAAAGTGCAGCAGCTGACACGCCCTGCTCGCGCGCCTCGTTTCCGCCTGTGATTGGTCGGGCGCCTCGTGACGTCAACAATGGTGTTCGTCCGGACCGACTGCTGCCGCTACACACGAAGCACGGTACAAAGTAGTTTGGTGGTGTTTGGCTGAGACGGTCATGGAAATTTTCGAGAACTTGCGTTTCCCTGAGGAGTTCGGCGTTAAGTCGAAACTCTACGAGAGCGATGTTGCGCGCGACGGTGACGGGCGACAGCTTCGAGCGACAAAACGGGCCGTCGCTTGAACAAATCGCTCGGTGTTGTCGCTCGATCGCTCGTTTCTAGAAATCTAGAACTCGTCGCTCGTCGCCCGGAAATGCTATGAGCGACTAGCCAATTGCGCGAAGCCGAAACTGGATGTACATAACTCAAATACTGCTGTTTGTCGCACGGAACGAGCAAACTATTGAATTTCACACGTGCAAGAATAAGAACCTAGTGCAAGACCTTCAGAAATATTTTATGCTCCTTCTTCAGTAAAATACATCAACTTAAATTGATAAAGCCTGCGTCACGCTAGTTTCGGCGCGTATATTGCTGCCCTCATTCCGGGAAGTCGTCGCTCAAAGCCGTCGCTCGCGTGGAGTTCGGCTTGCAGACGACGAGTGAACGCGACAGCCATCGCCTCGCTTGTAGCGCTGTCGTTGTCGCGTGCAAGATCACTTGTAAGGGGTTTATACTTACACATACTACACGTACGTACATACTTGTACATACTACATGTACGAGCCGATTGCGAAGAGCCGGCCTCTCCAAGAAGCAAAATATGCTGGTGCAAGCACTGATTTCCACGCGAACGAAGGCGAAGTGTTAGCATCTCCTTGAGTTGGAAATGTTCTTTGGCGAGGATGTTTTTTTTCTAAGCTGCATTCAGCGTTCCAGTGAGTACGTTTCCGGGCAAACAACTGTAGCGTTATGTTGCTGCATGCCTCCTCGTAGAACGTAAGCGGTGATGCGATCTTCAGCATTTGTGCGCTGCCCCAAAGCTGTCGGCAATCTATACAGACGGTTTAAACGCGGGAAAAGTTTACTGGCTGTTGTAGCACGTGTAGTATAGAACCTTCATCAGCGCGCCATCCGCACGCTACTCGTAACCGACGAATTCCGTCGGCTACGTGAGATGGTCAGTTTCTTATGTGTGCGAGAGAAGGGGGAGTGCAGCGTCTTGGCGTGAGCAGACTTTCCAACACATGCAAACTTTACGCTTGCACTGAGTTATGGTAGCTGCATGCAGGCTGTTTCACAACACACGTGCGAATAGAAAATTCGCGGCGCTTGGCGATGAAACCTTGCGTCAAGGGTGGGCGATAAACATGCACCTCCCGTTCAGCGTGCTATTTTTTTTTTTTTTTAGGAGAACCCAAAGCACGCATTATTGATAAACTCCAGTAGTAATCGTCACGGAAGTGGTTAGAGCACAACACTTGTTCTTGAGCGCTTGAAGTTGTTTCGCTTCACAGCAGCCTCCCACTTTTCTTTCAGCGCCTTCCTCGTCCAACGATGTTGGTTGCTGAGCCTCCGCGCGGTGTCTTAGCTGATCTTCATGACGCTCACATAGTTCCCCATCCTCGGTCTTGACCGTGCTCAGGCCGGCGCCCCTGGTATTCTGTATCACTGCGGGTCTCCAGCTGGCACCTGCCCTATAGTCCTCGCACCAGACCGGTTCTCCGGACGAATGTCTACGGGGAAGTGCACCTGCAGCAGGAAAAGGTCGTGACACCACACTATCCAACAGAGTACGCGGTTTGAAATCAAGAAGCCAGGTGTCTTTCCGCTTTAGAGTGGGGGAGGCGCCGATAACGCAGTCGCCATCGGGCCAGGCGCCTTTCAAGGGTACCATGCACGTTTTTTGCGCAGACCTTCTTTAGCAGTGCGCACTGCCCTTTCTGCCAGTCCGTTGGATTGCGAATGATATGGAGAAGATTGTAGCTGTACTATGCCATTATCTTCCATGAATTGGCGGAACTGTATCCTTGTAAACTGGGCCCCGTTGTCGGAGACAACTGTTCGTGGCAACCCAAATCTGCTGAAAATGCCCCGCAACGCTTCAACAGTGTTATCTGCACTGGTTACTTTAAGCGGAACAACCTCGATCTATTTGGTATGCGAATCCACTACGATCATCAACATTCGCCCTTCAGCTGGTCCTGCGAAATCAACGTGGATTCTAGACCATCGCTCAAGTGTGCCCGGCCACGGAACCGGCTCTTGCGCGCGTGGCATGCTGCAGTTTTGCTGGCACACTGCACATGCGTGTACGATATTCTGGATATCCTTGTCAAGTCTGGGATACCCGAAAAGTGCCCGAGCCAGATTTTTAATCGCTGACATGCCTTGATGGGTATCGTGCAGCAGCTGCAGCATTGATTCCCGAGCTGCGGCGGGTATCACGGCCCTATGGCCCCAATAAACAATACCATGGCTGCATGTCAGCTCGTCTTTCTTTTCGAACATAGGTCGTAATGCTTCTTGTGTTGCCGGCAATTTCCTTGGCCAGCCATCCCGAACATAACGCATAACCGCGATGAGCGTGTCATCACGTGCCGTCATTTCGGCCAAATTGTGCGACACCAGCCATGTGTTCACATGGTCTGTTAGCAGTACGTACTCCCGTTCATCTTTCAACATTGACTTCTCTGTCTTGTCATCATGTGGCGCTTGAGCGGAAAGACGGCTCAATGCGTCGGCCACAATTATGTCCTTTCCCGGTTTGTACTGAATGGAATACTTGTAACCACCGAGTAAAAGAGCCCAACGCTGTATCCTTGCTGCTGCCAAGGGTGGTATTGGTTTATCGGGACTAAAAAGACGCATGAGCGGCTTATGATCTGTGACCAATGTAAATTGGTTTCCCAGCAAATATTCGCGAAACTTCGTCACGCCGATTACCACCGCTAAGGCTTTGCGCTCAATCTGAGCATAATTTCGCTGGGCTGAAGGGAGGGTGCGAGATCGAAGCCCGATTGGTCGGTTTACGCCGTCCACTCTGTGGTACAAGACGGCCCCGATACCGCACGAGGATGCAGGATGCGCCCGTTTGCAACATGAGTGGTTTTGTTGGGTCATAGTGGGTCAAAATCTGCACCTCCTTTATCAACTGCTTCACTGCCTCGTATGCATTTTCTTGCTTAGCTTCCCATTGCCAAGGCCTGTTCTTTCTTAATAACTCATATAACGGCGCAAGCACTGTAGCCAAGTTCCCCAAGAATGCGTTGTAATACGTGACCAGACATAGTAGCGCGCGAAGTTCCGTTACACACGTAGGTTGAGGCATTCGTAAGAGCACGCCAATGTTTTCCGCCTTTGATCTCGGGCCTTTTGCGCTAATGCGGTGACCAAGGAATTCCACCTCCGGCTGACGGAATCTGCATTTGAGCAGGTGAAGTTTAACACCGGCTTTCCTGAACCGCTAGAAGACCTTGCGCAACGTGTCACAATTTCCTCTTTTCTCGGTGACCACCACATCGTCAAAGTACACTTGTACACCCGGTAGACCCTGCAACAGTGCTTCCATTCGCTTCCAAAAAACCGCGGGTGCTGACGCCACTCCAAACGGTAGCCGGTTGAAGCTATACAACCCATTTGGCTAAAATCGCCACACAAGTGGATGGAGCCGTCCTTCTTGACGACGGGAACGAGTGGCGCCGCCCACTCGGCGCTGGCGACCTGCGTCAGTATGCCCGTGACAGCCAACCTTTCGATTTCCGTTTGGGGTGGCATCAGCAGCTGGCGGCTTACCGTCGTTGACGTCCACGTTGAGTACTGGGCCTCCAGTCAGTTGGAATGCTTGAATTATGTCTCGCCCATACAGGTTTGGGCCTGAGCAGCCAAGCACCACTAGCGTCGCGTTTGCGGTTTTCCCATCGTAGATGACAGGAACTTTAAGCTGTCCTTTCACCGGTAGTCTCCCTAGGAAGCAACTCAGTTGAAACGACGACTTGTCAAGCATCGGCCAGCGGTGGCGATGCTGGGCATAAGTTGACCATGTCACTATTGACACTGGTGACCCTGTGTCCACTTGCAACTTCACAGGCACCCCTTTCCATTGTAGCGTTCGCCATGTCGGCCGAACCAGTCCTGTCGACGACTCACGGAGGTGTAACAGGAACTGTCCGTAGTCCTCACTGTCTGAGGATGGTTCCTCACAATGAGCTACATTTTCTTGGTGTGGCTTGGAATTGCACATTGAAGCCAGGTGTCCCCTCTTCCGACAAGAGAAACGCGCAACGCGGCGGAACCTGCATTTGGCAGTCTTGTGGGTGTCGCTTCCGCAGGAAACGCAGCCGGTCTGGACTTCATTGTTCGATTTTGCCATCCTGTCTGGCTGTCGTCTTCTGGAGAACTTCTGCCGCTCTTCCTTCGTTCGTACTGCGTGGACGCCCTCTCTGATCGGTCCATCTCCCATCTGTTGTAGGCTGCGTGTCGCAGTCTCAGCGGCTAGCGCCCCATCCTCTGCTTCCTGCAGCGTGAGCGTATGCCTTGCTAGCAGATTACGACGAACTCCAGCATCCCGTAGACCGCAGACAAGCCTGTCGCGCAGCATTCTCTCTAGCGCCTGGCCAAAATTGCACCTATTAGCCTTCTTCCGTAGCTCGACAATGAAGTCGCTTGTTGACTCGTCAGTTTGCTGATTCCTTGTGAAAAACCGATAAGACTCCGCTATCTCGTTGCCTTTCGGTGCAAAGTACTCGGCCAGTTTTTGAACTGCTGCTTCGTATCAGATCCTGAATATTGTCAGGCGCACAACGACAGACCAGGAGATCTACTGTCTTAGTACTAAGCGCTCAGTACTAGTCTTAGTACTAAACTGCTAATTGCACCTGATATGCGCCCCACCTGTCGTCCCCTTCGTAAAAATAGGCGGCCCGGCTTGCGTCACCATGCTTTACCCTGGCCGTGGGGGTTAATCCTCGTCGCCACTGAAGTAATGGACGCAAAAACAGGAATGAACGCACGTTTATTGAGTTAGTCGTTTAAGTAGTGAACTCCGGCGTGACGTCATGTCACTGAGGCATTGACGCATGCGCTCGTGGCGTGCGTGAATTGCTGACATTCCATCAGACACTATGTCGTGCAACACGAAATCTCTACAAAAAGGGCTTCGCAAATACACTACCGACATACCTTGCAGATGCTTTCTCGTGACAACATCAGCTAGTATAACGCAGACAAATTCCGAACATCTGCACCTGCCGCGATTCCTTTTTCATAAGCCTGCAACACACAGAAGCTAGCTGATACAGATCTTGGAAACGTATTCGGAGAACCTAATACGCGAATAGATGTTGGAACTACACACTCGATAGCACTACAAATGTAGAATTTATGCTCAAGAACTTCTCCACAGCAACTTACGAGGCGTACTGCCAAAACGGGCTTTCTTTCAGGATGCGAAATTTCCGCACAGGACGTACAGAGAAAAATGACGGGAAGGTTTTTGTTTGCAGTATTCACGCAAATAATAAGGGAAATCAAGCAGCAACAACACCTAGCTGTAAGGTTCGTTCCTTTTTTTCACACACGTTTTACGTGCTGTTCAAACTCGTTGCAAATACTATATCGTGTACCTAGCCGCGTTCATGGCCGCATGCGTTGTGACATTCCGGAACAACGATGCTAGGACCATTGAGAAATTACGCTACATTGTGCAAAGCCCGCCAATGGCGGATGAATCAAGGAATATTCAGGCATGTAAGGCCCTCTCGGCTGGACTTCTCCGCATTAAGGTAGCCTCTCAGCCTACAGGATTATTTGACTGCGCTATGTCGGTTGCTCGGTTGCCATAGTCAGAAGCTCGAATCCTGGTTTGACAAAAGGTCTTTTTTTTTCTCAAATCTGAGGATGGTAAGCTGCCGAGTGCCAGTAGGGCTATATTAATCCAGGTAAAACCAAGTTAGGAAGACCCACTAAGCTTCAACAAAAGACACTCCCTCACCAGAACAGGAATTGGCCTGCCTGGTGTAGTATTCGGCCATCATCATCATCATCAGCCTGGTTACGCCCACTGCAGGGCAAAGGCCTCTCCCATACTTCAACTACCCCGGTCATGTACTAATTGTGGCCATGTTCTTCTTTATCTCATCCGCCCACCTAACTTTCTGCCATCCCCTGCTACGATTCCTTTCCCTTGGAATCCAGTCCGTAACCCTTAATGACCATCGGTTATCTTCCCTCCTCATTACATGTCCTGCCCAAGCCCATTTCTTTTTCTTGATTTCAACTAAGATGTCATTAACTCGCGTTTATTCCCTCACCCAATCTTCTCATTTCTTATCCCTTAACCTTACACCCATCATTCTTCTTTCCATAGCTCGTTGTGTCGTCCTCATATTCAGTATTCCTCACATTCAATACGCGGTATTCGGCCACTCCCTCCCAAATGCAAATTCGATCAACCAATGGCTTTCAGTCCCCAGCAGCTGCGGAGCACCTGACCAAGGCGGCGGTCAGATCTGTAACGCAGCAGAGGGTGCTAAGAATCTCTGGACCCAGACAGGCCGCCAATGAAAACTGACCCTGGCAACCTTTAACACGCGAACCCTCTCGAGTGAGGCTAGCTTAACAGGACTCTTTGAGGAATTATCAGACATTGTTCGGGATATTATCAGCCTTAGTGGGATAAAAACTGGTGAGGCTTACATATTGCTAAATAACGGCCATGTCATCTGCTATAGACGTCTCCCTGATAAGAAGCAATACGGGGTAGGATTCCTAATCCATAAGGACATAACGGGCAGCATTGACGAATTCTACAGCGTTAACGAGAGGGTAGCAGTAGTCGTAATCAAATTCAATACGAGGTATAGATTTAAGGTAGTACAAGCCTGCCCTCCAACATCCAGTCACGACAAAGAGGAAGTAGATCAGTTTTAAGAAGGGATGTTGAATTAGCGATGAGAAAAGTGCAAACGCGGTATACAGTAGTAATGGGTGACTTAAATGCAAAAGTGGGGAAAAAGCACGTGGGTGAACAGGCAACTGACAACTACGGTGTCGATTCTAGAAGCGCTAGAGGAGAGATGCCGGTCGAATTCGCAGAAAGGAATAAGCTGAGAATAATGAACACCTTTTTCAGGAAACATAGCAACATAAAATGGACCTGGAAAAGCCTGAATGGTGAAAGAAGAAATGAAATTGATTTCATACTTTCTGCCGATCCCAGCATAGCGCAGGATATAAAAGTGACGGGTAGGGTAAAGTGCAGTGATCATAGGTTAGTGAGGGCTAGGATTCACCTCAATTTGGACAGAGAAAGAGTAAAATTGGTCAAGAAAAAACAGGTCAACTTAGAGGCAGTAAGGATAAAAGCAGACAAATTTAGGCTGGTACTTGCAAACAAATAGGCAGCCTTGTAACAGAGAAATGATGATGATGACAGAGAGGTAATGAATGAAATCGTAACGAGGCTGGCTTCAGAGGCAGCAACTGAAGTGGGAGGCAAGGCACCAAGGCAACCAGTAGGCAAACTCTCTGAAGTAACAAAGAACCTAATAAAGAAAAACAAAAATGAAGATGTCCAACTCAAGAGACAAGATGGAATTCGTGGAACTGCCAAAACTGATCAACAAGGCGAAAATGACTGATATTCGAAACTACAACTTGAGAAAGACTGAAGAAGCCGTAAATAATGGACGCAGCCTGAAATCAATGAGAAGAAAACTTGGCATAGGAGAAACCAAGATGTATGCACTGAAAGGTAAGCAGGGTAATATCATCAGCAATATCGAAGGTAAAGTAAGAGCAGCGGAAGAATTCTACACTGGCCTGTACAGCACCCAGAGCAGTCAGGATACCTCCATAAGAAACAGCAATGAACAGGATGCAGAAACTCATATAACTAGCGATGAGGTCAAAAGGGCCTTGCAAGACATGAAACGGGGAAAAGCCCCCAGAGAGGATGGAATAATAGTCGATTTAATCAAAGATGGAGGAGACATAATACTAGGAAAACTGGTGGCTCTCTACACGAATTGCCTATCGACAGCAAGGGTCCCAGAAAACTGGAAGAATGCAAACATTATAATAATCCACAAAAAGGGCGACGTTAAAGAAATGAAAAATATAGGCCCATTAACTTACTCCCAGTATTATATAAAATATTTACCAAAATAATCTCCAATAGAATAAGGGCAACATTGGACTTTAGCCAAACAAGGGAACACGCTGGCTTCAGGAAAGGATACTCTACAATGGATCACATCGATGTCATTATTCAAGCTATTGAGAAATCCGCAGAGTACAATAAGCCTTTCTATATGGCTTTCATAGATTACGAAAAAGCATTTGATTCAGTAGAGATACCAGCAGTCATAGAGGCACTGCGTAATCAAGGAGTACAGAACGCTTACGTAAATACCCTAGAAAATATCTACAGAGATTCCACAGCCACCTTAATTCTACATAAGAAAAATAGGAAGATATCTATAAAGAAAGGGGTCAGACAAGGAAACACAATCTCTCCAATGCTATTAACTGAGTTCTTGGAAGAAGTATTCAAGCTATTAAACTGGCAAGGTTTAGGAGTAAGGATCGACGGCGAATACCTCAGCAACCTTCGGTTTGCCGATGACATTGTTCTATTCAGCTACACTGCGGACGAGTTATAAGAAATGATTGAAGACCTTAACAGGGAGAGCGTAAGAGTGGGGCTGAAGATTAATATGTAGAAGACAAAGATAATGACAAATAACCGGGCAAGGGAATAAGAGCTCAAGATCGCAAGTCAGCCTCTAGAGCCTGTGAAGGAGTACGTTTACCTAGGTCAACTAATCACAGGGAACCCTGATCATGAGAAGGAAATTCACAGAATAAAAATGCGTTGCATCGCAGACGGCTGCCATCGTGAGCTGCTGACTGTGCGCTTACCGTTATCATTGAAAAGGAAAGTATACAATCAGCGCATTTTACCTGTGCTGACATATGGCGCAGAGACTTGGAGACTGACAAAGAAGCTTGAGAACAAGTTAAGGACCGCGCAAAGAGCCATGGAACGAAGAATGCTAGGCATAACTTTAAGAGACAGTAAGAGGGCGGTTTGGATCAGAGAGCAACGGGTATAGACGATATTCTAATAGACATTAAGAGAAAAAAAAATGGCGCTGAGCAGTTCATGTAATGCACAGATTAGATAACCGTCGGACCATTAGGGTGACAGAATGGGTACCAAGAGCAGGGAAGCGCAGTACAGGACGACCGAAGACTACTAGATTGTGCGACGAAATTAGGAAATTTGCGGGTGCTAGATGGAATCGGTTGGCGCAGGGAGAGGGAGAGAACGAGAACGCAGGGAAAGGCCTTCGTCCTGCAGTGGACAAAAATTAGGATGATATATATATATATATATATATATATATATATATACGTCGTGCTACAAGCCGCTGCAAGAGCGAACGATGATGAGAAGACTGACGAACTGACGATGATGACGACGCCGATACTCGTGCGCACGAGCTCTGTCTTGTATGCCTGTCTTCTTCCCGTTGTATTTGTATATATCGTGTAAATATATTGTTACACACAAGGTGTTTAATGCAGAACCAGATGAATCTGGTTGATAGGCGCGGTTGTTCAAGAGCGGTCTCGCGGCAGCTTGGTTAACGTCGTTCTCTTCTTTCTTTCATCTGGTTGTCTGCACGGCAGGCGTGGTTCATGACAGCTTGTGACATTTCCCCGCTGGCAGACGAAGCCCGCCGGGCGAGTCAGTCATCTCGTGGGTTGTAACGCCTCAGACGCGCGACGTGTGTCACTTCAGCCTTGGGCGAGCGTCGTCCACTGCTCGTGAGAGGCGCAATGCGGTAGTTTACTTCGCTGAGGCGCTCCAGAATAACGTAAGGGCCGACGTAGTGGGCGAGAAACTTCTGGCACAAGTCACGCTTCCGCAACGGCGTCCAGAGCCACACAAGGTCACCAGGATCGAAGTAAACGTGGCGGTGACGCCCGTCATAGCGTATCTTGGACCGGTTCTGCGATGCTAGGGTGCGTAGCCTAGCGAGGCGTCGCGCTTCTTCTGCTCGACATAGGATCTCATCAATTGATTCGTTGTCACGAGCGAAGTAGGGAAATATGGTGTCGAGGGTTTAGCACGGCGGACGAGCATACAGAAGGATAAATGGTGAGTAACCAGTGGTCTCGTGTCTCGCGGTATTGAAGGCATAGGTAATGAAAGGCAAGGTACTGTCCCAATTCTTGTGTGCTGAATCGATGTACATGGACAGCATGTTGGCAAGCGTGCTGTTTGTGCGCTCGACCAGACCATTAGTTTGTGGATGGTAGGGCGTAGAATGGCGGAAGCTAAATGAACACAGACGAAGGGTTTCTTCAACCACGTCCGCGGTAAACTGTCGCCCACGATCGCTGATTACTATGCGAGGAGGTCCATGTCGGAGTATAACGTTAGGCAGCAAGAAGATGGAAACTTCTGTAGCTGTGGCCGATGGCAATGCGGCGGTCTCACAATAGCGGGTAAGGTGATCTACGCAAACGATAACCCAACGATTACTCTTGGAGGTTCGCGGTAAAGGGCCCAGAAGATCTATACCAACCTGCTCAAAGGGGACGCTAGAAGGGGGAACTGGTTGAAGCAGGCCATGTGGCGCTTGTGACGGACGCTTGTAGCGCTGGCATTGAGAGCAGCTGGCGACGTACCGTTCGATATCTTTCCGCATCTTAGGCCAGTAAAAACATTCTTGAGCCCGGTAAAATGTACGTATGGAACCAAGATGACCGAAAGTGGGACATCGTGCATGGCGTGCAATACTTGGTGGCGAAGGTTCTTGGGGACAACTAAAAGGTAGCGTGCACAGGTGGTCGAGTAGCTCTTCTTATACAGCGCGCCACCATCACGTAGGCGAAAGCGACTGCCTGCAGGTGACTCCTGTGCTGCCGCGAAGAGCGGTTGTAGGCTCTCGTCCTTGTGGTGTTCGGATATGACGGTACCCTTATCCGGAAATTCCGGGGACACAAAAGCGATGTATTCATCAAAACTGTCCGCATCACATTCAGTTGTTTCAAGTGGCATCCAAGAGAGACAATCAGCATCAGCATGTCGCCGGCCACTTTTGTAACAAATAACGAAATCGTATTCCTGTAGACGGAGGGCCCAGCGCGCTTGTCGTCCTGAGGGATCCCGCAGATTCACAAGCCAGCATAGCGAATGATGATCTGTTATCACAGTGAAGGGGTGCCCATAGAGATACGAACGAAACCGTTGCACCGCGAAGATGACTGCCAGACACTCTTGTTCGGTGACTGTGTTGTTGCGCACGGAGCGGCTCAAGGACCGGCTAGCGTAAGAGATCACGTGCTCACTGTCGCCAACACGCTGAACTAGCACAGCACCGATGCCTACGCCGCTGGCATCGGTGTGAATCTCAGTTGGTGATGAAGGATCAAAGTGGTGAAGAATTGGTTGGGATGTCAACAGGAACTTGAGCTGGCGAAACGATGAGTCGCAATCTGCAGTCCACTCAAAGGGAACGCCTTCTTGGAGAAGGCGTGTAAGGGGATGAGCCATGTCAGCGAACCGGGGAATGAATCGGCGAAAATAGGAGCACAAGCCCAAGAAACTTCTTAACTGCTTGACAGAGTTGGGTACTCTAAATGCTTCTACGGCCGCAGTCTTTTGTGGATCTGGTCGGATGCCTTCTTTAGTGACCAGATGACCTAGCACAAGAGTTTGTCGTTCCCCAAAACTGCATTTTTTTTAATTGAGCACAAGACCGCTTTCTCCAAGCAGTTCAAGACCAAATCCAAACGTTTGTTGTGCTCACTAAACGTTCGCCCGAAGATCACAACGTCGTCTAAGTAGCACATGCAAACTTCCCATTTTAAGCCGCGTAATATCGTGTCCATGAACCTTTCGAACGTTGCGGGCGCGTTACACAACCCGAAAGGCATCACATTAAACTCGAATAGTCCGTCGGGTGTTACAAATGCTGTCTTTTCTCTGTCGTCCTTGTGTATACGAATTTGCCAGTAACCTGACCGTAAATCGATTGAGGAAAAGTAAGATGCCGCAAAGAGACAGTCGATGGCGTCGTCAATTCGTGGGAGCGGGTATACATCTTTCTTAGTAACTGCGTTCAGGCGACGATAATCAACACAGAATCGCCACGTACCGTCTTTCTGCTTCACCAATATCACGGGGGCTGCCCAAGGACTAGATGACTCTCGAATGACACCTTTGCATAGCATTTCTTGGACCTGATCGCTGATTATCTTGCGTTCTGACGGGGATACACGATAGGGTTTTTGTCGGATTGGCTGGGCGGCTCCTGTGTTGATGCGGTGACGAGTTCTGGACGCAGGAATTGATGGCGGGCCATCGTGCTGCGCAAAGTCGAATACCGAGGTATGTTTCGTAAGCAGGGCCATCAAAACTCGACGCTCGTGATCGCTGAGTGACTTATCAATCATGGAAAGTATCTTCGAGCTCCCGGGGCTCGAGACACTGGTTGCTCCTCCATCGGGGAGCTCTGTAAGTACTGCCACCGATATGGGCGAGTCTTCCTGAAACGTGGCAATCTTTAGGCCTTGAGGTAGCACTGCCGCTTCAGTGGAACAGTTTAGCGCCCACAGCCCCGCGCATCCATTGGTCACTGAGACCACGCAGTGCGGAACTAACACGTTTTTCTTGAGGCAGTTCCGATGTACAGGTTCCACTGCAGCATCGAACGAGATAGGAGTCGGAGATGAACAGGCGACGGCAACACGCATCGCGGTTAAGGCGGGCACAACTGTATCCTCAGACACGCACAACACAATCTCCGGGCCAGCTTCACCTTCAAAGAGCACAAGTAAAACACTGGTGTCGACACTGAGTTCTCCCGTCCGGCAGTCAACATTCGCACCACACAATTGCAAAACGTCAATCCCCAGAATCACGTCATGCGAGGAGCGAGTAAGAACAGTAAACTCTGCATTAAAAACTTTCCCACCAAAAGACACGTCCACGTTACACACACCAACAGGGTATAATGATTCACCACTGACTCCACGGAAACTTGTGCACTGGTCCCAACGAAACATCACCTTGCGTCCCAGAAGGCCTTTAAACCCCACACTCATGACCGAGACAGTTGCTCCCATGTCGACTAAAGCCATTGTAGAGACCCCATCAATCAGTACATGAACCTTATTCTTTAGCATGAAAATAGTTGGAGGCAGTTGAGTCGGCAGCACACATTTTTCAGCGACCTCACCTCCATCGGCTGCGCTGGCTAGTTTCCCGGCGGGGGCGACACGAAACGGCGCCGAGGCGATGGTGACGTGAATCGCGGTGGAGGGGATGGTGATCGGGAGGCTCCGAAGGCGGGTGGTGGCGTCAGAGTACGGTCGGAGGCAGGGGAGCGGTAGCGGTTCCGGGTTCTTTCTTCTCCAAAGTAGGTCTCCCGGGCGGTGCATCGGTCCTCTCGAAAGTGGATTCCTGAAGTGGAGTCTCCTGGCCACTGAGTGCGCAGTGTACGACCGCTAGACCGCATAGTCGGCGCTGACGATCCGTAGTTTGATGCTCGGCGTCGGCTACAGTACCTAGCTATATGGCCAGGCATGCCGCAGCAGTAACACACTGGCGAAGGGCGAACTTCAGAATGCGTATTGAAGTATTCTGCCGAAGACATCGGTTGAGGGTAACGAGGCTCTTCCCCTTGAAAGTCGTAGGTAGCGGCGAGTCTTCGTGGACGAAAGTTGCGTGGACGTGGATCAAAACGTTGAGGGGGCGAATCATTGCGTGGTGGTTCGGTCGTAATGTAATGCGGTTCGTCTCTGGAGCCGTTAAGATCCGCGACGTTCACCGAGTGGTTCCATGTAGCCGAAGGGGGTTCCCAAAGAGTATCTCGGAAAACGGAGGAGCTGCAACGTGGCGCCGCATTACGTGCCTGTTCGTCATGTCGCTGGAGCTCCTCGCGGACAATCTGGCGGATGGCGGACGAAAGGTCTGGGAGCGGAGGACTCGTGTCAACACTTGCTACAGTCGTTACATTGGCCAGCCGTCCAAACTTTGGTGTAATTCGGCGACTCTTCAGCGCCTCGAACGTACGGCAGTGCCGTATCAGTTCTGATACAGTGTTCAAGTTCTCTTTACCAATGAGGAAGTTGTACACGTCTTCCGCTATTCCTGTTACCACGTGCCCCACTTTATCTTGCTCTGTCATTTGAGGGTTGACGGTTCGGCACAGCTTCAAAATTTCTTCGATATAGGTAGTGCAAGTCTCGCCGGGTACCTGAGCTCTCTGGGCTAATGTGAGTTTCGCACGTTTCCTCTTTGCGTCCGAGTCACCGAAACACTTTTTGATATCCTCAACGAAGCGTGTCCATGTAGTTAGCATATCCGTGTGGTTGTCATACCACATCAACGCCGCGCCGGCCAAGAAGAAAACAACGTTCCTAAGCTGACTGGCAGCGTTCCAATTATTGTATTGGCTTACCCTTTCGTAATGGGTTAGCCACTCATCCACATCTTCCTCTGCCTTCGCCGAGAACGTGCGTGGCTCTCGGTAGTGCTGGATAGGGACTGGGCTCGCCGAGGCACTGCTGGTGAGGGTATTTTGCTCTGTGGCCATGATTGAGCGCGACGGCGAAAGTCCGGCGAGGCGACGGCTTCGGCGTAGCTCTTGTGCTGGTGGCTCCGTTGTAGGTCGTGGGAGTTACCACGCACAGCTCCACCAAATGTTACACACGAGGTGTTTAATGCAGAACCAGATGAATCTGGTTGATAGGCGCGGTTGTTCAAGAGCGGTCTCGCGGCAGCTTGGCTAACGTCGTTCTCTTCTTTCTTTCGTCTGGTTGTCTGCGCGGCAGGCGTGGTTCACGACAGCTTGTGACAATATTGTCAAGCGTCTGAGAGTGCGGGTTTTTCACGTTTCAAGGCGGTTATACGCAGCGGACGCTCCTTGGCGGCATTTACAATGCCAGCGCACGGCGGGGACGAGAATGCTTCGAGCAGGTCACCAACCGTGCTTCAACCGTCCGCCGCCTCCCGCCCCGTCGTCTTCACACAACCACGTGACCCAGGTACCTTTTCCAGCTCTGATGACACCGACGTCGAAGATTGACTTCAACTGTACGAACGTGTGAGCACTAGCAACCACTGGGAGCCGACTCTGATGCTAGCGAGCATCATATTTTACCTGGAAGGCACGGCACAAGTGTGGTTTCTGAACCAGGAACAGGATCTTACGAGCTGGGAGGTATGTAAGCAAAACGGGCTCATCGATATGTTCGGAAAGCCCATAGGACACCGTCGTGCTGCGCAGAAAGAGCTTGCATGCCGAGCTCAGACTTGCACCGAGTTCTATGTGACGTACATCCAGGACGTGCTCGCGCTTTGTCGCAAAGTCGATGACACGATGCCGGAAACGGAGAAGGTTGTGCATATCCTCAAAGGTATCGCGGATGACGCGTTTACACTTCTGGTTTTTAAGAACTCATCCACAGTGTAAGACGGCATCAACGAATGCCGACGCTATGAAGAAGCAAAAGTCGCCGCATTACTCCGAACTTCACACGTCTTCCGAACACGGCTGCGACGTCCACCTGCGAGGCCTCCGTCTCCCATCCGTTCCACCCATTCCTGCTTCATCCGACAATATTGTGCGCATTATCCGCTGCGAGATTGAAGCTGCCTCCCCAGTTGCTCTTCAGGTGCATAACCCCGACGAGTCCCATGCAACCATTTCCCTTATCCAAACCGTTGAGGGTCAACAACTAGCAAACGCAGGATTACAGACGCTTTGTCCCGTCAACGGACGTGACTACCGCCCGCCCGCCACACCTGAGTTATGCAGACGTCCAACCGTTCGTTCTCGTTATCAGAATTCCGCAGAATGGCGCACTTCCGATGACAGGCCCATCTGCTTCTGTTGTGGAGCCGTTGGACATATTTTCGGCCATTGTCGCAGTGCTTGGAACTTGTCGAAGTGTTCGAACCATTGTCGAAGTGCTTGGAGCTACCGAAACATCCGACGTCCAGGTGGTATAGTTCCCAAGTGTTGCTACACACAGACGACGACAACGATCCGCCATCATCGCTAGTACGATCAAACCTCTCCCCTTCGCCATCCCGACACCTGTCCCGCTCACCTCTGCGTCGTCGCTCTCCTTCTCCCTCATACTCCCGCCATTCATCGGAAAACTGACGGGCGCAGCTCCGATAGGTGAACCTGCCACGATGACCCGACCCGAAATTCCTCTGCTCACACTACCTGGGCATCACAACCTCATCAACGTAGACGTGGACGGTATACCTGTCATCGCCGTCATTGACACCGGCGCCCTCATATTGGTCATGAACTCAAACCTCCGCATTCGTCTGAAGAAAGTTCTTACCCCTGCTCCGATCGCTGTAGTCTGCATAGCCGACTCCGGCTGTTGCTGGGTTGTGTACCGCCCGTGTCACTGTTGCAGAACGCCACACTTCAGTTTTGTTTTACGTCTTGGATCAGTGCCCACATGCCATCATCTCAGGACTTTACTTCCTCTCGGCACATTCGGCTCTTATTGACTGCTCTGGAGGGGCTATCCAGTTTGCTTTACCTCATGCCGTTGAGCTTTCTGATCCTGCGCCGAGTCGGCTGCGTTCCGCCGATTACATTCGTCTGCCACACCTAACCGTGACGTACATCGACGTCTCTCTTGATCCCCTTGTGGACGACGACGATTACATCGTGTCGCTCAACGCTACTGTCCTCTGTTCGCAGAATGTTATGTTCCCGCACTCGGTCATCAGTATAAATGGCAATGCCGAATGTATCCCTATTGTGAATTTAGGACTGTGCCCTCAAGTGATAGCCCAGGGTATCTCTCTTACAACCCTAGCTCCAGCCTCGGACTATCATGTCTCGTCTTAACTGAGCCTGCTTCACCGCCTCCTGCTACTATTGATTCGAACCCGACGATGTAAGGTAACACAACGAAGATGATCGCCACTGACCTTCCGGCCGAACACGTACACGCGCTTCGGGGCCTGCTCATGTCGTACCAGGGCATTTTTGATCTGAATGACCGACCACTGGGCCAAACAACAGTTGTAAATCATCGGATTGACACGGGCGAAGCCAAACCCGTACACCGACGTCCCTATCGTGTCTCCTCCGCTGAGCGCCAAGTTATACAAAACGAAGTTGACAAAATGCCCGTAATATCGTCGAACCTTCTTCAAGCCCATGGACATCTGCTGTCATGCTTATTAGAAAAAAGGACAACAGCTGGCGCTTCTGTATCGACTACCGGAATCTTAACCAAGTAACAAAAAAGTCGTGTATCCCATACCTCGGATAGATGACGCGCCCTTGACTGTCTCAGTGGTTCCAACTATTTTTCTTCAATAGACTTTCGTTCCGGGTATTGGCAGATTGCAGTTGACGACATGGATAGTGAAAAGACGGCGTTTATTACACCTGGTGAGCTCTATCAGTTTAAGGTGATGCCATGCGGGTTATGCAATGCTCCCGCCACATTCGCATGAATGATGGACGCCCTCCTTCATGGCTTAAAGTGGTCAATCTGCTTGTGCTACCTCGATGATGTCATTGTCTTTCGCCGACTTTTGACACACACCTCGAGCGTCTCTCGACAGTTCTTTCAGTCTTCTGCAAGGCAAGACTTTAGCTCAATGCGATGAAATGTCATTTCGGCCGCCGGCAATTTACTGTGCTCGGACACCTCGTCGACTCTTCCGGTGTTTCCTCCGATCTGGAGAAAGTTCGCGCTGTCAAGGGCTTCCCTGTGCCCGCCTGCACAACCGACGTTCGCAGCTTTGTAGGCCTCTGCTCCTACTTCCGCATATTCGTGCGAAATATTGCTGATATCGCACGCTTTCTAACGGAACTGCTTAAGAAAGACGCGACTTTTGTCTGGGGTCCCGACCAGGCTATTGCATTCGCTGAGCTGACGACGCGACTCACGTCGCCCCCGATTCTCTGCCACTTTGACGTGTTCGCCCCAACGGAGGTCCACACGGACACCAGCGGCCACGGTATCGGCGCTGTTTTGGCACAACGACAGCCCGCTTTCTCCCATGTCATTGCGTACGCAAGCCGTCTTCTCTCATTAGCCGCACGCAATTACTGGATCACCGAACGTGAATGTCTCGCCCTCGTTTGGACAGTAGGTAAATTTCCCCCCTACATCTTAGAACGGCCTTTCACGGCTATCACCGATCATTACGCCGTATGCTGGCTTTCGTCTTTAAAAGATCCAGCTGGACGTCTCGGTCAGTGGGCTCTAAGGCTCTAAGAGTACTCTTACACAGTGGCGTATAAGACAGGCCGACTCCATGAAGACGCCGATTGATCCAGTAAACCCACCAGACCAGTCTGAGACTGGCGAGTCAAGTTGCACCCTCGCGCTGACCGCGTTTTGTGACATCGCCGATGAGCAACGACGCAAACATTCAAACTCGCGCCTATCGTCGCACAGTGTGCGCTTTACTCATGTTCCACAAGAGGGCAGCACAAGTCGCCTTCAGCTAAAACCTCTTAAACTTCGTAAAGTAGCGACACTCTCCTCCTCCGCCTTCACTCCTCCTCGTTTCTCCTCTCTTCCACGCTCCCTCCTCGACCGTGGCACCGCCTACACTGCTCGAGCGTAGCAACGGCGCCAACATGCGCACCTCGCCACTCCGTAGACCCGTGCCGTAGACGCTTCTCAAGCAAAAATGGCGCTGATGAACGGCGCGAGGGCCCACGTGATGCTATTAGGCCAATAGCGACACGGCGTCGGTCTCGGCCTGAGCGCGCGAGGAGGAGGAGGCATTCTTCAAAGCCTGGCACTACTTCACGAAGTTTAAGGGGTTTTACCTTCACGACTGATATAAAACAAACAATTTGGCGACGACCAACACGCGCGACGCGCGACGACCACGGCGTAAGATTTTCAAATTTTCGTAATTAATTTTTTTTGTATATGGAATACACCAGATAAAATTTATGACACTGTATAGGCCTCGTGCGCTGCAGCTTTGAACCGAACAAGTGGCGCCACCTGTAATACACGGCGGAAATTTGCCGTCGTCTCGAAGCAGCCTGCCTCAGTGCAGTCAGCATGGCGTCTCGTTCCGACAGCTCCGAATGGCGGAAGAAAAAAGGTGGCACCGTTTATTGCTGCGTGTATGGTTGCCACAACAGCTATAGAAATGTTGTGGGGAAAGTCCCGAACATCAAGTTCTATAGCTTTCCATGGAAGCCCTACGAGAAGGAGCGACGGGAGCGGTGGATTAAAGCAGTGCGAGAGCCAGGTAAACAAGTGACCATTTCGTTTTCTTGCGTTGATTTTGGCTTTCTCCATGGTTACAGTTGAAGTAATGCCTCGTTTCTTTGTTTTTTAGTGCGGACGGTGGACTGTGGCAACCCGTTAAGGGCCAAACACGCATTTGTAGCGCCCATTTCGTGGGTAATGAGAAGAGTACTGTTGTCCACCACCCTGCCTACATTCCAACGATATTCCCTTCCTGCAGAAGATGGCGTAGGGCCCGCAACGAAGCTAGAGAGATACGAGCGGTAAGTTCCTATGTAGCCGATGATAGTACGCTTTAATACTGTGTTTAATAAAAATTCGGTCACTACTCTAACGACCGCAAAAGGGTAAAATGCACGAGTTGAGCTCCGAATCGGCCCCGCGATATGCTGTCGGTGTTATGCTGGTGATTTCCTCGTCTTTGTGCATGGTCGTCCTCGCGCGCTGGACGAGCCCATATCAATTTGCGCAGTTTTCTGTTATACTACACAATCGTGTGTTTTCTCTACCTTAGGTTGCGGCGACGTGTTACAGCATGTGCGGCACGGACGTCTACTGGTTCTGACAGCGAAACAGGCGCTTCCTTTCTCGGTGGTCTGGTCCTTGGTGCCGTTGAGGACCAATTGGAAGCTGCAGATAAAAACGTTACTTTTGCTTCGGTGGTAAGGCCCTCATGTATAGAATCCTTTCAAATGCTAACGCCTGCTATATGTAGGCTGCTGCTTTTTTTTGTGCAGAGGCATAATTCTACAGTACTATGCGTTTAAGGATAACGCAACGCTATGGGACATTTAAATTGTCCACCACTTGTTTGTTTTAATTACAGCCTTTTCCTTACCTTCCTGCATGTACGTTGAAGCAACTCGAATATGTTGTTTGCTGACCGTGCCACTACTGCTTAAAATAAGACTTTTGTTTAACTTTGCAAAAGAAAGAAAATAAAGGCAGCCAGAACTAGGGCACCCTAGCTAATGCAGCTGTGTGTAGCCATGGCAGTCCCGGTTAGTATTCGCTTGAGTCTCTACCCTTCTGTGCTCAGTATTATGCTGGTGTGTCCCCAACAGCACTTTAATTCTCTTCTAACCAGTGATGTGAATTTCATCCCACAGTTTGACAAAATATTTATTAGTGTTGACTAACAATATGTTGCTTGTCATGTGTTACATATTCTAGGGGACTCAAACAGACGCAGATGTACATGGAGGCCAGTGCTGTATATTACTCTCAGTGACATCAAATGGCTCAGCCTCTACACAGGTGTCACATGCAAGCACATCAAACATAGGTGTGCAGACAGTCCCGACGACAAGATCCGCAAGCACTGGAACAGACGAAAGAAGCTGTGTATTCCTTGGGTATGACTCGCTAAAGGAGAGAGCAGGGGGTGTATTCTGTAAGAGTCCACCTAGTGGACTGTCCATTTCAACCACCGCTGATTGGCTGGGGCCACTCGTCTCCTCCTCGCTTGCACATCTCCATCCAATCAGCAAAGGCCGAAATGGACAGTCCACTAGGTGGACTCTTACAGAATAGCCCTCCAGATGGATTTAGGGAATTATGTGGCATCAGCACCAATGTCTTCGCTTTGCTGATGTCCATCCTGTCACCAATAGCCGTAAGGCGAATCGATGTGCCGATTCCTCAGAAACTTGTAATTTTTCTGATGAAGCTTAAGCTTGGCATTTCTTTTGCTACCTTGGGGGTCCTCTTTGGACTTCACCGTACGGCAGTTAGCCGTACATTTTATTTTGTTTTAAGTAACCTGCTGGCTGCAATGAAGGAATGGATACCCGAACCATCATTTTCCACAGTGCAAGCAACCATGCCAACATGTTTTAAGTTGCACTATCCACGCTGCCGTTATATAATAGATTGCACTGAAGTAAGAACTGAAGAACCACCTAGAGTTGAGCAAAGGAGAGCACTCTTTTCACACTATAAGGGTGGCTGCACTTTGAAGTTTTTACTAGGCATTTTGCCAAATGATGTAGTCACGTTCGTCTCCGAAGCCTACGGTGGTCGCACATCAGACACTCACACAACACTTGAATCCGGATTCCTTGACAGGATTGAGCCTGGCGACATAGTACTTGCAGATAAGGGTTTTCCGGGCATTAGAGCGCCCGTTTCAGGCCAGAAAGGCATTGTTGTTTTGCCCCCTTTTTCAAAAGGGAATGTGCAGTTTACGCATGAGGAACTGCAGGAAACATACAACGTCGCCCAAGTTCGCATACACGTGGAAAGGGTGATTCAACGTGTGAAGATGTTCAACATCCTCAACGCAAGAATAACCATTGAGCTGATTCCTCACATGAGCGATATTATGCGGATGTGTTGTATTCTGGTCAACCTACAGCCACCAATCTTTGGTGCCAAAATGCCTGACACTGTAGAGGAGTGTTGAGATTCTAAGCCGATTTTAGTTTGGCAGAAATGGACTCAATCAAGTGTTCAACAGAACATTTCCAGGACCTTGAAGTAGGACTGGGAACCATTTTTATTCAACGCAAGTGTACATAACGCATGAATGCATTGCAATAAAACTCTGCAATAAAACATGTTTTCACTCTCAACCCAGCCTTTTTAATTATGCCTAGGCTGCAAGAACCCCTCTTCACAAAAAGAAAGGCGCTACATTCGTGGACAGCACATTACACTTGAACATTTTGTTTTGATAAGTCTGTAAGCCGTTTTAGAAGATACTTGAAATAGTATCCTTCAAGCTTAGGGATGTACTCGGAGAGAAATTTTTCATCCCTCTCAACAATTAGGCTGAGACTGTTTTTTTTTTTTTTTGAGTACACAAACAAATGCACTTCTTGAATATTTAAAACATACAATATAACCATCACCTGTGTGAAATACGGGCGGGTTTTCCTTAGAGTCAACTTTCCATTGACATAGTGGATGTACCTTACATAGCTCACTTCCTGATTAGCATCAATAAGCTTTGAGTCCTTTAGAGAAAAGGGGCATTTGATTTCAACCGCACGAGTTGTGTTGTTGGTTAAAATGATGCCATCAGGGCTGCAGCACAGCCAGTGCTGTTCTGGGTGTATAACTAGACCAACCTGCAGAAGAAACATGAAAGGATGTAAGGAACATATTAGCTTTCTTGAATACATGGAAATGATACCTCATGAATTGGAACCTGCAGGAGCATTGAGAGCTCCTGTCTTGCCACGTCTTCTGTATTCTTTCCTGTAGAATGAGAAAAATAAGAAAATACTTTTCGGACACATTTGTATTTGGCACCTTCTTACGTGCACAAGATAACACAATACACACAATGAGCCTTTTTTAACGAATGAACGCACTACGAGGCTGCCTGTTTACATCTGCATGTTCTTGTAAAGGTGTGCTGCTGCTTACCGTAGGTGGTGGCAGCTGTTGCAAAGACTCTCGGTGTCGCCAATGCATCTGCAAGAGCTTCAAACTCTGCGTCTCTCGTCTTTATTCGGTGAGCAGCGGAGCTTGTGATTCGAAAAATCCTCTCCTGATGCCACCTAGTATCAAGAAAGAATGTGCCATTAGTGTCAAGAAGAAAGCGCAACGACGCATGCAGAGAAAAAACAAACCTTTTTACAGTTCCCTGGCCCCTGGTCATCAGTTCGATTTCGATTATTTCATCTATGCTTTTTTGCACGAACTTTTCATAAAAAGTTCTTTCCCTGACCGGCAGTGCAGACAGCATGTCACACCTTTTAACTCTGAGGGGCAATGCATTGGTGACTTCCATCATGCTATAAATGGCGCGCCCGCTTTCCACAATTGCTCTCACGAGCTCAGAAGCTGCGCGACTCGATACTTCTTCAACCGCACCGGGAGACGCAGCCCCGGATTCTTTGAATATACCGCCCTCTATGCCCTGCAGCACGTCTGTGAAGGCGCACCTAATGTCCGGAAATTGGGCGTGAACTTCAGACGCGGACAGTGCCTTAAGCACTGGTGCAGGCAAGGGGCGACCTGGGCGGACGATTGCAATTATGTTATGGGATGGACCTTGTGATAAAGCATTTTCGTTCTTACCTGGAAAAAGTTCTTTAGTCTGCTTTTTCGTGTCCACGGTTGGACGCGACGAAGGTTTCAGCCACGCGCACGGTAGGTCTGTGCAGGACGTGTGCACGGAGTTGTTCACGAACAGAGCCAGCGCCGCTGCGTGCTTGCACCAGCCTCGGCATCCCGCCTTGCACGTGCATCTGGCTTCAACGATCCATCTTGGCTTCGCAGACAACTGCGCGAGCATCGCACACCTCTCATCAACATGCAACGAATAAATATAATGCTGTTTCATGAGTTGTGCTTACCGTCAGTCGCACGTCGTAATCCACACTCTTCATTTGCGCGATGCATTTTCCGAATATGTCGGAGGGTCCTGCTGCGCACGAAATTTCCTCTCTTACGCCGTAAACATGGTTCCCGGCGTAGAGGTTGCTGCCACGCAAAATGCTACACCTCTTAAAATATTCGTCAATGTTTTCAATTCGACGAAATCCGCAAAACAACACACGCTGTTCGTTCCGTGCTGCCATGTCGCAAGGCAGCAACAGCAGCCGGCCAGTGGCGCGAACGACGGGAAACTCTCGGCATGGCCTAGAGGTGGCGCTAGTTGTTCCAAAATTGTGGCGCCTCCTTACCAGCGCACGAGGCGTTAGGCCTCTTTGCTTTCTTTCCGGGAATTTTGTGGGCTCCTTGACGCGGCGAAGCCTTTGTACAGAAATAATAGCGACGGCGCCGCGGGCATGTGCTCCCGCCCGGCCGCCGCTGCCGCACCTGAGACGTCACTGCGTGCACATGACGCGTCCTCTTCCCACGCTCGGCTGTCAGAAGCTGATTAGTCATGGTCGAAGTGCTTTTGTATACGGAGTGTTGACGGGACCAGTTTCTGGCCCCTTAAACTCTGACGCTTATTGGATGATGTCGGCCTGCCTGATTGGGCCGAACGTTTCGACCGAACGGTGGAGGCATAAACTCAAGCTGATGAAGGAACTTTAGCGTAGACGTACGTGAGCTGCCTGATCGGTCTCCACGGTCCAGCCACCCGTTGGCGCAGACCTTAACCAGCCAAAGAAAGAGCTAATACTGCTCTAACCAAGTGTAAAACATTTTAAACATTTACAAAAACAACGTGTTAACGATTACGCTCCTGCGAAAAATTTGCACCACCAGCAAAGAATACATTTTGTTACTGCTACTGTGTGTGGTTGACCTCTATGCCACCAGGTGGCTGCACCGTGCCGGCCATTCACATTTGCGCTTCTGTTCATCCCCTGAAACAACACTCAAGGGGACACGGCCAGGCCCTGTCACCTTGCGCTTGCGTTGACCCTAATACCGGACTCGCGAAACGATATTGCGTTAGTAATCTTCCAGTGTAAAGTGACGGCCGCAATCGCGTAAATAATGGCGCCGATCGGATAGCGGCAGTCCGATGCGCTGCAGCCAGTCCGCTCGTCTACTGGCTTGCAGAGGGACACGATGTCGCAGCTTGACATACTGTCAGTCGCTACGTTTGCAGTCCACAACGCAACAAAGTCGAATCATAGCGCTCGCGAAAAGACAGAGCGACACTGACGGCGGAGCTCTCGTCAAAGACGGAGCACGTTGTAACACAAGCAGACGACACTTGTGTGCCGGAAGTGCTTAAGTGTACTGAAAAATTTTTCTTGTGCATTCTCTTTATGTTACTTTCTTTTTATAAAAACAAATTAACTAATATTCCAACTATAACGAACATCATTCGTTTGCCATAAAGTTGGAAAAATTATCGATCACGCGCCCTGGTTCGCCAATCGGATATCTCGCCCCACTGACGTCATATGGTTGATTTCCGTCATATGGGTAGGGGCGGCTTAAAATTCCGCCGATCAGTGTGCTGCAATCGGCAGCGATGTGCATTTTTAAAACCTTATAATAAATTACACGCTTTACGCAGAGCACTTATATGTGTCAATTAATGATCAGAAGGACCTACTCCAAGGACTCAGTACGTTTGTAGAACATCGTCAAAATCGTTTCAGGGTCCCTTTAAGGAATAGTTTGAGTAGTTTTTGGGGAGCAAGTAGACAGCAGCCGACGGCGCAACTTCACCAGGGGAGACCAGGCAGGCGGGTCAGGCAGGCCGACGACGACGGGTATGACATCGTTCTGTTTGTAGATATTTTTGTACAGTGTAAACTTAGGGTAAAATACCGAGTGAATAAATCTAGTTATTGGAATGCTACCTCTCGTCGTCGTACCTGCGGATTTGGACTTGCCCCTGCCAGAACTCATCCCCCTTCATCTTCCGTCTCCCTGGTAAGCTGATGCGTCTGATATCTAACGGCTGCGTCACTTCGCTACATCACTGTCCTTTGTGGACCACTTAAAGGGAAGCTGAAAAGGTTTTCAATTTCCATGAATTGCTGGGATTGGGAAGAACAGACCTAATAATTTACGGTTCCGAAATTTTTTTCTTCGTTTTGTTAATATAAGGGGCGGAAATAGCTTTCTAAATCACCCCCGCGGACACGCCCCCATCGCTTCCCGGAGCGCCGGGTGAGGTGGTTGCCAGAGGAGAGAACCGGCGAGAGTGACGTCATTCGCGGGGACCGAGCTGCCGGACCGGCGTGCTGGCATGTGCTGGCATGCCTCTTTCCGTCCTGCGCTTTACTGAACGACGCTACGAGAGATCTGCCGCCGCCGCCGCTCACGTTTATTTTCTTTTGCGATTTTCGTAAACTGTTCTTTCGTGAAGCTGCCCGTCGCGGCAGCTTCACGTGCATGCTCGCGCGAGCAAACGCCGCTGGCACGCTGCGAAGCATAGACGGAAACGCGCGCAGTAATAAATTTTGGTGACCGGACTTCGTGCGTAGCTTCCACAGCGTTGCACCTGAGGTATGAAATGGAGTATAGGCTTGCCTAGCGACATTCGACGTACGGTTGCAGTTATCGTGTTTACCACACGGCGGTGCTAAAACTGCCTAATATCTTTATGTCAACACTAGCATGGAGCACGCATATCGATTCTTGATCGAGCCACAATCGCAAAGTCGTCGAACCATAGTATGAATATTGCACATATAATACTTCTGGCCATCTCTGGATGTGTATGATAAGCAACTTCCATGACTGTACCTCGCAGCACTGCATGTGCGCGCTTTGAAACGCGGCACTTATGTTCGCGATCGTGTATCAACACTAAAAAAACCACGGGACTTTAGACAAGCAGCGGCAAGGTGCTTGACATCGCGGAATTGCACCCGTGTTTACAATCTAATGAGAAGTTCGTGCTTCGGCATTCTTCCAGCAGCAAGTTCCCAGTGACACTTTAGCGCATTTTTTCTCCCGTCATTGGAACGTGCAGCTGCATGAAAAAAATAACATACGTACCAGCTAAGATTTCCAACGCGCGAGAAGGTGCACACATCGCTATCGCTGTTGGCACACTCAACATCGTCGTTGCCGCCATCGTTTTCCGTATCGGCTGTCGGTTCGAACATGTACGGCGAAAATACAAGCTGTCCGAGACAGCGAGAACGTTCCATAATGCTTACAACTCAGCTATGAAGCCAGAACAGAAAAGCGTGCTACGATGTGAAACGGCGGCGCCGACCGGCGACTGCCGCGAATGGCGTCACAGCGGCCCCGACCAATCCCGGCCAACAGCGCCGTTCGCGCGATGCCCTGAGGTGCTGGTGCGCGTTTTCTTGAAAAACCAGCCGCTTGTGTTTGTTTCCGCCCTTTTTTAACCAGATATTCGTGTTCAGGGGACTCAAAACTGTAGAATGCCGCAGAGAAATTTTTTTTCAAAAATTGTTTCAGCTTCCCTTTAACCACTTAACAAAGTTTTAATGCACTGAAAGCCAAAAGTCACATTTATCAGGCACGTTGAGAGCGCCTCCACGTTTGTGGACAGAAGTTGTGAACTTGAAGCACTAGGTGCTCCGTTTGCGGAATAAATTGTGGGTGTCGAGATTTGGTGCGTCTTTTTTCGTGTTTCGCAGCACGTTATCTCACAGATTTTGCTTGAACCTCCCTAGATGGGTAAGTGCTTGATTTTTTTAATACACTGGCAAAGGTAGAGTGCTCTCTGATGACATGAAAGCCAAAAGCCTAGGCGTAGCAGTCTTAACACAGCTTGTGGAGACATATGCGCAGCAGGCACGTAGTTTCACGAACCGATAATTTACCGCATTGAATATTTTGATTGCTTACTTCACGAGAAAAAGTTAATGCCTAGAAGAGTAAATCCCAGTCGCAACGAGTGCGCTGCTGTAAACCTTCCCAGTGACAGCACTGTAAGCCGTGGAGAATTGACCTCCCTCGTGTGGGTGAACAGAAATGTGTGTCTGGTCAAATGGAAAGATAACAAAGGCGCAAATTCCTTTTCCAGTGCTGTATGAATAAACCTTATGTCTTCATGCAAGTGCTGGTCGAAGGATGAAACGAAAAAAAAATAGTACCCCACCTGGGAAGTCATCATCATCACCATCATCATCATCATCATCATCATCATCAGCCTGGTTACGCCCACTGCAGGGCAAAGGCCTCTCCCATACTTCTCCAACAACCCCGGTCATGTACTAATTGTGGCCATGTCGTCCCTGCAAACGTCTTAATCTCATCCGCCCACCTAACTTTCTGCCGCCCCCTGCTACGCTTCCCATCCCTTGGAATCCAGTCCGTAACCCTTAATGACCATCGGTTATCTTCCCTCCTCATTACATGTCCTGCCCATGTCCATTTTTTTCTTGATTTCAACTAAGATGTCATTAACTAACGTTTGTTCCCTCGCCCAATCTGCTCTTTTCTTATCCCCTAACGTTACACCTATCATTCTTCTTTCCATAGCTCGTTGCGTCGTCCTCAATTTAAGTAGAACCCTTTTCGTAAGCCTCCAGGTTTCTACCCCGTAGGTGAGTACTGGTAAGACACAACTATTATACACTTTTCTCTTGAGGGATAATGGCAACCTGTTGTTCATGATCTGAGAATGCCTGCCAAACGCACCCCAGCCCATTCTTATTCTTCTGATTATTTCCGTCTCATGATCCAGATCCGCCGTCACTACCTGCCCCAAGTAGATGTATTCCCTTACCACTTCCAGTGCCTTGTTACCTATTGTAAATTGCTGTTCTCTTCCGAGACTGTTAAACATTACTTTAGTTTTCTGCAGATTAATTTTTAGACCCACTCTTCTGCTTTGCCTCTCCAGGTCAGTGAGCATGCATTGCAATTGGTCCCCTGAGTTACTAAGCAAGGCAATATCATCAGCGAATCGCAAGTTGCTAAGGTATTCTCCATCAACTTTTATCCCCAATTCTTCCCACTCCAGGTCTCTGAATACCTCCTGTAAACACGCTGCGAATAACATTCGAGAGATCGTATCTCCCTGCCTGACGCCTTTCTTTATTGGGATTTTGTTGCTTTCTTTATGGAGGACTACGGTGGCTGTGGAGCCGCTATAGATATCTTTCAGTATTTTTACATACGGCTCGTCTACACCCTGATTTCATAATACCTCCATGACTGCTGAGGTTTCGATAGAATCAAACGCTTTCTCGTAATCAATGAAAGCTATATATAAGTGTTGGTTATATTCCGCACATTTCTCTATCACCTGATTGATAGTGTGAATATGGTCTATTGTTGAGTAGCCTTTACGATATCCTACTTGATCCTTTGCTTGACAGAAGTCTAAGGTGTTCCTGATTCTATTTACGATTACCTTAGTAAATAGTTTGTAGGAAACTGACAGTAAGCTGATCGGTCTATAATTTTTCAAGTCTTTGGCGTCCCCTTTCTTATGGATTAGGATTATGTTAGCGTTTTTCCAAGATTCCGGTACGCTCGAGGTCATGAGGCATTGCGTATACAGGGTGGCCAGTTTCTCTTGAACAATCTGCCCACCATACTTCAACAAATCTGCTGTTACCTGATCCTCCCCAGCTGCCTTCCCCCTTTGCACAGCTCCCAAGGCTTTCTTTACTTCTTCCGGCGTTACCTGTGGGATTTCGAATTCCTCTAGACTATCCTCTCTTCCATTATCGTCGTGGGTGCCACTGGTACTGTATAAATCTCCATAGAACTCCTCAGCCACTTGAACTATCTCAACCATATTAGTAATGATATTGCCGGCTTTGTCTCTTAACGCATACATCTGATTCTTGCCAATTTCTAGTTTCTTCTTCACTGTTTTTAGGCTTCCTCCGTTCCTGAGAGCATGTTCAATTCTATCCATATTATACTTCCTTATGTCAGCTGCCTTACGCTTGTTGATTAACTTCGAAAGTTCTGCCAGTTCTATTCTAGCTGTAGGGCTAGAGGTTAGAGGCACCTGGGAAGTGTATCGGAATAAAACCAATTGATGAGGGGAGTGGGCCTCATCGACAGGTATATTTCATATGCTAGGACGAAGGTCAAATCTAGGTAATGGATCGCTAGGATGCTCACACATTTTATCCACATTGCTGTATGCAGTACATGGGTCGAATGCTGTCGCGACGCAACAGCTTTGCACCTACAACAAAAAAAGGTCCGGTCTCTTGTCCTTCAAGCAGGATGGAGCCAAAACATAACCAGATCTAACCGAAATCGAAATGGTACCAGGGAATAAAAGTACGAAAGTAGACCAGCAGCTACAGACACTAGACCAGCCTAGCTGCCTGACGGCGACACGAGAAAATGGTTTTGACCAATTTCCTACATTTTGTAAAATTGAAAATGCAATGTGATGCAGGAACAACGATTGCAAAGCAATCTCGAGTTTGGCCTATGATTTTTTTCTGTGCACTTCTAAAATCATTTCAAATGAAATGTTGAAAATGTTTCTTTTTCTTGCCTACATTTTTTTTCCGCATTGAGGAGGTTAAGTACGATTTGCACCTCCCTTGTTTGTCTCTTTATAGTATTTAGTTTTTAGTGTTATTACAAGGTTTGACCATGCTCAGCGGTGTCAATAGTTTCCAAACTGGTCATATGGTTGTCTGCAAGATGTTGATGAAAAATGCACTAAGGAATGAAACTGAGAACAAATCATGACCATTTGGTTACAGACGTGTGGTTAGTTGGGCAATCCCCCACCAACCGCATCAAGGCACCACCCTCCCCCCTCATTTAAGTGAAATCTTCAATAAATATAGCGGAATTGGCTTCACGTGCATCGATTTGGCATTCAAGCTAAAGATTACCGAACTAGTTTCATTATTTTTGATAAGACAGTTTTCGCTGTACGTAAGTAGCGGCATAAATCCACTTCTGGGTGATTTCACGAGAGATCAAACATGCATGCCCGCTTGATATGTTTGTTCTGTCTGGTTTTTTATACGTCATGTAGGAATATTTAAATTGCGCGGAACCGGAAATTTTATTCCCGAGAGGCGTTTCCAGCAAGCCAAAAAAATATTTGAAGGTGGCGGCGCGAGCGTCCTCCTATTGCTTACCGCAATATTTCCCGATTTCACGGTAGATTTAAATGCAAACTAAAAACACTGTGTCGAAAAACTTCTCTACTCATTTTAATACGCTTCACAGTAAACTAGTTCCATGCACTTTTTATGCTGTCTGCAACTTCAAAAATGTAAAGAAATTCTACAGATGGCGCAAATCAGAACAATTTTGTGACTTTGATGCGTGTTGGCACAATTTCTATTTCACACAGAATCTTGAAAAAGGTGTCAAAGATAGAACGTTCTCTTTGCAACGTTTTGTAAAATATTATCTTCCTAAATGAAACACAAGAAAAGAAAAAAAAATTTTATGGAAGTCCGCTTATATTGGGCAGAACGTGGCTGCGATAATTTGTTTCCTCATTTGCTTTATTCACAAAATATAACAGACCAAAGGGGCCCATGTTGAGCGTGCTGGCGTTAGAGCCGCGATTACTCGCTCCGGTTCGTTAACATTTACTCTTTTTTCTTTTTAAAAGAAAGGCAACCGTTGCCACAAGTGAAGGAAGGTTTACCTTGTTTTTTTTTTTTTTGTTTTTTTTTTATTGTGGCCAGAACGGAGAACGTGTTTTCTGCTTTGTTTTCGGGGACTCAAGAGAGAACAAACTCGACGCTGCTTGTGGTGCTCGAACAAATTTATTGCGTGACCTTTACATTTAGTGTTTAGAAGGGTTTAGTCAACGTCAGCTGGCTAGCGGCAGTTCGGACAGCGCATGTCTGCTTCGCGGGCCCACATCCACACATGCAATGACTGAATTTCCGGCACACGTGGCATTGACTTCCCCTCCCCTGACCTCTTCTGACGATGCTCCTCGATAGCTGCAGAAGGCGCATGAAGCAGGGCCACATTCTTGATGTTGCCGCTAAGTTGGGAGACACCTCATGTGCCGATTGAATGGAGGCGCCGCTTCCAGACATCAGGTTGTGCAGGGAAGCTTGGTGCTTCAGGAGTCCACCTACACCGTCACAGGCATTCTTCCCATGCCCGGTAGCGGAAAATATCCACTTCGCGGACGTATACTTGGCGTGGCACATCTCATCCAGTTGGTACGTGTTTTTAATATGGCTCGCTGCACCATCGCTGACGTATGTTGCGTGACAGCAGACCAGTGCTTTTTTCATCTAAACACTTCGCGCACTCTACCTGGGCGTAGCAGCTAGGCGTGCGCTGCGTCGTGAGGCATGTCGTTTATGACGGCAAGGCTGTGCGTTGCTTTCCTTGTCGCGGCGACATGGGTGAAAATGGAGATTTGTTTCTTCTGCCAATGGTATAATTGCGTTTCATTTGAGAGAAGGACAGTCCAGTTTTCCTCAAAATCACAACGCAGAACTATGCTTCTGTGCTGCTCGCACTTCTTTGCCTCGTGAATAGCCGCGGCTTGAGTGCGGCTACGTAAGCATTTGTGAGGAATCCATTTGATCACCCATTTGCCGAGCTCGTTCACAAAAACGGTTGGAGACGACCTCTTCTTGATCAAGTCTCCGCTTTCCCAAAGAGCAAATGTGACATCGCCCACCATTCCCACACTGGCCAAAGTGAGGCTTTCACTCCGTGGGCAGCGCTTGCACTCACTTAACATAAACTCGCTGCTTGAGGAGCCGCAAAGACACAATACTTTCATGCTTAACAATGAGATTTCAATGCTGGTTACGTTCTAAAGCGCGGAGACACAAAGGTTAGCATTAACGCAATAAATGCAAGAGAAACGTGTCAGAGTACCGCTTTTATGACCCATAGAACGTGTCCTAAATCGCTTTGAGATGTACTCTCCCTGGCCGTTCGTGATGACTGACACAGCGTCCTTCTTCGGGCTCTGCCGAGAGCACCCAAATTCGTACTTGGTGAAATGGTCGACTGCAGCTTGTACATCCCATGGCTTAACCTTGACCTCGTGTACGGATCAAAATGGGGCTTCAGCCCCCCCCCCCCCCCCCCCCCGAAATATTTTCGTGCTGTCCATGCACCGACGACCAAATCAAGCCCCGGCACCGGAAATCATTCTGTATTTTGTCTAGAATCTCTTTTTGACGCTCCCAAAGCCATTTAACCGCGCAGATTGCGAATTGGGGCTGGATTTCGCGGCAATCACATGCACCGGGAGTCACATAACGTCAAGCAGCCCCATCCGAGCACAAAGTTTCAAGGGCATTTTGATGGCGAGCGGGTTCGCCGCGGCATCTCGCTGAGGCCGCGGAATCTATGGAGCGCATGGATGTCAATTCCGAAACTTTGTGGGTATAAATCTCATAAACTCTTGATGTGAAAGCTGCACTGACATTTCCAAAGTTGTGCTTTAGATTTTCAATTGCAGAACTTTGTGGGTTTAATGTTGTTATAAACATTTGACGCCAAAGGTCCATTGACTTTTCTAAATTCTTACATCGGAACATACAACCAGACAAGCCAAATCAACGCACACTAGCAGACAAGTTGGCAAAGCACGCAGCGAGGTCCAATGAGACGAAGCGTTGTGGTAGTTAATTTGTGCCGTCATGTCACATAATTTTTTTGTCATCAATTGTCATCAATATTTTTTTAACCTACGCCAAAACATCCATGTCAAGACACTAAAGCCGGCCAATATATCTACATTTTTATTTATTTTTTCTACATTGACATTTATTCGCGAGGACACATTCAGCCTCTTTTCAATTTTTTTGTTCTCGCCACTCTACCCGCGGGCTGCCAGAGCTAGCCAGAGCCTATACGTTTTTCTCGTGTGGCCCCGACCACCGCGCGGCGCACTTCGGTGCGAGTTCGGTTTGCTCTGGCCGAGTGGATTTTCGCCAGGCAGAATTTTGGACGCTCTCTGGCCAGCAGACGGGAAAAAGAAACAATGGTCGCCCGCCGCAATCACTCTGGGGACTGGACGGATTGCAGCGCGTTCACTTGAGCGGAACCTCTCCGGAAAGTCTTGTCTCGCCGGTGTACAGGATACCGAGCAGTATGCGTATGCTTCTCAGTGGACCAAGCGTCTCACGTTGTCTTTGATATTCCTTCCGTAGCCACATTAGGTGCCCAAAGTAGGCATTCGATTGTGGCCAACATACTTTCCTATAGGTTATTTTTTTTTTTCATTTCGGTGCCCCTGCCCCACAGAAGGAAAAGAAAATTACATTGATGCGGCGCCGCGAATTGTCGCATGGTGAAAGTTCTATTTTGTTACTTCTTCTTTTGCGGAAAGTATTGGGCCCCGGGACGCTTCAGTTGCCGGATACTCTTATTATATTATTGCGATAGCAATTATATGGACACTCCAGGCGCATTCCTGCCGTCGCGGTCGCCCTCATGTTTCGTATAAAGTCCAGGGGTGATAACATCGTGACCCCGCGCCGCATGCTGTATGTGCGAGTGAAAGCGTAGGGGCGGGGGGTGGAATAGGTGAGCCGACGATGGTGACTCAGTCTTGTGTGCGCAAAGGAGAAAAGCGGGGTGCAAGCGCGCCGCCTTCCGTCGCGCGCGATACATCGGGGGGAGTGGATGGAATGGGGGCGGAATCTAGGATTCTGTGAATCTATGATTGCGCAACATGTTTATTTGCCTTGTTTGGCGCATTATATACAGTGACTGTTTCTTACATACGTAGATTTATTAGAGACTTATACGCATATTTGAATATATTTTGTTGCGAGGTTTTGTGTATACGTGCAGTGAACTTTGTTTCCAGTGACATTTTTCGTCCTTTATCAAGCTGCACTTTCGCATTTGTATATCCCATTGTATCTTTTCATTTCTAATGTACGAGGGCGGGCCAAATGAAGCTTAGCCTACCCTCACCGTGCAATAATGGTTCGGTTCATTATCTGCGAGGCATGCGCGTAGCACACAAGCATCTCTCATTTACAAAAGTGACACGCAGGTGTGAGGATAAATGTTTTAATGCTCTCATTTACTGGGTTGAACATGGTTGCGTGACATAATGGACCCCCCAAAAGTTGAACAGCGTGATGTCGCGAAGTTTTTGACAGCTGAAGGTGTTTCCCAAAAAGAAATTAGTCGCCGTATGGCTGCCGTGTACGTTGAACATTGCATTTCATTGGCCACTGTGAAGCGTTGGAGCAAAGGGTCCAAAGAAGGACGTGAAAGTTGCAAAGACGATCCAAGACCGGGTCAAAGCCATCGTGCAATTACCCCCCACACAATTTGAAAGGTTGATGAGCTGGTGAGACAAGAACGGAGGATAAGTATCGATGAACTGGCAGACCGTGTGAACATCAGTCATGGTTCGGTTAACGCCATAATTCATGAGCAAGACGGAGAAGTTTGGCGCTGCCTTGACTCATCTGATCCGGTACCACAATGAGGATGACGACTTCCTGTCTGCATTTGTGATCGGGGACGAACCATGGTTCCACTTCTACGAGCCTGAAACACGACGGCAAAGCTTACAGTGGAAACATTCGAATTTACCACCCCCAAAGAACGCTAAGGCCGGCATTTCCGCCGGAAAGGTGTTGTTCACTTTTTTTTTTTTTCGCTCGTCTGGGGCCATTACTGATAGAATTTGCTAAATCTTGGGAGACTATCGATTGTTTCCGATATTCTGAAACGCCGGAACGGCTGCATGTCGCAATCAAGAACAAACGACGTGGAAAATTAACGAATGGGGTCATCTTGTTCCACGACAATGCCCGTCCCCACGTCGCTGATGTGTTTAATACAATACTGGCAAAGTTCAAGTGGGAAACGCTGCAACATCCGCCATACAGTCAGAACTGTCGCCTTGCGACTTCCACATTTTGGGGCAACCGAAAAACAGCTTAAGGGAACCAGATTCGTGCCGGACGATGAGTGAAATAGTCAGTTACAGACTATTTGAAGCAGCAACCCAAGGAGTTTTATGAGACGGGAATCAGGCGACTCGTTAGTCAATGGGACAAATGTCTAAATTTTAATGAAGATTACTTTTAAATAAAATACCTCGTTTGTCATATATTCGCATTGGCTCACATTCATTTAACTCGCCCTCGTATATCTTGCAGAACTCCTGCTTTTTATACGTGCTCTCTGTTGCGACTATAATTTCGGTGCAATTACTCACGATACACGACCGGTGACAACTGCTCCTGCGTTATACATTCGAACAAATGACAGCGTCATTGAGATTTTTCACTGGCCATTGCATATATACAAGAATGTAAACACGGTTCTTGTACGACAAAGTTTCATTACCATATTCGTCCTCGACTTGTTCATTTCATGGCGTTCTCATTTTTCATATCAGCGGCATGCACTGCTTTCCTGGTTTCGAACTGATATAGTTCTAAAGTTCTTGGGATATTTTCTTTACTTATAAACAGACAAAAAACATGGAAGCATTGATATCAGTTATTTTGGGCACAATTTTTGGCACATACGAGTATATTCTTTGATGGAAAAATACATATTTTGCTTGTTTTGACAGTGTGTAGCGTTCAATAATTTGTTAACAGCATCTTTGGCAATGGCAATGCAATTATTATTCCCGTATTTGATCCCTCGACAAATTGTTTAAGAGGAAGCTCTAGCTCGGGACCAATCCGACGCGGCCTATTCAAATACATGTAAAACGCAGAAACACTTTTCTGAGATAATCCTGCTAATCGCTTTTAATGAAGTTTGTTGCATTTCAGAGAGAAAGCTAAATTCTAGTGTCTGTTGGAAAAGGAATTTCGATTTAGGGGCTGAATTCTGTTTAAAATATTTTGAAAAATTCGAAAGTTCGAAAAGATATAAGCACGGCGTTTACAAACAAATAGCTATGCACCAAGAACAGATATCGTGGTTCTGTAAACGGCATCTATTATAACAGTCAAAGCGGACAAATTTGCTCTGTCAACTTGTATCTTACGTGAATTAGTTACGTTGTGTACAAGGGTTCTGCGAAAGCTGTATTTACATAATACTAAACTTTTTTGAGATTCATGTGTAAGATATCTATTTGTCCACTGTAGACGTACTATTACATGCAATTCACAGAATTGTGGTGTCATTATTCATTGTTGAGTTAAAGAGTTTTAAACTTGATAGTTTCATTTCCTGAAAATTTGCGATTTTGGCCAATTTTTAATAAAGAATCAACCACATAAATGAAAAATTTGAAACAACAGTCACTAGAATTTAAGTATTTCTTTTAAATGCAACAAACCTCGTCAACTTTGCTGCAGTGGTTGCGGGGGAAAACGAATTCCCCTTTACATGTATTTAAATAGGAACACCCGAGCTAAAGCTTCCTCTTAAGGAGGAGGCCGAGCTGCAAGGTGAGCCCCCTTCCCCCGAACGAAATTTCTGGCTACGCCACTGGACACTCCATCTCAGTAGTCTCCCGTTTTTTCCTGACATTTGCTTGAGCCATGCAAGAGGGCAATGGTTGCTCTCAACCGTGAATTTAGTGCCTTCAATATAGCATCCTAGCTTTTGAATGGTCCATACTATGCACAAAGACTCTTTCTCCGTGGTGCTAAACTCCTCTTCTAGCTGTGTCAGTTTTCGACTGAGGTACAGCACAGGATGCTCATCTCCGCGTTCATTTAGTTGGGCAAGGAAGACACCTAGACCACGGTTGCTGGCGTCACATTGGAGAAAGAATTCTCTGCAAAAGTCTGGCGAGACAAGTACAGGCCGTGAAGACAAAGCTTTCTTCAGATTCTGAGAAGCCTCTTCCCTATAGGCGCTCAATGTGACCCCTTCTGATTCACGCTTCCGGAGGCTGTCAGCGGACTGGTAAGCTCCGAATGATTTGGAATATAGTGCTGGTAATACCCAGCCATTCCCAGAAATGACCGCACATCCTCTTTTGTTACGGGCCTCGGAAAGGGAACTATGACCGCCACTTTGGGTTTCATAGGTTCCCGCTTCCAGTGTCCTATTTCGTGCCCCAAATACGTGACACAAGCCTGGCCGAACTGACACTTCTCGGCTTTGATTGTCAAGCCCGCACCTCGGATTCTTTCATGCATGGTTCGTGTATGTTGCAAGTGAGACTCCCAGTCATTCGAAAACACGGCCACATCATCCAGATAGTGCAGCGCGAATTCTTGTAGTCCTTGAAGCAACTGATCCATAAGCCTTGAAAAACAGAACGGTGCGTTCTTCAAGCCAAAGATCATGGTAACTGGCTGATAAACCCCGAAAGGGATTACAAAGGCCACATAGCGACTGGCTCGTTCGGTTAAGGACACCTGCCAATATCCCCTAAATCTAGGGTTGAAATAAGTGCAGCCCTCCTTACGAGTTCTACTCTCTCCTCTATAATCGGTAAGGGGTATATTTGGTCTTTCGTGATGGCATTTAAGTTTCGATAATCCACGCATGGCTGTGGATCTTTCCCTGCTACCTCAACTAGCATTAGAGGGCAGCAATACTCACTATGCGCTTCCTTGATCACCCCTAGACGAAGCATCCTCTTTACTTCTGCCTTCATTATGTCTAGCTGCCGTGGGGATAGGCAGTACGCTTTGGACTTAAAAGCAACCCCCGTTGTTAGTTCGATGTAATGTTGTATCAAATGAGTCCTTCCTAGCTCCTCCCCAAAACAATCCACATATTTCCGAATAAGGCTCTTCAAATCTTCCACTTTCTGAGTTCCCAGCTCCTCCCTTTTAACAGCCTGCGTTATTCTTCTACACTAGCGTCCGTTCTCCTGCGAAAATTACGTAACTCTAAAGGAACGTCCTCTGAAACATTCATAGCTATGCTAACAATAGCTGTTCGCTCCAAGAAAGGCTTCATTAAGTTTATATGATAAACTCGTTCCTCACGCCTTCGCCCAGGTAACCTCACGGTGTAATTCACCTCTGAAATGCGATCAATAACCACGGCGGGTCCATCCCAGTGAAGTTCCAGTTTATTCTGGCGACTTGGCCACAAAGTCATCGCTTTGTCGCCAGTGTCAAATGATCACTACCTCGTATTTATGTCGTAATATTGCTCTGAAGCGTCCTGCGCTGCCTCTAGGTTACAATCTCACGTGACTCATGTAACCTTTTCATCAGGTCCAGCATATACTCCACCACACTTGTGGGCACCCGATGGTCCTCCCATAGCTCATGAACTAGCCTCAGGGGACCTCGAAGATTTCGGCCACATACCAGCTCTGCCGGGGCAAACCCTGTTCCCTCGTGTGGCACTGTGCGCAACGCAAAGAATGTGTCCGGTAAGCAACAATCCCAGTCACGCTCCCTCTCATGGCAAACCGCTCTCAAAACTTTCTTGAGGACGGAATGCCATCTCTCTACGCTGTTGCTCCGAGGATGATAGACCGAGCTGTGCAAAATCCTAACGCCATATTTCTCGAGAAACGTTTACATGAGTGTACTCGTTAAAACTGTTCCCTCATCTGATTGTATTTCTGCCGGGAAACTGAAGCGTGAAAATATGGAAAGCAGAGCATTCACCACCTCGACCGAAGCTGCCTCCTTTAAGAGAACCGCCTCAGGAAACTTTGTGGCCGGGCACAATTAAGTGAAAATGCATCTGTTTCCCGCGTTTGTTTTTGGCAACGGTCTCACCAAATCCGCAACAACTCTGCGGAAGGGCTTGGAAATAATGGGCACCTTTACCATGGGTGCTTTCCATTTGTCATTAGACTTGCCTGCTCTCCGACAAGTCTCACAAGTGCGGACGAAATCCTGCGCTTCTCTGAAACAACCTGGCCAATAAAATTCCTGCAGCAGTCTTTTCTTCGTTTTATTTGTACCTATAGGTGTCTTTCCCACAAGCGGTCATTACAAATGCTACGCAAGTCCTTGCGATACGGAGCCGGCACCACCAGTTGATCGTAAGACTGTCCTCGCTTATCTTTGTACTTACGGTGTAGGACACCGTTTCTCAATTCGAAAGAAATGTTTTTCGACGACACACCTTCACTTGTCCCACTGTTATGAATCGATACCGTCGAGTCAGTTTGCTGTGCCACCCGTAGCCTTTCCCTGTCAACACCTCGCATGCGTTCATAGCTGTGCGTGATCGGTGCAACACAGACACCTGGAAGCTGTTTTCCATTCGAGGGCCCTTTTTTTTTTTTTCAATGGTGTTTTCTCGGCATGACCCTTCTCCTGATTTTCTGTCGGGAAAATCGGAAAGATTTCCTCCTCCGATTTTCCTGCGCCTCCGGAGCTATCTGTTTCCTCCTCGTAGCGTAGCTTCTGAACTAGTTCACATGCTTCAAACGTCGTCAAAGCCATGGCCTGGGCTTCAGCAAATGTGTACCCCTTTTTTTTTTAGTAGCGACTCCGAGCTGTTCGAGAAAAGGTAAAGGTAGCCTGCCGGTAGCCCAATGGAGACTGCTGCCACTGTCTCGATATCTCCGAAAGGTCCCTCAATCTGTACCTTTGCCATAGGCAGGCACACTGAGTCTTCGCTCACGACCTGGCTAATGCATGCGCATTCGGACTCGAAGTCTTCACTTTTCACATACTTTGAACCGACGACGTCCATGGTGGCCGCGGAGTCCCAAGGTACCCTACACTCTTGGCCATTTACCATCAGATCCGTCATGTATGGCTTTAGAAGATGGCTGTTACTCTTATGATTGCTTATGCAAGCGCATACTGGCCTTTTGTTTGGGCAGTTTCGGGCGAAGTGAGCTGTTTCCCTACAGTGATAACATGCCAACTGAACTCTCGATTCGATCTCTTCCGAATGACTAGTAGGTTTATTTCTACTCTTTTCAGGTGTTTTCGCTATGACTTCGGTGCGCGCCGAACTGCGACTAAAGACGTCTCGTTCCTTTTGTGTGGTTTGCTGCCCTCGAGGGTAAGATTGTGGTGTGTGGAAGGCTTTTTATAGTAATGTGCGGTACTGTTCTGTGGCCTGAAGTCACGGCTTGCCACGTACTCATCGGCCAGCTGTGCTGCGTTCTTTATAGACACACCTTCCTGCCTGTCCTTAACCCAAAGGCGTACGTTATCGGGCAGGGTCTCGTAAAACTACTCTAAGCAGACTAAATCTGACAGTTTACTGACGTTATCCGGCCGTGCTCCTTTCACCAGCTCTGCAAAATTATCCTTCAGGTTACATGCAAATTCAACAAAGCTTTCATTAACTTCTATCTTTCCTGCCGGAATCTCCTCCGAAATTCTTCCGTGGAAAGCTTGTATTTTGCGAGCAAACTCGACTTCACGGTACGCGCCAGACTCGGCTGCGCTCAGCTGGGCTACGACTTGCTGTTCCTCTCCCGGCAACAACGCCAGCAACCGCTCCAGCCATGTGCCTTGGTGAAATTAATCAGGTAGAGACCGATGTCATCGCCTGTATTGTACGGCTGAAGCAAACTCGTCATTTTCATGCTTTGTTTGTGTCGGCGCCACAACCGCACTGTTTGCGATTCTCGCTTCCTCTTGTCTTATTTTCGCGAGCTCAATTTCATGCCACCCTTCGTTCCCTCTCAAGCTGAATATCTTTCTGCATTCTCGTGCTGCTTCTCTTCCGCTTTTTCTTTCCTCTCGCGCCCCCTTTTTCTTCCGCTCTTTCTTTCCTCTCGCGCTTCTTCTCTTCTTTTTCGCGACATATCTTTTCCCAGGCCTCTGCAAGTTCGTCCTCATGTAAAGCCACTTTGTCAATCGCCGTAGGAATTTCGGGCTTCCTCAACCTATGGTTAATCCCGTACCGAACTCTGCTGCTAAAAACAACGGCTTTAAAATATCCACGCTTTTCGAGAGCTGACTACAACTTCTCCTGTATTGACCGGACACCCGGTGACGATCAACTAGAGCTAATTGCCCGATAGAACCCTGTCCTTATCGTCCGACAAAATGTAGTCGCTCAAGCACACCCAAACTCGAGCTTGCGAAGGTCGTGTCTCCCGGAGCCACGTTCCCAGGTCCGCCGATCCCAGATGGTGGAACTGCTTTCTCCTGCTCTTTCTTCCAGATTCCTCGAGTCATCCAAGACTCCACGCCGTTACTGCGACGGTTGTGCCTCCCTGAGCCACGAAGAGGAGGTCTGCTGATCTCGGATCCTCAGCTCAGAAGTCGCCCTTCCGTCCGTAGTTTCCCTCGATCTTGCGAAGTTCGTGTCTCCCGGACCCACGTACACAGGTGCACAGGTCCGCCGATCGAAGGTCGTCAGGACTGCCTTCTAGATCTCACCGCTGCCAACCATATTGTTGCGGCTAGGGTGGCGTTCCGGGCATGGAATCCACCAAGCCCATCGACTACTACATCAGGTTATAGTAAATGAAGCAAAAAGGGTTTATTTAGCTTAGCTACACGGCTCCAGTTACGGAAGCCCACTTCATGCAGGAGCAAGTTAAATGCCTCCAAGTTTATATCAGGGCCCCTTGTCCTCACTCTCGAAAAGTATTCGCTTTTAATACCGTCGTCTTCCCTACGCGAGCCGACTAGGGAATCTAAAGACTGTCCAACAGCAAATCATAATCGTTGACTCCGTTGCGATATCGCGCCTGTGATTGCAATAACCCGCAGTAACTGCGCCTCCGAAGAGACTGGTTTGCAATCTGTGGCAAGAAAGCAACCGGTGACAATCAGTTCGTCGTCGTTGTCCCCCTCCTTCTCATCCTTTGCTCAGGCTTCTAGGTAATGGTGGGGTCACCGCCTTTCGCGAAACCCTTCAACAGTCGTTGTCCACGCTGCGTTGATGTCTGCATAGGAGGGGTGGTGGTGTGACTCGTCGCAAACGTTTAATTAACTGAGCCTCTCAGTTCGTCGTCGTGGTTCCCTCCTTTTCATCCTTTGCTCAGGTTTCTAAGTAATGGTGTGGTGAACGCCTTTCGTAGGAACCTTCAACAGTCGGTGTCCACGCTGCGTTGACGTCTGGATAGGAGAGGTGGTGGTTTGACACGTGGCAAACATCCAATTAACGCCTTTGTGGTGTTGAGACGTAACAATTGCTTATAATGTTGAGCGTATCTTAGTCGCCACGACTCTTTCAATATCGGTCCGTTTTCTCTTTCCGTGAGATCATCTGCTGCGTTTGTGAATTAAGATGGTGGCTTCAATGGTGAAACATCAGAAGAAGGATGGTCGTACCTGTTCAAGTCATCAGCGCTTCTTCTTCCTTAAGGAACGCCTCGTCTGCTTCATCTCGGGTATGACTAGATGAAGACAGGAATTGTTTGCGGCGCGTAAAGCAGTACTGGCAGACTTCGTCGGTGCCGCGAATATCCTCAGCCCCCGGCAGTATAGCTTCCGCAGGAAGGCAACACCCAAAACGTTTACGCAACGAATTTGCTTTCTTAGCAACCTTCTTCCGGTGCATGAACACGTAAATAATCGGCACAGTATACTCGGACTGAGCTATAAGCCGCATGCATCACGTGTAGTGAACAGCTAGATCAAGTCGAAACGTTTATATTGGACAGCACCGCACTCTTTCTGTTGCTTTTTCTGCGCCGCTGTCGTGACTGAGCCGCAAGAATGTATCACAGTTACTTGTTTTTCATCTTTCACGTTTTTCAAGCTTTTCACTGTGAAAATGTGTGGGCCACGCATGTTCATCATCAGCAGCAGCAGCCCATTTTATGTCTCCTGCAGGACAAAGGCGATCTCCCTGCGATCTCCAATTACTCCTGTCCTGCGCCAACCGATTCCAACTAGAGCCCGCGAATTTCCCGATTTCATCGCCCCACCTAGTCTTCTGCCTTCCTCGACTGCACTTTCCTTCTCTCGGTGTCCATTCTGCAACCTTAAAGGTCCACCGGTTATCTAACCTACGCGTTACATGACCTGCCCAGCTATTTTTTCTCTTAATGCCAATTACAATATCGGCTATACCAGTTTGCTCTCTGATCCAAACCTCTCTCTCTTAACGTTATGCCTAGCATTCTTCGTTCCATCACTCTTTGCGCGTTCCTTAACGTGTTCTCAAGCTTCTTTGTCAGTTCCCAAGTTTCTACCCCATAGGTCAGCACCGGTAAAATGCACTGATTGTACACATCTATTTTCAATGATAATGGTAAGCTTCCAGTCAGGAGTTGACAATGTATGCCGTATGCGATCTAACCCATTTTTATTCTTCTATGAATTTCCTTCTCATGATCAGGGTTCTCTGTGATTAATTGACATAGGTAAACGTATTCCTTCAAAGACTGTAGAGACTGACTGACGATCCTGAACTCTTCTTCCTTTGCCCGGCTATTCATCATTATCTTTGTCTTCTGCATATTAATCTTCAACGCCACTCATACACTCTCTCTGTTAAGGGCTTCAATCATTTGTTGTAACTCATCTGCAGTGTTGCTGAAGAGAACAATCCCATCGACAAACAGTAGGTTGCTGAGGTATTCGCCGTCGATCCTTACTCCTAAGCCCTCCCAGTTTAATAGCTCGAACATTTCGTCCAAGCACGCAGTGAATAGCATTGGAGAGACTATGTCTCCTGGTCCTTAGAACCGGCGATGCCAGCAACGTTAACCGACCATGCACTTCCTTCGGAGAACTGGAGACCACAGCAAAGTTAATCAACCATGCGCCTCCTTCCCCGAGTCGACGGCGCCTGCAAGTCAAGCCACGTTTGGCGGACCGTGTATTGTTACCTGGCTCTCTGTCACCTTCATGGTCTATTTGTAGCAAGACAGCTTCTCGGAAAAGGGTGTTTTTCGGTGCGTTTTCGCGGGCCCCAGAATTCGTCACAGTCTGCTGACAGTCGTGGCGGCTACCGGAAAAGTCAGCTCTGGAATTAAGAGGCGCCGGCTCGGGACAAGCGTGACAATCTGGCTACGAGGACCCGCTCAACTCGATGGCTCTGGGAATCCAAAGTGCGTATGTGAGTGTGTGAGCCCTCCCCGTCAAAGGCGGGTCGACTACGCCTCCAACGGCTGTGGACGGTCCGATTGGACGAAGGCTGGACAGCAGTTTTCCTTCACCTAGGGATTTAGGGAGGACTGAGGGTTTTTAAGCAGCTGTGTGCTCGACAAGCGGTGTGCCTGGAGCTTTGTGCTCGTGTGCGGTGTGGTGTGAGCTTCGTGCTCCTTTTTGCAGTCATGCTAGGCTGTTGAAATTTATCTCCTGTTTTAATGTAAATATTGTAATTAAACCCTGTACTCCTAGTTCTCGATGTGAGCAAGTTCCTCCCTACAACGACGTCCGAAGCGTGAGTGAGTTGGACGACGGCATGGGCCAGCTACCACATAGTTCATGTCCGACTACAACCCTTACAACTGGTTGCCAGCGATCGGAAGTTCCTCCCTTCAACTACGTCTAAACCGTACAACTGGTCGCCTGCGGTGAGATCGTCCTACAACTCTTACAACTGGATGGCAGCGGTGAGATCGGCCTACAACTCGTAGCCAGCAATGACATCTCACGGAGTTTGGGACATGGTGACCGGCCGGTATCCCTATCAAGTTGGAGGCGACTGGGGATTGAGTGAGTGAGTGAGTGAGTGAGTGAGTGAGTGAGTGAGTGAGTGAGTGAGTGAGTGAGTGAGTGAGTGAGTGAGTGAGTGAGTGAGTGAGTGAGTGAGTGAGTGAGTGAGTGAGTGAGTGAGTGAGTGAGTGAGTGAGGTAACTTTATTTCGGTCCAGAGAAGACGCAGGGGAGACCCCGCGCCACCCGGCTAGTCCCACGTAAGGACCGCCAAGCCGAGCTTGACGGCCCGATCGCGGGAACTCTGGACGACCAGGGTTTGGTCGTTGAGTTCGGGGCTGCCCAAGAGTGCAGCCCACGTATCCTCGCTGAAGGAGGAGCCGATAGCCTCACACTCCCACAACACATGGTCCAATGTTTCCCTTAGTCCACAGGCAGGGCAGTCCGCACTGGGATATCTTTCAGGGTATATGGCATGAAGAACCGCGAGGTTAGGGTACGCACGGGCTTGTAAAAGTCGAAGGGTAACCGCCTGCGCCTTGCATAAGGCGGGGTGCTGGAGGGGGAATACCCGTCTTGACAGATAGTAGTGTGTGGTGATTTCATTAAACGTGAGCAAGGTTTCCCCGCGAGACAGGGGGACTGCTGAGGCGGCGCGGTCAGTGAGTCCTCGCGCGGCCTCGTGCGCGCCCTCGTTAGGGTTAGAGGGAGAACCCTCAATCGACCCCAAGTGAGCGGGAAACCAAATGAGAGAATGCGGAGAGATACTTTTGGCGCTTTGGAGAATGCGAAGGCCCTGGGGGGAGACCATACCGGTTTGGTAGGCCTTAATGGCTGCCTTGGAATCACTATATTGTCACGTGGTCGTGACTTCAAAGAACACAGTAGCAATACTGTGAACGACAAAACTAACTTTTATTGGGCGAACCTGTGCCCACAAAACAGGCTACACTTAAGCACAACGATAGCGGCGAACACAGTCGGCGATCGTCGAAAATCTGATCAGCGGGTCAAGCGCGTCGGCTTTTATAGAGCAGTCATCGAATGTTCCAGACTAATCGTTGGGACCCGCGTGCCTTCCACAAAGTTCTACACCATTCGCGTCAGGTGTTCAAATCAGATAACATAAGGTTCGGCGACAACAGACAGCGGATAGAAGCATCGATAACTTTCCAGAAACTTCGGATACATGCAGGCGCGTCCCGCGCTGTGCGATAATATTTGTTAGGCGGCGAAACGTGGTCGGCCGATAAAGATAAGTACACGTGTCATTACCCCCCTCTTAAAAAGCATCGACCCGATGCTGCAAACAAGCGAAAGTAATAAACAAAAGCACCCGTAGCAAAGAAAACAACAAAAATAAGGAAGTTCGTCAGCGTCCGTAAAAGGGTTTAAGGCGCACCACGTGGACAACTTCAGATCGTGCGCGATGCCGCTGTGAATGCGAAATGCCGTCTGGCACGACCTCATAGTCCAGTGCACCAATACGTCGGATGACCTTGTAGGGTCCGAAATATCGTCGCAGTAGTTTTTCACTGAGTCCTCGTCGGCGTATCGGGGTCCAGACCCAAACACGGTCGCCAGGCTGGTACTCGACGAAGCGTCGTCGGAGGTTGTAGTGTCGGCTGTCGGTCCTCCGCTGGTTCTTGATCCGCAGGCGGGCGAGCTGTCGGGCTTCTTCGGCGCGCTGGAGATAGGTAGCGACGTCAAGATTTTCCTCGTCAGTGACGTGCGGCAGCATGGCGTCGAGCGTCGTCGTAGGGTTCCTGCCGTAAACCAGCGCAAATGGCGTGATCTGTGTTGTTTCTTGCACCGCGGTGTTGTAAGCGAAGGTTACATACGGCAGGACCGCGTCCCACGTCTTGTGCTCAACGTCGACGTACATCGCCAGCATGTCGGCGAGGGTCTTGTTCAGGCGTTCCGTGAGACCATTTGTCTGCGGATGGTAGGCAGTTGTCCTCCTGTGGGTCGTCTGGCTGTACTGCAGAATGGCTTGGATGAGCTCTGCTGTAAAAGCCGTTCCTCTGTCGGTGATGAGGACTTCTGGGGCACCATGTCGCAGCAGGATGTTCTCGACGAAAAATTTCGCCACTTCGGCTGCGCTGCCTTTTGGTAGAGCTTTAGTTTCAGCAAAGCGGGTGAGATAGTCCGTCGCCACGACGATCCACTTATTCCCGGATGTTGACATCGGAAAGGGCCCCAACAAATCCATTCCAATCTGCTGGAATGGTCGGCGAGGAGGTTCGATCGGCTGTAGTAATCCTGCTGGCCTTGTCGGTGGTGTCTTGCGTCACTGACACTCTCGGCATGTCTTGACGTAATGGGCGACGTCGGCGGTCAGACGCGGCCAGTAATACCTTTCCTGTATTCTCGACAGCGTCCGGGAGAATCCGAGGTGCCCAGCGGTTGGGTCGTCGTGTAGGGCGTGCAGTATTTCTGGACGCAGCGCTGACGGTACAACAAGAAGGTAGCTGGCGCGGACTGGTGAGAAGTTCTTCTTCACGAGCAGGTTGTTTTGTAGCGTGAACGAAGACAATCCACGCTTAAATGCCCTAGGGACAACGCCGGTGTGCCCTTCCAAATACTCGACTAGGGCTTTTAGCTCCGGGTCTCCTCGTTGCTGTTCGGCGAAGTCTTCCGCGCTTATTATTCCAAGGAAGGAGTCGTCATCCTCGTCATCTTGCGGCGGCGGGTCAATGGGGGCACGTGATAGGCAATCAGCATCTGAGTGTTTTCGTCCAGACTTGTATGTTACAGTGATGTCGTATTCTTGTAGTCTGAGGCTCCACCGTGCCAGCCGTCCTGAAGGGTCCTTTAAGTTAGCTAGCCAACACAACGCGTAATGGTCGCTGACCACTTTGAATGGCCTGCCATATAGGTAAGGGCGAAATTTCGCTGTAGCCCAAACGATGGCGAGGCATTCCTTTTCGGTTGTAGAATAATTGCCTTCCGCTTTTGACAACGACCGGCTGGCGTAAGCTATCACGTGTTCATGTCCATCTTTTCTCTGGACTAGGACGGCACCGAGGCCTAGGCTACTGGCGTCAGTGTGGATTTCGGTATCGGCGTGCTCGTCGAAGTGCGCAAGTACGGGCGGCGACTGCATGCGTCGTTTTAGTTCTTGAAATGCGTCGGCCTGCGGCGTTTCCCACTTGAACTCGACATCACATTTGGTTAGACGGGTTAGCGGCTCCGCGATGCGTGAAAAGTCCTTGACAAAGCGCCTGTAGTAGGCACACATGCCAAGGAATCTACGCACTGCCTTCTTGTCGATGGGCTGCGGGAACTTTGCGATGGCAGCTGTCTTCTGCGGGTCGGGGCGGACTCCAGATTTGCTGATGACGTGGCCTAAAAATAGAAGCTCCTGGTAAGCGAAGTGGCACTTTTCCGGCTTCAGAGTAAGTCCTGATGACATGATGGCCTCTAGTACTGTTGCAAGCCGCCTAAGGTGATCGTCGAAATTGCCGGCGAAGACAACGACGTCATCCAAGTAAACGAGACAGGTCTGCCACTTCAATCCTGCTAAAACCGTGTCCATCACCCGTTGGAACGTTGCGGGCGCCGAGCACAGTCCAAATGGCATAACCTTGAACTCGTAGAGGCCGTCCGGGGTGATCAAGGCGGTCTTTTCGCGATCTCTTTCGTCGACTTCTATTTGCCAATAGCCAGACTTGAGGTCCATGGACGAGAAGTATTTAGCGTTGCAGAGCCGATCCAATGCGTCGTCTATCCGTGGGAGGGGGTATACGTCCTTCTTGGTGATCTTGTTCAGACGACGATAATCGACGCAGAAACGTAGGGTTCCGTCCTTTTTCTTCACCAGGACAACAGGGGACGCCCACGGGCTTTTCGACGGCTGGATGATGTCGTCGCGCAGCGTTTCGTCGACTTGTTCTCTTATAGCTTCACGTTCTCGCGGCGAAACTTGGTAAGGGCTCTGGCGGAGTGGTCGAGTGCACTCCTCGGTGATTATGCGATGCTTGGCGACTGGTGTTTGTCGAATCCTCGATGATGTCGAAAAGCAGGCTTTGTATCGTCGGAGCAGACTTCTGATCTGTTGCTGCTTGCCCATGGGGAGACTTGGATTAATGTCGTAGTTTGGTTCGGGAACCATGGTCGTCGGGGCAGATGCGGCGGAATCCGAGAGGACAAACGCATTACTGGTTTCCAGAATTTCCTCAATGTAGCCGATCGTCGTGTCCTTGTTGATGTGCTTGAACTCCTGGCTGAAGTTTGTCAGCAACACTTCAGTTTTCCCTCCATGCAGTCGAGCGATCCCTCTTGCGACGCAAATTTCACGGTCTAGCAATAGACGTTGGTCGCCTTCGATGACGCCTTCTACGTCAGCAGGTGTTTCTGTGCCGACCGAAATAACAATGCTGGAGCGAGGCGGGATGCTAACTTGATCTGCGAGCACACTCAAGGCGTGGCGACTACGAGGGCTCTCCGGCGGTGTCGCTTTATCTTCCGACAGCGTTATAGACTTCGACTGCAGGTCGATGATTGCGCCGTGTTGGTTCAGGAAGTCCATACCGAGAATGACGTCTCGTGAACACTGTTGGAGGATAACGAAGGTGGCAGGTTAAGTCCGGTTATGAATGGTTATTCTTGCCGTGCATATTCCAGTCGGCGTGATGAGGTGTCCTCCAGCGGTCCGAATTTGAGGGCCTTCCCATGCGGTCTTAACCTTCTTCAACTGGGCGGCGATGTGTCCACTCATTACGGAGTAATCAGCCCCTGTGTCCACTAAGGTGGTAACTGCGTGGCCGTCGAGAAGCACGTCGAGGTCGGTGGTTCTTTGTCTGGCGTTGCAGTTAGGTCTTGGCGTCGGATCACGGCTGCGTCGCGTTAAACTGAAGCTGGAACGTCGCGTCGTCACGTAGTCTTTTGTCGGTGTAGTCTTGGCTTTCTGACTTCGTCGGGACGGCGGCGTGTCATTATTATGTCGTGGAGATGGTCTCTTCAGCGTCTCCGTCGGCGTCGGAGGATATTCGTCAGTTCGACGAACAGCAACCGCACCTCCATCGGTTGCTGCTTTTAGTTTTCCGGATATGGGCTCGCAGACCTGCCCCGGGCTGGGCCAGTGTATGGTCGGCGCTGCGGCGACAGGTAACGGCCTGGTGACGGCGAACGGGACGGTCGTCGAGAGCTCCGCTGAGTGGCGGCGAGGTAGTCGGCGATATCGCGAGGTCGTTCGCCAATCTGTGGTCGCGGCGCGTTCACGGCGAACCCTCGGAGTCCCATCTCCCGGTATGGGCATCGGCGGTAGATGTGCCCGGCTTCTCCGCAGTGATAGCAAAGCGGGCGATGGTCAGGGGCGCGCCAAACGTCAGTCTTCCTTGGAATACCGCGTGGGGTGACGGGTTGGCGTGCTGGCGGCGGGGTTGGTGGTGGACGACGGAACTGTGTCGTCACTGGGCCCTGCCGTGGGCGCGGAGGGGGAACGTGACGGCGGGCTACAGCGGCGTATGTCATCGCTTGCGGCTGAGGCTGCGGCGATTCAGGGGCTACTCCGAGTTGTTGTTGGAGCTCCTCACGTACGGCGTCGGCAATCGAAGCCACTTGAGGCTGCGGTGACGGGAACAGCTTTTGTAGTTCCTCCCGCGCGACCGCTCGGATAGTCTCGCGCAGGTCGTCGGTGGCTAGTGACTGAATTCCTGTGTAGTTGGTAGAGTTCGTGCGGCGGTTGAATTGCCGGTTCCGCATTTCGAGTGTCTTCTCGATGCTGGTGGCCTCGTGAAGAAACTCTTCTACGGTCTTCGGTGGACTTCGTATCATTGCGCCGAAAAGTTCTTCCTTCACGCCACGCATGAGAAGGCGGACTTTCTTCTCTTCGGGCATATCCGGGTCGGCGTGGCGGAACAAGCGGTTCATTTCTTCCGTGAATATGGCGACGTTCTCGTTAGGTAGCTGCACTCGGGCGTCCAGCATAGCTTCGGCCCTTTCCTTGCGCACGACGCTTGTAAAGGTGCGCAGGAAGCCGGTACGGAACAGGTCCCATGTTGTCAATGTCGACTCCCTGTTCTCGAACCACGTTCTGGCGGCGTCTTCTAGGGCGAAGTATACATGCCGCAACTTGTCGTCGGAGTCCCAGTTGTTGAAAGTCGCGATTCGCTCGTACGTCTCCAGCCAGGATTCCGGGTCTTCAGTTGCTGCTCCATGGAAGGTCGGTGGGTCCCGAGGTTGTTGCAGGACAACGGGGGTCGCTGGGGCAGCCATTGGGGTTGTCTTGGCCACGATCTTCTTGGTCTTCTCAGGTAGAAGTCCGTGTTCCGGGGGCAGCTGTTGTAGACGACGGCTTACTCGATGGTCCGTGACTACGTTGGTGCTCTCTTTACGGTCCGGGCTTGGATCACGGCTTGTCGGGGGCGTCCGGTACATGGACCAAAAGCACCTCCACCAGATGTCACGTGGTCGTGACTTCAAAGAACACAGTAGCAATGCTGTGAACGACAAAACTAACTTTTATTGGGCGAACCTGTGCCCACAAAACAGGCTACACTTAAGCACAACGATAGCGGCGAGCACGGTCGGCGATCGTCGAAAATCTGATCAGCGGGTCAAGCGCGTCGGCTTTTATAGAGCAGTCATCGAATGTTCCAGACTAATCGTTGGGACCCGCGTGCCTTCCACAAAGTTCTACACCATTCGCGTCAGATGTTCAAATCAGATAACATAAGGTTCGGCGACAACAGACAGCGGATAGAAGCATCGATAACTTTCCAGAAACTTCGGATACATGCAGGCGCGTCCCGCGCTGTGCGATAATATTTGTTAGGCGGCGAAACGTGGTCGGCCGATAAAGATAAGTACACGTGTCAATATACTGCCTCTCTGCGACCATCGAGCACAGCCAGCGCGATTTCAACCTGTTCGGCTACCACGGGCCTCGAAGTGCGTACCGTAGCGCAGCAAGTGAGCCTTGAATTGGAGTCTACGATGGAGACAGCGAATGCCTCTTGTTGGACATATGCCGCGGTATCCACGAAACTTGCCTCAATGTGGTTATTGCGGGCATGCTCGAGTAGAGCTGTACCCCTGGCCCGAAGTCTGCCGACGTTCTTTGCGGATATTGCGGGGAAGGGGCACGATGTGCAGTTGAGGCCTGATGTCGCTGGGAATCCGCACGGCGTTGGGGCACTGGTTGACAGGATTGAAGCCCATCTCGTCGAGTATCTTGCGGCCCGTCGGGGTGCCGGACAGCCTGAGCAGCTGTGAGTGCTCTTGTGCCTCGATAATTTCTTCGAGCGTGTTGTGGACTCCGAGCTTCAACAGGTTTTCGGTGTGGGTGCTTGCAGGTAAGCCGAGGGCAAGCATAAAAACCTTTCTGATGAGTGAATTGAGCTTGTTCCACTCTGCAACATGCCAAGTATGCATGGCAGCCGAGTATGAAAGGTGGCAGAGAACAAAAGCATGTATAATGCGGATGAGATTGTCTTCCTTGATTCCCCGGTGCCTGTTGGCGATCCTCCGAATGAGGCCGAGAGCACTCTCCGTCTTGGCCGTGATCTTTCTGAGTGCGGTTCCATTGGCACCGTTAGACTCGACATACATCCCCAATATTCGGAGCGAGTCCACTCTGGGCACCGGAGACCCGTCACCAGTGAAAAGCCGTATTTCGCCTTCGGACGCCGGTTTCCAATCACGATGGCCGCCGCCTCTCGGTCTTTTCTTGTAGAGAAGTAGCTCAGATTTCGATCGAGAACATCTGAGCCCAGCAGGGCGGAGGAAGCGCTCGGTCGCATCGATGGCGCTCTGCATGGCGGCTTCAACTTGGCCGTCGCTCCCGCCGACGCACCAGATGGTGATGTCATCTGCGTAGATGGTATGGTTGATTCCTTGAATCTTCGCGAGTTCCTTAGAAAGCCCGATCATTGCGATGTCAAATAATGTTGGCGAGATGACTGAGCCCTCAGGCGTGCCGCGTGAACCGAGGGTGATCTCTTGCGAAAGGTATCCTTCGATCTTGAGCTTGGTAGTTCTCTGGCTAAGGAAGGATCGGACGAAGTCGTAGACCCTCTTCCCTAGCCCGAGACCGGCAATAGACTGGATAATGAATTCGTGTGAGATATTGTCGAATGCGTTCTGCAGGTCTAATCCAAGGATGGCTCTGGTATCTCCCGTGCTCCGGTCGATGATCTGGTGCTTTATCAGCTTCATGGCGCCCTGTGTCGAGAGGCCGGCTCTGAAACCAATCATATTGTGGGTGTACATATCATTGGCCTCGATGTGCACCTTGAGCCGGTTGAGCAATGCATGCTCTGCAACCTTACCGACACAGGACGTCAGGGAAATTGGTCTTAGATTCTCTATTCCTGGTGCTTTACCGGGTTTGGGGATGAGTACCGTGCAGGCCGCCTTCCACTGTGTGGGGCCTGTCCACTGCGCCAGACTTCATTAATATTGTTACGGTGAAGGGAAGGAAGAAGTTGGATTGGACGAGAGGAAGACGAAGTCTGGCAGTTGCCTGAACGCCATTAACCTCAGTTGTAAATATACATTATTTTACACTCGTGGGCCTGCTTTCTTCCTGCAACATTTTGGTGGAATTCGCAGCGGACGTCATCTAACTGCCGCCACAATGGCAAATCAACCGACACAAGCGACAATGCCTCAGCAGCCCGTGCCAACGGTCATCCTCGCTCACCCGCGGGACCCAGGGACATTTTGTGGCACGGACAACGCCGACGTCGAGGACTGGCTTGCGATGTACGAGCGAGTGTGCGACAACAACAGGTGGGATCCAACAATGATGCTTGCAAACGTGATATTTTATCTAAGAGGAACTGCGAAGCAATGGTACGACACACACGAAGCTGACCTAACGAGCTGGGATGTCTGCAAAGAAAAAATGCGAGACCTGTTTGGCAGACCTGTCGGTCGTCAGCTGGCAGCGAAAAAAGAACTTGCGTGCCGCGCTCAGACGTCCACAGAATCCTATGTCATGTACATACAGGATGTGCTGGCCCTCTGTCGCAAGGCTGATGACAACATGACCGAGGCAGACAAGATTGGTCACATACTGAAAGGTATTGCAGACGATGCCTTCAATCTCCTAATGTGTAAGGATTGTGCCACTGTGGATGCAACTGTAAAGGAGTGCCGGCGCTTCGAACAAGCGAAGGGCCGCCGCGTCGCTCAACCTTTCGACCGGCTGCCCAATACCGCCGCGACATCTTCTTGCGAAGACCCGCCGCGGTTCGTTCAGCCCGCAGGACCGGAAGATATCACGCGCATCGTTCGCCGTGAGCTTGAGGCCATGGCTCCGGCTCCAGTTCATCCCGACTGTCGGGAAAGCGTGCCCGCTATCTCCCTCATACAAGCGGTCGTTCGGGAGGAAATAGCAAGTCTGGGCATTCCATCTCTCTGCTCGGTCCGCCATACAAACACCTACCAGATTTCTCCGGCCGCTCGCTCCCAGACGCAAAGCTTTCCGCCACGCCATCGCAACCCAGCTGACTGGCGCACAGCGGATGATAAACCCATCTGCTTTAATTGTTCCGGTATTGGACACATCGCCCGTCATTGCCGTAACCATTGGTCGTCGCCCCCTCGGTGGTCGTCTCCGAGTCACTACCGCCAAGTACCAGAGAATCGTACTTTCTCGCCCTATACGCCGTCTAGGAACATCAACGCCGACAGTGCTCCACCAAGATCTAGCCGCTCCCCGTCTCCGCAAGGTCGTAGGTCCCGTTCGCCTCTCGTTCACCGCTCTTCGTCCCCTTCTGCAACCGGTCGCTTCGCTTCGGGAAACTAGGCGGTGCAGCTCCCGGAGGTGAAGCTGCAACTACGACCCGGCCCACAAATCCTCTGTTGACCCTGCCTACATGTGGAAACCTACTGGACATTGAAGTTGATGGCGTTTCTGTTAGATCTCTCGTTGATACAGGAGCGCAGCTTTCAGTTATGAGCGCTGCTCTCCGCCGAAGGCTCAAGAAGGTTCTGACACCCGCCGTACTGGGCACTGTGCGAGTCGCCGATGGGAGTACTTCACCTGTCCTTGGAATGTGCACAGCACGTGTGACCATTGGGGGCCATTATGCCGTTGTTCTATTTATCGTCCTTGAACACTGTCCGCACGACCTAATTCTCGGCCTCGACTTCTTTCCAAACACTCTGCCCAAATTGACTGCTCCGCAGGTGTTGTACAGTTGGATCTGCCGCTTCCTGCCGACGCAACAACTTGCGCTTCACACCGCTTATGTTCAGCTGAGTTTGCAAGGCTGTCTCCACAAGCGGCTACAAATGTCCTCCTGACGCCCTGTCCTCCCGTACCTGATGGCGAGTACGTCGTGTCGCCGCTTACTGACGTGGTTTTGTCGCGCAATATTGCCCTGCCGAGCACCTTAGTCCGGATCCGCGAAAACTGCACTCGTATGCCCATCCTCAATTTTGGATTTTCGTCGCATGTGCTGCCACACGGTATCGCCATAGCGCATATCACTCCTTTGGAAGAACTTGAGGTTTCTTCTTTGACCTCTCAATCCTTCCTCAGCACCAACGGACCTTTGTCACCCACTGCTCCGTCCTCGACGCCTACGGACGATGTTTTTAAGATGATCGCCCCAGACCTTCCTTCCGAGCAAACAGCAGCTCTTCTTCACGTCCTGTCATCTTATCGGGACATCTTTGATTTGGACGACCGTCCACTTGGCCAGACATCTGTTGTCACGCATCGCATCAACACCGGTGATGCCAGCACCATTCATAGGCGGCCATATCGTGTCTCCGCAACAGAAAGGGCCATCATACAAAAAGAGGTAGACAGTATGATGGACAAGGACATCATTGAACCTTCAAGTAGCCCGTGGGCATCACCAGTTGTCTTAGTAAAGAAGAAAGACAACTCGTGGCGCTTCTGCGTTGACTACCGTCACCTCAACAGAATAACAAAGAAGGATGTTTATCCCCTGCCTCGCATTGATGACGCTCTTGACTGCCTTCGCGGATCTCAATATTTTTCATCAATTGACCTCCGCTCCGGCTATTGGCAGATTCGCGTCGATGAGATGGACCGCGAGAAAACCGCCTTCGTCACACCGGATGGTCTGTACCAATTTAAAGTCATGCCCTTTGGATTATGCAATGCGCCAGCTACATTCGAGCGCATGATGGACTCTCTCTTGCGCGGCTTGAAGTGGTCTACATGCCTCTGTTACCTCGACGATGTGATTGTGTTTTCGCCGAACTTTGAGAGCCATCTGCGGCGTCTCACAACCCTACTCTCCGTGTTTCGCAGGGCTGGCCTTCAGCTAAACTCCTCCAAGTGCCATTTCGGCCACCGTGAAATTAACATGCTCGGCCATCTCGTAAACGCCGCCGGAATCCAACCTGATCCACAGAAAGTTCACGCCGTGCGAAATTTTCCTGTACCTTGTTCAACAAACGATGTCCGTAGTTTTCTGGGCTTATGCTCTTATTTCCGGCGTTCTGTGAAAAATTTTGCCGACATAGCTCACCCTCTCACTGACCTTCTTAAGAAAGACGTCTCTTCCTCTTGGGGACCACTGCAGGAGAAAGCGTTCTCCACCCTGATTGAGCGGCTTGCAACTTCCCCAATTCTGTCACACTTTGACCCTTCTGCACCCACTGAAGTACGAACTGACGCGAGTGGTCATGGCATCGGCGCTGTCCTCGCTCAGCGTCAACAGGGCCAAGACCGTGTCATCGCTTACGCTAGCCGCCTTCTTTCCACGCCCGAGCGAAATTACTCCATCACTGAGAGAGAATGTCTCGCGCTCGTATGGGCGGTCGCGAAATTTCGGCCGTACCTTTTCGGTCGGAGCTTCTGCGTCGTAACCGATCATCATGCCCTCTGCTGGCTCTCCTCTTTGAAGGACCCAACTGGACGACTTGCACGTTGGGCCTTGCGTCTACAAGAATATACATTTTCTATTATGTATAAGTCCGGGCGCCTGCATAAAGACGCTGACTGCCTGTCCCGCAATCCAGTGGATCAACCAGACGATACCGATTGTTGGAATCTCAGCGCTGACACCCGTTGTTGCAAATGGGTCGCAAGCCCCAAGGGTAGCGTTGGCCTGGCGGCCTGGGGCACAACTGGAAGCATCCGAAGGTCCCGGCAAAGCATGAGTCGACTGGTAACAGAACAACTTGTTTATTCTAGCATCGCAAAAGAGCGGCCGGTCAGGTCGACCGAAGTGGAGAGATGGGAGAGCACGTTACTCAACAGAAGAAATCGGAGCCTCTCTCTTGGCGTCCGGGGGCACCTGCTCTTATACTCTCGGAGTTGAGGGCAAAAAGGAACGTCTCGGGATGAGGCCACGTGACTGCGGGGCACGGACACGCTGAGAGACACGTTCGGACGAGTGTAGTGACGCATCCGCCGGGCCGGCGCCGGTCAGACCTCCTCGCTTCACACTTGGGGAGCTCCCCTCCCCGGCTGCCGCGCTTTGACAAGCGTGGGCACCAACATGCACACACACACACACGCACACACGAAGACACGTGGCATTGAAACACGCCTGGACGCGCTTGGCGGGGAGGCGTATCGGCGGCGCTGAACGGGCCAAAATGTCCGCCGCTTTGAACGAAGCCCCGGCGTCCGTTGCATCCGCGCCGGCTATACCGCGCGTCGTAGGCGAAACGTAACACGATGCAGACTCGGACATCAGTGTTCTATCCCTCTCCGGCTTCCTCCATATTGGCGACAAGCAGCGCAAAGATCCTGTTCTTCGAACACTCATGGAACGCCTAAGCTCCTCGCCCAATGACCCGTCCCTCCGGATGTTCACCTTGCGCGATGGAACTTTATACCGTCGTAGCGTTCGTCCTGACGGCCCGGAGCTCCTCCTAGTCGTTCCCAAGCACCTTCGACTAGCCGTGCTCCAGCAACTTCACGACGCTCCTACTGCTGGACATCTGGCCATCACTCGAACTTACGACCGCCTGCGGCGACGCTTCTTCTGGCCCGGCATTTATCGCTCTGTGCGCCGTTATGTCGCTTCTTGCGACCTGTGTCAGCGCCGGAAGACGCCTGCTATGCCTCCCGCTGGTTTGCTGCAACCAATTGACATCCCTACAGAGCCCTTCTTCCGTGTGGGCCTAGACCTCCTTGGCCCCTTTCCAATTTCCATCAAAGGAAACAAATGGATTGCTGTAGCAACCGATTATGCCACGAGATATGCCATTGCACGAGCGCTACCAACCAGCTGCGCTACAGATGTCGCCGACTTCTTACTATACGATGTAATCCTGCACCACGGCGCCCCTCACCAGTTGCTGACGGATCGCGGCCGCTACTTTCTATCGAAGGTCGTCGATGATCTGCTCCGCTCCTGTTCTACAGAACACCAGATTGCTACCGCGTACCACCCTCAAACGAACAGCCTCACCGAGCGACTCAACCGCACGCTAACTGAAATGCTGGCCATGTTCGTTTCTGACGATCACCGCGACTTGGACGTCGCTTTGCCATTCATCATTTTCGCATACAACTCGTCCCGTCACGATACTGCCGGATTTTCACCATTTTATCTGTTGTATGGCCGCGATCCCACCTTGCCCTTTGACACGTTGCTACCTTCCGCAGTACAATCACCCAGCACTAATTACGCTCGCGATGCTATTGACTTAGCCGCCCAGGCCCGAGAAGTCGCCCGTCATCGCCTCAAAGTCTCGCAAGCTTCTCAATAGCGACGCTACGACCTTCGGCACCGAGACTCCCATTTTTCACCTGGTTCCCTTGTCCTTCTCTGGACGCCTTCACGTCGCGTCGGCTTGTCGGAAAAACTACTTTCCCGTTATTCTGGACCGTACCAGATCTTACGCCAACTGTCCGACGTGACATACGAGATCGCCCCAGTCGGTCAGCCTTCAGTGCCTTCCAACGTCACCAGCGATGTTGTTCACGTCGCCAGGCTGAAGCCCTATGTCCCCCCATTAAGTGAGGCTCTATAACTTGCACCGGGACGGAGCTACTCCGCCGGGAGGGTGATGTTACGGTGAAGGGAAGGAAGAAGTTGGATTGGACGAGAGGAAGACGAAGTCTGGCAGTTGCCTGAACGCCATTAACCTCAGTTGTAAATACACATTATTTTACACTCGTGGGCCTGCTTTCTTCCTGCAACAATATTTTCAGTGAGGAAGTCGATCGACTCATCATCGAGATTCCTCAGCATCCTGTTAGTGACGCCATCTGGGCCAGGGGCAGATTTGACGTTGAGTGAGAAGAGGACATCTCGGCCGCGGTAAAGTCTTGGTCCAACTTCGGCACCGCACACCCCGCGTAGTCCGGGAACTGGGTAGGGGCAGAGCTATCCGCGACTGGCAGTTACTTGTCTATGAGCCTGTCGACAATCAACTCGTCCGGGGTAGAGTCCGTAGCGAGGTGGATGGCTCGCGCGAGGGATCGTCTCTGGCTGGATCTGGTGCTACCCTCATCGAGAAGGTGTTTGAGAAGACCCCAGCTCTTGCCTGATCTGAGCTGACCCTCGACGGATTCGCAGAGCTCATCCCATTGTTGCTTACACAGGTTCTTGCAGTGCTGTTCGATCTCCCTGTTAACCTCCGAAACCTTCTTGCGGAGCCTCCTGTTATGCTTCTGCCCCTTCCATCTCGTGAGGAGGGCTTGCTTGGCTTCCAGCAGGTGCGCCAACCTGCTATCCATCTTGTCAATGTCGAGCTCAGTGACGACCTCCTTGGTTGCCGCCGCGGAGTCATCCCTGATCCCTTTGCACCAACCTACAAAATCTGTCTCGGCCATCGGTGTGCGCTCGGCTCTGATCTTGCGGAAAACGTCCTAGTCGATCAACTTGAATTTCCTCGTCTTATAGCGGGCAATCGGGAGGGAGACTTCGATGACGTAGTGGTCACTTCCGAGGTCTAGAGCCGTGTTGACCCACTTGACTTCCCCTACGTTCTTGACAAAAGAGAGGTCTGGGGTAGTGTCCCGGCATGCGAAGTTGCCTCTCCTAGTCGGAAAATCCTTTTCGGTGATAAGGGGCGTGAAACCGGCGACATGGCGGGAGCGCTTACCAGTTTTCTTCTGGTTACGCAGGTCATCACATCGAGCGTATCGCTTGCAGGAGCCCCTTCAAAGTCCACTCCGGACGACGAGGTGTGCTTGATAAATGCGACCGAGGCACTGCAATGTTCGTCAAGCGAGGATTTCTGGACGTGCCAAGTATCAAGCGAATACGGACTTTTTTTTTACTTCGAGTTTGCAACACTGCTACACTGTACCGGGAGGCAACGGCGGTGACTTACGGCTACAAATTCATCGTAGCGGCACTTCGTCGGCGGGGCGTGGAACCGGCGACATGGCGGGAGCGCTTACCGGTTTCCTTCTGGTTACGCAGGTCGTCACATGGAGCGTATCGCTTGCAGGAGCCCCTTCAAAGCCCACTCCGGACGACGAGGTGTGCTTGACAAACGCGACCGAGGCACTGCAATGTTCGTCAAGCGAGGATTTCTGGGCGTGCCAAGTATCAAGCGAATACGGACTTTTTTTTTACTTCGAGTTTGCAACACTGCAACACTGTACCGGGAGGCAACGGCGGTGACTTACGGCTACAAATTCATCGTAGCGGCACTTCGTCGGCGGGGCGTGGAACCGGCGACATGGCGGGAGCGCTTACCGGTTTCCTTCTGGTTACGCAGGTCGTCACATGGAGCGTATCGCTTGCAGGAGCCCCTTCAAAGCCCACTCCGGACGACGAGGTGTGCTTGACGAACGCGACCGAGGCACTGCAATGTTCGTCAAGCGAGGATTTCTGGACGTGCCAAGTATCAAGCGAATACGGACTTTCTTTTACTTCGAGTTTGCAACACTGCAACACTGTACCGGGCGGCAACGGCGGTGACTTACGGCTACAAATTCATCGTAGCGGCACTTCGTCGGCGGGGCGTGGAACCGGCGACATGGCGGGAGCGCTTACCGGTTTTCTTCTGGTTACGCAGGTTGGTCCTGTCACTAGTTGTCTAAAGCGGCAGTATCTTGTTTTGCCGGTTCCACCCCAAACTTTGTTTACCGTACTAAGCTCTCGTCCATCCGGAACTGCCCGGAGAAAGGCACAAAACAAACGAAAATTTGTTCTTTTTCGGAGACCCGCCTTCTACCTGGTGCCTTTATTATTGTGTGGAGTGGATATAGAATTAAATCCAGGGCCTACTGAACAACTGCTTGCGCAGTTGCTTGAAGGGCAAAATGCTATCATGGCAAAACTAACGTCCATGGAAGAAAAACAGAATAAGCTCACGCTTGATGTAACAGATTTGAAAGCTCATTTTCTTTCGTTGGAACTTAAAGCTGCGAAGATTGATGGCATGAGTACTGCATTAACAGCTATTGAAGTTCAGCAGCGCCAGGATCACAAGGCACTGGCGACAATTAACAAAAAGATAGATGACGTTGAAAATAGGGAACGACGCAACAATTTGGTATTTTATGGTTTTACGGACGCTGCTGCAGCTGAGACAGCTTTAAAATCTGAGTAACTTGTCGCAAATTTGTGTACCTCAAGGCTTGAACTTAGTGATGTCTGCATTGAACGTGCGCATAGAATAGGGCCGTATCGTGAAGGCAAACCACGTCCAATAATTGTTAGATTTTCTTCTTTTAAGGCTCGTCAATCTGTGCTGTCAAGAGCACATAAGTTAAAGGGAACAGATTACAGCATATCGGAAGATTTTTCGCGTTTTGTTCGTGAAAACAGAAAGAAATTGTGGGAGTTTGCAAGGGAGCATAAGCAGCATGGAAAGAAGGTTATTTTAAATTTCGATACGCTGCGCTTAGACGGCAAACAGTATCAAGTAGATAGCGCCACAGGGTGCGTGGTCCAACAATGACCACCTTGTACGCCTAGAGTTGCGCAGCCGCTTACCGTTATGGTTATCAACTGTCAGAGCATAAAGAACAAAGTCGACAATTTTTTATGGTGGTTCGGTCGATACAACCCTCAATCATTTTGGGCACAGATTCGTGGCTTGATTCTGCAATTGCGGATTCTGAAGTTTTTCCTCCTGGGTATCAATGCTTTCGTCGCGACCGAAGTGCAAGAGGAGGAGGGGTGTTTATACATGTAAGTTACGATATACCTAGTATTTTGTTGGATTGTTCTGTTACTGATATTGAATGTGTTTTTCGTAGAATTCGGCTGCAGAATGGGAACGGTGTCGTAGTTAGTTCATATTACAGGCCTCCTAGCACATCGTTCGAACAGTTATTCAAATTGTCTGAGTGTCTTGAAACGATTAAAGCTGATCATATTTTGACAGGGGGTGACTTTAACCTTCCACATATTAATTGGTCAAGCAGTGAACCAAGGTATACTGGCGGAGGCCGACTATATGCGACTTTTTTTGATATTCTGGACGAGTACACATTTAAACAGTATGTCCGTGAGGCATCTCGAAATGACGCTACAGGTCATGTTCTTGACTTACTTCTTTGTAATATGCCTAATATTATATCGAATGTCCATGTTTTACCCGGTCTTAGCGACCACAATATAGTTGTGGCTGATGTAAATGTTGAGACTATATCTGTTCCCAAAAAATCTGCCAGAAAAGTGTACGCATATAGCAGAGCAAATTATGACGCAATTCGGCATTTGAAACCTATTTTCCCACTTTTGATACACTAGCAGCCGAACTGAATACTGAACAGTTATGGAACGTGTTTAAAGAAAAACCATTTGTTCTGCGTGAAACTTTCGTTCCCATTCGAATCTAGTCAACTGAACGCACTAGAGATAAACCATGGTTTAACACTCGGCTGCGTACTCTACTGCGACGTATAAGGCGAATGTACAGGAAATGTAAAAAAAATAATTTTTTGGAAAACACGTGTGAGCTAAAAAGAATGAAACTTAATTTTCAAAGTCTAACTAAAGTAGCTAAGAATTCTTACTTCTCGAGTCTTGGTAAGAAACTCGTGGAGGACTCGAAACAGTTTTGGAAATACGTTCGTCCCAATGGTAAAGAAAATACAACTATTCCTCCTCTAAAATATTCTCACACAGTCGTTGACGATGATGCGTCTATGGCAGCCATCTTTAGCAATTATTTTTCGTCCGTGTTTAGTCAAAGTTGTTACCGCGTTTTTAACATGGTTTCTTCAACTGAGGCAGAAGTAATGCCTGAGGTCACTTTTAGTGTGCCTGGTATTCGAAAATTGTTAGAAAATGTCAAACCAGCTAAAGCGTGTGGCCCCGATGATATTCCAGCAGCGATAATAAGGAACTGTTCGGCAACGTTATCGTTGTACTTTCACTGTTTATTTCAGAAGTGCTTAGTTGAGAAAGCACTACCTCGTGATTGGAAGTTAGCACGTGTTACACCTGTTCATAAGAATGGACCAAGAAATGACGTTGAGAACTACAGGCCGGTGTCGTTAACTAGTATAACATGTAAAATATTTGAACATGGCCTTTATAGTTGTATAATGACACATTTGGTTAAACACAATCTTCTGCATCCTAGTCAACACGGATTTCGGCAAGGTTTTTCTTTCTCAACACAGCTTGTTGAGTTCACGCATGATTTGGCTCTAGCAATAGATAAGCGTAAAGTAGTTGACTGTATTTTCTTGGACTTCAAGAAAGCAGTCGATGTTGTTCCTCATGACCTTCTTATTAGTAAATTACGGGCCTATAAACTGAATGAATCTGTTATTGCATGGATAGCCGAATATCTCTCTCAAAGACAGCAGTCGGTAGTACTCAACGGTTGTTCCTCCGGATATGTTCCCGTGACCTCAGGAGTTTCCCAGGGCTCAGTTCTGGGCCCTCTTTTGTTGCTGTTGTATATAAATGGTATTACTATTGGCCTCAAATCTTCGCTCAGAATGTTCGCGGATGACTGTGTAGTTTACAGGACTATAGAGAATGAGCGTGATTCAGAATACCTGCAGCATGATTTGAATGTAATATCATCCTGGTGTGCACATTCAGAAATGCCCTTGAATGTTAAAAAGTGCGTTCACGTCACCTTTACAAGGAAACGTTCATACCAGTTGAATACCTATACCGTAAATAGCACTACTTTAAGCACGGCCAGGAAATATAAATATCTAGGAGTCTATTTAACGAGTGATTTGAGGTGGACTAGGCACGTTCACCACATCAAAGTTAAGGCTGCACGTGTTTTGGGTTTTTTGAGACGAAATTTCGGCGAACTTCCATTTAACTTAAAAGAACAACTGTATTTCACTCATGTGCGCTCATTGTTAGAGTACGCATGCGTTTGCTGGGATCCGTATACCAAAGAGCTGGCCGATACGCTTGAAAAAATACAGAATAGGGCAGTGCGATTCGTTCTAGGTAATTGGGATGGCAACATAGTATGAGAGAAAGCAAAAGTAAACTTAAATGGGAAGACTTGAAAGATCGTAGACGAAAGCTCAGGTCGAAATTTTTCCATAATATCTACCATTCTAAAACTGGAATCGATAAGAAGTACATCCAAGAGCCGTCCTATATATCCCAAAGAAGGGACCACAGTCTCAAAGTAAATGAATTTTTCTTTAAAGGTGACGTCTTGCGCTATTCATTTTCTGTTAGATGTATAAGAGAGTGGAATGATCTTCCGCCTATGATTGTATCCATTGTGTCGAATGATGATTTTTACCACGCTTTGTGTAATTAGTTTTTTTATTGGTCTCAAATATGATGCTTATTTTATGTATTCCCCTGCTGCAATGCCTGCAAAGGCGAAGCAGGTATCAAATAAATAAGAAAGAAAGGGTCAAGTCCAGTTCCATCGCAGTCTGCCACAACTCGCGTCCCTTGGGCGTGTCACGGGTGCACCCCCACACCCTATGTGGGGCGTTGAAATCCCCGACGACGACAAGGGGGTGCCCACCGGCCAGGCTGACGGCCCTCTTGAGGAGAGAGTTCGCCCTCGTCCTGCGGTAGCTGGGGCTGCAATATACGTTGAGGATAAAGAGGCTGTTTCTTCTGAGGCCCTTTCTGGGTGGGTTCATGAGGATTTCAGTCATGACGTACTCGATGCCATCACCAACTGCGCTGAGGTCGCGAGAGAGGCAATTGTACCTTTTGTTGACAAGGGTAGCAACTCCCCTACCTCCTGAATGTGAGGATACTACCAGATAACCTGCAAGTTTGATAGGGGCACTAGTTGCAGCTTCCTGAATAGCGATGATTTGGGGCTTAACTGTGAGAGTTCTTAAATATTGCTGCAGAAGCGGCTTCTTGTTGGGAAACCCTCCGCAGTTCCATTGCCAGATACTAAAGTTCTCGTCCGCACTATCCATGGCTAGGCTGAGAGGAGGCTTGAACGGCGCTGAGAATCGCGCCCTCCGTCGGTGGTGCTAGTACATGACGTCGTGTTGCCACCTGCGAAGGAGCGGGGCTGGGTTCTCTCCTGGCATCGACCTCCTCTAATTTGCTTATCCGTTCACTGAGTGCACCTAAGCCCATTTTTGGGTGCGCTATAGCTTCCTGGACCTTTGCTAAGCTAGCCTGCATGCTGGCGAAGGCATTCTTGAGTTCTGAGAGCGATTTTATAGTCTCGTCTTCCTGTCTGTTCTCTACCGCTCGACGCTTGGGCGCGCGAGCCACGTGGGATGTCTCGGACGTATCCATGGCGACCGCGGCCAAAGCGGGTTGCGGCGAGGAGGGTGCAAGGGCGAGCTTCCTAATCTCCGCCATCTCCGCAGCTAGCCTGCGCATTTCTTGTTTAACCTGCGCGTTTTCATTCCAACTGCTCGTTAACTCGTCGCAACTCCTCGAGCTCGCGTGCGTGGTGCTTGATTACTCAGTGGTCACACCGCGCTGAACGTGCAGGGCACCGGGCTTTCGGGTGGCTCAACCGTCCGCAGAACTGGCACCCTTGCGGTCGCCGCTGTCCCACCGACCACCCCTGCCGTTGCTGTGCTGTGGCGCCGGCCTCCCAGTTGCTGGACGTCTTCCTCGTGGCTCGTTAGACCACGTCAAGTTCGCCTGTATTCGCCTCGTTGCTGTCGGTGAACTGTTTCCTTGAGCCTGGCCCTCGCCAGAGCGGTCGCTAGCGTAAAGGTGGCATCCATCTAGAGCGTTTCCGACAGCTGTGTGTCCTCGAGGCCGACCACAAATCTGTCGCGGATCATTCGATCTCGGAATTCTGCAAATTGACAGAGGTCGGCAAGTTCGTGCAGGGCTGTCACAAAGTTGTCCGCAGTTTCCCCGGTTTCTTGCTTCCTACGATAGAAATTTGCGCTTTCATAGACTATATTCTTCGTGGCCACAAAATGGGCGTCAAACTTTTTCTTCACTTTCTCGTAGCTTCGAGGCTCCTCTTCGGTAAGGCCGAATGTCTGAAAAATATTTCTGGCCTGTCTGTCCATGGTGTACAAAAGCGTTCGCACCTGGGCCTCCTCCGTTCTGTCGTTGAGCCCCGACGCGTAGCGGTAGTCGTCGAATGACATAATTCATTCTGGACGATGAGCGAAGTACCACCCAATATTATCAAGTAACGAGCGTCTGCGAAAAGCGTTCCCGAATGTACCTAGGGTTACCTATCGCCGAAACAGGAACTTTAAAGACATGTTAGTGCACGCAAAAGTCAGCCAGCAGCATTCCTCCGTAATAAAAGCATGTTGTCGCCCTAGGTGCAAAACCTGCAGGCACCTTCAAAGAATACACATGAAGTCAAATCTAGCTTCACTTGTACAAGTTCGGATGTGATTTATATGCTTGAATGTTCCTTCTGTAAGAAACAATATATCGGTGAAACAGGACAATCAATGAACGTCAGATTAAACGGACACCGCGCGGACACAGCTAAAAAGCTTCCCAAAGCCGTGGCCGAGCATTTCAACCAACCAGGTCATAACTTTGATGAACTTAAACTCTGCATCTTACAGTCAAATTCCCGTTCTGAACGAGAAAGAAAATACAGAGAATCATACCTTATCCATAAGTTCAAGACATTGCAACCAATAGGCATAAACGTTTCAAAGGGAGCTTTAGAATCTATTCGCTATGCTAAACTTCAAGCTATAGGCAACAACACTTAGTTGGATTTCTTGGCGTATCCCCCCTTCTTTTTTCTTTTCTTCTTTTTTTCCTTTCCATACCCCCCCCCCCCCCCTTTTTTTTTTCAGCCGGCGTGTCAGACGCCCTTGACACGCCGGCTAACACGCGTGGGTTAAAAGACCGGGGTGTGAGGGGTGGCCCTGGCTTTGACCTTGTGCACCGCGTTCCTTTACTCTCAATTCGACACGCTAACACACTTTCCCTCATTTCCGCACCCTCCCGCTCTCCCCTTTAGAAGAACCCCACCTATATACACTGTGGCAAGGAAAGCGAACGTCGCCTTGAAGAAGACAAGTCCACTTGTCGAAACGTTGGCTCCTGCATTCACCTAGTTCACGTTTTGCTCATCGTCTTGAATTTCCATCTCCCGCATTCCCCGTCATAATCCATTCTGGTCATTCGGAAGTCCGGTCGAAGTTGATGGCTGCCGGTGGCGGGGTTGCCGCTGGCGGAGCCGTCATCGCGCAGATCGAACGCCGGGTAAGCGCCGCAAAGGCAATTAGGAGGGGGGGTCGATTCCACTTCTGACACCATGTCGTGTCCGCTGCCGGAGCGGTGATGCGAGCAAAAGACTGACTCCACTCCGATGTAGGCATGAACCCAAAAAGCCCCGTGTTTATTAGACAGCCGCTTTTTAACCCTTTTCCTCAATGACGTCACAGCCTGCGCACACGAGTGATTGGTCAGAGCAGAGGTAACCGAAAACACTACACATGAGTGTTTTCGCATTTAGCCACCATCGAAATGCGGCCGCCGCGGCCGGAAAATTTACAGGTTTATACAATTTTGTCATAATAAGGCTTGCACATTCATTTCTCGTGTACTAGAGTACTATGATTATTTTAGTTATGTATAGCGTTACTCGGTCTCATTGTACTCTGCATTACAGTGCTGCTCACTTGTTACACAGATTTCCTCATTTTAGTATTCTTTATGATCATTCACGAGATTGTTTTCTTTTTTTTTGTTTTAAGGTTCTTTTATTTCTCTCACCGTTACTATATTTGATGTACCGTACAGGCAATATTTTCAAGCTTAACATGTTGCCGTTGTTTGGTTTTTAGCACAGGATTGATTTTTGATCGTATGTGTCGTATTCCTTTTTGTGTTCTTTTCAAGCTCCTAGACTATTCGTAACATAGCTTGTAGGCAGATACCATGCGATTAAATCTCTCATTCTTATTCTGCTTCTTGCAGTTGCTGTGATATCAATTTCTAAATAACTCTAGTCTGTTCATCTGATAGCATGTGCTCTTTACTGTGCAAAATAAAAACTTTAGCACACTTCGCGTTCTTGCTGTTCGTCATTGTATACGTACTTAATAATTTTGTTTATGCATGTTCTAGCCATTCTTGATCAATTTCTAGTCCATTAAGAATTGTTTCTGGTAGCTTCAGTGATTCTTGATGTGCTTTTAATTCTATGTACCTCGCATTTCTCATATATTTAACCTTGCATAACTACTATTTTTGCAATAAAGCGTTGGTGTGTGATATGCTCGTTTCATGTGCTTAGCACAAAAATCCTGGCATGACCGATTGTCAAGGCGCGCCCATTTCTTAGCGGGATGTCATTCCCATTTTGCTTATAAACATCGTTGCTGCATACCAAAAGCGGCATTCGGAATTCATTTTCGTGGACATGTGCCTTTTCAGGTGGCTTGGTCGAGGATGCGTCGGCCTCCATAGGCAACAGTGCTTGGCACCGCGCCAGGAGCTCAGTAGCACTAGACACCGACGCTTCGACTCATTTGGAAACCGCGAAAACTAGCTTCATATTATCGTAAACCTTTCAAGACTAATTCTAGACCAGCTTTTATATAACGTCTTAAAAGCGTTTAGAAATCACATATGAAGAGCCCTGACAAAGGGATTATTTGTGTCTTTCCCAACCCTATTTCAAGACCAGCTTTTCGAACGCGTTTTGAAGAGCTGTTCTATATCGTCTGAAAAAAGTATTTAAGCCGGACATTAACAGGCATATACGGCGTTTAACCAACGAAGTTGTCTTACTCGTCTCTTCTTTAAACCGTTTCTTTCGTCTCGGATAAACGATATAAAAACGTTATGTATCTCTTTTGTGCTACCTGGGTGCTGTAGAATTCGTCAATGTTGCCCGCTGTGTCCTTGTGGATTAGGAATCCTACTCGTATTGATTCTTTTCTGGGAGCCATCTATAGCAGAGGACATAGCCGTTAGTCAGCACTGTATAAAACCTCACTAGTTCTTCTACCTCACTAAAGCAAATAATATCCCGAACAATGCCTGATAGTTCCTTAAAGAGTCCTGCTAAGCTAGCCTCACTCGAGAGAGTTCGGGTGTTAAACGTTGCCAGGGGTCAGTTTTCATTGGCGGCCTGTCTGGGTCCAGAGATTCTTAGCACCCACTGCTGCGTTACAGGTCAGACCACCGCCTTAGTCAAGTGCTCCGCAGATGCTGGGGACTGAAAGCCATTGGTTGATCGAATTTGCATTTGGGAGGGAGTGGCCGAATACTGCACCAGGGAGGCCAATTCCTGTTCTGGTGAGGGAGTGTTTTTTGTTGAAGCTTACTGGGTCTTCCTAACTTGGTTGCAGCTGGATTAGTATAGCCCCACTGGCACTCGGCAGCTTACCATTGTTGTGACTTCGGGGTTGAGGACGAAAGACGGACTCTTTCCGCAGACGAAGAAGAAACGAAAAACTTTATACATTATTTACAGATAGTAGATGATAGCGTACAGGTAGCAGCAGGAGCGCATCAGACCGACTGGGCGGCTGCAAGCGACTCTCTGTCCTCACAATGGGCCGGTTCGCCCTTAAATCCCATCGGCGACCCCTTGTCAGCAGCAACCGGTTTGGGCGAGTTCTCGTCGACATGAACCAGGCGGAGCAAGGCGATGACCTCGCCCACGCCGAATTCTTGATTCGCCGCGGAGGTGGCTGCGCGCCGCGGAGGTGGCTTGGCGCGTCTTGGAGTCGCCTCCCGTCGAATTCTTGATTCGTCGCGGAGAAGTGGATGCTTTCGTCGCCTCGTGGATAGCCACGTGGTGCAGGTAGTAAGGCAGCTCCCATCGCATCGTGGTCGCCACGTGGTGCTCGTACTATGGCACAACAGCACCCCCGCCGCCAGATAATACATCCACAAGTCAAGCTGTTCGACGCGGCTCGTTGTATGCGATGTGCTGATTGGATGACGTCCTTGATGGGGCCAAGGAAATGGCTTTGCCGCCCTTTCATCGGCTGGTCTTTCCTTTGCTTGGATCTGAGAAAGCTCACGGAGTGACCGAAAATCAACGCCAATCACTTCTGTGAAGTGAGCACCCTCCGAATTCTCTCCGTAACGTCAGACCAAACTCCATGAGAACAAACGCTCTAACCCCCTCTGCGCTCTCAACAGCTCTATTACGGTTGTTGTACCAAACACGAAACACGCACTCGATAAAGAGCCGGGGATACAGACCTCCACAAATAGTGCTCTCAAAGACACATTCAAAGAGAATAAACAGCTAAAGAATAGATTGCAAAGCAATTCTTAACAGTCATTGGGGCAGGCAAGACACAGCTGAGGCGATCGAAGAAAAGTTATATTTTGCCCTGTCTCGCTCCAAGTAATATTTGTCACTTGCCATTGGGTTTACCAACTTGCTGACATGCTTCGCATGACAGAACAAGTGTTTCAAACTTTTTCCACCATCCTGGCCAATAGAAATCTTGCGCTAGCCTAGCCTTTGTCTTCTGGATACTGAAGTGACCCGCCCAAACATTCCGATGCGCTAATTCTAAAAGCTGTGGTCGGTACTTTTCTGGTACGAGTAGTTGGTTGTATGTCCGACCCTTGAAATCCTGATATTTCCGGTACTTGAGACCTGACCTAGTGTAGAACGAGATGTTCTTTCGGGCCACTCCTTCATTTACATTAGCCTGCAGCGCAGTTAGCGAAGGGTCACTTTTCTGTGCCGCGATAAGCGCCTTTCGTTCAACCCTACTAAGCTGCTCCCAGCAAAAGGAGGCGGGACTAAGCAGTCAACCTTCCACATCAGCCCTAGGCGCCCCATTTTCCCGAGTCTCGAAAGGCTCCTGACCCAATGCCACTGATCCGGTAATTGAACCATCACAAGTCTGAGTCCTGGGCAGGACACGTAATGAGGAGGGAAGATAACCGATGGTCATTAAGGGTTACGGACTGGATTCCGAGGGAAGGGAAGCGTAGCAGGGGGCGACAGAAAGTTAGGTGGGCCGATGAGATTAGGGAGTTTGGAGGGTCAACATGGCCACAATTAGTACATGACCGGGGTAGTTGGAGAAGTATGGGAGAGGCCTTTGCCCTGCAGTGGGCGTAATCAGGCTGATGATGATGATGATGATGATGAAGTCTGAGTCATCTGCTTTTCATCAGCCGTATCTCCCGGCCTAGACTGCCGCTGTGAGGACGTTACGTTGTCAGTTTCCTCGTTTGAAGATGTGTTTTCACGTTTCTTTGAGAGGGCGCGTGACCGCGATCGCGTTAATTCCATGCAAGCGACACTGGCAGAGAACGACCGGCCCTCCTTTTCTAAAAGCTGCCTCCGTTTGCAACCTTCCAAAGGCGCCCTCGAGGGTTACCCGGGCAAATGGCAAGCACGCGCTCTTCTGCGATTTCTCTGATCCAGGCGCATTCTCCTGTATAGTCTCCGGGAGAAACACAGGACGGACATCCATGGTGGCGACGGAATCGCGAAGTGCCCTGCACATTTTTCCGTTTACCACAACATCCTGCATATATGGCTCCAGCAGCCTCAGATTTTCGTCCGACTGGATAATGCTGGCGAACGCGATTTGCTCCTTGCAATTTGAGGAAATATGGCCTTCCTTTCGGCAACGGAAGCAGATAATTGGTGTGCGGGTCTCGAACGCGCGCTCTAGGTCTGCCTTAGCTTTAGCGGCCCCAGCTGACTGGACTGTCTCTGCTAGCCCTTCCCTCGCCACCTCAGCCTTAGTCGATACTCCCTTGCTGAACTCGTCGCTCGCGGATGATTTCTTATACGGCGAAACTGCGTTGCGAGGGGAAAGCCGGTTTCCAGAATAGTCCTTTTTTTCTAGCCTATCTTCCTGAATAGGTTTTTCTTGGAAGTTTCGGCGCATGTAATATTCCTCCGCCAGCTGCGCTGCCTTCTCTAGGTCTACCTCTGGGAGCCTGTCCTGCAGCCAAAGTCTAACTTCTGGAAGAACTCGACAAAACTGCTCTAGTGCTATGCATTCAAGCACCTTGTCGTGGTTGCCATACACTTCTGCACTTTTGAGCCACTCTTTTAAGTTGGACTTTAACCCGTGCGCGAACTCAGTGTGCGACTCGCTGCCCCTTTTTGCCTGTCTAAACCGCTGTCGAAATGCCTCCGCAGAGAGGCGGTATTTGAGAAGAAGCGCGGCTTTTACCTTTCCATAGTTCTCGTAGTCTTCTTTAGAAAAGCGTGCGAGTACATCCGCGACCTCTCCTGGGACAACCGAAAGAAGTTTTTGAGACCAAAGGCTTGCGTCCAGCCCGATTTTTTCCCCAGTGCGTTCGAAATTCACGAGTAAAAGTGTGATATCACCGCCTATCCTGTACGGTAACATCAGGTCCTGTATATGCTGTATATGCTCAGTTTGGGCGTATCATCTCCACCGGAAAGTGGACTTGAACGCGCCCAGCTGATTCGAATTTGCTCTATTTCCAGTTCTCTCATTTTAAGAGCATAGTCTCGCTCCTCGCGCCTTTCCTGCTCCTCTGCCTCGTCGCTCCTTTTTCTCTCCTCTGCCTCTTCGCGCCTTTTCTTCCGCCTCGTCGCGCAATTTTTTCTCGCTTCTGCTCTCAAGAATTTCTCCCCAAACCTCTTCGACTTCCTCCTCAGTTACCTCTTGTGCCCTCATAACGTCCAGAATGGCTTTCTTTCACCTTGCCGCGGCAACTGAAATGCCCATCTCCTGACAAACATCGAGAAGGTCCTGTATCCTCAGCTTCTCCATCGCGATCTGTTGGCTCGTCTCCGGTTTTGCCTCTAAATTAGCTTTGCTTCCGAAGCCGGAAATCTATGCAAGGCCTGAAGCGAACTAAGACATAACCAGTACAACCCTTTCAGAATACTTGAGCAATGGTCCTTAGCATTTACGTGTGCGGCAAAGGTCGGGCAATGCGAAAGGCAAACGTCGGGCACTCATCCCCTCCAAAGTAGCCGACGCGGGTGGTCCTCGTGGCTGTCGTTGAGCGGTGCAGCGGGCGTTCTCTGGCTTCGAATCGCACAGCTTGCCATCCACTGTTGTGACTTCGGGGTTGGGGACGAAAGACGGACTCTTTCCGCAGACGAATAAGAAACGAAAAATTTCATACAATATTTGCAGATAGTGGATGATAGCGTACAGGTAGCAGTAGGAGCGCATCAGTCCGACTGGGAGGCTGCAAGCGACTCTCTTTTCTCACAATGGGCCGGTTCTCCCTTAAATCCTTTCGGCGACACCTCGTCGGCAGGAACCGGTTTGGGCGAGTTCTCGTCGGCAGGAACCAGGCGGGGAAGGGTGACGACCTCGCCCGCGTCGAATTCGTGATTCGTCGCGGAGATGGCTGGGCGCTTCTTGAAGTCGCCTTCCGAGTCGAATTCTTGATTCATCGCGGAGAAGCGGGAGCTCTCGTCGCCTCGTAGTAGCCACATGGTGCATGTAGTATGCCAGCTCCCGTCGACTCGTGGTCGCCACGTGGTACTCGTAGTATGGCGCAAAACCATCATCAGATATAAGAACACATTTTGTCAAACGAGGATTCGAGCTTCTATGGCAACCGACATAGCTCAGTCAAATAATCCTGTAGGCGGAGAGGCTACCTTATCGCGGAGAAGTCCAGCCCAGAGGGCCTTACATGCCTGAATATCCCTTGATTCATCCGCCATTAGCGGGCTTTGCACAATGTAGTGCGATTTCTCAATGGTACTCTAATACCCTAACATTGTGGTTCCGGAATCTCACGACGCATGTGGCCATGAACGCGGCTTGGTACACGATATAGCATTTACGACGAGTTTGAACAGCACGTAAAACGTGTGTGAAAAAAAAAGGAAGGGGGAAAGGTTTCAGCGCTCACCGGGAAGCCCCAAGTCGCGTATGCGCGGAGGTACACCCGTTGTTAGATATGGGGCTGTTTCCTGAGCCCCCTTCGAGTTCCCCAGACCACATCAAATCGCACCACAGCTAATTGAGAAGCGCAGAGGCGCGCACGGGCAAACAAGTTGAGGGCCCCCACTTCGTACGCCGCCGGTTGAGCTATTCAATGCTTGACTCTGCTAAATAGCGAAGGGGTAGCCCGGCATTGTTGCAAGTAAATTGGGTCCCGAAGCAAGACGGTTGTAATGCGCCGTGACAACCTTCTGGCTGTAATGCACCGTGACAACAAGACGGCTGTAATGCACCGTGACAACAAGACGGCTGTGATGTACCGGAAAGGCCTGGCAGCGTCTCACCGGCCGCCTTTGAAGAGAGCATTGCACCACAGCAAGGCAAGACCGCGGGGAGCCGCCGGGTGTGACACCACCGCACGGGTGCCTATCATTGGCCGAAGGTGGCGTCATCTGAGCGGGCTCTCCCATTGGCCGAACATGACGCGCCTTCCAGAGATCGAAGGGCTTAAAAGACGCAGACCGAGAGCATTCTAGAGGATTCCAGAGGATTCCAGAGCATTCCCGGATTCACCTCTCTCGAACTTCTTGCCGCGGGCCGCAGCGTCCGAGTTGCTGCCGGCCCGTAATGACTGTACGACTGTTCACTGACGTCCCACTGTAAATAATGTAAAATAAACCTCCCAAGTTTTTTTTCATCCCGAAGTCCGTCCCCAACTCCTACAACCGGCGCCAGCGGTGGGATTTCCTCCCACCCCTACACCGTCGACTTATTGTCGCTGCCTGCCACTGGCCGTCTCTTTGAGGCCGATTTCCGGCCATCGTTTGCATATATACTGAGACTTTCGCTACAGGGCACATACTAAGAGTGGCGAGACGGGCAGCTAGAACAATATGGTTCTGAGCCGCGCGGAGAAGAGGCGGCCTTAATAGCGGCTGCGTGTCTTGGTTTGGACAACAGGTTTGGACAACTAGTGCTTATACCAGAGATAATGAGGAGAAAGAAATGGCGGAATGGGCTGCTAAGCATAACGGGAACGCTTCAGACCCACACGCTAGCAAGTCGGGAATGATATGCTTCATTTAAGCTACAGCAAGCGCATCTGCTATCAGTCAGACATGGTTTGTACACTTCACGCGTGGAATGAATTGACGACCCTACCACCGCGCTCGCAATGCAATTCACGGGAACACAAACGGAAACACGCAAGAATGAATAAGTGCAAATGTAGAAAGGAATGGACGCAAATACGACCGCTCTGACGTGATGAAAAGCTGTGTTAACTTTACAAGTAGTGTCGTTACGTGCTTTTTCCTTATTCTTTGCTTGAATACTGTAAAGCCTTCTGGTTAGTTTCCTCTGTTTCTTTTGTGCGGTAATTTTGCATCATCTAAGGAAGCACGTTTCGGTAGCGCGCTTCGTAGGTTGCTGCGGATAAATTAATTATTCGTTATCGAAGGACAATGTCCGTCTGGCGCCACCAGTGACCTCTGCTGCTCTCAGCGTGGGAAGGCGCGTCAGCAAGGTGCTTACAAAATTTCATAGGTTAGACAACTTCAGCAGCCTTTGGCGCAGTCATGCCACACTGCACTTCTTCGGAGAGCTGAACGTAGAGGTCGAGGTAAGACAGGAATGCGTTATCTGTGAGCGACAGGGGCGGCGCCAAAATTTTTTTTTACTTCGGGAGGGGGGGGAGGGGGGCTTATGCGTTATGTTTTGACTATGTTTAACTGGGCTGAAGGCCTTCTAAAGACATTCTAAACGTCGAAAATGGGAAAAAGGAATAACAGCAAGGTATATGGGAAACGAATAACAAAAAAAACAAATAGAAGAGAGGAGAGAACTGCAAAAATAGTGCACGCAATAGGCATTTCAGTCAGTGTCACATTTGGCCATGCAATACAGCCGGTTTCACAAATGCAAATAACAGCTCTCCGACGATACACTGTTCGCTACGCAAGCTATAGGCCACCGATGTGGCATCGGACAGCGCCCTTTACGGAGTCACTTTCAAAGCGATGACAGGGACAGAAGAAGGTTTCGTCACAACCACAGATGCCAATGCCTGCGCTGTGACAGCAGAAGACAGAACACAGTCGGGATTTATTCGATGGTGAAGTGAGTGTTCCGATACCGGCATAGGTATCGGTCTTACGCCCGTGCCGCACAATTTGCCCACGAAAGCGCCACAGGGATATGGTGGGGTATCTCTATATCGGCATACAAGTGCAGACGTGTACGTCGTCTACTGTGCCCAACACCAAACATCTCGACAACGCGCTGAATATCTATCTTATTGGCAAGAGATCGCTCAAGCGCAAGCACAGCTAGGCCGCTCAGACGGTTATTGGTCATCTTGCTGCGAATATAAGTCTTCAATCTTCGAAGGCACGAAAACTTGCGCTCACAAGATGATGACAATGTCGGTATCGTGACGACGATAACACGTAGCTTGCGCAGTTCGTGGAAAGCTAGCTTATATTCACCCAAGACAGTCACAAATTGCAGCAGTGTCTCTATCTTACACTTCCTTTCGGCTTTGATGCGCTGAAGAAGTTTCGTTACCAGCTTGCACTCAACTTCAACGCTTTCGATGTCGCATACATAGTGCTTGCCGAAACACTTGAATAACGAGATGTCCATAAAATTCTCACTTCGGGGGTGGAGGGTGCTAACTCTGCAGAATACATAATTATTATCCGTAACCGCCAAGTCAGCTCCGCAATCAGGTGGTCCAAAATGGGTAGAAATACCTTGACTCTGAATGTTTCCTTTGAATCTCGAGACTCCAACCGGCCGTCCTTCGCTCAATACATACCGTTCTAAATGAAGCGGAATGCGCGTCATTCTCTGCTTTTCTCTTTGGGACACCCCGTTCTCCTCCGAAATACTGCAGGTTTGCACCCAGACAGCGTCAAATGCGTTCTACGAATTTCTCATTTCGGAGAACTCGTCAATGACTGTGCGTGCCATGAGGCATATGCCTGACTAATATTGCAGTCTCTACTTTGAAACAGGTTCGAAAGAACCCTAAGGCAGATCAGCACTTTGGTAAATAGGCTTAAATGGAAGAGAAACGAGGAGTTCATTCCCTCAAGCAGACAGCTTCCGTTGCCCGCCTGCTGTTTTTAGCGATCACTTCGGCGAGACATACAAAGTTAATAGGAAAACTTTTCATTGCCGCAGTGCAAGCCGCTGTCTGGCAGGCCCATCGTGTATCGCCGAGACATTGCAGCTCTATCGCTGGCAAGGACAACCTTTTGTGCACATTTACGTACAGAGAGTGAATTGCAGATCCACTCAGGAAAACCGAGAGGCATTCTAAAAGAGAAAGAAAATCCCTCACCGGTTTTATCACCTTACAGACATCCACAATGACAGGATTGAGGCGGTGTTCACGCAGTGGACGTACAATGCCTGCGGCATTTCCTGCCTGAACAGCGCCTGGACGCAGCTTGAGGTACCACTCATAGCACTCGCACCATCACATGTTTGAGCGCTGCACAGCTCAGTATCTATGCCGCAGCGATTCAATGTTTCCCTTACATAGCCCAGGGACGACTTGGCATCCAAGTGCTCAGCGTTGCGGAATCCAAGAAACCACTCAAAGACAGCCACACTAACAATTACCTTACTACAACTGATAATTGTTCCTTCTTGCTTAGGCCCTTCGTTTCATCGACAATAAGTGCAAAGCACTTGGAGCTATTCACGTTTCCCTTTTTACTTGTTAATGTGACGTGTCTGTGAATTTCGAGGATCTGGTCCTGTATCGAATGATGAACATACTTCGCGTTCGCTGCCGCAACATTCAGCTTCTTTCAGACAATATCATCATATTTGCCGAACAAGTACAAGAGCTCAGTAAAGTTTCCCTTGTTTTCACTTGTGGCACTTTCATCGTGGCCCGTCTGAGCGATTCCCTGAACGGCAGTGAATCGCAAAATACCTGCCACTCTTGCTATATAGAGGCGATTATCCTGCACCTCCCTGGAGTGGGCGTCGCTGAGATGTGTTGCAACTGACTTACTCTGTCCTCCCAACTTCACCTGGGTGTTGGAAACTCAAGATGTCTGGCCAGACTTATGCGCGAGTGAGTTTTCGTGCTTTCTGAAACCAGCACCTTTTTCTAGGGCTTTTTTACAGTTACTGTTTCAACCGTTGACAAATGCAGATTTCTCATTGGCACCAGTAGAAAAGGTTTCTGCAAGGGTAACAGAAAGCTGCGTCAGCCTGCGCACTGTACTCCAACCAAGGAAATAGGCGGTATGCAGTACCAGTCAGAGTGGAAGCTTCTGTTCAACTTGCCGTACTTATTAGATGGAAATTGGTTCTGTACTGATGTGGGTGACTCTGTCTTAAATTTCGAAATCGCCAACTGGCCTGCATGGTCGACATCCACATCCAGGCGGTGAATTCGGTCGCAGAATCAGGTTCATCCCTTGCTGCACACCATGCAGACAGCTCGTCGCTCTCACTGTCCATTTGCACCGACGAGCACAGACAAGCGTCGTCAGGAGTGATGCTGTACACAGTCTCAAGTGGAATCAAAACGGAGTGCTGAGAAGGATTTTCTTGTTCATGGCGCGTCTTAGAATTTCCCATTGTTGAAGCAGAAAGCTCGGTGTAGATGCATTGTTGCGTGGCCCGCTCGCTTGCATTCGAAAAAGTCGGCAATGGACCTTTTTTGTGACATCCTGAGGCAACCCAAAGGTCCTATGGCGTCGATCACACGTCGGAGCCCCTTTCGGTGGCGAGACGTGCTGGCGTTTCCTCTCGCGACACGAGCGCTGCTTGCGAGCGGGCACACGAACTGGCTGAAGTGGTTGGTGCCACCACTACAGTGAAATAGAAGGGTAGAAGGGGCTAGTGGCAATGAGCGGAACTGCGCCGCATCGTGAATGGTGCGCCCAGGCGCCGATCTTAGCTAGGCGCTGTCGTCGCTCCCTGCTGAAGCTGCTGTTACGTCTCGATACGGCGAAGAGCATTTCTAGAAGTTTACCAGAGGCAACCCACCCCATTCATCACCTGTCTATGCAGAAGTCAACGCAGCTTTGACGCCGACCGTTGACGGGTCAAGAAAAGACTCTCCACCTGTAAATGAACTAATGGATAAAAGAGGCCCAAGTCGACGCCTACCGAAGAACGGCGCCGACCTTCGATTCCTATGTTGCTATACAGTCACGCCCTTCGGCGAGAAATTCTGGGCGGGATATTGCGACCGATTCGACGTTTGTGATTGGCGGCGATACAGTCATCAGATTCCCTAGTCTGGTCGCCTAAGACGAAAAGATAAAAAGCGGAGACCTTTCGCTGAGAGGCTGATGTGTCCTTGTGAACACAGAGGTTTAATATGCTCCCACGTGAAGTGGGCTTCCGTACCTGGAGCCAGTGTACATAATGTATATAAACCCTTTTAAGGCAAAGCTTTCTTTGCCTCTTCCTTCAACTTTCTCACTGCTGCTGCTGTTGCTGTCTGGCACACCGTGTCGGGGGGTGGTTCAGAGCGCGCGTATACATAACAGGAGTGTGGCAGAGAGGAAAGGCAACGAGATAAACTGATTTCGACCTTCGCACCGTGCCAAATGTGCACAATGCCCTCTGGAGCTCCCTAGGTGTCACCACACTATAGCCTCTTGACAGCTGTAATTACCCGTGACCCCCCGCAAAATCACCGCAGAAACTGCAGCGCTTACCTTTCTACTAACGTGCAAGTCCAGAGGGTAGCTAGATAGAATGGTAGAAAGGAGGGGGAGAGGAAGCAGAGAGATAGGGTAGAACAGCCTTGCCACTCTAAGCTCGCAGTTCCCATTCAACGGGAAAGGAGTGGGGGACAGGGAAAAGGCGACGTGAGACGGCAACAAAACGCTTGTAGACACGACACCGGTTGTAAGGAGCCGGGATAAATTTAAGTACAAGGTACGGTACGATACATTTCTGCTATTTCTGAAAAATAAACACCATGCAAATATGTCAAGCGGACAACTTAGGCAGGGCATGCAGAAAAAGAGCCGCAGTAATTAAGGCACAGCGCAGGGTCTAGGCGACACCACGGAACCATCAGCACGTCAAATCAACACTTCTGTGCCCACCGGTACCTTTGCACTATGTCATTGCTCAAGGTCGCGGATTTGATCTCGACCGCGGCAGCTACATTTCGACGGGGGCGGAATAAAAGAACACTCGTGCACTTAGACTTAGGGACACGTTAAAGGACACCATGGTGTCAAAATTAACCCGGAGTCCGTCACTACGGCGCGCCTCATAATTCGATTGTGGTTTTGGCACGTACAGCTCCATAATTCAATTTAAAGTTTAATACTTCTGCAACGATATGCGATGTGCCATGCGAGACAATGACAATACTCAACCCTCTCAGAGGTTATAAAGTATGGCGAACAACAATGCCTCAAGCAAACACCTCTCCCTGTGTGTTCTGTGCACTACGCAAACAAACAGCAGGGACGCATGAAAGGTAACGTTTAAGGTCAACTCAGCACTCTCGCATTGGACTGAGCGTTGAAGAAATGAAACATTCGCCGTCAACGTCACCGTTAATTATCGTCAATCAAAGCGAACAGCACAGAAAGCTTCGCTTACATAGATTCCCACAGTGCGTGGGATCTGCATAATTTTTCCTTCATTCCTACTGCCGGACGTACTCGTCGATTGCCTTGGTGGATACCTGGCTCAAACTCCACTTCGAGCCGCATCACTCCCCGAGTGCTACGGACAGGCAATCGGGTTCGCCGAGCGGATGGTTGCGTGCAAGTGGTGGTGTCCTGCAAGGGCTTACCGGGTATTTTTTAGATTAGGCAATGTTGTCCCGATGGTTTTCTATGAGAAAAGCTGCGGCTTGGTTTGTCAACTCGTTTGACTCCACTTGCAATGTTGTGGCCGAGGCTATTACTTCCGAGGCACGAACTTGCCGGTCCACGCAAGCACACCTAAGAAGTATAGCCCATTTTTAAACATATTTAGAACCATTTGAACCATACCGTATTGCGAGAGTTCGCGCTGTATTTAGAGCACCTATTCTATCACAAGCGTGAGTGTGATTGCTTGTGATCAGAAATTTTCTATAATAAATTGTTATGCTTAAATAAGGCCGTCCTTTGTAAGCGGTGCTGCTCTCATACATCTGCTCTAAATTATAAGACACCAAAATTGGCATTTTGTTTCATACCGTCTGCCTTGGGTCAGCTTTTCGGCACTCTCTCTTGGGGGGAGGGGGGGAGGCAAAGGGGGTGCAGGTGGATTTTTTTGGGGGGGGGGCGGCCGCCCCTCCATGCCTCTCCCCCCCCCCCCCCCCCCCCCCCCCAGGCGCCGCCCCTGGTGAGCGACGTGGACAACATGTGATGACGAGAAACGAAATAAACGGCTCGGGAAATGACTCAGATTTTTCAGAAAGGCACAGTGCGAGTAGCATGCAGTGGTGCCGAAAGAGGTTCCCGTATTCATTACACGCGGGGGATGGGGAGCAGGCAGTGAAGTAGCACCTCCATAGTGATGGCCCTGCTGATTCAGGAAGCGCTCCGCCGCTTACGGATTAGCCTGCCGTGGCACCACTTACAGGCAATTTATTCTATGCACCAGGCACACAGTAGGTTTTGGCAAAGTCAGCCACAACTTGCACTCGCGGTGTCTCGCATGCTGTTGACAAGCGAACAATGCAGCCGTAAGTGCAATGAGCACAGAGGTTGTAGGCTGCAAACTGAGTAGGCATTAGCACTTTAAGAGGGCGGCAGCCCCCACCCCCACACAACTGGACACAAATAAAATCTGACAATACACTTTTGTTGAAAACAAGCTGCCAGAGCGAAGTTCTGAAGCAGAAAAGAAATTAAAACTAGATTTGCGTGCAATGCAAACTGATAGACAACCAGCAAAAGTACTAAAGCCAGCATGATCAACATTAGCCACTTTGGCACGTTATATTTTGTGAACAAAGCAAATGAGGAAACATATTATTGCACCCACGTTTTTCCCGGCGTAGGCAGACTTCCATTCAAATTTTTTCCGAAAATTGGAACCGGAGTTTAATTCATTTTCCGAAAATGTTTTTTTTTTTTTAAATTCATTTAACTGTTCTTTTTATTGTTTCATGCAGGAAGATATGTTGCATCAATGTTGTAAAGATAATGTTCAGTGTTTCACACTTTTTTCAAGTTTCTGTGTGAAATAGAAACGCGCCAAGACGCATCAGTTACAATTTCTTTTGTTATTTTGGGCCATGTCTGGAATTTTTTCATATTATTTTCGTTTCTGGACAGCATAAAAAACGCATGGAACTAATTTACTGTGAAGCGTATTAATATGAGCAGAAATGTTTTTCAACACGTTTTTAGCTTGCATTTAATTGTGCCGCGAAATTCGAAAATATTGTGGCAAACGACAGGAAAACGCTCGTGCCGCCACCTTCGAATACTTTTTTCGCTTGCTGGAAACACTTTTCAGGAACAAAATTTTCGGTTCCGTGCAGTTTGAATATTCCTACGCGACAAAAAAAACCAGACAAGACAAAGATATCAAGCGGACATGCGTGGTTGATCTCGTGAAATCACCCTCCTACCATTTCGACTTGCAGGAGGCAGTCGAAATGGGCAGGTCAGCAAGACTACGCTATAGAACGTCCGGAATTAAACTAAAGTTAGTCAAGATGTCCACAGGTTCACAGAATCTGCTCTTCTGATCATGCAGGGCTGCAAGGAAGGTTCCTAATAAGCAAATTAATATCGTTTAATTAATAGCGGTTGATCACACATATTACAAGTTGCATTTACAGTGGCACCGCATGCAACTATGCTGAAAAGTGTGTGCCCCGACATTACCTGATACTTTTTCTTGGTTCGAAACTCTCTTTCGCCGAGCTAGGTGCCATGCTGATATGAAGAACACCGAGTTGCAGCACAAACGGCACAAACCCAACTACCCTACAGTGGAACATCCACTGGAGAGAAATACAACCATAGTGCGACAACAGTGAATGGAGAACCAATGGTACCGGCTATGCTAATGGTCGTGCTAGGGTGGCTAGAAGGGGAGGTGTGAATACCGGCGGCGCTTTCCTTCGGGCGCGCGTGACCCCCTTGCGCACCGATGCCACCAGGGGGAACGTGGCGCTGCTGCTCGCGGCGTGGTATTACGGCGTGGTACTCCCGCGCTGGACTGCGCCCTCCGCTGTCAGTTGGTCTCGTCGCCTGTTTTGGAGTGTTCCTCCCGACATTCCGTCATTCGAGGGCGAAATGCTGTGGACCACCAAAGTTATGTTGAGCACCGCAGCGACGCACGGCTAGTTTATTACATTGCAGGTTATGTGGCGAGAAGGCGTGTTTTGCCCACACATTGTGAAGACTACGAAGCACCATAAAGGCAATATCCCCAGAGAGCTTCCACCAGAGGCATCCAAAGAGTGGGACCTTGAGGGCCTTTTATATCCCTCAGAATCGTTCTATAAGCTGGACAATGCCCTTGAAAACAAACTCACTCGTTTATTCAGTGTAACACTCGCCGTGGTTGCTCAGTGGCTATGGTGTTGGGCTGCTGAGCCCAAAACCATAGAGAAAGTGGTTTTGGCTCGTAGAATCCCATAATTTTTAATTCAGTGTAACACGCTAGCATGCCAAAGCTGTGGCCGAGATTTTGCAGTCAATTGGTTAAATGTCAAAGATTAGTTGCCTAGACCATTCTGCTACCCTGACAGCCTCAGTTATACGTTTTTATTGCCTCACAAGGATTCACTTTTTGCTTAAAAGTTTCAATCAGCAGAGCAGTGAGAAGAAACGGAAAACACTGAAACCTTGTGTGTTGTAAATATTTTTGCTCACTTGTAAATAAACGATTTCATGACCAGATCTGTTGCTTCACTGTCTGCAATCATACTAAATTCCTTATATGAGCGTCAAAATGACATGCTACAGGTCTGCAAGCGCAGACAAAAAGTGGTTTCTAAATACGTCCAGACTTTATCAGGTAATGTCTGCAGTTTACAGGTCTTACGTACGGCACGCATAGGGTGATTGACTGCTGATCTCGAGGACGGCGGTCGCATTTTCAGGGAGGCGATATGCAAGGCGCCCGTGTGCCGTATGATGTCAGTGCGCGTTAAAGAACCCGAAGTGGTCGAAATTATTTCGAAGCCCCCACTAGCTCTTAACACCCAAAGCCAGCTCACGATATGCGCACAGACAAAACGCGTTTGAATCTCGATACAGTGCGAACTGGGCCCGTAAAATCTCACAGGAGTAATGATTTGGGCTGACATAACATTGTTTTCATGATAAAGATTCATTCTTTGACGCTCGCAGAAAGCGCGGGATACCCGAAACGGGCTCATTTGCACTTCGGTGGTAGAGATGCCGCCGACGCGAGGCTGGCGATGCGCTCATTTTGGCTGCGTGCTTACCCCGCCTTGGTCAACAGCGCCGCCCCGCGGCATCGGTGCGCTGTGGGGTCACGTTTGTGCCGCTGGTATTCACACCTCCCCTTCTAGCCACCCTAGTCGTGCTATAGAAATCCACGGCCGCTCGATGAAAACGAGCGGCCGTGGGAAATCTCGATTTCTCATCGAGCGGCCGTGAGAAATCTAGGATGATGATGATGACGATGATGATTATTACGACTACAGCAGCAGCTTGCTTTACGCACTGATTTAAGTTTTCCTCCCGAGGCAGCATCGATGTAAGGAGGCTTTCGTTCTTATGCTTCATTTTATTTAAGCACTGTTTATTCGTTACAAAAATGCAAGATACAGGTAGATACAGGAACATTATACAGGAGAGGGTCCCAATATCAAAGATTGCACCGGGACCCCGAACAGAAAATCCAAGGAATTAATACATTAGAAGCATCATAACAGGTATTGCTGAATATATGAATAGAGCTCTGAAACATGATCATCTAGCAGTTAAAAACAAAAGTAACAAAAGTTTACAAATAACAGTGCAACTACTACACATTACACATCATACAACTGGGTATAAATGAATATATCTCAATTTATTGTAAATGCTCTAATGATTATTTAAAAATGAAGATGATGATCATTTTAATGAGCTTGGTAAGTTATTCCAATGTCTTATTGCTGTGCATGCTGAAGTCATTTGTCCACAATTAGTGTGAGCTCTGGGGAGTAAAAACATTGTTTATAGCAAATTTCGTACAATTATTGTTTTTGAGCATGTCAGTATAAATAAAGTTATACTGTAGCTGACTTGTTACTAACTTATAGAAAAGAAGAAGCAGGTTAAGATAAAATTACTCTGCTGAAAAGTCCTTGTTATCACAACATGACACAATTGTCTGCTAAAATGCCGTTTTGGAGCAAGATAGCGCAAAGGTCCACTCTTAGCGTAACTTGGTGTAATTGGTGCAGCTCATAGAGTTTCATATTAGTATAACTAGAGGGAAATCTGGCGCTGCGATCGTTCAACCATCATGGGAATGATGGGAAGTACAGGTTACGGATTGACATTCTGTTGACTGGCGAACTAGTCTACAAGTATTTTTTGGCAGTTTTAGTTTCGTTCCAAGCGCAAATGCTATGAACTGCAGTGGGACAGTGCAACGCAAAGCTCTCTGCCTATCTTCTGTTGCTTGAAATGGCAATAGCGCGCTGGGACGATGTTTGTGTCGCGGTGTGGTGTCGAAGCCCCGACGAGGAAGCGACCGCATCGTACACGTTGAAAGAACATGTTTTGACCGTTTGGACCTTGGTTTGTAGCGTTACGTGCTTTATGAAACTTCAAAATACGAAAAAGAAGGTACTGCTGATACAAGACGTAGACAGTTGTACTTCTAGTGGCTTGACAATCAAATTTTATTGAGGGCTTCATTATGCATTGCTCGTTTATGTGCTCATTGAAATGCGTGTTTGAGGACTTTGAGAACACAAACTTACTCGTGGTAGGAAAGGTTGCTGCTTCCTGGCTGTAGCCTAGTGTCGCAAAATGGATAAGTGCAAAGCCACGCCATAACGCTTCGGAAGTGGTACGTCAATATAATATATAATGAAGCATACTCGTAGGAGGCCACAAGCGTCCTAGCTAACACTGCAGCAGATGTGCTTAAAAGTACTTGAAGACGTTCAGCAATCGTGACAGCCGACGCAGCCTTTCGAAAGAGGGAGAGAGTTCGCAAGTACCTGTCGTCTGCGAGAAAAGTATCGCGTTTGCAGCGAACAGGCGTCGTAGCAGACGACACTTGTAGCATTCCTCTCAAGGGCGCAACACTTCCTCACAATGCAACATTTTTATTTCCATAAATACTTGAGTATTTTTATACATGTACATACACGGTTGGTATTGCTGTTGTAAAAATAAAAAAGTTATTCTCTGGCGTTAAATCGGGTAGCCTGTAAATCCGAAGCCTGTACTTCCCATCATTCCCCATAAAGTTCCCTACAAAAATTTTTGTAGGAAACTCTGTCATTCCCATGTAGAAGCGCTATTCTCGACACGCATGGCGGCTGCACGGCCGCCATTATCCGCCATGTTTACTCTGATTGGCTGTCGAGAGGTCACGTGCTTTGAAATTTGTGCCGGGAAGCGGAAGTTTTGCAAAATGCAATTTTGCGTTTTCATCAAGATGACAAAACGTGACGTCGAGCTGCAAATGTTATGGACTAATACATTTCTTTCGTCCTTGAATATTGCGACGTTAGCGCTTCAAAAAGAATGTGAGCGGTAGCGTACAGAAGCCAGTGCAATGCACGTGCGATTTCGCCAATATGTGGTGGCGATCCAAGATATGAGCCATGCCAGTTTGCTGATTGGCTGAAGGAATATCCCGTGAGGAGCGTCACAGAAGGGGTTTCGTAAACGTCATTTTAACGATGCGTGACGTTGCGCTGGGCCGCCATTGCTGAGATTTACCGCCGTAATTTTTGGTCCGACAAACTACGCGAATTATGGTAATGAGCAGCCATATGCAATGGCAGCCGAGAGGAATGTGTATTGCCACATCTTCCCCGTCGTTTGGCGCCATGAAAATCTTTTGTTCATAACGCGTGCTCATAGTATTTGCATCGCTCTCGGCTGGTGGTGGCATTTGTGTTTAGGGCCATCATTTTTTTTAAAGAATGCGTTTATACGAAATAATATTGGTTGAACATAGCAAACTTTCGGTAATGTTGTCCACTTTTCACTGCTGCATTTGTATTGCAATCAAGATTAATGCCTTTTCGCACAATCAAAAGTTATGACAACGGCGTCCTTACAATTTATAAAAAGAAATGTACGCAAGGCGGCGCCTTGAGGTTTCCTCCCATAAAGCCCCTGAAACTTCGTAAAGTAGTGCCACTCTCCTCCTCCGCCTTCACTCCTCCTCGTTTCTCCTCTCTTTCGCACTCCCTCCTCAACCGTGGCGCCACCTACATTGCTCGAGCGCAGCAGACGACCTTTCGCAGAGTGAATGCACGCATAGCAAGGCAGTGCTCTTTAGGCGTTCACGTTGGCTTTCCAGCTCCGCGTAACTTCGTGTACAGCATAGAAGTTCTAGTCGGATACTTATACAAATTCGGTAACGACAGCTTTTGTTTCATTTTTTGATAACTATTTCTTAAAAAAGTATCTGAAGGAGTGTTAACGCTGTGCGCTGACGACTGCGAATGTATCGCGTGCCCTACAATTAGGTACGCAACATTTGTCAAGGGCGTGTCGCAAGATCTTGTTGCGAATGGTTGTAAATAACACGTTTACCATCGAATGACAACCTCTTGGCTTCCAGCAAGCCCTCAGCCTAAAGAATCCGCGCCGCCCTTACCATGTGAATTCGCGGCGCGTATCAGCTATGACGTACAAAGGCTGACGGAGATCACTGCTCTGGAGGTTCGAAAGTGTATTACAAGCTGCAGTGCCGCCAACGTGCGTGCTTGCCAATCTAAGAGCGCGCAAAGCCCCAGAGGTGGGCGCTGGTGCTATTATGCTTCTCGTGTATCAACGCCGACAGAAATACCGCGGCCGATCATCGAGTCGGGACTGTGCGTACACAAGAAAATAAAATGAGTTTTTAGCATTCGTGCGCGAAGCGGGAGCGCGATAACAATGCTTGACTCAATCTCAAACAAGACCACTGTGGCCTTCAGTAATTTTTTCAGGTTAATGACTTATCACGAATAACAGTTCATCGTGCGTTGGTTCGTCCGTTTACTAAGTGACGTACTTGTCGCGGACCGAGTTGCACTGAGGTGCATGCATTGAGGACGTTTGCACTCCCTTCGAAGTAACATTTGCGAGACATGAATTTATTAGTGAAGTCATGATCGCGCAAAGAATCCCCCCGCCATGACGCGGCCGAAATTGCGGCAAGTGAAATGTTTTATCCATAGGTTAAAATATATGAAACGGCATTCGAGTTGCAAGTTAACAGTTTATTTTCACATAGATGCATGACAGATTTGCCTTTGCAGTCACAAGAGCGTGTGCATCATTTATTTGTCTCATAGCGTAAATAAACGCACCAGCAAGAGTCCTACAGCAAGCGCGTCTCAATTAGGCATAGTGACTGTAGAAACTATAATAGTGGCATAGACGAGCAAGCGAACGACTATATGAGCGCGCGAACTAAACGAGCGAGCAAACGACTAAACAAGCGTGCGAACGAACGAGCAAATGACTAAGCACGAACGACGACTAAACCAGCCAGGGAACGGGCGGGCGACCGCACGTTTTCTTTGCGAGTGCTCCACCGCCGCATCTTAAGCTTCGCACACTTTAAAGCTCACGCGAATTAGCACATCCGTCTCAATTACCGATGATGCGGTCGCTCGACGACGAACGCACCGCGTAACACGGTTTCGGGAGAGCACGCACGCTTTTCATCGGTGCCTCTGTATCGCAAATCCACCGGGCGACCGCCAACGAGGAACACGAACAAATGTGGCAAACAAAGCTAGCCTATCTAAAGAAAGCTAGTAATTAAGTAACCACAAAAGGCAGAGAGTTGCTCTCCTGAGGCGCTTTCATGATCGAGACTGAAATTTTATCAAAAGGACTGCGCTGAATCTCAAAAATTTCGTAATCACGTTATCGCACGCAACCTCGCGTGCCCGCGAACTCCAGCCGGTTGGCGTTCAAAACGATTAAGCGCACCAAATATGACCAACACGACCACGTAGTGCGCATATAAGCAAAGCAGACGTTGCGTAAAAATCACGTTAAAGCGTGCGTACAAATGACAACATGCACAGTGAACTGTGCAATATCTACTACGTTATTGCCCGCAGCACAATACGCAAGCCTGGCACATACAATACTCCGAGAGAGCCACAACTTACATCACATAGTCGCGCGGAGGAAGTTGGTCGGAAGTTCTCCCTGCCGATTCGGTGAAGCCATGTCTTTCTTCTTAACCCGTTGCGCTTACCGGACGGTATCGCGAACATATTCTTGCCTTTGCTAAAACTATATTGGCATCCAAACGCGCAGCAGGTCATGGTAACAGAAAATGACGTGAAGCGACGTCGCACTTGCCACAAAACATCCATCAAGGTGTTCACAAGATCGAAACAACACAGAATAGGAACGGAAGGAATGCCGCCAACAAGCGCCGCTTCTCGAGCAAAGATGGCACTGAAGCGCGACTGTAAACAAACGAAGCCGGCGCAAGGGGCCACGTGATGCCATTAGGCCAATAGCGACGCGGCGTCGGCTTCGGCCAGAGCGCTGGAGGAGGAAGCGGCATTCTTCAAAGCGTGGCACTACTTTACGAAGTTTAAGGGGCTTTATCCTCCCACGGTGCGGGTAACCAGCGAAGTGAACAAGAGATGGCAGAGCCGGCGCTTGCGTCGCGCTAGTGGATATCTCTGGCGCCCGCAACGCTATCGGTGATATTAGGCCGTTCATCAGCCAGATGAGTCGGGCTGAGTCACTTGTGTTTCACGAGATAGCGATAACGTGGCCTAGAACATGCGCGCATCACCTCTGGTAGGTCGCGTATGTTGTCTCAAGGAAGAAAACAAGCGTATTGGCGCCAACATACGATGACTCATTCCATTTCCCGGCGACGCGCATCCTAGCTATTGAAGCAGACGACGAAAGCGAGAAGAGTTTCCGACGGAAAAATTATGCGCTTTGAGCTAGCTGCTTTATTTTTACTGTGGAGGAAAACTGTTTTGCCTTACCGAGAACCTTACGTTCAGCGCCTTCATTTCAGTTTCTTAGACAAAAAGTCAAGTTGGTGTCACGTTACGAAAGCAAAATGGGGCCATCAGCGCCATTTTATTCGCGTCGCGTCTACGTCACGCATCGAAGAAAATGGCGTAATGTCCGGAATAGCGCCCTAGGTTGAGGCAAGGCTAATGAGAGCCCCCGTAGACACTAGTGCCACATTTCCCTCTACGGTATTTATTTAGAAACTCTATGGTGCAGCTGTTCTACTACTGCAATGTCTTTTGGTGCTTCCATAGTTTTGATGGCCTTGACTTCACCCAATCTCGCCTGATGCCTTCTGCAGAATTGATAGTGCCAGAGAGATACTTCAGCCACACCAAACAGGCATTTGTGCTGATTCAGTGTAACCTTGCATCTGACAAAACAGGATATTGGCAAGTGTATCCTAAGACTAGTATTTCATCAAATATGTTCATGACCCCTTCCTGCCTTTTCGAGATTGTGGCCATCTGTTTCTGGAAATATTCAGGGGCACTACCAGTCAAATGGGGATACAATGAAAGTTGTCAATTCCTGCTAGTCAGTCCTGCTAGGCAGACAGTTTCGCCTGGTGGCCACCAGTTTCGGGAATACTGCTGTTTTCAAGCAGGCACATGAGATGCTCAACTGAGGGAATGATGCAGCGTTCTCATAGCATCTCTTGGTTTAGCCATATTAAATCGACACAGATACAGTAGTCTCCTGGTGATGTGGGGACAAGTACAGCGTTGGCCTGTCAATGTGACAAGTCATGCCCTCAAGCTTGTCCATTTCACGATTTCATGAGCAGGATCTCACAAGGTACATTGAGAATGTATGACAGGGTGTCCAATTTCAGGTGAATCTGGAATTTTTCGTTGGTGATGCCAAGTCTACAAACAAGTCTGGCGTGAAGTGGTGTCTCAGGGGTTTTTACTCTACCCAAATATCTCACAACACAGAAGACTTATATTGCAGACAGTCCCAGAAGAGGCACAGACAGGGATTAAACGACACAGAGCCACTGGGAGGCTCATCTTCCATTGCCAAGGAAGACATCCCAAGTAGGAGCCGAGTACATGCAGTGGTTGGCCTTCGAGTTCTTTAAGGAGTGTATTCAACCTTCAAGAGCTTGGCTGGAAGCATGGGGAGGCCACTCGGGATAGCCAGCACCACTGCTTTGCAGTCAACCTCAAAATGTGTTGCACAATTTTCCACATTGACTTCCAAGAATATTGCTTTGGCTGGTGTCTAGACAATGTGCAGCTGGACAGCACCAACCCAACGCTTTAATGAGCTTCTACGAAGTGCCCCTTCCTTCAAAAGTTGCAGAGCAAGTTGGACGCAGGGCACTGTGTTGGCAGACGAGGCAAAGTGGCCACAGAGTTTACATGCTGGCAGCACGATTGCATTCTGAAGTGGGCATAGCTTTGCGGTAATGGGGTAGTAGTCAGTGCAGAGTCAGTGCAGACTCATGTGCCTGCGCCTATGCTTCTTCAAGTGTCAGCTTCACATTCCTAGCAGGACTGGGAGACGGGTGTGATGAAGACTAACAATGAAGCTGTCACGTACTAGCCACTGTTCTAACCTCAGGTGGGTGCAACACTTTAAAAGCCAGCACAACTCAGCATAGCACACATTAACAGTTATGTCGGACTGCTGGACATACCTTTTCAAGTACAACTCGCAGAGCTTGTTCAGATGCACAAAGTGCTCGGTAAAATGAGCAAACGTGTTGTATAAAGCGAGAGATGTAGCATTGGGCAAGAACATGTAAAGAAGTCAGCACATTTCGGGGCCCATACATACAGGAGCAAGTGCACCTGCATGTCCCCACTCTTTATTTCATGCACGAATATATATATACACGTTCAAAGAAGACAGAGTGCCCCTTGTTAGTGGCAGCGTGAAACTGAAAACTAGGGTTTGGAGGCCTTTTCAGGAACATGCAGTTCCAGTTGCACGTGCAGATGCCGTTCAAAAGATGGCAATTTGCACATTTCCTTCTTGGCATATTGCCACCTAGGCAAGCTGCACAGAAGCCAGCCATACGCTTCAAGACGGACCCTCAGCGGCAGTCTTGCCTTGTGGATGCCACCATATTCACTTACGTGGCTTACTCAGGTTGCGGCCATCTTTTTTTTTTTTTTTTTTTTTTTGTGCACCACACATTAATGGCAACAAATCCCCTGCTTTGTGAAGCCTGCCGCATATACAAGCTTAAGATGGTTGCTGCTGCTGCCAGTGCATCAGGGCCCCAGCGCTGCGACTGCCTTTAAGGCCAGGCAGCAGCAAAAGTGCCTGAACAATTGCCTCTTGCATTGCCGGTTCTGCATAGATACAGCAACAAAATACACATTGTAGGAAGTCTGATACATGTAGCAGTAGATAGCTCAATGAAACACCATCTGACAAAGGGCTATCACTGGCAAAATTCAAAGCAAACACTCATCAAAAAGAAAAAAGTAAACTGTTAATTCTATACACTTACACATGCCTACTCCTAGCTCCGAATGATTGTGAAGAGTCGAAGCCAAGCCTAAAGGATGTGCAAATATGGAGAGAGAGTGCATAAATTCTTGGCACACTCTGTGGAGATTATGGTGCACTCCATCATCTATGTGTGGGTCCTGTGTTTCTGCCCTTGGTGCTTCCCATGGCACTCGGCACTGGGAATTTGTACAATGCTGGGTGCCTCGCCAGGCAAGTAAGCCTGGCCTTCGTTAACTTAGGCAATGCCGTGTTTCTTGCAGCGCAGCGCTCGGTGCCCTTTGGAAGCTGGGCATGCATACATCGGTGCGCTAGACTACACGACAGTAATGGCTGACATGGTGGTCAGGTACTGCTGTGAGTATACAAGTCCCCACAACTTCCACATGTGCCTTTTAAAGTATCACCTGTGGAATTAACTTTAATTGAGCACAAGCTGTCAAGGAGCTTTATGTATGTTTTTGTGCGTGAACTTATGCTAGCATTTGCTCACCAAATAATCGACAACAAAGGCAGTCACTATTTTCAATATGTAGCAGTAGTACAGGTAACTCATGATCGTCAGCTCAAACACATACAGTGGAACCCTGTTTATACACCATTGAGAGGACCATACAAAACCGTTGTATAATCAAGGCGTCATATAATCACAAAAACTAAGAATACAGGCAATGACCCTTGGTCTTGCCCAAAAAACAAGTACAGACCGCCTGAATAAGCCCGCAGCACGAACCTGCACTGCTCCGAGGAAGGTAGATTAAATTATTTTTTTCAGAAATGACAATCAAGCATTTAATTGGAGTAGGTGTGGATGAATCTTTATTTTCACCTTTAAAAAAAATCAGTGATATTTTTCCGGACGTTTGCCCAGTCACGATACATCATTTTCCCCTCGAGAGCTGCAACATCTGGCAGCAAGTCGCCAACATCGTCGCATACACAAACAAACTGCCAAATGTTATCGACGCTACGCAACACGTCTGCGTAAGTTGGAACAGACACATAAGTTGGAACGAACGGACAATTTGGAAACAAGTTCTTTACACTCACCGTATCGTCAAGGCCCGAAATGGAGACAGCTTTCCTTGGGAAATATTCTTGGGGGATCCCTTTTTAGTTTCACAATTTCGTGTGACTCGGTACCGAAAGGATACTTGATCAGTGTTTTTGGCACTGACTGTGCCAAGCTTGTTATCAGTGCCAAGAGCACTATCAGCCGTATACTTCGAAGAGGTCGGTGCCGGGACAAGCCGAGTGTTGCGAAAGTGAATCCATCTCCGTAAGTGATTGCACAAGATCACGTCACCTTTCAGCTCGTTTGAGATTAAGTACTTATTAAGAGGCTGCACAACCATTTCATTCGGAGACAGTACCAGGCCACTATGAGGTCCACAGAGCCCTTCCGACCAGCCTCGCATCATTTAAAGAAGGCCACCCACTGGCCCTGCCATCCGTGAATCATTTACATTGAGCCACACAGCCACGGCAGAATTTACCTCCTTCTCGACCATCAAAATTGCTCATCTCTTGAAGTGGGCATCGTATCAAACATGCTACATCTCCATAACATCACGATTATGTGGAGTCGATGCACGAAATGCCACAAGGTTATGGTGGCTAAAGGAGTAGGTGTGCCGACTGACCCATCTGCAGTTCATCCTCTCTGCATCATGACGCACAAGTGGCACTGCACTCGGCACAACGGTTCTCAGTGGCGCGTGTCATCTGGAACTTGTGGCAGACAGCGCCCAATAAATAAAGCACGCAGAGTGAAAAACTATCACCTGTAGCCCTCAGTTTGTACAATGAGGAGATACAGGTCTCTGTTATTGCATGTTTGCAAGTTTCTAATACATGTTGAAGCTTCTACGATGAAAAGGTGGGCGGCATGGTTAGCAAAGCTCATCTCCAGTGGCGAATAATTGGAGTCCGCACCAAGTAGTGGCTGTATTTCTGCTTCAGAGAAGATCAACAAGCGTACTCATTTCTCCGCTCTGAACTATAAATCCCCAGGGCCTAAAGCAGCATTGTTCTCAGCACCGAAAAGAGCAGCAGTGGGCACCACTTGTGGGCAAATGACACTTTTAGGTACAGTTCTTCAAGTGCTATTTCGACCATGTTGTCGATGAAGAAAAGTTTACCAGAGATGCAATAAGTCTGGTGCTTCTGCTCATCTCTATGACATGATTCCCTTGAAAATAAGAGTGAACATTACTTGGGATGTGAGCACACAATGTGGTTATGGCCACAAACCCTCAGAAAGATATTACGGTCGGTGCATGCACTTCATTAATTTACTTTCACCTTAAAGGCCTGGAGGCATTACATAAGGCAGAGCTTTAATCCTTGTGACAATGTTAGAACAAATGTAAAGAGCAGTCAATCATAATTGGAGATCAGAGCAACAAGCTGCGAATGAACCCTATGCAAATTACAATGTCAAGATTTCTGCCTTGCGGATCTTTTCATCAGGCGCGTGTTGCATCATGCTCAGTCACTGGATCTGGAAGTGGAAGGTTCCACAGCTGCCCCATTTTCTCTGAGCAAAATTAGTTTTTAGCATCAAGCTCAATAAAGTTCAATTGGAAACGTGTGACTTCTGTGCTAGGAACCGATGGCTGCACCCCATAACTCTGCAGGAAAGGTAAGTTCACTTGTTGCTGAAATATACGAAATATTGCCAGCTACGGCGTGAATGGTTGTAAGGATATATTACCAAGCGTTAGGAAAGGTGAACAACAACAAGACTTAATTACACAAAAGCTGTAAATACAGCACAAAGTGCAATATCCTTGCACCAAATGGTATTCTTACCCGCCATGATGGCTTGGTGGTTATTACTGTTTTGCTGATGAAGAGGCCATGGATTCGTTTATGCGCCATGGCGGCCGCATTTTGATTGGGTCAGAACAAAAATGCCTGTGTACTTAGGTGTAGATCCACGTTAACAACTCTCAGTTGGAGCAAGAAGTATTCCGGAATGGAATGCCCCACTACAGCATCTCTCATAGCTAGCCCGTGTGCTTCTGGACATTAAAACTTATTTATTTTATTCAAGTATACTTGGCTGCACCAAATCTATGAAGAAACTACCCACTGGTTCACAGCCTAAAGCTCCAAAATAACTCCGCACTCGTTCAAAACCGCTAAAGCTGTAGCGTGAGGTTCTTGCATAGAAGCTAAATAGTTCCAGCACTTCGTGTTTTCTGACACTAGCACAATTGCCCATACAGCTTTCCTTGTACTTTACAAAATGATATTTGAAGCATACATCATAGCTGAAATCAGCGGCAGCGATATCCCCAAACAGGCATTCTGTCTTCCCTTTTCAAACACATGTCAAACATCCTCTTCGTTGCGTATGGATGACAATGCACGCAGGAGAACTGTTCTGCTGACTGCAGCACCATTTTTGCATCATGAAGCGGAGAAGTGGTGAACTACGCTCGATCAGCACACCTACTCCTCTAGCCACCATAACAGGGTACTGCAACACCGTAACTGTAAGACAAGTACAGCAAAAATGGTGTCGATTCCAACAAAAAAACAAGTTTTGACTTCGGTCAACTTCTCTATGGATTGGATCAAGACATAAAGGTACAGGTTGCCAACGCAACATTAAAAACCGTGGAATTTAGGTAGGACATTTGTTTTAATATGGCGAACTTTGCCATTATTCGAATGTAACACGAGTTGAGTTCAAGCAATGAAAATTATGAAAAGAGCTCGCATTACAATCAAGTAAACACGGCATTGCAGACCCATTATCAGCCGGCTGCAATGTGCTCACATGCCGCCCAACATGAGCTTAGGGCTTTCTTTTTTCTCAGATGGTACCAAAGAGGCATCGCATCTGGTGGGATCGGCGTAGCATTGCATTGTATTATCGAGGTTTTTAATACATTACTACTATGGTGGTTTTGCCAGGACCAAACCAATTCGTCGTAAAATGTGAATCGCTGCATGAGCGGGGGACGTACAATCCAAGTTCCACTGTTTGCTGACAAACATGATCCTCCACACCCTGTAAAACCACAACATTTAGCTCTTTACATTTGCTGCCCATAGTTAAGAGGACCATCAACTCTGAATCCATGTACCCCAACTCGCCAACTCAGTGCAGTGCAGTTCCTATCAGCCAGAGCCAGTAATGTGATCGAGCATGTGGTGGGGATAGGGAGCCTTGGGTGAGTGCACGATAAAAGTGATCAAGCACATGCCGGGGGGGGGGGGGGGGGGGGGGGCAATTAAGCACGCCTGCTCCTCTAGCCTGGCTGTGACCATGCATGGCTGTAAATAGCAACTGAGCGCATACACAAGATAGGGCCCACGCACACTATCTTGGAGCTAATCTGCAAGGGTTGAGCGAGCCAAGATGGCTGCTGGCTTCATATATGCTGTCTTTCCATGCGTTTAGTGCTGGAGGTCGCGCAATTTCTAATTTCGGAGAAGCTTTGATCCGAGAGGCAGGGAAGCGTGTTTGCTCCCTTCAGCCTGCGCTCATCATGCTAGCGTTGTGGCAGCGAGTGTTTGCAGTCATAGAGTGAGATGCATTCATGTTGGTCTGTGTGTTCACGACACCATGTTTGATAATTTAGTTACTAAGCAACTGTTTACTGCAATTTATATGGCTGGTAAAACTATGAACCTTGATGCAGTTTCCTAACTGTGGTATCAAATGCTTCTCCTTTTGGTCAAAAGTGTGACTTTCTTATAGAATCAATTCTAGAAAGGATACATAATGGCTGCTGAAATTTCATATGCCGTATCAGATCGGGCTCGATTTCTCAGACATGACACACGCATGCAATATTGCAACTTCAAACAAACATAGTGGCCGTGGACAACAGGTTGCCACCCGTTGCCTCACTTTCAAGCGATTTTAAAGTGAAGCTAATTATTCGCGGCTTTGGACAGGTTTCGATGCTGCATTGTTCGAACGGTGTGGAGATTGGTCCGCTGATAGCGTCTTCCCACTATGGGTGACATTATCAGCCACCACGGCGGAGGACACGAAAGCTTCGCAGGCTTCATTTCCTACCGGCTACGTGAAGATATTGTCAACACGGCATGAAACCGTATCTTTGGTCGCCAACTCTCAAACTCTAAAATTTTCTTTCTCACTGAAATTCTTTTTTTTCTTCTGATTGCACGATAATTGTGAAATCTTTACAGCCCCTTCAGTGTAAGAAAAGTTCACTGGCAAATACTTATTTGCATAAAAAGTCTCATTTCAACGCAACCAAATTTTGATTTAACGAAGTGCTTATTTTACCGACTTCACTATATTGAGGTTTAACTATATTTCCATGAAGCTTCAATTCAGTTGGTGCTGCACAGAGGTTGTGGTTGGCTAAGCCTTTCGCTGCACTGCATGGAGTTGGTGAGACGGATTATAGAATGTTAAAACTACAACTCTTGAAGTACTTGTTTTATACCAAGAAATGACTCTGTTGCAGAATAAATCCCTCCAGAATGCCACACAATTCTTTCACAACTCAAAACACTAGGGAATATGTGAGAAAAAAAAAAAGCAGTGAAAGAAACAGGATCGAGTCGGCAGTACATAAATGCAGTACTGCAAATACCTGCAACTAGTGGGGATGTGGGCGTAGTGAGCTGTGCTTGTCAGTGATTTTGTAGTAATTTCTTTGCCGATGCTATATATATATATATATATATATATATATATATATATATATATATATATCCTTTTCAGGCTTACAAGTGGTCAAAGTGAGCTTCGCTTATGTTATCAATGGGATAAGCCGACCATGAATGATAAGAGTAGCATAGAACCGAGCAGAAGGAATCCCTAGAAAACCTCAGTCCTGGTCATATGAATAGTTATGCTCTCCAAGCGCTACTGCTTGCTTACAGTCAGGATGCCACATTCCAGCAAAATGCACCAACAGAGCAGTATGAAGAGGCTTCTTCTATGTGATAATGTAATAAAACTTTTCCAACCACATTTTTACAAAAGAAAACAGCTGTGTGCTCCACTAGGTGTCAATCCCGTCCATTCTCTGCCGCTGCCTTGAAAGCACAGCAGTACAGGTTGTGACCTTCACTATACAAGAAGCAGTCCTGAACTACCAACAATGTGAAAGCAATAGAGAGAATATTGGCAAATGCTCACTGTCTACAATGTAATGCATATTTCCCTGGATTCTATAGTAGCAGCATTGGTTGAGTGCTTAGCAGGTACACTGTGATGCCACCAATAATGTCCTATGGTTAAATCATTTGCTCACTTTCAAGAGTTCTTTCTCAAAGCTCTTAAAAAGCTTAAAAGTATTTGCTCTCAGTATTCTTTCACAGTGTTAAATGGTGTGGGGTAGATTAAATGCTCTAAGACTCAAACAGGAGGCACCTGGGGGGGTATTCTGTAAGTCCACCTAGACGACTGTCCATTTCGGCCACTGCTCATTGGCTAGGGCCGCTCGTCTCCTCTTCTCTCATACAGCTGCATCCAATTAGCAGTGGCCAAAACGGACAGTCCACTAGGTGGACTCTTACAAAATAGCCCCCCCACCCCCCCAATGACAATTTTTCTGTAGCACTGCCAATTATGGGCTGTTGGTACTTGGTGCAGCTTGCATTCATATTGTGTTCATCCAGCTAATTAGGATGTGTTACACTGTGCTACATCATTTGGGTCAAATGATGGGGCATAGTGTAACACTCATTCGAGTCGAATTAAATAAGATGCAGAAAAAACACCAAAACACACCGCTTAATTCGTTTGGCAGTATTTGTGCAATTATAGCACGCCCTTGAATCAAATGCGCACCCACTTTTTATGTGTCCAAATTAGAAAACTAACGTAGAAATTACATTAAAGCTCTGAAACAAAGAAGAAATCTAACACGTTCCCGATTTTTTTAACAAGAAAAATGGGCAAGGGTCAAATACATGTTGCACCATGGCAGCCAATGTTCTAAAGGTGCCGCATGTCTTTTTCTTCTCTTTTTTTTTTTTTATGTCGGCTTCGCCGCAATACATCCGTGCTAGGCGGTACAGCACAGAAACTCTGTGAAGGCGGTTTTGGGTCTATCCGATTGCACTGCACTGGCAATTTTTGGCCCAATTTTCGTGGAAAAGAATGATGCACATTAGAGTTGGGTAACTACCATAATCAGACATTGTTAGCTCAAGTTAAAGGTTGACAAGGTTTAGTGCTGCACTTGAACACAGTGCTGGGCTGCAGCAAAGCCGGCAGAATGCTAAGAAACCCGTTCTCAGTGTGTGCAATGGGGCTGGTTGGTTCCTCTTTAGAATAAAAACAGGAACAGCGCAACACAGGACGAGCAAGTCCTGTGTTGCGCTGTTCCTGCTTTTATTCTAAAAACCCGTTCTGTTTCTTGGCACAGGTTAGTGAGCACTTATACTGCTTTTGCAGTTATGATCACTCTATGATGCGAAGAAATGGTCATGGGACCATGGAGCGGGGGGGCATGCATTCTCTTCGGGAATTCTTTCAATATTTTAAGAATGTCGGATGTCCTAGATGTAGAGTCCATTTTTTGTAAAGCTTGTCACCGAAACATTAAGCACATTATTGGAGCGGTGTACAGACTGCCTTCACCTGACCCCAATACTATTCTAGAATTGAAGAACTATATGAACATGCACGTAAAACAAGCTGACCGGATTACTATTGCAATAGCAGTTATATGGACACTCTAGGCGCATTTCTGTCATCACCGTCGGCATCATCGTCACCGTTATGTTCGATACAAAGTCCAAGGGTGATAACATTGTCACCACGTGCCGTATGCTGTATGTGTGATTTAAAGCATGCAAGGGTGAGCTGGTGATGGCAGCTCAATCTCGCAGGTTAGTGAGCAAGGGAGGAAAGTGGGGAGGAAGTGCTGTGTTCCATCGCGCACAAGGCACCGAGGGGAGGGGTCCCTACTCCTGTGGCTGCTGCGTATGGACGTGCGGGCCCTACCTCGAAAGCGATCAGCAATGGGGACAGACTGCACTGAGTGCCGATAGTTTAGTGTGCGCTGGGCTCTTGCTGCTTAGCCCATGATGAAGTGAAAGGCAGCATGAAGGTCAATTTGCTCGCTGCTTCTGCTGCACTTCCTCACTCCAGTGTTTTGACAGAGTTTCCACGGTCATCAAGCGAGACATGTTCATGTCTGCTTGTGCGTGCATGACACCATGCTTGTTCATTTAGTTGGTAAGCCAATGTGCACAAGTTTACATGTCAGAGAAATCTACCATGCTTACTTCGTACAGCTGTCTACTAATTTGCTATCGTAATCGATGTTTTACCTTACGGGCAACACTGCGACATTGTTTTATCCGGGGACATCAATGTACTGAGAGTCAACTGGCAACCATTATCAATTAAGAACCAAAATGGCCAGCCCAAGGACGCAATTGCTGATCTGGTGTTTGCATTTGATCTATCACAAGTTGTAGACGATTTTACTCAAACACAGGGTCATGTCGGATCGATACTTGATTTATTTCTTATCAGTGGTATTCCTGTTTCCAATGCACGTTATGACATTCTTCCCAGTATTTCTGATCACAAAATAATATTACTAATGCTCTCTGGCATGTTCATAGATAAAAATCGAGGCGTTCGCATTTTGCAAACTTTTCTAGGGCAGATATTTCAATAATTGATATGCTGTCTTTTAGTTTTGACGCCTTTTCAAGTTCCACTGCTGACGTAAACTCTTTTTGGAGTTGCTTTAAAGGCATTGTTAGCAAATGTGTCGATCGTTTTGTCCCCATCATCGCAAGAAAATAAATATGTAAGAATTGTTGGATATTTCGATCCACACTGCAGCTAAGAAGAAAACTTAAAAGATTAAAAAAGAAAAGATGCTCATTAAAAGATAGTAAGCTGAAACACAAAAGGTCTACTTTATCCATGCAAGTCCAGAGTCAAGTTGTGCACAAAAGACAGCATTACTATGGTGTATCCCTACCTAACATCATTTCCACTTCCCCAGGAGAATTTCGGCGGGCGATTGTTCCTTCACCACATGGCTGGGACATTTTCGATGTCAACGGCTGTACAACACTATACTGTTCAAAAATAGGCAGTGCTTTTAATGATCAATTCCAATCTGTTTTCACTAAAAAGGACAACAGACTACCAAATTTTACATCCAGTTTGCCAGCTATATCTCATGTTATCATTAGCAAACAAGGCATACTTAATATGCTCCTAAAATTTGATGTCAAGAAGGCATGTGGCCTCGCTGACATCCCTAGTAAATGTTTAAAAAGATATGCAGAATGCGTAGCAAAATACTTTTTTATCCTCTTTTCAAAGTCATTGCAGGAAGGTCAAGTCCAAAATGACTGGAAAGTAGCAAAGGTGAAAACACTTCACAAAAGTGGAACAAAACACTGTGTTAAAAGCTATTGTCCCATTTCATTAATTTCGACCACTTGTATACTGATGGAGCATATAATCCATAAGTATATTTTGGAGCTTTTTCGAAGAGCATGACTTTTTCGCCAAACATCAACACAGGTTCCGCAGGAGTTTTTCTACACAAATGCAATTAATTGAAATAACTCATGACTTTGGGACTTCCATAAACAATGGCAATCAAACTGGCACAAATTTTCTCGATTTCTGCAAAGCCTTCAAAACAGTCTTACAAAAAAAAATGATTTACAAATTAAACTGCATACGTAAAACTAATATCCTGAATATCAGAATATATTCTTGAGCGGAAACAATTTGTTTCCTTTCACGAGCACAAATCGGCTAAGGTTTCAGTGCATTCAGGCATCCCACAAGGCTCGGTTAGGCCACTGTTCTTTCTTATATTCATAAACAATATCACTGATGACTAACTGTTAAAATTAGGCTATATGTCAATGACTGCATGCTGTACACTGAGGTTACAGATGTATCTGATCAACTATTCTTACAGCAATAAATGGTGCGATAAATGGCAAGTATCCTTAAATCTTGAAAAAGCAGTACAAATTAGAATTACAAGAATGTTCCTCTGCTCTATCAGCACAACATCAACAACTTGTTTCTGGCGAAAGTGACAGAACATAATTACTTAGGACTTTGGTTAACAGGGGACCTTAGGTGGAATAAACACATTGTTCATGTTACAGCTAACATACATTGCAAGCTATTCTTTCTTCATAGAGCACTTAAACTTCTACTCCAACAGCTCCTCTCCTTGCATATAAATCTGTTACTTTACCCATATTATAAGAAGCCAACAAACAAAGACATCAAGGGCAACACAGGGGAAATTGCTTGTACTGACTAACTGAAATAAACAAATTATAAATTAATAGAATTGAAAGTGAATGAAAAATGATTTTTCATCCACTTTCAGTTCCATTAATTTATAATTTGTTCATTTCAATTAGTCAGTACAATTCCCCAGTGTTGCCCTTGGTGTCATTGTTTGTTGGCTTCTTTTGATACGATTAATAAAAATCGGGCCCCTCAGTTCACCCCCTTTTTTCTCGTTCATTACTTTACCCACGTTAGTCTATGCAGCTTTATTTTGAACCCATTCACCATAACTAATATTGAAAGGCTGGAAATAATTCAAAAGATAACCGTTCACTTTGTTTACCATCGTTATGACCACACATCAGTAAGCAAGCTAATAACAAGGTCAAATTTACACGCTCTGTCTAAAAGAAATCGTTCCTCATGTCTACAATTCTTATATCAGGCATTAACAAATCATTTTAAGATAGACATGTCTTTTGTTATTCCTTTTCCTAAGGTTGCAGCCCGAGACAATGGCACAACTGAACATTGACACAATGGCACACAATTGACACACTGACTGACAATGGAACAACTGAACACCTTACCCAACTCGTGATAATTGCTTCACATACTTTTTTTTCCAAGAACTGTAACGAATTGGAATTCACTAACAAACCGGCAAGTACTGCAACCTTCTTTGTCTATGTTCACGTTGAGTTTCCAGATATGACTTGGGCCTATATTCTTTTGTTGTCATCTTATTTATTGGATCAATTTTTATGCATTTGTAATGTTGAGTTGCATATGTCATATAATGTCAGATTGTCTTCATACTGTTCATGTTTACCTAATACAGTTGAACCCCATTATAAGAGGCACGAATAAAACATACAATCTGGTATAATTGACACTATTCACCCACATGGTTGGCCGCCCTATCTCTCCCATTAATTGGACCTCTTTTGTAAGAGACACGGGATATAGAAGACAATCGGTTGTAAAGGCCAAGTTGTCTGTGAATACTGGTCAATAATCTCGTTTGTAACAGACATTTTAACTTTACATGCAGTGCCGTTGGCCACTGATTGCAGTGACATCCACTGTGGAAGCAAAAGGAAGTGAAAGACGTGCGATAGTGGATCAGTCAGCAAAAAAATTATGATTAATGGCCACTGCAATGGGAATGCTTCACAGAGAAGCACTTCAAGCTTAACGCCAAGGGCATGAGCACGACCGCACGTGCGGGCACTTGAGCGAGCTAAGAATCAGCAGAAAGCGAAGCAATAACCAAGTGAAAACGAAAACAAGCCTGTTGTGGTTAGAGATGACGACAGTCCAAGCTACAAATCTCAAAGGCTATGCTTCTAGAACTTGTTTATTTTACTGATCATTTTCACCATTCGTACATCCCTGTATATGTTTTATTTAGTTTCATTATGCTTAGTTTCATTATGCTTAGTTTCAGTTTTGCTTGGGCTTTGCCGGGCAAGCTCGCAGGGGAGCCAATCAACCCTGTCCACAGTGTATAGTCAAATCGCCATCGCCCTACTGTTCCAATTTTCTTTCTCCAAGTGCTGTTGTCTTTACTCACTATCGTTACCCGGCTGTCAGTACGGCAGACAGCTCCGTCAAGCGCTGTACTTTCCTGATTGTCACAAAAAGTTGGACATCATTGTGGATATAAAGTGTGTAATGAAGCAAGCGGACGCCGCTAGGAAATTTGGGTTGTCTAGAAAGACGATCAGCAGGATTTGGACGAGACAAGAGAAGCTGCTAAAAGAAGCTCCAACCAGAGCAAGCAGATCAAAACTGCGTAAGTCATTCCATCCTGCCTTAGAAGTGCTTCTTCTGTGTATACAGGATGCACAAAGCAAGAACATACTGCTCAGCAGACCTTTGGTTCAAGCCAGAGCCAGGCAGCTTGCGTTTGGCTTTGGCATTGAGTTTTAAGCCAGTCAAGGATGGTTTGACTGCTTCAAGCGTAGGCATGGAATCAGCTACAAAGCTGCTCGTGGCAACAGCAAAGCTGCCCACGAAAATGCCGTAAGGCAGTGGAAAGACAAGACATTGCCAACATTGCTGAGAGGAAGGAAAGCTTGCGACGTCTTCAACCTGGATGAGTCGGCAATATTTTTCAAAATGCTCCCTGGAAGAACATTTGCCCTTGCTAATCAAGATTGCAGTGGAGGCAAAAAGCCCAAAGATAGTATGTCCTGTACTAACATGAACAGAACTGAAAAACAAAAGGTTTTCATCATTGGCAGGTCCAAAAACCCATGTGCTACCTAAAGAATTACTCTATGAATGTCGAGTACACTGCAAGCAAGGCCTCGTGGATGACAGCTGAGATTTTTAACAAATGTCTGTCTAGATTTGATCAGAAGATGGCATTGAAAAACAGAAAATTTTCATGTTTCTAGAGAGCTGTTCGGCACACATGAAAACTCCACCATTGAAAGCTGTTGAGCTGAGCTATTGCACATTCTGGCTACAGCCTCTGGATCAAGGGGTCATAAGAGCTGTTAAAGCAAAGTACAGAGGAGGGCTGGTTCAACGGCTGCTTTTTGATATGCTGCAGAAGCGGGAAACAACAATCAACTTGAGGACAGCAGCTGAAATGCTAACTGGCTCCTGGAACAACATTAAGAAGAGCACTGTGAGAGGGTGCTTTCGTAAAGAGTGTTTTAATCTGCAGTAAGAAGATACACACGAGGATATTGCAGATGAAGACTTCGATTACGTGAATGAGGAGCCAGAATCTTGGCCCATCATTCAGAGTAAATTTATTGAGTCGGGCACACTTCAGGGCTTTGTTGAAGCGGATGACAATCTTGCTGTTACAGAAGACCTCTGTGATGAGAACATAATGAGGATGGTGCAGGAAAATGAGAAAAGTGAAGACAGTGCTACAGATGTGTCTGACAATGAAAGTGATTGTGCAGCACCAATAACTTCTAGGGGGAAGTCATGACAGTACTTGGCTGAGTTCGTCACCACATACAGCTTTGGACCAGTGACCGTGAAAGAATGCTTGACCTTGTCAACAAGCTGGAAGAAGCTGTGCTGAAGAACACTGTCAATACAGCCATGAAGCAAACCAAGCTTGAGAACTATTTCACCAGTAACTTAGTGTAACAACAAATGTCAAATAATAAACCTTTTTCAACAGGTTATAGCCTTCTTTTGTGCTTGTTTTAAATGTATGGTGCCAATATCGAAATAAGGACTGGTTAGAAAATGAGAACTTGGTACCCTGCTATAAGAGACCTCTCATATAAGAAACAAACTGCTCCCCGGTACGTGTCTCTTATAAAGGGGTTCAATTGTAGTATGTTCAGTCTACAAAAGTTGTACATATTATATTTTTTGACAAAGTGTGACATGTTTGCATTAGTTGTATATATTTTTGGGAAGATCTTGTACCTGCTGCTTCCCACCCTACTAAAATCCCAAACAGGGATTGTAGTATTCATAAATAAATAAATAAATAGGTAAATAAAATTTCTCAGACTGTGTTCTAACTATACCCAGGTCCGACTAACACAGACATGAGTACACAGCTGTGCCAAAATTTCTGGCACCTTTAAAAGCTTTTACACACCATGTGAGGCCTGTAATGACATCAAACAAGTGCCACTATGCTGTCTGTAAGGAACCACGCCAGTAAAATTACATCACTTTCAGGCTTGAGCACTGCTATTGTTCTGCACTTATTTAATGGTTTGAGAAAAGACAAAGGCATGCACTGTGAATGTTATATTTCATGACATTTGTTTGTGGGCTCCCATACTCAAAATTCTGAGGAATATTTAGTCAAGAACAGAAGACCTAGTATGAGCAACTTCAGTGATTGAATAGTCTAGCAACATAACTAGCATATACAGCATGGATAAGCATATAGCATACATATGCCTAAATACATGTAGATCCCCACGGCGATGCCAACACTGACGCTGCCGATGACGGAAAAAATTCAGTTGGAGTGTCCCTATAATTGTTATCACAACAAAACTAAAATATTACTTGGCCTGGAATTTTGTTATTGGGAGATCATGGTGAAATAAATGATTTACAGTGCAAGTCCCATACTACATAGCACACGATGCAGGATGGTGCAGAAGGTTGGATAAATGTGTAAGGCTAAGAGAGTGACACCCCCGTTAATTCAATTAGTTAAATCTGTATAAGTGTTCTCTTCCACTGCAATGCCATAGTATGCAGCAAGTTGTTTTGAACAGTGGAGCCAAGTAAGCCCTCTCACCTCCGTGGCAGAGAAAGCTTTCCAGCTGACTGAGCAGGTTCTCCAGCTTGATGGCTGCTTTCTCATAATGCTTCCACAGCGACCCTGCAACACCAGTGGTGGCATTAGCACATGCTAACATAAAGGTTTTGAAAAGTGCTGCAATGCAACAGGCCAAGCACCACCAATTCCAAAATGAAAAGCAGCTCAGTGGCTACAAGGCCAAAGTGCACCTTGTTGCAGTGCTCCTCTTTTCTCGCCTCATGTAACCAGCGGCTACAACAGGATAAAGCCAGGAACGGTATCATTACCATGAGGCCTAATGCCCACAATACAAAAAGCGGGAATTAGAGCTATAGGAAAAAATAAGTATAGGGCAATAACAGGTGCTGCATAGATTTGTAATACTTTGAAAAACTGCTTAGTCAGTCGGCTCCCCTCAATAGCCGATTGTTACGGCTCGGGAGTGCATGCGATAATAGGGACAGACCTTGGGTGTGTACTGGTAACTACAGCCACCTCGGCAGCGACGTGTCAGCTTTTGAACTTGGCCATTGTAGCTGTGTTCTGCCGACAAAATGTTGTTTCAGAGGCTCCACAGAATCACCATCTTGGTTGAGGCTTCCTTTTTGACTGCTAGGGCAACTTGTTACTATAATTAGACAACCTAGTTCTAGCAGAACGTTTTTGATTAAGTGTGATAGAATAAACATTGAAAATCGCAGTGCACAGGCTACTAACAAACTTGCTGAGAACAATGTGATGCGATGGTTAGTTGCTGGCCTGTGATGAAACCTGCACACAGCAGCAAAATGCATGTCTATTTGAATAAGACACATGTTGCACCATCACTGCCACATGGTGAAGTTGTGAAGTACTCAATATTCTGCTGAAGTTTTCTGCATATTCTCCTAACAGGTTGTAGACACTTGCTGTTTGCACAAAATGAAAAAATTTCACTTTCTGTGCAGATTTCATGCAAAATGCAAGCAAGGGTAATGAATTTCTTCACTAAATACAGAAATGTGGATTTAGTGAACATTTGTTTGTTTCTTCCTTGGTCCATTTGATAATGTTACATTTGGATATAGCAAATAGGGAGCCCCCACTGACACGGTTAAATGTTAAAGTCTGAATTACCGTAAAAACAGGAATACAAGTCGATGACTGGCTTTGAGATGTAGAGAATTGAAAAAAAGAAGATTCTTCAATGCAGTTAACTACAGAACAGACTCCATTCAATTAATAGACTCATTCATCATCAGAGACAAACAGCTAACAATAACTGATAGAATTCTTGTCCAGGAATGGCCGCGAGTGACGTATGACATCTCACAGCAGATCATCGGTGATGTCCAAGGAATTTCTTATGCAGGACTAGGCATCAGGCAATGAGCGGCACGCACTGTGTGCTCAAGATCCACGTTAGCTATCTCTGCAGCTGACTACAGGTGCCCTCGGGTGTCTGCCGGTCCTTCATTCATTTTGATGGTCTAGCTTCTGTCAATAACAGCTTCAGGTTTTTCGCTCCGTGTTAAGAGCCTGCAGTGGTCAATGAGACCTCCCTTCCACACTGCTGATTTGCCCCATGGGTAGTCAGCCTCTTGCATGATACTCACAAATAGATTCCACCACAATGTCACGTTCGGTATGAACACTGTAGCGGTCGCAGAATGACATCTTAAACGAAATTTAACAGTTTCACCCACCATGGTTTCTCCATTTCACTTTCGCTTTTGTGAGAACCAAATGGTAAAGTGCCACCATGCTCCAGTTTACTTCCACGTACCACAGCATCATTTTCAAATGCAGCTCTAAAATTAAGCCGAGACCTCTCAATTTTGCACCCTGAGACAGCAGTAACACATTAGCACACTATTACTGAAGTTCATGCATCGCAATGACAACAATAAAAAATGTTGACACTTTCTCCGTTTGATGATGATGATGATCACTGTGGCCTTTCCCTTTGTATTGAGTGATCTACGAGAAGGTAAAACCATATCGTAGATGGTTTCAACATCTACGAGATGGTTTCACCATCGTATGGCCTCGAAATTATGAATATTTGCCAAAAGAGAAAGACAGACAATAACAAAGACTTCTTTTTATTGGCATTCTTGCCCATTCTCTCAACCAATCGGCTGTTTCCGAGTGTGCCACCAGTGTTCAAGTCTCCATCTCATAGCCTCAAAGGCTCTCCAGTCAGGCCACTCGGCATGTTTGCAAAAGCCCAACGCCAGTGCCAGTGCATTAATTTTGTCTGGCTAGAGCACAACATTCAGCTGAAGGTATGTGCACTCCAGGACAACGTGGAATATAGCAACGTTGCAGTAGAGGCAGGTTTTACTCATGTCCACTGTGTATTTTGCCTGCAAATGGCGAATTCGGAGTATACCACCATGGGCTTCGCACAGGAGACCACTTTCCTTGACGTTATCGTGAAGGCGCTCCTTTTCAATGCCCTGTTTGAAAGAGCAGTACACTGGGCCTCTACGATTATTCATCCCAGACAGTACTGGGCTCCCTGGATTATGCTTTCAACCAATTAACTTTGCATATGCAGCATCTTGGGCAGTCCTGGACACTCCAGTACAACAAATCGAAGGAACGCTACGGGCGTTATGTGCGGTGGGGCTGCTTCACATGGGTCCCTGGAATTTCGCTGCTTCATGCATTCAAAGCTCTCAGACACCCGAATTCTTGTCAGCCAGACCTCATTCAAGATTTCCGGGTCCCGTGTAAGCCGACAGAAGCTGTGAGCAGCGAGTTTTTTGTGTAAATAGGCGTTTTCAAGTCTTTGAAGTGCGCCACCAAGCTAGGCCTAACGCAGCCGGGTCAGCGGTAAGCTGCTGGGTCTAGCGCACCACGTTTCACGTCATATGTCAGCTCAGACAAGCCCACCTGCGCCTCAGAGTAACACGCAGTCATCGTTGCTCACTCCGTGAGGCAAGCCTGACTTCGTAACTGCAGAAATGGACTGCAGAGAAGAAGGCTATTCGGGCAGCACGGAGTCGTCTACCAGAATAGACTCTACCTTCAGATCAATGAGGGAAGACCCCAACAGCAATTGGACACTCAATCTCACTCGCCAAACAAAAAAGGAATTGGCCAGGGGGGAATCAGGAGCGATAGCAGGGGTCACCCTCCACCTGGCCGGGTCCAGAAACAACACCCCATCGCTCCCGGCACCCGCCGGTAAGGAGGGACACTGACTCCTGCCCCTGCCCAGGGGCGATTTTAAAGTCACTGTGCACCCCAGGCAGGGACTCACAGTCAAGAACTATGCCACTCACCAGTTCTCCAAAGCAGTGGTCCTCGCCAGCAACGGGCAATTACAAGATCATCAATTTCTGGTCCGTGTGACCGGGCTCCAACATCTTAGCAATCAGTACCCCACACCAAGAGGTGGCAGATACGGTCCAAAAAATTATGCATCTGCTACTAGCGGGAACGGCATATATCATGGAGAGTCATACATGGGGTTGACCTCCCCTCCCCCCCTAATAAATAATGGCCCAGCGTCGCGTCCGCAAGCACGGGGTGGAGATGATCTCACAGGCAAGAATGCTGGGCAGCAGTACAACAGCCATCATAACATTCAACAGCAATTTCGTGCCCCGATTTATATTGTAACATAGATTGAAGACGGAGTCTTACAAAATAGACGCTTCTCTTTAATGGCGGGCCAGAAGAAGAGTGTGCAGCTTACGCGCTTCGTCGTCTTCCATGGCGCCGGCCCTTGCGCGCGCCGTCCCGCGGTGCGGGAGCCCCACATCCTTATGTCAACTGCCCCCCATGCGCAAAGCGACCGTCTCGGTCGCATGAAAAAGTTCTTGCAGCGACAACAAGAAATGGAGCTCCTCAAGTGCATCGCGGCATTCACGTACGTGCATAGTATGGTTTCATGCGCACTACATAAACAACTTCAGCGCGAGGACGACGAAGGGGTGAACTGAGGTCAGAACTGCAGGGGACGACTTCGTAGGCCACGTCACTGAGGCGGTGTGTAACCTTGTAGGGACCAAAATACCAGCGGAGCAACTTTTCCGAAAGTCCACGGCGACGGATGGGCGTCCAGACCCACACAAAGGCGCCGGTATTGTAATGGACGTCGCGTCGACCCTGATTGTACCGAAGGGTGTCGGCATGCTGTTGGCTCCGGATACGATGCCAAGCAAGCTGGCGGGCTTCTTCAGCTCTTTGTACGAACTCTTCTACGTGTTCGCTGGACGGGCTATTATCAGCCAGAGGTAGCATGGCGTCAAGTGTGGACGTGACGTGGCGTTTGTATACAAGTTCGAACGGCGTATACTGTGTAGTCTCCTGTACAGCAGTGTTATACGTGAAGGTCACATAGGGTAAAATCTCGTCCCACGTCTGGTGCTCTACGTCGATATACATAGAGAGCATATCAGCCAGCGTGCTGTTCAGACGTTCAGTTAATCCATTGGTTTGAGGGTGATACGCAGTGCTCTTGCAGTGAGAGCAATGCATCAGCTGGAGAACATCCTGCATAAGTTCGGCTGTAAATGCTGTACCGCGGTCGGTGATGACAACAGACAGTGCACCATGTCGTAGGACGATGTGGCATACAAAGAACTTGGCCATTTCATACGAGTTTGTTTGCGGAATAGCTTCGGTTTCGGCGTACCAGGTTAAGTAGTCGGTAGCGACAACTATCCATTTGTTGCGCGAAGAGGTCACTGGGAATGGCCCAAGTAGATCCATTCCTATTTGTTGGAACGGTGCTTGAGGAGGGTCCACAGGGCGGAGAAAGCCAGCCGGTTTAACTCGTGGTTTCTTGCGGATCTGACAATCGCGGCAGGTCTTCACGTGCCGTTTCACAGAAGAATAAAGCCGGGGCCAGTAATACTTCTGTCGTATCCTTGATAATGTTTTAGCGAATCCCAGGTGTCCCGCACATGGCTCATCATGGCAGGCTTGCAAAATGTCTTGGCACAGCGCCGACGGCACAAGGAGGTACGTATTGGGACCGCTTCCGCGGTTTTTCCTGTAAAGGATGTGCTGTGCAAGTAGTACAATGATAAGCCGCGCGCGAGCGAGCGGGGTAAAACACCTTCAACCCCTTGAAGGTGCTCGATCAGCGGCAGCAGCTCAGGGTCAGCACACTGGTGCTCAGCCATCTTTTTGGCGTCGATAACGCCGACAAATGGCAAGTCATGGTCAGGGTTCGATGACGTCGTAGGGAGTGGTGCACGTGACAAACAGTCAGTGTCGCTGTGCTTCATCCCAGATCGGTAGACAACTGTTATAACGTACTCTTGTAAGCGCAGGCTCCAACGGGCTAGTCTGCCTGAAGGATCCTTGAGGTTGGCAAGCCAGCACAGGGCGTGGTGATCGCTGACAGCCTTAAAGGGTCTATCGTACAAGTAGGGTCGGAATTTACCAATTGCCCACACAACCGCTAAGCATTCTTTTTCAGTGGTTGAGTAGTTCTTTTCAGCCTTAGTGAGACTGCGGCTTCCATAAGCAATGGGGCGTTCTGCACCAGCTTGCCACTGCACAAGAACTGCACCGAGACCCGTATTACTGGTGTAAGTATGGATTTCAGTGTCAGCGTCTTCGTCGAAATGAGCAAGTATCGGGGCCGCTTGCAAACACTGGCACAATTCATTGAACGACTCCTGCTGCTCGTCCACCCAAATGAAAGGCACATCGTCGCGTGTAAGCCATGTCACAGGCTCAGCAATTCTCGAGAGTCCCTCGACAAAGCGCCTATAATATGCACACAAACCAAGGAAGCATTGTTTTTTCACGATCCTGTTCATCAACTTCGATTTGCCAATACCCTGATTTAAGATCCAACGAAAAAAAAAACTTGGCATGTTGTAGACGATCCAATGTGTCGTCGATGCGTGGCAATGGATAAACATCGCACTTGGTGACACTGTTCAACTTTCTGTAATCTACACAGAACCGTAGTATGTTATCTTTCTTTCTGACTAACACTACAGGGGAGGCCCACGGGCTCATGGATGGCTGGATCACGTCGTCTTAGAGCATCTCTTTCACCTGATGCTTGATCGCTTCCCTTTCCTCTGAAGAAACTCTGTAAGGATGCTGACGAACAGGACATGCAGACTCGTCCGTAATAATGCGGTGCTTTGTGATGGACGTGCGCCGTACTTTAGATGACATTGAAAAACAGTCCGCAAATTCATTCACGAGACTCAGTAGACGGTCTTTCTCATGGTCTGGCAGAGCAGCGTTTATGTGAATCCGTTCTTTTAGGCTGAGTAACTCAGGTTGCTAAGACGATGCGATTTCCAATGTGGCAATGTCAGTAACATCAATGATTTCACGAAGAAATGCGATTGTCGTTCCTCGCGGTACATGCCGATGCTCGCTGCTGAAGTTTGTTAGCAAAACGACTGAACATTGGTTTCACACCTGAAGAAGCCCTCTGGCTATGCAAATGTGGCGCTCAAGAAGCAGGGGGATGTTGGCCTTAGCAATTCCTTAGGCATCGTCTTCCATGTCGCATCGGACAAGAGTAAGCACGCTGCTCTTGGGTGGCAACGTGACGTGATCGTCAGCTACGCGAAGCGCGATGTCACTGTCGTTGTCATTACTGTTCGCTATGGCTTGCGTAGTAGCGAAGCTGACTCTGGACTCCTGCAGGTCGATGATGGCACCGTTCGCCTGAAGGAAATCCATGCCGAGTATAAGGTCCTTTGAACATTCAGAAAGAATGACGAAGTCGCCGATGTACATGAAGCCCCGAATGTTGACTCGTGCCGTGCACCGGCCCATTGGAGTTATGAGGTGCCCTCCTGCAGTACGAATCTGGGTTCCGGTCCATTGCGTCGAAACTTTGTTCAGTGTGCGCGCGAGATTCTAGCTCATAACAGACGTGTCCGCAGCCATGTCGATTGGCACCGTGACTTCGCCGTCATCTATGGTAACTGGTACGTTGCAAAATACTGACCCCGAACTACACTGCTTCCTCTGGGTCTCAATTACGTCATTTCGGGGTCGTCATAGTGGAGGATCTTCAGCGTTCGCAACATCAGCGACCTCACCTCCGCAGGTCGCTGGACTCAAGTTTTCCCGGGAGGCAGAGCTGGGTGAGGGACGCCTTGTTGCGCTCGGCGTAAAGACGGGGACCTAAAATATCGGGCAGGTGACAGTGACAGGGGGTCACAGATTCATGGGCCAAACGAGCTCCTGGCATCCATGAGGTAGGCTTCAATCTCGAGGGGGCGTTCACCATTGCGTGGGCACGGCGCATTCAGTGAAAATCCACAGAGCCCAGCTCGGCGGTAAGGACGCGCCCTGTAGAGGTGATTGGCTTCACCACAATGAAAACACAAAGGTCTCCGGTCTGCAGTGCGCCAGTTGCTTGTTCAACAGCGCGCACACCATGAGAGTCCGGGACATCGCCCGCATCGTGAAAAGTCGGAGACAACGAACTTCGCGCAGCTTCCGCAATACGACATGCCAGGCTGTGGCTGTCGTACCTCGTGCCGTGGTGTCTTGCTTCGCTCCGGGACTTTAATGCCTGCCTGATTTCTTCCCGGATGACCTGAGCCAAAGCGAGTCGCGGTACCTATACTGGAGCGACCTGAAGCTTTTGGAGTTCTTCTCGGACAACAAGCCTAATGAGCTCCCGCAAGGCGTCGGTATTGTCCAAGGGTATAGCGAGAGGGTCACGCGATAGGGTCGACACGTCGCAGTTGTACTGCCTTGTTCGTTGCTGCAGTGCCTTTTTCATTGATATGGCTTCCGCGAGAAACTCTGCAACGGTCTTAGGTGGGTTGTGTATTAGGCCACCGAATAACTCTTGCTTGACACCGCGCATCAAGTTCCTGACCTTCTTTTCTTCCGGCATGGATGGATCTGCGCGTCTGAAAAGTCGGCACATATCTTCGACAAACAATGCGACGCTTTCATTCGGCCGCTGTACTCTCGCCTGAATTGCAGATTCAGCTCGCTCCATGCTATTAAGGCCGGCGTATGTGCTGATTAGCTGGCGTCGGAATTCATCCCATGTTGATAAGGACGCCTCACGGTTCTCAAACCATGTCTTCGCATAGTTCTCGAGGGAAAAGTAGGTGCTGCATAGCTTGCTCTCTGGAGTCCAGCCGTTGAATTCTGCGACAACGCTCAAAGTGATCGAGCCAGTCCTCAACATCCTTGAAGGTGTCCCCATGGAAGGATGTGGGGATTCACGGCTGGTTAAGGACGACCTCGGTCGGTGCCGTTGAGGAAGAAGACGGAACTGATGTACTCATCTTTCCAACTCGATTGGGTAGAGACTCGTGCTCAGGTGGCAGTCCTTGAAGTCGACAGCTTGTCCGTACGTGAACAGGAGTCAGCTCGACTGGACTTCGTACTGGGCTTGAAGACGGTGTTCGATCTGGGAGTGGTTGCATTTACCCAGCACCTCCAACAGAAAAATGATGACGACAGGTCCATCAGTACCTTCACTACTTACCTGAACACTATATGGGACAATGGTAAATGCCTGAAACATGGAAGCACACCGAAATTATATTCATCCCCAAGCCAGGCAAAAAATTAGGTTCAGATAGCCTGAAGCCCATCTCCCTTACATCATGTGCAGAGAAGGTGATGGAACACGTTATCCTAAACCGAATGCAGAAATATGCCGAAGATAACAATCTCTACCCTGCCTGCATGACTGGCGTTCGACAGGAACTATCCACACAGGATATCATGTTGCAAATCCTGCATCAAATTTTGAACACTGACACCGGTGGTGGAACCAAGGCAATTGTTGGTCTCGACCTTACAAAAGCGTTTGACCGAGTCATCATCATCATCAGCCTGGTTACACCCACTGCAGGGCAAAGGCCTCTCCCATACTTCTCCAACTACCCCGGTCATGTACTAATTGTGGCCATGTTGTCCCTGCAAACTTCTTAATCTCATCCGCCCACCTAACTTTCTGCCGCCCCCTGCTATGCTTCCCTTCCCTTGGAATCCAGTCCGTAACCCTTAATGACCATCGGTTATCTTCCCTCCTCATTTCATGTCCTGCCCATGCCCATTTCTTTTTCTTGATTTCAACTAAGATATCATTAACTCGCGTTTGTTCCCTCACCCAATCTGCTCTTTTCTTATCCCTTAATACACCTACCATTCCTCTTTCCATAACTCGTTGCGTCGTCCTCAATTTAAGTAGAACCCTTTTCGTAAGCCTCCAGGTTTCTACCCCGTACGAGAGCACTGGTAAGACACAGCTGTTATATACTTTTCTCTTGAGGGATAATGGCAACCTGCTGTTCATGATCTGAGAATGCCTGCCAAATGCACCCCAGCCCATTCTTATTCTTCTGATTATTTCAGTCTCATGATGCGGATCCGGGTGCAGCGGTGGCGTAGAGGTAGAGCATCCGCCTCGCGTGCAAGAGGACCGTGGTTCAAATCCCGGTGCCGTGCAATTTTCCACCGGATTTTCCACTCCCTCACCAGAGCAGGATTGGCCACCCTGGTGCAGTACTTGGCCACAACCTTCCATATGAACACAACATTTGACCAAGTCAAACACTCCCAAATTCTCAGTCGGCTTCAAATTTATGCGTGGGATATAAGGCCTACAGGTACATCCGTAGCTTCCTCACCAATGGAACGGTAGAACTCCATCTTGGCGATCTAAGATGCAACACCATAAGATTAGGAAGCAGCAGCACACCTCAAGGATTGGCGTTGTCCGCTTTCCTATTCAATGTGCCCTTGTCCCTGCTTTCCAAGATACTTGACCATATCCCCAATCTTCACTGCAGTCTTTATGAGGACGACATTACCTTCTGGGTAAACAGAGGGTAGAAGAAACCTTCCAAGAACAGTCATACGGATGCAGGTTTACACACAAATGTGCGGACTTACATGTTCCTCACAAAAGTCCAAGCTTCTCCTGCTACGTGGTCCCATTCAGGTATAGAGAAGGCGCAGTGCCCCCCCCAGATCAGAATATAGAGTAACGGATTAAATACTGAGACCATAAACAAACTGGACACACCGGTAGAGCAAACACAATGTTTGCTGCAAAGAATTTCTAATAACCATTCAGGGCTAAAGGAGGCTGAGCCGACTGCGCTTTTGGCCACAATGACCTGGCATCGGTGAGGAATCGGATCGTCTCCTTCCAGGAGATCACCACCCACTATCACCTGAGCAGGAAGCTATAGCCTGCAGGCAAGAAATGTCTAAGTAAGAGACAAGAAGTCATTTGGCAAAAATTACAAACAAGCACTTTCGCCAACTTAAAAGCTATATTCCGGAATTTATCCTGGGGAATATTCTGAAGTCTGCCCCTTGTGCTGACAGACAAGTGGACATTAATCATATTGTTAAAACCACCTCCTTGGACTAATGAAGAAGACAACGATGGCCGGGACATTGCGTGTGTTCAGCCATCTTGGCCAGCCCTGTAAGTACTCTCCGTTTATAAACCATGGTTCGCTTTAATTTATTTGTTGCCTCGTGACACATTGGTGGAGTTGTGGGGTACTCTCGCCACACGACGGAGCTTCAAAGTGGTCAGCGATGCGGTGCGGCCACTATGGCAGATCAGCTGGAAACTGCGTCTGCACCGAGGACCACAATTGTTTTAGCCCACCCTCAAGACTCTGGAACATTCAATGGGACCGATGACACCGACGTTGAGGAGTCGCTGACATACCGTAAAAACCCACGTATATTACGAGGTTTTTTTCCTATTATTAGCTGCCCAAATTTTAGCCTCGTACTATATGCGGATCCGAACTAAAATTTCAGTCACAAATTAGGGCTGGAAGAATTGGTTTCGTTATTGCTGCGTGGCTACGGCTTGGCTTCCTTATTGCTGCGTGGCTATGGCTTGGTTTCATTATTGCTGCGTGACTACAGCATTGTTTCTTTATTGTTGAGTGTGCATCTTGGCAGCACACGTGCAAACCACACTTCGCAAAGTGCACCTTTTTTATTCTGCATTGAAGGACCAAGATGTCCAGACCACGAAAACAGTACTCAGCTGCTTTCAAGAGAAAGGTTATTTTAGCCGCACAGGACATCGGCAACAGTGCGGCTGGGAGACAGTTTGGCGACAAGGAGGGGAGCATTCGTGGGTGGCGTCGACAGAAGGAAGCCTTTTTCCGTGCAGCGGAATGCGAAGAAGCTTTCGTGGCCCGGAGAGTGGGATATTCCCGGAAATCGAACTCGCCCTGACGGAGTTCGTACGCCAACAGTGAGCCGCGCATCTAGCTGTAAGCGTGGAGCTTACGCAGGCAAAAGCTAAGGAGCTTGCAAGAGGAAAAGGGCTACCAAGCTCCGCCTTCAAAGCGAGCAAGCACTGGATTTATCGCTACATGTGCCGTGCTGGTTTTTCCTCACGCCGCCTAACTTCGATTTCGCAAAAGCTGCCCGAATCGTTTGAAGAGCTGCTTGTGGCTCTCCAGCACCACATTATTTCGCTGCGCAAGTCCAAGAACTTCCAGCTAGGGCAAATCGGCAATGCTGACCAAATGCTGGTTTATCTAGACATGCCATCGCCTTTCACCGTGCACGAAAAGGGCTCTAAACAAGTTTATGTCCGGTCCACTGGCAACGAGAAAACGCGAGTTACCGTCATGTTGTCGTGCATGGCAGACAGACGCAAGCTTCTGCCCTATGTTGTCTTCAAACGCAAGACAGTGCCTAAAGGTGTAGAGCTGCCAAAAAATTTGGTCATGAGATGCTGTGAGAAAGGCTGGATGAACGAGAATCTTGTGCTCAACTGGATCAAGACCGTCTGGTGTAGGCGGCTCGGTGCACTGTTGTCGTTCCCGTCCATCCTCATGCTGGACGCATTTCGTTGCCATTTGGCTGACTCAGTGTTGCGTCCAGGCTGTTGCCTGAATCTGAACTGGCACTGAACTCGTCGTTATTCTGGGTGGGATGACATCTCAGCTGCAGCCTTTAGACGTTTGCATGAACAAGCCGTTCAAGGACGCGGTGAAGCGGTGTTACGCAGATTAGATGCACTCAGGTGAGCCTGCAGTGACGCCGACCGGGCCGCTGAAGCAGGTTTCGCCAGCCGCGCTATGCAAGTGGATTGTGGACGCATGGGCCAGCATACCAGAGGACCTCGTGCGTCGTGCATTCAAGAAGTGCAGCATCTCGAACACGCTCTATGGCACAGAGGATGAGTACTTCTGGGAAGATATGTTCGACAAAGAACTATCCGAAGAGAGCGCAGCTGAGGAAGACAGTGATTGAAGTGTGGAGTGCAATTTAAATAAATGTTTTCCTGGAGCTTTCCTCACTCGTATTATACGCGGATAAAACTTCTTTTTTTCGATTTCGCGTCCCAAAAATTTCACCTCGTACTATATGCGAGTTCCTATTATACGAAGGTTTTTACAGTAATACGAATGGGTGAGCAATTACAATCACTGGGACCTGACGGTCACGCTGGCCAATGATGTCTTTTATCTGAGCGAAATGGCGAAGTTGTGGTATGACAATCATGAGACCGAACTTGGGAGCTGGAACACATTTAAGCAATAGCTCCATAATCTGTTTGGTAAGGCCTACAATCGCAATATTGCTGTGAAGAAACAGCTGTCAACTCGAGCCCAAACATACACGGAGTCATCGTACCTGTCGTACATACAGGTTGTGCTGGCGCTCTGCTGTAAAGCTGACAGCACAGAGCAAGAAATATTAGGAGTGGGAACTCCGCTGTTTGCAGCGACCAGGAAAGGTAACAAGCTTGTGGAGCAACTATCATGCTGGCGGTACTTGGCAGCCAAGAAAGAAATTACCGCCATTTCGGTTGCCAAGGCAACCAGTCAAGTGTGTTGCTTGCGTTCAGCTGCGCACCTGGCACAAGTTCTACTGAGGGCAGTCACACGCTTCTTTAGTGCTGGTAGCCTGGACAGTGATTGGCGTAACACTTTAATCATTTGAGCACAGTAAAAAATAAAACGCATTCCTTTCAATGACCGCTATAATAAGATGATCTGTAGATTCCGGTTGTATGCAGCAATATTCTTTGACACCCATTCGATGACTGATTGGATGGGTGCAAGCGCTGCTGGCATTCGTCGAAGGCAAACATGCCTTCACTTTCTTCGATTATACGACCAAGCTGATTTTCGTCAAGCTCATGGCCCTCACACGCTGTGTGAACATCGCTGACATTCACCGCCATTGATGTTCCTGGCTTGTCGTAGACACTCGTTCTCAATCTTTTAACGGTGGTATGATTGATATTTGATGACACTTCCTGGGGGGTCCGCTTCTTTTTCGGGGATATCAAAGATGCGGGAGATGGAGGAAAGGTGCAAGGAACAGCCTATGGATGCAGTTCGGGTTTCTTTCTGGTGGTCCAGGACTACCTCATCTCTAAGCTCACCATAGTATTTATCCCATCTCATCATGTTGCTCATGAAGTGCTTCTCGCAGACGTTATCTCTCGATGTGAGCTGACAGCCGTCCCCAGGAATTGCCGCAGCCCATGCTAGCAGTCGTTCAGGATCATTCGGAGCCTCGAAGACACTCACATTTTCCCTCCAAGACTTGTACCCAGTTTTGCAGTTTTCAATGAAACACTTGCGTCCCACCTTAGGCTTGCAAATTCCAAAGAAAGGCATTTGCGCGTATCAGCCCTGTTAGTATTACGGCTCTCTAACAGACACCGACAAGAACTGTAGCTGTTTGGCTTAAGAGGAAGCTTTAGCTCTGGTGCTCCTATCTAAATACATGTAAAAGGAGAATTCCTTTTTCTCAGCAACCACTACACCAAATTTGATGAGGTTTGTTGCATTTAAAAGAAAAACTTAAAATCAAGTGACTGGTGGTTCTGAATTTTCTATTTACACCGCCAATCTTTAATGAAAAATTGGCGAAAATCTTAAATTAAAAAAAACTAAACTATCAGGTTTACAACTCGGTAACTCAGCAATAAAAAATGATATCACAATTATGTTAATTGCATCTAATAGTACAGATATATGGGACAAAATTGATATGTTATACACGAATCTAAAAAATTTACTAATATGGAAATACAGCTTTTGCAGAAGCCTTGTACACAACATAACAAATTCACGTAAGATATAAATTGACATACAGAATTTGTCCGCTTTGAATGGTCTAATTGATGCCGTTCACAGAAGCATGATATCTGTTCTTGATGCAGAGCTATTAATTTGTAAACTTTGTGCTTGTATGTTTTTCGAACTTTTGAATTTTTGAAAATTCGTTTAACAAAATTCAGGCCCTCAATAGAAGTTCTGCTTGCAACAGTCACTAGAATTTAACTTTCTCTCTCAAATGCAACAATTTTCATCAAAATCGGTCCAGGGTTTATCACAGAAAAACATTTTTGCATTTTACACGTATTTGAATAGGCCGCATCGGAGTTGGCCCCGAGCTAAAGCTTCCTCTTAAGGGCGCACAAACACAATGTTATGGCATGCCTGCTGAAGCGAACATTCATGTCGTCTGCTTGTCGTCTGCTTTGAGCGGAAGACACAGGTGCTGCCGAAGAGAGCGCGCCCAAGCTGCCGCCTGGACGTCTGCTTTCTTTTTTCGCTGCGGCTTGCGTGACGTACCGCAAGGTGCCGCCACTGCATGTGCCCCCGTCAGCGCATGCTATTTTTGTGACTTCATCTGGTCGCCCGCGCTGACGGGAGTTTCAGCTCCCAAATATTCAATCTGCTCACATGAAGAAATTGTGCTACCGTCGATGCCGGGATCGTGGAGTGCCAGCGCTTCGTGCAGGCCAAGAGCCACTGTACTGAACGACCATTTGCCAGGCTTCCCAACACTGCCACGACGTTTTCCGTGTGCAGAGAAACTGCCATGTCGCCTTTCGCTGCCTTCAGCTGAACTGACGAGGATTGACCGCCATGAGATCGAAGCGATTACTCCAGCTAGCCTCTCTGCCAACTCTAATGACGGCAACTCAAACGCACCAGCGGTTTCACTCGTCTAAGCCATCGTACAAAGCAAACTAGTTCATCTTGGGGTTCATGCTGCTTGCGCCGTGCACAGTTGTACGTTCATCGATCGATCCCTCGTTATCAAAGGTTTGCTCCACAATATTGGAACCCTGCAGATCGAAGAACTGAAGAGGACTGACCTATCTGCTTTAACTGCCGCCATGTTGGGCACGTTGCTCACTACTGTAACCACCAGTCATTCTCACAATGTACTCCATCCTTTGCCCATGCTCGCCGCCTTGATCGCAGCCCTTTTGAGCCACCATCTGCAGCACACCCATACAATCCTGACGCTGCTACGACATGGTCCAGCCACTCGCGAACACCTAGACGTTACCAGTCGCGTTCACAACTTTTACACTGTCCGTCCTTCCGCTCGCAGCTACCTCGCCGCGCGACGTCGCTGGGCAGCCGTGGCTCCTTCACTCCAGAAATCTAGACGATGCAGCACCCGGAGGTAACGCTGCATCCACGACTCCGCCACAAAACCCTCTAGTTACTCTGCCGACTTGACTATGTATGCTAACGTTGACGTTGATTGTGTGACCGTTTCTGCACTTGTCAACACTGGGGCTTATATTTCTGTCATGAGCTCTGGTCTTTGCTGTCGCCTAAAGATGGTGGTCACACCTGCTCTATCCCGCATTGTAAGAGTGGCCGATGGAAGACCTCCCAACGTCCTTGCAATGTGCACCCCCCGCGTTACCATCACCGGTCACCCAACTTCTGTTTTATTTGCTGTTCTTGAGCAATGTCCTTATGACATTATACTTGGTGTGGACTTTCTAACAACCTATTCTGTCATAATTGACTGTGCGAATGACCTCCTATAGCTCGAACTACCTCACCTAGCCGATGCTCCAACCATGCCATCGGCCCGTCTCTGCTCTCTTGACTATGTGCACATGCCCCCCCAAGCGGCCATGTATATATCCACGACCTCGAGCCCACCTGCAGCCAACGGTAATTACGTATGCTCTCCCCAGTAACAGGTGTTCTGCTCACCAGAAACTTCGCCGTGCCTAACACCCTCGCGACTGTAACCGGCAATCGCATCTGTATTCCTGTTTTAAACTTCAGCACCTCTCCTCAACTAATTCCAGCAGGCATATCACTCGCCGCCATCACTGCTGCCGAAGACTGCGAAAATTGCACGCTGGGTCTCTCCAGTCCCTCTAATTCATCCTTCATTCATACCACAACCAGTTCGTCGCACGATGTCTTTGACGGAATGATTCGTGCTGACCTTTTTCCTGCTCAAGCTGCCAACCTTCGCCTCCTCCTGGAGTCGTACCATGACATTTTCAACTTCAACGATCGTCTTTGAGACGAACGTCTCTTGTCCAGCATCGAATCGACACAGGGGACGTGATTCCTATCCGCCGCCGTTCTTATAATGTCTCCCTCACCAAACGTCAGTCAGGTGATCCAAGGCAAAGTTGGCAAAATGCTCACAAAAGATGTTATCGAGCCTTCTTCCAGTCCATGGGCGTCCTCTCTGGTGATAGTCAAAAAGAAAGATGGCAGCTGGCGCTTCTGTGTTGACTACCGACACTTGAACAACATCGAGCGCAAGGATGTATACCTGCTTCCCCGAATCGATTACAGCTTGGACTGCCTCCACGGAGCCACATACTTTTGCTCTATCAACCTGCGCTCCAGATGCTGGCAGATTACCGTTGATGCCATGGACCGCGAAAAGACTGCGTTTATCACACCTGATGGACTTTACCAGTTCAAAATTATGCCTTTTGGATGGTGTAATGCCCCCACAACCTTTGAGTGGATGATGGATTCTCTCCTTAGGGGCTATAAGTGGTCTACTTATCTATGCTATCTACATGATGCGATTGTCTTTTCACCTACTTTTGAGAACCACCTGACCCGCCTGTTGGCCATTTTCAATGTGCTTTGCCACACTGGCCTGCAACTTAATTCCTCTAAGTGTTGTTTCGCTTCACGTCACATCACCGTTCTTGGTCACCTTGTTAGTGCTAGTGGTGTCCAACCTGACCCCAACAAGGTACGTGCCCTCCAATATTTTCCTGTTCCTCACTCAGACAGAGATGTCCAGAGCTTTGTCGGCTTGTGCTCTTACTTCCGCCATTTTGTCAGAAATTTTGCCGACATTGCCCGGCCGCTTACTGACCTACTCAAGAAGGACGTCTGTTTTTCTTGGGGTCATGAGCGAGCTACCACATTCACCACCCTCAGTTTACTTACATCACCGCCCATTTTGGCACATTTTGACCCTTCCACCACTACAGAAGTTCGCACCAACACTAGTGGCCATGGCGTAGGTGCAGTTCTCGCCCAATGCCAGAATGCCCAGAAATGTATCATTGCCTATGCCAGCCACCTTCTTGCATCATCGGAGCAGAATTTTTTTGTAATTGAGCGCGAATGCCTCGCTTTAGTCTGGGCTGTGTCAAAATTCTGCCCTTACTTATAGGCCGCACGTTTTCTGTCGTCATGGACCACCACGCCCTATGCTGGTTCTCGTCACTGAAAGATACTAGAGGAAGGCTTGGTCGCTGGGCTTTACAGTTACAGGAGTACACCTTTGACATCCTGTACATGTCTGGCCAGATGCACAATAACACTGACTGTTGTCACGCTACCCTGCCGATCCTCCCGACACCGGCAAGCGATATCGGTGACTTCGTCATGGCTATTTCAGATCTGGCCAATATCCGTGCTGAACAGAAAAGCGACGACACATTACTATCTATAATAGGCTGCCTCCAGCCCGACCCATCGCTCCGTCTGTTTGAGCTTCACAACAATATTCCTTACCATCATGGTAAAATTCCCAATGGCCCAGGGCTTCTGCTTGTTCTCCCCAAGTAACTTCATGCTACTGTCCTCAAAGCACTCCATGATGCCCCAACTGCTGGCCATCTTGGGGCATCCTGCACATACGACTGCGTGCAGCGCCGGTTCTTCTGGCCTGGCCTGGTACCAACATGAGTGTGACCTTAGGCACCAACGTAAACAGCCCTCAGCATTACCTGCAGGCCTTCTACAGCCCGTTGACATATCCAAGGAGCCGTTCTACCGCATCAGTCTCAACCTCCTCTGCCCATTCCCTATGTCTACTTCAGGAAACAAATGGGTCGCAGTTGCAACCAACTATGCTACACAGTATGCCATCACGCAAGCTTTGCCGACTAGCTGCGCTACTGATGTCGCTGATTTTCTACTTCATGACATTATCCTTCATCATGGTGCCCTAGGCAACTGCTCACAGACCAAGGCCACTACTTCTTGTCCAAAGTTGTCAATGAGCTCCTTCGTTCCTGTTCTGTGGAGCACAAGCTCAGTAATGCATACGACCCGCAGACCAACAGGCTCACCGAGAGGCTGAACCACACCTTAATCGATATGTTGGCGATGTACTTGTCTGACGATCATCGCAACTTGAACAGTACTTTGCCATACGTCACACTCACGTACCACTCATTCCGTCACGACATCGCTGGTTTTTTGCCATTCTACCTACTGTTTGGCCACCACTCAGCATTGCCTTTCGACACATTGCTACCTGCTGGCATACAAAATAGCACAGAGTATGCCTGCGATGCTGTGGCGTGAGCCCATCTGGCACGTCAGATCGCTCATGAGCGACTATCCGACTCGCAATTACTTCAGTAGAACCGCTATGACCACAACCACCAACACCTCTGCTTTTTTTCAGGATCTCTTGTACTTCTCTGCACTCCCATCTCGCCATGTAGGTCATTCTGAGAGTCTGTTGTCGCGTTACACCGGACCTTACAAGGTATTACGGCAACTTGATGACGTAAACTATGAGATCATGCCACTGGACAGTTCTTCACCATCTACCTTGTCATCTTGTGATGTTGTGCACGTATCCCAGTTGAAGCCATACTATTCCGCCGCATCCTCCTGGTGTAATTAGTCTGTGCTGAGACGACGCTACACCCACCGAGGAGGTTAAATGTTACGAGCCACCTCTTTGGACTACCGAAGAAGACGACAATGGCCGGGACATTGCACGTGTTCGGTGATCTTGGCCATCCCTGTAAATAGTTTCTGTTTATAAATAGTGCTTTGCTTTTATCTAATTGATGCCCTGTCACAATATGATATGGACCTGCCCGGCCAACTCCCCACCACAAGAGCTCGCAATTTTAAATGCCAAGGATTGGGAGGCTGCTCTGCTCAGCTTGGACCCAGACCAACAATATCAGGTCATCCGTGGGCTGAGGAGGCCACCAGGGCCTGTGGGCTCCTGGCCGCTTAGCGACCTGTTGATCCTTGTTGCCAATAAAGTTTTACAAATGACCGAACGAACAAACAAATCAAAGATGCCCACTGACACTGCTGGCTTTGCCAGTGCCAGTCGCTTTCCATGTGTCTAGGTCGACAGTCATGATGTGCTGCCTCACTTTGTGTCTTTTACTATGTTGTGGGGGGGTTGTGAGCTGGACCTTCTCGACGTTGCACCATTTGGTGGGCTGTTTTTCTCAAGTCACCCACTATTTATTGATTGCAAGCGGACATACTTGTAGATGTATCAAACCCATCTGTCCTTAGAACACTCCACTTTGACTACATTCATGTGAGACTTTTGCCACAGCCTCACACACCTCAGAGGAGGACCAACCAATATCTCCCTCTACTGCCTCATTGGGTGTACCTTTGTGTATGCTCAAAGAAGTGTGGCCAACTTCCCTTTGTCAGGTTTCCAGGGCCTGTCATGTGCGGGAAGACAGGCATAGCACTGCCCATCCAAAAGTGAGGTCAGTTACAACTACTCCTTTCCATAAACCCCTGAAGACTTCCAAATGGTTGAAGGACTATAGGGCCTTGGAGTCAAAAGAAGAGAAACAGGTCTTCGCCATTGTTCATAGTTCTTACTCATAGCTGTGCATATATTTTGGGGCCACTGTAATGGTTACTCCTAGGCACTAGTAGTACTCATTGGCCCAAACCGTGAAGTTGCCTTTTATGTAGAGCTCCAAGATTTCCTGGAAAGCCATGGTACCAAAGGCAATTGCCACAGATTTCTTGACATTGAAACACAACCCAAACTCTGTGCCTACATCACCGCATATGACGAGGAGTTCTTGCAGCTCGTCGAGACTCTTTGCCATGAACACAATGTGATCGTCGTAGAACAGTGCTGGTATCATCCTTGTGTTGGTGATGCCTTCCTCCGCATAGCTTACATTGAAGCCTTGCCCCTTTCCTGTCAGTTACCACTCCATGCTCAAGACATAGAGCATGAAGATCAAAGGTGACATATGACATCTTTGTTATAAGCTTATTGACTGAAACTGGGAACAGGGTCTAAGGTCTTTCTTCCTTACTGGATGACAGCCTGGATGTCTTCAGCCTGGATGCCTTCAGTATTACAAGCATTTGCAGCAATTACAGCAATTCAGTATTACAGCAATCGCAGCACCCAGGCCTGACAGAGCAGACTCCAAACTCATCTCCTCCACAGTATCATAAGCCTGCGATGTCCAGGAAAGCCACAAAGACAGGGTGGGATTCCTTCAAAGCGACTTTAGTTGTGTGTGTGACAACGAAAAGATTGTCTTCTAAGCCATTTTGCAGCTTCCAGATGATTTCGGCCTCAGTCCATATTTGCAGTCTTGCTCGCAGAATACAGGCAAACAGCTTGTACAGGGCAGGCATTATTATGATGGGTCGATGGCTAACTGGGAGAGACGTTTCAGCACCTTCTATAGGATCAGTCTTATGTGGGCACCCTTCCATTCCTGTGGTATTCTTCCACACTGAACCACAGAATTAAAAGCACCTAGTAAGTGTCGTCTTACCCTTCTGCTTCAGAAGCAAAGAGGGAGGGAGGGGAGGGATGCCAGTCAGACCAGCTGCCGAGCGCCCTGTCAACCATTTTACATCATGGTCTAATTCTCCTTCAGTGATATGCTTTTTTTCCTTGTTCCATAGTGACCAGATGACGAGAAATTAGGCCAGACCACTATATAAGACAATGGAGCACTTTATATCTTTCTTTTTTTTTATATAACCGCCTATATTTTGGCTTTTAAATGTGTAAGCATTTCTATGTTTACCCAACGAGAAAATCGTCCATCCCGTAAGGCGACCGCTTTCAAGATAGTGCCCGCAGCAACGAGCAAATTTACCTCCGTGCTGCCTCTCGCTTCAACGCCAATGAAGCCGTGACAACACAGTGCTCACGGAGCTATCCGTACATGCCGCACTAAGCCATTTTCGCAGATTGCTTTCAAGATACGGGCCCACACGTCTCTCTTCAAAGCTACGTAAGCAGCGAGAACATAGCGCACGAAGCTATCAGCAGTCGGCACTTTTTGTCGGAATCACAGATTGCTTTGAAGGTATGGTTCGTGAGGTGGTGGCCCGAGTATGTTTGGTCATGGTTCATAATGGTTCGATAAGGATGGATAAGGCTCTAAAGAGCAATAACGATGTATAATGATCGGAACATCACCCATGCACCTGGTGCCGCCACCTGCAGTACTTTGTTTGCATCATCAATGCTCCTTGTGGTGCTGTCCGCGCCAGTTCGTGTCGCCGCAGAGCTGTCATTTGTACTTGCCGGATCAAGTTCTATAACACTGATAATGACACCGGGCTGCACGGAGATGAGCAAGTGGCACAATGCATACACATACTTAGACAATTCCCAGTTTCTGCGCGATTTTTTTGTTGTATTCATAAATCTGGTTTAAAATTTGAATCAATGTTGTAGATACCCAGCAGCCTGACGAGGCAGGCAGCGTGGGGCTGGTCTAGCACGGACTGCAGATGGGGGCCCAGCCGCTGTTCAAGCAGCCAAGCTAGCAGGTCCACCGGCGAACGCCTGCACAGCTGCTCCAGTGCCAGGCGATGTGTCGTGCAGACATCTGTAAAAGGATGCCGATCTGTTATACGAGCGAAAAAAAAAATCAGGGGACCAACTAGCACTGGCATTCTTTTCAATCCCTCACTGTAATCAACTTACACGAGAACGCTATGTGCTACTCATTCCACCAAGTACGCTATGAGGAAGTAAAGCCATGAACTTACAAGTGGCCTCATGGAAATCAAGCAAGCACATAAGCCTGAGATTCTGAGGTGACACACTTGTGTATGGGTGCATTACCACAGGCAGCCATGCAGTTGCATGTTTTATTATCAATTTTCCCTCGGGCACCACTAACAGCATCAGCATGGCAGCTTGAGACAGAGTAAAATGGAAGATGATGATGGACTAGTGCGAAATTTACAGACTTCTGCTGCAGTGATAAAGACAATCAAGCATTTTATCATCATTCTTCCAAACCAATCCCAATTATAGTCCCAGAGCACTTGGCAACAGTAAACACCAACCAGTCATGTAGGGGCATAGCCAGGGGGGCATGCCAATTGGAACAGAGGACCCCTAGCACAGCAGCCTGTTAAGCCACAGACTGGTAGGCCACCGGCACAGGTCTTGGCCAGCGACTTTTCACTCACAGAGCCAATACTAAAAACAATGGATAATGGCTGTCAAAGCTTAAGATGCCATACCAGATCTTGCTCAATTTATTGGACGTGACACACCCACACGTCACCAATTTACAAGAACATGACAGCCATGAACAACAGGTTGTTGCTCCTCACTTTGTTCTCATAAGATTTTAAAGCTAAACTTTCTTTGCAGCGTCTGACGAGTTTTGATGCTGTAATGGTCTGACTGTGTGCAGATTAGTCTGCTGATAGCATTGTCCCACTACAGGCGACACTGTAAGCCACACCGTCGGAGTGGACACGAAAGCTCCGCAGACTTTGCTTCATACTGCCAATGTAAAGATATTGTTAACGTGGCATGAGACCGCATCTTGGTTGCCGACTTTCTATTTCAACGAAATAAAATATTTTTTCTCAGAGAAATTTTTTTTGTCTGATTACCTGATTATATGGAAGATTTTACGGCCCCTTCCATGTAAAAGAAAATCTATCAGCGACTGTACTAATAGGTCGAATTTCAATATAACTACGTCTACTGCCAATTTTATCAACCTGGTCACATCGAGGTTTAACTGTATTTATGACATAGGCAATGGCAGGAAACAAACAAGGACATAAAAACTCATACAATGTATGCCACAAGTGCCAGTAGTGCTTTTAGTGTACATTATGTCCATTTAGGAGAAGGCCCTTACAATGATGTATATGTGTCTTTATGTCCTCATTTATTTCTAATCATTGCATTTATTAACGCATCTGTGTGTTTGTCAATAAGCTACCATGAACAAAGGAAAATGTACGCTGCCTGAGGCCACGCCAATCCAAGCCAGTGACATGATGACGCACCCATAGGAGTGGCTTTCATGAGTCCATTATGTGAACCAAACTCAAGAAGAACGCCTAGATAATGTCCCAGCTTTACTGTCAAGGTAAGATGAAGGGTAGCGAAAGTCTGTAACAGCACTCATTGGGTGGAACCACTGGTGTGAGATGAAGCCGGCAGACTGAGTACTGCCCGGCAGTGGGAGCACATGACACAGAGTTTCCATTCCTTTCCGACACTGCAGGTAAACTGCTTCACAGTAACAAGGCATGGGCTGTGCACAGGGAGGTGGCCGTGGAGGAAGAAAAAAAAAGAAACAGGAATGGCATGCACCAGTGCTGCTCGGCGTGTTAGACAATTCCACTCAGCCACTCAGTGCACGAACCCCGTGGTGTGCCTGACATCATTTCTACTGCACTGGTAAGGCAGTGCATGCCAGCCGAAGGAGCTGATTGCGCGCCGTGTGCAAGCCATGCCTCACCTCCGCACTGCCGGTGTGGAGGCAAAAGTGGGCCAAGCAGCTCGTTGACAAGCGTCTGCTCATCTCCCACAAATTCCTCCAGGGGACCCAGCTCACACAGCACCTTGTGGGCCTGTGACATCAGTGTGCTGTTGAGAGAGTGCGCCGGACTGTGGAGGAGAATGTAGCTGACAGCCCTCTGCAATGGCCCTGCAATGCACATCTACACAGTCAGTAGAGGCCTCAAACTGACCACCTATCAACACTTGCACTTACAAAAATCTCCTGATCATCATATCTTAACATATGACACCAAGTTCAACAAAATTTTTTCTTGGAGAAGAGTAAGAACACAGATTATTAATCAATTTTATAGAGCACAATTTCTAGGTGAATGGAAGCTTTAGATAATGTGTAAACATGTTTGATAATTTCTATTTAAGTTGTGGCTAACAGATATAGGTCTCATGCCAAAATTTAGCTGACCATAACAAAAAATGCTTGGCAGTCACAAAGGAGAGACATTGATCTGTGCAGTGAATGGTAACTAATGAGATCTGAAGAATCCAGGAAGTGAAATGATGAAATGAACAAAAAAAAAAACATGCTCTTCTGACAGGTCTGCCTTGGTATAATATGAAGGCATATGAAAAGTTTTCCTACGATTTTCTTTTTGGTGGTTCATTGCATGCATGATTGTGTAAAAATTAAGTGTACAAAGTTTCATTGAAAAATCTTTTTTAGAAAATGAGTTTCCTTGTTGGCATATTACAAAACTGTGAGGAAATCGGTTCCGAGAAAATCAACAAAACATACTTGAACCCCTGCAGTAATCCTAAAAAGCAATCAGGAGAGACAAAATTCACTAAATTTGTAGCTGGTTTCCTGTTCTTGTTTCTGTCTAATTTTGTCCATGGGCCATCTTATGTTTCTTTTTCTGGCTTGTTTCTCAGCATGAGTACTGTAACAGGAGACCTTCACATTGAGCAGCCAGTGATTGTGTGACAAGTTATTGTTGTGTAAATGCTAGGTTCTACTCTAACTGCTTTCATCCTATCAAGTGTGCCTCTCTTGACATTGCTGAAATGACAGAGAGGGTCAGATATAGCAAACTTGAGAGTTGGAAAGCTCACGTAGGTGTCCTTGGTTTGACAATTCATATTATTGAAGCACTCATTCAGGGCAGGACATTTGACAGAATGTCCAAATCCATGATTGTTTCCTTGCAATGCAAAGCTTGATTCTAGAATGCTGCAGTTATCATCCGCATTAACTATAAAAGCACTCCTGTTATCGGGTTCTTCGCACACTGTGATTTTCATGTATTGATACCCAGCAAAAATTTTTTTTCAATAACCTTGCACTCCAAACTTCACCATACTATAGCTACTAGTATAAATGAGAATACAACTGTGTGTACAAACAAAACAAAAAAGGCAATTTGTTGCTCATTTAATGTACGAAAAGTCTAGAGAGTGTAGACAACATGTTTCAAATGGAGTGCATTCCCCATGTGAAAGCATATGTTCATCAAAGATGGAAGCAAGTTCTAAATGCTTTTGAACGTTTATTAATTGTTTGAATTTAATATTATCATTAAAAAATAAGAAAATATTAAACAACTTACACAGGTACCTTAAGTTTCAGTATCATAGACACTGGGTGGGGTTACAAGTTCCACCATATGTTTTCAATGAGACAGCACAGCAACGCAAAATATTCTTAAATGAATCACATATATTTAGGCCAGAAAACAAGAACTCTACTGTTCTGAAGAAAAAATTTTGTTTTCAACTTGGCGCTGTACCTTAAGCTAAGACGTGTCCGCAGCCTTAGAACTAACGCTGCCTGTACATTTCGCACAACAAAGGCACTTGTTAGTTTCGTCAGAGACACTGGGCTCAATGACATACCTTGTGTTGTGGTGCATATTTTGCAGGTTGTGTGTCTGACAGGCACTGTGCATTTTTCATCATACCCGTCTGGAGTAGCATGCTGGGCATGCTCCCAGGCAAACCTCTGCAAGATTCACTGAAGGGCCTCTCTCCCACAAGCAGAGCCACCCTTGCCGTGGCACTACTGCCTTGTTCAAAATGGCCACTTCGGGACCATAGATTACATGAAAAATCCTGCAACAGTCTTCATGAAAAAATCTTGCTAGTTCATCATCATCACCATCATCAGCCTGGTTACGCTCACTGCAGGGCAAAGGCCTCTCCCATACTTCTCCAACTACCCTGGTCATGTACTAATTGTGGCCATGTTGTCCCTGCAAACTTCTTAATCTCATCTGCCCACCTAACTTTCTGCCGCCCCCTGCCACACTTCCCTTCCCTTGGAATCCAGTCTGTAACCCTTAATGACCATCGGTTATCTTCCTTCCTCATTACATGTCCTGCCCATGCCCATTTCTTTTTCTTGACTTCAACTAAGATGTCTTGCTAGTTACGTTACCTTAAGTGACCACTCTCTAACTAAGCATGCAGTTTAGTTTAGTAGGTTTTGGTAGATGGGTGATGGGTCTAGTAGTAGATGGTTAATTTGACACTGGATGACTCACCAGGTGGCAATGCAGAAAGCAGACCAGGCCAGGCACCCACAGCTGACGCCACCAAAAAAGGAGCATGGTCAGAGCACACCAGGTCCCAAATGGCGACACGAGCCACCTTGTGCTCTTTGAGCTGGCTGCACACTGCACAGAGTAGACGCACATACGATGCCTGTGCCAACATCCGTGTTGGCTTGCGTGGGCTCCACAATCGAGCCCGCAAGGAAGACAACAATGCAGCGAACCCATCTGGCTTGAGCGCCAGTGCCTCAATCAGCAACATTTCAAGCTTGGTGATGAGTGGCGGTGCCTGCTCGCCACGGCAATATGCTGCCACCGGGTTAGCCTTGCAGCGGCCTAGGTATAGGAGAGCGGCATATACGAGCGCATCGCGTTTCACGTTGCGCACAAAGGAGGCCACCACTCCTGGCCGCACCTCAGGTTGCACTGCGAGCCACGATAACTTGGACATCGCTGTGTGCGCTGTCTTTGCAGCAAGCAGTCTGCCAGATGCTGTTCTACTCAGGACTGTGTGCTCAGCACTCAAAAGAAATGTGGTGTATGCACTTTCCTCTGCTACTGAAGCTTCATCCTCTTCCGAGCTGGATGAGAAGAGCTCACGCAGCTGGCGCTTGCTGAGGCGGGGCTTCTTGCCGGTGGGTGCGTGATCCTGCACTTCAGCCGGACGCTTTTTGCTGTCTTGTGGCTGGTCATTGTCCCATGGAGCATGCATAGCAACACATCATACAGTTATACAGCCAAGAGAGCTTGAAAGACAGCAACGTAAAATATGCCCTTTGCAAATAACTATTTCTATTTGTAAACAACATCATGAACACGTGCATGGCTAAGTTACACAAGGCAATGCTAAATGAATCTCAATATAAAATATTCTTTACCTCGAGAACGAGATAAGTTTAATCGGCACTTTGAGGCTGTGGTATATGACACAAGATCAATTGTGCCAACTGTCCAGCTGCTTACATTGGGAAATTGAAAAACGTATACGAAAAATCAGACAACACAAGAACAATGTCCAGACCTTCCCTTGAGTATGCAGTACCATCACCAAACATTCAGAAGATGCCAACCACAAGACTGCCTTCTATGAAACCTAAATCATACAGAGACAAATCCTTGAAAAAGTCCACAGCTTGTACAGAACATGACAAACAACATTAGCCATTCAAAGGGCAACCTCCCCACTGCATATGTCAATGGCCTGTGCATTGCAACAAAAAGGAGAAGAAATCGTGGCACAACAATAGCCTCCCGTCGCCAGTGCCACCACAGCCTGGCCCGAATGCCTCTCTTTGGGCTCCTTCAGCTTCCCCATCAGTCAAGGACGCAAGAAAAGGTTACCATCCCTGGCAAAACATTTTGTCCACCTACCTCTTCCTATTATGAAGGACTTTTAAAGTTGCACCCTGCCACGATCGATCGTTAGTCCCCTGAGGAAGGAGCTGAGTTGGTTCCAAAAGATTGGGTATAATAAGTCAACTTTTTGGTTGGAGTCGCTCCTAAATTCTTAAGTGTCACAGCCAGACAGGCAATTCCGTCGAAGGCGTACGTTCAACATCTTATACACGTACATACTGCAAGCGTAACACATGCTATGTTTTGCTATGTTTTAAAGCACAAAAATAGGTCATTCTAATGGCCCACCTGTTCCTGCTCATGGCCTCCCTGCTTCAGCTGTGGATTCATCAATTGCTGGTCCTCACCAGTGCCATGCAGTGCACGCTTTCTCTCACTTGCTGACAGGGGGTCTGGTGGCTGCCTCTTCCTGGCCAGCCACTGCTTCCTCTTTGGCAGCACTTCTACTATAGATTCCAGCTCTTGTTCCTGCTGTCTTTGAGTTGCACACGGGATCGGTGCATGCTGCCCCTCATGCACTAGCAGTTCTTCCTCAGGAGACGACTGTTGTTCCCGCACAGGGTAAAGAGACAAGCCTGTGTCCATACCTTTGGCCACCTTCTGCACTGCCTCCAAGGGTGGTTCTCCTTCCAGCGCCAATCTCTCATGCTGAACATTGCTCCTATCTGTCAAGGGCTTACAAGCCTTCATATTTGGCCCGGCTGATTGCTCCTCGCTCAGCCGTGTAACAGCATCAGCTCCTCCAATGCGGCTTATGCATCTCTGCTGCTCCCTACCTGCTTGCCTCTCCTCCATTTGTTGCACACACAAGTGTTGCTCAAGGCCACTGGATCTTTTCAGAAGCTTATTGTTTGTTGTGCCAACATGCGAGCTCTTAGAATGATTGGCAAGCGATTTTAAGCCTGAAAGATGAAAGATCACAAAATTACCAGATTACCTCCCTTTGGTCTAGCATGGCGTAAAAGTGTTATTTGACACAGAAAGTATAAACAACCCAGTTGTCTTTCAAATTTCCCAAAAGGCAGGGGCACACAATATCACAAGGGTCCCTAAGAACAGGTTGCGACAGGTTTTCCTCGCACACTCAGTGCAGCCTACGGACAGATTAGGCCTCTCTGCGTAGCAGTTGTCTTCTTCCAGCAACCACTCTACAAGCACACACAGAACAACAAGCTACCCATGACATCACATTATGTCAGGCAAGCCATGTGGTACCAAGTCCCTTGAGTATTTTCGGTAATGTGATGGTTGTTGAAAAATTATGTTTTAAACACAGAGAATACAATACACATCTACATTTAAGATGTTCATGCTACTGCTAAATAATATAGCCTAAAGGCATACACAGCATAGCGACAGTGCACTTTACGCAGTTTACAGGATACATATAGGTGGTCAATTCCCAGTAACACATTCTTCTAATAGCTAATGTAGAAATTAGTAAAGGTGAAAACATGAGTCTTCATGAAGGCATTTTCATGCAAACACCTGCATTCATGATTGTATTGCACTTAGTGTTGCACAGACGGAAGAACTAATGGATGAACAAAAAGGAATACATTTTTTTTGCTTACTTTGTTCTTTTTCTTTTTATTTATTTATTTCAAGATACCTTACAGGCCCCATGAGGTGCATTGAGTAAGAGGGGCATCACTGCAAGAAAGTTGTACATGTGAATACCGCAAAAATGAGTGGGAATAATCATTGAAAAACAGGGTTGCAAATGCAGAGCTGCAGTAGTAAACAAACATCTGATAAATTTTATCCCGCACATTGCTTGCACACATAATCAAACATTGTGTAGAAAAAGTGTAGTTTAAAGCATGAAAAGGAGAAAAAATACAATACTAACAATACTCAGATAAGCAGAAATTGCATTTCGGGGTAGGGTACAAAACATCTGATAAATTTTATCATGCACATTGCTCACACACATTATAAAAATGTGGTCTAAACATGAAAGATAAAAAATCTACATGTCGTTACACAGGTATACAGAGTATAACACATTTTTAGGACAGGAACTACATGTTCAGAAGTTGCCTAAATTTATCTATGTTCATTTGCATGACAGAGATAAATTTAGATTAGTGACAGATTAGTTCTTCTGTCAGTGTAACACTAAGAGCAATACAATCATGAACGTCCACCAACTAGCCACATTCATTGCTTGACAATAAACCTGCATGCATGAACCATGTGGGAGAAGACACCCAATGCCACATTTACAACACTGCCACTAAATCCCAATCAGTGTGATTTGATTCTGATAGCTGTTTGATCAAGCCATGTTATAGACTCAGTTGTCACTGTGTGCCAGCTGAAACTTCCATCCATGTTGCTAAGTACACTGACAGGCACAAGAAAGTCGCCAAGTGTCAAAATGCTGGACGAACAAATAGCACAGTGATGCATAATGGAGGCTTTGTAAAATAGGATGTTGTTGCCTTGCTCAATCCCGAGAAATAAATTTAAAGAAAGTGATTAAAGAGAAAAATTTTCTGTCCACTTGAAAGATCCTTACACTGAACTTAAACTGTATTGTATATCACTAAAACTAAAATCAACGGAGGCCATTTGACTACACAGAGAGATGATCGTGCATATCCCTGACTCATGCAGTATTAAGGGCCAAATGTAGCAAAACTTTTATTTGGCTAAATGGGTTATAAATGAGTAGCATATACCACCGAAGCAATCTTGGCAAAGCTGCAAGGCTGGCAATAGTTTGTTTTTTATTAGCAGCCTCTCAACAGCAGCAAAGCCAATTATACCTGGAGAGTAGTAGCTGTTACGCAAGTCCCTGAACAATGCCTCCAAGATTTTACAGCGCACCATGGGCAGCTGCCGGCACAGCCTAACCTCAGAGGGCATGCCAAGGAGCCGTGCATTCTAGGTCATTCTAGGTCATTTCGGGTGAGCAGTAATGGCAGCATGGCTTTTTTTTTTTTTTCAGCTTGGGTATCAGAACAAACGTTCAGAGCCTCCTCTATATCTAATAGGCTTTTTATGTGGTCCTAAATTTCATTGCAGTTAAAATTGCATCGAGGATGCACAAAACAGTAGCCAACAATTGCGCCAACTGCGTCACAATTGCTTAACAATTGTGACGCAGTAAGAGATACCAGCTCCATATTAATGCTTGCTTCCATATGAGGTCAGGAATGACAATTTTCTCACACTACAGAAAACCTGCTAGGTGCCCAACATTTTGGTGTGGAAGTGGTCATAACACCATCTTTTTCGTAGAAGAGCTATCACAGGTTAATCTTTCTTAGGGTTAGCGATGAAGATGTGACCATTGTCAGGCGTGAGTGATGACGACACGCTTTAATTGAAACAAAAGGGTATTTATTATAAAAAACTAGAACCTTAGCGGTGCCGTGAACTTTGGCTCAGCGCATCCTTCCTGATCTCCTCTCCACCCCCTCGTGGCCACTCTCACGAACCAGTATTAAATGACCTCCTTGATGCCAGGTGGTGCCAGCTGCCCATAGTTTATGCGGTCCCTAACACACCCGGGCTCCTAAATAATGCATCCTCGCATCATGCTAATCTGTCACGAAATCTTCCGAGCCAACGAAGTGGCTTTCCGTGTCTGTGCCAGTCATAGGCAACCATTGGGACTTGAGTAGCTTAGGTGGTGTCGTCTTGCAGTTGTGCAGTTGTGTCCTGTGTTTTCCCATGGAAGCACTTTAACTGTGTTGCAGTAGCCAACCTTTTTCTTGTGCGATTCTTCGTTCTGGTAATAGTGAATGTTTCCTTCTTATGATGAGTTCTTGTGTATGGTCCATCATACCAGAGATCGCAGCTTTTGCAGAAGTCTCGTACCATACTTGATCGCCCACTTCATATGGTGCTGGTGGGTGCTTTTTGCTGTGCTTGGCCTTCATGCCACTTAGGTAGACTCTTATCTTGTCAAACGCTTCTTCCCTGGCCATGTCAATGTCTTCTTGGGGCTCTTGGATGTCTACTTCCAGTTGGTTGTCAATTATCCTTCGAGGTGTATAATTAAACAATAGTTCGAAAGGTGAAGTCTTGAGTCCAGCGTGGAGCTGCGTGTTGACTTCGAACATTGTTATATAGGTTATATAGGCTTTTATAAGTTCTGTTACAAAGTTTGACATCGAGGGCCGTGGTTCCAGAACATTCTTTGTCAGTTCGTACGCATCCTTTTCTTTCCATCTCGGAATATATTCGATTGAGTGGATGCCGTTGTCAAAGCGCTCAATGTATCAAATGGAATGGGTTGTCGCCAGGCAAGGCCTACCATGACCTCATATGGAAGGTTCTTGATTACTTTTGCTGTCACTGTCGCACAAGCGCTGCCAATAGCAATCCTCGCTTGAGTCACATCAGTAGGTTTGCACGAGTTGCCAAATGGACCACCCAATACACAGTCCACATCCATAGCAACCTCAAAGATGTGGTATTGCGCAAACTTTTCGTCAATTAACGTTACTGCAGAGCCTGTGTCCAAGAGTGCACGTGACACGATGCTGTTTACATTAGCTTATAGTAGTATGATTCTGCGCCCACCTGAGTCTGGGATAGCGACACTGTTGATGCTTTGTGGTGAGCTTTTCGCTTTCGTCATCGCGCGGCTGCTACTTTTTTGTCTTCCGTGCATGTGTCTGGATAGGGGCAGTCTATCGCTCTGTATCCCTTCTTTTTGCAATGGGCACATGTGTCAATCGGTAGACATGTGTATTTCGGCACCGTAGTGTTAGCAGAGTTGGTTGTATTTCTCTCGGTCGCCTTTGGAGTTTTACCAAGTGTTGGAGGTTTTCTGTCGTTCAGTCCAACATCTCGCCGGTCTAGCTGTTGCATAAATGCAAGAACTCGCTGATGGTTCCGGGTCAGAGATCGTGAAAGGCTGCCAACATTGGCTTTGCACTTGCTGAACGCACTCCCTGTATGAGCCAGTCGATCACGTCGTCATCGGACAGTTTGCATGAACCACACCTTATGCGCTGGAGGCGTGCATACATGTAGTCGGTCATACTTTCGTTTTCTCGCTGTGCTCTTGCGTCAACATAGGCAACCCATTGACAAAATAGTAGCGGCTTGTCGAATTCAGTTTTCAATGCCGTCACCCATGATGTCCAGTCATTGTACTGGTTACCTGTAGATGCCAAGTGGCTGCACGGCCCCTAAGTTGTGAAATGCCTGCATTTAGCGTCGCTGCCTCCGTCCATGCGCAACGATCGCACTTTGATTCCACCATAGTTTTCTACTGTTCAAAATTCTCTGACTCGCTTCCCGAGTATGTCGGCAAAGTTCTTGTTAGGTCCGGCGTTGTCGTTATTTGCAGTGGAAGGCTGGTACTATTGTTGTTTAACATGCTTGATGTTGTTCCCAACTGCCTTTCAATAAGTCGTGCCATCATTTGTAGCGTTGTATTGAGCATCGCGAGCTCTGTCGTTCCGCTTGGGCTCGGCATGGTTTTGTTTTCGATGTGTTCTGTCCAAATCACCAAGCAAGTTGTAGAGAGACTGTCTTCGAAGTTACCTTGTGGCGTCGTAAGCTGCAGATCGTTAGTGCCAGAGCCTGCTTTGTCCGTGGTCAGCATAGAGTTTTTCGCTTCGGTGTGATCGCTTTCCATGCTGGTCATCATTGCTTGCTGCACTCGCTGTGGCTTGCCCTGGTTGGGACAGCCTCACCTTCTCGCTTTGTCTTCAGTTTTCCGTCCACCTCATGTTTGTTTTTGGAGTCCTCGTCGCCATGTCAGCCGTGAGTGATGACACGCTTTCAGTTGGAACAAAGGGGTATTTATTATGGAAAATTAGAACTTTAGCGGTGCCATGAGCTTTGGCTCAGCGCGTCCTTCCTGATCTCCTCTCCGCCCCCTCGTGGCTACTCTCACGAACCAGTATTAAATGACCTCCTTGACACCAGGTGGCACCAGTTGTCGATAGTTTATGTGGTCCCTAACACCATGCACTGAGATGCTTGTTTTGGCATGTGGTAACACTAACAGCACAGAGGAAGAGGAGACGAGGACAAAGGCAAGCAACAACACAAGCACTGTTACTGTTACCATGAAACCATACAAGCTTGCCCAGTTTTCTCTCTTCGATGGAGCTATGACACAGTTTGGCACAATTTTGCTGCTCTTTACCAGGATTGCACAGCAGGTACTCTTTGGCACACTCTGGTGCAGCAACAGAATCTGTGCAAGATGGCCCCATTGTCGTCTTAGTCCTGGCTTGAAGAGTCACTCTATATAACCTATATACCCTGTTCCCCCAATAGAAGTGGCTAGTCCCCAATGAAGGCCCTCCCCTTGCTTCCCAACATTTCTGCTACTTATGGAAATGGTAGCATGCTTAATAGCCATGTGAACAGGCATTTGCTTATTCTTCCCCTCCAGCTCTTCTTCCTTTCCCATTTGGCCAGGATGGTTCAATAGTCAGTTTATATAGAACCTCTGTTGTTGGAAGTTGAGCCGTAGCACTCTTCATTGAGCACAGGACAGTCATGACATTAACACAAAGGAGACTTCTCTGTAACAGCACAAGGTGCATACGCATTTCTCATATAATGGCCATTTTGGGCATTTTTAGGGCTTGAGCTCATTTACGGTGTCTTCCACCTAAAGTGAATGCACACTTTGTGTTGTTCTTTCATGAACACTAAGTCAAAGAGCAATGCCTAGTGCTCAATCATGGTCATGCCAGGGTGCAACCATTTTAGATTAATGTTGACAGAGACTGCTCTACATACTTATGAACTGGCACTGCAAGAGCATGTGGCACAGCCACAGAGAGGATTCCTCCTGCAACAATGTGCAAGTGGCATGCATTTTGCATTTGGAGCAGAGGGTCATGGCATCCCTCGTTGCCTGGGATCAGGCGTCGCCAGAGGGTGAGATCCAATAAACCTGTTTTTCATTAAAGAGGCTCTTCAACACTTTTTGAACACGATAAGAAAATGTTTGCACTCTGTAGAAAACACTGCCATAAAATGTGAGCCAAATATTACTCGGCTGTATGCAGCAGGGAGCCCACAACCTTGCATACAAGATTTCTCGCTCTTCCCTGCGACTTCCGAGGCCCCCTCTATTACTCCCTGCCTATGACACTGCAGAACCATGCATCAGCCTAGAGACATCAAACAATAGGCGATTGTTCATGGTTGTTACTCCCAGAGTGCCGAATCGAAACTTTATTAGCTTTCGTTTTTATTTCGGTTCACCAAAAACGGTTCAGTTCCAATTCAACTCCAGTGCGAAAAAATAACAGTTCAATCTGGCTCGAACCAATTCAAGTTCATTTGCATAAACGAATAATATGTACAGGAAAACAGCACAAATTTACTTCGTACAAAAACTAAACGCTGCTGCTAAGCAGCACTGAAAGATTATGCCTATTGTTTGTTCTTCAGGCTGCCCATAGTTACAAAATAATTGCGCAGATCCTACATCAAAAGTATGGACAGCTGGACAGGTTGGTGCAGCGTATATATTTGGCATTTTTCAATAAATCCAGTTGTGAGTCTGTGCCTGTCCTTGTCAAATTTCTTATGCTGTCCCATCTTTAACTGTGTATGTTTCAGGATCCAACATCAATGCTGCAATCAATGTGAAGCAAAGCTTTATAGAGGGAGAGAGATGAGAATGCACTGAGGAAAAACAGAGCCTGCTACTCCAGCCTGCTACTATGCTCATGGGAAAATGGAAGAAGAAAGAAATACGGCACTGAGGAGTAATGATGAGGACACACAGTACATATGTAGGAAGTAGGATGCAATTATAAGTAGGAAGCCTTCTGCGGCAGAAGGCTATTGTTCACACGCAGTCTGAGACACAACAACATTAAGGCGAGTGGCAGATGGCTAAGCTGATTCAAAGCACGGCACTGCATCATCACAAAGGTGTTGTCTCATCATCCTGGACGCAGGAAAGTTAAGAGAATATACTGGACGAATACAAGCCCTCCAAAATTTATAATGCGGATGAAAGTGGCTGTTTCTATGAAATGTCATCAAAAACGCTCGACCTGAGGGGACAAAAATGTAATGGCAGCAAGCTGAGCAAAAAGTGGGTGACCATTCTTTCGTGCTCAAACGACATGGACGGCTCCAACAAGAGTCCCCTCCTCGTGATCAGCCAGAGCAAAAAGCCACTGTGATTTAAAGGTAACCAAAGTCTGCCAGTCGAATACACTGCTAATCAGAAAGTTTGGATGATGCACACGATATTATCCAGCTGACTGAAAGCCTTTGATGCAGCTATGCAGAATCGGAGCAGAACAGTCCGCCTTCTTTTTGGATAATTGCAGTGCCCACCACACTAAGGACGTCCTGAAAAGTGTCCGCTTGATTTTTTTCACCCCAAACTGCACATCTGTAATCCAACCTCTGGACTAAGAGATTATTAAGAGTGTCAAGTTTGCATACTGGGGGACATTCATCCTACGGATTACACATAGAAATGAAGCAACCCACGGAGGTTTATCTTTTCATGGTGCTGGAGATGCTTGCCAGGGTGTGAACTGTTACTTCAGCCGCCCTTACCCAGAATTGCTTCAGGCACGCCAGTTTTGCAGCTGGTCAGCACACCTCGGCAGCCTTGCCAGAGCCGGAAGTGAGTGCTTCTGCAAGCTGTGACAATCTACAGCCACTAAACAAAGCATGGGGCATGGTTTGCAGTGTGCATACAATGGTGCCAGACGCTGTTGAAATGGATTATTTTTTTGTGTGCATACGTCGACTTGATCATGCACGGGGTGTTTAGCAATGACACCAGTATCAAAGGACATGAGGCGAGTGACAACGAGGATAGTGAAAACCGAGCACAAGAATGGCAAGCCAGCTTGCTCACGTGATGTGCCTGATGCTTTTGACGTTATCTGGACTTTCCTCGGCATCCACGACAACGACAAAGCTATGCATATCTTATCAAGCTGTGAGGCCCGAGTCGTGAAGCTCCTGCACAGCAAGGTGAAGCAGAGCAAAATAAACGACTTTTTTCATTATATTTTGGTTCTGGAAAGTAATAGGTGCGTTTATTTGCCCATTTTCGCGAGAATAAGAAACTTTCCTTCCCCAACGGTTCCTTTATTGCTGGGTTCGACTGTATACGCATTCATGCTCAAAGGGCCCATCACAGCGTTGAATCAATGCCTGTGTTAACTAGATATTCTAAGAGAGCCTTGATGGCTTGCTTCATTGATATGTCGAATCAATGGCCCAGTAACACTTTCACTGAGCGCAGCCTGTTCTTAACTGGTGGCAATAAATAGCCACAAGCATATGTGCTCGACTGTCTCAGGTACTTTGCACATATCAAAGTCTGTGGTGAGTCCACACGTTCTATGCGATGCAAATATTGCCGCGTTAACACAATGCTTAGTCTGCCCCTTGACACAGTATGCTGAACACCGTACTAACGGTGCTGCTACTTTCAAGGTCACAGGAATTTGGTGTGTATTTACACATGAGGTAGCATAGCTGAGCTACAAGTGCAGACAATGCTTGGATTGAAAGCTTCAGAAAAGGTGGCCAACCTGAACCAGAAACCATTGTCTTTTCCTTTTGGTTTTGCTACAAAGTGAAAAATATCTTAACGTTCTGGTTCAGTTCCAGTCCAATACCCTGGTTACTCCCATGTAAAAACAAACACACAAATGCACACCACTCCAATCCAATCCTTAAGCAGCAAGGAAGTGGTGGTTCTCCCCAGCTGCCTTGTTACTGTCGCTCTCTGGCCCCCAGGCCAGATGCCGACCTTGGAGGATTACCATAAGTGCCTTGTGGGAAAGAAGACAGAAAGCAGCAATAAGCAGGATATTGCTATCGGTATCGCCACATTAGAGAGAAAACATTGTACCGAGAGGGAATGGGGACAGTAAACACTGCACTCACTATATCTCCATGACTGGGCACGGTGGCATTGCCAGCATGCGGCACGCTAACAACCCATTTGCATTCATTGTACAGCTGTCCTACGGCCTGCTGCTTCATGCCAGGGATGGAGGCACTGTGCAAGCCGGGGCGACCAGGGCGGCGCAGGGGTTTACGCTACCCGACGCCACGTGCTGGATCCACCGCCATACTCATCGTGGGAATTGCACCGTCAACACCGGAAGGTAGCATGTTCGGAAATCTTGGCACGTGATCTGCGTTCAGCGCCACTGCTCTCCGCTGCTTTAAATAGCCTGCCTGGGATCAACTCGGCCACTGGGCACGGTGGCACTGCCAGCATGCGGCACGCTAACAACCCATTTGCATTCATTGTACAGCTGTCCTTCAGCCTGCTGCTTCATGCCAGAGATGGAGGCACTGTGCAAGCCGGGGTGACCAGGGCGGCACAGGGGTTTACGCTACCCGACGCCATGTGCTGGATCCACCGCCATACGCATCGTGGGAATTGCACCGTCAACACCGGAAGGTAGCATGTTTGGAGATCTTGGCACGTGATCTGCGTTCAGCACCACTGCTCTCCGCCGCTTTAAATAGCCTGCCTGGGATCAACTCGGCCACTGGGCACGGTGGCACTGCCAGCATGCGGCACGCTAACAACCCGTTTGCATTCATTGTACAGGTGAGAAGCGATTTTGGATATTGCATCCGCTAAAGTGACCCTTTCTTGCTAGTGCCGCCGTGCCCACCGTTTTGTATTCTGGTTCTTGATGTCGCCTTGGCCTTGAGAAAATTGCTGCTATTAGGTGGTGATATTGAAACTAACCCTGGCCCCGATCTAACCCGAATTTCAGAACAGCTGAAGGATATTGCAGCCGACATCAAAGATATTAAAGAAAAACATTTAGTAAACACAGAAAACAAGCTTGACCTCCTTGCAGTCCTTGAATATAGAGTTGAATTCTGTCAACAAGAAATCACCTGTATGAGCGAAATTATAGACACACTTCAACAAAAAATTGACAACCTAGAAAACCGCAGGAGGTGATCTAACCTAATTATCTATGGCCTAAAGGAAAAAAACAATGAAACTAGCGAGTCGTTAGAGCACACTGTGAACAAAGACATTATCGAAGACACCCTGGGACTAGAAAAAGTTGCCATCGAGCATATACATAGGTTGGGGAAACGCGCCACAGATAAAACTCGACCGGTAATAATGAAGTTACTTGACTACAGAGAAAAAGTAGCAATCTTAAGCCGGGGTTTCAAACTAAAAACAACTGACTACTCAATTGGTGAAGACTTCTCTAAAAGAATAAGAGACATATGGAAAAAACATTGGGATAGTGCAAAATGAGACCGTGAAAAAAAGGAAGAAGTATCACTTTCTTTTGACAAGCTTTACATTGACAAACACGCATATATTTGGGACGAAGAGAAGAAGGACAAAGTACCGAAGCAAAAAAACGACACAGAAACAAACCGCCGAATAACCCGCCGAGCCGCACAAGCCACACAATCAAAAGATTAAAATTGATAAATGTAAATGCCCGCAGTGCACTAAATAAAACAGAAGCCTTGGAAAGCCTTCTAGTCGACTACGAGCCCGATATTGTGGCGATCATGGAAACATGGCTATCACCCGCTATATTCGACCACAAAACTACTTCGCCAAAACAAACTACACAATCAGCCGAAAAGACAGACCTTCACGGGGTGGAGGAGTGGCCTTACTGCTAAAAAACTGTCTTCGCTTTGTCCTTCTTCCCGAGCTGGACAACGCTGAAGCCGTTTTCTGCAAACTTTTGTGTGACGGGATGTCAATTGTAACTGGTTGCGTTTATCAAAGCCCTTCCTCTGACAGTGCATGCCTTTCAGCAATTCAAGAATATATGCAGCGTCATGTCCATCAATCCAGGATTATTCTTGCGGGCGACTTTAACCTTGCTGACATAGACTGGCCCACAATGCATCACACATCAGAAGCCTCAGAAGTGCTAATAGACTTAATGCTAAATTTTAACCTACATCAACTTGTCACTCGTCCTACTCTCATTCAAGGCTCAACGAAAAATATCCTCGACCTCATACTTCTTAGCAACCATTTTTTTTACAAGTACAAACGGACATTATTGAAGGAATATCTGATCACAGTACACCTATGTGCACATTCCAGCTTGATCATTGTATTACTACCCTGTCTACAGTAAAAAGTGTTTTTAACTTTCATAAAGCAGATGATGCCAGCGTACTAACTTATCTGTCGCACGAATTCGATCCCTTTTTGGAAAAAGCATCTCAGGAATCTACTGATGTAGATGCATTGTGGCTACATTTTAAAAGCATTGTCCTGCGCTGTATAACTAATTATATTCCAATGCAAAAGAAAAAACAGCACCTTAAGAATCCATGGATCACACGCAAAGTCATCCATGCTAAACGGCGCGCAAATCGACTTCGTAAGGCAAACAAGAATAACCCAAAACCATCTACAACCTTGAAATTAAAATCTGCAGTTATGCATTTCAAGCAGGAACTGAAAGATTCGAAACAATACTACTACAGTGTCACTCTTGCTAGCTTCCTAAAAAATAGCCCACAAAGATTCTGGAAACATCTGCGCAGTGCCGAGCAGACAACAACGAAACTAACTGAAGAAGAAAAAAGTACAACGGCAAATAAATATAACGATTTCTTCAAGTCAGTCATCGCGGAAGACAATGGTACACTTCCCCTTCTTCCACCATCCTGTACCTCAGTGCTTGATCCCTTAATAATAATAATGGACGCCGGAATTCACAATCTTCTCCTCAACAGTGACCCTAAGAAAGCAAAGGGCCCTGACAAAATTCCAAACGAATTCCTAAAAAATATGCTGAGTGGTGCAGTAGATATCTGGGACAGATTTTTCGTAAGTCACTAGCAACTACTAATCTACCACACGACTGGAAAAAGGCTAAAATAATACCGATCCACAAGAAAGGAGACAAAAATAATGTTGCCAATTTCAAACCCATATCTCTCACAAGCACTTCATGCAAAATACTAGAACACATCATTCTAAAACACATGACAGTGTTTCTAGAACGCGAAAATATCCTACTGCCTCACCAGCACGGTTTTCAAATCTGGCTTATCAACCATCACTCAACTAACAGAGGTAGTTCATGACCTTGCTCTTAGTATTAATAATCATTCTCAAATTGACATGATTTTACTTGACTTATCTAAAGCTTTTGATTGCGTGAGTCACACTAAGCTAATAGCAAGAGTGGAGGAAGCCATCAGGAAGGGAGAAGTTTCTGCTTGGATAACAGCTTTTCTAACGCACCGCTCACAATTTGTTTTGTTTGACCATATGCCATCTGATGTCGTTCCTGTCACATCTGGAGTACCACAAGGCTCGGTACTTGGGCCGCTGTTATTTCTGATCTTTATTAACGATATAACCAACAATATAGCGTGCAAAATCAAACTCTTTGCGGATGGTTGCGTGATATATAAAGAAATTAACAGCCATAACGACCATCTCAATCTTTCTGATTCCCTTAACACGCTAGCTGAGTGGTGCTCCCAGTGGCAAATATCTATTAACGTCAATAAATCAGTGGCAATGACAATAACAAGAAAAAAGCAACCCTCTCATTTCACCTATATCGTTAATGGCATGCCTCTTTCGATGGTTGAGCAACAGAAATATTTAGGGATAACGCTGACATCAAACCTCAATTGGGAAACACACATAACTAATATTACAACTACTGCACTGCAAAAGATATTTTATCTAAAAAGACACCTACAGATCGCTCCAACGAACATTAAGCTTCTGGCCTACAAAACATTTGTGAGACCTATTTTAGAATACGCTAACACAATTTGGTTTCCTTACACAGCAACTAACATAGCTAAACTTGAAGCCATACAAAGCCGCAAGGTTCATTCATAGCAAATATTGTTCTACTGACTCACCTTCACGTCTCTTAGCTTCCTCAGGCCTCAACGCATTATCGACGAGAGCAAAACAAGGTCGACTAAAATTCTTGTTTCAAATTCTGCATCACAAGTATAAAATTGATATCACCCAGTACATTTCATCTTCGCAATCTAGAATAACACGACTTCAACATGAGCATATGCTAACCAAGTATTCCTTTTCTAATGACGCATTCAGGTACTCATTCTTTCCTCGGGTAATCAGAGAATGGAATGAACTTAACTCGTCATTAATAGCGACAAACTCTTTATCACTGTTCGTTTCACAGCTGGAGCTCATCACAAGAGATTATTAACGACTTCTAATGTTTGTTCCCTATTCTCCTTATGTTAAACTGACAGTACTTAGAAAAAAAAATTGTATACACTTGTTTGTTCCCAAACATTTCACGATTTTGCTTTGTCTATGATGTGCCAGAGTTGTTGTTCATTTTATTCTGCATTGTTTAGTGTTCTATTTGTATACCTTATCTACCTTATCTGTTGTATTTTGTTGAATATCGTTGCTTTTTCATTCTTTTTCATTTTTTGTGTAGCTCGCATGTGTATTTATGTATGGAAAAGAAAGTGCTCATGCCCATCTGCTAGGCTCTCGGCTGAGAGCGGCAATATTGTAAAATAAATAATAAATAAATATCAAATCCTTTTCCAGTACTTCTGCGGAATATATGCAATGATAAGCATGGTAATAACTACACTGTGTTCTCAGTTTTAACTTTAAGTTTGGCAATGCTACATTTCTTGCGATGCAAGGCTGTTAGCAGGAGGAGCATGTGCAACTTAGGCATTCCAGTATTTGTGCAGTGATGGCATTTGCAACCTTGTGTCCTTGCCACTTGCAAGGCTCAAACCCATGGTGGTTGGTACTCTTTTGAGTACTGCAGAGCCATGACCATGGAAGCTGTGACCGGCGCCGTACACCATGGAAGTCATGAGAGGGAAAGAATATTTAAGGAGCCCTTTTCTCACCCATGTAGCTGGGTACACCTCACATGGCTTGCTTTGTGGCAACTGCACAAAGGTGCAATGAAGGAGTTGTTGTGCTAGTGCATATGCACATAGTCAGCAGAGATCTGGCAATATTTTGTCAGTTCAATGCATAATTTCTCTGCACTTCAATTTTTTACACATGCAAAGGTTGCAACATAAGTGTGTGTGCTATTGTTCTATCATGTCTGTGAATTTGTCATTGGTATGCTAGATTCTCAAAGTGCAACCAATGATGTGGACTGAAAAAGCAACAGCATTCTGGAAAGTTACCACAATATAATTAATCTGCGCTGATTACTCTTTGAGTGTCTGTGCTGGAGAAGTTGGGGATCTGGCGCCGCCATGGCTGCCAGGCACTTACGCTTTGTGTTTCCACAGGTTATGCAGATAGTGACTGCTCATCAAGACAGCATTGATGCAATGTGTCCCGTTCCTGATTGCACCACTTGCAAGGACTGTATGTGCCTGCCCTTCATCTGCACTAGCTTGGATTTCAAATCATCACTGGAAATGACAGCGTTGCCTGCGGTTGTTTCTCTCGCTTGCTGGCCACCATGGTCACCTTCGGATGAAAAACTACTAAAGCAGCCACCACAGCCGACCATTTCGGGATCTGGCGCCGCCATGGCTGCCAGGCACTTACGCTTCGTGTTTCTACAGGTTGGTTATCCCTATCGTTGTGTAAATGGCAAACCTTTAAGAAAACTGGCGTCAGATCCCACCAAATGCCTGTACATGCTTGCATGTGGCATGTTCTGTTTAGGATTGTGCTGCTCTATTGCCATTTTTTGTATGTTTTCAAAGTTGCTCTTACTGCTTGCCGGGGATGTCGAGCTAAATCCTGGTCCTCTTCAAACTTCAAACTTAATGTCAACAAACTAAAGTTGGCAAACAAGTTTACATGTATGACAGCGCTGCTGATACCGTGAAAAGCATAAACCAATAGCCATCAAGGAATCCTGCATCGCAGAAAAGAGCAGATCCTAAATCTGACTTGATAATTACTGCTGTCAACTGCCGCAGCCTCAAGAATAAAAAAGAAGAGTTTGATGCACTCTTGGAATTGGTCAAACCACAAGTGGTCATTGGCAACGAGTCATGGCTGGACGAAACAATAGGCTCCTGCGAGATATTTCCGTCTAATTACAATGTATACCGGAAGGACCGTAACAAGCATGGCGGTGGTGTCTTTGTAATTGTCGATAATGGACTGGACAGCATACCTCTTAACACAGAAAGCAAGACATGCGAAATGATCTGGTGTAAGGTCATACTTGCTAAGGGTTCCTCAATGGCTATTGGTTCATTTTACAGACCTACAGCCCCTAAAACACTGAACCCCTATTTGAATTGAGCAACATCCTACTAACCCTGGATGCATCTTACGTTATTTTAGGTGGTGATGTTAATTTGCCTAATGTAGAATGGGTCTCCCTTAAGCCGAATATAAAGACCACATCGCTTCTTCATACTGCTTTTTGTGAAATGATTAACACTCATTCCCTATTTCAGTTTGTGGAATGCCCAACTAGAATAGGCTGTAGTAGTGCAAATGTACTTGATTTGATTTTCTGCAACGATCGCACCCTCGTTTCTTCAACCACCACAATTCCCGGTTTAAGCGACCATGAAGTGGTAATTGCAAGATTATCCTGTTTTGCTGAGCACCGCAGAAAGCCGCCACCACGTACGGTATTTCATTATGACAGAGGAGACTATGTCTCGCTATCACATGAACTCGATGCCTTTCCCCCGGAATTTAGACATCACAGTTCCAGACTTGATATACATTCCACGTGGCACCTACTGAAGACAAAACTTCTGGCCTTAGTGCAGACGTATGTTCCATCACGCACCATTTCGTCAAAGTGTCGAACAGATAAGCTTTGGATGAACGCTGCCATTTGAACCTTGATAAACAAAAGGCACCGCTTATATCGTAGGTACTGTCAATCCCCAGAGCCTTCCTTGCATTGTGAATTGAAAGCTGAACAAGATTATAACGCGGGAGATTCGCAGGGCCGAACATGCGTATCTGGGTGTTCTTGGCAGGAAAATAAAAAATAATCCAAAACAAGTATGGAAGTATGTCAAAAGTAAGCAGCGCGTAAGAGACAACATTCCCAATATTATAGATGACTTTAACTATAGCTCGGATCTGGAAAGCAAGGCTGAACAGTTTAATCGTTATTTTCAGTCAGTTTTTTCTCTATCGGCATGGCCTACCGACGGTTTACATATTGTGAATGAGTTTACGGAGATGAGTGGCATAGATTTATCAGTACGTGGAATAGTGTTACTTTTGGAGAAGCTCAAGGTAAACACGGCCCCTGGTCCTGACCGTATTCCGAACTGCATCTTGAAGAACTGTGCAGTTTCTGTTGCTCCTTTCTTAGTAACACTGTTTCAAAAATCAATGGATGTCGGCGCCTTGCCCGATGACTGGAAAAGTGCCAACGTAGTTCCTCTATATAAAAGTGGCGACAAAACAAAAACTGTAAACTATAGGCCTATCTCCCTTACAAGTGTCACCTGCAAATCGCTAGAGCACATCGTTTACACTAATCTATTTAAGCACCTCCAGGATAACAACTTCTTCTGTCCAATGCAACATGGCTTCAGAAAGGGATTTTCTTGCAACACGCAGCTGATAGAGTTTGTTCACGATATCGCTTTTTCAATTAACAATGGTAACCAGGTGGACTGCATATTTGTGGATTGTCAAAGAGCTTTTGATTCTGTCGCACATAACTTATTATTACTGAAACTGTCTACCCTCAAAGTTCCACCCACCCTGCTGAAATGGCTCGAAGCGTACCTCGTCGGTAGAAAGCAACGCATTATTCTTGAAGGCACAAGTTCATCTGATATTGCAGTCTTATCGGGTGTTCCCCAGGGATCACTTTTGGGCCCTCTTCTTTTTTTAATATTTATCAATGATATAGTTGACTGGGTTTCCAGTCAGGTCAGATTGTATGCTGACGATTGTTGCATTTACCGTGACGTCACATGTATAAGCGACTCTTATGAATTGCAAAGCGACCTCGACTCTGTCTTGGCATGGTGCAAAACATGGAACATGACATGAAATTTTTCAAAATGTAAAGTTCTGCAATTTACAAATAAAAAACATGCATTACCTACCCAGTACTCTTTAAGCGACAGAAACTTATCATTTGTTAAGAATTACAAGTACTTGGGTGTTATCTTCGCCAACAACCTTTCTTGGAACGACCACGTAAACCATATTGCTGCCAAAGCTAGCCGTGCGTTAAACTTTCTTAAACGCAATTTCAAGCAGGCACCTGCTGATTTGAAGAAGACACTCTACTTGACAAACGTGCGTCCCATCTTAGAATATAGGTGTGCGACTTGGGACCCTGAAACAAAAGCACTTATCAGCGAACTTGAACGAATTCAAAAACGAGCAGCCAGGTTTGAAACTATGATTTCACCAAAAGCAGCGCTCAGATTTGCAAAAATTTGGGCTGGCCTCTTTTGCAAGACAGACACAAATACCTTAGACTTAAGCTATTTTACGATATTTTTATAGGCGCAACCGGTTTGTCTAAAGATTCATACATGAAAGCTCCCAGCTATATATCCTCCCGTTTAGATCATTCTTTAAAGGTTCAAGAACACCAGTGCCGTATAAATGTCTTTAAAAACTCACTTTTTCCCAAAACAGTGCATGACTGGAATAAATTGCCAGAAGAAGTTGTCTTAGCCTCGCAATCTTCTTTTGAAAATGCTCTGTCACGCCTTTTGTTGAATTAACATTTGTTGAATGAATTTTTTTGTGCTGTGTTGCTGTGCGTTTTCGAATTTTTTGTATACGCTTGTTCATATGACAATATTTCCGTCTTTCTTACTTTGATGATTCTTTTGTTATCAGTTTGCTCAGTATTGGAATGCGTTGTATTTTTATTGTTTGTTGTTTGTTATTTACACAGTGTCATCTGCATGACAATGTATGTTTAGCAACTGTATCCCCCCTACAAAAATGCCCTCAACAGGCGCTGTAGGTACTTGAATAAATAAATAAATAAATAAATAAATAAATAAATAAATAAGCCTTCAAAGGGCCAAGCTCTGCAGCAACCAACTTTGTGACAGGTCACGCACGCATACTGTGGGAATGCTAATCAAGCGAGCTTGTATTGGGTGGTCCTCTGGTCTTCCCCCCATGAGGAGCATTATGCTGCAACCCCGATGTAACCCCAATGCAAGAAAGACTCATCTGAATGATTCTGGTTTAGCAGGACTGCAGCTGTCGTGCAGACGATCAAGTTCCTGAACCAGCACATGGAGAAGGTGACTTGTGCATTGGGCTGTTCAGTAAGCATGCCTCATCTTAGGCGGCACTGTCTGGATTTAGACAAAGTTTATTACACGACCAATTTCATTGTGCTTGGATCCCTTCGAAATAATGCACGGTGCTGTAGTATGGCCCTTAGCTCTTTCAATGAGCACTACGCACTACCATGCATGCATATGAGAAGTGCTGTTTATTCATTTTTTCATTACTTTCATTGTCTTTGTGCACCAGACATAATCGTACTTTGCTTTGTTTCTCATTTACGAGCTTCTCACTTACCCTGACATCTAGTCATTAATGGCATTACATATTATGTATCAAATCATGTAAACAACCCTATTGTTGCTGAACTAACTTCACTAAACATTTCATTTCACTGTTTTAGAAATTGGAAATATTCAATATTATGTTCAATATTCAAAGAACATTTTTCTCTAATATTTATATTCAATTAAACTAGAAGATCTTGCTATTCGACCACCTCTATTAATTTCTGCTGTTTTGCCCATGCTCAGTATGAATGACGATAAAAAAAAATGCAGGAAAGAGGAGTCACAGGGTTAAACTCATCAAGGTGTCGCACTGCCTACCACACACTCTTGCAATGCCACTGCCTGCGATGGCCGTCTTTATGTGTATGCCTGCTGCTACTGTATAATCTGAAAATACATTGATATACATGTAAATACACCTATAGAAGTCTCCCAGGCATCAGAGAGCCCATATTTCTTCCTCCTTCTGACAAAACTCGCACATGTGCCTAGTGAACAAGTCAATAGCACAGTGCAGCAGGTCACAATATGGTAAGTTTACTGTGCCAAACTGGTTTGCAAACCACTGTCAATTTTTATTTCTCCATACCGGAACTGAAGTGCAATGAAATCAGAGCACGTCCAACCATAACCGGTATTTTTTTCAGTTCGACACCCTGCTCCGTGCAATATTTTACATTTGAAATATCAGTGGAAGCATCACAAAAGGATAGAAAAGATGGCCATTTTTGACACTGAAACTGAGAAAAAAACAGCGCCACTATCGTTCACCAGAAGTAATATATGACCTAGAATGGGTGGCTCCTCAGTGTGACCTTTGAACCTACAGCTGCCCACAGCATCAAGAAGAATCTCAAAGGCCATAGCCACTAACCACTGGGTGCATATGTGATCTGCTTAGGTGCTGTTTAGAAACTGCTGATAAGAAAATTATGCAATTACCAGCCCTGCACAGCTTTTCCAAGATGCTTCAGCGGTATATACTACTCACTTATAACAAATTTAGCAAAAGTGAAATTTCATTGCAATAGACCCTTAAAAAGCTCTTTTGCTTATCACAGGAGACCAAGTGGCAGCACCCAAGACTTTGTCTAAGGACATAGAAGAAAATTTACCCTTGTATGCTGGTTCTGATGTCAATGTAGGTAGCTTTGGCTCTGTTGGTGTCAGTGACACTGGTTCCAGCAATGGCAGTGGCAGCCCTTGTTTTGACTGCTGCATCAGCTTTGCAGGAATTGCTGCAGACACCTGCCGCCCCAGCTCCAACGAAGGTCTAATCACTACTGGTTTTGACAGAGGTGCTGTCGGCGCTAAGTCTGATGAAGATGATGCTATGGCCAGCACTGGTGAGGGTACTGGCATCGCTGGCCTCAACAAGCATACTGGTGGTGCCAATTCAGATACAGAAACCACCGCTGTTGTTTCTTGTTCCACTGAAGAAACAGGTGGTATCAGTTCTGAGAGGGCGATCATCGATGCTGGCTCTGGTTTCAATGAAGAACCAGGTGATGTCAGTTTTGACAGGGCAGTCACCGATGTTGGCTCTAGTTCCAATGAAGCAGGTTGTGCAGCTTCTGACAGGGCAATCACGGACGTTGGCTCTTGTTCCGATGAAATCACAGGTGATGCCAATGTTGCCTCTGGTTTCAATGAGAAAGCAAGTGGTGCCAGCTCTGACAGGGCAAGTACCGATGTGGGCTCTGCTCCCAATGAAGAAACCAATGGTACCGGTCCTGACAGGGCAATCATTGATGTTGCCTCTGGTTCCAATGGAGAAGCAGCTGGTGCCAATGCTGGCTCTGATTTCGATGAAGCAGGTGGTGCCGGTTCTGGCAGGGCAATCACCGATGTTGGCTCTGGTTTCAATGAAGAAGCAGATAATGCCAGTTCTGATAGGAAAATCATCGATGTGGGCTCTGGTTCTAGTGAAGACGCATGTGGTACCGGTTCTGGCAAGGCAATCACCGATGTTTGCTCTGGCTTCAATGAAGAAGCAGGTGGTGCCGACATTGGCTCTAGTTCCAATGAAGCAGCAGGTAGTGCCGGTTCTGACATCACAATCACTGATGCTGGCTCTGGTTTCAATGAAGGAGCAGGTGGTGCTGACGTTGGCTCTGGTTCCGATGAAGGAGCAGGTGATGCCGGTTCTGACAGCACAATCATCGACGTTGGCTCTGGTTTCAATGAAGAAGCAGGTGATGCCAGCTCTGACAGGGCAGTCACCGATGTTGGCTCTTGTCCAAATGAAGAAGTGGGTGATGCCGGTTCCGAAATGGCAGTCACCGGTGTTGATTCTGATTCCAATAAAGCAGGTGGTGCTAACTCCGAATGTTGTGTCAGCCTCGCAGGATCCGACATAGATGACAATGGTGTTGATGTTGACGGGGTTGCTGGTGAAATCCCAACCGACGATGATGTTAGTAGCAATGGCTCCAAGGAAGGCCCTAGCAGCACTGGTTTCGACAGGCATGCTTGCTGCAATGGTTCTAGATGGGGCACTAGTGAAACTGAGTCCAACGATTTCACCTCAGAAGCAGTGTTGTGTGTGACTGTTGGCAGCACAGGTGGTGGCACAAGTTCTGACAGGGGTGTTAAAGTATTTACATTATACATAGGCGCGGTTGGAACTACTTCTGATGCGCATTCTAATGGCATTTGCTCAGATGACGGTGCTGGTAGCATATGGTCTGATGGAACTGCTGATGGGCTAAGCTCAAGCCAAGGTGTTGGAGGCCCTGGCTCTGATGAAGTTGATAGTAGCGTGGAGTATGATGACACAAATGGCACTGGATCTGGCACAAGCATCCAATCTGATTGTGGTGATGGAGGCAATGGAGACAATGGGTTTGGAACTTGCATTTCTCTTGCTTTTGCAATGAGATCTTCTTCAGTTAATTCTTTTGTTGAAGTTGCATAACTTTCAAGAAATGCTTCCAGCTGACGTGCACCACACTGCAAGTCTTCATCTGAAAATAAATGCAAATAAATGTCCTTTAAAAGGATGTAACCGGTGATAGTTGACATGAAAAAAAAAAAATGACAGGAAGGAAGGTGCAGGACAACTATTCACAAGTTGCTTGCAGATAACTTGAGAATACATAGGAATGAGCAGAAAAGCGAAACCAAGCATTCAGAAGTCTGCAGTAGCAGCTGATGATGACATAACAAAACAGCACAAACAACTACCTCAATTTACTCCAATAGCACATGCAGAAAGCCTTCTAGTTGTCTTGAAGACTGAACAAGTCGGCAAGACTGCACTAAACATTAAATAACTGCTGAGGCATGATGTTACTACGTATTATAAAATCCTGCACACAATAAAGAGATTCCTTTTTCTAAGTTTGGTACTTATAATTTATTTCTTGTATTAGATTTCGGCAGCAATGTTTTCAGAGGAGACTTATATGACGAAATCAACAGCCAGCTGCTCTTCGGCCCTAACATATGCAGATAAATCGCTTATTCCTTTTTGCAGCTCAAAGATGTCCCACATATTGTATACACGTTTTATTAGGGTATACGCAGACATAAAAGCCTACAGATACCCGATAACAGGTATCCAGCAGAGAAATAGGAAGACAATCTCCATGCCCATGCCACCCTACTTCAGTGATCATAACAATGCCACATCAGCAGGCAAGATGTAGTTTCCCTGGCGCAGTGCAACAGCTGGCCCTGCAGATGCATACTGTCCAGCACTGTAGGTTTTTATTTTCCCAAAATTCAGCATACTTTCCTTGGTTTTTATTTACACCTGAAAATAATGTTTTGAAATAATTTTTCGTTTCGTGCATACCCATCTTTATTTCTTCTTCATGTGCATGAATATCTGGCTTATTAATACAGGAAAACATCGTTAAACTGTACCTGCTTAAAGAGTAGTTTCGTTTTAAAAGTAGTAAAGTCAAACCCTCAACTCGGCAGCCATTGACCATAATGGGTTTTGTATCTGCATAAACCGTACCAGCTTATTGCATATCTATCAGTTAACACGTAGTGTTTCCATTTTTCGTCGCGCAAACACGGCGGTGCGTCGTCTCGATCGGGAGGCCGGGCAGAACAACAAGCCTCAGAGATCAGCACAACGGCCTCCAAGCGCCCTGTGCGTTTGCGCATGAAGCCACATCATCATTTCGGCGCTGTGCCACAGAGCGTTGTGGCATCGTGCAAGCGGGAGCTCGCATCATGCCAAAACTTGGATAAAAAAGACGCCGGGTGCTAAGCATAGAAGAAAAATTAGACATCGTTCGTGCTGTCGCATGTGCGGCGAAAAGTCGGCGCTGGCACGCGACATGGGTCTACTCTTGACTACGGTGTGTAGCATTTGGAATGCAAAGAAGTTGCTCGGCAGCGCTGCTGCAACCGTGAAGAGATGTCAGCTACGAGGTCCGACTTTTCGCCGCCGTTGACTCTGTTGTTGCAGAAGTGTCGCCTAGCGACAGTGATAAGGACAACACGGAAAGTGACAGCACGGCCAATTCAGGCCCGGCAGTGGCAGAAGTTACGCGCTACGTTAGCCTCATGAATGCAATTTTCGCGACGGGAACAGCACCCCGCAATGAAAAGGTGCCCCGTGACTTCTGCAACATTACCGCGCCTGTGCACAGAGAATATGCAAGGCCAACGAGGAATCTGCCATGCGAGCGTTTGCCGAGAAGAGGGCACTGGCTGAAAGGCTGGCTCACAGCTTCAGCAAGTTTGAGGCAGCTGTGGTCGCTGATAGGCCATTGCGGCATCAAACGAAAGTAATACATTTCTCGCGCAAGGTAAATAAATACTGCTTGTTTTTTTCCCCTTTCATCGCACTCTCTCCGAGTTTCGTTTTTGACAGGTAAGTGGGCGATCTCATGCTATTTCGGTTAAGCAGTACTACCGTTCAGTACGTACTTTTTCCAAGCTCCGGCCAACTACGGTTTAACGAGGTTTCACTGTATTGTTAATGCTGAAACATGCTGCATAACTGCAGATCCTGCTCTTCAACACTGTAGTTGTACCCAATACACCGAATGACAAATTGCAATCTAAGCTACATTGATAGGCTAAAATATAAGGAAGCCCACCATCACCCATCAGTGCATCAAGTCGTTGTATAAGCATAACCTCAAAATGGTGTGAATGTCTGTCATGCTGGCCAATTTTTAGAGCTATGGCATTAGTGCAGTTGTGTTGTTGAGACTTCTGCTCCTCTCTACCAGCGGCATTGCTTTGCCAGAGCACATCGATCCATAACACATCTGACTAATATAACATATTTTATTGATTTGGGAGATCAAAGTAAATGTAACCTGCTTTATGCATAACAATACAATCTCGAAAGTATCAACAGTATGGGCGCATATCCACATTATAGTTACAAACTATGCTACGAATGTGCAAGTGCACACATTTCTCTTATTTTTCACAAATATGTATATGACCAATTGCAAAAGTTAAGATTAGACTTTCTACAATGTTTGAACTAACGTGAATTCTGGGAAAGCCTGTTCTGGGGTGAGTTGGTGCTTACATGCCATAGTATAAAAGGTGCGAATATGAACGTGAACAGAAACAGACACAAACAAGCGCAGTGTTTGTTCTAGCCATTTTTGTTTGTGTTCGTATTAGTCGAGCCTACTATATCATGGTAGCTTGTGAATGTATATGCAAAAATGTCCAATACGATGCACCAACCACTTTGTAAACAGCACAGTACACTAACACATATTGAAATGTTTGCCTTTAGCCTTAGCATGGCTTTTAATGTGAAAGCATTATATGCCCCATTACGCGAAAATCAGTCGGCACAGTCGGCGTGACCGAAAGATGGTACAAAAATGACCGATGGCACACAGAGTAAAAAACACGTAAAATAAAATGCTCAGAATGGCATCAAATTTCTCAGGGAGGTTTCTGTAAATAAAGTAAATGAAAATGAATGGCTTTCAAAAGAAAATTTGATTCGTTTCGCTCTGGGTGGGAATCGAACCCAGGCCTCCGGGGTGCGAGACGAGCACGGTTCCCCAACGCCACACCATCTCCACGGTTCTGGTTGACTAAAGGTGCAGTTATGTAAAGGTGAGGCAAGCGTCACTGCACCAGTCGCGTCACAGCCACTGACTAAAGGTGTGGCCTAGTACATGCGTCATTAGGCATGTGATGGTAGAGCCAAAGGGGAGGAGGTGGCACTACGTCAAGAGTGTAAAAATGATTGTATAAAAAGAAAGTATTAATGTACAACTGAACGCCGCTAACAGTTATGAAATCCTCGCGGGCAAGCAAGCGTGCTTTGATTTGCCTTTACCGAAGCACAGTTGGAAGGGACACGAGAGCTTTCAGGGAACGTGCGGAAAGAAACATTTCACCAAAGGGGGCTACAAAGCTTTCACATTGCCACATGCGAGCAATCTTAAGTGTCTCAGCCAAATTTTATTCAAGCAAGGCTTGAATTGCAGTACAATTTGAACTGACGAGAGTGCACAGCATTCCTAAGACTTGGGTGCTCGTCATGAACCTTCGTATTCAAATTATGCACACAAGAATTACCTTTCATTGTTGCTCAGATAACTCAACACATTATTTTTTTCAAAGCCAGCCCTTCCCCCAGTTAGTTGAATATCTTGTTTACAATTGAGACTTTTAAAGTGTAATCTAAGGAAAGCATGCTTTGTGCATATTCATTACGAGAAAGTTGCGTGTCTGGCTGATGTCACATTCCAAGCAAACCAGCCTAAGGGTACCACAGGCATTGGCTACATGCCATAACTTTGTTGTCTTGAGCACAATTGGTTGCTTCAAACAACTGTAACTAGTCCGCGCCAGTCAATCTGCTAAGTAGTAAAATAAATTTTTGGGCCAGGTTGCAACTGACTGTGCCTTCACAATGACAGGGTGGATGCACAGGACGCAACGAACAGGTTCACTTTTATTACAGCAGCGGGGGCAGCAGCTGTGTGCGTCCTATTCTCTTGCATTCCGCATGTCCACACTGGTTTTGCAGCAGGATCAGTTGGCTCAGCTTGCACTGCTTGCCACAAGGCCTGATGAACCAATCCTACCTGGGCTTTCCTCAGCATGCACAAGGGTGGAAAGGCGCTCCACTTGCAGCCGCAACTTTGCGCTTGTCCAAGACTCTGCAAACAGCAAGTAAGTTGGAACTGCCATGGCACGGGCAACAGAGGTGTCGCTTACCTGGATGTCCCAGCAGTTCAACAAAGCCTCGGAGCCAGCCCTGCAGTGGAGCAAACTGGTGAGCACCTCTGGCAGGACCAACACAGAAAGTGGCAGAGACTGCCTCTTGCACAGCACTGCAGCACTTGCACAAGGTGTTGCACATGACTAGTGCAACACACCCAGGCATACAGTGCCTGCTTTGCAGTAACAACGTCACTGCTTCTCCAGCACGGTCTTACAGTCACACCCACCAGCTCCCTTCCCCCAATGTTTCACAGAAGATTCAGGGTGTCTACCAAGTTGACATTTCCGAATTCCCTGAGTTATCCAGGCTTTCCTGAGTGCCCTTGCAAAATTCCCTGAGTGACACAGAACTTTGTTTTATGTCACGACCGCCCGACAGCATGTCGCTCGATGCTGTCACTTCCCAGCAAGCATGCTAAAAAACAAAGAAAACAACTTAATCCCGTTTGTATAGTAAGGAGTAGTGTTTATTTTACTCAAAAAGAAATCAGAAGGGAGGGATTAGCAAAATGCACATTGAATAAAATATCTTCGAAAAAAGATGGTAACACCCATTGCAAATCGAATCGAACATCTTCAAATATGAATAAAAAAGGAGATGCATACAGAAACAAATATTTTCGAACATCCCCTTCAGTCACGAATTATGATCAACTGTCAATACGTGTGTGAAACATAGATGGTGCTTGACACTACACTGAAAGTAAATCAAGACAGTATAATGACTCTTTGAGCATTTTATGATGAGACATCATAATTATAGAGTAACTAAATTTTGAATATTGTAAAGTCAGTTGTGCTCCATTTCTTCATAAAAAGCATTAAATCCCCTGCTCAAATTACATGCAAAAGTTATTCATTGGCCTCAAGCATTTCAATAAAGAAAAAAAATATTCCGAGGTTGCTACCGACATGCCCCATGTCAAACGTCACGTAAAACACGGTAGTGCCTTCACCAAAGCAGTACTCTGTAACGATACATATCGCTCAGAAGTAAAATGAAAGTAATTTAGGTTATCAGAATGTTTAATTTACTCTATGCTTAATGTTTATGTTCTATTCCTTGCTATCACTGCACAGAAATGGCAAAAATAGGTCCTGTCCACAAATGTGGATGCTGTTACTGAAGGGGATATGAGCTATTTCTGTCAACTGATAGCAAGCTCATTGGTATGAGGCCTGAACTTTGTCACAAGTGAGATTCTCTCTCAACAACTGGTAAGTCAACCGCAACTGTCCTGACATTCAGCCCACGCACAACACCTCAGTGTTGCATTTCACTGCTTTAAAAAGTTTATTTTGGTTTGGATAAGGGCCACCTGCACCTCCGCATCAGCCAATACCTTGCTTTTTGAGCTCAAGCTCCTTCACAGTTCCTTTCCCTATCATTCCTCAATGCGACAGTACCTTGTTCTCGTCCTCGTTCCGCCGCACGTTCGCCCCACATACCATTTGAATCATCCTCTTGGTCAGTTGTACAGTCAACGTCCGATTTTTCAGCCTCCCTAGGGGCCGTGAAAATGTCCGAAAAATCGGGCAGTTCGAAAAAATGAATGCATGTCTTTTACTGTCCTTAGGAGCTCAGATCGCCACAGGCCCATCCGAAAATGCCAGCCAGTACACTTATTAGGCATATCAGTGCTCATACTGTGACACGAGATGGCAGGTACATGCGTGTATAATTAAGGAATACATACTGCGTCCCGTGGCAATTGACCTTCCCACGCTTGTTATGCTTCACCGCGTAACACCTTGGCTGGTAAGTGTGGTACGATTTTTATTAACTTATTCCTAAATGTAGAGCCACTAAAGCAAGTAAAACTGTGTTCATGCCAGCAGTTCACAGAGAACAGAGTACAGAAATTACACTACAGTTCAACCCAACTATATCGAACCCGTTTACATTGAATTATTCTTTATATCGAACTATTTCTGAACACGGTATAGTTATAATGAGTATATATAGCAAAAGTTACACTTACATCGAACAAAATAGCAGCAACTCCCGATATATCGAACGTCAAGTGGTGGAAAAGCGCTCCTAGCAGTTGGCTTTCCCTCGCAGTCACGGGGAAACCCGGCAGTGCAGCTCTATCAAACCGTTCTCCCTACCGGGACCGCGCTGCGTCGAGCGATCTGTCGACACCCCCCTGAAAAAAATGATCCTGGCCCGCCCGCAGCACTTGCTCAGACAGCCAATCAGAGGCTCTTGGGCCCTCGCTGTGCAAGCTGGTGCAAGTGCGAGTTGTCTCGCTGCTTTTCTGGTTCATTGTGTTTGTGCCTTGTGGGCCTTCTCCCGCAGTGTTGCCGTGATGAAGCGGCAGTATTCGCCTTTCATTGTGAAGCTTGAAATCATAAATCGGGTCTAACGCGATGAGAAGTCAGATATCCCCACAGTGTACAAGATTCCGAGGAGCACTCTCAGCACGATCTTGAAGAATAAGGGAGAGATTAGGGCTAAAGCGGTCAAACTCGTGACCCAGTGCCCATGGCACCCGACGCGTACACACGGCCATGTACAAGTGGTTCATCCAAAATTGCTTCAGACATGCCGGCTTCTGCATGCTCGGTGACGACTGTAAATTCTGATGAATGCGACAAAGCCGTTGCCGGTGTTGCCGAAGTTTGGAGCGAGCTCTCAGAATTTCCGGAAGCTGTTGACAAATCAATGATCGATAAGTTTGAGTGCAGATGATGGTGCCACGACCATGGGAGAGCCCGAAAACGAAGACTACATTGCCGACATCGTACCGAGCACAAGTGAAAGTGGGCACAATGAGGAAAGCAACAACGGTCCTTTGCCCAACTCCTCCGAGGTGATTGGTGCACTTGCACTAGTTCAATGCTTCTTCGCGAATGCGGAAGGTTGCGGCCTCAGCTGCTCAGACTCTTTAGACAATGCGGAGAAGTGCGAGCGTCGCAGGCAGCAAAATTGTCCAAGCAGAATAAAATACAGGGCTATTTCATGGGAAACTAAGCTACCGTATTTTCGCGATTCTAAGCACCCCCCGATTCTAAGCAACCCCCCTCTATTTTTGCCAAGAAGTCAGGAAAAAAGTTCGCATGCGCATCTAAGCACCCCCCCTATTTGTCAGGAAGAGCGCGTAGCCAAGGCCACCAAACGCGCTTGCTCACTCTGGAATCATTGCTCGGCGGACTTGCAGGCACGCGGTCGATGCTTCTGTTGGACGCCTTTCGCAGTCATCTGACCCCGGAGGTAGAGACAAGGCTTCGGAACATCAATAGCGTCATGGTTGTGACTCCGGATGGCATGACGTCAGTGCTGCAAACCCTCGAAATTTCAGTCAACAAGCCCTTCAAAGCCAATCTCTGACACGAGTACGAAGAGTGGGTGCGAGACCCTGACCGGAAGAAGACGCCGACAGGAAAGCTGCAGAAAGCGTCCCCATCAACCATTGCAAAGTGGATTTCGGACGCGTGGAAGAGGGTCCAAGTGGATATTGTGGTCAAATCATTTAAGAAGTGCTCGATCACAAACAACTTCGACGGAACGGAAGACGACCTGCTGTGGGACACCGAGAGCAGCGGTTCAAGCGATGCGACGAACTCGGGTGGCAGTGATAGTGACTGAGCATCCTACACAAGAGGTGGGTTCACTGTCTGCACCAATTTTTCTTTTGAATGTTTGCAAAATAAAATTTTATTTCTCGCACCCATCTCGTTGTGATGTCGCAGCGAAAAGAGGGAGGGGGGGTCATTCTAGATTTTTCGAATCTAAGCACTCCCCCTCACTTTGGGCATCGCGATCGTGAAAAAAAGGGGGTGCTTAGAATCGAGTAAATACGGTAGTTTCATCAATAAAGTGATTTTATAAATGGTATATGTTTTTATGACATCCAATTCTTTAGCAGGCTTATATCGAATTATGCTGTATATCGAACTGATAGGTGTTTATTTGCGAATTTGATATAGCTGGGTTCGACTGAATACGGTAGACTTCTGTTAATTCAATTTCGGCTAATTCAATTTTTCAATAATTGTATTCCGGCTGGCACCCATGTTTTTCTATGCACACAAACTTTTGTAAAATTGGCTTTTGCCAGATAAATTGAACTTGACCAGTCAGCAAGCACTCAGCTGACCTCTATGGTACCCAATAGCAACCCCTTTTGCAAAAGGATGAGTTGGTACGGTAACATGATCTTGAATTGTAATGCAAAGTGACACAGACAAAGACTAGAAGCAGAAAGTACTAGCACTCGTCCTGTCTGCTTCCAGTCCCTGTCTGTGTCACTTCATGCTACAATTCAAGATCAAGCAGCCCCTTTATTGGCAGCATCTATTTTCAGCGTGCCCTAGAAAGATTCTCAAGGAATAACCATAGCTCACAATTGTCTGATTATGGCAATTACCCAATTCTAACATGCCTTTTTTATTTTTCAAGAAAATTGAGCCAAAAATTGCCTGCACTGTACAACTGCATATGAAACCAAATTCGCCTTCGCGGAGTTTGTATGCTTTACAGCAACAGGGCATCTACCAAATTGACATTTCCAAATTCCCTGAGTTTTCCAGGCTTTCCCTGAGTGATGGAGAACTATGTTTTATGTCAAGACGGGCTGAAACCATATCGCCCGCTGCTGTCACTCTTAGTAAGCATATGAAAAAAATTTAAAAAAAAACGACTTAATCTAATTTGAATACTAAGGAGCAGTGTTTATGTTATTCAAAAAGAGAATAGAAGGGAAGGGTTAGTAAAATGCACAGCAAATAAAATGTCTTCGAAAAAATTGCAAATCGAGTCACACATTCTCAAATACGAATTAAAAGGAGAATCATACAGAAGCAAATATTTTCGAATATGAGCTGCTTCTAACAACTAATAGCAAGCTCAGTGGTCTGAGGCCCGAACTTTGTCACAATTGAGATTCTCTCTCAAAAGCTCTAAGTAAATCTCAACTGTCCTGACATACTCTGAGCCCGCGCACGACACCCCAGCGTTGTGTTTTACTGCTTTAAAGAGTTTATTTTGGTTTGGATGAGGGACACCTGCATCTCGGTATCAGCTAACACTTTGTTTTTTGAGCTCAAGCTCCTTCAAAACGGCGGCAGCGCGCTTCCTTTCCAGTTCATTCTTCAATGCGTAGATCCTTTCTGTTCTTGTCCTCCTTCCGACACTCGCTCGCCCCACGGATCATTTGAAGCATCTTCTTGGTCAGTTGGACAGTCCATGTCTGATATTTCGAACTTCCTAGGGGCCGCGAAAACGTCCGAAAAATCGGCCAGTTGGAAAAAATAAATGCATGTGATTTACTGCCCTTAAGGGCTCAAACTGCCACAGGCACATTCAAAAACGCCCTGAAGGCCTGTCGGTACACATATTAGGCATATCGATGCTCGTACTGTGACAGGAACTACCGGGTGCGCGCGTGTATAATTAAGGAATACATACTGTGTCCCGTGGCAACAGCCCTTTCCCACGCTTGTTATGCTTCACTGCAATACCTTTGCATATGCTTCACCAAGCAGCATTTCCGTGCAGAAGCGAAGCTGACTTTTGGGAACCGGCGTTATGCAACACACCGCATTTCCAAGCTTCTAAGCCAATCGCGAATACCACAAAGGTGGAGTCCGTGCCATTGCTGACAGCAGTGAATTCTTTTAATAAAAAACTGGCACCTAACGACAAGAAGCTTCATAGCGAACGTCGAAGGAGCTAGGCCTAGCATTGCCGCAGTGGTGGCTACGGCTGCCAGCGGATCTGCGTGCGATAGTGCCGGTTCGAAGCTGCGAGGTAATCAAAATGGCAGCGGTGGCGGCTTTGATTAATGCCATTCGGAGCTGTGGTCACGAAAAAACGCCCGGAAAATCTGGCGGCGAAGAGTTCTTGCATCTGAAATTTCAGATGTTCTGATACATTGACTCTATGGGGTACGTGGTCGTGCCGCGAAGCCATCCAAATTATCAGGAATCCAGAAAGTCGGTCGTTGACTGTACACTGGCAACTCCTCCAGCTGACAACAGGGCGTCAAAGATGATTCATTACGATTCCTGTCTGTTACTCAAGCCAGCATTACCGCTACTTTCGACCCTTCGAAAAATATTACAGCTAATTTTCTTTGATAGAGGCACAAATTCCTTGAGTTTTTCCAGACTACTCAAGATCCCTGAGAATTCCCGGTTTTCCCGGTTGGTAGACACCCTGTGCAATAACAGGAATGTATTGAGACATAACTGAATATGAAAAGCCATGCAGTGAAGCCAACTTTAGAAAACTGGCCATCATAAACCAGCTCAATATTCTGCAGCTTCTCCTTGTTTTTTTAAGCATCAAGCAACCATAACAGTAGGCAGCAAACAAGCACACCTACACAATGCCCAAAGTCATAACCAAAGTGACTTTTCACTTTGTTTTTCCAACTGCATAGTGGAAAGATATCAAGGCCTTCCTTTGCTTTGCACTGACACTAGACACTGGAAGAAAAAGAAATAACTCAGAATTGCATGGCAGCCAGGCTGGTTGTGGAACGTACCATTGCTTTCTTGCGCTGGGAGCGTGCCTGCTTCACTTGCTGGGTGTATGCCTGAAGCTTCTTTTCCAGCACGGATACTGCAGACAAAACATCATGAGGCCTTTACTGGAATGTTTTAGCACCACACCATGCACGATCCGAGATGTACATGGGACCATGCACAGCTACTTTACTGACTTTACTGAACTATCAAGAGCTGCATAGACCTTTAATTTAAATGTGAAATAATATTGAGGCAAACCCTCTGGCACCGAATGAGCCTGACATCTCACTCTCTCTAAACTGTTACAGTAGATAGGCAGAATTAAGCGGTAACAACAGGGAAAAAGTGATGCAAATTTTAAGTATGTTTTTCACAGCATGGCACAAAAAGATTGTACCACTAGCAAAACTTACCTAAGGAACAGTCAGAAAGCATGCATAATAGGCAAACATTGCAATGAAAAATGCACCATATCTGTATGAATACAATTTGATGACAAATATAATGTAATGGTTTACTTTTGTTGGTGCCAAAATTTTTAAAAAGATAACATTGTAGTTAATAATACAAAGTAACGCCACAATGGTATTTCTGTGTGTTCTATGTCTGCAAATAAAGAATTGAATTGAATTGAATTGAATGTGACTTAGCCGCGAGATCGAAGCAGAACACTTGAGCGCAAGGTGTTCTTGTTCTCCTTGAAAGCAGTGTAAAAATGACATCCTGCCATAAGCGAGGCAGAGGATCCACAGAACCACTGTAGAAGAAAGGCCCTATGCAAAGTATGCCAGCACAGTTGCATTCACACAGCTATGCTGACACACACCACCCTTGCTGACATTAAAGAGCTCTTCCCATTGCTGACCTCTGAATCAGACCTACGGCCCCTCCCATACGTTAACCTTTGTAACCTTCTTTGGACACATAAGGGTGAGCTTTCCTGCAAAGCTAGTGTTGCAGGAAAGGCAGCTTTGAATCAGCCGCCACTCTTGCTGGCTCAATCCGCTATGCCTTGATAAGTGAAAATGAAGAAGACAAATCTTGAACCTTGGAAGAAAATTCAAAACCATGTTTTGAACATGAAACGAGGTGTTTCTCAAGCTGCAACAATGCTAAGTGCTGGGAGAGTAGGAACACGGTCAACCAAGACAAAAACCAGTGAAAGAAATGTATACACAAGGTACAAGGAGTACATACGACGTATGCCAAACTACCTGAACATTATTGCTGACGTAACCCCACAAGTTCTCACCATGCGCATGTGCCAGCACGGAGGAACACTACACCCACCACGTGTTACACACTTGGACTTCTCACCACAATCACGGTTCTAGACATGAACAATCTTTTCCAGCTAGGGCGAGTGATGGTACACTGGTGCATATGTCATTGCGCTTGAAGAATTTCTCCGGTAGTTCACATCTTTAGGAATGGAAGCGGCCAAGGAAGTTTTGGAGCAGCTCTGGGAGCAGCAAATTTGGCACTTTGGAGCAGGTTTAGAGCATGAATTGTTCGTTTGAGAACAGTAATTAAGCATCTTCGAGCAGCATGGTAAAGATCAATATGAGTGAAATAAAGGCAGATTAAGAAAAGGTGTTCTTTATTTTACTTTGCAGAACACTATTAGGTCCGGCAAATCAGTTCTGCGGAAGCCGACTAGGCGAAAAGAATTCATAACAGGAAAAACTTCTCATCGATCCGACTGTAGCACAAAGCTGCAAGGGAAACCAATACCAGCTATCATTAATTACCTTACTTATTTAATAAGGTGCCAATGCAAAGGTTGTAGAACATGTTGAGATATGACTGATACCAGTGTACAAAGCAACCTAGGTCTTGTGTGCTCCTTTTTTCCAACAAGAACAAAAAGCGAAAAAAAAACAAGTAAAAGCCCGTGAAATGAAAAGAAATCACATGACAATGTAACCCCACACCAGTAATAATAGCGGTCTCAGTCTACACGTCGTCATCTAGTACACTGTGTATATTACGAACGTGCACCGTCTTGTAACAGTTTGGAAAGAAAGCCGTTACAAGATCGTACTACCTCACGTTTAATAAGAACCGAAGATTTGCACCAAAAACTACTGACGTGTCAAGCAAAAAGCATTGGCACTCATTCCCAGTACCCAAATTTGATGAGGTTTGCATAAAGATTTATGCAATCTTTGATGTGCAGAAGCGTCGTCACGGTCACAATGTACTTCTCTTACTTTTTTTTTAAATTTCACTAGCTTTCTTTTTCGTTAAAGAAAAGGTCTTCATGAATCCTACGTCACTTGAAATGCTGTTAGTGGCCATTTCTCAATGTCACCCACAAGTTTTTCATTGACATCTCATGGAATAGGTAAATTTATAAATTTAGCTAATTAAACATATTTCTGCACAATGAACGAAAAATTTTCACAGTGAACAACACCCATCATGGTACAGTGAACGCCATTCACATAGTACCCTCTGGTAATTTTTCACTCTTGGCAACCTTCATTTAAGATTGCAGAACACTGCAGAATAAATGTGGAGTGACATACTGGTCAGGGCATGTTGGCCAGTTTTTCACATCGTTTGCTGAGTGAGAAACTCTAAGATATTTTTGAAAACAATAAAGAGATAAAAATGTTATGTGGCTTTCCAGTCTGCATCGTCAACAAATATTTTGAATAAGCTCGACTATTTGGGCTTATTCACGGTTCCGTTACAGGCACCATAAAGCAAATGTAAAATGGCAAACGATATATTGTGCGCCAAACGATAGGTTATTAAAATTTCCAGACTCGATCAGTGCAAATCGCGTTGTGAACATCGTTGCCGCGAACACAATTCCAGAGGTTCACTTTTTCTGCAAACTTTTAATTCCGACCATCATCTGGCCACTAAGGTTGACTAAACACAAAACTTTACATCCTTGGCTTGCCTTCTCGGAAGCAAAAGCCTGATATTTTGTGGTGTGGCCATGCAGAAAATAGCATCACCTGAGTGCAAATTTGAGTGACTATTGTGGTTGCCATTGAATATTTATGACTAAGAAGTTTCATGAAAGCAAACAGGTCATTTAACGGCGCCAAACTATCATCCTGGTAACTGGACATGGTGCATGTGTGAAATAGATTATGAATGTCTCATGCATGGCATTTGCCCATTAATCGACATAGACCTACCAAGTGAGTGTGAAAGTAAACGCTAAAATGTTTAACAAAACTGATACGCTACACGCTGAGCAATCTGTACGACCTTATTTATTCAGCGTGGCTTTCCTTCCCGACTGCCCCATGAAATGAGCGGCAGTTCAAATCATATTTAGCTAGTCTACGTATCCACAAACGCATAACACTTATATAAAACATTAGTAACGCATTGTATAGCACAAAACAGTTTTCATTTTTTTGCAGCCTAGCAACAAACACTCCAAAGGCGATGCTGAAACGGATTGCTTATGCTTGGATTGCAGGGCTAGGCACTAGCCAACGCATGACTATAATTGTGCGGCAGCCACTGAACATACACATCCTGCTCAATTTCGTGACTTCCGAGTTTTGGTGCAGGTTGATGCAGCTCAATGGTCTGGCCCAAGATGGCCCAAGATGGCGCAAGATGGCGCAATTGGTGCAGCACTTTCATACCTGCATTTTGCCCCTGCCAATAAATGTTACCATGCTAAATAATGAAACATAATCACATCAACCTGCAGTGATGGGGTAAATGACCATGCAGTAAAACCTCGTTAAACCGTACCCGCTTAAACAGTATTTTCGTTTCAAAAGTAGTAATTTAATTAATTAATTTAATTATGGGGTTTTACGTGCCAAAACCACTTTCTGATTATGAGGCACGCCGTAGTGGGGGACTCCGGAAATTTCGACCACCTGGCGTTCTTTAACGTGCACCTAAATCTAAGTACACGGGTGTTTTCGCATTTCGCCCCCATCGAAATGCGGCCGCCGTGGCCGGGATTCGATCCCGCGACCTCGTGCTCAGCAGCCCAACACCATAGCCACTGAGCAACCACGGCGGGTGCAAAAGTAGTAAAGTCAAATTCCCTACTCAGCGGCCATTGAACATAATGTGTTTTGTATCCGCATAAACTGTACCAGCTTATTGTGTGCGTATCGGTTAATATGTAGTGTTTACACCTTTAGTTGTGCAAACACGGCGGTGCATCGTCTCCATTGAGCAGCCCAGCAGAACAATAAGCCTCAGAGATCAGCACAACGGCTTCCAAGTGCCCTGTGCATTTGCGCGTGAAGCCACATCATTGTGGCGCCATGCCACAGGGCGTTGTGGCGTCGTGCAAGCGAGAGCTCGCATCATGCTGAAACTCGGATAAAAAGGATGCCGGGTGCTTAGCATAGGAGAAAAATTAGACATTGTTCGTGCTATCGAATGTGACGCGAAAAGTTGGCGCTGGCACGCGACATGGATCTACTGTTGACTATGGTGTGTAGCATTTGGAATGCGAAGAAGCTGCTCAGCAGCGATGCTGCAACCGCAAAGAAATGTCGGCTACGAGGTCCGATTTTTTGCCATCGTTGATTCTGTTATTGCCGAAGTGTCGCTTAGCGACAGTGATAAGGACGACACGGAAAGCGATAGCACGGGCGATTCAGGCCCGGCAGTGGCAGAAGCTGCGCGTTAGATTAGCCTCATGAATGCTATCGTCGCTACGAGAACAGCACCCCGCAATGAAAAGGTGCCCCGCGACTTCTGCAACGCTACCGCGCCTGTGCACGGAGATTATGCAATGCCAATGAGGAATCTGCCATGCAAGTGTTTGCCGAGAAGAGGGTGCTGGCTGAAAAGCTGGCTCACAGCTTCAGCAAGTTTGAGGTCACTGTTGTTGCTGCTAGGCCTCCGCGGCATCAAACGAAAATAACACGTTTGTCGCATGAAGTAAATAAATACTGCATGTTTTTTCCCTTTTCATTTCACTCTCTCCAAGTTCCGTTTTTGACAGGTAAATGGGCGATCTCATGCTATTTCGGTTAAGCAGTACTACCGTCTTACTACTGTACTACATACTTTTTCTGAGGTCTGGCCAACTACGGTTTAATGAGGTTTCACTGTACTCTCCCAATGCCATAGGTCGGCATACTCACTAACGAATACACTGACTCATGCTCGCTCGGCACTTTTATCACAGGCACGAGATAGAGCGTTAGCGAGTGGACGTGAGCATGAATGGCAGTGAGTGCCGATGTGTTTGAGTGGACGAGAGTGTGAACACGAGTGAATGCTGGTTAACATGATTATGAGTGAGAGCCAGAGCTGGTGAGCTTGAGTGGATGTACTCTATTTACTCAAATCTAACGCGCACTTTCTATTTGATAAAATGGGTCCAAAAATTCTGTGCGCATTAGAATCATGTACAACTCTAAATCTGCTTTACCATATGGCCATCGGCATCTCAATATGGCCGCCTCGTATGCGCTTCGAGTCTAGTTGCCGTAGCTTCCTTCGTGTGCTGTAGTACTTGTGCTTAGGTTAGTCCACCGTTCGTCTTCCCGTTTTCTGCAATTGCTCTATCAGCATAGAAGTGCCGACTGTGAAGACCGACCAAGTTCATCATGATGCCACAATTAAAAGGAAAGTGATCGTGTGTGCAAAGATGGACGGAAATTGGGCCACATCACGGGCATTCGAAGTTCCTGAAACTTGCATGAGGGACTGGTGCAAACAGAAGGAGAGGCGTTCTACTCTGGTGGCTGCTGGGTACGGCATGGCCACGTGTCCCCTATCTTGAAAGTTATCTGTGATGTGGACAGAGACAACACACCTAGGCGCACCGTGCTGTGTTCTCGTCACTTAGTTCGCATTGAAGCAAGAGGCAGCACGAAGGTCAATTCACTCGCTCCTGCTTCCACACTTCCTCGTTCCAATGTTTTGATAGCAACTTCCTGTGGTCATCGAGTGAGACGTGTTCATGTTTGCTTCGGCGCGTGTGACACCATGCTTGTTAATTTAGTTAGTAAGTGAATGTTTACATGCTTATACGGCTGATAAAACTACTATCCTTGCTTTGTATACCTGTCTACTAATCTGCTATTGCAATCGATGCTTCACCTTTTGGGTGAAACTGCAACTTTTTTTCTTCATCGCAACTTTAGGGCATTGGGAGTAAATCTGTTTTTCCAAACAAGAGAAAGTTTCATTTCTTTATGAAAGAATGAGGTGCATGGTACTGTAAAGGCCTTTTCTTTTTTTTAGGTTACGGCAAACAGGTGCGCATTACAATCGAGGGCATGTTAGAATCAAGTAAATACAGTATGTTCTGTGTGTACCGGTGAGTTGGAGTAGATGCAAGTTGAGCATGCAGGTTAATGGGAGAGACCATGAACATGAGTATGTAAGTATGAGTGAGGATGTAGTCTCCAAAAACATTGATGAGTGAGTGTCCACTTATTCTGCCAATACATGCCTGGTGCTACTTCGCTTTTGCATTCTCTCAGCACTTGTGTATGCACTTATTTCGCTGGTTCCCATTTTAGTTTTTCAAGCTGTCAGTTCAAACCAAAACATGTACATTAAATAAGCTATCAGTGCGAGATGTACTGACAACTTCGTGCGCAGTTTATTTGTCTTGCTGCACAACTATTAATATTGTGCCCTTGTGCACATTCAAGAGCACTTTCACTAAATATCAAGCTGCAGTTCCTTGTATGCACACAGCAACAAATCCAATCATCTCATAATCAATGCAATGCTGCTTGAAGGTGACCTTGCCACCATGAGGGGCGAGCATTCCGTAAACAATAAAAACAGATTTTTACTCTGAAAAACACTTCTGTTACCATACTATTGTAGCAATAAAGGGGTCAGGCAGAGAAGAGAACTGTACTCGACAACGCGTGTCGCCAATTATTCATGCACTAAATCTGTTTTATCGTTATGCAAAAAAGAGGTGAGGCGTGCAGACAGGACACAAGAGTAGAGAAGTGGACAATACGAATGCCGAGTGCATTGGCATTCGTGTTGTCCACTTCTTTACTCTTGTGTCCTGTCTGCACGCCTCACCTCTTTTTTTGCATAATGAATCCTTACCAACTAGCTCAGCTTTCTGTCGTTCTGTTTTATCGTGCGTGATCACTTATTCTTCATCAGCCACCACCTAGCGGTGGTCAAAGTATTATTATTAGTATTATTATTATTTATTATTATTATTATTATCATTATTATGATTATTATATACAAAGGAATCAACATCGATGGAGGCAACACTACACAATGTAGCATTCTATCATTATGCATTAAAAGCGCTCCTTCATTGGATGAGTAGTCTCACTGAAGACAAAAACAAGGCATGAACCACAGTTTTTGAGAACATCATCAGATGTGCAGTGGCTAAATACAGCATCCCAACAGCATTGCTATTTCAGGCCTCCAGTACATTCTAAGAAATGTTTACACCCTTTGGAGCGCCCCTTCTGCCACATAACACTAATCGCCATCTGCCTCGATGCGTTTCCTTTCTTTAACGCTGCGAGCCCGGTACTTTCCAGTAACGAACAGCATGCGCGTTATCAGCATGATAGCATTCCCAACAAGAAAGTAGCGGGCGCGACGTTTTCAAGAAAGGAAACGCATCAAGACAGATGACGATTATTGTTGTGTGGCAGAAGGGGCAGTGCAAAGGGTGTAAACATTTCTTAGAGTGTATACCACCAATAAGGTAACAACAATGAATATACGTACATCAGGGTAAAGCTCTCTCATACATTTTACCATTCTGTGCCATTGGCACACAGACAAATCACCATGACAAGCTCCATCGAAATCACAAAGCACCTGTAACAATTTAAGGCCCTGCTATCACTGCCCAAGGATAACCTGACTTGAAATCAGTTCTTATGCACAGTGACCGTGCAATTTTCATGCAGGACAAGTAAGCACTGGAGGAGTTCACTATTTCGACAGCTCTGGCCAGAAGCAAATGACTGCTGGGACAACTGCACAAGGTGAGGGCCAACTTGCCTCGATTTTCCTGGGTCTTGGACCTGCAACGTGGAGAGGACCAACAGTAAACAGCTGCTTTCACTGTTTTGGGGCTAATTGGCAACTATATGAGCAAGCGTACATTCAAATAAAGGACAAGCTCAAAACAAGCATCTGTCATCATCAGCAATGGCTCATACCCCCGTAAGCAAGCAAATATGCAATAACTCATCCCTCTGTAGGCAAGCAAGAAATGCACCGTCTCACACCCCTTAACGCAGAGACTATACAAGCGCTCAGCAAAGTGAAGCAAACAGTGCATACATTCTTTGGAATCACGCATACAACATACAGAACGGCATACTTTCAATAAAGAACAAGCACAAAACAAGCATTCAAACCACATAATTGATGATAAGGCACTCCTGATAACAATGGGAAGCACATAGCACTCCCCGCATATGTTTCCTAGTAAAGATTACTGCTGCACAAGCAACCGCGGCAACCGCGGCAACAGCGGCTTGCAACGTGGAGAGTGACGTCCCTAGCCTTTCGTATATAAAAGAACCAGCCTAGCAACTGATTTCAACATTGTAGCAGCACCACTATGGGCAGAAGCATGCTGTCAAAATTACCATTACTCCCATTATTACTATTACTTTAAGCTACCATTGCTACCATTACTCTAAAGCAATAGAGCATTGCATACCACCCTCAGCAGTTGTAGTGGTGGCTTTTCAACAGCTTCGCAGGGGTGGGATTGCGAGTCAATTCTTATTCTTTGTCTAAGCATGCTTTGTAAACAAGCATGTTTACGACTATTAGTATTGATTTCGTGAATTTACTGGAGCCATACATGCCATGGATGCAGCTGATGCAGAGCATTGCAAAATTGACACCATGAATGACTGGGTGCACTTGCTGCTATAGCGAACAAGCTTCTCATTGTAATCGTCAACACGTGCATTACTAACTTACAGCCAGCATGGCCATATAGCATGCTGTATGTTAGCAACCCAATCAGGCTTCCAGTGCAAATTCTTTTGTGTATATCAGTCTTGATATGCACAAATATGCGCACGCACTTCACTCCTTTCCATTTACATTTCCACACTAAACATTTCATTTTTCTTGGTTTGTAGCGTGAAGGGACACAGACTACGTTACAGACTAGGACACAGAATACTGTCGCGATGCAGAACAGGACGTGCTGGCAAGAGACGATGACGAAGAAGTGTTGTTGCTGGGGCGCTTCGGCCGTCATGTTCTGGTGTCAGTTGGTTGGTACTTTCAACATTTGTCTTCCATAAACAACATTCATGCTTGTCTCTGCCTCACAACATTTTGGTGGATGTGTGGGGTACCAACAGGGAGCTCCGCAGTGGTCGCCGCATGAGCCCTGACACAATGATCGACAGCCAAAGCGCCACAATGACCGACCGCCCACAACCGGTGCCGCAGACTCTGACTTCCGTCGTGTTGTCTCAGCTGCGAGACGCAGGGACCTTCAATGGCATCGATGGTATGGACGTTGAAGACTGGATTTCCTCGTATGAGCATGTAAGCAAAATAATGGGTGGGACCCAACGCTAATGCTAGCGAATGTGATATTCTACCTCCAAGACACAGCGCTAGCATGGTACGAGACCCCCTGACATGACATAACGAGTTGGGACGTCTGCAAGCAGAAGCTTTTGGACCTCTTAAGAAAGCCTTTTGGCCGTCAATTGGCAGTGAAGAAGGAGCTATCGACCTGTGGTCAAATGTCGACAGAATCTTATGTGGCATATATTCTAGATGTCCACACGCTCTGTCGTAAAGTTGACAAAGACATGAATGAGACCAACAAAATTGGCCACATCCTGAAGAGCATAGCAGATGACACATACAACCTGCTTATCTGTAAGAACTATGACTCGGTAGATGCAATCATCAAAGAGTGCCGCAATTTCGAACTGATGAAAAGTCGCCATATTACGGAGCAGCTCAGCAGGCTACCAAATACAGCTTCGACATCTTTGTATGATGAACAGCCACGTGGACCTCCTTAGTCTGGACAAGAAAATTTGACACAGTTAATTCGTCACGAGCTCGAGGCCACGTCTCCCGCCGTTCCTTGTCAGCATTGCCCAGACAATGCATGTTCTGTCTCGCTTATACAGGCCGATGTCAAACAAGATATGGCAAATTTCGGCCTCCCATCTCTCTGCCCCATTCGTGATGCCGCTGTCAGTCAGGACCGGCCCAGCTCAACCACTGCTTCCCCGTTTTCAGTGGTTCCAACTCGCCGTCGTAGCCCGGCCGACTGGAGAACACCGAACAATAGACCGATTTCCTAGTCGTTGGTCATCGCCCCTAGCTGGAGCTTCCCGTCCGACCGTCCAGATCAAGGTGCTCCCCGTTTTCCTGTGCATCCTTCATCTACAAATGCTGACAACATACCTATGACCTTTCGAAGCAGCCAGTCACCATCGCCCCTAAGTCGTCGGTCTCATTCACCGCAGGCCCGCCGCTCTTCTTCCTCCTCATTCATGCAATAGGAAAACTAAGTCAGTGCAGCTCCCAGAGATGGTGCTGCATCAACGACCCGACCTGCAAATCCTCTGATCACATTGCCAACCCTTGGAAGTATATTAGACGTTGAGGTGGATGGAGTCCCAGTCAACTCCCTCGTTGAAACCGGTGCACAGATGTCTGTAATGAGTGCCACCCTTCGCAAAAGACTCAGAAAGGTCCTCACGCGTACCATGCCGTGCACAGTACGTGTTGCCGACGGCAGTACGCCACCGGTTGTCGGCATGTGTAGAGCACGAGTAACGATTGCCGGCCATCAAACCACCATCCTATTTATTGTGTTAGAGCGCTGTCCACATGACCTGATTTTAGGGCAGGACTTTCTTTCGAACCAATCTGCCCTAATAGACTACGCTACAGGTGCTGTGCAGTTGGACCTTCCTTCTGACAGCTACTTTCTTTGTGATGCACATCATCCGTCACTGTGTTCTGCCAAATTCGCCTGGTTACCACCTTAAGCCGCTAATACTGTACCTTTTAATGCTTGACCACATGTTCCTGATGGCAACTATATTGTCTCTCCGCTTGTCGATGTTATTCTACAGCGTGGCGTGGCGCTCCCAAGTACCATTGTCACCATTGTCAATAATTCTACTTGGCTTCCCGCTCTCAACTTTGGGTCTGTCGCACTTGTTCTTCCCAGTAACATGACAGTGGCCTGTCTGACACCTGTGCACGAGTACCAGATATCTCCACTCATGCCCACTACTTCTGCCTCTGTAAGCCCTATCGTCGCATGTTCCCGTTCAATTTCATGACCCTACCACAACGTCGATAAAATGATCACTACCAACCTCTCTCCAGCTCAAACTGAAGACCTTAGGCACATTCGGCTTATTTACCGCGATATTTTTTATTTCGATGACCGCCCGCTCGGCCAGACAGCCATAGTCACTCACCCGATTCATATCGACAATGCAAGTCCCGTCCATCGCTGCCCCTACCGCATGTCTGTTGCAGAGCACAGCATTATTCAAAGCGAAGTCGCTTTGCCTGCTGCTACTGGCAGATCGCTGTTGATGAGAAGGATCGCAAGATGACAGCCTTTGTTATGCCTGATGGACTTTTTCAATTCAGAATCATGCCCTTCAGGCTTTGCAATGCCCCAGCGACATTCGAGAGAATGACGGATACCCTTCTCCTAGGCTTGAAGTGCACCATCTGTCCGTGCTATCTTGACACCGTAATAATGTTTGCTCCTACTTTTGAAACCCACATTGAGTGTCTCTCGAATGTCCTTGCTGTGTTTCATGCTGGGAGACTTCAGCTCAACTGGTCGAAGTGTCACTTTGGCCATCATGAAATAACCGTTCTCAGGCACCTTGTAAACACCAATGAAATTCAGCCCGACACAGCCAAAGTTCGAGCCATGCAAGACTTTCCTGTGCCATGCTCAGTTAAGGACGTTCGCAGCTTCACAGGCTTATGCTTGTACTTTTGTCGCTTTGTTCAATATTTTTGTGACATTGCTCGCCCTCTCACCCAGCTTTTAAAGAATGACGTTGCTTTCACATGGGGACAGCAACAGGCCGAAGCCTTCACAGCACTCATGACGAGCTCCCCAATTTTATCCCCCTTTTGACCCTTCAGCACCTACTGAAATCTGTGCAGATGCTAGCGGTCACGACATTGATGCTGTTCTTGCCCAGATTCAGCGTGGTCAAGAATGCATTATCGCTTACGCAAGCCGTCTTCTGTCCATGGCCGCACGCAACTATTCTATCATGGAACGAGAGTGCCTAGCGCTGGTTTGGGCGATAGCAAAGTTTCACCCAAACCTATTTGGTCGCCATTCCCGCATAATTACCAACCACCACTTGCTCTGCTGGCTCTCCTCTTTAAAGGACCCTACAGGGCGTCTTGGGCGTTGGGCGCTGGACATAGCACTTACAAAAGTGCACTTTCTCTGTAGTGTACAAATCCAGCCGTTTACACCAGGACACCGACTGCTTGTCCTGCCACCCTGTTGAGCCACCGGAAGCCACAGACCTCGAATCCGTCACAAGCATTATATCCATCTCGGGCTTCCTCAACTTGGCGATGAACAGCGCCGTGATCCCATTTTGCAAACCATCATGGATCGGTTAAGCTCGCCAACTCCTGATCCTTCCCTTTGTCTCTTCTGTATTTCCGATGGAGTCCTGTACAAATGCAACTTGCTTGATGGTGCTAACTTACTGCTAGCCATACCAGGGCGCCTTCAACGCACAGTGATTCAACAACTCTACAACACGCCCACTGCTGGGCATTTCAATAATACTGGCACCTATGAGCAAGTTCAGTGCCATTTCTTTTCGCCTGAGCTCTACCGCTCTGTGCGCCGGCATGCGAGTGCTTGCGACCTGTGCCAATGCCAGAAGCCCACTCCCATGGCTCCAGCTAGGCTTTCACAGCCCATCGATATTCCCACCGAGCCTTTCTTTCGTGTGGGGCTTGAATCACTAGGCCCTTTCCCTTCCTCAACTAAGGGCAACAAATTGGTTGCAGTTGCAACCGATTACACCACGCACTTGGCCATTACGGGAGCTCTGCCTACAAGTAGTGCCACTGATGTCGCGGATTTCCTCCTACACAACATCACCCTGCACCATGGTGCTCCACGTCAGCGCCTCACGGATCACGGAAGTTACTTTGTGTCAAAGGTCATTGATGATATGCTCTGCCCATGCTCTACTGAGCATCAAATAGCCACTGCTTACCATCCACAGACTAACAGTCTCACAGAGCGACTGAACAGAATGCTTACCAACATGCTAGCTATGTACATTTCTCCAGACCATCAGGACTGGGACGTTCTTCTGCCATATGTCACCTTCGCATACAATTCGTCCCGCCATGACAGTGCAAGTTACGCGCCATTTTATCTACTGTTTGGCCATGATCCCATTTTGCCCTTGGACACTGTATTTCTACAAGTCGATGCAATTTCTATGGCAGCACAGGCCTGTCAGATTGCCTGCGCTCGCCAAGCTTCCCAGAAGTCCCATTGCAATACGCATCATAGGGACATGCAGTATTTACCTGGCTCCCTCGTGCTTCTGTGGTCACCATCTCGTCATGTGGGCCTATCGGAAAAACTTCTATCGCGATATTCAGGTCCCTACCAAATCCTGCGACAGCTTTCAATGTGACGTACAAGAGTGCTCTCGAAGAGCCAGGCCCATCGTCCGTACAGCCAAAAACTGATGTTGTTCCTGTCTCCCATTTAAAGCCGTACATGCGTGCCTTTGCCGGGCCATAATCGCTTGCACCGGGTCGGCGCTCCAACCCCAGCAGTGTAGTGTTGCGATGTCGAACAGGACGTGCAGACAAGAGACAATGACAAAGAAGTGTTGTTGTTGCTGGGGTGCTTCAGCCGCCATGTTCTGGTGTCAGCTGGTGCCTTCAGCATTTTCCTTGCATAAGCAACCTTCGTACTTGTCTTCGCCTCGCAACGATACGTTACCGTACCAACTTGCCCAATTGTCCATCCTTTTGCATTTCATTTTTCGTGGCTTAATGACACTCGAGATGTCGCAAGCGTTGTGCCGCAAAAAAAAATTGTGACAAGGTCTCTACTGGTGTACTTCAAGTGCTCTTGCTCTATGTTGTGATGCAATAACTCACAGGTTGCTGTGTAACCTTGTAGCTCCTGTTAGCTAAAACAGCACTTTATTACAAATATCTTATGGTCCCTTTGGTGATAGTGCCTATAATTTCAGGCAAGAAAAAATTAGTATTTGACAAAATCTGCACAACATTCTTGCAACACAGGTGCTTCAAATGACTTTATTCGAATGTCCTTAGACTCCAATATGACTGGTGTGATGCTCAGATGTTCGTCACAAGTGACGCACGCCCATTTGAACATTTCCCATTTCCGTTTGCAACACCTAAGTGTAACAAATGCACAATAATAAAATAAACATCAAATCTAAGTGGACACATGTATTTACCCAATTTGTGGTCATTCCTGTCAGGGGCCATTTTGCGAATGATGCAATGCAGAACTGAGGTAAACTGATGCTCAGGTAAATGAATGCATGTTGATCAATTTATTTCAGAAAACTTGTTCATTCCTGAGTCTATCAACAGTATTTCTGCACTGTTTGGCAAACCCTCTCCTGCCTGGATTCACACTGCAGGTCCCTGAGGTCCTGATTGTCAAACTCTTCTAAAGTGCTCTCATTCTAGGATGTTTGGTGACCATTCGAAGGCAAGGTATAGTTATTCAAGGCACTAAAATCATCTTCTAATCACTGAAATTACTTTAATTACAGGATGCATGCACATAGCTAGATAGATAGACAGTTAAACTTTATTAAAAGAATAATCAGAAGAATCGCTAATGGTCGGGGCCCCTAGTCCAGGGCTCCGCTGGCTCTTGCCATCTTCTCAGCTCTCTGTATCAGCTTGAGCTGGTCGTCGAGGGCCGAGCTGGACAGCAGTGCCTCCCATTGCTTCCTCGCGGTGTTCGTGTCGGGGTGTTCTCTGTTGTGTAGTGTGCACTCCCACGTAATGTGGTATAGTTCGGCATGCGCAGAAAACACTGCCATCCTGTCAGCGCTTCACACCAAAAATCGCACGAGAATCCCTTCAAGCATGGAGGAAGGAAAAAGATTAACTGCTGCCATCGTCTGGAGGCACTGCAAGGTGCACTTAACAGTTAAAGAATTCACGAAAGCTGGCACAACTAACCCACATGACCAGCAAGCATGAGCAATCATGCATGTCAGGCGCTTCCCGACATCGGATCAAAGCGAATATTTTCGCGTGTCTGGAGAGGCCTAACAAATGACCTCAAAACGTTAAACTATTTGAATTAGTATTAAAAGTTGCCACATGAAAAGTATTTAAAGGAACCAAAGCCTCTCCCATTACAGGGTGACTGAGCCAGCAGAGCTCATCTGGTGTGCTGGCCCCGCTGGCAAGAATGGTCGTGGGCCCACTCTCATATGCACATTGAGAGCTCATGGGATGAACAGAGAGAGGATTCATGAATCCTCTACAAGACGTCACCACAGGTTCGTGTGTGCGCTAACATGGTCATGCATTATCACACGTCAATGCAACGGAGCAATGCCAGCTGCAATGGCAAGGGACCGATATCCTGAAGATGAAGTTAACAAAACGCAGGCTATTTATTCCTCGCTACCAATTTCCTCTGGAACACCTCAGGCACAATTCGAGGCATTTTTATAGTCTCGGCGCAGATGCGGCACTTTGGAGCCACAGGCACAGCTGTCTCGCTCCTGTCCTGCAGGCTGCAGTTGGTGAACACTGCCCCGCTTGCTCGTCTCACTTGAATGCCTCATGCAGACACTGAATGCTGGCACACCAAAAAGATTACAAAGCTGAGCTGGACCACCTTACTGTGAGCGGAGGTTTGGCAAGCCAGAAGAGAGAAACTTACAGCAATGTCACCTTGACGTTTCCCTACTAGCTCCTTGTAATGTTTCCAGTTTACTCAGGTCTAATTATTTGTCTGATTAATCTAACACCATTCACTCAGGTATAAATAGTTGTTCGTTAGGCAAGGATTACACAGCATTCTAACGGGAACCAAAGAATGAATATAGTGAGTTCCGAAAACATTTTCTATGCAAGATGCCCCCAACACTAAAAAAAATAGAGCTTGAAATCTGTGATAAATGTACGCAATGTACACAATAAATGCACGCAAAGTGTTTGACCACCTACACCAGTTTAGTGTTTCTCCTTTTCATTCTCATAATGCCCCTGTAGAAATTGGATAACTCTTTTCGGAGCAGCACTGTGAATTGGCACAAGATTTGAAGTTGTTGCTACACTGCAAGCACTTCGGAATGTGAGACAGAGGATGTCATGCTGGATGTGTCCCTAAAGATGAAACTTTAGTGATTACCCTTTCCGCTCAAACATGTTGTAAAATGCAGATACTGTCCTTGGGCAACTGCCGAGCCAATTAGAAGTAAATTATTGGCATTTAAGCGAGGCTGTTAAATTGTAGTGATTCATGGTACCAGAATTTATATTTAGGCTATCAAAATATTAATGAATAAAAATTAACTAAATATGCTAAATTTAAAAGAAATGGAGGTTGCAAATTTCAAATCAGAACTATGAGCCAACACTGGCTGCAACACATCTTCTGAGTGCAGAAAACCTTGCAAGCATCCCACCCACCCTCAGGGTAGGTGGGAAAGCAGAACACGCGATATACTGAAGAAATTCGGTAACAACAAGGACACCACATTTGTAGACGCAGCTAGATACAGACACAAGCACGCCTATACAGCAGTGGTGATAAATTACGAGGGAAAATGCATGACGAGCGCTACAGCCAACACGCCACATATAAAAACTGCAAAGGAAATAGCTATCGCGTTAACCATAGCACAAACACAAGCAGACATAATCGTCAGTGATTCCCAGACGGCGATACAAAACTTCGCCAACAGCCGAATCTCCCTACGGGCACTATGACTACTAAAATTAGGTAATAACCACGACAAAAGTGTCTGTCTCATCTGGACACCCGCTCACGCACTACCCGACGGTAGCAATGAGGCGGCGCACCGCATGGGTCGAGAGCTTACGGACCGAGCCTCAGTTAACCTCTTTTCACCGACTACCAACGAGTGGGTGTGGGAAGATCGAATGACTAGATTTTATGAAACTTCTTTCACAAAATTTCCCAAAATTAAGCAAAAATCAGTCTGTCGAATAATGGCAGTTACAAACCACATCCTATCTGAGTTCAGCTACCGTGCACCTAATACACCCAGATTTATACATGACTGACAAGTGCAGACACTGCAACTCTAGAGCCACTGTAGAGCATATCCTATGGGAATGTACGGGTATAATACACAATAACGGTGATGCAGCTTCAAACAGCGACAGCCTCCACGCGCTGGGAGTCTGCATTGCTCAGCTTGGACCTACAGCACACACTCTGGGCCGTCCAGCGAGCCAAGGAAGCCGCCAAGGGCCAACAACACTTGGCCGAAACCTAGGCAGGGTCCAGGCCCACCCCACCAAATTGCAAGGCAATCAATAAAGTTATTTGAATGAATGAATGATCCTCACCTGGGCCGAGCCTTGCTTTTGGCTTCCTCCTGCTGCTGTTGGATAAGTGCCTCATACTGCCTCAGGGCGGCCTGAAATCACAAACACTGCATTTACCCCTGTCTCAGCCGTTGATCAGGTGCTGAGCAATGAATTCAGCAAAGCATTTTGTAAAGGCACAAGCCATGGCAGACCCTGACTGTATGCACTGAAACTTAGAGCATAAACTTGAGCTCACTAACTGGAACTCAATGGCACAAAATATGCATGCTTAACTATTATAGTAAAAATTGTAATACATGGTAAAATATCACTTTTACAAGCTTCACAGAAATAAAAAAAAGGATGTTTAGCTGAAACTTGACATACCTAAAACATGTGTACAACAGCTTTTTATCAAGAACCAAAACATGCATAAAATGGTCAAGTGCAACCTGAAGCACTTATTGACCATTTGATTACAATCTCAAGGTACTTCCATATGCAACCAAGACAAGTAGATAAGTGGACACTCTGCAGATGTTACCATGACAATGTAAGACAAAGGCCACCTACTGGCTCAATAAAATTTGCACTTGAATAACCCCCAAAATTCTGCAGATTCAGCAAAATTCTGTTGGAATCTATGAAAAGTAAAAGGGTGTCTATTAAATTCTATACAACTAATGCAGATGCATACAATTGTGTTTATTTTCACCCTATCCAGTGTGAGAATTCGTGCAATGTTGATCTTTATCCTGCATAGTGTTCTATGGACAAGAAGTTTTATAACTTCTTGTCCATCGAACACTATGCATTTTGAAGTTGGATCCTTAATATAATGAATAGGTCAAGGGTTTGACTGGTTAGACAGGAAATCATATGGCAAGAGAAGGTCATAGTAGAAGAAAGGATGCACTCGCCAATTTAAATAAAACATATATGTATTGACATTTCGGCATCCATATCAAACCAGTTGCGGCCGCACCCACCCGCCTTGCCCCCTCTCCCCTTTAGAAGACCCCTACCTGTATATGCTGTGCTGAGGAAAGCATATGTCGCCTTGAAGAAGACAAGTCCACTTGTCAAAACGTTGGCTCCCGCTTTTACCTTGTTGTCGTTTTGCTCATCATAATGAATTTCATCCCCCACCTTCCCCGTGTTTTCACTGGAACACTACAGCAAGGCATGCATGGTTCGTTTCTACGACGACATCACCAGCAACATGCGCACAAACCATATATACTCGTGTAATGGCAGCACCTATGTAAAAGCCGCACCCAGAACTTTGTAAATAAATGTATTTACAAACTACCCGTGAACAGGCTGCACCATTGATTTTTAAGAAGTTATATGTTACATGATGTGTGGAGTGGAAGTTCCGAAGCGTTCTTTTTTTTTTTTTTTTTAGTTGGTGGCAAAACAAGGCAGCCGTGCCGAGCGTTCGGCACCTCCAGGTAGCAAAAGCATAGCCTCCGAGATTTAGCAGCTGCTTCCAAGACACTGCCATCGCTGGTCAGTGGCAGGTGACATGCTATGGGAACAGCCAAGAATATCCAGAGCCAATACAAGCGAGTACTATAGTTCAATAAAGGCAAGTACCACCTAAAACATTTACGAAAAAGAAATCTTGTGTCTTTTTCTCCGTATTGTAACGGCTGCACCCCCGACTTTCACCCCAAATCTCAGAAAAATAACTGTGGCCATTACACGAGCATATACGACAAATATATACTGCACAAATGTCAAGTGCACCTGGCAACTGTGAAGCGATGTCTGTGCCACCTGGTGTGCCTGGTACGCCTCATCTCGCTCCTGGTTCAAGCGTGCCAGCTCCGCACATTGGCTGCTGGAAAGCTGCACAAGAAGCATCATGTTTACACCAGTGTTCACGGTCAGCTCAAGCTGTGCACTGATTAGGCTGACTATAGCACAGTTTTTCCACACCTTCTTTTAGGCCACACATAGGCAAGAACACAGAGTAAGAAAGACAGGAGCACAGACTCAGCTCGTCTGGAAGGGACAGATACTGCTGGGTGCCGTTTTACAGTGCACCCACTAGACAGCGCTATGCATGAGGAAAAGTAGTGGGGGAGGAAAAGTGCTCTGAAGGAGCAGATGCAGGGCCAGGCCCAGCTCACAACCACTGTCTCTCTGCCATTGCTCTAGCAACGGCGCACGGCCGTGATCCCACGCCTGCTTGCACATCCAATCTGTCGTCTGCTTGACGCACGCCTCAATGACTGTAGCCCGCACAGCTCTTGCTCCTTGCAATTCGCAGAGATGCTAGCTGATGAGACACGTCTTTCTTTCACAGTACATTTAGTAAAGGGGATTACATGGATTCGTGCAAGGCACAAGAGCAAGAAACACACTGAAAATAAACAAAATACGAAAATTAAGAAAAAAAGAAAACTAGGAAGAAAACTAGAACAGATGCATTGCGTGACAGTAGAGTCGCCGCTCGTACCTATCTTACTTTGTGGGCAACACAAAAGTCCACCACACCACCTCCCAAGCTACCCTTCTGATGCAGCAAAAAAAAAAAAAGAGTGCACAAAAACAAACATTCAAAGCGTGGTGATCTGTATGCAGCTAATAAATTTGCAGCGATGGTACACAGAAATAGTGAAAACAGGGAACTGTTCTGTTGCAATTACAGTTAGACAGTTAGTACGACAGGTAAGATGCGTATGTCTGGCAGTCAGTCTCATGCCATCAAATAAGTAATAGACCTGAGTGCATGACTGCTCTTTCTTCCTGACTAGCCCAAAGGAAGAGCACCTGCACGGCACGGCTTCCTTCGCCGATGGCCATCAGTAACATATGAGCATTACTTACTAAAAGCTTATGTGAGCCCTCACAAATTAGGAAATCCGATAGTACAGACTTGCCATCTGGCCACCTATTAAATGTATGCATTATTTGATTGCAAACACTTGCAAACTCAGAAGTGTTTAGCTGTGCAAGAATTAATACAGTGAAGAACAGTAGCAACCAGAAATCATTCATATTCAGTGACGGATGGCTTGGAACAAGAGTACACATATGTTCATTAACATGAAGCCGGACACACCAACATGCGGCGAAGATACAGCAGTGAAGTGTATTGTTTATGGGCAGAAACAAATGAGGAACACTTTGTACAGAACGAATTTGATATGGGGTGAGCAATATATTCCGGTTTCATTCAAACATCATATGCGGTGTCCAAAACCTGACATCAGTGACATGTTGCCGGCTCCCATAACCACTTATGCCACATGCAGCCAACAAAAGCGTGGCCTTCAAGATCTGTGTTTGCTATTCAGAAAGGGCTGGATGGATGGATGTTATGAGCGTCCCCTTTGGAACGGGGCGGTGGGTTGCGCCACCAAGCTCTTGCTACTATGCTGCCTGATATCCTACCTAGGTTAACCAATGAAAAAAGAAAAGAAAAAAACACTATAAACTAACACGTCCAAATTTTCTGATCCCCTATTGCGAACTGTGTTTTTGTACGTCTCCGTCTTTTGTCGTTTCCCTACTTTTCTTCCACCAATCCTCCAATCGCCTCTTACTAATGTCTATTGCGGACCTGTTTGCTTTACCACTGCTCCCGCTGAACCCAAGGGCTTCAAGGAGGCCAGTGGTGCCTAAATCGACTGCTGGGTAGACGTCTTCACATTCTAATAAAATATGCTCCGTCGTTTCCCTAGCTTTACCGCAGCAAGCACATGCTTCTTCTTCCTTCTTATATCTCGCTTTATAGGTGCGTGTTCTAAGGCATCCCGATCTCGCTTCGAAAAGTAATGAGCTTCCCTTTGAGTTATCATAAATGGTTTCTTTCCTGATTCCGTTTTTTCCTCTTAAGTAGTTACTCATGGCAGGTTTCTTTTCCATTGCCGCCACCCATGAGATTAATTCAGCCTCTCTAACTTTCCGCTTGACCTTCTTTGTTGCTGTGTTGCCCACCCCACAGGCCGCATACTTGCTGGTAAGCTTCCTAGTTCTCTTCCTCCACTGTGAATCAATGTTTTGCCTGTACAGATACCTGAACACTCTCCCAGCCCATTTACTTTCTTCCATATTCCTCAGCCGTTCTTCATACTCAATTTTACTGCGAGCTTCCCTCACTTCAAAACTAGTCCAGCCCATATCCCCCTGCACAGCTTCATTTGTAGTCTTCCCGTGAGCGCCCAATGCGAGGCGACCCACAGACCTTTGGTTCCCGTCGAGCCCTGATTGTACCCCTGATTTAAAGCAAACAACCGCATTTCCAAAAGTAAGTCCTGGAACCATTACCCCTTTCCACATACCTCGTAGGACCTCGTACCTATTGTATCCCCATAGCGCTCTGTGCTTCATTATGGCTGCATTTCTCTTCCCCTTGACTGTTATGATTTTTTCCTGTGCTTCCATATATCCATTGCCTTCGTTTATCCATATACCAAGGTATTTATATTCTGTTACCCGAGGTATTTCTTGGCCCTGTATCTCCACTGTCTGTTCACTGTTTTCATTGAATACCATAACACCTGATTTTCTAACACTAAATTTCAAACTTAAATTGTTGCCTTCCTATCCACAGATATTAGCCAGACGTTGCAAATCACTTTGCTTGTTAGCGAGCAACACAATGTCGTCCGCATAAAATAAACCTGGGAGTTGCTGCTCTATTACTGTACCTGCCTGTTTGTATGAGAGATTAAACCCGATATTACTTCCTTCTAGCTCCCTCTCCATCCTCACCATGTACATCATAAACAGCAGCGGGGATAAAGGGCACCCCTGCCTCAGTCCCTTGTTGATTTGAACTTTCTCCGCACTTCTCATCCCTTCCCATTCAACGCAAACGGTATTTTCTAAGTAAATCTCTCTCAAAAGCTGTAGACAATCGTTACCTAAGCCTTCCCCTTCCAGAATATCCCACAATATGTTGCGGTCTACGTTGTTGTAGGCTCCTGTAATGTCCAAAAAGGCCACATACAACGGTCTGCTTTCTGCTTTTGATATTTCGATACACTGAGTAAGAACAAACAAGTTATCATCCAAACGCCTACCTATTCTAAAGCCATTCTGAAGCTCTCCCAAAATGCCATTATTCTCTGCCCATGCTTGAAGCTTTAATTTGATTGCCTGCATTGCTAACCTGTATATTACCGATGTAATGGTCAACGGTCTATACGAGTGAATTCTGTCTTTCTCCCCCTTACCTTTATAAATTAAATTCATTCTACTTTGTCGCCAACTGTCTGGTATTCGTCTATCTCTTAAAATTTTTTCCACTGCTTTCACCAGAGCTTCCTTACTTTTTGGTCCCAGTTCATTTATCAGCCTAACGGGAACCTCGTCTAGCCCTGTGGCTGTGCGCTTAGGAATTTTCTCTTCCGCTTTCTTCCAGTTTAAGTTTGTCAGCACCAGCTCCTTTTCCACTTGGGTCTCTTTCATGCTATTTTTTTCCTCAAGTACAACCTCGTCATTGCCTTGGAAGGATTCGGCTGTTGCATTTCGGATGTAATTTATTGCCGCTTCTCCTTCCAGTCTGTTTTCATCTTCATCTAGGATATGTTGTTGTATTGTTGCTGACTTCCTGCCTAATAATTTTATGTGATTCCAAAATATTCTAGGTGCGGCCTTCTTTTTCTCACGTATTTCTGACAACCAACGTTCACTTTCACCTTTTAATTTTGCTTGCACCAGTATTTGAACCATAGACTTTTTCTCCCGGTATATTTCCCATTTACTGGTTACTTCATCCTGTGGCAACTGCACCTTCTTTGCCTGCCTGTGCTCTCGAGATGCTTTCTGTCGTTCGGCGATCGCTTCTCGTATCTCCTTGTTCCACCAGCTTTTCGGTTTCTTTTTTTCCTTTCCAACGAACATGTTGTTTCTCTTTACGTATTTCTGTCGTTATTACACTTAGAAGCTCACCATATTCCCACTCCTTACTTGGCCACTTGCCAAGTTCTTCTTCAACTCTAGTGACTATATTTGCTATTTGTTCAGCGTTCAAATTTGGACTGGCCATTGTGCTTTCCTTGCTCTCTTTCCCAACTACATATCCCATTTTCAAAATGATGCGTTTATGGTCACTCCCTATGCTGCTAAACCCTTCCTCATCGATGACCATTTCTCTCAACTTATCATGAATTCCTTCTGTCATCAGACAGTAATCAATGGTCGATTGCCGGTTTCCCACTTCCCACGTGATCTGTCCTTCACACTTAGGCCCTGTATTCACGATCACGAGGTTATGTTGCTCGCAAAGGCCTAGCATTGACTTCCCGTTATTGTTGGTATAGCCATCTAAATCCTGTATGTGGGCATTCATGTCACCTAATAGGACAATCTCAGCACCATTCCCGAAACCCTTAATATCAGCGCTTATGCATTCCACTAACTCTTTATTCTTCTCTGTGCAATTCTTTCCGGTCCACAAATACGTAACTCCCAGCCAAGTTTCTTTCCCACTCATTGTACCTGATAACCAATTATGCTCTTGACATTGTGAATTTACTCTTTTCCATTTGGCTCCCTGATGGATGAGCATTCCGACTCCCCCTCCCTTTCTTTCCGACTTAGTTCTGTTGCACCCTTCCCATACATAATTCTCAATAACTGGCGGCTCTTCTGAGTCTCTAAGGTGCGTTTCTGTAACCGCATACACCCCTATTTGTTCTCTATGTAACTGCTCCTCAATCTCTGCCCACTTTTCCTTTCTTCTGCCGCTCTGCATGTTTATGTAGCCTATTGCATGGCGAGCTCTTTTTCTTGCTTTCCTCCTTTTTCTGTTATCGACGGCGATGCTCTGCTGATGTTCCCCTAAGGGACCTTCTTCATTACTACCTACTCTGACCTCCTGAGCGCCCGCGGGCCCCCTAAAAAAGCAACAGCGCGACCCCCAAGTCACCAGCCCACTTCTCGTGCTAGCCTGTAATTGAAGTGGATCCCATCTCATTGAAAACCACCACACCTTCTCACTTCCCTGTTTACTTCGACAACCTCGAAGCCCTTCTCTCGGCTCATTTTCCATATTTCCTCATTGGCAGCCATTACGGCTCTTTGTACGTGACTGTCACGCACAGGCACCTCCAGCATCGTGCACACCACGATCTACACTTGAGGGGATAGCTCGCGCAAGTCGTCCACCCCCTTCGCCAAGCGCTGGGCTAGTCCTGGCCCTTTCCTGTTTAGGACGTCATTTAGCCCACCTGCTACTACGACAAGGTTGCGTACGTGGGCATTTTCCGTGAGCTTTTCTTTTGCTCGCTTCATGACAGCACTCAGTGTCCGCCCTGGAAATGTGCCCACCGCCACTCTTTTGTCGCCTTTCACCCTCTCCACAATTGCTTTTGAGCACCCAGCCACGTTTGAGTCGCCAGCGATAATCACCCTTTCACTCTCTCCTACCTCTCCCTGCTTCCCTGTGTCCTTTTCCGCGTGATTCTGACTCGACAAAGGGCATTGTCCCCTGGGCTCCTGCTTTTTCCGCGTGGTCTCAAGGTAGGTGCCGCTCCTTCTAGCTTCCTGCGGCTGCAGCATCGCCTCACTCGGGGCGTGTTGCGCTGCTTCACTATAGCTACGCCGATTCACCGGCGGCGAGCTGGCGACCGCTTGCTTTGGCTCCCTGCCTCCCACTTCGCCGGTAGGGTCTACCCTACTTTCTGAGTCTTTGCCACCGCTTTGGTGTCCTGACCCGACATTCTCCGCTGCACGCGTCTCAAGTGCGTCGAGCCGCTTTTTCAGTTCGGCGCTCCTTTCTTTTTCTTCGTCAAGCTCGGCCACGGTCCTTACTAACTGCGCGGCCTGCACCGCTTCCACCTTGACCAACTCGGCGACTTTCTCCTGCAAAGCTACCCGCTTCTCCCGCTCCTCCCTCAGGTCTGCTTTCAGCTCTTCGAACTTGGCTGTCCAATTTCCTTCCAGTTTTTGGACTGCTTCCCTGACCCCTTCGCACAGCCTGCACGTAAAGCTAGACTCCTCCACGTCTGCTAAGCTCTGGAAACTGGTCTCGTCGAGGGAGCACCAGCGCAGGCACTCGTCGCACTGCACTTGCTCCGCGTCCCCCGCGGCCTTCCCTTTCTTCGGTTTCATCGCTAGGCCTACGTCCTTAGGCTCAACGAGCACGTCCGCCAAATCACTCACGCAAAGCCGACCTCGACCACTATCCCAAACAAAACTAAAGAATTATCACTCCCTACTCCATGTAAGCATCCGAAGAGCTAGCTGAAAGAATTAAATAAGCCTATCAAATAGGTCCCTCTTACCACCTAGGCCTAACGGGGTAGCCACCAGACCTAGACAAAGCCGGTACGTTTACTCACGCGTTTACTACTCCTACCAAGAATTCAAAATTTGCGCCCCTACTCCATGCAAAAGAAAACACTTCAAAACACTAGCTAATAAAGATAAACGAGTACTTAGCTACGAACGAAGTCGCTGAAGCCTCGTGCACAGGAGCGTCCGCGAGCCATGGGGCTTAGCCCCATGGGGCCATCGTGGATGTGGACGCCACCTATAGTGGGTGGTGTCCCTACACATTTACACTGAGCAAGGCATTTCTCGGAGTAGCCATGTGAAACTTCAATGTGTACCCCATACTTGCAAATGGTTGCTAACCAATCAAAGAAAAATACCTTCAAGGGGAGATGCACCTCATAGATACATTTTTGTCAATAATAAGGCTAATCGGATGTAATTTATGTACTAATAGAGTTCAGTGTATTCTCAAATTTTATTTTAGTTTCGGAATCTCCTATGTGGTTGTCTTTTGTGCTTTCTGGAAGTGGGAAAAGAAGGGTCTCTCGTGTAACGTTTGGGCTTCCTACCAAGCCTAAGAGAGTTTTCTAAAGATATCCAGTACTGCTCCTCATAAACAACTGTAAATAAACTCAAAATTTACTTTTCTATGTTTACTATTTAAATAAAACATGTTTTATCTTGTATATGAATCGAGAAATCTTCAATATTTTTTACTAATGTACTCAAGATAAAAGAATGTTTGCTTTAAATAATAAACAGAATGTTTTTTTTAAAAACACAGGAAAGCAATTTCTGAGCTTATTTGCATTTGTTTATAATGTGCAACACTGGATATTCTTAGTTTCATGCATTCTTATGCATATCCATGCGAAACTTGACCAAGATTGAGCCACATTAAGTACAAGAATTTTTGTGCACAAGTTGTAGAAACAGCATCAGGATGAAAAAATAAAGAAAAACGAAGCTGATTGTTTCTAAACATGCTTATTATACACACGATGAGTTTGCACAAAATTAGGCCAGGATGCAGACCAGTCTTTCTGGAAAATGTATAAAACTTCAAAATTCTCCTGCTGCGTAGGTGGTACCCTCAGCACCGTTGCAAGCTTCCTCCTCTGGCTAGTCTTTCTTTGCTACACTGCGATAACAAGATGTAGCTTCAAATTCAGATTAAAGCTGCATCTTGTCATGTTCCAGATTCTTTTTGTTCTTTTCTAGTCTTACCTGGCTGCATCAATATGGTAAGTTGGGCCAGTTGGTTAGGATTCATTGTAAGGTTCGTAACAGCGCAATGCATGACACAGGCAAAAGGAAGGTAAACACGACGACACGGCACTGACATCGATATTTTATTGAAGATGTGTATAACATATATATATAGGCGCCTGTTCATAAACCATGACATGCACGAGACACAGAGATACGTCTAGGCAACTGTGACCAACTGACGCATAATCAAAAGCGACAAAGGTAATGCAGTTCCTTCTCAAGAAGAGCGACAGACGGTTCTCCGATACATGTCTTGTCCCTAATCTTTATATTGTAAGCCTCAGCGATTTCTGTAGTGAATTGGATTGCGTGTTTATAAATGGCAATTTTTTTTTTTAAATAGGGCCACAACTGTACGACTTGCAATGCTCCGGGAGACGAAGTGTCGCAAACCCTTGAAGAGATAGCTGATGCTCCCCAAGTCGAACATTCACACAGTGCTTCGTTTGTCCCACACAGTCTCTCTACCACAAGATAAAGGAATGGCATATGCAACCTGCTCAACACAAGTGATGTACCCGTTCACATGGTCGACAGTGCACTTTCCCTTTGCTTGTTATCGTTCATTATATTATCAAGTAAAGGGCATATTACATGACTTGGCAGGAACTTTATTTAATTAAAGGGCATATGCGACCCATTTTATGTTTCGCAGAAAAGCACATTGTTGGTGTACCTTGAACCGACCCTCTTTTAAGCCTGTGCGTCAACTTGTGTACATATGGTACTACTGCATTTTTTTTCTTTTTTCCTCTAATTTAGTTTTACCACCTTGGTCATTTATACTCTTGATGCCAAGAACTACACTTTCACACACAGATGAAATAATCATTTCGGGGTAACCAGCGTCCAGTAAACGATTTACCTGATCAGAAAAAGCAGCCTGGGACATATGAAGATACGACTTCTTTAATGCAGCATTTAGGATAGTCTTCACTATAGCCCGCATCACTACCTCAGAATGACTGGATTTATAGTTCAAAATGGGCTTAACCAACCTGGGATCCTATTTCCAGCACATATGAATTTTACCAAAGGTTAACCTCAGGTCTAGAAACTGCAGTTGATGATCTTTAAGGACTTGGAAAGTAAAATCAAGGCCCATGCCGTGCTGCCTGAATACGTGCTGCCATCTGCTAGCCGCATGGTTAGCTCAGATGGTAGAGCGGCTGCCCCGGAAAGGCGGTAGTCACGGGTTCGAGTCCCAAACCAGGACGAAGTTTTCTTCAAGTGCGAAGCTTTTCTTTCGAGGAAACCATATGGGTTTCCTTTGTAGCAGTTAGCTGCGTTTGGGTGGATGTCTCATTTTCCCTTTATTAATTACTTCTCTCCACCTTGCGGGTTTCTGCGGAACCATTACGTCAAATGTAAATCTTTGTCTATGCACAATTACTTTCGTGGCTTGTGCTGCATAGACGAACATAAAAGCGTGGTTGAAGTGGACGGCATGGTCGAGAACATCTAACTGGAGCTAGCCATCTTAGAACAAGTGAGGTGCCTCGATGCACGTGCGAGAGAGGGCGCACGTATCGATCACTCTCGCTAGCGAAAGACAGTAGCAACGCTACGCGCTTTGCTTAGGCAGCTTGTAAGTAGACTGTGTTTCTCGTTCCACTAGCCCACATGTGGCTAAGCGGACAACGCATGCACATTCGCGCTTCCGCTCCGCTCAGCTGCTGAGCAGAACGTAAAGACGTCAAACTAGAATAATCTAATGCGTCGCTGCGGAATCAAACAGAGTCTCGCACAGCGTCACCGATGCTCGGTGCAATCTTTTTTCGCCACATCACGGCTTAGAGCAAATGCACACTGTACGAATGGTGCATCGTAAGCTCGCAACAATATTTCCGGCACGACAGACCACCACCAACAGTTTGAGAATTCACAGGCAGCCATGTTCTCTGCGGGCAGGGTCACCAGCCGTCCGGCTCATGCCATCAGTGCACATGCAGTGGTGGAAGCTTGCGTGCATTAGTGGAGGCTGTGCACCTTTGAGGGGGAAAATGCCGCTAACTTCTAAAATGGTACCCAACTAAAGTTATAAACTAATGGATCAAATTTAAATGCAAAAGTTTTAATAGAAGCCAGTTATGGGGGACATTATGAAAGGCTTTCTCAACATCTAAAAACAATGCATCAACAGATATGTTGAGGCTAATATTGTAACTGACGTCGTTAAGAAATATGGCAAGTAGAGTTTCCAAAGCGGTTTTAAAAAACCATGCTGAGATAAGGTGAAGAAATTATTCCCTTCCAGGAACATCACGATGTGAGAGAAAAAAATAGGTGTTTCATTAATTTAGAACAAACACAAGTATAGATCTATATAGGTCGACAGGTAAGAGATAAAGAAGGTGAACCCTTTTTGGGTACCGGGATATTTTGCCTACTTTCCTATCCAGCAGCACCACTCCATATGACAGTGACTCAAATATGGTAGAGAGAATGACACTTGTAACAGCATTGGCGTTTTTGAGGACTGGCATTAATTTCATCAGTTCCAGCAGAAGATGCCAGCCTAAAGAAATCAGTTAATTTCAGGATACTATTAACTACAAGAAGACTATTTGGCATGAAAGCCTACCGCATTTTTTTACCTGCATCTGCCTTTAAACCTCTCCATAACATGTGCAATCCGCATAGTTTTGAAGCCAGCAAATTCTAGGAGAGAATCGCAACATCTAATCTATGCATGCAATCTACAGCTCCACTAAAGGATGCGAGTGAGAGGGCGACCCAGAGAGTCGATACTACATGTAAGATGCACGTACAAGGACTGCATGCTTCAGGCCCCTGGCCTAATCTACTGACCTGCTTGAGTGAATTCAGCTCAGCCAGCGTGGCACACATGTCCTTCTGGTAACCCGCACAATCAGCACGCAATGTCTGTGACAATTCATGCATGTCACGAAGCTTATCCTTCAGCTTCTTGTTCTCTGAAAGTGGCATCATGCACAAAACACGCAGAGATTTTCCTTCAGTGAGAAGAAAATCCTACACCATCACAGCACACAAAAGTTATCTACACGACGCACTCAGCCATTGCACCTAAAACTGGTATGAAAGCAAACGTGTGAAAAATTGCCACGGCAGTTTGGAAAAAAAAAGATGCTTTAGCTTCATAATGACTGCTCCGAGTGGAATAAAAATGCTGGAGCAATACGGAGAAACGTCAACCTTTGCAAAGCAGGGAAAGAGGTGCACATTGAGGCACCCTAATGCTCACTAGGGTGCCTGAATGCTCTCCTTCTTGCCCCCCTTCGTGCAGGGTGAGGACATGCCTCAAAGGCGCACTTGCCACCTCGACTGGTTTGGCTCAGCAGTCCCTGCCAATACTGATCCCTGTTAGCACTGCGGCTATGAGCTCGAAAAGAGCTGCAGTTGCTCGGCCAGTCTTTTTCCAGCAACATGCATGGCTGCTGCATGAACCATTTCAGAAATGGTTGGAAGCTGTACCATTTTCCAACACATTCCCCCCCAAAATTACAGTGGATCATGAAAATTAATCCTGCCAAGAAGCAGCCCACCAAGTTGTCATCCATATGCATTGTAAATATGGCAACCCCCTTTTCCTTTCAAAAATGTTACTGGGCGATATACTCTCTGCAGTTATGCACATAGTGATATTGTGTCAATCCTGCCGTACTCAAAAAGCTTCATTTGAAGCAATCTGTTTCATTCATTAAACATGCGACACCAAGCCAAGGCGTATCTCGAAATAGTACCATTTTTGAGTCATGCTATTCCCATGGGCTGCTTCTGCATGAATTGTATACTAACCAGAATAGATATCTGTTGTTTATTGGAGCCCACAAAATTCTTTAAAACTAGCTGTTGTGCTCAATGCATTACTTTAATACAGCTAGCTAGACACACAACTTCGCAGTTTCAGACCGATGTGCAGGCTCACTGTAACGTAAGCAGTTTTGAGCAACACCCAGCTAACAGTTGGAAAAAGCTTAAACCTAATGATGTGCACAGTGTCAAGGCAAGCAAGACATGTGAAGAAGTGAGCCTAGTGTGTAACTAAAGTGGACTGCTTTCCTAGCGTAAAATATGTTCGTAGATTTTTAACAGATCTTCTAATTTCTCAATTCCTTTATTCTAGACGTATTTAAGAGGAAGCTTTAGCTCGGACCCAATTCCAACGCGGCCTATTCAAATACATGTAAAACGTAGAAACGCTTTTCTGAGATAACCACTGGACCGATTTTAATGAAATTGATTGCATTTGAGAGAGAAAGTTAAATACTACTGGAAGCAAAAATTTGATTTAGGGGCTGAACTTTCTTACAAGAATTTTAAAAAATTTGCAAGTTCGAAAAATAGAGGCACGAAGTTTACAAATGAATAGCTCTGCATCAAAAACAGATATCGCGGTTCTGTAAACAGCATCCATTAGATAATTCAAAGTGGACAAATTCGATATGTCAATTCATATCTTATGTTCCTTCCTTACATTGTGTACAAGGGTTCTGCAAAAGCTGTATTTCCATATTACTAAATTTTTGAGATTCATGTGTAATATCAATTCTGTCTGCTTTAGATGTACTATTAGACAATATTCACAGAATTGCGATATCATCTTTGATTATTGAGTTGGAGTTGTAACCTTGATAGTTTCACTTTCTGAAAATTTGAAATTTTCGCCAATTTTTAATAACAAATTGATGACCTAAATCAAAAATTCAAAACCAACTGTCACTAGATTTTAAGTTTTTCTTTTAAATGGAACAAACCGCATCAAATTCGGTGGATTGGCTGCTGATAAAAATGAATTCTCCTTTTAGATGTATTTAGAGAGAAGCACCAGAGCTAAAGCTTCCTCTTAATGCTAAAATGTCGCATTTTGTAAACAATGCATTGTCACAATAGTGCTAAGAAAAGTTTGTTTATTTAACATTGAGTACATGAGAAACACTGAGAAACACTGCATAAGCAGCTTGACAAGCCCATCGTTCCAGCTCTAATACATAGGCAGCAGTCAGCAACATATACACATAATAATACAAAATCATATCAAAATAAAAATAAAAATGTTGCTTTGTGACATTCTACATCACAAACAAGCACAACAACAACAACAACAAAAGCAATCTACATCATCATACTTCAATAGATAAGCAAGATTAACAAATACATGTACAACTAAGAAGTTCTGAAATGGTCCCTGCAAAAGTAGTTCTAAAGACTGCAATCCTTCAATGACTTCGATCCCTGCCACAGCGGCCGCATTTTGATGAGGGTGAAATGCAAAATCACTCATACACTTAGAATTAGGTGGCATGTTAAATTACCTCAGGTAGTCAAAATTAAGTCGCAGTACTCCACTACAGCATGCCTCATAAGCAAATTGTGCTTTCGGCATGTAAAACCCAAGAACTCAATTCAAACAAAGAAACATTGTAAAAATCTGTGATCTTAACGACACTAGCAACAAGTCTATAAGTTAGTTCCATTTACAGCCATCTTTCTTAAAAAGCTGCAAGAAATATCTTAATTTGCATGTCGCATAGAAAACTGCAAGAAACATTTAGTGAATGCAGTTTGGCACTTCACATGTCACATTTATCTGCAAATATAATGAGCAAAACGAGAACAAGGTGAAAGCAGGAGCCAAGGTTTCGACAAGTGGACTTGTCTTCTTCAAGGCGACATAAGCTTTCCTCGCCACAATATATATAGGTGGGGTTCTGCTAAAGGGGAGAGGGCATAAGGCGGGTGGGTGCGGCAACAAGTGAAGGTGTGTTAGCAGCGAGGGTGTCGAATTGAGAATAAAGGAGTGCTGTGCACAAGTCCAGGGACACCGCCATCTGTCAATCCCGTGTCAATGTTCGTGTGTCAGCCGGCATGTAAACGGTGTGCATAGCAACTCTCTATTACCTGATTACAACGAAGGCGCCAAATAAAACAATGGACGAAGGAAGGAGACACGAGACAACCACGTCGGCGCCTACATGGTTGTCTCATGTCTCCTTCCTTCGTCCATTGTTTTATTTTGCGCCTTTGTTGTAATCATGCATAACCAACTCGCCCACCAGCACGTGCTCTATTACCTGTTTCACTGGAGGTCGTGGGCCATCGTGTCTCTGAAAGAGATGATAGAAGGAGCGGCAAAAACCAGTGCTTGTGAAAAAAAATTATAATAATACAATAATAGAAAATACTGAATACTGAGTTTACGTTCATCAAAGTTATGATCTGGTTGGTTCCAACCACAATACAGAGATACGAGCCCACGACCAATAGCAAAACAGGTAATAGAGGGCTGCTGTGCATGCCATTGACACGCTGGCTGACACACGGGCGTTGACACGTGATTGACAGACGGCCATGTCCCTGGCCTTGTGCACAGCACTCCTTTATTCTCATTTCGACACCCTCGCTGCTAACACATTTTCACTCGTTGCCACACCCACCTGCCTTACGCCCTCTACCCTTTAGAAGAACCCCACCTATATATACTGTGGCGAGGAAAGCATATGTCGCCTTGAAGAAGACAAGTCCACTTGTCGAAACGTTGGCTCCTGCTTTCACCTTGTTCTTGTTTTGCTCATCGTCTTGAATTTTTATCTCCCGCCTTCCCTGTGTTTTATCTGTAAATAGCAACTTCTTACATAGGTAAAAAATGCTCTTTTCATCACCGAAATGTATGATGAAATGGTGGCACGTACCCTTGGTGGCAACAGGAACTTACGCAGCTTTTTACCAGGTGGGAAAGTTCCTACGAAGCGGCTAACCGACCGTGCCACTGCCAACCCTTGTGATCAGACGCGGCAACATGATTTAGCGCACAGTCAACTACAAAATTTTATGGAACACAAAATCTGAGAAAAAGCTGAATACCTGCGCAGCCTCACAACACAGCCTAGTATTCACATTTACAGCCTCTATTAGTATATGTGAACAACATTGCGATGTTCCCTTTTACTGACTATTGTTACAGGCTGCTCGGAAATTGATAGTTTTCTGAGATCCTGTGGTCTGTGAACTTTTGTGGTTGAGTGTACAACAGGCAGATCAAATCCTGAACATATAAACTGTCAGAGAGGGCGGCCATGCATATTAATGCTGCTCTTTATCATGCAAAAGCGTTTAGTTACAAAACACTTGCTGTATACCGGCACACCAGTTGTGCTCCTCGTAGGATACGCCATGGGGGACGCTGCAGCAGCTGTCCGCAATTCCAGTTGTCCCCACCCAACAAGGAGACAGAAAGCATCCAGGCTCCTAATACTCACAGAAAACTCTGAGGCTAACACGGGTATATCAATGTGCCCCTCAAGTGATGACTGAAGGGCAATAACATGTAAAACATGTGCAAGAGAGACCTGAACTTGCAAGTACTTTCACATGCAGCTTCAGCCTGCATGTTTATTACTCTCCTATTTACACCATGTCGACCCACATGACATGTCCCTTCTTACCCCAATAGCAGCAAAGTCTATGCAATGATGATACCAAATGATAACAAGTTTATACACCATATTGCAACACCCAAACAGTGTCACCACTCCTTTCTTTATCTATCTGTACTAGCAAGCAGCATAGCACTGCCAAGTCAGTGTTGATCAGTCCTGTGCGCTTCCCTCTTGTTTGCTTACATCCCTTTTTTCAAGAGAAGCAAAATTAATGTTCACCAAATCTCCCCCAGTCCTATATATACTCATCCTTGATGTGATATTTGTATTCCAAAACACTGCAGCCCTGGAACCTAGGTTCTGCAAGTAGCAAAGTTGCATGATTACTGCATTCTTTTCCTAGCATGACACCGCTGGCAAAAATCTCTACTGCGGCTGCTTTCTCAAGTAAATCTCAATTTGAACAAATAGCTTAAGACAGCAAGCAAAAGCGATGCAGGGCTTCAGTATCATTTTGAAGAGCTAGGGATCCCATACAGGCCATGGTGCCTAAAATCAACCTTGAAACTTGATGCTCAGCAGCAAAATATCACAAATGCTGAACAATGAGCACTAACTATCAAGGATTTTACACTTTCATCAGAAGCATCCATTCCAAACGATTGCACATACCCTGATCAAGCTGCAGGAACCTGCCAATCTGGAGGCTGCGAGAATAGCAGACGACATCAGCGCCCTGCGGTTCTCAAAGGTCGGCCTTGCACTTACCTTGTTTCAGCAAGCTTTCTCTTCAATACTATGTATTTCTGTTGTGGGAAGAGAACAGAGCAAACATAAAGTGACAGTTCAGCACTGAATGCGACAAGTCAAGGCACATCATTTCTGCAGCTGACTTGTCAAGGTTGGGGGCCACCTGTGAAATTAATTGGCAATTGCAATTCCTGTAATGCCTGAGAAACACCCACCCACTTCAGCAATGCCTTATGATAAAATTACAGCTCAAAAGTAAACAAGCAGCATTACTGAAATTTCAGTGATTAATTCAATCATAGGGAGCAGATCCAAGCCTAAAAAGCTGCATCATGCACAAATCCCAGATAGTGTAGCAGGTGTGGATATATTAAAATGCGATCAATGTTTTATGCTTACTTCATTCTCAGTCACCATTCATGCCACCTGAGCATATTACTGTCATGGAACTGCAGAGCTAATAATACACCTTTTAACATAACAGCCATGTTCATAAGCCTTATAGGTAACTTCCTCGGGCTTCTAAAAAAAGAAACTTTTTTTATTTACCATTTTAACTAAATGTAATGCATATGCAGTTTGTCTTTAAGGGGAAGTTTTTCACAGGGCCAACTTTGACGTCGCCTATTCAAACGCATGTAAAATGCCGAAGTGCTATTATAAGACAGCCCCTAGACCAACCTGAATGAATTTCTTCTTTTTGTATTTGAGAGAGAGAGAGAGAGAAAACATTTATTTATCAGGAGTTTGGGCGACTTCCTCGCAGGGTGGAGCCCTTAGTTCAGGGCCCCATTGGCTCGCGCCACTCCGCGTGCCCGCCGGATCAGCCATCGCTGCTCTTGCGGGTCTGAGCTGGCCAGCGCAGTCTCCCAGGAGGAAGGGGAAGGTGAAGGAATAGGGGAGTAGCCCGGAGGGTGTGGGCACTCCCAGGTGCAATGATATACTGTGGGCTTTGCTCCACAATAGGGACAGTATGAGGTATATTGTGTGGGGTCGAAGAGGTGAAGATAAAAGAGGCAGGGAAATGAATTAGTTTGAAGCTGTCGCCACGCGACGGCATCTTCTCGATTAAGGGAATTATGTGGGGGAGGGAAGTGTCTCCTGTTATCTCTGTAATATTGTAGAGTTTCAGTGTAGTTCAGTGGTTCTGTCGGTGCGTCGTCTGGGTTGGACAGCTCTTCCAATGGCGCCCGGTTAGCGAGCTCTCGGGCTACCGCATTAGCGCGTTCATTACCATGGAGAGAGGCGTGTCCAGGTGTCCAGACGATACGCACCCTGTGTAAGATATAGTTAAATACTAGTGAAATTTTTATTTATTGCTTAGAAATTTTTTACAGAAATTGCCGAAAATCTTTTTAAAAGATGGAAGTGTGCAATTTACAAATCGTAACTTGGCACCAAAAACAGACATTGCAGTTCTGTAAACTATATAAACAATATATCAATTTGCAGCTTATATGCATACTGAGCCCTATGTTGTTTAACCTCACGCTGATTGGCGTCATTGATCACTTTGCAAACACAGTTATATTATCAACGTACGCAGTCGACATATGCATTTGGGCATCCGGTATGACACACTTACAGCTGCGCGCAAGGCTCCAAAAAGCTGCCACTCAGACTACACTCCACCTCTGCCTTCAAATCCTGGAGATCTCATCGGATAAATGTTGTCATGAGCCAATAAAGAAAGAAAGAAAGAAAAAGAAAAAGCAGAAGTTAAGAAGAAAACAAGACATGAGGAGTCGGTGGCAGAAATAAAGAAAAAGGAAGATAGAAAATAAGAGCATACGAATAAAAAGAATACAATATGAAAGCAGAAGAAGAAGCGCAAAAGTGCGTGCGCAGCTAGGTGGCCAATGGGAGAAGGGACACGTAGCCGAAGAGAGCGGCTCGGCTACGCTCTGGGACGAAGGAGAGGAGAAAGGGCTGGAGGCCAAACAGGACGGGTGGATCACAGAGACGGCGGCAACCCAGTGGAAGCAGTTCTTCAGCTGCCGCGGTCATGACCCGCGAGCTGAGTGGACCTCCCACCGGAAGCCGCAGCTACAGGCTGATGGCGCCGCTTCCCGGATTTCCTGCGGCTACGATCCACAGTTTGTGGAGTTGACCGGGCGATCCAGGCGCCTAGGTCACTCCACCCTCCAGGCCAACCGTGGGCCCAATGTCGGACACAGCAACGTCAAGTCTATGACGCATCGGCAGGCCCAATGAAGTGTCGTCGGGAGCAGCGACGACGAGGTGACGTGGCCACGTCGATAGACATTATGTAAATATTTTCAACTTCATAATATGTCGTATGTGAGGACTTAAGACAATATTTTCGATTAACTAGCTTTGTATATAGTTTTTTGTATGTTAGGGTTTTGCCATCGGGTTGGCAACGAGTGCTTTCTGGACATACGTATTTTTCTTATGCTCATGCCCCATAAAGGCTCTTCCTAACTCAAACGTTCTTTGTGTCATGTTTACCACCCTGAGACCGTGACAAATGTGCAGTTGCGGCATTTACATGCAAGCCCATGATGCACTACAGTGTATTAATCAATGGCCAGATGATACCACTTGTACGGTCTTACAAATCTTGGGTGTCATAATTGGCGGAGATATCTTATGGAGCCCTCATGTATTGTACATGAAGAAGTTGTTGACAGGCATCTGTCACCTTCTCAAGTTCTTCGCTGAAAAGACCTGAGGAATGTCCACAAGGGCTTTGCTGCAACTATATAGGGTACTTTTTCTTCTCAGCTTCTACTCAGCTTTTTATGGTACAGCTTGCCAGCATTGAATAATGCAAGTAAAACAAGCCTACATACTATTAAAAGAGTTCAGGCTGAGACACTCAGAATTTGTGTAGGTCTTCCTCGAAGTGCGGCAACGGCGGCAACTACTGCAACTGCCAGAGACTACCTCATCGAGACCCCCATCACAGCTGAAGCACTAAGAGTGCACATAAGGCACCTTGCCCGCAATCGTTGCCACCATCTGGCCTCTCTATCTGTGGAGAGACCACGTGCCTCGTTCTGCCGAACGGTGTCCTCGCATCGTGAGGCTACACCATCTTGCTTCACTCGTGCCTCAAGACCTTTGATTCCTCCTTGGTGCCTCATTCAACCAAAGATCAACCTGACAATACCTGGCGTCCAGAAATAAAGCAGATATGTCATTGTCAGCTCTTAAGCAGCTTACCTTACTCCTATTAAATGAGAAGTACCGATATTACACCCACTATACGCCAACAGCTCCATCCTGCCAAAGAGCTCCACCACAGCTGTTGTCATTCCAGCAAAAGCCCCCACTATAAAGTTGAAAACATCTCACTTGATGGCGTCGATGGCAGCAGAACTCGCAGCGTTTCGAGTCGCACTACAATTTATTAATGAAGAACCAACAAACACATAAATGGTTGATTTTCTGTGACTAGAAGATGGCACTACAGTGTTTATTGTCAGCCTTATGGCATGGTCCGCATGAACAGCTGGTATTTGAAATCACAGAGGTCATACACCACTTGACTGAGAAAGGGCATGAAATAACTTTTCAGTGGTTACCAAGTCACTGTGTTACTATCAGCAATGAACATGCTGATCAAGCTGCTCATTCAGCTCATGCAGAAAACAACCGCCTATCGATCCCGCTGTCTAGGACAAATGGTGCAAGGATGCTCCACCTACTTGCACACCAATGCACTACGTCAGAGTGGAATGAATCCCATTTTATGCAAGCTCGTTTATACACCCTGGATCCAACCTTAAACCTCCAACTTCCACCGAGACCTCACCGAAGAGACGCGACCCTTTTGTGTAGGCTATGGTTGGGCATCGCGTTTACCAATGCCTACGCGTTCCGCATAGAGATGGCCGACACCGCAGTATGCGACAATTGCGGCGACGCGGAAACAATTTGTCATGTTCTTTGCCAATTCCCGTAGTGAGACAATTGCTTTCCATCATGCTGAACCAGCTGGATGTCGGAAGAAAGAATCTGTCGAAAGAAATAATTTTGAAACGTCGACGTGGCTTAACATCACATCAGAAGGCCATGCAAGCACTACTGTACTTCTTGAGATCGACCCGCCTGTGTGAACGCCTGTGATTGGAATGCCTGTTCTGTTATCCGTTTTCTTTTTCTTTCTTTTCCATTTTTTTTTACATTTTCTTTCCCTTTTCTCGCTCTTTGTCGTCTTTGCAATCCCTATTACCCCCCCCCCCCCCAAGTGCAGGGTTTACCCCCCCCAAGTGCAGGGTAGCAAACCAGAAACTCGTCTCTGGTTAACCTCCCTGCCTTTCCTCTCTCTCTCTCTCTCTACAGCTTGCATGAATTTGCTGTAACATTTACAAGAGTTATGCAAAAGTTGCATTCATATACTGTAGTGGTATATTTTAGAGCAGTGTATAATACATCAATTTTGTCCGCTTTTGATATATAATATTACATGCAGTTCATAGAATTGTCAGATTATTTTTCATTGCTGAGTTACCTGGCTATAAACTTGATAGCTTCCTTTTTCTCCCCTGCCCACCCCCCCCTTTTCTTGTTTTCTACAATTTTTATAAAACCATCTATGGCCTAAATAAAAAACCTGCTTGCTGCATGCAGCCACTACATTTTACCTTTTTCTTTTAAGTACAACAAACCTCATCAAATTTGGTGCAGTGGTTGCAGAGAAAAACGATTTCTCCATTCTTATCTATTTAGACAGGAGCCCCCAAGTTAAAAGTTTCCTCTTAACCTTAGACTTAAATAATGAGATTTGTTTTCAAGAATAGATGCAAGCATGAAGTCATAATAATTTGCACACAAAATACTGTTGAAATGTAGACTGTGAAATAAAAGGAATTAGGTCCTGTACATTTACTTTGAGTACACTAATATGACAACTGTCCATAGACTGTCACACGTCACATGCAACTCTGTTCGTTCAACGACCTAGTGAAGTTTTGCCTCTGGACAACGGAAACATATGCACATTGCACACTTTTACATTTGCTCCCGCTTTTCATATATAGCTAAAATTTCCAGGATGCATCTAACATGGCCAACTGGTAAAACCTACAGTACTGGTACTGCAACAACGAACTCACTAGTCGCAAGGTCCAACACATGCCAAACAAATAAAAAAATTCTGTTCACGGAGAAAAACAGGCAAGTTAGTGTTCAATTATGGTAGACTATTTATGCAAGGAATTAACAGACAGGACACGCTGCTTTTTTGACCCGTCCCAGTTAGCTAAGAGCTCGTTAAGGCACTGTTAAGGCACCTTGACTTTCACAGTTACTATGTTAGGAGAGCATTGACAGTAAACTTGTTGCTTTTGACTTATATGCTTTAATGAGTTGATGCATGTCAAATAATCACAGAATGAAACTATAGTAGGATACAATTTAAAAAAACAGCAGTTGGCAACCAAGGAACATGGGCCGCACAGGGTTGTTACTTTGCCAGCCAATCACAGAAGCAAACAAACTCATCATAATGCGACCATTTCAAAATGGCATCCTACTTGATACCTCCTGAGCGTGTGCTGTTCTTGAAGAGTCTTTTCATTGACGGAAGCGATGAGGTGTGCAACAGACACGGACAAAGTGTATGGAGTCTGAGCAGTTCACTCTTCAAGTTCCCACAGTACAGTTCATTTCGCTGCTGACACCGTTTTACTCATGAAACTTCCCAGCCAACTAGAGTGAAACTTGACAAATTATTGCAGTGAAGCAAGCATTTTATTTTCGTTCAATAAAGAATTAGGCTTTCACCGTTCTGCATAACAGACAAGTGAAAACATATAAAATTACGCACTTATAATTTTATTTTTGTGGTTACCGCCTTATTTAGGTAACAGGGAAAGTTTGAAGTACTAGCTATTTGCAGCCTCGCGGAGGACCAGTGACTGGCAGTTATGAGGGCATGAGCGGGGCTTCACTGCAGACTTAAGTTGTATCCAACAAGAGTGCCAAAGCACATAGCTAGCTGAGTGCCAAAGCACATAGCTAGCTGAGCGCCATGACCACTTGCAGCTGATCAGGCACTTGATCACGCAAGCTCACAAACTAGCAACATTGAGGAGCACATTAGTTGCAGAATTCAACTGCTAGATATGCACACTGTGCACAATGTACTCATCTTCAGAATCATGGTCATTCTTATTGTCAAATGAGGCTGACAATTTGTGCAAATTGTAATCGCTGCCATTATGGATACGCAAACTGTTTTCAATTTGAATCCCTGCCGAGCAGCATGTCAGAAATTGACAGCCCTGCAAGCAGCATTGAAAGTGAACATCAAAATTTGCCCATTGGCCGCCCTCAATGGTAAGTCAAGTACAGGTGATGTTAGCTGACATCGTGCTTGATATTTTACTTTGCCATTTGTTGACACTATATGAGCACTACTTGTACACTAGTTGTATATTATGCAAAATGACTACTGGGTTGGCCATATTGACTTCTACATTGTATATTGGGCTTTAGATTGCATTTTCTTTTTTCCTGTCTTGCTGTAACAAAGTTTTATAGAACTTACTGCTTGATTTTCTTTGATTATTGTGTACCCCTATGTAATGCACTCTAAAGAGTACCTGCATAATAAAAACAGTCATTCAACACAACTTTCCAAAATGCCATATTTGGCATTGTGATCTTTTGTCTTCGCAGCACCTGTTGTTATCGTACACAACATGTGCAAAGAAATCATTGTGCCTAGTACCATCTGTGTCATTTCTGTTTCTCTGTTTTTCTTTTCAGCAATAAACATGTCCTTCACCAAAACGTATGAATCAATAATCTGTAGTTTTACTTTCAATTTCTACTAGTGCTAAAAAAGCAGGCAGCTATTATGCACCCCTATCCTACAGAAAGAATCACAAGCGCACACATATTCATGGAAACATTAATGCCCAGGTTTTCGCATGTGTCACTATGACACAAAATGAGCCGAGAAAATTCAGCTGCTTTTCCCTGGTGTCCACTCATTCCAACCACTATTGTGAACGAAAGTGACCCACTGTTGTCAGGGCCCTGTGTGGGGAAACTACCTAATCAAACAATATGGCTGCTGCAATGCCGTCTCGAAGAACACTGCGGCACCATGCACTGAAGCCACCACCATGCTCAAGAGTTACTTATTTTACTCTCGGGGTAAAATAAGTAACTGTGCGTTGGCCACCATGATGCTGGCACACATAGGAAAGTGAAGAAGCATCTCCACACAAGCATCTCAATCTATGGCATACACAGAGAGCTTATAGGTATTCTTGGTGAGCTCAAGAAGTCACAGAACATGTCGTACTGATGACAATGTCTCGAGGTGCTACAATTTGGAAACAGCCACTCGCACTTTAAAATTATAATAAAATATGTTCAAAGGCAATGTTCGCCATTATTACTCAGTCAGAGGTGTGTATTCAGCGAAATCAAACAGCACAAAAATAAGATTGAAAATTTGTGTCAGTGCTCCTTAACAGAAAGAATTTAAATATACATGTGAAACATCAAAATGCTATTACCAGCAACTACCTAAGCAAGTGCAATAAAACTCCCCATATTTAATAGAAAAAGTCAGATACTTTTCGTTGGGCTAAAAGTGGTCATTGAGACTAAGAACTTTGCAGAAATTAATAAAAGTTAGAAAATGTATTTGAAAATATCGAAGCATGAAGCTTTCAACTCAATTGTGCAATAGAAACAAATGTCACTATTCTGTCAGCCCCACCTGATGGAGCATTTCAAGCAGATGAGATCAACACATTAATGCAGAGTTTACACACAAATGTCACCCTGAATGTGCAAGTTCTGCATAAGTACTATTCAAAACTAGTGAACACCACAGGCTGTCTTTTTTAGCATACCAATTACTTCCACTTTAGGCACTCCAGTCAGGTGTAGTGTAGTGGGGATGAAGCAACGCACGCAGCAGTGAGATACTGTCTGGACGGCAGGTGCGGGCGCAGATCGCGAGCTGTTGACACCAACCGACACTGTCTTTGCTGTGCCCGTCGTGCGGTCCTTCCGCCTGCCGTCCAACCTTAATAAACCCCCTTTCAAAGTGGTGGATGTGCGGGGTATTCAAACCTGGAACTCTGAAGTCGGACATTACCAACTGCCCCAACAATGACCGATAAAACCACACAGCAGGTCGTCGCTTAATCCCCGCAGGTTTTCATAACCAGTGTGCTGTGCCAGCACGGCCCTCGCTTCTTTAGTGGAACAGATGACCACGATGTGGAAAATTGGTTGGCAACATTCAAAAAGATGAGCGGCCACAATAAGTGGGACGACCCATCAAACTACAGAATGTCACGTTTTATCTCAAAGACGTCACAAGCCTGTGGTACCACTACCATGAGTCCGACTTCAATACATGGAGTGTGTTCAAGAAATGCTTCGCAGACGTGTTCGATCGCCCCGCCGTGCGCAAACTCCACGCCGAACAGCACCTCCGCAGACGTGTGCAGCAGCAAGGCGAAAATTTTACTAGCTACATAGAAGATGTGATGGACTTATGTAAGCCCCTGAATCCTTCTGTGACCAAGCAAGAGAAGATTAAACACATCCTGAAAGGTATTGACAACGATGACTTTCAAATGTTGCTAACCAAGGGCCCACATGACTTAACGACCTTGTGCCAGAGCTCTCATGAGCTACGTAAACAATGTGTCTTAGTTCGGCAGCCGACAACAACAGATGATTCCCTCACCACCTTAACCATAGGTGGTGACCACAATATGCTACTGTTGCAAATCAAAGAATATGTGCATGAGGAAGTGGCACTGCAGCTCTCGTGTTTGTCGAATTTGCTGACTCCAGAAGCGCCTACGCAATGTCGCCAGGTTAAGCTCAGGCACAACACTTCCGCTCTACGGGCGTATTGTGGTGGAGTCAGTGGAGCCGTCCTGGGCTTCAAATCACCGGCTCACTGAGAGCACATCGCGGTCCGCGCACTTTGTACATGGCCGCCGACCATATCTGCAAGCATCATGGCTTTCACTCAACCATCTGAACACCGGAACCACCCCTGTGCATTCTGCACATGCGTGGAATTATGTTCAAAAGCTATGCCCGAGCAACGTACCCTTTAGTGGGCCCGGCAGCAAGCTGGCAATGGCCCGTGCTAACGTTCCACACTTCTTCCTGGTGCAGGAAACAAACTCTTATTGCCTTTACGCAAAGCCTAGTAGCTACTGCGCAGTCTTAGTGCTGCCGGGCCCATAACACTTTTGTTCCATTGTGTTTGATTGTGCGCATGTGCTGTTAAAGCTTCTCATGTTACCTGGTGATATCGAATCTAACCCCGGCCTCGACAAAGAGATTCTTAATGTTTTGAATTGCAATCTGGGCAGACGGTAATGCTAGAACAACTAAAGTCTATTGAAAAAAAAACTAGTTGATCATGATAAAATGTTCAGTGAAATTAAAGCACAGTTAGACAAAATTGAGACAGCCTGTGCTGGTATCGACGACATGCAGATTGAATTGGGCAAACTTCATGAGATAAGCACCGAAAATACGGCACAGATAGGTGTACTGTCTGCCCAGATAAACGATGCTGAAAATAGATCCAGAAGAAATAATCTTGTTTTCTACAGCATCAAAGATAAACTAAAAGAATCATGGTCCGATTCTGAGAAAATCATTATTGCACATTGTAAACAATATCTAGATGTACAAATAGAACCGCATGATATTGAGCATGCACATCGCATTGGGTCTTTCCACACTGGAAAGTACAAGCCTATAATTGGGAGGTTCGCTCACTTTAAAAGCAAAGACCATGTCCTTTTTTCGGCTCGGAAGTTCAAAGATATGAAGGAATAACAAAGTGAGGCCTCCCAAGTTACCTGAAGGCTCATACAAGGCCATTTTTCGCATTCGCGGAGGCTTCGACGCCTCCCGCTTCAGCCACTTTCAACTCACCAAGATTCTCTCTACGGCAGCCGGCTTTCCAGCCACTGCGGAGCTGCGCCAAGACATCGTTACCATCAACCCCACCACCAACACGGTTACCCTCAGCACGGAAAGCTGCGATCGCTGAAGAAATATCTCGCCATCAAGTCGCTCACGGCCCACGGCCAAGAGCACGAAGTCACCTCCTACAGCGTTCCAAACTCCGAGACGTGCAAAGGCATTATCTACATCGACAGAGTATGCCTGGGAGAAGTTATCTATGAAAAAGACATTCTACCCATGCTTCGTGAGTGCAACCCACAAATGCACTTTTTAGAAGCCAGACGAATGGGAAAAACTTCCGACGCAGTCCTCGTGACTTTCTTGGGAACGAAAGTTCCTTTTTGGGTCAAATATGAAATGGCGATGCTCCGGTGCAAGCCTTTTCGACAAAGAATGGAGGCCTGCACACGCTGTTGGAAAGTTGGACATCGACCGGACGTGTGCCCTACGCATACTGAGGATACTTGCCATAAATGCGGAAGTGTGAATCCTCCGAATGATCATGTGTGCATTCCCAAGTGTGTACTATGTAGTGGAAATCATGAGACTGGATCCATTCAGTGCGCACTACGATATAAGCCCAAAATCTCACTCCCCAAGGCTGACAAGACTCCTCCTGAATCCAAGACCAAGTCTTCTCCTTCGCCCAAGAAGCAGGGACCTCTTCCTAAGAAAAAACAAGACGAAGATTGGCCTCTCCTATCCGCTGCTCCATCTAACAACAAATCAAGCTTTCCTCAGGCAAGCTGGGCATCGGTAGCTTCCCACAGCTTACCTAAACCTAAGCAACCTGATGCCCCAATCTATGCCCTCCTACAGCAGTTTCAGGAAGAAAATCGTCTTCTGCGTAAACTAATTCTCGACCTCCAAACCCCTTCTTCATGTACAACTACTACCACTCGATCTCAACCCCCTACTGATGAACAACCCACTGTAACTCCTTCCCCTGTCAGTGAGAATGGCAATCAAACTCTAACCATGGACACTTCTCCTCCTCCCACTACCGTAACCGCCACCAAGCGCAAATCTATTGATGATGCGAGGGATACTTGGGAGGAACATGATAAGCTAAGTCATAAACTCCCCGCACACATTAGAAACTCTAACAATCGTTTTGAGGCCCTTGAAAAACGCATGGATGCCGTAGAAGCCAAGCTTGAGTCCCTCACTACTAACGTTCATAGCCTCAGTGCCCATATAAATGCTAAATTTAACCAGGATGACGCGCGACTTACCCAAATTGATGAGCGATTCAACCAAATTATCGAAAGACTCGATCGACTGCATGGCCGCATCCCCTAAGCGCTCCAACCTAGTTGTGTGGCAGTGGAATTGTAGGGGCTTTACGAAAAAGAAGGCCAGTCTGCAACAATACATAGCCAATTTCCCACAACCGCCCACAGTCATTGCTTTACAAGAAACGAATGGTTACGTTAAATTCCCCGGATACAACACATTCCAATGCAAAAGATGCGAATGTCCCAATACTGCGATCCTAGCACAAAAACATTTGACTGTTACTTGCTCCCATTTCGAGGGTATCGACATTGATCACGACTTCGTAGAAATACTTTCCAAAAAGACCAGGTCGGCTCCTATTTACATCCTTAACGCTTACAGCAGTTTCAGCTCTAAACACCAACGTTTTACTACTGTTCTTGCTCGTGCTAAACAGGAAGCTCGGAGACACCCGCTCCTCATTGTTGGCGATTTTAACTCTCCAAATCAACTATGGGGTCACACTACTTCCACACCTAAAGGACGAGCTTTATGGACCCACATTCAGGATCATTAACTCACCCTCCACAATGACTTCGACACACCCACTCGCTTAGGAAATAGTGTCTCCATAGATACATCACCAGATCTCACCCTCACCTCTCGGGTTAACTAAATGGGAAAACCTTCAAATCAATTTTGGTAGCGATCACTACGTCATACAGATTTCTGTTACTTTCTCTCACAAGCCCTTTCACACTCTGCCTCCCAAACTTACAGATTGGGACAAATTTCGGAAAACTCGCGCAAATAATGCTCCCAATTCCATACTTGATCTACAGCAATGGATTAGTCAACTCCAAACGGACGTTGACAATCATACTACAACTATGCCACCTGATGCTCCTTTTCAAACAGCTGATGCCAAACTATTACACATGTGGCAAGCGAAGGAATCACTGTTAAAGCGGTGAAAAAGACGTCGCCATAACTGCAGGCTTCGCATCCGTGTAGCTAGACTTGACGATCACATTCAAGCATATGCAACCCAACTAGTTAATCAACAATGGGGCCAAGTATGTGAGAGCATGCATGGTAATTTCAGTAGTAAAAAGACTTGGCAACTGCTGAGACATTTGCTTGATCCCTCGACCTCACGCGCACAACACAGTCACTACATCACTCAATTATTGCACAAACACAAGGATAATATTCCCCATCTTTTTCAGGAGCTTGCACGATTACACCTCCCTCCTACCACAACTCATGAGAATTCAGATTATACAGGCGAGGTTAATGAACTTCTTGACGCCCCAATAACGCAGGCAGAAGTTCGACATGCCTTAGCTTCCCTTAAAGCGACATCTGCTCCCGGTATAGATAATGTAAATAATAAATTACTCCGAAATCTGGACGACAAATCAATCTCTGCCCTCACCGAATACTATAATCATTGCTTCGATAACAGCTCTCTTCCGAGCTCATGGGAAACCGCTAAAGTAATCTTTATTCCCAAACCCAATAAAGCCTCTGACATAGCTAATCTTAGACCTATTTCCCTCATGTCATGCTTGGGCAGAACGCTCGAACATGTCATGCTTAATCGCTTGAATAAATACGCGGAAGACAATCAGTTATTCCCGTCAGAGATGATTGGCTTTCGCCAGTCGCTTTCTTGCCAGGATGCCATGCTAAGGCTCAAGCATGACCTTCTCACTCCTACATTTAGTAAAGACACCCAACCCATCTTAGGACTCGACCTTCGCGGTGCATTCAACAACATAGATCATGGATCTATCTTACGTGAATTGAATGTTATTAACTGTGGTAGAAAAATGCATGACTACATCCGCGAATTTCTCACCAATCGGACAGCCGTCATAAGTCTCAATGATCAAACTTCGCCTCCGATCACCTTAGGTAGCTTTGGCACTCCTCAGGGATCTGTGCTCTCGCCGTTTCTATTTAACCTAGCTATGAGGTCTATTGCTGGGAAGCTAGCACAAATACCGGGTCTCCAATATTCTTTATATGCAAACGACATTACCCTATGGATTAAGGGTGGCTTGGATGGCTACATTCAAGATACATTACAAGAGGCTGCAGATGCAGTGGCTACGAGAGCCGGGTTCATGAACCTCGAGTGTTCGCCCACCAAATCTGAGCTGTTACTTCTATCCGCAAATAAACGCGTTACGCCGAACATTCAGATTACCATTAAGGGGAAGCAAGTTCCCGTAGTAAACAAAATCCGTGTACTTGGCATGCACATTCAATCTAACCGACTCAATACGTATACACTTCAAACGGTTACTGCCAGCGTAGGTCACACCACACGGCTAATAGGAAGGGTGTACAATAAGCACGGAGGTCTCCGCGAGGCAGAATTCTTAAGACTGGTACAGGCGTTTTCTGTCAGTAAAATCACATTCTCCCTTCCCTATCTCCACTTAACTAGGGCCGAGGAAGATAAAGTTAATTCACTGATACGCAGACTCTACAAATCTGCCCTTGGAGTGCGAAGTAGAGCTTCTACTGAGAGACTTTTGGCGACAGGTACCTTGAATACTTTTAGTGAGCTCGCAGAAGCCCACCTGACCGCTCAATACCAGCACTTCTCGAACACCCACATTGGTAGGCACATCCTAAACTCCTTAAGTATTGCCCCAGCACCCATGACCAATGAGAAATTCAATATTCCCCACTCGATACATGAGCACTTTCATATCCCTCCTCTCCCTAAGAATATGCACCCTGTTCATCACGAACATAGAAGGCAACAACGAGCTAAAGCCCTGCAGAAAAAGTTATTTAACTACAAAGACGTGCTCTATGTCGATGCTGCAGAGTATCCGTGTGGACACAAATTCGCCATATCAGTTGTTGACTCCAATGGCAGTATAGCGACGGGAGCATCCATTATAGCCTCTTCTTCGAAGGAGGCAGAGGAGGCGGCGGTGGCACTCGCCGCAACAATACCCAATTACTCTGTCATAGTAAGTGACTCCAAAACTGCCATACACAACTTCGGAGCGGGTAGGGTTTGCAGGACAGCCCTAGCCATTCTATCTCACAATCCGCGAGCCCAACTTCTGAGTTTAATCTGGACACCTGCTCACGCAGGCCTAATCGGCAATGAAGCGGCCCACCTAAGTGCTCGAGCTTTCACGAACCGAGCACAGGCTAGACTAGGGGACGGTTCAGACGCCAATAATCTCCCTCCAGCATTCACCTCCAAAGACAGATTACTTACATATCACGACATTTGCGGGCATTACCACCTAGGTCGCCTAACCCTCCCTCCTTTAATGATTTGGTCGTCACGCATACACGAGGTTCTATGGCGTAAACTACAGACTCGCACTTTTCTATCTCCTGCCTTACGTCACAAAATTCACCCGGGAACATACCCTACTTCAGCCTGCAAGTTTTGTCCTGCTAGCAGAGCGGACCTTAACCACATTATGTAGCAATGCAAGAACCACTCCCCTCCCCCTAATCTTTGTAGAGTTTTAAGCAGTAGGGAGCTGTGGGAGGCTGCCATGCGCAGCTACAACCCCGAACTTCAGGAAGCTATCCTGAGGTGGGCTGAGGTGGTAGAGGAGGCCTACTGCGAGTAGGATAACCTCCCTCGCCTTCTTCCCGCAGCCCCTTTCCCTTTAAGATGGGATAAATAAAGTTGTCTCTCTCTCTCTCTCAAAGATATGAGCTATGCCGTTGCACAAGATCTCACCCCAAACACAGGGCTTGCCCAGAAATGCCTCATCGAGTTTGGAAGGGCCCGTAAATTGCAGTACAAGTTGCAACATGAAAAGCTTATTGCAGGTGAAAAAACCTGCTGCTTTGACCAAACTTCTAGCCAGGTCATTGAGGAACACCTTTTCCATCATTGAGACCAAATTGTCAGCCTTTATCATTCCTGCTCACTAACATTCGAGGTGTTGTTTCCAAGCGTGATGCACTGTGCAGTCTAATGGGCTCACCTTCTTGCGATGTATTACTACTTACAGAAACATGGCTTAACACATCAATCGATGATACTGAAATCCTCCCTTACCTCTTGCATTTTGACATTTTCCGGAACGATAGACCCGATAACTCGCGCGGTGGGGGTGTATTAATCGCCACTAAGCGGAACCTACATTGTTCACTTGTAAACCTCTCTTCACAAATGGAAATGATTCGGATTTGATGCATTGCTACACACCCGCACATTCTGATTGGTATTTGCTATCGGTCCCCTAGTGCCGACAGTTCTTTCTCGCCTTTACTTTATGAAGCCTTAAATATGTTAACAAAAACATATCCTAACAGTGCTGTCCTTCTGTTTGGTGATTTTAATTTTCCAACTATTGATTGGTTCGATCCTGCCTCTACATTATCAAAAAGCAGCCCCGCTAGCGATTTCTTAAACACGTGTATAACATTCGGCTTAACGCAGCTCGTCACTGACTCAACACGTGTTACTGCTCACTTGTCCAATGTTTTAGATCTTGTATTAACAACTCACCCTAATAACTTTACCCTTGTCACCTTATTGCGCGGTTTGAGCGACCACCTGACAGTACAAATTTCGTTTCATACCAACATACTAAAGAGAAAAAAATCGAAAGACACTTACACTCTATGATAAAGGGGACTATGTCAGCATGAACCGAGAATTATCTGAGTACTTTGATACGATCGTCGCTAACTTTCCATAAAATTCTCTCGAGTCGAAGTGGCTGCTTTTTGAAGCAGAGATGCATCGCCTCATACGACTTTGCATCCCCACCATTACAATAACAGAAAGAACATCACCATGGTTTAATGTATCCCTCAAACGACTAAATCATTAAAAAAGAACGACTGTTTCAATCAGCCAAACGATCTAATTCTTCTTCCACGTGGCAGAAGTATTACGCAGCCGAGAAAGAATATGACAAGTTAACCTCTCAAACTAAACACAAGTTTCTTTCTACCACTTTACCAGCTATGCTACAAACTAACCCGAAGCAATTTTGGAAAACTATTAATCCTAACCAACGGAATGAGATTTCACTTAACAATAGCTCCGGACTTCCCGATCACTGAGACTGAGGTTGCAGATCTTCTTAACACAACATTTAGTTTGGTTTTTACTAGTGAATTGCCTGACGGCTTGCCCAATCCACCATACTTCGCGTATACGCTCATGCAAAATATCACATTCAATCGCATCGGCATCAGCAAAGTAATTGAATCATTGAAGAACTCGTCTTTTACAGCAGTAGACGGTATCAATGCTAAAGTGCTAAAAAATGCTAAACATGTGTGTAGCCTGTTTTTATCACTAATATTCCAGGAATCACTTAACAGCACTTCAATTCCACATGACTGGCAGGTGGACAAGGTCATCCCAGTCTTCAAGAAAGGAAGCCGATCATCACCAAGTAACTACCGCCCTACTTCCATGACAAGTGTGTCTTGTAAAATAATGGAACATATTTTATACTCGCATTTTGCTAACTTCCTAACATCCGTCAATTTATTTCACCCAAGTCAACATGGTTTCCGCAAAAATTATTCCTGTGACACCCAACTTGCTCTTTTCTTGCACGACTTACATTTAAACCTAGGTCGTAACATCCTGACTGACACAATATTTTTAGATTTCTAAAAGCGTTCGATAAGGTCCTCCATGGTCGTCTCTTAATAAAGTTATCCCGTCTTAACATTCATCCTTGTGTTCTAAGCTGGATTCGAGGGTTCTTAACTAACCGTCAGCAGTTCATACACGCTAACTCACACTCTTCATTCTTAACACCCGTGCTTTCAGGCGTACCTCAAGGTACCGTACTTGGCCCACTCCTTTTCTTAATATACATCAATGACCTGCCTTATAATATTTCTTCTCATATCCAACTTTTCACAGCAGAGCAGTTAGCAGAGCAGAGCAGTTCGAGCAGTTACTAACCCCACCGACTATTTGGCGTTAAAAAATTACCCATCGCGCATACAAAACTAGTGTAACACTTGGCTCATGTCATTAAATGCAGCTAAAACCGTGTTAATGTCTACTCATTGTCATCGTAATTACAATATGCCCAATTATAGCATCAGTAACATGCAGATTGCAACAACTGATTCATTCAAATATCTTGGTGTGTATATCTCGCGTGACTTAACTTGGACCTGTCATGTTAACCACATAATAAATTGTGCTAATCGTACTCTAGGTTATGTAAGCTGTAACCTTTTCCTCATTCCTCCCTCTATTAAACAACTTGCTTTTCTAACCTTTGTGCGGCCCAAGCTGGAGTATGCCGATGCTATTTTTGACCCCCACCACAATAACCTTATTAACACCCTCGAGTCGGTTCAGAACCGCCCGACACGATTTATTCTGTGGACTTATTCGTACAATTCAAGCATCTCAGCACTAAAAGCCAAAATAAACTTACCCTCTTTAGCCTCACGCCACACAATAGCACGTCTTAACCTTTTTCATAAATTTTTCTATTCTTTGCCTTTTGACAACCCGTACATAAAAAGAGCCCATCGCATTGCCCGCACCAGTCACTCTAGCACAGTATATCCCCCACAAGCCCATACCATGACTTTCAAGCAATCACTTTTTCTGCGCACAACACGAGGCTGGAATGGCCTGCCCACCGAAGTTGCCACTATCATCGACCCACTTGCATTCAAGCGGCTCATCGAAAATATGCCTTTGTAATTCGTAGTATCTTTCTTTGTCACTAACTCCCCTCTCCCTCATGTAATGTCTCAACAAGAGACCTTTGAGGAAATATATAAATAAATTAATTAATTAATAGCGTCATCTATCATAAAAGTTATTCAGGAGCAGTTCTCCAAGGTGCTGCTGCCTTGGCTCTCAGCCAACACCTGTTGCCACACTACTCACTTACATTCTTAAACAAAATTGCACCCTTGGGGTGGTATCTTGCCACACAACAATAATCGTCATCTGTCTTGTCCACATTTCGATTCCTTAACGCTGCGAGCCCGGTACTTCCAAGTGTCACGAACGGCATGCGAATTATCAGCATGACAGAGCATTCTCCACAGGAAAGTAGCAAGCTCAGAGTTTTCAAGAAAGGAAATGCAAGCAAGGCAGATGACAATTACTGTTGTGTGGCAAATATACACACCAAAGGGTATGCACTTGTCTAAAAATGTATGTGGCTGCCACTGCACAGCCAACGCTGGACTGCCAGGGTTGGCCCCTCAACCTCTCCGACAGCCACCAGCCCCATTCCCTGGTGCACAGCAGCACATTGTAAATCTGTGGTGCACTGCTGACAACCGATCAATATGCTGTGCTTGTGGAATTCCAGGTCATGTTGAACACTACTGTTGTCAGTGCTTCGTGGCAGCCCCAGGTGACTATTCTTTCCAGCTGCAGTACTACACGCCACAGGACGCGCCACTTGATGTGTACGCCGGAGACCCCCAGCCTGACTCTGCCTTTCAGCCCTTCCCTTCCCGTCGCTAACCCTCACCACGCCGCCGTTCTTTGTCACCTATACGTCGCCAACCCAGGCTGAGACAAAAAATTGACTGCCGCAGCTCTGGAGGCACAAGCTGCATCGTCGTCAACCTGTGTAAGTCCTCGCTTGTCCCCCACCAATTTTGTCGAAGTATTTGTTGAAGGTGTCTTATTCTCACGTATCTTTGCACTTGTCAATACTGGTGCCACTATCTCCATAATTGGTCAGAAACTTTGCCGCTCTGTTCGTAAAGTGACGCCACCTACAGCGTTTTCCCTCAGTACTGCAAGCGCACAGCGAATTCATCTGGTTGCAGCCTGCATGGCTAAAGTTGTGATTGGAGACTTACTGTAGAACATTGAGCTTATTGTGTCGACTTCGTGTTCACATGATGTAATCCTTCGGTGGGATTTTTTATCCTGCCATCGTGCCATTATAGACTGTGCTCGCACTCAAGTGGAACTGTCTGTGTTTCGTGATGCACCTTCTGCCCATGTGCCCGTGCCTGGTGTTGACAAGCTTGTCATGGCTGGTGACACTACTCTTCCCCCTCTCATTGCCATCGTTCCTGTTTACTGTGCTACCCTTTCTGAAACTACAGTTCTGTTCACACCGTCTGACGTATTCAGTCACCGCCACCATTCATGCTACCATTTGCCATCCTAGCCCTTCACCAGAATGTAGGAATACTTATTTCCGACACTACCTGATGCCCTCTCACATTACGCCGTAATGAGATGCTTGGCCACATTCAGTCAGTCGTCGATGATGTTATCGTGCCTACTGATTCCTTCGAGCCAATTCCAAAGCCTGAGCTGAATGCGTTGACATCGCATCTTGCATCCGCTGACGTGTCCTCGGACGTATTTTTCTCTTCCATCGACAACAACCTCGCCTCAGATCAATGTGCGCAGCTTCTTACCCTTCTGAACGAGTTCAGAAGTTCGTTTGACTTCCACCAAGCATCATTAGGTCGAACGAGCACCGTTGTTCACAGAACTGACACTGGAACAAACGCCCCTTTGTGACAGCGTCCCTACCATGTATCATCAGCGGAGCGTCATATAATTACGGAGCAAGTTAATGACATGTTTCAGCATGGAGTCATCTAGCCTTCCTGTAGTCCTTAGTCATCCCACATGGTGCTGGCCAAGAAGAAAGGGGTTGGATTAGGTTCTGTGTGGATTACCGAAATCACAACAATATTACTAGAAAAGATGTTTACACTCTTCCCCGCAAAGACGACGCCCTCGATTGTCTACAAGGCGCCAAATTCTTCTCTTCACTCGTCCTGCATTCGGGTTATTGGCAAGTCCCGATGGCCAAGTGTGATCATCCAAAGACGGCGTTCGTCATCCCGGATGGTCTGTACGAATTCACAGTCATGCCATTTGCACTTTGCAATGCGCTTGCAATATTCGAGCGAATGATGGACGACATCTTACGCAGTCTAAAATGGCAGATATGTCTGTGTTATACAGATGACGTAACCCTGTTCGCCCCCAATTTCGCTACACATCTCACCCGCCTGCGCACGATTTTCCAATGCAAGCCTCTAACTCAACCTGAAGAAGTGTCACTTCAGGGCTCACGAGCTCACCATACTAGGTCATGTAGTCTCAAAACCCTGACCCTGACAAACTTCCCGCCGTCGCAAAGTTTCCTAAGCCAACCACCGTAAGAGAACTGTGCAGCTTTGTGGGCTTATGCTCGTATTTTTGTCGCTTTGTCCAGAACTTTGCCTACATCATAGCACCGCTTACGAAGCTACTTGCTGGCCCTGGTAACCTTTCAACTTGAACTCAAGCCTGCAATGACACCTTCCCTACATTACGGAATCTGCTTACCTCACCACCCACTCTGCGCCATTATGACCCAACTGCACCAACCGAACTACACACGGATGCCAGCGGCGTCGGTCTTGGTGCAGTACTCGCTCAACGCAAACCATGCTTTTCCGAGTATGTTGTCGTTTATGCTAGCCGTGCCCTCACCAAGGCGGAATCCAACTACTCGGTAACTGAAAAAGAGTGTCTCAGGATTGTGTGGGCAATAAGCAAGTTTCGACCCACTTATACGGCCACACTTTCGATGTGGTGACCGACCATCACACACTGTGTTGGTTGGCAACCCTGAAGGATCCTACTGGTTGCCTTGGACGTTGGGCTCTTCGCCTGCAAGAATTTCACATTCATGTAGTGTACCGATCGGGGCGAAAACATTCTGACGCAGATTCGCTCTCCCGATCTCCCGTGAAATCGACTGAACAACGGCATTCAACTGGTGCCTTTCCTTTGGCAGATCTTACTGCCATAAACATGCCTTCTGAAGAGTGAAAAGACCCCTGGATCGTCTCCTTCCTGAATGTTGTTTCCACTCCACCAACTTCTGCACACCCACGTGCACTAAGCCACCAAGCCACGCACTTTGCGATATTGGACGAACTATTATATAATCAAAACTATCAACCGGATAGCCATAATTGGCTGCTCGTCATGCCTAGCCACATGCAGTCCAATGTCAGCGCATACTTTCATGCTGACCCTCAACATGCTCACGCTGGTGCGCTAAAAACATATGAGCGGCTATGACAACGTTATTACTGGCGTGGTATGTGCACATATGCCCGCAAACCGCAAATTTATTCGGTCTTGCCGATTTTGTCAATGACAGAAACCATTTCCCCATTCGCCCGGCCTCCTGCAGCCTTTACCGTGTCTTGCAAGCCCCGTCACCATGTCGGAATCTATCTTCCTGACCCGTTTCCATGCTCTGTCACTGGTAACAGATGGGTCAGAGTCGCTGTTGACCACCTAACGCGGTATGCGGAAACGGCTGCGCTTCCTTCGGCTGGTGCTCATGACGTTGCGAACTTCATCTTACGTCATTTCGTCCTCCGCCATAGCGCACCACGCTAACTACTCAGTGACAGAGGGCGTGTGTTTCTATACAATATCCTACAGGAGCGCCTTTGTTCCTGCCGTACAGTTCATCACACATCTACAGCCTACCACCCGCAACCCATGAACAGAGCGCTCCGCAAGCTGGGACACATGCTGTCCATGTACATTACTTCTGACCACTTTAACTGGGACGTTGTTCTTCCCTTTGACACTTACACATATAATACCGTGACACAGTCGACAACAGGCTTTTCCCCATTCTTTCTTTTATATGGCCGCGAACCATGCACCATCATCATCAGCCTGGTTATGTCCACTGCAGGGCAAAGGCCTCTCCCATACTTCTCTAACTACCCCGGTCATGTACTAATTGTGGCCATGTTGTCCCTGCAAACTTCTTAATTTCATCCACCCACCTAACTTTCTGCCGCCCTCTGCTACGCTTTCCTTCCCTTGGAATCCATTCCGTAACTCTTAATGACCATCGGTTATCTTTTCTCCTCATTACGTGTCCTGCCCATGCCCATTTCTTTTTCTTGATTTCAACTAAGATATCATTAACTCGCGTTTGTTCCCTCACCCAATCTGCTCTTTTCTTATCCCTTAACGTTATACCAATCATTCTTCTTTCCATAGCTCGTTGCGTCGTCTTCAATTTAAGTAGAACCCTTTTCGTAAGCCTCCAGGTTTCTGCCCCGTACGTGAGTACTGGTAAGACACAGCTGCTATAAACTTTTCTCTTGAGGGATAATGGCAACCTGCTGTTCATGATCTGAGAATGCCTGCCAAACGCACCCCAGCCCATTCTTATTCTTCTGATTTTTTCAGTCTCATGATCCGGATCCGCGGTCACTACCTGCCCTAAGTAGATGTATTCCCTTAGCACTTCCAGTGCCTTGCTACCTATCGTAAACTGCTGTTCTCTTCCGAGACTGTTAAACATTACTTTAGTTTAATGTAGATTAATTTTTAGACCCACCCTTCTGCTTTGCCTGTCCTGGTCAGTGAGCATGCATTGCAATTGGTCCTCTGATTTACTAAGCCAGGCAATATCATCAGCGAATCACAAGTTATTAAGGTATTCTTCATTAACTCTTATCCCCAATTCTTCCCAATCCAGGCCTCTCAATACCTCCTGTAAATACGCTGTGAATAGCATTGGAGAGATTGTATCTCCCTGCCTGACGCCCTTCTTTATTGGGATTTTGTTGCTTTCTTTATGGAGGACTACGGTGGCTGTGGAGCCGCTATAGATATCTTTCAGTATTTTTACATACGGCTCGTCTACACCCTGATTCCGCAATGCCTCCATGACTGCTGAGGTTTCGACTGAATCAAACGCTTTCTCGTAATCAACGAAAGCTATATATAAAGGTTGGTTATATTCCGCACATTTTTCTATCACCTGACTGATAGTGTGAATATGGTCTATTGTTGAGTAGCCTTTACGGAATCCTGCCTGGTTCTTTGGTTGACGGAAGTCTAAGGTGTTCCTGATTCTATTTGTAATTACCTTAGTAAATACTTTGTAGGCAACGGACAGTAAACTGATCGGTCTATAATTTTTCAAGTCTTTGGCGTCCCCTTTCTTATGGATTAGGATTATGTTAGCGTTTTTCCAAGATTCCGGTAAGGTCGAGGTCATGAGGCATTGCGTATACAGGGTGGCCAGTTTCTCTAGAACAATCTGCCCACCATCCTTCAACAAATCTGCTGTTACCTGATCCTCCCCAGCTGCCTTCCCCCTTTGCCTAGCTCCCAAGGCTTTCTTTACTTCTTCCGGTCTTACCTGTGGGATTTCGAATTCCTCTAGACTATTCTCTCTTCCATTATCGACGTGGGTGCCACTGGTACTGTATAAATCTCTATAGAACTCCTCAGCCACTTGAACTATCTCATCCATATTAGTAATGATATTGCCGGCTTTGTCTCTTGACGCTATTGACACTATTTTGCCGTATCGTCCAGACACCTCCGAATTCAGCCCACTTTCTGGAATGGCTCAATATGCTTAAGAGTGTCGGCAGCTGGCCTGCTCCGTTACTTCGGACAACCAAGCCTTCCAAAAAGATCACCATGACCACAATTTGACTGAACAAGCTTTTGCCGTCGGCTCCCTCGTCTGGCTCTGCACACCATTTCATTCCTCTGGCCTGACTCCTAAGTTTGCCCCCAAGTAACAAGGCCTGTATCACGTCATCAAGTGCCTATCTACCGTCACCTATGTTACTGAGCCAATCAACCCACCCTGCGACAAACATTGTCTTGGCCACCAGGTGGTCCACGTGAGCCGCCTCAAGCCATATCCTGACCCCCTTATTTTCACGTATCCTTGAGTCGCCAGGATGGCTTCCCTTCACTGCCGGGGTACTGTAGTGGGGATAAAGCAATGCAAGCAGCAGTGGGACACTGCCTGGGAGGCAGGTGCGATCGCAGATCGCGAACTGTTCATGCCGGCTGAGACTGTCCTTGCTGTGCTCGTCGTGCGATCCCTTCTGCCTGCCCTCCAACCTTAATAAACCCCCTTTCAGTAGTTTCAAAATTGATGTCTCATTCTTATTATTTTCAGCAATTTCTGTGAAAAGCTTGAGGACTAATAAGGTTACCTTGACTTTTCCTTTACAACAAATACGCAGTTCCTCAATGAGAGCATTTCTGCACCACAGCTTTGGCTTTGCTCAAATTTCTTAACAGGACTATATCTTCAGATTAACATAATTCAATAAAACTTGTCACTGTTGTCTGCCTGGTTTTCCTGGACTTGCCGACTGGCAGTGAAAACAGTCTAGTCTGTGCCTCCTCTAATGATGACGTGCGCATGCAACAATGGTTTTACTTTTCTTGGTGAACCAGACAAACAAAGACACCTAATTACGAAGAGAAAACGAGATGTTCTTACAAAACTTTAAAATAATGAAAGAGCAGGAGGTCACAGCTTTTCTTAAAACTGCGAATGAATTGTGGGGTTTTACCTGCCAAAACCACGATCTGATTATGAGGCATGCCAGGGCACTCCGGATTAATTTTGACCACCAGGGAATCTAATGTGCCCCCATTTCGTGGGACACAGGCGTTCTTGCATTTCGCCCCCTTCGAAGTGCAAGCCGAAATTCGATCCCACGACCTTGTGCTTGGCAGTGCAATGCCACAGCCACTAAGCCATCATGACGGGTGCTTTCTGAAAACTGTAGATGTTAGAAGATGCAAGCCCTAAAACTTCCTCTTAAAATACACATTGTCTTAACCAGTTTTCCACATCAAATCAGGCTTTCTGTGAACATGTGTTTCAATAAAAAGTTGAATGTTGGGCTAGTTGGTATTTTCACATGAGAACTATCTTGAAATAGTGCACAACGGGAGCTATTTCAAGATGGTTCTCATGTGTTCCAATGAATGACAACAAAATTAAACTTCGACTGCACACAGCATGATCTAATTCGTAAGGATACATGTGTATCCATTAACACATGATAGATGTTGCAATGCAATCCTCACATGGTATGCTCATATTGAAAACTACAAAATAAAATTGTCACATAGCAAGGAAAACTATGGAGCAACGACTATATTATTATTTTTTATACAAAGACCTTACAGGCCCCTTGTAGGAGCATAATGTAAGGGGGGCATAAACAGAAACAGTACTATAAGAGCTAGTAAACATATTATGTAGCAAGTGGCACTTATCATACATTTCTAATACAAAGCATTGAAACGCAAGGGATACAGCATACTTTCAGGATGCACAGTACAAACCAGAATGCAACTGAGAAATAACAATGAAAAAGCATTAAGTCGGTGAACAGATTAAAAGGGCGTAATTGAAAGATAACTGCTGACTTGGTTGTGGAAGGAATCATGGTTTGTTAAGGAAGTGATATTATTGGGCAAATCATTCCACAGAGAAATGGCACGTGGAAGCGCAGAGCTGTTGAAGGTTAATGTGTGACCGAAAATGCGCGAGTAACTGAAATTGTTATGGAGGTGTTTTGACATGCGCAAGGGCTTTTCGAGAGGTAGTGGAGACAGCCTATTACCATAAACGTACTTGTGAAACAAACAGAGAAGTGCGATTCAATGGCGAGTTTCAAGTGAAATGACGTCATTATTCTGTTTGATCTCAGTTATGCTATGAGAACAGTTATAATCGCAAGAAACAAAATGTGCTGCTCTGTTCTGTACGGCTTCTAGTCTATTGATTAGATATTTTTGATGAGGTGACCACACAGGGCTTGCAAATTCTAGTTGAGGTCGGACAAATGTTGCATATGCAAGCTTCCGGATTCTGGTTGGGGTGTTTTTTATGTTTCTTCGTAAATACCCCAAAGTTCATGAGGCTTTGGCACAAATGGCGGTGACATGGGACGCCCAGGACAGGTTAGGAGCGAGGTGAACTCCGATATATTTATATGAAGATGCTTCAGAGACCTGAGAGTGGTTTAGAAAGTAGGTGAACTTAGAATTGACATGCTTACGGCTAAAAGAGATGTAACATTTAGATTCATTAAGATGCATTTGCCAGGTACTGCACCAATCAGAAACATTTTTGAGGTCGTATTGAAGTGCAATGTGGTCATCGACAGAATTAATGGTACGGCAAATTATGCAATCGTTAGCAAAAAGACGGATGGAAGAAGATATGTTAGTAGGCCGGTCATTGATGTACATTAAATATAGTAAAGGTCCTAAAACGCTGCCTTGTTCAAGTACCTCATAGCATTAAACTAAGCCCCAAAGAAAGAATACAATCTATGTCAAGAGCTACCAATTAGAAAACCACAAATGAGTAGCAAAAAAAGCCTGGTCCTCAAATGTGTAGCAAAAAAACTTGGTCCTGACATATACTACTGGTGCTCTGCGGGTCAATGCCATTCTCAACCGCCATTTCAACATCATGAAACAGAGCATCCGACTCACTACTATTTCAAGCGGCCCGGCCGCCTCAGGTTGTGTATAGATGAAACAAAAATTTAAGGGATTTGTTAGTTAGGGCAAGGACACAGAAGTCAAACACGCCCAAGGGCTGTCGACCGTGTGGGAAACCTCGTTGCAAGGTATGCCGTCACATGACAACAACAGACACGGCTGAGGCATCGAACTCGTCCTTCGTATATAAAATTAACGAAAATCTTGACTGTGATTACAGTACTGTCGTGCACAAAATTCAATGCGAGGTGCGTAAGCAGGAATATATCGGACAAACAGAGACCCCTTTCCGCCTGCGATTCAACAATCACCGCGCGCATGTGAAAAGTCTCCCGAATTTACCCTTCTCCAGGCACGTTCGACTGCCAGATCACTCCTTTGAACGCATGAGCGTTGTGCTCTTGCAGTCTGGTTTCCAACACACCCGTGCATGCGAGCAGAGAGAATCTTTTTTCATCCATAAATTTGGAACGTACGCTAAAGTAATTAATGAGAGTCAGGGGCGGCTGACATGCCTCTGGGATATGCTGTGAGAGTGCATGGCAAGCGTGAATACATGTTCTGTACTCTAAAATTGAGACGCTGGCCACTGCCTGCTCGTCCCTCCGCATGCGCCTCAAGGGGGCGAGCGGAACACCAATAAATTCCGTTTCCTGCACCCTGACAATCAAGTGTTCATTCTGAGTGACCTATTGCCCCTTCTTGAAATCCCCACGAGCTGACTTGATGTCAGTTTTCGGGTAAACGTTCAAAACCTGGACCACAAGGAGGCTCTTTAACTCGGCTCCCTAAACCTAAGCCCAGGGGCGCAATTGCTTCGCCAATCCCACGCATATATTCTTTTTGGAACTATATCTTTTTTTGGCACCGTAGCTGGACCACAGAGTTGCCCGCTCCCTAAACCTAAGCCCAGAGGCGCAATAGCTTCGCGAATACCACGCATATATTCTTTTTGGAACTATATATTTTTTCCGCACCGTAGCTGGACCACAGAGTTGCCGGAACGGGCCGTGCCTTGTATATATGTACTGTGACACTGTGTTTCTTTCCACAAGTTGCCACTCTTCTGTCTTCCTTCTGGGACCCTTCTCTATTGTGCCCCCCGCCGCCCAATTCAACTTGCCCTCTGTCCCGCTACAACGGCAGTACGCGCACTGGTGCTGCGCAGCGACCGTTTTCTCCCTCCTTGCCTCGGGTCAACAGGAACCTAGCTGCCGCTACTTCCCGCCCCCTTCAGTCTCCGACTTATGTCTCCCTCCTTCTGTGTGTTTTTCTGTTCTTTTTTCTCTCACTGACCTCATACATGGGACTCCGCCTTCCTCTTGCCCTGCATAGTTGCCAAATGCAGCTGTAAATCTGCCAAAGCGCCGAGAGAAAGTCAATCACTGTCACAACTGTCCCTCTTGGTTTGATGTATCTGAGAACGGCAGGGCACCCACTCTGGTGTCTTCACTACCAGGGCCGAACTGCCATTTTTTTTGTAAACCCTGATGAAGATCGGTCCACCATATATATATATATATATATATATATATATATATATATATATATATATATATATATATATATATATATATATATATATATATATATATATATATTGTAACGGACAGTTAAGGGAATTCAGATAAAACTATTTATTGTGGGCGAACTTGTGCCCTGGCGGTAAATGAAAAGCACTGCCGCGTTCTAAACGGAAGATCAGGAAGGCCCTCTTCTTCTCTCTCGAGCGTCGCTTCACCTCGTCTTCTTCTTGTAGACGCCGACAACGGCCACCTGCGATGCTAGTACGTGCGGCGAAAACACGTGCCATTATTTCGTCGTCTTTTCCTCCAATACGCCGTTGTTGTCTTGAGGGGGGCGCACGAACCTGCGTGCGTTGTTTAAATCATTATAATTATCATTGATAATTATCAATGTATCATTATCATTGTATCATTATCATTGTATCATTATCCCTCCTCCAAAAAGCATCGTCCCGATGCGTAAAGCGACGAAATTGTTCACAAGCAGTTGTCCATACTAAAGTGGTATATGGCACAGAAAAGATGTTTGGTCGAATATTCACTGCCTGTCATAATATGGCTTCAGTCTGACCACATGTACAGTTTCTGTGCGACGCCGGCATCGTGATGAGCTCACTTGTCCTTCTGGCGTAACTTCGTAGTTCAGGGGACTGATGCGGCGAAGTACTCGGTAAGGGCCGAAATAACGGCGCAAAAGCTTTTCGGACAGGCCGCGCGTCCACACAGGGGTCCACACCCATACTCTGTCACCTGGTGCATACTCGACTTCCCTTCGCCGCAGGTTGTAACGGTCCGCGTCGATGCGCTGCCTTTGTTGAATGCGATGTCGCGCCAGCTGACGTGCTTCTTCGGCCCTCTGTGTAAAGTCACTGATGTCAGAGTTCTGTTCTGTACTGTCGCTGACAGGCAGCATTGCATCCAAGGGTGTGGTAACTGTTCGACCAAAAACAAGTTGGAATGGCGTTACTTGAGTGGTCTCTTGCAATGCGGTATTGTAGGCGAATGTCGCATAAGGTAGGATCTTGTCCCACGTACGGTGCTCTAAGTCTACGTAAATTGACAACATATCGGTCAGCGTCCTGTTCAATCGCTCGGTTAACCCATTTGTTTGAGGGTGACAGGCAGTTGTTTTCCTGTGGCTGGTATGAGTCAATTTCATGATGGATTGCGTCAAATCGGCTGTGAACGAAGTTCCTCGGTCCGTGATAATAATTGCAGGGGCACCGTGTCGTAATACTATCTTGGTGACAAAGAATTCAGCCACTTCAACGGCCGTTGCACTTATTAGAGAGGATGTCTCGGCATATCGGGTTAGGTAATCGGTCGCTACAACAATCCATCGTTTCCCTGATGACAATGTCGGGAAGGGACCAAGCAAGTCCATTCCTACTTGTTCGAACGGGGCTCCTGGGGGTTCCATTGGTTGAAGGAGGCCTGCGGGTTTTAATGGAGGCGTTTTGCGTCTTTGGCAATCCCGACATGTTCGTACATAATGCTGTACTGAATTCAATAGCTTTGGCCAGTAGTACTTAGCATGAATTCGGGCGAACGTTCAGCTCACTCCGAGGTGTCCTGCTGATGGGTCATCGTGACAGGCTTCTAAGATTTCCGATCGCAAAGCTGAAGGAACGACGAGTAGAAATTTTTCTGTGCTGTGCTCAAAATTTCTTTTGTACAGGACGCCATTTCTCATCACATACGATGACAATCCCCGGCAGAAAACTCGCGGAACATAGACGGGGTGTCCCTCGAGGTGCCTGATGAGTAGAAGCAACTCGGCGTCAGACTGCTGGTGTTTGGCTATCTCAGATGTGGTCACGGCTCCAAGAAACAGAAATTCGTGTCCATCTTTCACAGGAGCAGATTCGACCGGAGCACGTGATAAACAATCAGCGTCACTCTGCTTGCGACCTGACTTGTACACGACCGTTATGTCGTATTCCTGCAGCCTCAGACTCCATCTAGCAAGTCGTCCAGAAGGATCTTTCAGGTTTGCAAGCCAGCACAATGAGTGATGGTCACTGATTGCTCGGAACGGTCTACCGTATAAATATGGTCGGAATTTTCCGATGGCCCATATTACTGCGAGGCATTCTTTTTCTGTGGCTGAATAGTTGATTTCAGCCCTCGAAAGAGTGCGGCTAGCGTATGCAATCACTCTTTCCTCTCCGTTTTGCCATTGAACGAGGACGGCACCGAGTCCTAAATTGCTGGCGTCTGTGTGGATGTCTGTTTCCGCTTCCTCATCAAAGTGCGCAAGGAGCGGGTGGTTTTGAAGTCGCCGTCGCAGCTCATTGAATGCATCTTCTTGTTCACTGTGCCATACGAAAGGCATATCTTCTTTCGTTAATCGCGTTAACGGCTCGGCAATCTTCGAAAAATTTTTGACGAAACGCCTGTAATAGGCACAAAGTCCTAGGAATCGCCGAACGGCCTTTTTGTCGGTTGGTCTGGGAAACTTTTCTACTGCTGCGGTCTTCTCAGGGTCAGGACAGATGCCTTCGGAGCTAATCACATGGCCGAGGAAAAGGAGCTCATGGAAGCCGAGGTGACATTTTTGTGGCTTTATCGTCAGCCTTCCGGAATCTCGTCTCCGGCGGAGACGGCAAGAACCGAGGTTCGGGTACATGCGCAGTTGCCGCGATGAAAGTACGTCCTGGAGATCCTCTGAGTACCTCGGCGTACGATACCGTCGGCCGTACCAGTGACGACGCTTGCGGCTGTGCTGGCGGGTGCTGTTCGCGGACTGCTTGTCTCACTTCTTCGCGAACCACTTCTGCTAACGAAGAGACCGCTGTGGGGCCGTTGTTCTGCTGTTGCCTCTGGAGCTCTTCTCGAACCACAGATCTTATGAGTTCTCGTAAGACCTCGACGCTGTTGTATCAATATATATATATATATATATATATATATATATATATATATATATATATATATATATATACAGTAAAACCTCTGTAGGGGCGCGAAGTGCGTCCACTATAGACAGACGCGCGTAGAAAGAAGAGAACGAACTTTGAGAGCAACCGGCGGAGCGGCGGTGAAACTGAGCCTTTAGTGTACAGGCGCTCCCAGAATAATCCGGAACGCAACACACGCACCCGCTCGCCGGCGGTGCGCGCCCGTCGGAAAAGTAGTACCGTGGCCTGCGCGTGCGCGGTCTCCCTGGCGAGCAAGGTTGGCTCCCTAGTGCGTCTAGTTTGTGTTGCGTTGCTCCAAAACGGTAGCCCTAGGTGCCCCGTTTTGTCAAGGGGGGCTGCGCCAGTGGTGTCTGCGACAAGCTGTGTCTGCGCATGCGTTGGAGCATAAGCGCTCGTGTCTGCATGTTCGGGTGCTTGGGCGCCCTTTTTTCTTCATTTTTTGCGTGGGCCGTATTTATCATTTGCTGAAAATATTTCTGGTAGGTGACCGTGACTAGCGCTGGCAAAGGGCGACGTTTTCGTCTGATGCAACTGTGATGATATCGGTGGCTTGATTGATAAAGAGATACGAACATATATAAACAATGACAGTTACGCGAATTCCGTCCTATTCCAGTCGAGGCAACATGCCGAAAAGAGTGCCGATGAATGTGCGGAGAAATACAATTAAGCTCAGTTCAGAAGGCATACCTCAACGTGAGATATGCCGCCTCACAGGAAAGTCTATAAGTGCGGTCAACCGAATAATCCAAGCATACAGGGATGAAGATGGCCGATTCAAAGATGCAGCACGATCGGGACGACACCGATGCACGTCGGAAGAGTTCGACCTTCTCATTGTTGCTGCAGCCGTTGCCCATCCTTTTCAGAGCGCCCGCCAGATCAAGACGGCCCTCGACCTGCAAGCCAGTGAGGAAACAATTGGAAGGCGCATACGAGAGGCTGGTCTTCGTGGATTTGTCGCGGCACAAAAGCCACACCTTACGGAGCGCCAAAAACGCCGGCGCCTTGAGTTTGGCAGGGCATATGAGCGCTGGACGACTGTAGAATGGAAGGAAGTCATATTATCCAATGAATCGACATTTTCATCCAGATGGGATCAAGAGAGCCGCGCATGGAGACCATACAACTGCAGGTATTTTCCTTTTCTTTCTGATCTTTTAAGCACAAATTCTTCGGACGCATAAAAGGCATTTCATCTGAAAAGACCATTATCTGTTCCCTTCTTTTCGCGTAGATACGAGCCTGGGTATGTTTCCGAGATCTACAGCAGCGGCCGGTCTGCTCTCAACGTTTGGTGAGCAATTAGCAACGAGGGCCTCGGTCCGCTAATCCGACTGTCCCCATCGTTCACAGCCGAAGCTTACTGCGAAATTCTGGACTACCACCTATTTCCATACGCTCTGGAAGGGCCATTTAAAGATGGCTGCTACTTGTTCCAACAAGACCTAAGCCCAGTGCACACCGCCAGAGCTGTGGAAGAACTTCTTCAAAAATGTGGTATTCGCGTTCTTAACTGGCCTCCGAAAGGTGCAAACTTCAATGTTATGGAGGATGCGTGGGGCACGATGAAGGAACGTTTATGCAAGCTGAATCTGGAAGGGGCCAGTGCCGACGAGCTCTGGCTCGCCATAACGTGCGAGTGGAAGCGCTTTGGTGAGAGGAGGGACTTCTGAGATGCGCTCTACGAGTCAATTCCACGCCGCCTATAAGCTTCGCTTCGCGTGGACGGCGCATTCGCGAGATATTGATAGCGGAACATACTAAACTCTTTAGACGAAACACAGCTACGTTTTGATTCTTTTTGTGTTCTGTAGAAAAAAATAAACCCAGTGTTCTTCTTGTTATTTAAATTTACTATGTTCTCCTTATTATGCTTTTTTTTTGTATTCAGCTCACATAGCCTACCCTGGATCCCCCCCCCCCCCCCCATCATTGTACAGTGCTCACGGAATGAAACGCGTCAATTTAGGGCTAAGTAATGCGCATACTTTCGCTTCAACCGGCTGCAGTTCGTGTCACATCGACGTAATTCTGGCGCGTACACTCACATCGGAGCCCTCGTCACCGTTGGTGACCAAATTCCTAGCGACATGACATTGTGCTCTCGCGTACTTTGCACATATGTAGGGTTGTACTAAATGTTCCGTGTCCTATTTCAATCCGTGAGCACTGTACATTCCCTCTGAACAAAAGAAAATGAGTATGAAAATTAGTATCTAGGCCAACAAACGCCGACACGCGATCAATACGTAAGGACACTCGCTACCAATGGTCGATTTTCCGTGATTTATTGGCGCACAATATATGCGAACCACGTAACGGGGTGCGCCAATAAATGACTGGAGTCATGAAGAGTTCATTAGAGTGCCCTTTGCATGACGTGACTTCCTGTGCGTGAAATTGGCCTTGATGAACGTGCATAGTTATTTCATTTTGTAAACTCTTTTATTGCCACTATCGCAGACACACCCGTTAAGAGGGGTCACATAATAGTGGAAATTGTCCTCGTATTACGAAGCTAGTAATAACACGGATCGGGAGATAATTTAATAAGAACAAATACTTCGCTGGACAGGCTAACACGGTCGAAAAATAAGGCAGCGATGCCGTTGTAGGCAAGCCGCCTCACTATAGCACGTAACGACGCAAGGCATTGCTATCTCCCAGACGGGATGCAGACCATGACGAGAATACGCTGCAAGAAATCCACAAGCCTTTACTTATAGATTACGGTGCATGCTGTGCTACAGACATTCATTCGCCCAGCCCCCATTGCACAATGCTAAAGGGCACCTAGCGCTAACTTTTTGGAGCAAGACAACGCTAATCTGTAGATGCACTAGGGAGCGAAACTTGCTCGCTAGGGAGAACGCGCATGCGCAAATCTTGCCTGTATTTATCCGCCGGCGCGCTCCGCCGACGAGCAGCTGCGTGTCCGGCGTTCCGAATTATTCTGGGAGCACCTGTACATGCCTTCCACACCAAGGAGGTCGGCGCCGCAAACATAAACATCCCCTCGTTGTGCAGACCTTCACGGCCGGAATCGGATCCTCTACAGGGCTCCCCTCCCCCCCCCCCCCCCCCCGTAGTTACAAAGGTCGCTGTTGTCAGGCTGATGCCCAGGACACGTGTTTACTCACGGGGCAGGGTACGGATGGGGGAGAATCAGGCGGGGAAGGAGTGGGGAGTGCAAGACAAACACACAAGTTTGCCATGTGCGCGGGTTTCACACGGTCGATTGCAATCATGTTTTCACGGCCATTCACAGAAACAGTAAAATTCTTTTCTCCGTGCTGTAGCACTTCGAACGGGCCGTCGTACGGTGCATTGAGGGCGGGCCGGATGCCTTCGCAGCACACGAAAACGTGAGTTGAGGCAGCTAGGTCTTTGCTTACGAAAACGTCATAAGTGGAGGGCTGTCGAGCTGATGTTGGTCGCAAGCGCTCAAAGAGCGACTGAAGTTGCTCAACGTAGGCAGGAGGCGAGAGGTTGGAGACTGCAGGTGTTGCGAAGAATTCACCGGGTAGACGTAGTGTCGTCCCGTAGACCATTTCGGCAGCAGTACACCCGAGGTCCTCTTTTATCTCTGACCGAATACCTAGTAGAACTAGCAGCAGGTCGTTGACCCATAAAGTTCGTGCGTCGCGGGCAATGAGGGCGGCTTTCAACTGGCGGTGAAGCCTTTCCACCATTCCATTTGCTGACGGATGGTATGCAGTTGTGTGGATGTGGCGGATACCGAGGATGCTTGTTAATGCTCCGAAGAGCTCACTTTCAAACTGTCGTCCGTGGTCGGTTGTTACCACGCTGGGGCAGCCGAAACGAGATATCCAACTGGCTACGAAAATGGACGCCCCGGTGGACGCCATAATATCGTGTACATGAAACGCTTCAGGCCAGCGCGTGTAGCGGTCAACGCAGGTGAGGATGTATCGTTTACCACTCGATGAAGGCAGCGGACCGACAATGTCGATGTGAGCGTGGTCAAAGCGGGAGTCAGGCAGACGGAAAGGTTGAAGTGGTGACTTGGTGTGGCGGGTCGTTTTTGCACATTGGCAGCGCTGACATTCTCGAGCCCAGTGGTGGACATCTGCATTGATGCCGGGCCACACATAACGTGAGGTGATGAGGCGCTGAGTGACGCAAACACCAGGATGACTCGAGCCGTGTATTTTGCCAAAGACTTGACGACGGTGCAAGGAACGCACAAATGGACGGGCACAGCCTGTTGACATGTCGCAGACGATCGTACCGGAGGAGAACGGCAGTGGCACCTCAGCAAACGAGAGAGATATGGACCCTGCACGCAGGTCACGCAGCTCGATGTCAGAATGTTGTGCCTCTGCGATGATCTCGAAGTCCACAGCAGCAGTGGAAAACGCGTCGACACGTGACTGGGCATCGGCAGCCGCATTAACGGGTCCTTCGATGTACAGTAGGTCGACCGTGAATTCGTAGATAAAATGCAGGCGCCGAATTTGCCGGGATGTGTGTGTGCTATGGTTTCCACACAAAGCGAATGTCAGTGGCTTATGATCCGTCAGTACGTGGAACATGGTACCTTCGAGAAAGTGGCAAATGCAAAGGTAGACGTGCAGCCAGGAGTTCGCGGTCGAAAGTGCTGTATCGAGTTTCTGCCGGCTTCATCTTCTGCGAAAAGAAACCGAGTGGACACCACAAATTATGCAGGAATTGTTGCAGAACTGCACCAACGGCATTGGAGGAGGCGTCGGTGATGAGCCGCATGGGCGCGTCAGTTAGGGGATGCACTAGGAGGGTGGCGTGTGTCAGGGCATTCTTGGCTTCTTGGAAGGCGACATCTGCTTCGGATGTCCACTCCAAGATCGCAGATGGTGCCTTTGGAGCCTTCAGCATGTACGTCAGAGGTAGAATGACGCGCTCAATATTAGACAGGAACCGACGGAGGAAGTTCAGAAGCCCGAGAAATTCGCAGAGCTTGCTAAGCGACGTTGGGCGTGGAAAATCCCGCAGAGCTTGAACCTTCCTGTCCAATGGCTTGATTCCTTCAGGTGTGACAAGGTGTCCAAGAAATTCTGTGTTGTCAACACCAAAGACACATTTGGCTGTGTTGATAGTCAAGCCATGTTCCTGGAGTTGCGAAAACAACAACCGCAGATAGTCAGCGTGCTGCTCTGGTGAAGAACTCGCCACCAGCAGATCATCAAGATAGGCGACAACGAAGTGCAGACTATGTATGACTTCACTGATGAAACGTTGAAAAGTCTGGCCTGCATTCCATAACCCGAAAGGCATGCGGACGTACTCGAATAGGCCAAAAGGTGTTGTTATGGCAGTCCGGTATGTCCGCTGGTTCCACAGGAATTTGATGATATGCCTCGACTAGGTCAATCTTGCTAAATATGGTTGTTCTAGCAAGAGTGGCAGAAAAGTCATGAATGTGCGGAAGCGCGTACCGGTCGGGGGCGGTGCGGGCATTCAATGCACGATAGTCTCCACAAGGGCGCCAATCTCCGGGGTCACACTTGGGCACCATGAGATGACCAGCTGCTTGACAATTGGTGGATTATGCCTAACTGCAGCATATGGTCAAATTCTCTGCGAGCTGTGGCGAGGCGGTCTCCAGCAAGACGTCGTGGCTTGCAGGACGCTGGAGGACTCGTGGTGACGACGTGGTGCATCATAGTGTGTCGCACCGGAAGTTCCAGGTTGCTAGGTTTGGTAAGTTCAGGAAATTCACTGAGAATAGAGGCAAATTTTGACGATGGCAAATGCGAAGCTGCTTGCGTAGAGGCGGACAGCGGTGCGAGGATACCTTGCACAAAGAGGCTGGTCGTACAGTCCACAAGTTGACGGGAGCGGAGATTCACGTTCAAACCGAAATGGGTAAGAAAATCTGCACCTAGTATGGTGAAGCGCACGTCGGCGAGAATGAAAATCCACCGAAATATCCAACGCAAGCCCAGGTCAATGGTGAGGGAGCGTTGGCCATATGTCGCGATTGGGGATGTATTCACAGCTTGCAAAGGCGCCGTCTTCGGACAACGGTGTCAGTCGTGGCGGGAGGCAGGAATGACGCTCACCTCTGCACCAGTGTCCACAAGAAAGCAATGGCCTGTGATCCTGTCTGTGATGTAGAATAGGCGGCTTCGCGTAGTGGTTGAGTCACGCGCCGCCATTAGTGGCTCGCTTCCATGTTTCCCTGCCAGCGACAAGGCTGTCGACATTTTGCAGCGCTGGCGCCGAACCTGGTGTGGTACCAGCAGAAGCCATTGGAAGTGTGTCTTGGGCGGGAACGGGAACGCGAACGTGAGCCACCCCTAGCCAGTGGTGAGCGACGAGGCGTATTCATCTGCATTGCTGCCATGGTGTCCATCAGCCTGTCAATTTTCTCCTCGAGGCGAGATTGCCAGGCCTCGACATCTGATGTGACAGTAGTCGAGGACACCACGGAGCTTGTACCAGAGTAGTCATTGACGCGGTCCGCGAGCTCTGCCAATTTGTCAAGAGGCATATCATCCGCAGCTGCCAAAACTACGACAAGTGTCTCAGGCAAGCGTTGCAGAAATAGCTCACGCAATAGTGGACTCTCGGAGTCTTGGGTACGGTCGCCGAGTAGCTGTCGCATCCGATGTAATAGCTGCGACGGTCGGCGATCGCCAAGTTCTTCCGCGTTGAGGAGTTGCTGCAAGTGGCTTCTCTCGGACACGGCTTTTGCATGTGCTTGCTACATCCGGGTCACCAGGCTATAGGGGCGCGAAATGCGTCCGCTATAGACAGACGCGCGCAGAGAGAAGAGAGAGAACTTTGAGAGCAACCGGGAACCGCAAACAAACATCCGCTCGTTGTGCAGACGTTCACGGCACCGGCGCAGGAATCGGATCCTCTACAACCTCGTTAATTCGAAATCCCAGATAATTAGAAGGTTTTCTGTGGTCCCGTATTTTCCTATGTAAGTTTGACCAGATAATTCGAACCAGCAGCCTAGGCCGACCCGCTTAATACGAAGATTTGGGGTGCTATGCGGCAATTCCAGATCCCTATTTTACCACAACCCCGATGAAACGACAGCCATTCGGAGCCGTGAGATGACGCCATATAGCAATTGCGAATATTTATAGATGAAGCGCCCGACCAGTAGTATTGCTAGCACAAAAATAAGTCCACGGTACACTCCGGGCACTGCCAAAACGCACACCTGCAGAGGAGAAGACATGCTTCACTGCAACGCAGCGGGCATACTGGTTTTTGTCACGTGCTCTCATCCACCACTCCGCCCGCTCTTCGCAGTGACAGCAGTCGTTGCGTCAGCATGTGTTCGCCTTCTACAACAGCTCGGACACGGACTTCTACCTGAGAAGACCAAGATGATTGTGGCCAAGACAACCACAATGGCAGCCCCAGTGTCACCCATCGTACTTCAACAACCCAGAGAGCCCCCTACCTTCTGTGGAGCTACGTCGGAGGATCCGGAAACCTGGCTCGAAACCTTCAAGAGGATCTCAACCTTCAATAACTGGACCTCTGAGGATAAGCGACGACATGTGTACTTCTCAGTGGAAGATTCCACGAGGACTTGGTTCGAGAACCGGGAGTCGACCCTTGCAACATGAGACCTGTTCCGCAGTAACTTCCTGAGGACGTTCATGAGTATTGTCCGAAAAGAAAGGGCCAAAGTTATACTGGAAACCCGAGGCCAACTACCCAATGAGACCATCGGCATCTTCACAGAAGAGATGACCCGTCTCTTCCGGCACGCTGACCAAGAAATGTCCGAAGAGAAAAAAGTGTGTTTCCTGATGCGAGACATAAAGCACGAACTTTTCGCTGGACTAATCCAAAACCCACCGAAGACTGTAGCTGAGTTCCTGACAGAGGCAAGGACAATAGAGAAAACATTAGAAATGAGCACTAGGCAATATAACCGCCAAGTGCTGATGCCTCAATGCGCCATCCAAGCACTGGGCTCCGGTGATCTCCAAGAGACCATCAGGGCCATTGTGCACGAAGAACTGCGCAGGGTCTTGCCTTCGTCGCAGCCTCAAGTGGCCTCGATCTCTGACATTGTGAAAGATGAGGTTGCTTGGAGTTCCTGAGGTGCAACCTCAATTACCGCAGCCCCAGCCAGAAGCGATGACCTACGCCGCCGTCGCACACCGTCAAGGTCCCCCTCCACGACCGCGCCAGGGCCCTGTAACACCGCATATCCGTCGCCCACCGCCGCCAGCACGCCCACCCAGCGCACATACACAAGGAAGACGGACATTTAGCGCGCCCCCAACCACCGCCCGCTCTGCCATCACGGCAGCGAGGCCGACCATGTGTACCGCCGATGCCCATACCGCGACCTGGGATTGCGAGGCTTCGCCGTCAACGCACCGCGCCCGAGGGAAGGTGAACGCCCTCGTGACATCGCCGACTGCCTCGCCGCTACTCAGTGGATCCCTCAACGACTGTCCCGTTCACCCTCACCAGGCCACTACCTGTCGCCGCAGCGCCGTGCGCACACTGGCCCAGCCCGGGGCCGGTCCGTGAGCCCATATTCGGAAAACTAAAAGCCGCAACCGATAGAGGTGCGGTTGCTGTTCGTCAAACTGACGAAGATCCTCCGCTGCCTACGAAGACTACGAAGAGACTACCTCGGCGACATAATGACACGCCGCCGTCCCAACGAAGTCTGGAACAAATGACCACCTGACGACGCCACGTACCAGCCACAGGTCAACGCGACGGAGCCATGATCCGACGCCAAGGCCTAACTGTAACGCAAGACAAAGAACCACCGACCTCGACGTGCTTCTCGACGGCCACACAGTCACCGCCTTAGTAGACACAGGAGCCGATTACTCCGTCGTGAGTGTACCCATCGCCGCCCTGTTGAAGAAAGTTAAGACTGCATGGGAAGGCCCGCAAATTCGGACCGCTGGAGGTCACCTCATAATGCCAACTGGAATCTGCGCGGCAAGAATTACCATTCATGACCAGGCTTACCCTGCCACTTTCGTTATCCTCTAATAGTGTTCACGATACGTCATTCTCAGCATGGACTTCCCGAATTAACATGGCGCAATCATCGACCTGTAGTCGAAGTCAATAACGCTGTCGGAAGATCAAGCGATACAGCCGGAGAGCCCTCTTAGTCACCATGCCTTGAGTGTGCTCGAAGATCATGTGAGCATCCCGCCTCGCACCAGCATTGTTATTTCGGTCGGCACCGAAACACCCGCTGACGTAGAAGGCGTCATCGAAGGCGACCAACGTCTACTACTCAACAGTGAAATTAGTGTCGCAAGAGGGATCGCTCGACTGCGCGGAGGAAACACGAAAGTGTTGCTGACAAACTTCAGCCAGGAGTTCAAGCACATCAACAAGGGCATGACGATCGCATACATCGAGGAAATCCTGGAGACCAGCAATGCGTTTTTCTTCTCGGATTCTGCCGCATCTACCCCGACGACCGTAGTTCCCGAGCCAGACTTCGACATAAATCCAAGTCTCCCCATCATTAAGCAGCAACAGCTCAGAAGTCTGCTTCGATGATACAAAGACTGCTTTTCGAAGTCATCGAGGATTTCACAAACACCAGTCGCAAAGCATCGCATAATAACCGAAGGGTGCGCTTGACCACTCCGCCAGAGCCCTTACCGAGTTTCGAAGCGAGTATGCGAAGCTATAAGACAACAAGTCGACGAAATGCTGCGCAAAGACATCATCCAGCCGTCGAAAAGTCCGTGGGCGTCTCCTGTTGTCTTAGTGAAGAAAAAGGATGGAACCCTCCGTTTCTGCGTCGATTATCATCGACTGAACAAGATCACGAAGAAGGACGTATACCCCCTCCCACGGATAGACGACGCATCGGATCAGCTCTGCAATGCTAAATACTTCTCCTTGATGGACCTCAAGTCTGGCTACTGGCAAATAGAAGTCAACAAAAGGAATCGCGAAAAGACCTCCTTCATCACGCCAGATGGCCTCTATAAGTTCAAGGTTATGCCAGTTGGACTGTGCTCGGCGCCTGCAACGTTTCAGCGCGTCATGGACACGGTGTTAGCCGGACTGAAGTGGCAGACGTGCCTTGTTTACCTGGGTGACGTCGTTGTCTTCGCCGGAAATTTCGACGATCACCTTAGGCGGCTTGCGACAGTGTTAGAAGCCATCAAGTCATCAGGGCTCACTCTGAAGCCGGAAAAGTGCCGTTTCGCTTACGATGAGCCTTTGTTCCTAGGCCACGTGATCAGCAAATCAGGAGTACGCCCCGACCCACAGAAGACAGCTGCCATCACAAAGTTCCCGCAGCCAACCGACAAGAAGGCAGTGCGCAGATTCCTTGGCATGTGTGCCTACTATAGGCGCTTTGTCAAGGACTTTTCACGCATCGCGGAGCGGCTAACACATCTAACCAAATGTGATGTCGAGTTCAAGTGGGAAACGCCGCAGGCCGACGCATTTCAAGAACTCAAACGACGCATGCAGTCTCCGCCGGTACTTGCACACTTCGGCGACGACGCCAATACCGAAATCCACACTGATGCCAGTAGCCTAGACCTCAGCGCCGTCCTAGTCCAGAATAAAGACGGACTTGAACGAGTGATATCTTATGCTAGCCGGTCGCTGTCAAAAGCGGAAGGCAATTATTCTACGACTGAAAAGAATGCCTCGCCATCATTTGGGCTACAGCAAACTTCCGCCCTTACCTATATGGCAGGCCATTCAAAGTGGTCAGCGACCATCACGTGTTGTATTGGCTAGCTAACTTAAAGGACCCTTCAGAACAGCTGGCGCGGTGGAGCCTTAGACTGCAAGAATACGGCGTCACGGTAACCTACAAGTCCAGACGAAAACACTCTGACGCCGACTGCCTATCACACGCCTCCATCGATCCCTGCCGCAAGATGACGAAGACGACGCCTTCCTTGGAATAATAAGCGAGGAAGATTTCACTAAACTGCAACGAGCAGACCCAGAGCTAAAATGCCTCGTCGAGTATTTGGAAGGGAACACCGACGTTGCCCCAAGGGTATTTAAGCGTGGATTGTCTTCGTTCACACTACAAAACAACCTGCTCATGAAGAAGAACTTCTCACCAGTTCGCGCCAACTACCTTCTTGTTGTTCCATTAGTGCTGCGTCCAGAAGTACTGCGCGCACTACGCGACGATACAACCGCTGGGCACCTCGGATTCTCCTGGACGCTGTCGAGGATACAGGAAAGGTATTACTGGCTGCATCTGACCACCGACGTCACCCGTTACGTCAAGACATACCGAGACTGTCAGTGACGCAAGACACCACCGACAAGGCCAGCAGGATTACTACAGCCGATCGAACCTCCTTGCCGACCATTTCAGCAGATCGGGATGGATTTGTTGGGACCATTTCCGACGTCAACATCTGGAAATAAGTGAATCATCGTAGCGACGGACTATCTAACCCGCTTCGCTGAAACTAAAGCTCTACCGAAAGGAAGCGCAGCCAAAGTGGCGAAATTTTTCGTCAAGAACATCCTGCTGCGACATGGCACCCCAGAAGTCCTCATCACCGACAGAGGAACGTCCTTTACAGCAGAGCTCACCCAAGCCATTCTGCAATACAGCCAGACAAGCCACAGGAGGACAACTGCCTACCAGCCACAGACGAATGGTCTCATGGAGCGCCTGAACAAAACCACTGCCGACATGCTAGCAATGTACGTCAATGTCGAACACAAGACCTGGGATGCCGTTCTGCTGTACGTAACCTTGGCTTACAACATGGCGGTCCAACAAACAACACAGATCACGTCGCTTAAGCTGGTTTACGGAAGAAACTCGATGACGACGCTTGACGCCACGCTGCCACATGTCACCGACGAAGAGAATCTTGACGTCGTCGCCTATCTCCAGCGCACCGAAGAAGCCCGACAGCTCGCCCGCCTACGCATCAAGAACCAGCAGCATACCGACAGCCGACACTACAACCTCCAACGACGCTTTGCCGAGTACCAGCCCGGCGACCGTGTTTGGGTTTGGACCGAGATACGCCGACGAGGACTCTGTGAGAAACTATTGCGACGCTATTTCAGACCCTACAAGGTCATCCGACGTATTGGCGCACTGGACTATGAGGTAGTGCCAGACGGCATTTCACAGTCACAGTGGCGCCACGCAAGATCTGAAGTGGTCCATGTAATGCATCTTAAACCCTTTTACGCATGCTGACAAACTTACTTTATTATTTCTTTGCTATGGGTGTTTTTCTTTATTACTTTCGTTTGTTTGCAGCATCGGGTCGATGCTTTTTAAGAGGGGAGTATTGACACGTGTACTTGCCTATCTTTCTCAGGCGACCACGTTTCAGCGCCTAACAAATGTTATCGTACAGCACAGGACGCGCCTGCATGTATCGGAAATTTCTGGAATGTTATCGATGGTTCCATCCGCTGTCTGTGACCGAACATTGTGTGATCTGATTGCATGTGTGCGCAACGCGAATAATGTAGAACTTTGTGGAAGGCACGCGGGTCCCAGCGATTACACTAGAACATTCGACGACATATGTATAAATGCCGACACGCTTGACCCACTGATCAGATTTTCGACGATCGCCGACTGTGTTCGCCGCTTTCGTTGAGCTTTAAGTGTAGCTGCTTTTGAGGGCACAAGTTCGCCCAATAAAACACTAGTTTCGTCAATCACAGTTTTGGTGCCTTCTTCACCGTCACTACTACGTGACACTATATAACCTTTAATAACAGTTGCACTTGAAGAAACTTCGTGTGACCTCAAAAAATTGTTCACGGAAGTGATGTCCTTATATGAGTATATACAAGACCTCATAGTAGGAGACACTTCTATTTCACAACACGAGTCCTCCCCCAGCACCAAGAATCTGGCTTCTATCAGTGGTGTAATCTTCCTTCGTGAAATTGTTTTATACTTCACTTTTATACTGCTTCGCCTTTGCGGAAAAGCCGCAGCATCTCTCTCTCTTTCTTTTTTTTTCTTTCTGTGAGTTCGAGTAAAATCGCTGCTGTGCATGACTGCTGTTGATTCTGATTTCTAGTGAATCCTGTTTGGCCTCATTTTGGTTACTGTGTGAATTATGCAGTCCCAACTATCATGCACCAAGATTTTAAATAAAGAGCAATTGCGTTACTCGAAGAAAACCTAGTGCATATTATTTCCAGTACAGTGCAGTAGCTGCCAGTGATCCCATCTCCTGTGGCTTTCTTTGTGACCGATGCTGGAATTCTATGTCATTTGTCTTTTATCCTTGCCTTGAACTCATCTGACGTCCATCTCGATCATATAAACATAATCTTTCACATAACCCCAAAGAAATAAATCGAGTGGAGACAGGTCAGGTGACCTAGACAGCTAATTTCCAGGCCTGTGCTTTCCAATCTATTACGCATGAAAAGTCGCATTTAGCCAGTTTCATGCTCAGCTGCTGCTGTGCACTGGCGCCCCATCTTGCTGATACCACAGAGTGGAAGACGTGACAACGGGACTTCGCTGAGAAACTCATCCACCATTCCTCCAAGAATTTCATCCACGTAAAGCTGTCCAGTCAGTACGTGATCGAAGAAGATGGGACCTATTATAGCACCGGCGTAAATTCTGAACCACACATTGAGCAACTGCTGGTACTGGTGCCAAGTGTGCTTTACCCAGTGTGGATTGGAGGCACTCAAATAGTGTGCATTATGCAAATTTACCTGGCCGTTCCTCCAAAAATTGGCTTCATCTGTGAACACGATCTTGCTCAAAATGTCCAGTGACTCATCAGCTTTTGTGAGGACTCAATTTGAGAAATCTAGACATTTATGCTGGTCTCTATCTTGCAAGCATTGGTGCAGGTTAACGTGGTACAGGTTAAAGGCCACGTCATTTAGAATCCTCCAAATTGATGACTTGGAAATTGGTACCTGGGCGGCCACGTCCCGCATGCTAGAATGAGGGTTTGAGGCCATAAATGGTAGAGCATCCGTGCGTAGGCTAGGACTCAAAGATGGAATCCTCCGTCGCTGTTGCTTGAAGCTGCCGGTTTGTCTCAGGTTTCCATAATTTCTGATGACAGTCTATGTGTTTGGTCTATCGTCACACTTCCATGACTGATATATACTTGCAGCCTTCATCTTGTTGCCATTTGCAGCTCTCAAGGCAAGGATCATGTTTTCTTTCTGCTCATTAGAGAAAGAAATGTTAACTGGGATGAAACAAAATGCACCTTTAAACCTTTGCAGCGACATTGTCAATTCGCTTTTGTGGCAACAGGTTCTGCGGCAAAAAAAAAAAAAAGAAAAGAAACCACCTGTGCACCTTATCTACACTAAGACAACAGCTATCACAGCTTGTTTTGAACTGGCACCAAACGTGACATGTTACTTAAGCCGGAGCGTGGCAGATAAGGAACTAGCTTAATCACTACTTTTCTTTATTTCCTTTATTTCATTCTGGATGTTCGAGCGCACTGCTTTATGATGTGGGTAGGGGTGCAGTTAAGTGGCATTTTTCATATTTCACGTGGCTTATTTATCAGACAAAAAAATTAGTGTGCAATTAGTACATCGTTGACAATACCACAATTACATGTTCCTTGGCTGTGCCTACAAAGGCCTCATTGGATGGATGGATGGATACAACTTTCTTGTACGTCCGGCAAGGTTTAACAAGACCCGGGCTCAGGTCTCCCATGGGGAAATGTCAAGGCCCTGCCTCAATGCCGCCTCACAGGCTTGCTGGACTGCCCATGTCTGGATTCTGAGGTCTGAGCTGCGCAGAGCGGCAGCCCACGTCGACGACAGGGTCTCCGGAGTAACTGCCATCCCTCCTATAACTACATTGCACTCCCACAGCATGTGTTTGAGTGTTGCTGGTCCTTCCTAGCACAATTTGCACGTGTCGTCCTGATGCTTATCTGGGAAGATATGTTTCAGACAGAATGACAAATTCTCTAGGCATAGGCTATCCATACCTTGAGAAATAATTTTTAATTGGCTACCTCCTCCTCCTTTAAAAATATAATAAGCTTTGTCCTGTGTGTATATTTAGATATATTATATATGTGCATGGTGTTTACAGTGGAAATTTAAAACAATGTTGAAGTGAGAAATATGGATGAGGCAGCCAACGCTGGTACTTCTTATGCGCTTGTCAGGATTTGCAGAAATAAAGCAAAGTATGAATTAAAATCTGTGCTAACCACGCCAACAATGATGCAGTAAGCTATTAGCCACAGTAAAATTTTAAGTGAAAAGGTCGACGCAACTCAACAGAAACCTCAAATGATATGGGTGGTAGAACTCTGGCAATACCATTTTAGCTGTTTATGTGTGTTAGGGTGGCGTAGGCTTCGGCTTGCCGAGGGATTTTTCAGAGGGGGCTCAGGTCCTGGAGCCCCCTTGTAGTCAGCATCTATGGGCAGACATGTTCCTAACAGTTTACCGGTGGCAGCATCGCACAGGTGCAGAAACACTGGCACAGAATAAGTGTAAAAATGGCTGCCCCACTAGCAACTTGCACCAGACAGGAACAGAGTTCTGTTATTCACTTTCTGCACAGTGAAGGTGTGAAGCCTATTGAAAATCATCGTATAGTGAAGGTCTAGCATGGTAATGCATGTGCGCCATAGTGGCAAGTCTACAAATGGAGTCACAAATTCGCAAAGGTTGTGACATTTCTGGCCGACAACCAGGTCAGATACACCTCATTGCGACTCCAGAAAACATTCAGCCATTGAAGCCGTTGTGATGGAAAACCACCGAGTGGCACTGGATGACATTGCAGCAATTGTAAACATGAGTCATGGTTCAGCATACCACATGGTGTTCTCAGATTTCACAAGTTGTCTGCAAGATGGGCACCCTAGCAGCTGACTCCTGAATTGAAACAGCGCCGTGTTGAGGCGTGTGAACAACTTCTGAAGCATGTTGAACAAGAAGATGACTTCCTTGCAAGAAGCGTCACTGGGAATGAAACATGGGTTCGCTACCACCAATCAAAAACCAAGAGAGCGGATAAGAAATGGCGGCATTCCTCATCACCCAAACCACCAAAAGGACCGAACACAGCCATCAACAGGGAAGGTTACACTCTTTTGGGGAAAAAAAGGCATCATCTTGGAACACCACACATCGCGAGAGACCAACATCACTAGTGAATCGTACTATGACCTCCTAAAGAAATCATCTTCGGCCTGCAATGAAATCAAAATGCTGTGGATTGTTGCCTGCACATTTTCTGTTGCAACATGACAATCCTGTGCAACCTAATTTGAGTGTATTCCACAACCACCACACTCACCAGACCTTGCCCTAAGCGATGAAAGAAGTGTAATTCTGATGAAGAGGTGTGCCACGCGGTGCATGAATGGCTGCGCACACTCCCAAATGAATTATTTTCTACGGGAATACAGGCACTCTGTAAGTGCTGGCAAACTTGCACTGAGCATGAGGGAGGTTATATTGAAAGGTAATACAGCTTTGTGCCGTGTGTGTACAATTAATAAATTTTTTAAACATTTGCAGTTTTCATTTGATTGACTCTCATATAAACTGGACTTAACTACAGATTTCAAGCACTTATTTCCAGTCAAATTTAGTAATTAGTTATATTGTAACAACTGTATTACCAATTATTGCAGAAATTCTGATGTCCACTGCTGCTTTTTAGCTCACTCTGGAAAAACAATTTTGTCTTAAACTGCTTTTCTTTAGCATTTACAACTGTTGCAGTTGCAAAAACAAATGCACAGAGTTGTGCCACGTTTTTGTAGGAACGTTAACCTCTCTCACATATTGTACATATTAGTATGTCATTGTTGCTTATTCATTGTGCTCCTGTGCAGCGGCTCTACAAAGTCCATAGACCCGGGTCATAGTCATTACTCGTGTTCATTATTATGCCACAATGTTCAGCTTGTGGACTGCTGTTTTGCTTTCATCTTAGTAAATACTCCCCACTGCACAGTTCTCTATTTTTTCCAACCTTGAAGTGCGATATGTGTGTAACGACTTCTGAAGGAGGTTTTACGCTTACCGCTGCTTTGTTTCTGGCGGATATTCGCAGCAAGATTTTTCTTTCTTTTCTTTTTTTTTGCCTGTGTCATTCAACAAAAAACAATTCACATCATTCCTTGCCTGGCTCGTCCGGACTTATATGAGTCAGTAAAACCACCACCACCACTCCAATAGAAATTAGTTTTCTCTCTTCCTTGTTTCCACTTGTTTCTTATTTCTTTTTTTTTTACGAACCAGGCAATCAACAAGACAAGAACGAGAATAAAAAACAATGTTGAGTTCGAGCAAGAAGAAAGCAGGGTAAGGACTAAGTAAAACCCGCTGCTGGGCTAGTTAGTGCATGATTAATTACCATAATTGTTGCGCAGCAAAAGACGAGGGACGACAGAAGCAACGTGGGGAGCGCCTGTCTATGTTACTTCTGTCCGTCCCTCGTTTTTTGTTCCACCACAATAATGGTAAATAAGCACAGTTTTCTCTTAAAGTAGTCAGAATATAAACGCAGCTAGGGCACTGTATACATTGAACGGCTAGGGTGCTTAGTTATGTTCACCGTCTGTGGAGCATAATATGAATTTCTAAACACTCAAAAACCAATAGGCTGCTCGCTACCGATCAAATGTTGTTCCGTGCTGCTCAGTGAACGCAGGCAGACGCTCTACGAAACGCTGTACTAGAGAGTTTACTACTAAAATCCCAGCAACAATTAACGTACCACTGTCGTCGTCCATTTCTTTTTGTGTGTGTGTGCTGTGGATCATGTCTATATCCTAGCACAATACTACTACTAAGCTAGAATAGAGGCCGAAACCAAAAGACGCGGCGACTAATGAAGTCAGTTTGACGAGTCCCTGGCCTCTCCGCCGGCCGCTATATATAGTGGCATTCCACGGCGTCCTGACCAATTTTACAAGGCTTTCTCACATTGATTGCAGCTAGTAGAAATGCTGACATTGTCCGTGTTTAACTCTTAAATTTAGGTTAACCTCCCGGTACGTTGGCTGGGCGTTTCATGCGATATGTGCGCATTGCATGCGTAGTCTGAATGTAGCTGCGACTCACCTTATGCCATTTTTCACAACACTCGCAATTGCCGTGCGACTTGTCCATTGCGGATTTCCACACTTGCGCACTAAACACCAAATAAAAGTGAACATTTACACGTTAGTCACCACGCACGTGGTATTTGTTTACAATTGTCCCGTGAGCTGTGCCGCCATTGACCGCGACGGAGACGGATCATGATTGGAGCGTTAAAGAAGGAGTTCCAGCAGACGCCATGGCAAGCGTCGAAAGAAAGTGATGCAAAAAAAAAAAAAAAAACGCTGAAATTGCGTTAGCGCTGCCATCGCCTAGTCGCTGTCGTCTGCTCAATGCACTATTGTTCATGCGTCACTTACGCTGTCTCCGTCGCTGCTTCTCCGTTTTATTCACAACACGTCGGTGGGGAATAAAATTACTGTTTCCGCCACCGAGCACAGTAGATATAGTAGAATGAATCAGATACAGTAGAATGAAGCGTTTGTCCAAGCTTCATGCAGTTGCTGTAGGGTCTCAGACGCCATAGAGTTTCCTACAGATAGATAGAATAAACTTTATTTTCCAACAGATAAGGTGATCTACCCACCCCCCGACACGCAGGTCAGGGGGCGAGTGCCGCTGCCTCAGAGGCAGGCTGGGAGGTCTTGTTTCCAGCAGCCTCTTCAGCCAGTTGGACGAGTAGGAGCTGGAGCTCAAAGTCCGAGCTGCGCAGCAGGGTCTCCCAGGTTGTCTCTACTACCTATTTTGTGCGGTCCCCCGGGAGAGTACGGACATTCCCATGTGGTCGAGGGTCCCTCTCGCCCCACAAAGATTACACATATCGCTCCCGGCCAAAAATTACTAGAGAGAACTCTGGCGCTAGTGTCTGCGGGAGCTGCAATGGGAACGGTTGTCCCAGCATGGGAATTGGTAAACTATAATGGGAATTATAGTGCCTAGAATATACTGGCTAGTGTGCCGTGCACCCGCTATTTTCAATGGAGGAGCGTGGCGCCGCCTGCAATGAATGCCCACGGTGGCCGACAGAGGTCGCTGCCACACGGGTGGGTGCAGACTGCGCGTGTCGTCTGCTTCGCATATCAGTTTCGCAGCTGTTGCGTCGGTTTCTATGTTGGCGTTTTCAGTGTTATTACAGCGTTGCGTGTTTGTTCTTGGTGTTTTCAAAGAGTGAGTGCGTCGCTGCTGTGTTCGTGTGCCTGCCATTACGAGAACTATGCGGCGGCGATGAAAAAATGCCGAAGAGACAGTGCAAGGAGAGGACCTGCTTTGTGCCGTTGTGTCGAAGCGGTTACCGCTCGAACAAATGGCGTGTATCCTTGTTCACTCCACCACTGATACGAAGCGGCAGCAGAATGGGCAAGAATGATCAGGAGAGCGGACAGAAGGCCGCCACCAACTGCTGTGGTTTGTGAAAAACATTTCGAAAACAGCTTAGTCGAGCGCGCGTTCTCTATCACCGTGAACGGCGTTGTCCACGAGATTCCCCGCGATAAACCACGCCTGAAACCCTACGCTATACCCACGATGTTTCCTGAGTATCCTAAGCATGCACCTTACTTTTCGTGAGTACCAGGGGGAAAAAAACAAGAAAAAAGGAGCAGTAGTGCTTTGATCTACTATACTGTTATGTTGCAAGAAAGATCACTGCCCAAAATTCTTGACCACAGTGTGCAGGCTTCCTTTGCGTAAGTAAAGCTGAAGCTAGTGCCGACGCTGCTTCGATATTGCACTACGCATTTTGACAATGGAGGCCTTGTCTATCTTAGTCAGACCTTGTCAACCGCTGTGAAGGCCGTGGAAGATGCTTTTACTGTGTTCTTTAGCAAAAACAAGTTACATGTAGCGAGTCTAGCTGATTTTTCAGGTGAGCTGCAGACACTGGCCTTTCCCCAACTAGGGTGCCCAGAGCATGAAAAACCAGCTTTGACAAGAAGTTCTACGTTTTTTTGAGGTTTCGGTTTTTTTGTAAAAGGCATCAACAAAGAGAGGGAAGCGCAAAGGCAACGGCAGAAGCTCTTTAAACTGCGTCACTGCCACTAGATCTATCTTCTTCAGGTATGTGTGCATTATCTCATCTAGGGCTGTCTTATATGCCCGCGTTTGACTGTTGTTACGCGAGAATAAAATATTTGTTACGCTTAAATGAAAGATTTGTTTCCCATTTTCGTTCACTTATATCAGACATAAAAAGAAATCTGCACGTGTTTACCAGGTATTAAAAAATGTATAGTACACAGAACACCGCATGCAGTCCATTTTACAGGCAAAATTTTTTACTTATTATCCTATCCTTGTGGCCCAATGGGCATTATGAGGAGATGGGTACATGGTTTACAAACAATAAAAAAACATTCAAATCTATGAGGACAACAATACGATAATAGGCAGAAATAGCAGCAAATAAAAAGAGAGGACAGCAAAATTCAAGTCATTTCAATGGATGATCGGTTACAGCGGTTTTCAATGGTTATGCATTAATATAACATCAATAGAACAGTAACGTAACCTTAGAATTCCTTTACTTTATTAGAATGAAAAATGTAACCTAAAACTTACCCTTAAAAAAATTACGCTGCCATCATGGCTAGAATAAAAAACAAGTATCCTTAGCTACCGCCGAAGAGACATGTACGAAGGCGAACGCCTTGTAAAGCCTACTGTAATTCACCTTAATGCACCCTAATCCTCCTTCATCCACCTTAATCCTCCTTAATTAATACACCTTAATCCCCCTAATTCAACCTAATGCCCCTTAATCCAATCACTATAATCAATAATTAAATTTGCTAATCATTTAGCATCTCTTATACACGGCTGGACATGCTTTGGTTCGTTTCTGACCTTCCTTAGATCGTGTGATGTGTTCTGTACCTCGCAAAACGGCCTTGGAACATGGAGATCTAAGGCATCTGCCTTAAAAATTACGTTTTCTCTTCACCAGCATAGAAACACATCAGGTTCCCCGCTCGAAGCCGAGCTGAGATAGCACACGCTTTTCACACAAGCGACAAGCGCTAGAGAAGCCTGTTGTTCTCAAAACAAACCACGCTTTATAAATCAGCTGCCCACATTTGAACTGTGCTGCTGCTACAGCTTAATAAAAACAAAAAGCGCAACAGCCCGCTTGCCGATGCGGTGGAAACACGGCGGCCTACGAAGACCGGATGGTGCCGCGGCACCCACCTGCACTGCAGCGCTCCTAGCGGCAGCCGCCGGCATTCATTGCATCCGGTGCCAACCGGGAGGCCACGGACGGCACACTAGCCAGTATATTCTAGGCACTATATGGGAATTATGGGAAGTACATGGATTTGCCTATACTTCGTCTTTTTGGCTTCAAACGGCTTTGTGACTTCGTAAACTCGTCATTGTCAACAGTGTATTGCGTAATAAATAATGAAATAAACATCATTAATATTGCCCGACGGCAGGATTCGAACACAGGGACTCTAGCACAGAAGCCTGATATTGAAATCATTAAGCCACGGACGCATGTATCGACAAGCGAATGAAACGCCCTTTTATTATTATCGCGGGCATGCCAGTGCCTTGAGACGCTTGGCGCGTTTCGATTTGGCCACCTGGACAAGCTCAATCGTTGCAATTAATAGCAATTGTACGCGTTCCCGGCGTCTTCTACACTTCGAAGAATATAGATTGCGCTGATATATACGACAATAAGATTTATATAGCGTAACATACAAAGCCACAAGAACGTCTGACTCCACAAGCATGAAGATCAGACAAATTCATGTACTTCCCATCATTCCCATGGAGGAAGGAAACCATAGAGTTACTGTAAGGAAGCCATAGAGTTTCCTACAATTCTTGTAGGAAACTCTATGAAGGAAGCCATAGAGTTTCTCACTACATAGTTTCTCACTGTTATAGTGAGAAATTCTATGGAGTTTCCTACAAAAATTACTAGAGGGAACTCTGGCGCTGCAGTCGTTGTCCTACCATGGGAATGATGGGAAGTACATGGATTTGTCTGATCTTCGTGCTTGTGGATTCAGACGTTCTTGTGGCTTTGTATATTACGCTATATAAATCTTATCGTCGTATATTTCAGCGCAGTCTATATTCTTCGAAGTGCAGAAGGCGCCGGGAACGTGTACAATTGCTATTAACTGCAACGATTGAGCTTGTCCAGGTGGCCAAATCGAAACGCGCCAAGCGTCTCAAGGCACTGGCATGGCCGCGATAAATTCATAAGGGCGTTTCATTCGCTTGACGATACACGCGTCCGTGGCTTAATGGTTTTAATATCAGGCTTCTGTGCTAGACTCCCTCTGTTCGAATCTTGCCGTCGGGCAATTTTAATGATGTTTATTTAATTATTTATTGCGCAATATACGTTGAAAATGACGAGATTACAAAGTCACAAAGCCGTTTGAAGCCAGAAAAACGAAGTTTAGGCAAATCCATGTACTTCCCATAATTCCCATGCTGGGACAACCGCTCCCATTGCAGCTCCTTTAGACACTAGCGCCAGAGTTCCCTCTAGTAATTTTTGTAGGAAACTCTATGACCTTGAAGACGCGCTTGGCAAGTACCGTTCCGTCTGTCACAATGATTCATTTTCTACTAGAACAGCACGTGAAAAGCTGTTTTGATTTTATTATTACGCAAAAACATGTTTTGTTTAACTATGATAACTTGTTATTGTGTGTACGACTACATGTTACGTAAAAAGTATCAGCGGGCCGCTAAAGTTGGAAGACAGACGACAAGGTTCGCGCTCGCTTTGAAACAGTTGGTCGTCTGTTCTTGCTTTTCTTCGCTTGGTCATGCATCGTGGGTGAGTAAAGATGTAATATGCGTGAATGGAAACATTTTTATGAAGATTTTTTCTTTGAGAACGCGTTATTTGCGTAGCCATATCCACCTTTTAGACGAAGCCTCTTACAACACCAGCCAACACGAGCCTCGCAGACACATATACCGTCATTCCCATGATGGCACGGTGCCCCCTTAAGAAACTCCCTTAGACGGTGGCGCCAGATTACCCTCTAGGTGTTGTAGTGGGAAACTCTCGTAGAGTTTATGGAAACTCTATGCCCATGACCATAGATTTTCTCACTATAACACCTAGAGGGTAATCTGGCGCCCATGCATACCACAGCGCAGCAGCGCCAGATTTCCCTCTAGGTAATGTAGTGAGAAACTCTATGCCCATGACACGGCCGCCTCGATCACGCGCGCACGGCGGGCTTGAGCAAGCCCGTGCGCGCGTGATCGAGGCGGCCGTGCCCATGACGGCACGGTGCCCCCTTAAAGGGACACTAAAGGTTACTATTAAATCAACGTGGACTGTTGAAATACCATCACAGAAACCTCGAAACGCTTGTTTCGTGCCAAGGAGAGACTTATTTTAAGAGAAAATGCGTTCTGAAGCGTCCGCGTACCGCTAGCGCAGTTCAAATCGCCCGCCCTCCGATCGAGGAGTACTGACATCATGGTCTCATAGTGACGTTGCGCCAACGGTGAGTAGAACGGCGTCCGCAGACGGCGCTACGGCTTTTCTGCGCAAAACGCAAACGCGCGGCCAGAAACAGAGCCAAGACAGAGCCGACAGCAGAGCGAAAGCGGGAGTATGGTGGCTAGCGGAAGGAGAAACGAATTACGTCCCACATTACGTCCCATGGCACACGGAGAGTCCGTTTTCGTTAAACTATAGGCTGCGGCGAGCTCGCAGCGTGGTCGGCGTGATCTGTGAGAAGTGACGAGCCTTTTCGCACTCGCAACAGGGCATGAAAAAGTGCGAATCGACGCAAAACTCGGCGTAGAAACGTGCTTCGCCACAGCCAGGGCTCAATACGACCCAAGCTGGCGCGACCCAGATGTCGTTTCCCGCACCGCCACCAGGCGCCGCTACTATACCTCAAACTCCAGCGCAAGACGCCCATAAGCTGGTACTTCATTCTATGGCGCAAACTTCGACGCTCGTCGCAATGGACCCTGACACCGACAGATTGGCTCGCGATGGTGGGCTCAACTTCAGCGATTTGAGCACCGACGAGCGCGACCTGCTGCTGAGGGCTCGCACTGCCGGCGTCGTTGCGTACTACGACGGCGGCCTCGACACCGGCTCTCCGGAGCGGGAAAGCAACGAGGGCTTCCCACGACATCACATGGACGTGGCATTCTCGCTGCTTGTTCCAAATGAAAGTGTCGCGAGCCAGCAGAACCCTCACAGCACGACGCGATAACGAAAGTACTGAAACTCCAAAGCGTGCGCGGCGCAGAGTCGAGTGCGCAGAGTCGAGCGAAAACGAAACCTTTCGAACACCCATATTACTGAAGGGTAACGTCAAAATGTTATTTTTTCTTAGAGTCGAATAGACGTAGACAAGTAGCATTTTTTTCCGTCTTGTAATCGAATGAAATGATATTTTTAATACGAGTAGTTGAGTATTAGTAACACAAATTATGAGGAGTCCTTTCGTCATCGGGCTAGTACCGGAATGTCGCTGGGGGGTCTCAAATCGTGTCATGCATTTACCTCAATTTCTCGGTTACTAAAGCTCTGTTCGCGATTAAATTGACGCCTTAGACGTTCTAGAACATTGCTCTACCACTTTAACTTGAGTTTCTGGTAACCTTTAGTGTCCCTTTAAGAAACTCCCATAAAACCCCTTAATCTCCCAAAGTAGCGCCATTCACTTCCCTCCTCCTCCGCTTGGCGCGGCCTCGACGGTGGCGCCACCAGTGGTGGGCCTGCCGTAGCAGACGACGGCTAACACGCTACGGGAGGAAATCCGCAGAAAAGTTCGTTCGAGCCCTGCGGAGCAGTTTTTTCAATCGAGATCTTTCTTCGTCACTCGGTAACTGGCCTTTAGAATTTCGTGTTGGAATTGCGGAAGAAATAGAGAAAAGGACCATTATTCAAGGCGTAAAGCGCGCGACGTTGAGAGTTCGTGTTGGTGAAACACGACGCAAGCAAGCGGTGTACTCAAACACGCGCGTAATTACCAAAGTTTCAGGTGTTGACAGCGTGAAAGTATGTGTACGTGGTTTCGTAGGTTCATTTGCGTACCTGCAGGATACTTTTATTCAGCGGGCGCGTTAGAGATTGCTGACCGCACACAGCCGGAATGGCTGTGTGCGGTCAGCAATGCCTGCAGCAACAGGGCCGTTTTTTTCATTGCGGGGTGCTTTGGTAATCGTGACGATATATCGTTGCTTTTTTTACAAGTACTGCTCCAGGAGGGCACATGTAATGACTAACGGAGGCCTCTGAAGAGCACGTGACATTACAATAATGCAGGCGTCGCAGGGAGTGTTCGCACACAAAATTGGCTGTCCACTATCTTATACCCCCTTGGCATGCACAGGCTTCGGCGAGCCCCATCCAGCCCTGGTTCTAGCTTTGGTGTTCCCGTTGCCGCTTTGGTGCCCTGGAGGCGCCGTCAATAATACGAAATAATGACAAGGTGTTACAACTAGTAAATAAAATTTATTGAATACAATCGCGCCGAGGCGCCAACTTCTATAAAGCAGCGCTAGCGCGCCCGCGCGAGTATTATGAAACGCCAACGAAGAATTTACCGGCCCACGTACGATCAAAGCTAGTGGACGTTAAACATCCCCAGGCGAGCTAGATAAAGTTATCCGGAGCCATCCACTACGACCTCCATCCTAGCTTTAGTCGCATCGGAACGTTAATCAGCACAAACCAAATCAATACATGCGGGCGTACATTCCAAGCTAAAAGACTGCATCGTAAGTCATATTGAGCCTTGCAAAAGCGTCGAGAATGTGCTAACTTCTGACTGAGCCCAAAACACACCCTGAATAAAGTCGCTTTTATGTCACAGGCCAGCTGCAGATGCGTGCATTTCACCGCAAGACGAAACTACATGAAACAAAGAGAGCACATTCGAAAAAGAAGTCAAACAACGCGCTAAAAACCACGCAGAGCATGAACACACACTTTTTCGAAGCGGAAGGCGTGAACTAGGCTCGATATAAGGGGTTGTGAGTAGCCGTGGCCCATATACTTCACTAAGCCGTGCGTTCTTTGCCACTTCCTCGAAGTCAGCCCACCCGATCCTGCGAATCCACGCTTCTTTTTGCGTTGCGCCCGCCGGACGGCAAAGCAAAAAGCTTTTTGCCCTCGCTGTGTCTGTTGCGGCAACCGAAGGCGCAGCAGCATGGCATCGCAATTAAGTTCTCGGCCCTACACATTCTATTACGCTAACGCACTCCGTCAGTACGCCTGCCGTACTTTCGTCGCGCAGGCCCAACAATGGAGGACGGCGCGCGCTGGAAAGAAGAAGAAAAAGAAAAAAATATACAAAAGCGCCGCGCCTGCTTCCACGTGACACAGATTGGCCAGTGGGGGAGCGGAGGACGCTGGTGCGACAGGAGGCGAGGAGGAGGACGCGCCAGGGTGAGCAGGGTTTAAACTCCCATAGACGGTAGCGCCAGATTTCCCTCTAGGTGTTATAGTGAGAAACTCTATGGTGGCAAAGGCGCCGTGCGGGCAGGTTTGCGTTGGTCTCCGTGTTTTGTTGCGTTATCTGGACCGTGCTCTCCCGGATGTTGCTGTGGCCAGGTGGGACAGGAGGAACTAAAGTTCCGTGAAATGAACGCGCATGCAACGCTGTACGCAATGTACCGCGCCTACGGCAATGGCAACGGACGAAGGAATATCCGCGGGAAATTTTGCCCTCTTTGGCGGAATCATGCTAACGTGCTAACGATTGTTTAGTATTGCTGCGGAGCGCGCGGGTCCGAGCAGCACGGTTGCGCGCAGCGCGGCGTGGTTTCGCGAGAAATGTAAACAAGAGAGGAGAGCTGGCCCAATAGGCGGAGCAACGCTATGTGCAAAGCCAACTTCCGGCTTCACTTTAGCTTCACAAAGAGTGACGTCAGGGCCTCTCCCGAGTTTCCTTCCTCCGTGGTTATAGTACACTGTACCCATGGTAGGACAACACGGAGGAAGGAAGGTTCGGCGATGCCCCGAGGAGGCCCCTTACCCCCACACACCTAAAGTGTCATTAGTACAGCTTTTTCACTCGCATCATTTGAGGTTTATTTTGACTTACCTCGACCTTCTCACTTAAAATTTTATTGTGGCTAGTAGCTTACTACATTATTGTTGGCGCATACGTGCATGGCTTTTAATTCACACTTGCGCTTTATTTCTCCAAATCCTGACAGTAAGAGGACAAGCGCATTAGTAGAACCAGCGGCGGCTGCCTCATTCGTATTTTCTCACTTCAACATTGTTTTAAATTTACATTGTAAACACTATGCACACACACAATATTGTTAAGGGGTTAAAAACAGTCAGACGTATATTTACAAGATATTTACAATAATTGTAGCAGCTGACAACATGGTAGACAGCGCGCGAAGTCCAGAGCGTCGTCTTCTTCCGACCAGGATTAAAACATCTTCTTCGTCAGCATGTCACATGACCCCCGGCGGCTGAAGCAACAGCTCGGTGCTGCTTAGGAGGCAGGCCAATGATACAACTTAAGACGCGCAATGTGGACTACGTCGGAGCATTGCTGAGCCACGGTTGGCTCAAGAGGGGCGATTTCGTACGTGACGTCGGTTACTTGACGCAAGACACGGTAAGGGCCAGTGTAGCGTGAAAGTAAGTTCTCCGAGAGGCCAACGCGTCGCGACAGCGACCAAAGGAGAACCAGGGTCGCCCGGTGTGTAATGGACGTCACGATGGCGGGCGTCACATAAGCGCCGCTGATTGTCCTGCGACTCCACAAGTCGACGTCGGGCAATATGGCGTGCTTCTTGTGCTTTGAGTATGGCTTCACGGGCGTACTCGGATGTGGAATTCAGACTAGCAGGCAGAACGGTGTCGAAAGGAAGCGTAGGGTCGCAGCCAAACAAGAGGAAGAATGGAGAGAAGCCTGCGGCATCATGGCGAGACAAATTATAGGCGAAAGTAATGAACGGCAGCGCAACGTCCCAGTCGCAATGGTCAGCGGAGATATACATGGACAGCATGTCAGTAAGGGTGCGGTTAAGGTGCTCAGTTAGACCGTTCGTTTGTGGATGGTAAGCAGTAGCAAGTTTGTGTTTAGTCGCGCACGAGTGTAGAATGTCATTGACAACTTTAGAAAGAAAGTGACGGCCTCGGTCGGTGAGGAGCTGTTGAGGGGCGCCGTAGTGAAGGACGACATTCTCTAGGAGGAAGTCGGCGAGATCAGTTGCACAGCTTGTCGGAACAGCTCGTGTGATTGCATATCGGGTGGCGTAGTCTGTCGCTACAGCAATCCACTTGTTTCCCGAAGCAGACGTAGGAAAAGGGCCTAAAAGATCAACACCTACACGGAAGAATGGTTCTGATGGTACGTGAAATGGTTGAAGGCAACCAGCAGGGAGTGTGGTCGGCTTTTTGCGTCGTTGACAAAGGTCCCACGCAGCGACATAACGGCAGATGTCACGGTATAGACCAGGCCAAAAGAAGCGCCGACGAACGCGGTCATAAGTCCGTGACACGCCAAGGTGACCTGCAGTCGGTACATCATGAAGCTGCGCAAGAACAGTCTGACGCAGATGCCTAGGCACAACGAAGAGTAGGGCAGGGCCATCCGGATGCATGTTAGAGCGGTACAATATACCATCTTGGAGTTCGAACATGCGAAGGGAAGGATCGGGCGTCGTTGAAGTGAGCCGTTGAATAAGGTCTTGTAAGGAGGCGTCCCGACATTGTTCGGCTCCAATATTGCGAAAAGCAGCTGGAGAGAGAATGGTGACAGGTATGCCGGTCGCAGAAGCGTCAGGAGGGTCGACAGGATGGCGCGACAAGCAGTCTGCATCTTGATGTTAGCGGCCGGTCTTGTATACAACTGAATAGTTGTATTCTTTAAGCCGCAGAGCCCAGCAGCCAAGGCGCCCTGAAGGATCTTTGAGGGACGAAAGCCAACACAGAGTGTGGTCATCGGTGATGACTGTGAATTGGCGGCCATACAAATAGGGGCGGAATTTACCCACTGCCCAAACAAGAGCCAAACACTCGCATTCAGTGATGGAGTAATTACGCTCAGCAGAGGAAAGAAGGTGGCTGGTGTAGGCAATAACACATTCTCGCCCTTGTTGTTTCTGTGCCAAGATAGCGCCAATACCGTGGCTACTGGCATCGGTACGGACTTCTGTTGGGGCTGACGCATCAAAGTGAGCAAGGATGGGCGGGGACGTAAGCAGCCCAATCAGCTCGGTGAAAGCACCAGCTTGCTCAGGGCCCCAAATGAATGCAGCGTCTTTCTTGAGGAGCCGACTGAGTGGGCGCGCAACGTTTGCAAAATTTCAGACAAACCAACAGAAGTAGGAGCAAAGGCCCAAGAAGCTGCGAACATCCTTGGCACATGTTGGCACGGGAAAGTCTTTCACTGCCCGTATCTTATCGTGATCAGGGCGTACACCAGAAGAATCGACAAGATGCCCGAGCACAGAAATTTCCCGACGATCGAAGTGGCACTTGGACGAGTTCTTATCAGGTTTGGGCATATTTGGATCCACTTTGTGGCACAGAGCGAGCACATCCTGGATGTAAGTGAGGTAGGATTCAGTGCACGTCTGGACATGCGAAGCGAGGTCTTTTTGGGCGGCGCGCTGAGGTCCAACAGGCTTGCCAAACAAATCTTTGAGCTTCTGTTTACAAACGTCCCAGCTGGCAAGTTCCTCTTCGTGGGTCTGAAACCAGACGCGTGCCGTGCCCACGAGGTAAAATATCACATTAGCGAGCATTATGGTGTGGTCTCAGTGGTTGCTGGCGCTTACCCGCTCATATAGTTGAAGCCAGTCTTTCAACATCAGTGTCATCGGTGCCAGAAAAGGTTCCTGGGTCGCGGGGTTGTGCTAGAATGACGGTGGGCGTGGATGCCGATGGGCCCGAAGCATCCTCGCCTTGAACTGGCATTGTAGATGCAGCCAAGGAGCGCCCGCTGTGTAAATCCGTCTTGATAATGATCCCGCAATCTCCACCAAAAATGTTACGGGGTTAAAAACAGTCAGACGTATATCTACAAGATACTTACAATAATTGTAGCAGCCGACAACATGGTAGACAGTGCGCGAAGTTCAGAGCGTCGTCTTCTTCCGACCAGGATTAAAATATCTTCTTCGTCAGCGTGTCACAATATATTTAAATATATACACAGGACAAATTTCATTATATTTTTGAAAGGTGGTAGACAATTAACAATTATTTCTAAAGGTATGGATAGCCTATGCATGCTAGAGAATTTGTTGCTGTATGTTCACCTCACTTCAAATTGCTTTGCATGCTTTTTTGACCCTGGAAAAAACCTATAGACTTCAGTTACCCCTTCGGCAGAGTGTTTTATCAACAGTGTGTGAAATGCACATGAATGATATTCGTCTCAGTATTGCTTCTCTTTCCGGTTAACAATGCTAACGACTTATGAAAAAAATGTCTAATAATTTATAACTTTTATTAGGGATGGAAACATCATCACTTGTACGCAGAGGTCATAAATGTATATAGATTGTCCCAATGAAATATTATTCACCAGATTTAAAAAATAAATCAATGCATTGCTTGAAGAAAATCCAGTGCATATTGTTTCCAGTACAGTGGAGTAGCTGCCAGTAATATTTTCGTTACTGAGATTTCATTAGGTCATTGTAATTATCTATCTCCAGACGTACTATCCTAATTATCGAAGTGTCAATGAGGCATTCGTAGGCACAGCCAAGGGACATCTAACTGTGGTAGTTTCAGCGACATACTAATTGCGTACTAATTTTTTACGATTGATAAATAAACCCTGCGAAATATGGAGAATACCACGCGACTGTGCTCCCACCCGCATCATAAAGCAGCGCCCTCGAACAGCCTCCTTCCGAGTTAGCCATAACAAAATAAGGGAAATAAAGAAAGAGATTGTGATTGTGATTGAGCTAGTGCCTTATCTGCCGCGCCCCGGCCGAATTAACACGTGTTTGGTGTTGGCTGGAAACAAGCTGTGGTAGCTGTTGTATTAGCGGGAAGTGCATGGATGTTCTTTTTTTTTGCCACAAAACCTGTCACCCCGAAAGCAAATTGACAACATCAATGCAAACGTTTAAAGCTCCGTTTTGTTTCGTCCCAGTCGCCATGTCTTTCTCTAATGTGCAGAAGGAAAACACGATCCTTTCCTTCGGAGCTGCAAATGGCTGTAAACATATATCAGTCATGGAAGTGAGGTGCTATACCAAACGCATTAACTACCATCAGAAATTATGAAAACCTGAGACAAACCAGCAGCACCAAGAAACAGCGGCGGAGAATTCCACCTTTGAGACCTCGCCTTCGCACGGATGTTCTGCCATTTATGTCCTCTAACCCTCTTGGTAGCGTGCGGGACGTGGCAACCCAGTTACCATTTTCCAAGTCATCAGTTTGGAGGATTCTAAATGAAGGCCTTTCACCTGTACCACCTTAACCATCACCAATGCTTGGAAGATATGGAGCTGTAGAATCACCTATATTTCTCGAATTGGGTCCTCACAAATGCGGGTGCGTCACCGGACTTTTTGAGCAACATCATGTGCACAGATGAAGCCAATTTTCACAGAAACGCCCAGGTAAATTGCCATTATGCACACTATTCAAGTGTCTCCAATCTGCACTGGGTAAAGCGCAATCAGCACATGTACCAGTGGTTGTTCAATGTGCGGTGCGGAATTTACACTGGTGCTATAATCAGGCCCATCAGCTTCGATCACACACTGACTGGACAGCGTTATGTGGACTAAATCCTTAAAGGAGTGGCTGTCACGTCTTCCACTTCTGTGGCATCAGCAAGATGGGGCATCCGCACGCAGCAGTAGCCGAGCACGCAACTGGCTGGATGCGACTTTTCATGCGTAATAGATTGGAAGGCTCGGGCCTGTAAATTGGCCGGCTAGGTCAGCTGACCTCTCTACACTCGATTCCTTTCTTTGGGGTTATATGTGAAAGATCGTGCTTACAAGACCAAGACAGACGTCAGATTTGTTCAAGGCAAGGATCACGGATGCTTGCAGTAAAATTTGAGCATCGATCATCAAGAAAGCCACTGAAGATGTCATAAAGCAGACTCACTACTGCGTGGCTACAGAAGGAGACCTATTCAAATACTCCCTCAAGGCAGCAGCAGGTGTTCAACAGGGCTTACGAAATCATAGATAAGGGCAAATTGAAATCTAATGTTGTTCTTTTACTTTTTGTGCAGGAATCCCAACTGCCAATACAGCTTATTTAGAAATTGTATATATTTTTTTCTTGAACGCGGCGGTTCCAGCATTGATCCCCCCGCTACCCCTTGGGTGTCCTGGAGATCCTGCACCGCCTGCTTTATTATAAGCTCAGGTGCTCTCCTGAGGCTTCCGTTTGCCGGTTACATGTGCCCTCCTGGAGCAGTGCTTGTAAAACATGCAACCTATCATCGCAACGAAAAAAGCGACCTGCGACTTACACAACACCAGTCAGAATCTTGCGCCTTCAGAAACAGCGATCACCAAATGGGGCGTCCATGCCCACTGCCTCACCGTGCGGGCAGCCAGTGGCAGAGCTCGGCATGTCTAGGGGGCAAACGCATGCAACACGCTCTAAGAAACCTCCTCTGCAGTGCCTAGGCAGAGTCATATATTCAAGGAGCAAAAGGCCCCAGATTTTTTTTCTCACACCCGCTCTATCGCGCCTGTGCACAAACAGCTGGCGATCCCTCAAATGAACGTCTCGTCCCACTTAAGTCACCTGCAGTAGGCAGGGTGTCGAACCATTTTTTTTTCTGGTTCGGCTCAGGTTCAGCTGCAGAACACAGCGGTTCAAACTGTTTCATAGCTTTATCAACAGATTCATTAGGGTTCAAAATAAAACATGCGGTGCTTCAGCAGGACCAAATTCACTTATTGCACAGAGCTACTGCAGAGCACCTTATTTTCTGCAGATAATAAATTTAAAAGAAAATCACAATAATGCAGTGCCATGCACTGATGAATTTATGCATGTCAGATTCGTACATCTATTGGGCTTCGTGGTGCCCTATGTGGATGTTCAATGTGTTACCACGTTACTCCTCTCCTAAATTTACTGCTTCATTGGATTCCTAAAGTTGCCAGTCTTTGTCTATACCCCAGAAAGTGAAGTAAAATACCTCATCAACTGCTTGACTACCTATGCATAATGTGTACAATTTTATAAAAATAACAGAACATGCAGTATTGTTTTGAAAAAGCTAGAAGTCACAATTAACACATCTACACACACTTCCTGCACTTAGAAAATTCGCAAAATTAGAGCTGAAATATTTAGCAATGCAAATGACATAGTGAAAGCACTGAGCAAATGTAGCACATTTTAGCTAGGATGCTTAGCTATGGATGGAATGCAAATAATAAAATAATTGTGTAAAAATATGCATTTACATTTCCTAATGTCGACTAAAAAGAAACATGTAGTGCGAACACAGAGTTGAATTCAGTATACATTGCATGCCATTTATAGCAGGATGAGTGGAGATCTCGAACAAACACAGCTTTTTGGGCATATGAAATTACATATTCTATCCAGTCTTTCTGCAGAGCACCATGAAACAAAGCCAGAGTCTTTCTCCTACTTTTTTAGTTGTTGCTTCCTGTGCAGAAATTCCATGAAGCCTTAATCGTGTCACAGCAGCAACAGCAGTCACCGAATGCATAGCGAAACTAACATGTGTGACCATTGCACTGCTGTGCCTAAACCCCTGAATACAGCTGATGCACTGAGTAAAAGCAGTGTGCTGCACAACAGTGAACGCCTATGCATACAGTTGGCTCAGCCCTGTGGCGGGATTGTCGTCAAGGCAGTACCCACACACTGTGCCAAATTGGTACAAGAGGCATGATCTGATCTTGTAAGTGCAGTGGCATGCACAGTTGTAAATTCCAGCAACAATGCCTGGGATGAGCCTATGCTTTAATTAGTTAGGAACACTTCTTCCAAAAAGTTCCAGTTTCGTTCCAAGATGGCAAAAAAAAATATCTGTCCAGTTTCAGGTTAGCTGAAGATAGTGGCTGCACCAGTTTTTACTTCGGTTTCAATATTATTTGACACCCTGGAGGTGAGAGGGGAGGTCATTCAGGGTAGCATGTGCATGGAATTATCATCATTAGTTTAAAAACATATACGTATACAATGGACCGAGAGGAAGATAAGGGAAGAAGCAGGCTGACAACTGTCAGGAAAGGGGGCATAGCGCCTGCCTACTCTTTACAAAGAAGAGTATAGAAACATTGAAATTAGCAGGCCTGAGTAAGTGGCATACCACCTTCTGCCTCCCTTCCTCAGTTTGTAACCAGGAAAAGAAGTTATTTTTATTATAAGGCTTGGAAGAAGGGAACAGCAAAGAATGAACGAGAGGACAGACAACACAAAGACTAAAGTAAAACTATGTCAAAGAAGAGAGTGCAGTTATATGAAAAAATCACATGTCGCACTAATTACAAAACAAAAGAAAGAGAGAAAAAGAGGTGTGGGGTCTCGTCAATTGCAAAGCAAAAAATATTAAAGTGCAAATGGGAAGCTAAGCCAGTTTCATGTAGAAAAGCAGGGAGGGCGAGATGAGCCTGGTCGCATCACAACGCACAACTGTAGGGGTACAGCCATTAAGTGAGGGTCGCACACGGCAGGCCAAGATGACAAAAGTCCCTCTGTAGAGCACTAAGGGCTGAATCCAATCCAGCTGGCAGGGCAACATCTTTGAACGAAAAAGGGCAAAAGAATGAACATGGCAAGTAGCAAAAGGACACACAGGGCGCTGACCTTCACTACGTCGGAAACAGGAGATTGCCTTTTCAACTTCTTTGGGAGGGCATCAAGGCGCTCAAGGATGATGCATTGAGCCTCAGATGGGTTGGTCCTGCTGGCCGTACTTCTTACAAGCGCAAGTAGTTCGACCTTGTCCGGCATCAAGGTAATGCAGAATTTGAGACCCAGGCTGAGAATATCCTGAACAATATCAGGCATAGCTGTATCTCCTATTTTTTTCACTGGCTGTTATTGCGCATTGGTAGGCAGCTTCTTGGAATTAGTCGCGAGATGGAAGGAGGGTGGCAGCAGACACAGCTACATGTGGCTAACGCAACTAAGAGCACACCATGCAGGGCTGGAGTGTGCGCTTGCATCCTCCTACCTGGCCATGCTACTTGGTGTGGACTGTCTTTGCCCTCCACAGATAGTAGGCAAATCCCGATCTCACACTTTGTGGCACTCAATATAAAGCTTAATACGAAGTACGTCCAGCCAGGAGTGGGTGCACACTGGCACGTGTTCCTTGTGGACGCTAACAGATATTCATCACGAGGCGTGGCAGGCATAGCATATGTGTAATCTGGGCTTAAGTTTCGCATAGTTTAAGGCTAGTTGAGTGTTCCAGACTAAATTAAATTAGTGAGAGCCACCAGCTATGACACCCCGACAAACAGTGTGGGCAAAGTTTAATTCCTACGGTGGGCGAGTGCGGCTGAATGTGAGCAGATGATAATCGGCTCACACTTCTTGAGTGATATCAGCTATTGATCAATAGCAGCTGTGTATGGGAATCTGCTATATGATAAAATATGGCGGCCGCAAAAAGGGTGAGGAGGAGGCTTCTGTTGAAAAGAGAGTGTCTGAGAAAAAAGTGACAGTGCTTGACTTGTGAACTCCACACACCGCGCACGGGTGCAAAATTCGGCTGAGGTATTCACAGCAGCATATGCTATCCGCAGAATGTTTCTTCACCTAGCTCAAGGGTTGGTTCAGGACCCTTTTAATCTCAAAGGCCATCACACTTGATGAGGAACTTGCAATGAATGAATGAATGAATGAATGAATGAATGAATGAATGAATGAATGACAGACGGACGGACGGACGGACAGACAACAAACTTTATTTAATCCTGAGGAGCTACTGTCAGGACTTCCTAACGAGAGGCCTTTGTAGCCGCTGGCCGCACTCATGTAGAGGACAGAACGCCGTGACGCTCTGCCTTTTCCTGGGCCCTCTGGCTAGCCTGGGCTTGCTTTCGGAGTATCGTGCTTCTGATGGCCTCCTCCCATTCGGCTTCGCTGGAGAGAAAGTCATTAGGCAACGTGGGACATCGCCAGAGCATGTGAGCCATAGAGCAAAAGGTTTCACTGTAGTCGGGACAACTAAGGTCCACATTGGAGTACATCTTGCTGAGGAATCCCCGCAATGGGAAAGATCCCGTCTGCAACATTCTTAGAGTAGCTGACTGGCCTCTACTGAGCTTCGGGTGAGGCAGAGGATAAACTCTCCGACCAAGTTGGTAATGTTTAGTAATTTCATTAAATGTGAGGAGTGGATCGTTCTGCTGAGTCCCTTCCTGCCCCTCCGGAGCCTCCAGACCGTCGCGGCGCATGAGTTCTCACGCACGGTCATGGGCCAGCTCGTTAAGGTTTGGGAAGCCCTTGAGAACGTTAGTCCCCATGTGTGTGGGGAACCACGCAATAGAATGAGAACCGGGGCAAGCCCTTTTCTCTAGAATAGAGGTCGCCTCTCGAGCGAGGTTACCCCATTCGAAAGCTCTGATTGCGTCTCTCGAGTCGGCGTAAACGTAGGAACGCTCTGGGTCACACAAGGCCAGCGCAACCGCAATTTGCTCTGTTATACTCGCGGTGGCCGCTCTGACTGAGGCCGAGGAGCGAAGCACCCCCCGCCCGTCTACAACCGACAATGCGAACACTCTCCTGTTCCCGTACTGCGCCGCATCGACAAAGATCACGGAGCCTCTATAATCTCTAACTTTCTTCAAGATGGCTCGTGCACGGGCTTTTCGTCTACCGTTGTTATGCTGTGGATGTACGTTTCACGGGAAGGGCCTCACCAGGTAGGTCGCCCACGTTTCTCGTGTCACAGGTCACTGCCCAGGTGGTTAGGCTATCGTCGACCAAAGCTGGTAGGCGAATTCTCGACGAAGTCGGCATGGCTCCTAGGATAATGGAGGACCGGCGAAAAACAGAGACAAGTGATATATTTTTTCCCCCGTGCTGCTCTGCGCACTCGGCTACCACTCTAGGCAGTGCACACCATAAATGGCGTCTTCAAGCAAACGAAGTGTTGGCCAAACAAGTCTATTTTATTTTTCGCAAACAAATGTCACATGTCACTCGAGCTATGGAATAGTCTGATATACCAATCGCACCGCTAAGCCTATATGTCCACGTCACTGAGCATGCAGTGGCATCTTATGTGCATTGAAACGCTTGTTGTGCACTTTTGCTAAGGAACCGATGAAGTGTGGTAGCAAGCCAGCCTTTAGTGAATCTGCACCTAGCCAATAGAAGACGCACCTGAGCCCCAAGTAACACAGGAAAGCTGCCAGCGTGTCCGTTACAATACGCTGTTCAAATGGCCCGTACGGTCATCCGTTGGCAACACGAGTTGACCAGGCAGACAAGTGGCTCTCAGCTTGCAAGACTTGCGAGTTGATTCCCGCTCACATGTTACAAACTGTACTCACAAGCACAAAGCAGGTGAAAACGCTCAGCGAGGCCACTGCAGACCAGCAAGTCGCAGAACGATAAGTTTTGTGTGCCACTGCCACATGGATCTCTTACTGCTCGCAGAGTACCGAAGTGCAGATGTTACTTGCGATATGGCTTTGTTAAATCCAAAATGCACTGCAAAATGTTTTCTCTAAATCAATGGACTGTGGAAGTGAATGGGGAAAAATTGGATGGAGTCTGATTCATTCTGACAGCTCACAGAACCCTAAGATATCGCTCCATGAAACCCAGTTTTGAGAACCCCTATGGTACATGGAACACCCATCAGATATTAGTCAAAGGAAATGATCGAACTTTTTGTAGTGGTCTTTTACAGGCTTTTTTCCTAGATTTTCAAGAGAGCAGAAAATAAATTTGTGACTGTACTTAACCATTTGCTGTTTTGTTTTAAACACACATGTGTTGTGCTTCTCCAAGGTTCCTATGATCCCCAAGCTTTCTGTAAGGCAAAATAGTGGCAAGTGCACATGTCACTGCTCAAATCTGAGGCCACCTTTGAATGTGTTGCACCAATCCACCAAAACCTAGTACGTAGCTAATAAGGTTCCTGTCATTTAAACAACAAGGAATCTGCCCACTCCTCACCAATCTCTCTGAGCACTGCTATGCAGCTTTGCCCGAGCAAGTTTTTCTTTTTAATTAACAAAATATCTAAAGAACAGCTATCATGTTTGCTTCCCCTTGTGCCCTTATAGCATACTACACACAATGTTGACATGCAAAAAAGAAATCTGCATACAAACATGCACTGTGCAGTGCTCCTGACAGGAGGCCTCCTTTACCAATGCTCGTTTTTTTAATTCCCAAGGGATTGCACTGATGTGCACATATTCTTCACAAATGGATAAACCGCTGTGGCAGTGCCTTTGGGCCAACCAGGACAAGGTCTCTCGGGCAGCAGCAGCATGCCCTGACAAGGGTTCCGTTTCCTCTCAGCCTCATCCCTACACTTTAAGGCAAAAAAATGCACAAATTTTTTGCTTAATATAAACACTGAAAAATCGGAAGCTAACAATAAGCCAAAGCACCACTGGCACAAACAAGAAGTTTGGCTCATGATCATGTTACTCCACAAGTCTTCAAGAACACATATTTTTGAATTGTTAGATTAGAGCTGGACATCTACCTTTTAAATATTTACACTATGATTATGCGTAGGCATAGAGAACTGATGTTGAAAAGGTGAGCCGAAGAAAAGTTAACACATCACATTTTAGCCAACTATGTTTATTCTGCCCAGGTTGTAGTGATCAAGCATATTACATTCCCACTACAACCACACATGTAAGTAAGGCAAAGGTACAGCATTCACCTAACCTTAAAAGGCATTGTGAGTCGGCTAGGTTTGAAAAGGAAATACACACACATGTGACTCTTAACGGACCCAACAAGGCATTGGCCACAACCAATCACAGGTTTTCAGTCCGAATCTGAGAAATCATCTTCATCCTCTGAGGAACCAGGTTGTCCATCCGACAGTGATGCCACACTCGAATGCCGTGATGAATCACGTTGGACCCTGCACAGATAAACAACAATCAGTAGCTACTTGATCTGTGTTTCCTAAAGTGGCCCCGGACCAACTCGTTCCCTCATTCACAGGCCAGGCGTGCTATTTTCTCCAGCTCAAAGAATTTGACAGAAGCAACATCAATAATGCAACTACATGCATCCTTGTGAAGTGGCCATCACTGCAGTGGATGTTGTACACATTATACTCTGCCGTAGGGATGACAGATGTACACAACAAGCTCACACTGCATTTTACCATGCGAGCAATGCGATTAGCTTTGAAAACCCAACAAAGGGATAAATTAATTCCAAGTATCATTTCGGCTCCCTTCATCCACAATGCAAAAGGGCACAGCAGGATAAATACAGTGCTGATATGGGCTGAATATTCTTCAGCATGTTTGGTCAGCTGACCTCTCCCAAGGCCACAGGCACATCCCATGCGATCTGTAACAACAGCTCTCTGTGACGGGAAAATCAGGCGCACCTTATACCAGACACTGGTTACATAAAAAAACCTTGGTCATAGACATACTGCTACGTAGTATTGACACGTGTACTTATCTTTATCGGGCGACCACGTTTCGCCGCCTAACAAATGTAATCGCACAGCGCGGGACGCGCCTGCATGTATCTGAAGTTTCTGGAAAGTTATCGATGCTTCTACCCAGCTGTCTGTTGTCGCCGAACCTTGTGTTATCTGATTTCATCGCGTGACACGAATGATGTAGAACTTTGTGGAAGGCACGCGGGTCCGAACGATTAGACTGGAACATTCGACGACTGCTGTATAAAAGCCGACGCGCTTGACCCGCTGATCAGATTTCCGACGATCGCCGACCGTGTTCGCCGCTATCGTTGTGCTATAAGTGTAGCCTGTTTTTGTGGGCACAGGTTCGCCCAATAAAAGCTAGTTTTGTATTCCACCGTATTGCTGCTTTCTTCACCGTCACTACCATGTGACAGTATGTACACTAATTACAGTTTGCTCAAGTGAAAGTTTTTAACTGCAATTTGTATGTGCCCCAACTCCGCTACAATGAACGGCATGTTAATGAAGTTTCAGCTACGACAAAGTATTTTCAATCCCCCTTCAGTTGCACAGGAATTAATGCATAAAAATTATCTGCCGCAGCAAACACTTTCTTTTGCGTGCCATTCCACCAAACAAAATCTTTACAAAGTGGTACCGAGCTTGAGAATTCAATTTACCGTGCAGGAAGTCAAAAGCCTTGCATACTTTGGGGCACAAAAAGATGTCTATTAAGCTTAAATCATTCATCAGCTCCACTAGAAACTGCCATTGATGACTAGTTCACCCCAAACTGCCTGAGACATGCAGACCGCCATTGCTTGTTGGTTGAAGCCACAGTAGCATGTCACGTCCGCCTGTCAGGCAGCCCCCTGTGCATCATGCATCGACGCAAAGCAGGCGCCACTGTGCATGCAATCTTGAGAGCTTTGACACTGTGATGTGGTCAGTTTAGGCTGTGTTGCGCAAATAGCTTTTTGTCCACATGCACGTTCGCATCGTTTCATCCAGTAAAGGGCACATAGACTTGCTAAGTGCTCACTGTAGTTGCCAGGCGGTCATCTGCAGACTCAAGCGCCGCTTCATGAGCATGGCCATCAGCCGATCGCATGGCGGAATCATGCCCAATCTCCAATGTAGTAATCTACTGGCACTGCGACGAGGTTTACTGTCGTTCACAACGTTGTGGAACGCTAAGTACATAAAGGCACTGCAAGGGCTGTCCGTAGCACAGGGCTCGCTCGTGATCACGACACGGTCCTTCGTCTTCCTCTTCAGTCGGAACATACACAGAGGCGCGTCTGCTTCATTACAATGCCCCGGGAGCGAAGCATAACCATCCTAGCGACTCGGAGCACGGAGAAGATGAGGGGGTCGTAACACGGTTTCAGGCGGTTGATGTGTACTGCCTCTCGCCCACGACGATGCAGGTCTGGGGACACTGTGAGCAGCTCGACGACGTAGTTGACCGGTGAAGTGGCCTCTATGATGCGGTACAGACCATGATAACGCGCCAGAAGTTTGGAAGAAAGGCCGGGAATGTGGGCTGGTATCCAAAGCCACACAAGCGAACCAGGAGCAAAGTTCTGCAGGGGTTGATGAGTACGGTCATGTTGTGTCTTTTGACGTTCTTGAGTCTCGCTAGTCAGGGCGCGTGCCAGCTGACAGCAATCTTCAGCATATCTGGCAACTTAGGAAAGCGGAGTATACTCTGTAGCGTCAGGTTCTACTCTGTAGCTCGGTTCGTACGGCAGTATGGTGTCCAAAGGGCATAAAGGCTCACGGCCATACACAAGGAAAAAGGGGGAAAAGCCGGTAGCCGCTTGCGTCGCAGTGTCCCAGTTGGAGTGGTCGAATGAAATATACATCCGCAACATGTCACCAAGTGTGCGATTGAACCGCTCGGTGAGACTGTTGCTTTGGGGATGGTACACGGTCGATTTTCGGTGAATTATCCTGCACTCAGCAAGAAGGGCTTGGATGCCCTCCTACAGGAAGACACGGCCCCTATCACTCAGTAGTTCTCAGGGAGCACCGTGGCGAAGAACAAAATTGCGAAGGATGAAAAAACCAACGTCACGGGCGGTCGCTGCTGGCAGAGCTGCAGGCTCAGTGTAGCGAGTAAGGTGACCTACGCCGACAATAATCCACAGATTTCCACACCCGCTGCATGGAAGCGGGCCGTAGAGGTCGATGCCAACACGGTGATGCAACACGGTCGAACGGATGAGGTGGGCATGGTAGCGGCTGCAATGGTCCTGTGAAACCCTGAGTAGGTGTCTTGCCTTGTTGGCATGTAGTACAAGACTGAATGTACTTTTGCAAAGTTGTACATGACTTGCCAATAATAGCGCTGATGCAATCTTGTGTAAGTCTTGAGGATGCCGACATGAGCGCTTAGGGGATCAGTGTGAAAAGACGCGCAGATGTCAGAGCGCATATGACGAGGTATAGCAAGGAGCCATTTCTGACCATCAGGCATATAGTTGCGGCGATATAGAATGTTGTCCAGCACGGAAAAATGCGGGACAACATTGCTTGGTGACGCAGTGCTCGTGTCGAAGGGACATCACACGGAGCGGCAAGGTAGTCAAGTAACATTACAAGTGTTGGGTCCTTGCATTGTTCGGTGAGCATGTCAGTAATGGTCAACAGTGACAGGGTGGACGAGGAAGCTGACAAAGATGCCAAATCAGGCGTCATTGGGGAGCGAGAGAGCGCATCAGCGTTGGACAGCTTATGACTGGAGCGATACATGACGCGGATGTCGTACTCTTGGAAGCGAAGCGCCCATAGTCTCAAGCGTCCCGACGGGTATTTCAAGGAATAAAGTCAACAAAGAGCATGGTAGTCAGTAATTATAGCAAAACAACGGCCGTAAAGGTATGGGTGAAACTTGCTTACTGCCCAGATGATCGCTAGGCACTCCTTTTCTGTGATGGAGTAATTTAATTCTGCTTTCTTTAGAGTACGACTCGCATAAGCGACGACGCATTCATCCATGCCCGCTTTCCGTTGAGCTAAGACCGCGCCAAGGACAACTCCGCTGGCGTCAGTATGAACTTCCCTGGGAGCATCAGGGTCGCAGTGGCAAAGAAACGGTGGTGAGGTTAACAAGTGGCACAACTGCTGAAATGCTGCATCACATTCAGGTGACCACGCTGCTATGCCGTTACTGGCGGAAAGTAAACTTGTCAAGGGCGTCATGATGGATGCAAAATTGCGTACGAAGCGACAAAAATAGGAACATAAGCCAATAAAACTTCTGAGGGTTTTGATAGACGTGGGCGTTGGGAAGTCTGCAATGGCGCGGAGCTTGTCTGGGTCTGGGAGGATGCCGTCTTTTGAGATAATGTGACCCAAGATGGTTAGCTTGCGTGCAACAAAACGGCACTTTTTGAGGTTAAGCTGTAGGCCGGCAGATGCGAGACAGGTCAGAATGTCATGCAGGCGAGTGAGGTGTGTCGGAAAATAGGTTGAGAAGACGACGATGTCGTCGAGGCAACATAAACAGGTCTTCCATTTGTGGCCGCGAAGAATGGTGTCAATCATATGCTCAAAAGTTGCAGGCACGTTGCATGACCCGAAGGAGCTGATGTTAAACTCGTAGAGACCATCGGGTGTAACGAATACGGTTTTAGGACGGTCAGGTTTGGCCATTGGAACTTGCCAGTACCCAGAGCGCAGATCCAAGGAAGTGAAATATTCTGCGCCTTGTAAACAGTCGAGAGCATCATCGATCCGAGGCAGTGAATAAATGTCTTTTCTCGTTATCTTGTTTAGGGTCTGTAGTAGACACAAAAGCGAATGGAGCCATCCTTTTTTCTTACCAATACGACAGGTGAAGACCAAGGACACTGACCAAGGACATTGAGGACATTGACCAAGGACATTGAGAAGGATGTATGACTCTGCATTTGAGCATGTCGTCCACTTGCTCCGTGATGATTCTACGCTCTTCGGCAGAGACACGATATGGGTGCTGTCGCAAGGGGGAGTGGGAACCGGTGTCGATGGTGTGAGAAACATCAGTGGCACGGCCCAAAGACGTCTGATGACAGTCGAAAGAAGAGGGAAACTTGTGAAGGAGAGCGAGAAGTTGGTGGCGATGAGATGGGGAAAGAGCAGGGTCAATGGCGTTGTCAAAACCCACTGAAGGTGATGAGTCTGAGACCGAAGCAATGGCGTCAATGTAACGCAGGGAGTCAGTAGGAGCATCAAGATCGTCAACATAGCCAACTGCCTGGGAGTATCCTAAGGTCTCTCCACGCAGTAGGTTGATCGGGTACTGGTAGTAGTTGGTGACCAGCATCACAGTTGACCCAGATGTCATAGTGAGCACGGCAAATGGAAAAACAATGTCCTTGCACTGAGCAAACACATAAAACGGCGTGAACACTACAGTGGCGTCAGATGCAGCATCAGATGACAGGACAACAGACATCGAGGACTCAGGGGGTATGGTAGTGTCGACATCAACAGTGAGTTTGTCGGCAAAGTGAGGGGAGCCGGTCAGCAGTGATTCACACAGTGGTAAAAGCGACACTTCTGCACGCGAACAGTCAATGACAGCATGATGATTTGACAGGAAATCCCAACCAAGGATGAGATCGTGAGAGCACGATGGTAGCACAAAACACTCGATTATGTACAGAACATCGTTGATGACGACATGTGCCTTGCATACAGCTGATGCGTGAATTCGCTGCGCGCTGGCAGTGGCGAGCACCAGGCCAGCGGGAGCTGTAGTCACTTTTCGTAGTTTGCGACAAAGGTTCTCGTGAATGACGGAAACGGCTGCTCCGGTATCGACTAGTGCCACTGCGGGTACTCCTTCTACAAAAACAGCAATAACATTTTGCAGCGAAGATTGAGGTCTTGGGAATGTTGATGTATTTGCAGTTCGTGCCTCAGGAACTGCACTAGTCAGTTTCCCTCTTCAGTGGGAGCTCAACAATGCAGGGGCGAAATCGAACGCCGACAAGGGGAAGGGGAACGCCGAGTTTCCGACCGGTGATCAGTGTCAAGACGTCGCTGTGAAAATGGAGGCGTGGTGGTGTATTGTGGTGTGTCTAGCTGGGCACGTCAAAGGTGGTATGCATAGTTGGGGCGCGGCAGTAACAGAAGCACACCACATGGCCAGCGATGCCGCAGATAGGCCGGTTGTCTTGAGTGTGCCACGTCTTGGTGGGACGAAAAAAATGTGGTGACGGTCGGGCAACTGGAAATGAAGCCGGATGCATGGGCAATGACAAGGAAGCTGTCTGCACAGGTGGCCATGCAACCACGGCTGCGTAACTGAGCAGCAGCAATGTAAAAAGAGTGGCAAAGTTGGTATAGAACAGCAGCACACTCATAGGATTGGGTGGGGGGGGTTGTAGGAGCTGCAGGAAGTGCTTCAGATATCCGAGTACAGATGGCTTGCTGCAGCGTTGGAGGCAAAGCTGCCGTAAGTGTGTTGCTGTGAGGCAGCGGCGAGAGCTGCCTGGCCACCTTTTCACGAATAAAATCTTTGATATGCTATGAGAGGGTCAAGTTGGTCATGTCGGTAGAAACCGCGATGCTCGAGACGGAATCAGTGTACTGAATGTTCTGGCGGGCGATGGAATGTTGGCGGCGCAGCTCGTCAAAGCTCTGGCAGAGGTTAATGAGGACGAAAACATTAGTTGGGCTTTTGGACAGCAACATATGGAATGCGCTGTCCTCGATGCCCTTGAGGATATGCTTGATCTCGTCATCCTCTGACATGCTGGGATTTACCCGCTTGCATAAATCGAGGACATCCTCGATGTAGCTGAGCAATGTCTCTCCAGGCTGCTCTGCGCGCTGGCACAGACGCTGTTCAGTGCGTAGCTTACACACAGCTTGGCGGTCAAACACTTCGGCAAAAGGAGTCTTAAACGCGGACCAGCTGGTAAAGTTGGATTCGTGGTTGAAGAACCAAAGTTCGGCTATGTCGGCGAGGTAGAAAAGCACGTGGGCCAGCTTAGACTGATCATCCCATTTGTTATGGGCAGTTACACGTTCATACGATGACAGCCAGTCTTCCACGTCGTGTTCGGCGGTCCCACTGGAAATGGGTGGGTTACGTTGACGAGGGATGCCGGCACAGACGACAGTGGCAGCCGGTGGTGCAGGCAACAAGGTGGCGGGATCAGGCATAGTGCAGGGTGATCTTGTTGGCAGGGTTCGAGTGCGGAGCTCCAGGACAAGGCGAAGAATTGCAGCAACCTCCACCAAATGCGACGAGGTTTACTGTCGTTCACAATGTTGTGGAATGCTAGGTATTTAATGGCACCAGGGGCTTAGCCAAGGGGGGGGGGGGGTCTTATGGGGCTTTAGGCCCCCTAAAATTTTTTTGTGCTTTTCATGCACCGCCGACCAAAGCAACCCCCAGCACCGGAAATCATTGTGTATTTTATCTAGAATGTCTTTTTCACGCTTGAAAAGACATTTCATTGCGAACATTGCGAACTGAGGCTGGATTTCCTGGCAACGTCCATGTACTGGGAGTCATATAACGCAAGCAGCCCCATCCGAGCACAAAGTTTCGAGGGCGTTTTGATGGCCAAAGGGCTCGCCGCGGCATCGCGCGCAGGCCGCGGAATCTACGGAGCACATGGATTTCAATTCCGAAACTTTATGGGTATAAAGTTCCCATAAACTTTTGATGTGAAAGGTGCATTGACATTTCCAACGTTGTGCTTTAGATATTCAATTGCGGAACTTTGTGGGATTAATGCTGTTATAAACATTTGACGCTAAAAGTGCATTGATTTTCTAAAGTCTTACATTGGAACATACAACGAGACAAGCCAATTCAACATACTATCAGACAAGTTGACAAAGCATGCAGCGAGGTCCGATAAGATGAAGCATTGTGGTGGTTCTTTTGTGCCGTCATGTCACATAAAAAAAATATCAACATTTCTTTTTCACCTACGCCATAGCATCCATGTCAAGACACTAAAGCCAGCCAAGGTAACTACATCCTTATTTATTTTATCTAGTTTGACTTTTATTCACAAGAATACATTAAGCCTCTTCAATTTTTTGTGTTCTCGCTACCCTAACAGTGGGCTGCCAGAGCCAGCCAGAGTGCATACGTTTTTCTCGTGTTGCTCCAACCACCACGCGGCGCACTTTGGTGCACATTCGGTTTGCTCTGGTGGAGTGGATTTTCGCCTGGCAGAGTTTTGGACGCTTTCTGGCTGGCAGACGACAAAAAGAAACAATGGTCGCTTGCCGCTATCACTATGGGGACTCGACAGATTGCACCGCATTCGCTTGGGCGCAACCTCTCCGGAAAGTCTTGTCTCGCTGGTGTAGGATCCCGAGCATCATGCGTATGGTTCTCGGTGGACCAAGTGTCTCACGTTTTCTTCGATATTCCTTCGGTTGCCACATTAAGTGCCCAAAGTAGGCATTCGATTCTGGCCAACATACTTTCCTTTGTGTTTTTTCATTTTGGTGCCCACACCCCACAAAAGGGAAAAAACATTGTTGCGGGGCAGCGAATTGTCGTATGGTGAAAGTTTTATTTTCTTCCCTCTTCTTTTGTGGAAAGTAATGGGCCACGGGACGCTTGTTGCCGGATACTATTACTATATATTATTGCAACAGCAATTATATGGACACTCCAGGCGCATTCCTGCTGTTGCCGTCGCCCTCATGTTTTGTATAAAGTCCAACGGCGATAACATCGTGACCGAGCACCGCATGCTGTATGTGCGAGTGAAAGCGTAGGGGGGAGGGGGGGTGGAATGGATGAGCTGATGATGGTGACTCAGTCTTGGGTGCGCAAAGGAGAAAAGCGGGGAGCAAGCACGCCGCCTTCCATTGCGCGCAATACATAGGGGGGAATGGATGGAATGGGGGCTGAATCTAGGATTCTGTGAATATATGATTGTGCAGTATGTTTATTTGCCTTGTTTGGCGCATTATATACAGTGACTTTTTTTTTACATTCGTAGATTTATTGGAGACTTATACGTATATTTAAACATCTTGTTGCAAGGTTTTGTGTATACGTGCAGTGAACTTTGTTTCCAGTGACATTTTTTGTCCTTTATCAAGCTGCACTTTCGCATTTGTATATCCCATTGCATCTTTGCATTTCTAATGTACGAGGGCAGGCCAAATGATGGTTAGCCTACCCTCACCGTGCAATAATGGTTCGGTTCATTATCTGCGAGGCATGCGCGTAGCACACAAGCATCTCTCATTTACAAAAGTGACACGCAGGTGTGAGGATAAATGTTTTTAATGCTCTCATTTACTGGGTTGAACATGGTTGCGTGACATAATGGAGCCTCCAAAAGTTGAACAGCATGATGTCGTGAAGTTTTTGACAGCTGAAGGTGTTTCCCAAGAAGAAATTAGTCGCCGTATGGCTGCCGTGTACGTTGAACATTGCATTTCATTGGCCACTGTGAAGCGTTGGAGAAAACGGTCCAAAGAAAGACGTGAAAGTTGCAAAGACGATCCAGGACCGGGTCAACGCCATCGTGCAATCACCCCCCGCACAATTGCAAAGGTTGATGAGCTGACGAGACAAGAATGGAGGATAAGTATTGATGAACTGGCAGACCGTGTGAACATCAGTCACAGTCCGGTTCACACTATAATTCATAAACATCTCGATTATCGGCTCTTGTGTGCGCAATGGATGCCCAAGATTTTGAACCACCGCCAGAAGACTGAGAAGTTCGGCGCTGCCTTGACTCATCTGATCTGGTATCACAATGAGGGCGACGACTTCTTGTCTGCAATTGTGATCAGGGACAAACTATCGTGCCACTATTAGGAGCCTGAGACACGACTGCTAAGCTTACAGCGGAAACATTCGAATTCATCACGCCCAAAGAAAGCAAAGGCCCTCATTTCCACCGGAAAGGTGGTGTTGACTTTTTTTTTTCGGTCAACAGGGGCCATTACTGAGAAAATTTGCTATATCTTGAGAGACTATCAATCGTTTCTGATATTGTGAAACGCCGGAACGGCTGTGTGTCGCAATCAAGAACAAACGACGGGGAAAATTGACGAATGGGGTCATCTTGTTTCACGACAATGCCTGTCCCCACGTCGCTGATGTGGTTAATACAAAACTGGCAAACTTCAAGTGGGAAACGCTGCAACATCCGCCATACAGCCCAGGCTTGTCGCCTTGCGACTTCCACATTTTGGGGCAACCGAAAAAACAGCTCAAGGGAACCAGATTCGTGTTGGATGATAAAGTGAAAGAGTCAGTTGCAGACGTTTTGGAGCAGCAATCCAAGGCGTTTTATGAGACGGGAATCATGCGACTCATAAGTCAATGGGACAAATGTCTAAATGCTCATGGAGACTACTTTTATATAAGGTACTCCGTTTCTCATATATTCGCATTGGCTCACTTTCATTTGACTCGCCCTCGTATGCTTTGCAGAACCCCTGCTTTCTATATGTGCTCTCTGTTGCGACTATAATTTCGGTGCATTTACTCACAATACACGACCGGTGACAGCTGCTCTTGCGCAATGCATCAGAACAAATGAGAGCGCCATCGAGAGTTTTCACTAGCCGTTGCATATGCACAAGAATGTAAACACAGTTCTTGAAAGTTTCATTAACATTTTCTTTTTTTGCCCTCAACTTGTTCATTTCATGGCCTTTACATTTTTCATATCAGCGACATGCACTGCATCGCTGATTTCGAACTGATATAGTTCTAAAGTTCATGTGATAATTTCTTCACTTATCAAATACACAAAAAACATGGAAGCATTGATATCAGTTATATTGGGCACAATTTTTGGCACATACGAGTATATTTTATGAAAAAATACATATTTTACTTACTTCGACAGGGCGTAGCGTTCAAGAATTCGTTTGCAATGTACTGAAGGCACTGGGCAGTGGGCATGGTGCTGGTGTGCTGGTGCAAGAGAAGACGACGAGAAGTGCTTGCTTCCCCGTTACGATATAGCGCCTACCTGTTTACGCCTAGCGCTACAACCTATATCTAGTTACCCTTCTGCTAGGCGAACACCCCCATTGCATTTGGTGGAGCTGCTGGGTTTCTCTTCGACATCCTGGAACTCCGCAGCCGAACGCTACCACCAGCTGTTGCAATGGATGAACCGGGACCGTCCCAGGCTGCTGCTCCCGTGCCCCCCGCCATCGTCTGTTCTGGCGTCATCCGGCAGCGCGATCCGGCTATATTTAGCGGCACAGACGACCACGACGTGGAAGACTGGCTCGCCGAATATGACCGTGTAAGCGCCTATAATAAGTGGGACGACCGCGCCAAGCTCACAAATGTCATCTTTTACTTGACTGACGTGGCAAACCTATGGTTCCGCAATCATGAAGCCGATTTTACCACCTGGTCGGCTTTCACGGCAACTTTGGCAGAGGTCTTCGGCCGTCCCGCCGTTCGCCGGCTTCGCGCTGAGCAGCGCTTGCGTGGTCGAGTTCAACGCCAGGAGGAGACCTTCACTAGTTATATTGAAGACGTGCTCTCACTATGCAAGCGCGTCAACTCATCTATGGACGAAGCTGACAAGATTAAGCACGTCATGAAAGGCATCGATGACCAAGCCTTCCAGATGCTCGTCGCGAAGAGTCCGCACACGATTGCCGAGGTCGTACAGCTGTGTCAGCACTACGACGAGCTGCGCAAGCAGCGTGCATCAACGCGCGCTGCTCATCAGGACACCACGGATCTATCTCCGTTGGATTTCGGCCGCGACGCTGCCGATATCTCTGCCTTAATGCCGGAGATAAAGCAGTTCATCCGTCAGGAAGTGGCACGCCAACTCTCTCTGGCGAACAGCACACCCGAGCCGTCGACAACCTTGGCTCCCTCGCTTCGCCACGTCATTCAGACCCAAGTTGCCGCGGCGCTGCCATCTGCCCCTCCTCCGCAGCCTGCAGCTGGACCGCTCACTTACGCTGACGTTGTTGCCCGGCCTTACGCTCCTCCGGCTCCTGATGCCTACCGGGCCACTGGCACCTTCCATGTGCCGCCGCCACCTTCACGCCCGATGGTCGTCCCTTACTCGGCCGCTGGGGCCCCTGTCGTCAACCCGTGGCGTACATCTGACAACCGGCCAATATGCTATTTCTGCCATTTTCCGGGCCACGTAGCACGATTCTGCCGCCGTCGCAGCCCCCGTTTACCTGCCAGTGGGGGCGCCTCAAGCTACAGGCCTGCTCGACTTCCGCGTCAGGACCCATCTAGCCTTCCTCCGGACTCATCTTACAGTCGCCTCCCTTTCGATGCACGCCGGTCACCTTCTCCACGTCGCCGATCCATTTCCCCGATGGTTCGCCGACCCAGCCCAGCCCGTGAGGAAAACTAACAGTCGCAGTTCCAGAGGCAAGAACTGCGTTTACGTCGAACATTTCAAGGCCTCATTCTAACCCGGTGAACGAAATTGAACTGTCCGTAGACGGCGTCACCGTACACGCACTTATCGACACCGGAGCCGCCGTTTCTATTATTAGTGAGAAGCTTTGCCGCAATTTGAACAAAGTGACCATTCCCCTTACCTCTCTTTCTCTGCGTACGGCAACCTCGCATCGCATTCAGCCTTCAGCGTCGTGCACAGCCCGGGTTGTCATTCAAAGCGTTATGTATGTTATAGAATTTGTCGTCCTACCTCGTTCCTCACACGACGTTATTCTTGGATGGAATTTCTTATCTGTCAATCAAGCTCTTATCGACTGCGCTCGTGCCGAACTTACGTTATCCGTGCCGTGCTGCGACCATGACGACCATTCTTCTCCTAAAGTTGTTGCCGCCTCTGACATCGACATCGCACCTTTCTCCGCCGCTCTGGTTCCTGTGTCATGTAACTCTGCTGCGAAGTCATCTGTTCTGTTTACACCGTCGGCCACTTGTGCGCGCCGCCGGAACTTTCTACTTCCGTTTGCTGTCGTCACTTTTTGCGACGGTTCTGCTGCCCTTTACGTGTGCAATCCGTCCGCCTGCCCATCATCCCTACTCCGCGGCGAGTGCCTGGGTACCGCTGAAGCTTTCGATAGCGTTCTCCCGGCCACCATGTTTGGCGACACGGCATCACTTCCGATTTGTTCCGTCACTAATCCTGCTGCGACTGATGCCCCTGTAGACGTCTTCGCTCGCGCCGTCGACGCAGAACTCACACCTGCGCAGCAAACAGAAACCATCAAACTCCTCCAACGTTTTCGTTCCTCATTTGACATTGACCAACCATCCTTGGGTAGAGCGTCCGCAGTCGTTCACCGTATCGACACCGGTCAGCAAACGCCATTGCGCCAGCGTCCCTATCGTGTGTCGGCTGCTGAACGCCGTATCATCGACCAGCACGTTGACGACATGCTGGAGCGTGGCATCATCCAGCCCTCTAACAGTCCCTGGGCATCTCCGGTTGTCCTCGTTAAAAAAAAAGATGGCTCCATTCGGTTCTGCGTCGACTATCGCCGCCTTAACCGAATAACGCGCAAAGATGTCTACCCTCTGCCGCGCATCGACGATGCCTTGGACTGTCTGCAGGGTGCGGAATTCTTTTCGTCGCTCGATTTGCGCTCCGGGTACTGGCAAGTGCCAATGGCAGAGGCCGATCGTCAAAAGACAGCCTTCGTAACGCCTGATGGGCTATATGAATTCACTGTCATGCCGTTCGGCCTCTGCAACGCGCCTGCCACTTTCGAGCGAATGATGGACACCATTCTTCGAGGGCTGAAGTGGAAAACGTGCCTCTGTTATTTAGATGATATTGTGGTTTTTTCCACCGACTTTGCGTCGCACCTCAACCGCCTCGAGCAGGTACTTGCGTGCCTCTCCACTGCAGGACTGCAACTAAATTTGAAGAAATGCCACTTCGGCGCTCGTACACTTACTATTCTCGGCCATGTAGTTTCAAAAGACGGTATCCTTCCGGACCCCACAAAACTTCGCGCCGTATCCGAGTTCCCTAAACCAACCACCATGAAAGAGCTTCGCAGCTTCATCGGCCTGTGCTCCTATTTCCGACGCTTTGTCCGTAACTTTGCCTCTGTCATTGCCCCCTTGACGCAGCTTCTCACCGGCCGTTCTGACCTATCAGCCTGGTCCTCGGCGTGCGACGACGCATTCCAAGAACTACGACGCGTTCTCACCTCGCCTCCAGTACTGCGACACTTCGATCCCTCTGCTCCAACTGAGATCCATACGGACGCTAGTGGTGTCGGGCTCGGCGCTGTTCTTGCACAACGCAAGGACGGCTTCGAAGAGTACGTCGTCGCATATGCCAGCCGCACCCTTACCAAAGCCGAGGCGAACTACTCAGTTACTGAGAAGGAATGTCTGGCCATCATTTGGGCTATCGGCAAATTTCGTCCTTATGTGTACGGGCGTCCATTTGACATCGTGACCGACCATCATGCCCTATGCTGGTTATCTTCACTAAAAGATCCAACTGGTCGGCTTGCCCGTTGGGCATTGCGCCTACAAGAGTACGACATCCGCGTTGTTTATCGCTCAGGCCGAAAGCATTCAGACGCAGACGCTCTATCCCGGTCACCAGTGCCCTCTGGCCCTGTCCACTCGTCTATTTCTACCTGCGGTGCCTTCGCCCTCAACATTTCCGACATGCCATCAGAGCAGCGCAAAGACCCATGGATCTCTTCGCTTATTGACTTCCTGTCCAGCCAGTCGCCAGCACCGATCTCTCGGACGCTTCGTCGCCAAGCCACGCACTTCATCATTCGGGATAACCTGCTGTACCGCCGCAACTACAATTCCAGCGGCCGTAAGTGGTTGCTTGTTATACCCCGCCACCTCCGCTCCGACATCTGCGCCACGTTCCACGACGACCCACAATGCGGCCACGCTGGTGTATTAAAGACATATTCTCGCCTGCAGCTTCGGTACTACTGGCGCGGTATGTACCGTTTCGTTCGCCAGTATGTCCGGTCATGCCACATATGCCAACGACGCAAGACGCCACCTCAACATGCCGCCGGCCCCTTGCAACCTTTACCATGCCCCGCGCGCGCGTTCGACCGCGTTGGCATTGACCTATACGGTCCGCTTCCCAACACTCCAAGTGGCAACCGCTGGGTTATTGTCGCTGTCGACCACCTCACGCGGTACGCCGAAACTTCAGCCTTAGCATCTGCCACAGCAAAAGACGTCGCCAGTTTTATCCTCCGAAACCTGATTTTACGGCATGGAGCACCTAGAGAATTACTGAGCGACCGCGGTCGTGTTTTTCTCTCCGACGTCATTGCAGCATTGCTAAAGGAGTGTCGCATCATTCACCGCACCACCACGGCATATCATCCTCAAACTAATGGGATGACAGAGCGTTTCAACCGCACCCTTGGCGACATGTTGGCCATGTATGCTTCATCTGACCACTCGAATTGGGATTGCATTCTGCCTTTCGTCACCTACGCTTATAATACCGCCACGCAAAGCACCACTGGGTTCTCCCCTTTCTTTCTCCTTTACGGACACGAACCTTCATGCACTATGGACACGATTCTGCCTTACCGACCAGATGCTTCGGAGTGCACGACTGTTTCTAGAGCGGCTGCTTACGCCGAAGAATGTCGCCAGCTCGCTCGTTCGTTCACATCCCAGGACCAGTGGCGCCAAAAGCTTCGCCACGATTCATCCACTACGGCTCCGTGCTTTGCGCCTGGCTCGCTGGTCTGGTTGTGGGTGCCCTCTACTCCTCCAGGCCTTTCCTCCAAGCTGCTCTCCAAGTACCACGGTCCTTATCGGGTACTGAAACAAACATCCGCTGTCAACTACCTCATCGAGCCACTCGAAACGCCTTCCGACCAGCGTCGTCGGGGCCAGGAAATTGTCCACGTCTCCCGGCTCAAGCAGTGCCATGACCCCCCTGTGTTCTCCTGTCCTTAAGTCGCCAGGATGGCTACTCTTTCGGTGGGGAGTGATTGTACTGAAGGCACTGGGCAGTGGGCATGGTGCTGGTGTGCTGGTGCAAGAGAAGACGACGAGAAGTGCTTGCTTCCCCGTTACGATATAGCGCCTACCTGTTTACGCCTAGCGCTACAACCTATATCTAGTTACCCTTCTGCTAGGCGAACACCCCCATTGCAGCAACATCTTTGGCAATGGCAATGCAATTATTATTCATGTATTTTGTCTTTCGACAAATTGTTTAAGAGGAAGCTTTAGCTCAGGCCCAACTCCGATGCGGCTTATTCAAATACATGTAAAACGCAGAAACGTTTTTCTGTGATAACCCCTGGATTGCTTTTAATGAAATCTGTTGTATTTGAGAAAGTTAAATTCTAGTGTCTATTGGAAGCGGAATTTCGATTTAGGGCCTGAATTTTGTTTAAAATATTTCAAAAAATTCGGAAGTTCAAAAAAAAATATACACATGATGTTTACAAACTAATAGCGTTGCATCAAAAACAGGTATCGCTGTTCTTTAAACGGCATCTATTATAACAGTCAAAACGGACAAATTTGGTATGTCAATTTGTAGCTTACGTGAATGGTCCCATTGAGTACAAGGGTCCTGCAAAAGCCGTATTTCCACAATACTAAATTTCTTTGAGATTCATGAGTAACATATCAATTTTGTTCACTGTATATGTACTATTAGGTGCAATTCACAGAATTGTCATGTCAATTTTCATTGTTGAGTTACAAAGTTATAAACTAGATAGTTTTGTTTTCTGAAAATTTGCGATTTTGGCCAATTTTTGATGAAGAATTGACAACCCAAATTAAAAATCCAAAACCAGCAGTCACTAGAATTTCAGTTTTTCCTTTAAATGCAACAAACCTCGTCAAATTTGGTACAGTGGTTGCCAAGAAAAACGAATTCCCTTTCATGTATTTAGGTCGGAGCACACGAGCAAAAGCTTCCTCTTAAGGAGGAGGCCGAGCTGCAGCATGAGCCCCCCCCCCCCCCCCCCCCCCCCCCCCCCCCCCCCCCCGCTCCCCGAACGAAATTTCTGGCTACGCCACTGAAAGGGGCTCGCTCGCGATCACGACACGGTCCGTCGTCTTCCTCTTCAGTCGGCCCATACACAGGGGCGCGTCTGCTTCATTACAGCGTGAACATTTTGAAAGCAAGTTCCCACAACATCGAGCCACACACCACAACAATGGCTAGACCTTATCAGCATCAATTTGTTAAAGTCACCGGCCAAATTTGCAGTTTGGTGCAGAGTGCGGAAAAAGAATAACAGGAGGCAAAACTATGGGCCGGCGCCAGCGCCACTACAATAATGTCACACTGTGTTGACTACTTTTGACGGTGCCTTTGGGGTCCCTGACGGTGCCCAGCGTCGTCTGCTACTGCTCACTCCTCGGGTATGACGTCCACACATTGCCCATTTTGCCCAACAAAACGCCGCCGTGGGAAATCACGGCTCTCACTGATGGCAAGCCACTTCCTCTCAATATGGACTCTAATCAGCGAATGCAGTGCCTTGCATATGCCAAGAGGCATGCTAAAGCGACGAGTTCACTCCCCTTGACTGAATGCATCATATACACGAATGCTGCACTTCCTGCAGACGGCCCTAGTAACAGTTGTTATGCCACTGCATGGTACGACCAGACAAATGAAAATCAGAACCAACGCCATCATATATCAGCAGAAGCAATGTACAGTACCCGCGCAGAGCTAATGGCCATCCTAGATTATTTGGAGTGGGCCCTTGCAACTTCATCTGAAACTGACCCAGTTCACCATCACGTGTGCACAAGACTCCCAGGCTGCCTATCAGGCACGCGCTAATGTTCTTTACACAAAAATCGTACTGCAGAAGATCCGGCACCAGGCACGCCTTCTCCGCGAATGTGGTCACGATCTTACCATCCACTGGGTCCCTGCGCACTGCAGTACCCCCGGAAACGAGAAGGCTTAGAGTGGCGCACGCTCATCTTTCCACTGCACTAGCCAGAGCCTCCAATACTCCTTATCCTCTCCTCGCTACCACACCTGAGATGCCAGATCCAATGGCAGACAAGCATGCGACCGAACAATGACGTGCCGCCTACCTCACAGCAGTGGGCAATTCACTCTCTATACCGTCGCTTCCCTCGAAGGTATTCACACGGCGAGAGTCAGTCTTGCTTGGGAGAATTCAGACAGGCACCTTCCTTACTCGTCATTTGCTGAACCGTTCCCACAGGGGTGGCACACCACCACCCATAAGTGGGTTCTGTTCCATGTGCACATGTCGTGCTGATCTCAACCACCTGTGTTGGGAATGCCCCCTCTACATCCCATCTAGGTTTCGTGCCCTGGCCACCATAAAGCGGGGACCCTGGCCTTCTTCCTGCCGGACTTGGGCCTCCCCGTATACCACACCTCCGGACCATGCCATCGAGCTCTGGCGTGCACTGCTGTTCCTCCAGGACCTGGCAGCACCACCGGTCGGCGGTTGGCTCCGCGACAGCCACAAGAGTCATGCAGCCCCCGCTCAGCTGCCTCCAGGACATTCGTTAACAAAACGCAGGCAGCCTTCCCCTTCCCCTTTTGCAATAATACCCCCTCCCTTTCCACCGCAACACGCTCAGCGCATTCTAATGTGGAATGAACGTGGTTTCATCTTTAATTCTACTGGTTGCTTGGCGCTAGGTTGTCGGATGCCACCAAAAATGTTTTACACTAGCGTGGTTTGTGCTCAGGAATAAAAAAACCTGTAGACCATTTTAGTACCAACATTTGTTTTAAGTTTTATATTTAGGATCACATGGTTTTTATCCACCAATGAAAGCAAGAAACTAGTTCACTTGAAAGAGCAGACAATCTGCAATCGTAGCCAGGTGTGTATCGAAAACTGCGCTTTGTGCATTTCAAATTTTATTGCGATAGCAATTATATCGACCCTCCAGGCGCATTTCTGCCGTTGGCGTCCCCGTCACGGTGAGGTTTCGCATAAAGTCGGGCGATAAAATCGTCAGTGCATGCCGCATGTGCGAGTGAAAGCCTGCGAGGATGAGCCGTCGAATGCGGCTCAATCTCGCATGTGCGAGCGAGGAAAGCAGGCCGGAAGCGCGCCCTCTCCTGTCGCGTGCGAGGCACAGGGGTGAGGCAAGGAGCGGGGCGTTCTTCTCTAGTGGCTGCTGCTTATGCCGCAGTTGTGTGGGTGCCGTATCTTGAAAGCGATCTGCAACATGGCTAAAGTGCACGAACATGGGGGCCTCATCTTCAAAGCTATCTGTAATGTTTGCAGAGTGCCCATAGTGCCAGTAGCTTCGTATGCACTGTGCTTTCTATGTTTCATTCAGTTGAAGCGAGAGATGCACAGAGGCCAATTCGAACACTGCTGATGCCGCGATTCCTCACTGCAGCATTTTGACAGTGTTTCCAAGCTCATCGAGTAAGATGTGTTCATGTTTACCTGTGCGCATGTGATACTGTGCTTGATAATTTCGTAAAAACACATTGGCGGGATAGTTGGTTTGAATCCATGATAGAATGTGTAAGCGTGACTGAACAAGGACGTAGAAAGAAACAGACACACAGAGACAGCACTGTCTCTGCGCGTCTGTTTCTTTCTATGTCCCCATTCAGTCACACTTACATACTATATTATTGTTAATTTAGATAGTAAGAGAATGTTTATAAGTTTATACAGCCGATAAAACCATGATCTTTACTTCGTATAGCTATCTGCTAGTTTGCCATTGCAATCGGTGCTTCGCCTTTCAGGCAAAACTGTGACTATTTAGATGTAACGAAAAAGAAGAATTTGTTTATTTTATTAACATGCGCCATAAGACATGCCGATCATAGCATGCAATACACAGCAACTGTACGGGGGAAATAAAATTTAGTCATATTCCTGCAGCACATTTGGGCAGACATGGACAGACGGACCAGCAGAGCAGCGACTGCCGCTCGCTTCGAACAGTCAGAATCATCACTTTGTAAGTTCTGCGGTTCCTATACTGTTTCTCTACGATGCAAGTGTTCACTATGCAAGCGTTCGCTAATAGGCGACAATGAGGAGTCGATGCTTCGTCCTAAAGTGTAACAGCGGATATAAGTCCTGCGAGAACAACGTTAGCACTTTGAAAGCTCCAAATGATGCTCAACAGCTGCAAGAGTAGGCAAAAGCTATTGGAAGACTGGATCGAGAACTGACAACAAGTGACTAAGTCTGCGAAAAGCATTTCTATAGTGGAATGGTCAGCAGACATAAATACTTTGCTGAGCTTGGTGGCACAGTCATCTTTGACCAGCAGAAAAGGTTCTTGTTGCTTCCCGAGGCTCCCGGCACCTTGCCATTTTGTGGAAGTTTCACCTGGCTAGTGCCCAGTAAGAAAACCAAGAGTTGGCCGGAAGATCCCTAAAATTATTGGTGAAAGCGTCGCCAAATGAGCAAAGGTAGACAGTACTCATTACAAGTACTGTTACATGCTAGTGTACTCAAGCTATAGCTACTTAATGCAAGGGCAACACCCTGGCATCAAGGAGTGAGAGCAGATGACAAGAGCATGCACCACGCTTCCCGCATCGCACGGACTTGCTGCATCGCTTTTACGAACTGTCACGTGGCCATACATCAGGTGTCCAGCATGGCGCAGTTTGATCCCCGTTCGGTAGTCAGCGCTGTCACAGCGTCCACTGCCATGCTTCTGCGCAACATTATGAGGATGTGGGAAGAAGACAAGTTGCGCCTCCTTAATTATTCTTTCTCTGTAGTGCAGAGTAACCATCTTTGCAGCCATCGCAAGGAATTCAGAAAGCTGAGAAATCACTTCCACAACGTGACAAACTCACTGGTGGCAACTTATTTTGTGGCCGTCAAGTTCGCAACATTGCATGGGCACCATTCCAAAAATTTAGGCAACGCACCGTGTGGCATCTGAAACGTCAGTCGCCGTTAAACATTGGTCCTATGGAGCAAGTGGCGGTGCCACAGGGAAGCAGAATAATTAAGATAAAACAAATCAAGCGTCCAAAAAAGTGGTTGGCAATTGTAGTTACTAATTTCATAACAATCCCATGAATTTCACTTTAGCAGGGTGTTGTATGTCACCACAACAAAATAGCTGATGCTACCAGCTGATGCAACTCGTGTACCGCCATGGCTGAGGTACTTTCAGTGTAGATATTTGGGCTTGTTGGTATAACATTTTGCAGTTTTTTCCTATAGCACAAATAGTACAAGGACGTAACAGAGAAAACAGATGCACACAGGCGCACTTTGTTACTGGCTAAATATTTGCAAAGCTTATTCACAGAGGCCATCCATACCTATGAAGCTCCCGTCACCTCAATGCAATCGATTTAATTAACATTAAAGGGCCCCTCACCAGGCCACATAGGAAATCTTGGTTATATGCTGGGAGTTGTTACGTGCCTTCTAAGTAGCGTTCATCCGCAAGGATTTTTCAAATTGGTTCATTAATAGCCGAAATAGAAATATTTTCAGTGTTGCAAATCCATGATTTCAGGAGGCGAGCATCACCGCCAACATAACGCTCTCTCCACTTGCCCCCACCTAGCCTCCACAAGCGAAATTCCTTCCTTGCATTCTCCCATACCGGAGCTGGAGGATGGCGTAGCGCATAGATCACGTCACAGGCTTTGCCTTTTTTTTTTCTCTCACTTCCTTGCTGCGCAGTGCACTTCTACCGACGGTCTCTCGCGTGAGCTGTTGCGTCTTGTTTTGCTCAGCGCGTGATTTTGCATGCTGTGCACAAGAACACCTGACTAGCGATATAAGTCAGCGCTAGACAAACACTGATACAGATGCAAGTGGATCACAAAGCATGATCGTGCGTTGTAACAGGGTAAAAAATGACAGTTTCGCTTTCCGCACACTACTGCACGATATGGGAACAAGCAGACGAAACTGAAGTACAGCTCTCTTACTACAGTACAAACAGACCTGCAGACATTCGGCTTGTAGGTTTTATTATTTCTCTTGACTTTATATTGTCACGTGGTGGTGACGTTAAGGACACAGTGGCAATACTGTGAAAGGCAAAACTAGATTTTATTGGGCGAACCTGTGCCCACAAAACAGGCTACACTTATAGCACAACGAAAGCGGCGAACACAGTCGGCGATCGTCGAAAATCTGATCAGCGGGTCAAGCGCGTCGGCTTTTATAGTGCAGTCGTCGAATGTTCCAGACAAATCGTTCGGACCCGCGTGCCTTCCACAAAGTTCTACACCATTCGTGTCACGCGATCAAATCAGATAACACAAGGTTCGGCGACAACAGACAGCCGAGTAGAAGCATCGATAACTTTCCAGAAACTTCGGACACGTGCAGGCGCGTCCGTCGCTGTGCGATTACAGTTAAGCGGCGAAACGTGGTCGCCTGATAAAGATAAGTACACGTGTCAATACCCCCCTCTTAAAAAGCATCGACCCGATGCTGCAAAGAAACGAACAAAAATGAAGTTCGTCAGTGTCCGTAAAAGGGTTTAAGGCGCACCACGTGGACCACTTCAGATCGTGCGCGGCGCCGCTGTGAATGCGAAATGCCGCCTGGCACGACCTCATAGTCCAGAGCGCCAATACGTCGGATGACCTTGTAGGGTCCGAAATAGCGTCGGAGTAGTTTCTCACTGAGTCCTCGTCGGCGTATCGGGGTCCAGACCCAAACACGGTCGCCAGGCTGGTACTCGACGAAGCGTCGTCGGAGGTTGTAGTGTCGGCTGTCGGTCCTCTGCTGGCTCTTGATTCGCAGGCGGGCGCGCTGTCGGGCTTCTTCGGCGCGCTGGAGATAGCTAGCGACGTCAACATTCTCTTCGTCAGTTACGTGCGGCAGCATGGCGTCAAGCGTCGTCGTCGGGTTCCTGCCGTAGACCAGCTTGAACGGCGTGATCTGTGTTGTTTCTTGCACCGCCGTGTTGTACGCAAAGGTTACGTACGGCAGGACCACGTCCCACGTCTTGTGTTCAACGTCGACGTACATTGCTAGCATGTCGGCGAGGGTCTTGTTCAGGCGCTCCGTGAGACCATTCGTCTGCGGATGGTAGGCAGTTGTCCTCCTGTGGCTTGTCTGGCTGTACTGCAGAATGGCTTGGGTGAGCTCTGCTGTAAAAGCCGTTCCTCTGTCGGTGATGAGGACTTCTGGGGCACCATGTCGCAGCAGGATATTTTCGACGAAAAATTTCGCCACTTCGGCTGCGCTGCCTTTTGGTAGAGCTTTAGTTTCAGCAAAGCGGGTGAGATAGTCCGTCGCCACGACGATCCACTTATTCCCGGATGTTGACATCGGAAACGGCCCCAACAAATCCATCCCAATCTGCTGGAATGGTAGGCGAGGAGGTTCGATCGGCTGTAGTAATCCTGCTGGCCTTGTTGGTGGTGTCTTGCGTCGTTGACAGTCTCGGCATGTCTTGACGTAACGGGCGACGTCGGCGGTCAGACGCGGCCAGTAATACCTTTCCTGTATTCTTGACAGCGTCCAGGAGAATCCGAGGTGCCCAGCGGTTGGATCGTCGTGTAGGGCGTGCAGTATCTCTGGACGCAGCGCTGACGGTACAACAAGAAGGTAGCTGGAGCGGACTGGTGAGAAGTTCTTCTTCACGAGTAGGTTGTCTTGAAGCGTGAACGAAGATAATCCACGCTTAAACGCCCTAGGGACAACGTCGGTGTGCCCTTCCAAATACTCGACTAGGGCTTTTAGCTCCGGGTCCCCTCGTTGTTGTTCGGTGAAGTCTTCCGCGCTTATTATGCCAAGGAAGGCGTCGTCATCCTCGTCATCTTGCGGCGGTGGGTCAATGGGGGCGCGTGATAGGCAATCGGCATCTGAGTGTTTTCTTCCGGACTTGTATGTTACAATGATGTCGTATTCTTGTAGTCTGAGGCTCCACCGCGCCAGCCGTCCTGAAGGGTCCTTTAAGTTAGCTAGCCAACACAACGCGTGATGGTCGCTGACCACTTTGAATGGCCTGCCATAGAGGTAAGGGCGAAATTTTGCTGTAGCCCAAACGATGGCGAGGCATTCCTTTTCGGTTGTAGAATAATTGCCTTCCGCTTTTGACAACGACCGGCTAGCGTAAGCTATCACGTGTTCATGTCCATCTTTTCTCTGGACTAGGACGGCACCGAGGCTTAGGCTACTGGCGTCAGTGTGTATTTCGGTATCAGCGTGCTCATCGAAGTGCGCAAGTACGGGCGGCGACTGCATGCGTCGTTTGAGTTCTTGAAATGCGTCGGCCTGCGGCGTTTCCCACTTGAACTCGACGTCACATTTAGTTAGCTTTGTCAGCGGCTCAGCGATGCGTGAAAAGTCCTTGACAAAGCGCCTATAGTAGGCACACATGCCAAGGAATCTGTGCACTGCCTTCTTGTCGGTTGGCTGCGGGAACTTTGTGATGGCAGCTGTCTTCTGTGGGTCGGGGCGTACTCCTGATTTGCTGATCACGTGGCCTAGGAACAAAAGCTCATCGTAAGCGAAACGGCACTTTTCCGGCTTCAGAGTGAGCCCTGATGACTTGATGGCTTCTAACACTGTCGCAAGCCGCCTAAGGTGATCGTCGAAATTTCCGGCGAAGACAACGACGTCATCCAGGTAAACAAGGCACGTCTGCCACTTCAGTCCGGCTAACACCGTGTCCATGACGCGCTGAAACGTTGCAGGCGCCGAGCACAGTCCGAATGGCATGACCTTGAACTCGTAGAGGCCGTCTGGCGTGACGAAGGCAGTCTTTTCGCGATCTCTCTCGTCGACTTCTATTTGCCAGTAGCCAGACTTGAGGTCCATCGACGAGAAGTATTTAGCGTTGCAGAGCCGATCCAATGCGTCGTCTATCCGTGGGAGGGGGTATACGTCCTTCTTCGTGATCTTGTTCAGTCGATGATAATCGACGCAGAAACGAAGGGTTCCATCCTTTTTCTTCACTAAGACAACAGGAGACGCCCACGGACTTTTCGACGGCTGGATGATGTCTTTGCGCAGCATTTCGTCGACTTGTTGTCTTATAGCTTCGCCTACTCGCTTCGAAACTCGGTAAGGGCTCTGGCGGAGTGGTCAAGCGCACCCTTCGGTTATTATGCGATGCTTTGCGACTGGTGTTTGTGAAATCCTCGATGACTTCTAAAAGCAGTCTTTGTATCATCGAAGCAGACTTCTGAGCTGTTGCTGCTTAATGATGGGGAGACTTGAATTTATGTCGAAGTCTGATTCGGGGGCAATGCTCATCTGGGTAGATGCGGCTGAATCCGAGAGGACAAAGGCATTGCTGGTTTCCACAATTTCCTCGATGTATGCGATTGTCGTGCCCTTGTTGATGTGCTTGAACTCTTGGCTGAAGTTGGTTAGCATAACTTCCACTTGCCCTCCGTGGAGTCGAGCGATCCCTCTTGCGACGCAAATTTCACGGTCGAGCAGTAGATGTTGGTCGCCCTCGATGACGCCTTCTACGTCAGCGGGATGCTCACTTGATCTTCGAGCACACTCAAGGCGTGGTGACTACGAGGGCTCTCCGGCGGCATTGCTTCATCTTCCGACAGCGTTATTGACTTCGACTTCAGGTCGATGATTGCGCCGTGTTGGTCCAGGAAGTCCATACCGAGAATGACGTCTCGTGAACACTGTTGGAGGATAACGAAGGTGGCAGAATAAGTCCGGTCATGAATGGTTATTCTTGCCGTGCAGATTCCAGTCGGCGTGATGAGGTGTCCTCCAGCGGTCCGAATTTGAGGGCCTTCCCATGCGGTCTTAACTTTCTTCAACTGGGCGGCGATGTGTCCACTCATTACGGAGTAATCAGCCCCTGTGTCCACTAAGGCAGTAACTGTGTGGTCGTCCAGAAGCACCTCGAGGTCGGTGGTTCTTTCTCTGGCGTTGCAGTTAGGTCTTGGCGTCGGATCACGGCTGCGTCGCGTTGACCTGTGGCTGGTATGTGACGTCGTCAGGTCGTCTTTCGTCGTAGCATTCTTTCTTTCCAGACTTCGTCGGGACGGCGGCGTGTCGTTATGTTGTCGAGGTAGTTTCTTCGGCGTCTTCGTCGGCGGCGGAGGGTCTTTGTCAGTTCGACGGACAGCAACCGCACCTCCATCGGTTGCTGCTTTTAGTTTTCCAAATATGGGCTCGCTGACCGGCCCCGGGCTGGGCCAGTGAATGGTCGGCGCTGCGGCGACAAGTAGCGGCCTGGTGATGGCGAACGCGACGATCGTCGAGAGCTCCACTGAGTAGCCGCGAGGTAGTCAGCGATATCGCGAGGGCGTTCACCTTGCTGCGGGCGCGGAGCGTTGACGGCGAAACCTCGCAGTCCCATCTCCCGGTATGGACATCGTCGGTAGACGTGACCCGCTTCTCCGCAGTGGTAGCACAGCGGGCGGTGGTCAGGAGCGCGCCATACGTCTGTCTTCCTCGGGTAGCTGCGCTGGGCGACGGGTGGGCGTGCTGGCGGCGGGGGTGGTCGACAAAATTGCGGCGTTACAGGGCCCTGTCGCGGTCGCGGAGGAGGACCTTGACGGCGTGCGACGGCGGCGTAGGTCATCGCTTCTGGCTGGAGTTGCTGTAATTGAGGTTGCACCTTCGAAACCCCAAGCAGCCGCTGAACCTCATCTTTGACGATGTCAGTGATCAAGGCCACTTGAGGCTGCGACGACGGGAAGATCTTCTGGAGCTCCTCTCATACGACTGCCCTGATAGCCTCGCGCAGGTCGTCAGAGGCCAGCGATTGAACGTTGGCATAGCTTGTAGAGTTGGTGCGGCGGTCGAATTGCCGGTTTCGCATCTCGAGTGTCTTCTCGATGCTAGTGGCCTTGCGAAGAAACTCGTCGACGGTCTTCAGTGGGCTTCGTACCATACTGGCGAAAAGTTCCTCCTTTACACCACGCATCAGTAGCCGGACTTTCTTTTCCTCGGACATTTCCGGGTCGGCGTGGCAGAATAGGCGGCTCATTTCTTCCGTAAAGATGGCAACGTTCTCGTTTGGTAGCTGCACTCTGGCGTCCAGCATAGCTTCAGCCCTTTCCTTGCGCACGACGCTTGTAAAGGTGCGCAGGAAGCCGCTACGGAACAGATCCCACGTTGTCAAGGTCGATTCCCTGTTCTCAAACCAAGTTCTGGCGGCGTCTTCTAAGGCGAAGTAGACATGCCGCAGCTTGTCGTCGGAGTCCCAGTTGTTGAACGTCGCGATGTGTTCGTAGGTCTCCAGCCATGATTCCGGGTCTTCAGTCGCTTCTCCATGGAAGGTTGGTGGGTCCCGAGGTTGTTGTAGGATAACGGGGGACGCTGGGGCAGCCATTGGGGTTGTTTTGACCACGATCTTCTTTGTCGACTCAGGTAGAAGTCCGTGCTCTGGGGGCAGTCCTTGAAGTCTGCGACTAGCACGCTGGTCTTGGGCGATGTTGGTTTTGTCCTCGGGCTTCGGGCTTGGATCGCGGCTTTGCGGGGGCGTTCGGTACATGAACGCACTAGCACCTCCACCAGATGTCACGTGGTGCTGACGTTAAGAACACAGTGGCAATACTGTGAAAGGCAAAACTAGATTTTATTAGGCGAACCTGTGCCCACAAAACAGGCTACACTTATAGCACAACAAAAGCGGCGAACACAGTCGGCGATCGTCGAAAATCTGATCAGCGGGTCAGGCGCGTCCGCTTTTATAGTGCAGTCGTCGAATGTTCCAGACTAATCGTTCGGACCCGCGTGCCTTCCACAAAGTTCTACACCATTCGTGTCACGCGATCAAATCAGATAACACAAGGTTCGGCGACAACAGACAGCCGAGTAGAAGCATCGATAACTTTCCAGAAACTTCGGACACATGCAGGCGCGTCCGTCGCTGTGCGATTACAGTTAAGCGGCGAAACGTGGTCGCCTGATAAAGATAAGTACACGTGTCAATATTTGTCTATTGAAGCAACAGATCAAACTAATAACTGCTGTTGCCTTGAATAATTCTCAAAGTGACGTGCCACTATCAGCGATATCACAGCCCTGCCATGCATGTAAGTGTACTAGTGCGATACGCGTCAACTATCCGGCTGGAAGTGCGGAGCCCGCAAGGAGAAGGGCAAACGGCGTTTAGTTCAAAATTTAAGCTCTTTCCGTGACGCGCAGAGATTAATACTTAGCAGACACGATCGTCAGTGCACAGTGCATGCACTGCGCTTGTCAGCTCAAAATAATCAGACCTGGTGAGGGTCCACCACACTCATACACAATCTGATAAATGGCAAAATTATATGAGTAGCTTTTCATTAATTTTCATATTAGATATACAAAAAAGAGGAAAAATCAAGTCGCCAAAATTTCATTTGCATTAAGCTGAGAAATCCTCCTAGAGCAAGATGCTGAGAGGAAATTTAAAAACTTACTCGCTTGCCACAGGAACCACCTCGGCACCAGCTTGAGCCATCTCTGCATTTTAAATGAGATCCACATCATGCTCTCACATGACACACCCAACCAGCTCAAAAGGACTGCACTGTACAGTATGTATTCAACGCATTGAAGGTTAAAGAGACCCTGAAACACTTCTCTAAGTAATCATAGAATGACAGCACTACTAAATTACATCACCTTGCAAATCTCCTGCTGCAAACCTTTTTTAATATTCTCAAGCACAAGCGAAGTTCAAAATAATTACTAGACTGATGAATAGCTTTCTTTCTACTTTCATTTCCACCGGTGCACTGGAAGCCACACAGGAGAGACAGCAAGGGGGCGCAAAGGAGCAATGTCCTGCTGGCTCAGCCCAAAGGTTGAACGGCGGTGAGACGGCTTGTGGCGGCACCCCGTGGAGGCCGCTGCATCTACACTACTATATGCTTTCCATCTCAGTGGCCTCTCGCAGCAGACGCAGCAACTGTCCTGTGTAGACCAGCAATACAAAAATGAAATGGTTTTCCCTTCTTTTTGAGATTGCAGACATATATATTTCTCATTTATTTAACTCAAACAAGCAATAATTGTATAATTGATAATGTTCTTGCGATCACGAAATCAGCCAATAGCTGTTGTGGGCTCCGCCGCTAGCGATGCTGCTGCATGAAAACATTGCGAAGGAGAGGGCAAGAAATCTTTCACTGCTTTTGACACGAGTTTGTAAAATCCCTGCAGCATGCAGTGCAATGATATTTGGCTCACATATTCACAGGAGCCTCATTAACAGATCGGTAATGTTTTCTTGCTATGTCCAAAAAGTGTTCCACCGCCCCTTTAGTTCTGACAATTTCTTCAGCAGAACGGGCTGTTTTAACATTTCTCTACACTTTTTGCCGAGCATAAGATAGTTCATAAAAACACACAACTAAGCAAAATACACCAGACAGGAAATCAGAACTAGGCAGCCCAGTCTGCTCGTGACATCAATGGTGATGTTAGAGTAGGCATGCAATGAAAGCCGGGGGAACTATAGTCAGTGACAAGTCAAGAATGCAGGAGGAGCTCCTCCCAAAAGACGTGTCCTGTCATTTATCCCTCCACACTTCCCTGACAAGTGCCACCAGCTGGAGGAGCCCTAGCTGTTATGCAACCATGCGCAAACAGGTCCCACTATGGGGCCACACAAACGGGTTGACTACTTCCACACGTCCCTCCTCCTATGTATGTTGCGTGCATGCCAAATGGTACCAGAAAACACTGAATTGACCGACAGTTTGCTTCGCAGACCTATCGCTCACAGGAACAGGGCGATTCATGTGTCTAAGGAAAGCGAAGGAGGGCACATGGGTATAGAGGATAAGAAAAGAGAGGGAAATATAGCCGCAGCATCCTTAACCTGTCATTGAATATGTACTAGCACCCATCTTAAGACAACAGGTTAAACAACAGTAGGTACAACTGCACAACTCTCTTCTGGAAAAAAGTACTGGGGCGCTCTGAACAATGACCTCCGATCGTGTCCCTGCTCTATAAAGGCAATGCTTGAACCTTTACACCAGTAGATAAATTTAACACAATCACTCAAAGAAGTATGGGCGCTGCTGTTTAAAGGGGCCCTGAACCACTTTCATAAAGTCGAGAAATGCATTTAAAGTTAAATTAGACTATTTCAGGAATTCTTTGCCACAAAATGTTTTTCAATGCATTCTGCACAAGCACAAGCAGAGTTATTGGCTATTAAACACAGCATTCATGGTGCTTCCACTCCCTCTTCAATGATTTTTCACTGCAAAGGCTACGGCAGAGTGGGGCATACCCATAACGCACCTCCAACTTAACGTCACCATGGAGTGCAGTTCATATTTGATTTTGGATGTTCACATAGACGGCACTATTTCCAATGTTGTCACCCAAGACGCACCAAATGTGCCATTCGTGGTTGTGATCAGCGAGCCGCAGTGCGGTCAGCCAGTGGACTCGTTGCGGCGCCCTGCAGAGGCCGTGGTATCTATGCTACCTAGCAGACTGCAAGCTACATGCAACTGCAGCACTTGCTTTGTGCACAACAGGGCTAGAGTGCACACTCGTGTTCATATGCTTCCTGTTTGGCTGTGCTACTTGGTGCGGACTGGCTTTGTTGTGCACCAGCTTGACCAACGGATACAGTAAAAGCTCGTTAATTCACAACTCGTTAATTCGAAATTTCGCATCATTCGAAGTAGCCGCCGCGGTCCGTCCAACAATGTATAGAAAGCAATATGTAACACGTCCCACTAATTCACACTGAATTCTGCAATACCACCGATAATTCGAACTCCACGCCATCATGGATGGGGAGAGTACTGGTGCACGGGAGCACGTTGGGAACATTGGCGTCACTGCGCAGCTTTGCTCTTTCCGTCTGCGACCCTTTGTTTAGGCCCGACTGGAGAGAGACGTGTTTGCACCTGGCCAGGCATGGCCAACGCCTCTGGTGCAGGTCGGTTCTCTCCTTCTCTCAAGACCTTCAAGCCAAAAACGCAGATGCCACACAATCATTTTTTTTGTTTGTTAAAACACGTTGATGGACTAGTTGGTTTGAATCCATGATAGAGCGTGTAAGTGTGACTGAACGAGGATGTAGAAAGAAACAGACACCCAGAGACAGTGCTGTCTCTGTGTATCTGTTTTTTTCTACGTCCTTGTTCAGTTGCGCTTACACACTATTATGCTTCTTTTTTTTTTTTCATGTTACATCTTGCAGGCTATGCTCTTCCTCTGTGTTCTGCTGCAAAGTGGCACCAGGTAATGTCTAAAACATGGCGGCCGTGACGTTTATTGGTGTTCGCAGTAATAAAAAGCACAGCCTTTAAGATTCGTGGCTATTGCTCAAGGGAAAGCATCGCTGGGATATGTGTTTGGACGCCACCTATACGTATAGTGGAACTCAGCAGCATGCAGCCAGATCAGCTATGAAAGTACGACGGAGACCAACATCACAGCAGGTTTTGGCGAGTTTCCCGAGTACATTTTAGAACGCCGCTCTTGTTCCTGCGGCGAGCACCAACAGTGCAAAGGCACATGTATAGTCCGACGTTCTCGGCGCCTTGCAGCCAGTCACACTACTCCTAAAGCCTTTGGATACGGAAAATATAGGGACTTTAGCTATGCTGCTTGCGCTGCACCAGCCAAACTGCCGTCCCCTCTATCTCAAGGAAGTGATATAGTACTAAACCTTCTGGAGTGGAGGTGGCTCACCGAAAGTCAAGCCGGTCACCCTCATATTGCTCAGGGCAAAATGGCCGCGCCGCCATGGTTAGTCATTGTAGCACAGCATGGAGTGTGGTGCCACGCTGCTGTTGTAATGGTATTTAATAATTGTTGCATGATTTTAAAGCAAAGCTTTCTTTGCCTCTTCCTTCAACTTCTGCTGCTGCTGCTGCTGCTGCTGCTGTCTGGCATTTGTCGGGGGGGTGGTTCAGAGTGTGCGTAAACATCACAGGAGCGAGTCAAAGAGGAAAGGCGACACGAGAAAGTCATTTGGACCCCACCCCGTCGAATGTGCACAATGCCCTCTGGCGCTCCCTGGGCATCGCCACATTAGCCGCATGACAGCTGTAATTATCAGTGACCCCTCAATTCTTTGCAGAAGCTGCAGCGCTTCCCCTTCCCTCGGGACGTGCGAGTCCAGAGGGAACGTAGATGTAACTGTCGAGAGGAGGAAGGAGAAGAGGTAGTTCACATACAAGAGGGGGAGGTGACGCGAGTTGAGTTTAATGGCACGTAAGCAACTAAGGCTATCATGTGCCAAATACTAGGTATAATTCTTTAAAAGAGTTGGGTCACCTCAGTAAGCCCAGAGGGTCCCAACAAAGTAACTAAAGACCTTCTTCTCAGAGATGAGAAGGTGGATGAGGTGTTCTGTAATATGTAGCAAAGCATACAGTGAGGCTTTATAAAGTTTTCTGAGAACACCTGCTTCGCTTAAAATGATAAAAACACATGACATATCAACAAGCGCATCTTCGCCTAAAATCAAAGCTGAGTGAAAGGAATGTGTTCATTACAAAACGGAGTAAAAAACTTCCTCAGTGCTTGAAGTTTTCTGCATGAATATAAGATGTGGTTTACTGTTAGTCTGTCTCCACGTTTCAAATTGGGGTTTGTCCTGCTTTGTTAAAATAAAGTAGTGTGTGAGGTGTGTGTTGTAGTGAAGTTTGTGCTTTGAGGAACTGTGTTAGAGTTGAAACCTCAGCAGTCATGGAGGCTTTACGGAATCAGGGTGTAGACGAGCCGTATGTAAAAATACTGAAAGATATCTATAGCGGCTCCACAGCCACTGTAGTCCTCCATAAAGAAAGCAACAAAATCCCAATAAAGAAGGGCGTCAGGCAGGGAGATACAATCTCTCCAATGCTATTCACAGCGTATTTATTTACAGGAGGTATTGAGAGACCTGGATTGGGAAGAATTGGGGATAAGAGTTAATGAAGAATACCTTAATAACTTGCGATTCGCTGATGATATTGCCTGGCTTAGTAACTCAGAGGACCAATTGCAATGCATGCTCACTGACCAGGACAGGCAAAGCAGAAGGGTGGGTCTAAAAATTAATCTACATTAAACTAAAGTAATGTTTAGCAGTCTCGGAAGAGAACAGCAGTTTACGATAGGTAGCAAGGCACTGGAAGTGCTAAGGGAATACATCTACTTAGGGCAGGTAGTGACCGCGGATCCGGATCATGAGACTGAAATAATCGGAAGAATAAGAATGGGCTGGGGTGCATTTGGCAGGCATTTTCAGATCATGAACAGCAGGTTTCCATTATCCTTCTAAAGAAAAGTGTATAACAGCTGTGTCTTACCAGTACTCACCTACGGGACAGAAACCTGGAGGCTTACGAAAAGGGTGCTACTTAAGTTGAGGACGACGCAACGAGCTATGGAAAGAAGAATGATAGGTGTAACGTTAAGGGATAAGAAAAGAGCAGATTGGGTGAGGGAACAAACGCGAGTTAATGACATCTTAGTTGAAATCAAGAAAAAGAAATTGGCATGGGCAGGGCATGTAATGAGGAGGGAAGATGACCGATGGTCATTAAGGGTTACGGACTGGATTCCAAGAGAAGGGAAGCATAGCAGGGGGCGGCAGAAACTTAGGTGGGCGGATGAAATTAAGAAGTTTGCAGGGACAACATGGCCACAATTAGCACATGACCGGGGTAGCTGGAGAAGTATGGGAGAGGCCTTTGCCCTGCAGTGGGCGTAGCCAGGCGGATGGTGATGATGATGAGGTGTGTGTGTCCTGTGAAGACGGCATAAAATCACTTCTTTGAAACTTTCCTGGTGTGTGCAAGATTTCCATTCGCCTAGCATGGGCTTTAACAAGTGTAGTTTACTTTTTTATCTTACTGTTCCATGCAGACTGCCATTTTTCCTTTAGTTTATAATGTATTACCTTCATGCAGTCGTTAGGAGGTATATTTATTTTCTTTATATGTTTATGCCGGGCTTGTGCCGCGCATACATCTGCTCCCTCATTGCCACTAATTCCGATGTGGCTCGGAACCGAGCATAATTTACCGTTCTGTCCTTGAATGGTGTTATTTATTAAATTGTGCATGATGCCCCCCAATAATGGTGTGACTGCACTTAGGGAGTCTATGTATATAATACCATTTGCGAGATTATCCTTTACTATTTTCTCTACAGCTATAGAAATGGCGTAACACTTAGCAGTCAAGATGGATGTACACTGCGGAAGTCTTACTGTTTCTTCCCAGTTCCCTTGAACAACTGCACTTCCAACATGGCCAGTCATTTTCAAACCATTAATATAAAAGCCCAAAAAGCTGCTGTATTTTTCCTCTAGTGCAAGGAATTCCTGAATAATGTGTTGTAGTGAAGTTTGTGCTTTGAGGAACTGTTAGAGTGAAATCGCAAGCTATGGGGCGTATGAACCACGGGGTTAGTGGATCATGCCTGTGGCAATGCCAAGTAATGTGTCCACTATGCCCAAGGTTATAACACATCTCTTCAAATCATAGGAGCAGTGGTCTAGTAGTTCGTGGTTTGTTGTTGAATATTATTCTGGAAGGACATTTTGTTACGTGGCTAGCAGATGTGTTTTGGTAGAGATTGTACCTTGACCCTTTCAGTGTCAATGACATAAATATACGGCGCCGCTAACAAGTCCAAAATGGTCGATGCCGTATATTTACGGCACTATCTGTACTTTTAAAAAGCGCGCCAATTTCCTAACTTTTTTTTTCTGTCATGTGCTGCCACAATGTGGGAACACAGGGAATTTTTTTCGCACGCCTCCATCTCTCAGTTTTCGTTGCATGGTTTGTTTCAGAGCTAGTTTGCTCCCACGTGTCTATATACTACCGCTCGGGCATTGGCGCACACATGGGTGGTCGGCAGTTTGGGTTTTGTTCCACGGGTGGTTTTGACTTCTTGCACTTGCAAAACTTGTGGCTATCTCGTCAATAATCACTCAAAGGGCGACCGCTTGTTTCTCACTCGTTTAGTGCTCGCAGGGGTGCGCATAGGAAGAATACTGCCATGCATGAGTTTCCGTTGCTGTTTTTCTTTTGTTCTTTATTTTTTTAGACTTGCGAAAACTAATTGCCTCTGATTGGCGATAAGATGAAGATTAGCGGAAGTTTGTCACACATTTTGCTTTTTTGACGGGCACACAACCGAACAGTTTTCTTGAGTGCGCGCACCTACGCAGTCCGATTACGCTATGGATGTACGTATTAGTGTAAGAGCAGGAACATTTGAGTCTTACAAAATATTCTTGTGTGTGCACTTTCAAAGCCTTGAACTATGTCTATAACAATGCATCAAATTTTTAATTCTTATAAGTTTTTTCCTTTTTTAATGTTGTTATTCATGAATAAACAGTACATATATACCAACACAAAATATTTTTTTCTCACTTTACAGTCACCCTAGAAAAATTACGGCCAATTTTTTTCGAAATAAGTCCCTAGGAAGAATTGGAATTCGGTGGTCGCATATGGCATCCTACCGTGGATACCAAGGTCTGCTAGGTCGTGGAAAATACCAAACCTCCAGGCGGTATCGTAAGCTTTATCGACATTAAAGAAAACTGCTAGACAGTGTTGCTTACGTACAAATGCTTCTTGGACTGTGTTTCCTAGGCGGACAGGATGGTCAGTTGTTGAACACACTTTTTTAAATACACATTGGTGGATGTCAAGGAGTTCACATGATTCAAGAGTGAACAGTGGTTCTGGACACTTTCAAATGATTTTGTGAGACAACTTGCGAGAGCTATGGGCCTATAACTGCCAGGGGTGGTTTGTGGTTTTCCAGGCTACAGCACAATCACAGCTTTTTTCCAAGCCTCCGGTATTTTTCCCAATACCCATATTTTGTTGAAGAATTGCAAAAGTGCATCTACGGCAGCTTCTGAGAGGTAGGCCAGCATTTAATAATGTATTTCATCAGGGCTGGGTGGTCTGTTTACCGGCCGATGGTAGTTTTTGGATTTCCTGAAGTGTAATTAGTGTATTATAAGGCTCGTTTGTACTGCCACTTGCAGGAAGCCTTTGTCTTTAGGCTGTATGCTTACACTTCAGGAACGAGTGTGTGTAACGTGAGGAACTCAAAACATTAGAGAAATGTTCCCGTAGTATGCCTGCCTGCTTGTCTATACTTTTTTGTATGCCAGGAGCTGTTAAAAACAGAACTGAGAAAGGGGAGAAGCTGACATTTAGTTCACGGGCTTGTTCCCTCATTTTTTTTGATGTGATTGAACTGTTGATAGATGATATGTAGTTCTTCCAGGAAGTTTTCTCAGCATCGCTACGAATGCAGTGTGCGTTTGCTTTCGCCTTTTTAAAATTTACAAGATTACCGCGTGTTGGGTATCTGCTGAAAATCCCCCGGGCTTTGTTCTCTTTCTTTTTTGCTTCCCTACATCCTTGCATATACCAGACTTTGTGACTATGTTGAACAACTCCTGAGGGCTGAGGAATAGCTAGCCGTGCAGCAGTAATGATACAGGTTGTGAACAACTTGTTTAGGACGTCGACATTGAGATTACATGAGAAAACTTTAGCCAGGTTGGCCCGTTCTCGAAATAGTGCCCAATTTGCTAAGTGGAGCATCCAACGGCGTGGTTTGCTTGGGATGATTTGTGGTGGGGATCATTTCACAGTTAATTTTTACAGGAAGGTGATCACTTCCGTAGGGGCTGTCAAGAACATCCCATTTAAAGTCGTTAAAAACTGATGGAGAGGTAAAAGATAAATCTAAGCAGCTCAATTTTCCTGAGCTCAGAGAGCTGCTGGTCAAGTGCATCGGCTTTTATACATGAGCCATCAAACGTTCCAGAGCAATCGCTGGTGCCCATGTCTTCCAGAAAGTTCTACACCATTCACGTTCGGTGACAACAGACAGCGGATGGAACTTTCGATAACATTGCAGAAACTTTCGATACATGCAGGCACGTCCCGCGCTGAGCGATAACATTTGTTAGACAGTGAAAAGCGCTCACCCGAAAAAGATAAACAAGTCCACGTGTCAATATGATTCAGTTTAGCTCTAGTTTTTAGGACATAGAAGACTGTGAGCTAGGATCTTTGGTATTTCAGGCAAGGTTAATTGCTCTTGGCATATAAACCTTCGACGGGTGAAGTTCTGTATGCACCAGTTGCCAAGCACAGTCCGTGATTATCTACAAGATCGAGACATTTAAGACAAGAATGCCTTGCTGACATGCAAACTATGCAGCCATAGTCAAGTGTACTGTGCACGACAGAGCGGTAAATACGTAAAAGGCACATTTGGTCGGCACCCCAATGTTTACGTGATAGAACTTTCAGGATGTTAAGCACCTTGTTCGCCTTTTTTTATGTCGTTGAGGTGGGCAATAAAGTTTAATTTACAGTCAAAAATCAGTCCCAGAAACTTATGTTCTGGTTTAAGTGGTAGTGAGCTTTCACTTAAATTCAGAACAGGATCCAAGTACAAGCCGCGCTTCTTCAAAAACGGAACGGTGACGAATTTATTAGTAGAACGAAAACCATTTTGATCTGCCTATTTTGTCAGTTTGTTAACTGGAGCTGCCTTTCACATGTGGTGTACTTGAGGCCTGGCACGCAATTTGAAGGTCGCCAACATACAATGAATGCATGATGGAAGGCGGAATTACTGCGTGTACTGAATTAATTTAAGTGGTGTGCTTAAAATGCAAACCTGTGGCATGCCATTTTCTTGCATGAATACGCGCAAGAGTACGGAGCCCAAACATACCTGAAAACTTCGCTTTGACAGAAAATCTGACAAACAGTTAAACACCCTGCCGTGTATTCCCAGATTTGCCAAGTCTCTCAAAATACCATACCTCCATGTGGTGTCGTAGGCTTTCTCAGGTCAAAAAGTACCGCTAGGCTAGTAAGTTCTCTGCTTCTAGGATGTGTGTTAATCTAATGTTTATTACGCTCTCAAATAATTTTGCCATGCAGCTTGTAAGTGCTATAGGCCTGTAGCTGCTTGGTGACGTTGGCGGTTTTCCAGCTTTTAGAAAGGGAATTATAATAGCTGTCTTCCATTTGGCAGGCATTCTCCCTGTTTCCCAAATCATATTAAAGAATAAAAACAATGCTTCTATGGCGGCCTGGGATAGGTGGGCAAGCACTGCGTAATGGATTCTGTCCGGACCAACCACTGTCTTTTTTCCCGCTGAAAATACTTTATCTTGTGGAGTGTCAAAGGGAGATTGTATGATTCATCTGATCCTCCAGTTATCGATAGTCTTTTTTTCTGCCATGTGTTTGCAGTTTAACAAGGATTGCATGTAATTGTCAGAGGTGCATATCGCATAAAAATAGTGTCCTAATATGTCAGCCTGTTCTTGTAGGGATGTCTGGATGCCTGGATCTGAGAGTATAGGAACTATATATGAGGAATAGTCACCGCTGAACTTCCGAGCCCGATCCCACATTTTTTTCGACGTGGTTGAGCTGTTTATTGCTGTTACATATTTCTGCCAGGATGCTTTTTCTGCTTGCCTACAGGTATACCATGCTTTAGCTTTAGCTTGTTTGAAGGCAAGAAGGTTAGTTTGCATTGGGCACTTCCTGAATATACACCATGCTTTGTTTTGCAGTTTTTTAGCTATTGTGCACTCGCTAGTCCACCATGGTTTAAGCTTTTTTCCTACTAGCCCTGTGGACTGAGGAATAGCATGCTCTGCTGCAGAAAGTACGCAAAAAATAAACCTGTCATTTATTCCGTCTGTTATTAGCTGGTCAGAAAGCTCATTCTGAAGGGTAGCCTTCTCTGTGAATAGAGACCAATTAACTAGACCTCATTTCCAACGTGGCAGTCGAGAGGGTACATTCGGAAGTGGAGAGGTTAGTTTCACGACAGCAGGCAGACGGTCGCTACCACAAGGATTGTTTATTATTTCCCATGTAAAATCGACAAACAAACAGCTAGACCACAGCGCCAAGCCTAGACAACTCGTAGTACCTGTGCTTGAGGAGCAGTACATGGCAGCGCCAGAGTTTAAGAGACATACACTGTTAGAACAAAATTTTCGAGTACCTGCCCTCGAGGGTCAGTCTTTCTGCTTCCCCCCAGAGTATTATGTGCATTAGAATCACCTGCTATTACAAATAGTCCGAGCAGCTGTTCCACAATGAGCTCTAGATCTTTTACAGTGAACTGTATATGTGGTGGAGTATATATCGAGCACATGGTGATAGTTTTGTGTGACAGAACAATGACAGCAACGGCTTCTAAAAAACTATTAATTGTTACTTCTCTGGCAGCGATACCACTTTGAACAATGATTGCAACATCGCCCGATAGCCAGTTAGCCTGGGCACGGTCGCGACGTGCCCAGGCTAACTTTTAATATTTTTTTGTGTTTTTTGGATCTAAATTGGTTTCCTGCAGGCATAAAGCCACAGGAGGGAAGTTGGTAAAAATGTCCTTAATTTTGCCTAAGTTGCGTATCAGGCCTCTGCTGTTCCAGTGCATGATGAACGCCATGATATGAGACAAATGTGTAGTGAGAAAATAAACTATTACTTTAGGCAACTAGTCGTAAACCACAAGGTGACGAATGTGTTTCTCAGGTACATTTTCTGGGGCCCAAAACTAGGTTTCGACCCCCTTTTCCTCGACAGGTTGCTTGGGTGGCCTGCTAACAGAAGTAGGGTCTCCTACACCTTCAGTGTCCAATGGACACACATTTCCATTGAATCGAGCTTTGCTTCGATCTTGTGTTGGTTGCCACCAACATTCGTTGAGGCTTGTGGGCCTCCCTGGGATGAACACTTTATGCGTCTTCCCAGGGTGTTTGTTTGAGGGATGGACTGCGGCCACCATGTCCTGGAGCTTGACCTGTGTGCCCACAGAAACCATTTGCGGTGCCTGCCCCCTCTGCACCGCTTGAGTGTAGCTGCCCTTCTGGGCGAATGCCATGCATTTACGAGCTTCTTGATAAGAGATGTTTTCTTTTGTCTTGAGTGTTATTATCTCTTTCTTTTTTTCCATTCAGGACAGGAACGAGAGTATGCAGCATGGGGACCCTTGCAATTGATATATTACAATGGGTTCATGCATCGTTCATCATTGCGATCACTCTGGCCACACTTTACACAGGTTGGATTTTCATGGCATGACTGTTACCTGTGCCCATAACTCTATCACCGGAAGCACCTGGGAAGGTTGAGTCATCATCATCATCATCATCATCATCATCATCATCAGCAGCAGCAGCAGCAGCAGCAGCAGCAGCTTATTTTATGTGCACTGCAGGATGAAGGCCTCTCCCAGCGGTCTCCAATTATTCCTGTCCTGCACCAACCGATTCCAACTAGAACCCGCAAATTTCCTAATTTTGCCGCACCATCTAGTCTTCTGCCGTCCTCTACTGCGCTTCCCTTCTCTTGGTATCCATTCTGTCACCCTAATGGTCCAACGATTATCTAATCTGCACATTACATGACCTGCCCAGCACCATATTTTTCTCTTAATGTCTATTAGAATATTATCTATACCTGTTTGCTCTCTAATACAAACCGCTCTCTTTTTGTCTCTTAAAGTTATGCCTAGCATTCTTCATTCCATCGCTCTTTGTGTGGTCCTTAACTTGTTCTCAAGCTTCTTTGTCAGTCTCCAAGTCTCTGCCCCATATGTCAGCATCGGTAAAATGCACTGATTATATACCTTGCTTTTCAATGATAACGGTAAGCTCCCAGTCAGGAGCTCATGATGTCTGCCGTACGCGATCCAACCCATTTTTATTCTTCTGTGAATTTCCTTCTCATGGTCCGGGTTCCCTGTGATTAGTTGATCTAGGTAAACGTACTCCTCCAGACTAGAGGCTGACTTGCGATCTTGAACTCTTGTACCCTTGCCAGTTTATTTACCATTATCTTTGTCTTCTGCATATTAATTTTCAGTCCCACTCTTACACTCTCCCTGTTAAGGTCCTGAATCATTCGTTGTAACTCGTCTGCATTGTTGCTGAATAGAACAATGTCATCAGCAAACCGAAGGTTGTTGAGGTATTCGCCAGCCACCACAGAGTCCAACTAGGGAACGTATATTGACATTAGCCAAACATCGCCACTACAACCCCTAAGTCTTGACCAAGAGAGTTCATTTCCACAGGGTTAACCCTTGCCACCAGGAAATTAGGAAATAAAAGAGGATATCAAACGACAGGACAGCTATGAAAAATAAAGGAAATAAAAAGGGGGATGGAGAAGGACAGGAAAAGGCGACTACTGATTTCTCATGGGTGGGTCAGCCCAGGAGTGCCTTCTACATGAAGCACGGGCCAGAACAGCGTGTTGCCTCCACCAGGGGGCCTTAAAGGTCCAATCACCTGGCATTGGCTCAACGCCCAGGAACCTTTTTTCTCCGGACACGGCTAAGCCGTGCACAGTTAAGCGTGGGAGGGTCCAACCCTCATGTGCGGGTACGTGGTGTCACAACACACCGAACCCCCGCTGACGCAGACACTCCTGCAGGGATTTATATGTGGTTCAATATACATAGTACATATTGCAATTGTTTTAAAATGAAGAATGGTCACTGCTGCAGCTTCATATTTCATTTGAAGCCTGATTTCATGAGTAGCAACACCATTTTGCACTATGATTGTGACACCTCCAGAGAGCCTACTCGCTTGCTCTCTGTCACAACACAAGACTTCGCTTTTTTTTTTATGTTCTTATGTTGTGGTCCTAAGTTAGTCTCTTGTAAGCATAAAGCCACAGGAGAAAATCAGTTTAGGATATCTTTTATGTCACTGTAGTTTTTGATAAGTCCATAACTATTCCTATGTATTAGGAACGCCACGTTTAATTACTCTGTGGGGATGTGGCTAAAAGCAATTAAGTTCCTCGTTTTTTGAGGGCCCGTTTGGTGGCTTTTTCTTTTTTTCAGAAGATTTGAGACAGGGATGTCCCCAATAGACACAATGTTTAGCAGCTTTGAGTATTGTAGATTGTCGCGAAGTTCGGGCAGCAAATCGCCACTGGACATTTTGGAAAGCATGTAGCCAGGGCCGAGGGCTTTTGTCAAGGACTTGGATACTGTAAATGGGGACAAGATTCTTGCTGGTTTTTATTCTACTTCACTGTGTACTACATGGTATTTTAGGAAGGTTACTTTTCTTTTCTGAAAAAAATCAGCTACTTCGGTCCGCCCTCCTTTATGAGAGAGCGATCATTTTGGGGGAGAGCAGGAGCCATATATATGTTTTGTTGTTCGGCTATGGTGCCAGCTGCCCACCATGGAACCCAACAAGGGGATGGGACAGGAACTTGCAAGCAAATCCTGCCCCCACAAGCTGTACACCAAGACTATAACCTAATACGACATAACCACGGCAGGTTAGCCACACAAGGTTAACCCTTGCATAATGCAAAAAAGGGTAAGGCGTGTAGACAAGGACACAAGAGAAGAGACGTGAACAACACCAACGCCTTGCCACCTATGAAAAGTAGATGTAAACAGAAGATACAAAAAGACAGGACAGATATGAAAGAAAAAGGGGGAAGGAGAATGTCACAAAGTGCGTGGCCGCACCCCTCTCAAGATGGCCGCCATTGCCGCCGCAGCCACAGCGCCGCTTACACGGTGGCAGGGAGGCAAGCTCCCTATTATTCCCGAGCTCGCTGGACCGGCTGGTCATATGGGTCACCACAGCGTGACGAGGGATGAGCTTGCCTCGGCGAGCACGGGCACAGTGGTTTGGAAGACGGAGCAGTGTGGCAGTGCACCGGGACACAGCTGGAGAGGTGGTCGGCAGGCTGAAACCCCCAGGCCGGAGTCTTCTCCAGTAGATCGACAGACGGTGCAAGTTCGTCAAGATCGTCGGCAGCAGCGAGGTACCAGCAGCCCGACACTTCTTCAGATCGTGATCTCGGCGAGCACGCCACAGATAAGCCTCGTGTTTCAACCTGCTCTCAGAACTTTCCATCGGACTCTTTTCTTTAGTCGCGTTTCATATTTCATTTAATTATTCATCGCATGTTAATTCTTGTATGTTCTGTTAGTGTAGTGTTTGCCGCGTTTACTGTCGAGTGTATTTTTCATTTGCATCGCACATTTCTGTTTATTTCACGAGTGTTAGGAATTCCCACGTGGTGGGCTTTGTGTCACGCACCGCATCAGAGTTGGTATTGGGTGTGACCCGCCCGTCTTCCGCGAAGCTTGGCATCATCTGCTTGTTGTTAGTACATTCTTTTTTTCATCATGTCTCAGGCATGATTTTACTTTATTAAACTGAGTGTTTGTTATTACGTCTCCTCCCGTCTCGTGCCTCTGGTTTATGGTCGATCAGGCGTGGACCTTATCGCCGGTCAGCAGTCAAACCATCAATAAATGCATGCGGGCTGGGTTTGTTGTCGCCCCATCCTCTCGAGTTCGGAGAGTGCGACTGCTTAACCACCAATCTGTGACAGAGAAGGACAAGAAAAAGCGACTACCGATTTCCCCCGGGAGGGTCAGTCTGGAGGTGCCGTCTACGTGAAACAGAGGCCAAAGAGGTGTACTGTCTCCGCCGAGGGGCCATAAAGGTCCAAACACTCAGCGTTGGCTCAACCCCCAGGATCCCCTTTTCCCCAGACACGGCAAAGCCACGCACAGCTAGAAGCAGGAGAGGCTAACACTCGTATGCTCGGGTACGTGGTGCCGCAACACACTAAACGCCTGCTGTCGCAGACACCCCTGCAGGGGGAGGTGACATGAGAAGGCAAGGAAACCCTACTACTATATACGACAGCGGTTGCAGGGAAACTGGATAGGCTTAAGTTCAAGGTACGGTACAGTATGTTCCTATTTCTGAAAAATCAACACCATGCAAATATGTCAAACAAACTAATTATGCACCATATGTTGATAGTCTGTGCTTGTGTTTGCTTCCTTTCTTGTCCCGTCCACGGCAAGTTCGCCTACAAGTTAAATTATGCAGGGTGTGCAGAAGTAGAGCCACATTAACTCAAGCGCACCGCTGGTTCCAGGCAACAGTACAGAAGTGGTCGACCGTAAAATCCATACTTCTGTGCCCACTGTGGTAGCTTTGTGGCTATGGCATTGCTAGAGGTCGCAGATTTGATCCCGACCATGGCTGCCACATTTTCACAGGGGCGCAATAGAAAATGCACGTGCACTTAGATTTTGAGACATGTTAAAGAACATCACAATGTCAAAATTAATCCAGAGTCCACCAGTATGGTGTGCTTCATAATCCGATTTTGGTTTGGCGCATACAGCCCCATAATCCAAGTTTAATGCTTCTTCCACGAATGGATTTGCCATGCAAGGCAATGACAATGCTCAACCTTCTCGGAGGTTATGAAATATGGCGCACAACAATGCCTCAAGCAAACTCCTCTTGCTGTGTGTTCTGTGTACCATGCAGACAAACAGCAGTGGTGCATGCTAGGTAATGTTTACCATTAACTCACCACTCTCGTGTTAGACAAAACGTTGAAGAAATTAAGCTTTCATTGTCAACATCACTGCTAATTATTGCCAATCAAAGTAACCAGCACAGAAAGTTTCGCTTACATAGATTCCCACAGTGCGTGGGATCTACATAATTCCTTTTCTAGAGCATTGCAGCATCTGAGTAGGTGCTGTAATCGTGCGTTGCTTTCGGCTGAACAAATTGGCTTAAGAAGACTCCGTGAATAAAATATTTCACCTGTAATTACACCGTTCTGTTTGTTTGGCCACCTGTATAGTGTGCGTTTTCTTCAGTTGGGAACCATTGGGAAGGCGCACATACATGATTCACTACATTACATGTGTCTCTGTGTTAAATTTACAGCTTAAATACTCATTGGTGCATTGTAGCATGTGGTTGGGCTGGGATTTCATCGCTAGCCTATTGCAACGCGCTCGAGTTGTGCTCAAATACATGTGCAGTCTCATTGTACGCACCGCAGCATGTGTGCTTGTCATAGGACAAGGGTGCTTAAGCATTGAGCATTAGGTACTAGAGGGTACTAATAAACGGGTGTGGATGCACTTTTAATTTCTAGTTTATTAATGCGTAAGCATTATTTGGCGAATACCCCAGCTTCTCCACGCAAGAAGTGTAATGCCTTGTATCTGCACAAAAATGCGCAATTTGCGAAGACATTTAATCGGTATAACAGTGTAAATGTAGATACTTGGTAGCTTTATAAGCGATTAGAAACAATTTAGTCATAACACTCGTAGTACAGCCCTCTGGGCTGTTCTCTTTTCAAAAATAGTCATGTTAGGATTATCATAATTAGACAAAGGTATTTCGCTCTCGCGAGCAGCATTCCTTGGGATAGTTACTCGGGCGAGTTTCCCACGCTAAGGCGCTAAGCACGCAGCCCTCGCCTCGCACCTGCTTAAGCTTTTCCTAGTCTCTAGAGCCACTGGAGTTCCCTCCCATCAACGGTCGGCTATTTTTTCAAGAAAGTATGCCTTCCAACCACTGGGAATCAGCAAAAATTGACCATCACCGACAACATCAGGCTCTTTCCACGTAAGTACAAGGCTCTGGACAGGAGCTATGCCACTTCGAAGTAACCTGGGGCCTGGCGGACCAACCGACTGAGCCATCTTTCCGGCTAACATCCAGGGGTCGCAAGTTCAAATGCCCAATTTTCTTCCTTTCCTCTTTATTTTTTTATCGCTATTCTTCTAGTTTATCATTATAACAGGCAATTACATATCTTTGCCACGACCATCCGCACGGGGCCCTCTTAAAATGGCCACTAGCATGCAGGTTATAAACTACCCAGTTTCTCCAGTTGAGTGCCATGTGTGCGGTTTAACCGAGCTCAGATTGGTCTGCTTTGACTGATCGAAAAAGGCACCACTGTAGGCTAAATGAGGCGTACAACTCCCGTCTCCCTAGTGCTTAGGCTCGCTGCGTTCCCAGAAAAACTACGAGGTCAGTTACCTCTCCCCGCCCCCCTATTCCCTCCTTCTCAATAGCTCTAGTATAATCAGTGTCCAAAGTTGTAGAAAGCATGAAGACACCACTGAGAGCCGCCAAGGTCGCTTGCTTTGTGCGAATCTCAGCGCGGTCATGCAACTGAACATTCTGAATAGCCACTCAGGAACGCGAGTGTTCGGACGACAAGAGACAAGCAGACGTGACGAGCGGATCATACGACACTCAAGGCCTCTTGGTAAGCGCTGAAAAACTTTTCCCTTTTTTATTTTTTACGCACAAGTGTTAAGCGCTGTTCAAATTTAACAAAAATGTATCGTGTATCTAGGCACGCTCAAGTCCACATGCATGCGCAAGATGCGGGAAACAAGAGGCTAGGGCAACCGAGAATTGACACTATGCCGTGCAACCTATACCGATCAGCAAAAACCCGCAAAGGGCGGACAAATTAGCGATCTCTAACGCATGTAGGGCCCTCTGGGGCGTACTTGTCGGCGACAAGGTAGCCTAGCCACCTGCGGCATTATCTTAATGAGCTATGTCTTATGCTCGGCTGCGGTAGTCGGAAGTTCAAATCCGCCTCCTTATTTCTTTTAGACGGTGGTGTATCTGGGTATGACATGCTCCAGTGCACTACATTTGCAGGCTAGGAGTGGCGCATGACACCGGCGAAGATGCCGAGAGCGAGTGGGGCTATACTAATCCTGGTACAACCAAATTATGAACGCCCACTAAGCTTGAACAAAGACACTCCCTCACCAGAACAGGAATTGGCCTCCCTGGTGCAGTATTCGGCCACAACCTCCCGAATGAAATGATCTCCACAATGAAATGGCCCTCAGTCCCCAGTGGCTGCGGAGCACCTGACCAAGGCGGTGGTCAGACTTGCAACGCAGCAGAGGGTGCCAAGAATATCTGGGTCCGGACAGGCCGCCAATGAAAACTGACCCTTGCAATGTTTAACACCCGAACCCTCTCGAGTGAAGCAAGCTTAGCAGGACTCTTCGAAGAACTATAAGACATTGGTTGGGATATTATTGGCCTTAGTGAGATTAGAAGACCTGGTGAGGCTTACACATTGTTGAATAACGGCCATGTCCTCTGCTATAGAGGTCTCCCGGATAAGAAGCAATACGGGGTAGGATTCCTAATCCATAAAGACATAGCGGGCAACACTGACGAATTCTACAGCATCAACGAGAGGGTAGCAGTAGTCGTAATCAAACTGAATAGAAGGTATAGATTAAAGATAGTACAAGCCTACGCTCCAACGTCCAGTCACAACGATGAGGAAGTAGACCAGTTTTATAAAGATGTTGAATTAGCGATGAGAAAAGTGCAAACGCGGTATACAGTAGTAATGGGGGTCTTCAATGCAAAAGTGGGAAAAAAGCAGGCGGGCGAACAGGTAATTGGCAACTACGGTGTCGATTCTAGAAACGCTAGAGGTGAGATGCTGGTAGAATTCTCAGAAAGGAATAAGCTGAGAATAATGAACACTTTTTTCAGGAAATGTAGCAACAGAAAATGGATCTGGAAAAGCCCTAATGGTGAAACAAGAAATGAAACTAACTTCATACTTTCTGCAGATCCCAGCATAGTGCAGGATGTTCAAGTAATAGGTAAAGTAAAATATAGTGATCGTAGGTTAGTGAGGGCCAGGATCCCACCTTAACTTAAATAGGTAAAAAGTAAAATTGGTCAAGAAAGGACAGGTCAACTTAGAGGCAGTAAGCGTAAAAGCAGACAAATTTAGGCTGGTACTTGCAAACGAACATGCAGCCTTAGAACAGAGAGATGATGATGATGATGACATAGAGGTAATCAATGAAACCGTAACGAGGCTGGCTTCAGAGGGAGCAATTGAAGTGGGAGGCAAGGCACCAAGGCAACCAGTAGGCAAGCTCTCACAAGTAACAAAGGACCTAATAAAGAAATGACAAAGAATGAAAGTGTCCAACTTAAGAGATAAGATAGAATTCGCAGAACTGTCAAACTGATCAACAAGGCGAAAATAAGTGATGTTTGAAACTATAACGTGAGAAAGACTGAAGAAGCCGTAAAAAATGGATCCAGCCTGAAATCAGTGAGAAGGAAACTTGGCATAGGACAAACCAAGATGTATGCACTAAATGATAAGCAGGGTAATATCATCTGCAATCTGGAAGATATAGTAAAAGCAGCGGAAGAATTCTATACTGACCTTTACAGTACTTAGATGACTCAGGAGCGTTCTATTCAAAACAATAATGAACAGTATACAGAAACTCCTCCTATATCTAGAGATGAGATCAGAAAGGCCTTGCAAGGCATGAAACGGGGAAAAGCGGCAGGGGAGGTTGGAATAACAGTCGATTTAATCAAAGATGGAGGAGACACAATGCTAGGAAAACTGGCGGCTCTCTATACGAAGTGTCTGTCGACTGCAAGGGTCCCAGAAAACTGGAAGAATGCAAACATTATACTAATCCACAAAAAGGGCGACGTTAAAGAACTAAAAAATTATAGGCCCATTAGCTTATTCCCAGCATTATATAAAATATTTACCAAAATAATCACCAATAGAATAAGGACAACACTGGAATTTAGTCAACCAAGGAAGCAGGCAGGCTTCAGGAAAGGTTACTCTACAATGGATCACATCCATGTCATTAACCAGGTTATCGAGAAATCCGCAGAGTACAATAAACCTCTCTATATGGCTTTCATAGATTATGAAAAAGCATTTGATTCAGTAGAGATACCAGCAGTCATAGAGGCATTGCATAATCAAGGAGTACAGATCGCTTACGTAAATACCCTAGGAAATATCTACAGAGATTCCACATCCACCTTAATTCCACACAAGAAAAGCAGAAAGATACCTATAAAGAAAGGGGTCAGACAAGGAGACACAATCTCTCCTATGCTATTCACTGCATGCTTAGAAGAAGTATTCAAGCTATTAAACTGGGAAGGCTTAGAGTAAAGATCGACGGCGAATACCTCAAAAATCTTCGGTTTGCCGATGACATTGTTCTATTCAGCAACAATGCAGACGAGTTACAACAAATGATTCAGGACCTTAACAGGGAGAGTGTAAGAGTGGGACTAAAGATTAATATGCAGAAGACAAAGATAATGATAAATAACCTGGCAAGGGAACAAGAGTTCAAGATCGCAAGTCAGCCTCTAGAGTCTGTGGAGGAGTACGTTTACCTAGGTCAACAAATCGCAGAAGACTCGGACCATGACAAGGAAATTCACAGAAGAATAAGAATGCGTTATCATTGAAAAGCAAGGTATATAATCAGTGCATTTTACCGGTGCTGACGTACGGCGCAGAGACTTGGCGGCTGACAAAGAAGCTTGAGAACAAGTTAAGGACCACACAAAGAGTGATGGAATGAAGATTGCTAGGCATAACGTGAAGAAACAGAAAGAGAGCAGTTTGGATCAGAGAGCAAACGGGCATAGACGATATTCTAATAGACATTAAGATAAAAAAATGGCGCTGGGCAGGTCATGTAATGCGCAGACTAGATAACCGTTGGACCATTAGGGTAACAGAATGGGTACCAAGAGAAGGGAAGCGCAGTAGAGGATGGCAGAAGACTAGATGGAGTGACGAAATTAGGAAATTTGCTGGTGCTACTTGAAATCGCTTGGCTCAGGACAGGGGTAATTGGAGATCACAGGGAGAGGCCTTCGTCCTGCAGTGGACATGAATAGGCTGATGATGATGATGAGAAGCAGTTTAAACTAATTAAAAGATTTATGAGAGAGAATACCCATAGGGATACATAGGGCTCCGTAGAAAATGCACGGGGAAGCTTATAGTAGAGGTGCACCCACTGAAATTTGGGGGTGGGCTAACTGAAATTAGGTGATGGGCCATCTTGAAATTTGGAGGTGGGCCAACTTAAATTTGGGGGTTGGCCAGCATGAAATTTGGGGGTAGGCCAACGTAATTTAGGAGTGTGCCCAAACTCGCGGGTGAAAAATTTCCCTTCGATCCCCAAATTTCAAGCTGGCCAACCCCCAAATTTAAGCTGGCCCACCTCCAAACTTCAAGATGGCGAATTGCCTAATTTCAGTTAGCCCACCCCCAAATTTCAGTTGGTCCACTCCTACTATAAGTTTCCCCATGCATTTTCTATGGAGTCCGATATATTATGGGCATTTTTTCTGATCGATTTTTTATTGATTTAAATTGTTAGTAATTGCTTACAAGGTTACCAATCATGTATATTTACACTATTATAATGATTAAATGTCTTTGCAAATTACGCATTTTTGTACAGATACAAGGCATTACACTCTTTGCGTGACCGAGCTGAGGTACTTGCCAAATATTTACGCATTAAAGATGCTAGTTATTAAAGCGCTTTAATGCACACAAAAAATAAATGTATCATATACTACTGTTATTAAATTGCCCTATCGCAAGTAAAATATTTATGTAAGATAAACAAATATTTTTTGTGCAATTTTCGATTGGAGAACCCAAAACCAGGGTGTCTACCAAGTTGACATTTCCAAATTCCCTGAGTTTTCCAGGTTTTCCCTGAGCGCTCTGCAAGATTTTCTGAATGCTGTCACTCTCTAGTAAGCATGTTGAAACAAAAAATGATTTAATCCAGTATGAATAGTAAGGCGTAATCTTTATTTTATTCAAAAATAAAACAGAAGCAAGGTGTTGGTAAAATGCGCAACGAATAAAATATATTTGAAAAAAATGGCAAACCCCATTCCAAATTGAGTCAACATTTTCAAATACCAATGAAAAGGAAATGCACACAGAAGCAAATATTTTCGAATATGAGCTATTTCTATGAACTGATAGCAAGCTCATAGGTATGAGGCCTGGACTTTGTCACAACCAAGATTCTCTCTCAGCAGCTGGAAAGTCAACCTCAACTGACTTGACATATTCTCAGCCTGCGCACAATGCCTTAGCATCGTGCTTCACTGCTTTAAAGAGTTTATTTTGGTTTGAATGAGGAAGACCTGCATCTTGGCGTCAGCCAACATTTAGTTTTTTGAATTCAAGCTTCTGCAAAGAGGCGGCGGCACGCTTCCTTTCCCGTTCATTTCTCAATGCATAGATCCTCTTGGTTCTCGTCCTCTTTCCACCACGCGTTCACCCCACGGACCATTTGAAGCATCCTCTAGGTCAGTTGTACAGTCAACGTCCGCTTTTTCGGACTCCCTAAGGGCTACGAAAACGTCCGAAAAATCGGGCAGTCTAAAAAAATGAATGCATGTCACCTGCCCTTGAGGGCTCAAATCACCACAGGCACGTCCGAAAAAGCTCTGGAGGCCTGCCAGTAAACTTAATAGGCATGTTGGTGCTCACAGTGCGACAAGAGGTGGGGTTGCACACGCATATAATTAAGGAATACCAACTGTGCCCCGTGGCAATTGCCCCTTCCTACGCTTGTTAAGCTTCACTGCAATAGTTTGCATATGATTCACTGCCTGACATTGCTGTACGGAGCCGAAGCTGACTTTTGAGAACCGGCATTATGCAATGCGTTGTGCTTTCCAAGCTTAGAAGCCAATCTGGAGGGTTACAACAGCGTAGTCGGTACCATTGCTGACAGCGGTGAATTCTTTCAATGAAAAGCAGGGCACCGCATGGCAAGAAGCTTAAAGGGACACTAAAGGCAAATACTAAGTCAAACTAAAGTGACAGATTAGTGCTCGAGAATCTCTAAGGTGTCAATACTATCACGAACAGAGCCTTAATAATAGAGAAATTGAGGTAAATGCAAGACATGAATAGGGACTCCCCCGGGACATTCAAGCACTTGCCCAATGACGAAAGCACTTCTCAGTTAAATTCTGTTACTAGTACTCAACTACTCGTTGCAAAAAACATCCTCGTGTTGTATTATAAGATGAAATAAAATGCCACTTGTTCAGTTCCAGTTCATGTTTAGAAAAAAGAACTCATTTAAATTACCGTTGACAACAACGCAGGCAGTCGAAAGGTTTCATTTTCGCTCGACTCTGCGCCGCCCACGCTTTTGCGTTTCAGTACTTTTCTGATCGCATAGCGCTGCGCTGGTTTTGCTGGCTCATGAAACTTGCACAAACTGCAAGTAGAAGAGAAGTCCGAACGGTCTACACCACTTGACCAAAAAGCAGTTGCAGCGGCGAATCGACTGCTCTGTCTTGGCTCAGTTCTGCCGTCTGTTGGGCGCCGTTTTACTCACCGAGGGCAGCAAAGGGCAGTGATGGCATATGCAATGTCACCACTCCCACGGTTGAGAGGTGGCGGGAGATATGAATTTTGAAAAAGGTATTCGGACCCTTCAGATACAATTTTCTCGTAAACTAAGCATTTGCTTGCCACGAAATAAGTGTTGCGAAATTTCTGGAAAGGTAGTTAAACAGTCCACGTCGACTTAGTATTTGCCTTTAGTGTCCTTTTAATAGCGAACGTAGAAGCAGCTAGGCCTGCCGTTGCCATGGTGGTGCTACGGATGCCAGCGGATCTGCATGCTAGAGCGCTGGTTCGAGGCGCTGAGATAATAAATATGGTGGTGGCGGTGGCTTTGATTAATGCTGCTTCGGACCTGCAGTCACGGCAAAAAGTCGGAAATATCGGTCAGCAAAGTGTTCTTGCATCCCAAATTTCATACGTTCTTATACATTGACTATGGGGTACGACGTTGTAGTGCCAGAGAAATCAGGTGTCTGGAAAATCAGTCGTTGTCTGTACCCTGGAAACTCCTCGAGCTGACGACACGGTGTCAAATACGATTTGTTGCGATTCCTCTGTTACTGGAGCCAGCATTAGCATGACTTTCAATAAAATTACAGCTAATTTTCCCTGATAGAAGCACAAATTCCCTGAGGTTTCCCTGAATATTTCCAGATTATTCAAATTGTCTGAGCTCCCGGTTCTCCCGGTTGGTAGACACCCTGGAAAACGCATTTGAGTGCCGCGCGTATTCCCTGGCCGCCTATATGCTGGGCCCACCCACTTTTGCCCCCAGCAATATGGCCGCCAGTGGCTTCACTCGTTCCCATAGGCGGCCGCAGCGGTTGCCACTCCAGAAGCTTTAGCACTTATACTTCAACATGCACACGTGCCTTCGGCTGTTCACTTCGGAGCGTGCGCAGAACAATCCCCAAACCGGGCATCACTTTGAACAGCTGTGTGCATGGAGGAAGAAAAACTGAGGAGGGGCCCTGACGTCACTCTTTGTGAAGCTAAGTGAAGCCAGAAGTTGGCGTTGCTCTGCCATCATGTCGGGTCAGTTCTCCTTGCCACGCTGAGCGCAACCGGGCTGCTTGAATGCGTGCACTCCGCAGCAAGTAAAATAGGATGTAATCGCAATGCCTCATCACATTACCGCTGTCGAGTCATTGAAAGAAGTTCATAATGAACTTTGCAAATTGGGCTGGAAGGTCGAATTGGCTCCTTTTACCAGCTTTTATGAAAATAAACGTGCTTTATCAGGCCAGCCAACTGAGCTGTTCTCACCAATGGCAGGTACCGGCCGCTGCTCAGTTCTTGCGTGTGTTTAAAAAAGGTCACCTTTATTGCTGCCTTCTACTTGCTTTTCTCTGCTTGGGCTTCCTGCGGTTCTCAGATGAACTTGCGAGCTAGACGTCTGGCAATACGAAAAAAATTATGCATTCTCACTGCACTGCAAGAATGCACTGGAGACACATACGACACACCGACCCATTTGCGATCCATTTGGAATTTATGAGCACAAACACGTACTCTCGCTGTGGCTTGAGGAATCATCGTGCTTTATTGAACAAATTTCGAGTGGCCGTGCATCACTGCAACAGTGCGCTGGCAAGGAGGCAGAATGTCATTTCTGACTCTGCATTTAGATTCATTGACTGCGGCCTCAGGTGCCTTCTTCCCACGGTAAGTGAAGCTTCACGGAACCAAAGTTTTGTAATATCCAGCGCATGGTGCAGGGCAGTACATGCGTAGAACCGGCCTACGTGCGACCATAGAACAGCCGTTTGATGTGTTCACAGGCATACATTCTATGGAGCCTTGCTCACTCTTGCAGCGCATCTGATAACCTTCACTTCCCTGCGCTTCTCGCGTGCATGTCAGAAAGATACGCTTGCGGTAGGGAGGATTCATTCCTTAATAACTCAAAGCAGCCGCTTCTTTCCCATCTTCCCAGATGAAGCGTCGACTGGTCGGCGCGCAGTGCCGAGGGCAGCAGGCAAAATGCACATATTCTGCGTAACATTCTATCAGCGTGTTGTGGTACATCTGTGAGAGTGTGTATTAACTTCGAGCCTGCTCTGCTTAAAAGGCTTCGTGCTGTCGTGTGTACTGCGAGAAACAAGAAACACTTGAGCAACATGTGTTTTAATATGCACAAAAGCAAGTTATTACTCAGCACGAATGTTCTAAAACCAGGACTATGCATTCTTGCATAACGTACGTTCCATGTGCCGTAAATTCACCATGCGCTGTCAAAAGCAAGAATCACTGACGTGCAAGGTATTCACTCTACAGATTCTGAAACGTATCGGTTTCGGCCTGCGATGGCACGTTAGCATGATTCTGCTGAAGAGGGCAAAATTTCCAGTGGATATTCCTTCGTCCGTTGCCACTGCTGTGGCATCGTACATTGCATACAGGGTGACATGAGCGTTCATTTCACTAGCTTTAGTTCCTCCTGTCCCACCCGGCCACAGCACCAGGAAATTCACTAAAACTTCATTTGGGCCTACTTTTGGGCCTAGTTTAATTTTAGCCTAGTAGCAAGAATGAGCATGCGCGGCTTGCCTTAGAGGCCTACCACATAAAAACACAAGGCGATAATTGCATCAGTGACACATCTTTGTCCCTGCACCCATCTGAATTTGATTTCCTACATTTGCGTATGCGATAATTTGGCAGATCTCAGTAATGTAATCTGTGCGCCTGCGTGGTTGTGTGGCCTAGGGTTTATATATGCATCAACAACGAAGAAATAAAGAAGTTGTTCGTCAGCGCCAGTGTGTGTCGTATCTTCCTTTTGTGACTAGTCTTATGTGTTTGCGCTGTAAGTTTAAGTTCAACACCAGGAAAGAACGGTCCAGATAATATAGCGCAACAAAACATGGAGACTAACATAAACCTGCCCACACGGTGCCTTTGCCACGGTAGGAAACCCATGGAGCAACACATGTGAGCGTGCCCAACCATAACAAAGCCGCCACTGTGGCCTGAGAATATGGCCGCTACAGCGAAAGGTAGAAAAGAAAAAAGCAATGAGAGGAGAACCTATCACATCACTTCCTCCACACTTTTCTCCTAGTGCACGGAGAGGGTAGGGCCTCTCCTCAGTTTTCCTTCCTCCGTGGCTGTGTGCAACCGCCGGCGAAACAGCATGGGCACCTTTTTTCTCCGTGCTATGCATTGTGGGTCAGTGCAAACGCGTGGATGGAGCAAAAACCATCTCAACATCTGGCATGTCTGGCCACGTTGGCCGCGTCCGGTTACGTTGGCTGTGCCAGTGCATCCTACTACCTACAGGTGTTGTTCTTGCCAACGTGGCATAGCGTGTGGGAGCGTGCGCACTCATGCTATGTCGGGCTATATACGCACCTTAAGCGACTGATTTTTTCTCAGAGTTTCATTAGTTCCAATTTTGTACAATTCAAATTTTCATAGCATCCCCGTGGAATTTGGATAAACGAGCTTTTACTGTAGTCGCCACACCCAACTTGTGCATTTTGAAGTGCTACCAACGGCTTGATCATTGCCAGGCAAAGTCTGCTAAGGCAGCTGGCCAGTAGTGAGTGTATGCTGGCAAGCGTGCGTGTAGTCTGACCTCAAGGTTTGCACGGTCCAAGGCTAGTTGAGTGTTCTAAACGAGTCGAAGTTAGCGAGGCCTGATGGCTATGAGATCAATAAGCAGGGCGGCCAAAGTTTAATTCCTACGCGGGCAGCCGCGACCAAGCGTGAGCAGACGATAGTTGGCTTCTTCCGGAAGTGCGTAATTATTATAAAAATTCGAACGCAGATTTTGCTTACTTCAGTCTGTGCCAATAAATAAATGGCACCAACGGCACATTAACAGTACGAAGAAGTGCACTGATCCAAACACCCTTCTTGATTGATGTCAGCTACTGGCCAAAGTCAGCCACGTGTGGGAACCCGCTTCATTATGAAATAAAGCATCCAGAAAAGAGTGAAGAGCATGCTTCTGTTGAAAAGAGAATTTGAGAGAAAGGTGATTGCACGCTCCACTTGCAAGATCCCCGCACCATGCACGACTGCAAAATTTGGCTCAGACATTCACAGCAGTGTATGCTATCCGCAAACTGTGTTCTTTCACCAAGCACAAGGGGTGGTTCAGGGCTCCTTTAATGACAGCTTCCCAATAGGTAACCACCGGTGCTTCTGCTACTCTGCCGATATCACAAACAAGCTGTAGAAATAAAATCATTCATCCAAGAACACGGATCACATGCATGGATGCTGATTGTTAAAATTAATTTGCAAGAAATCTACAAAATTCTTAGTCATGACCAAAGTACATGTGACCAAAGCTGGGGGCATAAAATGCTTTTACCTCTGTGTACACCTGTGAGCAAAAGCATACGAACCTCAGAAGCATGTGGCAAACTCCATCGGCACACCATCTCCCGGTGGAGTGTCGGTGGTGTGTCCGCTGTCGGAGGGGCATTAGAGGAGCCCTGCGCACGCCCCCCCCCCCCCCTCACACCTGCCCGAGTGTCACGTTGCTTTCCCCAACGAGGTACAATGCTTGTCAACTAAACGTCAATGGGGTGCCTCTGCTCCGTCAGAGCTGCACCACTGTTTGACTGAGTGCCAGCAGTAAAGCTGACTAGCACATCTGCCGCACATCACATTTCTTCAGTTTTCACACAGCCCACTGCCTTCTCTTGCACATTTTGATGACTAGCACAGAATGCCTTGATTCTTACTTGGTGGTATACTACTATTGGAAACATTTCCAATGCTCGCTGTCACATATTCAAGCATACTTTTGCTATCGGTGTCCAATGCCGTGCAACAGAGTATAAGGCTACTGCTGTGCACAATTGAGCAAGAGAACGCTCAAAGACTGATATGAAAACAGGAGCAATGTGCAGCTTTCATGTTCTGAAACTGTTCAACAAAGCAGGCAAAGGTCTCACTAGCAGGCCACTGCAGCAACACTGCCACGTATGCGAAAGAATAAGAACAGGGGAAAATATGTGGTGCACATTGCTACAGGGCTTCCTTCCTGCACCCGTCAACGTACTTTGGTGACTACAGTGTTGCCCCGCTGGGGATGAGTTCATGGGCGCAATGAAGCAGCTGCATTCCAACAATAGTACGTACCGTGCTCTGGGTGCAGGTACTCAAGGTGGTCAAAATTTTGGAGGGGACTTAAGCTTCGCCTTTAAGAGTGGAACGTGATAGCATTCAAAGACCCCTTACTGCTTTTCATGCTTCCTGGCAACTGCAGCTTATGTAACCACAACGTTTACCGGGAAACGCTGGCTGCAAACACTATGCACGAAGACGAGCTTTCTGGTAGAAGTGCAGCCTCTTACGTGGGTTGATCTCCTATTATTGTTTCACACTTTTAATATTTCACTCTGAGATGAACTAACATAAAGGACATATGCTGTCGGTGTTTTTTTCCATTACATTTGTTTGTGGGCTGCCGTTCTCAAAATTCTGAGGAATAAGTTTGTAAAAGAATGAAAGACGAGGTATGAGCAACTTTGGTGGTAGGGAAGTGGTAGGGTATGCATGGTTCGGAATTTGGTTTGAAATTCTTTTTGCCGAGGCAACGTCCAACGCGGGACACCGACACCGGATTTTCTGTGACACGGGCTCAACGCTATTGCGTTAAAATTCATCTGAAGCCCTCCACCTGGCACCCCTCACAAACCATCGTGCTGGTTTGGGATGTTAAACTCTACAATTTAATTTAAATTTTAGTCGCCCCGTTGCAAATAAATGAGGTCGCATAACTGGTGGAAGTGATAACCTGCAGATTCCCTCATTGAGGATATTAAGGGTAAGCGAACTTGTTGCTGCTACTTTCAGAGATTATGAACGTCATTGTCTTATCAATGCTGATACTCAGCTGCACTTAATTTGCGCGACAATGGATACCAATTGCAAAACTGTGCTCGAATACGTCGAGCAGCAAATATTGGATGCGTTTCCAACAGCATAACACCACAGTAAAGCAAGGCATTGTGCACTAGTAAACCAAAGGTGTTAAGAAGGCAGCATGCTGTGCAAAAACCAAAGATATGCAATGTGCGATGAATGAGTGAGCCAGATCTGTCCCAGCCACTCAGTGAAACAGTGGTGCAGGCATGACATAGCAGAGGAAGCCACATCAAGGAAAGCAACATGTTATGTCGACAGATATGAATTCCATAAGTGCAGATGTCTGTGCTAGTTGGTACACCATCAAATAGGTTAAACTAGCACAAAACACACGGGATGGAAAAAAGACAGAGGAAGTGCTAACTTACAACTGAAATAACAAGGAAACCCTCCGCCCCTCGTTGTTCTTCAGTTACTCTTTTTATGAACAGCTGCTGTATTTTACTGCAGAAAATAGCAATTACTTGGTGTCCACTGGTGATTTTAATATCGACATGCTGACCATTTCTGTACCACAAAAGGCTATGTTAAATATTTTAGCTTCAAATGATTATGAAAATTTAATCTGTACGTCAACAAGGATTACAACCGAAAGTGAAACATTGTTGGACTTGCTCATTACAAATGCTGACACTGAAAATGCTACTGCCGGGGTGATGTCACACGATCTTAGTGATCACCTTCCAGTGTTTCTCTTATTAAGAAAACACAACTTTAGAAAGAACAGGAAGCATGAGTATATACTTTGTCAAAGTATTACTCAAACACGTCTAGATAACTACAGAGACGAACTTCTACGGTGCGACCTTAAACAAATTTTAGAAATAGATAACGTTGAAATCGCGTATGGCAAGCTTAATGACGACATCTCTCGAATATAAAAGAACCATTTTCCTGAAATAAAGCTCAGGCTCGGTAAAAAGTTACGGAAGCCATGGATAGCCCCTGAATTGCTAAAACGAATTAATTCTAAAATTCGCTCTATCACAAGTTCGTCAAGACTAAGGATCCAAACACATTAAAGGAATACAAGTCATATAGAAATAAGCTAAATAAGGAACTAAAATTGCATAGGAAGTCCTATTTTCATGCAGAATTTGAGGGTTGTTTGAACAAACCTGATATTTTATGGAAAAAGCTAAATGATGTCTTAAATCGTCGAAAATCAGCTCTGCGAATACAAACTCTATTAATTGGTTGAAACGAAGTATCAGGAAGTGCTCTTGCAAATATTTTTAATGATTACCATGTAAACTTTTCTGGTGGTAGTGCGTCGTCTGATATTAGTGAAATTATGCCAAACAGAAATTCATCTTCACTCTTTCTTCACCCCTTTACTGAGCACGAGGTCACATCAGTTTTCCTTGCACTAAAGAACAGCTCAAGTTGCGATGCAGCAGGCATGCAGGTTCACCCTATCAAGTATGTGCTTGATATCATTTCCCCGTACATTACCTATATTTTTAATTTGTCTTTGTCAAGCGCCATCTTTCCTAAATGGATGAAAATAGCCAGAGTGTCGGTATTGTTCAAGAAAGGTGACGTTAATTATACTAAAAATTACACACCCATTTCTATATTACCTGTTTTTTCTAAAGGGCTAGAAAAAATAATACTAATGCAGGTTTCAAAGTTTTTGACAAGCACAGCCTAATTTCTCCAGCCCTGTTTGGATTTAGGAAACGACGATCTACAGAAGTAGCACTACTCCATCAAAAGGAATTTACTTTATCGCAATTTGAAATTAAGAACATTGTCCTTGGTATTTATCTTGATTTTGCTAAAGCATTTGATTGCATTCTTCACTCTGTTCTACTTGATAAGCTTAAAACCTACGGTATCCGAGGGCACTGTGGAAGCCTTATAAAATCATATCTTGATAATCGCTATCAATATGTTGAATAAACAATTACCGCTCAAATTTGAAACATATCACCAGAGGCGTTCCTCAGGGTAGTATTCATGGCCCGTTCCTGTTTATTGTATATATAAATGACTTAGCACATATCTATCAAGATGCGAAATACATAATGTACGCAGACGATGCCAGTATATTTTTTTCATCACCTGATTTTAGTAGCCTTCAGAATAAAGCTAACACTGCTCTGAAAATTCATGTATGGTCAAAACAAAACTGTCTATAAATCAATACATATAAACAACACAAAAGCAATAATCTTTAGGCCAAAATCTAAGCAAGTAATCAGTTCCATCAACCTCGTTTATTTAAACATAGAAATTGTAGATAGTTTTAAAATACTTCGAGTTATTTTCACACAAAATATGTTTTGGGACATGCACATAGAATCGATATTGCAAATTATCTCGTGTAGTTGGCATGATGGTGCGGCTGAGACCTCTTTTACCTTACAGAATCGAAGTTCTTGTTTAAAACACCCTATTTCTTTCTGCACTTTATTACTGTCTGCTCGTGTGGGGTACCACACCATGTACGAATCTAGAAAAGATACATATACTTCAGAAAAAATTTCTGCGAGCACTATTTACCTTAACTTACAATGCCCACACATCAGACTTGTTTCCGAAAGCAAATACAATGCCCGTGTTTAACCTTTACAATTCAAACGGGAGGTAAAAGAGAATTTAAAGTTTCTTCATGAGTTATCTAATCTCACCAGGAACACACATTCTTACATCACAAGGTGTAGATAACAGTGGAAGGTAGTCATTCCACGAGCCAATTATTCTACAAAAAAGATATCATACACACTACCAACACTTTTAAATTTGTTTCTGAAATCAAGTCTTGATATTTATATAACTGATATACGAGCTTTACGTGAACATTTTGTCACTCAATCTTTCTTAAATAATTGAAGAGCGTTCTTCAGGAAATTTGTGTTTTTGCGTTTATTTTTTGTGCATATTTCACACGTAGTCAATTGCTATGTATATATATATATCTCCTGTTCAATCGCTGTTTGCCTTGTAAATGAGGCTGCAGGCTCTAGTCAAGTCGCTTGCCTCAAAGCGACTTTTACCCGCCATCTCCTCCATCACTGATGGAAATAAAGTTATTATTATTATTATTACAAGCTTGGGTGAAAGTCCAGGGCTGGTAGCGGGAACCCAAAGCCGGACTAGTGAGCCAGGGGCATAGGGTGCCGGAGAGGAGGGAATATCCCGAAGGTGCTTCTGTCGCTGCTGATCTTCCGAAGTAAATGTGCGGGCGAGCTTTCGGCACTCTTCCGCGTGTGCAGCCGCCTCGGACAGGGTAGTAGACTCCGTTGTGTCAAGGCAATACGGAAGGATGGTGTCCATTGTGCAGGAAGGCTCGCGTCCGTAAAGAAGAACGGGGAAAATCCTGTGGTGGTCTGCGTGGCGGTATTATAAGTATACGTCACGAAGGGTAGAATTCGGTCCCAATTGGTTTGGTCAGATGCGACGTACATGGCTAACATATCGCCAAGAGTGCGGTTAAAGAGCTCAGTCATGCCATTAGTTTGCGGGTGGTATGCAGAAGTAGTACGGTGAATTACGTTGCATTGCTTGAGCAGGGCTTCTATAACATCAGACAGAAAGACGCGGCCTCTGTCGCTCAGCAACCCTCTTGGGGCTCCATGGCGAAGTATGATGTTACGCAGAAGGAACCCGGCAACATCCCACACAGATGCGTTGGGCAGAGGCGAAGTTTCGGCGTAGCGTGTGAGATAGTCTATCGCCACTATCACCCAGCGGTTGTCATCTGAAGTAATCGGAAGGGGCCCATAAAGATCAACTCCGACCCGGTCAAAGGCCCGTCCTGGACAAGGCAATGGTTGCAGTGGAGCAGCTAAGGCATGAGGGGTATTTTTGCGGCATTGGCAGGCAAGGCAGGAGCGGACATATTGGCGGACGAATCGGTACATCCCGCGCCAGTAATAACGAATTCGCAGGCGCACGTACGTTTTTAGTACTCCTGCATGTGCGCATTGCGGGTCATCGTGAAACGCTGCACATATGACCAAACGTAGATGCCGAGGAACCACGAGTAACCATTTGCGCCCGTCCGAGAGGTAGTTACGGCGGTACAGGAGCCCGTCATGAACAGCGAAGTGGTGTGCTTGGCGATGCAACGCACGGCCAGTAGAAGGTGCTGATGGGTCTGACAGAAAAGCCAGCATAGCAACAATCTATGGATCCTTCTGCTGCTCCGAAAGCATATCCGTGGCGGTGAGGTAGGACTCGCATATTCGTACTTTCTGATAATTGGGCTGGCCTGACACTGGGGAGCGAGACAAGGCATCCGCGTCCGAATGTTTACGGCCTGAGCGGTACAGCACTCAAACATCATACTCTAGGCGAAGCGCCTATCGAGCGAGGCGACCTGAAGGATCTTTCAAGGACGACAGCCTGAAGAGTGCATGGTGGTCCGTGATGACGTCGAACGGGCGGCCGTAGAGGTAAGGACGAAACTTAGTTATGGCCCGCATGATAGCCAGGCATTCCTTTTCTGTAACGGAATAGTTAGCTTCTGCTTTCGTGAGTGCACGGCTAGCGAAGGCAACAACGTATTCACCGAAGCCAGTCTTTCGTTGTGCAAGAACAGCGCCAATGCCGATGCCACTGGCATCCGTGCGTATTTCTGTCGGTGCGCTGGGGTCAAAATGTCGAAGTATGGGGGGTGAGGTTAGAAGACGGCACAGCGTCGTGAATGCGGCATCTCAAACTGGCGGCCAAGCCAAGAGGTTGTGGTTACCCGCGAGAAGCTGTGTCAAAGGCGCTGTTATGGTGGCGAAGTTGCGGAAGAAACGACGAAAATAGGAGCATAATCCGATGAAGCTGCGGAGTTCTTTTGTGGTCTTAGGTAGTGGAAATTCGGCAACGGCTTGGAGTTTTGTTGGATCTGGTAGCACACCATCTTTCGAAACAACGTGGCCAAGGATGACTAGCTGTCGGGCGGCGAAGCGACACTTCTTCAAGTTGAGCTGGAGTCCAGCATCGGCAAGGCAAGTGAGCCCGCGTTTGAGTAGGAACAGGTGAGAAAAAAAGTCCGGGGAAAAGATGACAATGTCATCGAGATAACAAAGGCATGTCTGCCATTTGAGGCCCCGGTGGATGTTATCCGTCATTCTTTCAAAAGTTGCAGGCGCATTACAGAGGCCAAAGGGCATCACGGTAAATTCATATAAGCAGTCAGGTGTAACAAATGCCATTTTCGGACGGTCTGCATCAGCCACCGGGACCTGCCAATAACCATCTCGTAAGTCTAAGGACGAAAAGAATTCAGCGCCTTGGAGGCAGTCCAGTGCGTCGTCGATACGGGGAAGAGGGTAGACATCTTTCCGGGTTATCTTGTCGAGTCGTCAATAGTCCACACAAAAACGAATTGTCCCATCTTTCTTTTTGACCAGCACTACTGGAGTAGCCCAAGGAATGTGTGATGGCTGTATCACGGCGCGTCGGAGCATGTCTCCTACGTACTCATCGATGACACGGCGTTCCGTCGTGGACACACGCTATGGACGTTGGCGCAGCGGCGCATGGCTGCCGGTTTCGATATGATGAACGACTGTGGAGGTACGTCCTAAGCATTGTTTCTGGAGGTCGAAAGAAGTTCGAAATCGGTTAAGAAGGTCGAGGATCTGCGTGCGCTGACTCGGAGTGAGGTTGGGATCGATAGACGGAGCAAACTCTCGGTCACATGCAGGCGGAGGCGCAGAGACAGGGAGAGTCATGGAGTCAACGTGAAGAGAAGCCGAGTCATCAGGCACATCGTAGACAGAGCTCGTATCGAATTCATCTGCAAAACCGAGGTACTCGCCATGATGTAAGCTTGATGGACACGAAAACGGATTCAAAACATAAAGTGCGCTGGAGCCCTGGCGAAAGGGAAGGAGGGCAAAGGGAAGCAAGAAGGGATGACGGCGTGCAGCAAGTTGAGATGGTGTGAAAAGAACTGTGGAATCGTAGAAAGCAGCACAGGAAACGGGTACAAGGGCGGAAGAGAAAGGAGGGATATCAGTGGCGGTGGCGACGAACACTGGAGCAGAAGGTGGAGGCAAATCTTCAGAAAGACTGCCGCAAAATGGAGTCAGCGCAAGTTCTGCACGGGCACAATCAATAATAGCGTGATGAGATGAGAGGAAGTCCCATCCTAGAATGATGGCATGAGAGCAGCGGGGAAGAACAACAAATTCAATGTGGTATAAACTGTCTTGTATGGCGACACGGACGGTACATGTTCCTAAGGGTTCAATTGGCTCAGCGCTTGCTGTGCGTAGCGAAATGGCAGAAAACGGCGGCGCGACTTTTCGGAGCATACGGCGAAGCTGGTCGGCAATCACGGACACTGCGGCACCCATGTCGAAAAGCGTGTGAACGGCGATACCTTCGGCAAAAACTTCAATGACGTTCGTAGGGAATAAACGAGGGCTTGAGCAGTTCGAAGAGATCGCAGTTCTTGCCTTCGGAACTGCGCCTTTTAGTTTTCCTCCACAGCTGGAGGGCGGCGGACGATGGGGGACAGCGAACGTCGTCGGGGAGATGGAGACCGACGAGTGTTGAAGCTTTGGGTAGCAGGAGATGAAGGTGCGAAGTGCGGAACTGGTGGTGAATAGCAGGACTGGGAGTCAGGAGCATCCCCTCGAAGTCTCGCAGCATCGGGAGGATACCAACCTCGCAGGCAGCAGAACAGTGCCACGTGGCCAGCAAAGCCACACGCGAAGCAAATCGGCCGGTTGTCTTGGGTACGCCACGGATTATCAACAGGGGGCCTAGGTAGCGGTGCACTGGTCGGAGCTGGGCGTAGGGGCTGTGGAGGCACGCAGAAGTCGCTTCTGGGCAAGTAGTTCGCAGCTGCAGAAGGCGAGGCGTAGAAGCCGCTTGTGGGGGTGTAATGCGCAACTGTAATGCGCTGCAGAGGGTGCTAAGAATCCCTGGCTCCAGACAGGCCGCCATTGGAATATGAACCTGGCAACGTTTAACGCAAGAACATTATCTAGTGAGGCGAGTCTAGCAGTGCTATTGGAAGAATTAGAGGGCAGTAAATGGGATATAATAGGGCTCAGTGAAGTTAGGAGGCCAAAAGAAGCATATACAGTGTTAAGGAGCGGGCACGTCCTGTGCTACCGGGGCTTAGCGGAGAGACGAGAACTAGGAGTCGGATTCCTGATTAATAAGAATATAGCTGGTAACATACAGGAATTCTATAGCATTAACGAGAGGGTGGCATGTCTTGTCGTGAAACTTAATAAGAGGTACAAAATGAAGGTTGTACAGATCTACACCCCTACATCCAGTCATGATGACCAGGAAGTCGAAAGCTTCTACGAAGACGTGGAATCGGCGATGGGTAGAGTGAAAACAAAATACACTATACTGATGGGCGATTTCAATGCCAACGTAGGCAAGAAGCATGCTGGAGACAAGGCAGTGGGGGAATATGGCATAGGCACTAGGAATAGCAGGGGGGAGGTATTAGTAGAGTTTGCAGAACAGAATAATATGAGGATAATGAATACCTTCTTCCGCAAGCGGAATAACCGAAAGTGGACATGGAGGAGCCCGAACGGCAAGACTAGAAATGAAATAGATTTCATACTCTGCGCTAACCCTGGCATCATACAAGATGTGGACGTGCTCGGTAAGGTGCGCTGCAGTGACCACAGGATGGTAAGAACTCGAATTAGCCTAGACCTGAGGAGGGAACGGAGGAAAGCAATGAACGACAATCTTGTGGGCATCATTAAGGAGTGTGCAATAGAAGTCGGTGGTAACTCCGTTAGACAGGATACCAGTAAGCTATCGCAGGAGACGAAAGATCTGATCAAGAAACGCCAATGTATGAAAGCCTCTAACCCTACAGCTAGAATAGAACTGGCAGAACTTTCGAAGTTAATCAACAAGCGTAAGACAGCTGACATAAGGAAGTATAACATGGATAGAATTGAACAAGCTCTCAGGAACGGAGGAAGCCTAAAAGCAGTGAAGAAGAAACTAGGAATTGGCAAGAATCAGATGTATGCGCTAAGAGACAAAGCCGGCAATATCATTACTAATATGGATGAGATAGTTCAAGTGGCTGAGGAGTTCTATAGAGATTTATACAGCACGAGTGGCACCCATGATGATAATGGAAGAGAGAATAATCTAGAGGAATTCGATATCCCCGAAGTAACGCCGGAAGAAGTAAAGAAAGCCTTGGGAGCTATACAAAGGGGGAAGGCAGCTGGGGAGGATCAGGTAACAGCAGATTTGCTGAAGGATGGTGGGCAGATTGTTCTAGAAAAACTGGCCAGCCTCTATACGCAATGCCTCAAGACCTCGAGCGTACCGGAATCTTGGAAGAACGCTAACATAATCCTAATCCATAAGAAAGGCGACGCCAAAGACTTGAAAAATTATAGACCGATCAGCTTACTGTCCGTTGCCTACAAAGTATTTCCTAAGGTAATTGCAAATAGAATCCGGAACACCTTAGACTTCCGTCAACCAAAGGACCAGGCAGGATTCCGTAAAGGCTACTCAACAATAGATCATATTCACACTATCAATCAGGTGATAGAGAAATGTGCGGAATATAACCAACCATTATATATAGCTTTCATTGATTACGAGAAAGCGTTTGATTCAGTCGAAACCTCAGCAGTCATGGAGGCATTGCGGAATCAGGGTGTAGACGAGCCGTATGTAAAAATACTGAAAGATATCTATAGCGGCTCCACAGCCACTGTACTCCTCCATAAAGAAAGCAACAAAATCCCAATAAAGAAAGGCGTCAGGCAGGGAGATACGATCTCTCCAATGCTATTCACAGCGTGTTTACAGGAGGTATTCAGAGACCTGGATTGGGAAGAATTGGGGATAAGAGTAAATGGAGAATACCTTAGTAACTTGCGCTTCGCTGATGATATTGCCTTGCTTAGTAACTCAGGGGACCAACTGCAATGCATGCTCACTGATCTGGAGAGGCAGAGCAGAAGGGTGGGACTAAAAATGAATCTGCAGAAAACTAAAGTAATGTTTAACAGTCTCGGAAGGGAACAGCAGTTTACGATAGGTAGCGAGGCACTGGAAGTGGTAAGAGAATACATCTACTTAGGGCAGGTAGTGACCGCGGATCCGGATCATGAGACTGAAATAATCGGAAGAATAAGAATGGGCTGGGGTGCATTTGGCAGGCATTTTCAGATCATGAACAGCAGGTTTCCATTATCCTTCTAAAGAAAAGTGTATAACAGCTGTGTCTTACCAGTACTCACGTACGGGGCAGAAACCTGGAGGCTTACGAAAAGGGTTCTACTTAAATTGAGGACGACGCAACGAGCTATGGAAAGAAAAATGATAGGTGTAACGTTAAGGGATAAGAAAAGAGCAGATTGGGTGAGGGAACAAACGCGCGTTAATGACATCTTAGTTGAAATCAAGAAAAAGAAATGGGCATGGGCAGGACATGTAATGAGGAGGGAAGATAACCGATGGTCATTAAGGGTTACGGACTGGATTCCGAGGGAAGGGAAGCGTAGCAGGGGGCGACAGAAAGTTAGGTGGGCAGATGAGATTAGGAAGTTTGGAGGGTCAACATGGCCACGATTAGTACATGACCGGGGTAGTTGGAGAAGTATGGGAGAGGCCTTTGCCCTGCAGTGGGCGTAATCAGGCTGATGATGATGATGATGATGAATGCGCAACTTCAGGCGGTGGTCTTGGCCTTACGACGACGGCTGCGTACGTGAGCGGAACCGTTGCTGAAGGTGGCTGATTAGCGAGAGGTAGCGCGTCGCTGACTTGTTCATGGATGACGCGTCGCAGTTCCCGGGACAAAGAAGACTCAGACGACTGGGTAGCAGGCAGCAGTGACAGTTGGCGCGCCACTTCTTCGCGAACGAATTGCTTGATTTGGTCGAGGAACGAAGAGTGGGCGGGAGCAGCACTGGAACTGTCAGTTCAAGCCGAAACAATGTCGTCCGGCACGGCAGCTCGGCACGTGGTAAGGCGTTTGCGGAGCTCATCGTAGCTCTGGCACAGTGTAATGACCTCGTCAATCGTTTGAGGATTTTTCGCCAAGAGCATTTGGAAAGCGTCATCCTCTATGCCCTTCATGACATTCTTGATCTTTTCACAGTCTGGCATGGCGGGATTAATGCGCCGGCAAAGGTCAACTACGTCTTCAATGTAGCTGGTGAAGTTTTCACCCTTTTGCTGAGCGCGACCACGCAAGCGTTGTTCTGCGCGAAGCTTGCGCACAGCAGGGCGACCGAAGACTTCTTTGAAACAATGGGTAAATGCTGTCCAGGTGGAAAGGTTGGATTCACGATTCCGGAACCAGAGATTAGCGACTCCAGAAAGATAGAAGATGACGTTAGTCAGTTTAGCTTTGTCATCCCACTTGTTATGCGCACTCACGTGATCGTATGACGAGAGCCAATCCTCCACGTCATGGTCGTCGTTGCCGCTGAAGAACGGAGGATCTCGTTGGCGTAGAGCACCGGAGCAGACGACAGGCGATGCCAGGGGAGGATCGGGCTGCGCGGCGTCCTGAGGCATGGCAGAAACGGTAGGGAGCGTCCGGCTGCGGAGTTCCAGGTTTGGGAAGAGCCCAGCACCTCCCAAATGTCAAGAGGTGTTATAGTTCAATTGATTAAACGGTCGGATAGCAGAGCACGTAGCGAGAGGACACAGAGCTTCGGTAACACAGGCACAAGGCTTCCAATCACACGTTGTCGTCTTTTTCGAAGCAGTGCCTGCTGCTCGTTCTTCTCCAGTACATTATTATTATTATTATTATTATTATTATATGCACGAAAAACCACAATCATGAAATGCTGATAAAACTCATGCATAAAATGGCATAAAATAATAACAAGGTAAAATAAACGCAGAAAGAACCGCAAACGTGAGATATGATGGGATGCACATGCGCACCACCATACAAGCGAGACTCTTGACAACAGGCACCGTGCTGGCACGCTGATGCAGCCTGGCACAAGCAGCTCCTGTATGACGTATATTTTTGCTCACAGGTGTGTATGTAGAGCCAAAAACATTTTGTGCCCTCAACCTGTACTTGAAGAACGGACTTCACAAGCCAAGAAGGTTCTTTCTAGTGATAGAGATGAGACAGAGAGGCTTGTCAATGGTATGCTTTCCAACATGTAGCGGCCACTAATCTCATGAACAGCCAAGAAAAAAGCTACTCACGGCGCACGTAGGGTTCCAAGCTGCGAGGCACCATGCGACGAGCACGTTCCAGGTCCTCGGGGGAGCAGGTGCCCTTGTCCAGACCCAGGGCCAGCCCCATGCGCTTCAGCACCTCAATGTCATCGTGGATCTCAAATGTGTCATCAAAATGGAACAGGTACTCCGACCTGTGCAAAGAGAGGCAAAAGCGCAACAGCAATGACGTGACAGCAGTAGCTATTTTCATAGCTTCTGAGCCCTACCTTTTTTTCTGACAGCGGCTACAAGGGGAGTTTGACATACTTATAGAACGGGAAAAATGGAAGCCTACGACACCAGAAGGACAGGATGGGTGCGGAGCACCCACATCTCATCTTTTCTGAGTTAAGTGCTTCCATCTTTGCAGCCTTGCAAATATGTCTAACTGGTACTCCAACCAAATAGCCCAGCTTTACGTCTTACTTTGCTACAAGAGTACTTACCCGCTGTGTTTGCCATTGACAAAAAAATTTCATCGCCTCATGGCAACAGCACACATCACAGCATAAGAAAAAGAAAAGTGACAATGACAAAATGCAACACACTTCCAGGACTTATGTATAAGCGCATGAATTTGCAAACACAAATTTTCGCGATCATAACCTCATCATTGCAAAGTTTTATTTATGCTTGAATCGCATTGTGCTGAACTGTAATTATTTTTTTTCAGTTCAGGTTCGGTTCAGGTTCAGGGATATCTTAAGAATATCAGTGCGGGTTCAGTTTTGGCTAGAATTTCGATATGGGTATGGTTTTTGGTATAGGTTCGATTTGACAGACTGGTATCAACGAGGTTCTACTGTATTATACCAGTCTTATGCATCCAGCTAGAAATGTATGATAAAAATTTTAAAAATACTTCTATAAGACTAACTGGCAAGTCAGAAATCAAACTCTTTCTTCTTAGAAAATCTGATAACGCATTACGAAGGCTTATTCAATATGCATTGTTTTGCATGCTAAAGCAGCAGTAACAAAGTCGCATCACGAAGTTTCAATGTGTCGCAGCATGAGCTGGCAAAATGGTTAGTTTAACCCTATGAGGGTTTAATTCTTGCACAAATGTTTACCGATGATTACGATACTCTGTAATGCGAAATTTGAGCACAGCTCTACACGTGTTTTCATTTTGCAATATATAGGTCGGCGCAGACAATCTGCCTCGTGCGGCACATTGCAAATGGAGTGTGACGAGACTGCCTCGCTAGTTGGGAGATCATGAGGCGGCGCATGAGTGATGCATGGGCGCAATTCACAGCAGCCACGGCAGACAGACCTCCGCTTATGCAGCACTTTGTTTCCAATATGGTATTGGGGCACCATCTTGTAGCCATAGTCATTGCAGAGCCCATCTTGCACAGCACTATGCCTTTCTTCTCATGCTTTTGCCATACCCTCTTCCTCTGCTTTAGCCCTCATGGTTCCACTGCACCCTCCTTCTCTGTTTTACTCCTCCTGCTCTCTTTGCTGTCGTTGCCTTTCATCCCCCGCTGCGCTCTACCTTCACTTTTTCATCCTTCACTATGCTCGTTCGCTGGGCTACGAGGGACGCCGACACTCGCCGCAGGAACGGGCGCCGAAGAGCTGTGCTCTACATGCCCCTATGGTCAATTTCTTTAATTGCAGTTTGCAGTAATAGGAAATGGTTTAAAACTCATGAATGCAGTAAAGATTTATTGCAAACAATACTTCGTATTAAAAACACTGTACCCACACCAATAGTACACACACAAGCACCCTATGGACTGAAATTGAGACGAATGTCTGTAGCGAGACTTATGGCTAAAAACATGTTAGACATTAAAGGAAAAAAAAAAAAAAAAACGCTTGAGCAGTCACTGCGAAAAGCAGCACGGCACATGGCCGTACCAAAACCAGGGCAGCTTACAGGCCAGTGTGCGGCAATACATGAACTGCAACCAAGGCAAAGAAAAAGAAAACTTATCAATACCTCTGAACTTCCACAGTGCAGGCCTACACTTAAGTTACCAGAAACATGATAGCAGTGGTCGTAATTTTCGGCGTTGGCACTGAGCACAGGAGCGAATGAACTTTCTGACGTAGTTATACATGCCGCGCCAATAAAATCGGATGTGTAGCCGAGCATAGGTCTTGAAGAGGCCGGCATGTGCGCACTGAGGGTCTGCGTGGAAAGCGTCGCAGATAAGGTCACGGAGATGGCGGGGTATCACGAGAAGCCACTTGCGACCGTCAGAGAGGTAATTACGACGATAAAGAAGGCCGTCGCGAATGCAGAAGTGAGTAGCCTGGCGGCGAAGAGCGCGAGATGGTGAAGAGGTGGATGGATCAGAAAGGACGCTGATGAGAGCACTGATCCAGGGATCCTTGCGCTGCTCCGACGGCATGTTGCGCAGTGCATGAGATGGAACTGTGGGCTCAAGGGCGGATAGGCAAGCGCAGTCAGCGGAGACCGGTGAGCGAGAAAGGGCGTCAGCGTCCGTGTGTTTGCGGCCGGAACGGTAGAGGACGCGGATGTCGTACTCCTGTAGCTTAAGGGCCCAGCGAGCAAGTCGGCCAGATGGGTCTTTAAGGGTAGACAGCCAACAAAGGGCGTGATGGTCAGTGACGACATCGAAAGCGTGGCCATACAAATAAGGACGGAATTTGCCAAGTGCCCAAATAATGGCTAAACACTCTTTCTCTGTAACAGAGTAATTAGCCTCGGCCTTTGTCAGAGTTCGGCTCGCGTAGGCAACGACATATTCATCAAAGCCCGCTTTTCGCTGTGCGAGTACGGCGCCAAGTCCGACGCCGCTGGCATCGGTGTGGACCTCTGTGGGCGCTGCAGGATCGAAGTGGCGGAGGACAGGTGGCGAGGTTAGCAGGTGGCGTAATTTCGTGAAGGCGTCATCACAGGCGGGTGACCAAGCGGAAAGTTCTTTGTCGCCACTTAGAAGGGCTGTCAGGGGTGCACTTATGGAAGCGAAATTTCGAATGAAACGTCGGAAGTATGAGCATAAACCAAGGAAACTTTGAAGCTCCTTTAACTTCTTTGGTTGCGGAAAGTCGGTGACAGCGCGGAGCTTGGCTGGATCCGGAAGAACGCCGTCTCGTGATACAACATGGCCAAGAATAGTGAGCTTTCGGGCGCCGAAACGACATTTTTTTAAGTTAAGTTGAAGTCCCGCGTCAGTGAGGCATTTGAGAACTTGCTCGAGACGGCTGAGATGGGTTCGGAAATCAGCAGAAAAGACAACTACGTCATCCAGGTAGCATAAACATGTGTTCCATTTGAGGCCGCGTAAAATATTATCCATCATTCTCTCAAAAGTGGCTGGGGCGTTGCACAGGCCGAAAGGCATTACGATGAATTCGTACAATCCATCAGGTGTTACAAATGCTGTTTTAGGTCGATCAGATGGTGCCAAGGGGACTTGCCAGTATCCGGAACGTAAATCCAGCGAAGAAAAGAACTCAGCTCCCTGCAAACAGTCGAGGGCGTCGTCGATGCGCGGTAACGGGTAAACGTCCTTGCGCGTTATCTTGTTCAGACGTCGGTAGTCGACGCAGAATCGAATAGAGCCATCCTTTTTCTTAACGAGGACGACCGGTGATGCCCAGGGACTGTTGGAAGGCTGCACAACGCCACGCTTGAGCATGTCAGCAACCTGGTGGTCAATGAAACGGCGCTGAGAGGCGGAAACTCGGTAAGGGCGCTGCCGCAAAGGTGCATGACTGCCGGTATCTATCTGGTGAAAAACGGTCGATGTGCGGCCCAAACCGGAAGCATGGCTGTCGAAAGAAGCGCTGAACCTCTGCAGGAGAGCAATAAGCTGGCTTCGTTCTGAAGATGACGTGCCATCGTCGATGGAGCAGTGGAAAGCGTCGAGGAGTGACTGATCAATCGCAGAGTCACAAGTAAGTGCGCCAAGGCCCGCAGAAGTAGAAACGGCAGGAGTGTCAAAGATGCAAAAGGTGTCGACCGGTTGAACAAGGCCTAGGCATTCACCATGAGATAAAGCTAAAGGGCAGGCTGTGGGATTGTCGACGACCATTTTCGTGACGCCATTGCGAAGAGTAAGGAGTGCAAAGGGCAGCGGTAAACATCGGCGGCGAATGAACAGCTCAGAGGGCGTAAAGAGAACAGTGGCATCAGAAATAGCGGCGCACGACACAGGCACAAGCAGGGAAGAGCGTGGAGGGACCGAATTGTCTTCGGACACAAACAGTTTAACACTGGAAGGGTCGTTTTCGATAGGCTCGACGTCGGGAAGTGCAGAAAGTTCGAGTTCGGCGTGACAACAGTCAATAACGGCGTTATTATTTGCAAGGAAGTCCCAGCCTAATATGATGTCATGGGAACAAGTGGGCAGCACGACGAATTCGACGGTATACAGTAGACCTTGAATGAAGGCGCGAGCAGTACAGGCAGCGAGAGGCGTTATATTTTGAGCGTTCGCGGTTCGAAGGGAGAAGTCGGAGAGAGGCGTCAAAACCTTTCGTAGTGTGCGGCAGAGTTCGGCGGAAATTACGGATACGGCGGCTCCTGTATCTACAAGTGCCAGGACGGCGATTCCTTCGACAGAGACTTCAATGACGTTGGCTGGAGAGGGACGAGGACTTGGGCATTGCGACGTGGACGCAGTTCGTGCCTCGGGAACTGCGGCCATCAGTTTTCCTGCTCGGTGGACACGGGACGACGCCGCATCGGAGAAAGCGAGCGACGACGGGGAGATAGTGAGCGGCGAGTAGAGGCGGTTGGGCGGTCAGGGGAAAAGGAAGAGGTAGGAAGGCTGGAAGGCGAAGAGGAAAACGGAGCGGGGAAAGGTGGCGCTCGCCGGATGTTCTGAAGAGGAAGCATGCCACGACGACAATGGCGCGCCACGTGACCAGCATTACCGCAAGCAAAACATATTGGGCGGTCATCGAAGGTGCGCCACTGGTGGGGGTAAGGTCCGAGTCGCGGTTGAGGATTCGCAAAATGCTGTCGGTCAGGAAGCGGCATAGGAGGAAAATGCCGGCGTTCGTGAAGCGGCATAGATGGCGGCAAAAATGTCGGTGGTCGATGCATAGAGGGCGGCAGGGGTGTTTGTGGACGAGATCGGGAAACTGCTTCAGCGTAAGTGAGAGGAGCCGTGACTGGTGTCTGCTCAACGGCTGGAGGAACGGCTTGAGAGACTTGTTCTTGAATGAAGTCGCGGATCGTAGGATGCAAAGCAGGGGGTGGTTCCTGGACAGAAGATATCAAAGATAGCTGGCGGGCGACCTCTGCGCGAACGAATTCCTGGATTTTTACGAAGAGAGCAGCATGGTTGTCGTCGACTCCAAGGCTTGATAGAGAGTCGGCGGGTGGGGTGGGACGTCGGGTGTGAAGCCGTTGCCTGCGCAACTCGTCGTAACTCTGGCACAATTCTATCACTTCAGCGACAGTGTGAGGACTCTTCGATAATAACATTTGAAATGCGTCGTCCTGAATACCCTTCATTATATGTTTTATCTTCTCCTCCTCTGACATCGACGCATTCACCCGTTTGCAAAGGTCGACAATGTCCTCAATGTAGCTTGTGAAGTTTTCTCCGGCCTCTTGGGCTCGTGTGCGCAAACGTTGTTCTGCACGAAGCTTTCTTACTGCAGGTCGACCGAAAACTTGGGTAAAGTTGGTCTTGAAGACCAACCACGAAGTGAGGTCGGCTTCATGGTTTAGAAACCATAGTTTCGCAACGTCCGTAAGATAAAATGCGACGTTTCTCAACTTGGTAACGTCGTCCCACTGGTTATGGGCACTCACTCGCTCATAGGACGAGATCCAATCTTCAACGTCTTTGTCATCTGTGCCGGAGAAGATAGGGGGATCTCGCTGACGCAAGGCACCGGCACAAACCAAGGTGGCCGGCGCCGTTGGAGGAGCTGGAGGAGTGCGTGCGTCGTCGGGCATGATGGGGGGTAGAGTGCGACTCCGAAGTTCCAGGGTGGTCGAAACCCAGCACCTCCACCACTTGCTAAGAGATTTATTAGCAACGGGCGCGAACGGGTAGCTGTCACAAGCGTTCGGCGAAAGACAGCAACCACGAGCTCATGCCGGTGGCGATGGTGCTGTGGCGCAGGCGGCTACTCTTCTTCGTTACACAGACAATAATAGCATAGCCTCCATGCATGTCTTAGAGGTAGAAGACGTGCACGTGAGCGAGTGCTGGGAGGCAAACAAGTTGAGTTGTACACCTCAGCGAGTGGAAACACTATTTCAAATGAGGGAGAACGACTACATGGAGACAGCAGCACCTCACAAAAACCAGTAGTGTCGAACATGCACAAAATACAATAGAAGCTAGCAAATTCGAATTCCAAGGGGACAGGAAATATATCCAAATGAAACGGAGTTTAGACTAAAAGAAGCCCCTTTTAATTATAGCACCCGTTTATTTTTGCAGTGCAGTGCACAAAACAGCCACTGGCCTCACGCTAAAGGTCTTACCTTTCCGCCACGCGACGACATGTGCAGGAAGACACCTATGCTCCATATTAAGCCTAAGAGCGATAACACTGCGCGCCTCTCCTCGTGCCATTTGCTGTGGATGTGAGGCTTAGCCGAGAAGGATGGTGGCTTGATGCTCGCCGTCCTCCCACATGGCCAATGTTGGAGATGATGTGATCCAGTGCGTGGGAGTGTGATAAAGTGTGCCCATGGAGAGAGGGCGAGCAGTGCGCTGTGATGTGATAAAGCACGTGCTAGAGGGATGGTGGGGTAGGTGACAGTAGGGCACGCGCCGTTCTGCTAGCGCTGGTTCACTCTCAGCTGCCCACAGTGCATCTTTTTCCTCCTCATTTCTGTGGCAGACTATATATGCATTGAACCTTCAGCTACGGTTTGTCTGAAAAGCTGTCCATGGATTGAGAAATTTTGTTCGAAGTAACTGTTGCGCAGTTTCTGCAGTTCAAATTCATGGCAGCTTTTCTCTATTCAAATACATAAATAGCACTTTGCCGGGACCAACAGAGCAGTTCGAATTATCTGTCAATCAAATTAAGAGAGCAGCATTCCGGGCAAGTTGGTAATCCATTACTCAAATGATATTGCGCAACAAAAGTCTCTCAAGTCCGTGTTGTTTTTTGTTGCGCAATATCATTTGAGTAACAAATTAAGAGATGTTGAATTACCGGAATTTCACTGCAGTATCAAAAAGGAGATCGGCACTATACATGCACGGCAAAAACCCTCCATCCCATCGCAATAGTTGCAGAGTCATTCAAATACTTGTGGGACACCAAACACAAAGGACAATTAAAATTTCTTTCTGGGCGAGTTGGTGCATACTTGACTTAAAAATTGTAGCAGCGCAAAGACATGCATCCACAAAGTAACAAGGACGAGACGCAAGCGCTGACTGTCAACTAAATTTTATTGACGGATACCTTATATAAGGGAAAAGGCAGAAGTGAAGGGTCAAGGGAGTTATACAATCGGGGAAAAAAATTACATTGCGCATCGATGAACGAATGTGCCGGCAGCCCACGGAAACAGACACAGAAAAACAAGAAAACTAGAAAAAAGGCGAGGGATACTAACATACAATGAAATCAGTAAGCGGTCGCTTTCAAAAATTGAAGCTCTGCAGCAGAAAGCGATACAGAGGGGGTGATTACGCACTTTAACTTGTTTTTCTGTGTCTGTTTCCGTAGACTGCCGGCACGTTCGTTCATCGATGCGCAATGTAATTTTTTTCCCCGATTGTATAAGTCCCTTGCCCCTTCACTTCTGCCTTTCCCCTTATATAAGGTATCCGTCTTCCATCAATAAAATTTAGTGGACAGTCAGCGCTTGTGTCTCGTCCTTGTTACTTTGTGGATGCATGTGTTTGCGCTGTTACAATTTTTAAGTCAAACAAAGGACCACATGGAGGACGACACGCCATAGTCAATATAGAAAGTTAAAAAGCTATAGTATTTGAGTTTGAAGACGATGGACTTTAACATAAATTCTACAGGTTTCATCTTATTTGTGAGTGCCAGAATCGAAAGCATGCCAACTTTTTAAAAATATAAATCTGGTGCATTTTAAATTTGGGTGCACTTTGTTTTGCATTAATGAATCCATAAAAACTGCATGTGCATTTCATTCAAGGGCCGCATCAGAATCAAGCGGTCGCTGCCGAATGAAGCCCCCAGCGGCATGTTCACACATTTCTTATGCCTTTTCTTTTCATTGGGCCCCCTGGATAATCAGAAGAATTTTGTTCGTCCTGTCAAAGTCGGCTGCATTCAGGACACATGGTAACGCTGCTTGTGACCAGATCAGTGTGACGAGGCTATATGGAGTTTATAGCAAGCTGCAACAAAGACTGCATGCATACAGCATGGAGGCAAACAGGCAACATACTTGTCATTGGAGATGCTGCAGTCAATGACGGTCTGCTTGTTGGTGTTGATGATGATGAACGGCAGAGGTATGGTGGAAGCAGGTGCAGGGGCCTGCCGGTTGCGCTCAAGAGCCTTGTTGCGCTCCACAAGGTTCTTGTAGGCAATCTGCTGCAGCAGCAAGTCGTACAGCTGCTGCCGCTTGGCAGCAATCACCTCGAGACGCCGTTGCTTTTCCTGCTCGAGTCGCTGGCACTCCTGGGCCGAGTTGGTGGGCAGTCCAAGCCAGCGAATCTCCTTCTTCTCCTTGGAGATAATATTCATGGCCATAAGCACATTGAGTGCATCATATACTCGACGCCGAATATTCTTCTGGTCGTAAGCCTGGTCTGCCGTGCCACCTCGTGACGAGAGCCCTGCCACCTCGGGTGCTGCAAACTCGGCCACCAGCTCGTCGGCAACCTCGTTGTACGAGGTCGTCCCCTTGCGCTGCACCTTCTCGCACACCTTCATGGAGAAGTGACGAAGGCCCTTGCTGCCCTTGTCTCCGCTACCCTTGCATCGTCGCTTGCTGCCACGAGAAAGAATTATGATGACGCTACAGGTGTTAGGCAGTACCAAACTATTTACTATCTCAAAGAAACTTTCTTCCTATTATAATTTACCAGTGTGTCTATCGCAAAGCATTTTTACATAGCCACGCTGAACATTATTCTTCAAGTTCACAATGCTATGTTACACTGTCAATTTGAACTCAAATTCCGCAGCCAACTAGAGTTGGGCAACCAACTGCACCACCATGATATCGACCAAGCGTGAGCATTAATAGCAGCACAAGACCCGTCACAAGGCCTCTGTTGTGCTGCATGCTCTGGTGCACGAAACAGTTGTCAACCAGCATTAAGCTTTAGCAACACGGGCACTGCAAGTGCAAAGGTAAGGTGTCAGTTTGAGACATTCATGCGCAGAACATTTTCAGCAAATGACACTGATCACAGCACTGCAAGTTGTGTGCTATCTATTAGAGTCAGTGCTTCCCACCTTGGGCTAAAATGTGGCTTTTACTGCATGGAAGCAGCTATGAGCTAAGTATTTGGCACTATTTGTAACACCATGCTCAAATGCCTTAACAAATTAATATAACATAAGGATCAAACTGTGTTCAAACCAAGAACCCCACCGCTGTAGCATGGATGCTCTACCACTATACTTAACAGCCCCACTGCATTGTCCGCAACACACGATACAAGAGCTGAACACAGCTTTTAGACCCTTTCCTGTTGCCTCAAGTAGCTGGAATGACTATGCGACAATACTACTGCCAAGCGCATCTTTGAGCTTGTCGGGAACCACCGCGTTCCAGCAAGCACACTGACTTTCCACATCTCCTTGTGGACTAGCTGGAGAAGTTTGAGTAGCTAACTGAGGGGCAGAATGCCTACTTTCTTCCGGAAGACTCAGTGAGGACTGAGATCAGAGGGTTGTATCAGTCAAGCATTTGTTCTTCTGAGTCATCGAGAGGCTGCCTTTTTGGAAGAACACTAGGAAAAAGAAAGAGAAGAAAAAGAATCTCTAATAAAGAATTTTTTGTTAGAGGTGCAATAAATAGGATAGGATTGCACACCATGATAGATAGGTTGCCTATCTTTGACACCCAAGTACCCACGGCTAAATGAATTTGAATATGTCTTTTGCCTTGCTTATCTTTGACGTCTGAGGGTGCGCAGGTACATAAATAGAAAGTATTTGTTCTGAAATAAAGTAGTTATGAGTGTCGTGTTTTCTTGCGTGCCTTCGCCTTTTCCTTGTCAGTGCGCTGCTTCCCCACCAAGGTATGATGATGCTGTGATCAGTAGCGATGTACATTTTTAAAACATTATAATAAATTACACACTTTAAGCAGAGTGCTTAAATGCATCACCTATTGATAAGAAGGGCCAACCTTAATGACTCAATATGTTTGCACAAAATCGTCAAAATCCTTCCAGGGTCCCTTTAAGTAATGTTATGTCCTGGAAAATGTGTTACCATGAAACATAGAACTTACTTTCCCGTTATGCCCAACTTACAACTTTTGAAAACACTTTTAGTGTGCACAAAATTGTGCTGCCTGTCTTTCAGCAAGATAGCACATAAAAGATGGTTGCAATTCTGAGGGCATAGCGTTTTCTTTATTATTTGAGTACCTTCACGGCTGAATCTTTCAGTGTGTCTATGTGGTCAAAGACAAACCAAAGGGATGAAACCCATTCACAAACTTTCACTGACACTTGTGCACAGAGCTAAGTCAAAATGCCCGTCTCCTTTTTCACTACACTTCCTTTATACCCGAGTCAGGAAATAAATTCGCTCATTTGTTCCTTCCAGCCTCGAGTGGATTCAGGCAAAAGTAATGTTCTCACAGGTCTGGAAAGTCTGGATCCTCTTGTGCCCGCTTGGTGCTCCAGTGTGCTGCCTCAGGCGCCTGGGCACCTGGCAGCCGTCCAAAGAGTGACCGCTGGCTCAGGATCTGCAGAGGAAAAAGAACAGCTTTGTTTCACTGCTGCTGCTGCTAAAACATGCACAGAATCAAGCGGAGCATAACACAGCAGCACTGTGAACAAGTAGAGAAGGCAGTCCATTCGCACCAGAAAGACCCATTCCAGCCAAAAACAGCCGACATAAGGACTGCTTAAGATCATTGTACTTCTTGCGTGCATAGCGACTGATTGAAGGCTAGTCCCGAGCACAGGTACCATAAATACTAAGCATCTGCAGCATCACTAGCAAAGTAACAGGTATTTGTGCCACACGATGGTGATGCAAGGGTTTTTTCGGGCACAAGTGCTAGGGATGGCCAAAGAGCACCATTTGTACTACCTAGGAACCCTAAAAATTACATCTAATGTACCACAATGACTTCACTGCCACACAGGATGCCGGCAATGACAGTGCTTGGCAGGGCAACTCTGGTAACAAGTTTTCTTTAACTGTGGCGCACCAGCTCAGGGTGAAGAGCCAGGTAGATTCTACAACAGAGCAGGATTAAAGAGACAACAATTTGTGAGAGCATTTTTCTTACACAGCAGAAAAGCAGTGAGGATGAGTGGCATCGTAGTGACGGCAGGGAAGGTGTGCATATGCACTGAGCATGGCCGAGATTTTATTGCTAGTTAAATATTCCTTTTCTTATGTCAAGTAGAATGCCGAATGAATTCTGGTGCATTCTGAAAATTTTTCTAGTGAAACTCATGCACTCAGCGTGGTGCTGTGCCCCTCCTCTTCCTGGGCACAAGCACTACACAAGCCCATCTTTTGTCAGGTTCATGCGCACCTCGTTCACCAAGCACAGTTCTCATCCAGTTCTCGCTTTAAGTCAACACATGCACAATTAATAGCAAATGCCAAAAACAAAATGTCCATTAGCAATAGACTTTATTCGTGAAATGATGTACCCAATGAACATTACTCTCTACACCAAGTGCCCGTTAAAGCTAGTATCCATACAGTATCACTCTGCAGTATAGTAAACAAACCCTGATTGAATTATTAGTCTCCCAAGACACCAGCCTTTGAGATAATAACAAAGTACTATTACACAGAAGAAAAAAATATACCCTCAAGAGCAACCACTCGGCTGAAATCTAAGTCGCCATTCGCTATGGACGCGCCACAATGTATCACAGCAGCTTTACCAATTGCAACAAAATTTCACGTTGGCTAAATTAGTTATAAATGAGTAGTATATACCACTGAAGCAATCTTGGCAAAGCCGCAGAGCGCAGAGTTGTTAAAGGCTGGCTTCAGGAAGCCAGCCTTTACAATGGATCCCATCCTTACTCATCCTTACTCTACAATGGATCACATCCATGTCATCAATCAGGTAATCGAGAAATCTGCAGAGTACAATCAACCTCTCTATATGGCTTTCATAGATTATGAAAAGGCATTTGATTCAGTAGAGATACCATCAGTCATAGAGGCTTTACGTAATCAAGGAGTAGAGGAGGCATACATGAATATCTTAGAAAATATCTACAAAGATTTCACAGCTACAAAGATTTCACAGCTACCTTGATTCTCCACAAGTAGAATGATACCTAAAAAGACAATAACGGAATGGAACCAGCTTACTAACACACAAGTTCAACAGCCTTCACTTACCTTGCTTACATCGTGTCTAACTTAGTACTTACCGCATGCCTTCTATTTTAGTTTATATTAGTTTATTTACTGCTACGTATCTATGTATTTGTTGGTTGCCTTTCTTGTGATCTTTTCAACATTTGTACCCTCCTGCCAAAATCCCCAATGTGGGATTGCAGTATCAATAAATAAATAAATAAGAAGGGGTCAGGCAAGGAGACACAGTCTCTCCAATGCTATTCACTGTATGCTTGGAAGTATTCAATCTATTAAACTCTGAAGGCTTAGGAGTGAAGATCAATGGCAAATATCTCAGCAGCCTTCGGTTTGCAGATGAGATTGTCATGATCAGCAACACTGAGGACGAAACAAATGATTGAAGACCTTAACAGATAAGAGTGTGGTTGAAGATTAATATGCAGAAGACAAAGATAATGATCAATACCCTGGCAAGGAGACAAGAGTTCAGGATTACCAGTCAGCCTCTAGGTCTCTGAAGGAGTATGTTTCATCATCATCATCAGCCTATTTGATGTCTACTGCAGGACGAAGCCCTCTCCCTGCTATCTCCAATACGTCTGTCCTGCACCAACCGATTCCAACCAGCGCCCGTGAATTTCCCAATTTCATCGCCCCACCTAGTCTTCTGTCGTCCTGTACTGTGCTTCCCTTCTCTTGGCACCCATTTTGCAACCCTAATGGTCCACCGGTTATCTAACCTATGCATCACATGACTTGCCCAGCTCCCATTTTTTTCTCTTAATGTCAATTAGAATATCGCCTATCCCCATTTGCTCTCTAATCCACACCGCTCTCTTTCTATCTCTTAACATTATGCCTAACATTCCTTGTTCCATCACTCTTTGTGCGGTCTTCAACTTTAAAAAAGTTGAATGCTGGGCTAGTTGGTATTTTGACAGGAGAACCATCTTGAAATACAGCACAACAGGGTGGCACAACAGAAAGGAAGATGAACACAGGAGCAAACTAACAACTGATTTTATAGAAGCCAGACCCAGAGGTAATATATATCTACAAGCTCCGCAGCGCACCATCACAAGGAAAAATGGGATTCGTCAAACAGGAAGTGATTAAACCAGAACAATGCAGAATTTCATTTCTGCATTGTACATTGCAATCGATGTTTCGCTTACACAAACCTGATCAGCTTTTCTGATAAAAAATGCCTCTAACATTTCACAAGCAGTTTTTTGCTCTTGCTCTTGCCTAGGATTTTCACGATACAGAAACGTGGTTCACAAGTGGGACGGCTACTACAACGGTCAGCAAGATGTATATTCTCCTTATTAGCTAGATTTCCTTAACGTGTTCTCAAGCTTCTTTGTCAGTCGCCAACTTTCTGCCCCATATGTTACCATCAGTAAAATGAACTAATTGTACACCTTTCTTTTCAATGATAATGGTAAACTTCCAGTCAGGAGCTGACAATGTCTGCCGTATGCGCTCCAACCCATTTTTATTCTTCTGTAAATTTCCTTCACATGATCAGGATTCCCTGTGAGTAATTGACCTAGGTAAATGACCTCCTTCACAGACTCTAGAGGCTGACTGGCGATCCTGAACTCTTGTTCCCTTGTCTGGCTATTGATCATTATCTTTGTCTTCTGCATATTAATCTTCAGCCCCACTTTTACACTCTCTCTGTTAAGGTCCTCAATAATTTGTTGTCACTCATCTCCAGTGTTGCTGAACAGGACAATGTCATCTGCAAATCGAAGGTTGCTGAGGTTTTCACCGTCGATCCTTATTCCTAAGCCTTCCCAGTTTAATAGCTTGAATACTTCTTCCAAGCATGCAGTGAATAACATTGGAGAGATTGTGTCTCCTTCTCTGATTCCCTTCTTTATAGGTATCTTTTTTCATGTCTTGTGGAGAATTAAGGTAGCTGTGGAATCTCTGTAGATATTTTGTAAGATATTTACGTAAGCGGCCTGTACTCCTTGATTACAAAATGCATCTATGACTTCTGGTATCTCTACTGAATCAAATGTCCTTTCGTAATCTATGAAAGCCATATAGAGAGGCTGATTGTACTCTGCGCATTTCTCGATTACCTGACTGATGACTTGGATGTGATCCACTGTACAGTATCCCTTCCTGAAGCCAGCCTGTTCGTTTGGTTGACTTAAAGTCCAATGTTGCCCTTATTTTATTGCAAATTATCTTGGTGAATATTTGGCACAATACTAGCAGTAAGCTAACGGGCCTATAATTTTTAATTCTTTAACGTCTCCCTTTTTGTGGATTAGTATAACGCTGGCATTCTTCGAGTTCTCTGGGATCATTGACGTCAATAGACAGTTCATAAGAAGGGCCGCCAGTTTTTCAAGCATTATGCCTCTTCCACCTTTGATTTAATATTCACCTTCTCCTGCCATTTTTCCCCATTTCGTGTCTTGCAAGGCCTTTCTAACTTCATCACTGGTTATAGAATGAATCTCTGTAACCTGTTCCTTACTATTTCAAATGGAGGTACCATGGCTGCTCCGGGTACTGCACAGGTCAGTACAAAATTCTTCCACTGCTTTTACTACATCTTATGGATTGCTGATCATATTACCCTGCCTATCTTTCAGTGCATACATCTTGCATTGTACGATGCCTAGTTTCCTTCTCACTGTTTTCAGGCTGCATCCATTTTTTACTGCTTCCTCAGTCTTTCTCTCCTTATAATTTCGAATATCACTTCCTTTCGCCTTGTTGGTCAGTTCTGACAGTTCCGCGAATTCTATCTTATCTATTGGGTTGGACACTTTCATTCTTTATCATTTCTTTATTAGGTCCTTTGTTACTTGGGAGAGCTTGCCTACTGATTGCATTGGTGCCTTGCCTCCCACTTCAATTGCTTCTTGTGAAGCCAGCCTAGCTACAGTTTCATTCATTACCTCTACGTCACTTCTTTCATCTCTCTGTTCTAAGGCTGCATATTTGTTTGAAAGTGCTGGCCTGAATTGGTCTGCTTTTACTCTTACTGCATGCAGGTTGACCTGTTTCTTCCTGACCAAGTTTACTCTTTCTCTCATCAAATTGAGGTGAATCCTATACCTCACTAACCATGATAACTGCACCTTTACCCTACCTAACACTTCTACATCCTGCACTATGCTGGGATTGGCAGAAAGTGTGAAATCAATTTCATTTCTTGTTTCACCATTAGGGCTTTTACGGTCCACTTTCTGTTGCTACGCTTTCTGAAAAAGGTGTTCATTATTCACAGCTTATTCCTTCCCGCGAATTCTACCAGCATTTCTACTCTAGCATTCCTAATCGACACCATAGTTGCCAATTGCTTTTTCTGCAGCCTGCCTTTTCCACATTTTTGCACTGAAGTTGCCCATGACTACAATATACCGAGTTTGCACTTTTCTCATGGCTAATTCAACATCTTCATAAAACTGATCTATTCCATCATCATCATGACTGGAGGTTGGAGAATAGGCTTGTACTAGCTTTATTCCATACCTTTTATTAAGTTTTATTATGACTACTGCTACTCTCTCATTAATGCTGTAGAATTCGTCAAAGTTGCCTGCTATGTCCTTATGGATTAGCAATCCTACCCTGTATTGCTTCTTATCTGGGAGTCCTCTATAGCAGACGATGTGGCCGTTAGTCAGCACTAACGTTGTTCTAACCTCACTAAGGCCAATGATATCCCAAACAATGCCTGATAGTTCCTCAAAGAGTCCTGTTAAGCTAGCCTCACTCAAGAGAGTTTGGGTTTTAAAGGTTGCCAGGGTGAGTTTCCATTGGCCTCTTGATCACTTACTGGGTCAATTACTCACAGGAGACCCTGATAAAGAGAGGCAAATTTGCAGAAGAAAAAAAAAATTGGTTGGAGTGCATACTACAAGCATTGCCAGATCCTTACTGGGAGATTACCTTGTATCATTGAAAAGAAAGGTGTACAATCACTGCGTTCTGCCAATGCTAACATATGGGGCAGAAACCTGGAGGTTGACAAAGAAGCTCGAGAACAAGGACTGCGCAGAGGGCGATGGAACGAAAACTGTTAGGCGTAACATTACGAGACAGGAAGAGTGGTGTGGATCAGAGAGGAAACAGGGATAGCCGATAATCTAATTGACATTAAAAGAAAGAAATAGAGGTGAGCAGGCTATGTAATGCGTGAGATGGATAAACGGTGGACCATTAGAGTTACAGAATGGCTGCCAGAGAAGGAAAGCACAGTGAAGGATGGCAGAAAACTAGGTGGGGTGATGAAATTAGGAAATTTGCAAGCACAAGTTGGAATCATTTGGTGCAGGACAGAGGTAATTGGAGATTGCACTGAGAGGCCTTCGTCCTACAGTGGACATAAAAATAGGCTGTTGATGATGATTGTGAAAGCTACACTGTTACACTTTAAATCATGCATTTTCAAAGGAAGAGTATGCAGCTCAACTGCCCTTCCTAGCCACCATCTTTGATTTGCAGTGCAGCAATAGCTGAAGATGTGTTATGCAGCAGAGTCATGGTATTGTGCAACAAACACCTACATTCATTTATTCTTCATCATTCATTCATCATTCATCCATTCATCATCATTCATTTCAAACATCATTCAAACATCATTCATTTTAATCTTAAGCAATCTTGTGGCAATAGGGTAACGTTTAAGTGACTCTACTCACATCTAAACTCTGAACTGGTTTACTATGATGAGACTACATGGTACCAAGAACCTGTCCCTTCATATTAAAAGGAGCCCACTACACACTACAACTTAAAATGCTCTACAGTATTTTGTGCCACACAAGATGAACAATGGCTGTAATGGCCCAGAGAATCAGGAAGTGACCAAGATGTCACATTCGGAACCTAAGCCAAAATGACACCCTGTACAGAACACAGCAAAAGTCACTAAACCACAGAAAGGGCCAAATATGAAGACTTTAGAGCCTCAGCATCAAGCTGAGAAACACAGTTGTGTCACTGACCCTACATTCTTCCCTTCAGGTGACAGTCATGGACTAAGTGACTCGGCTATTGCTCCTGCAGTACATGCACACTCCAAAGCAGAACTGCAAGATCACTGGCACAATTTCTTGACTACCAGGCAAGAGAGATGGGCAAATATAAAATGGTGCTGCTCTAACTTGCAACAACAAAGCAATGACACAAGGTCTCTTGAAGTCACTTACTCAGTAATGTAGCATATACAGATGATAAAAGCACAATTGGCCTGACAATATGCTTACACACAGGATTGAGCAACATATGCGGACTGCATTTGTGCAATAGTGCCATTTGGATGACGTACCACAGGTGAGCCTTTGGGCAGCAGGTCCATGTGAAGACTGCCACCCACCACCATCAGTTGCTGCTGGCCACTCATATCCCAAACACAAGGCGCTGTGCATGGACAACAGCTTTTCAGGCAGCACCTAGAAAAACCATGTTTATAACGGAGAAAAAATTGGCTCCACCATTCATTTTCCCATCGAGCAGGGATGGATTTCTGCCAGAAATACATATATGCATACCACACATAACAATGAGAATTCCTAAGGACTATATGCTACTGTTGCTCTGACTGGTTTTTTTTGTAGAACAATAAGGTCGTCTTATTCTTTATAATAAAACAATAAATAGAAGACTGTCATGCCAGGGATCAGCTTGTTAATGGTCTACATTGCAAGACAACCTCAGCATCTCAACTGTACATATCAGGATTCGGGACAAGATCTTCTTAACAACCATTCACCAGCTTTCTCATGGGCAGCCTCTTCATTTTGATTACCCATATCAAGTGCTTTCCTCCTCAAATAAAGGAGTAAGGAACAAAGTTACAGCCAAAGAATATTTGTGAGAAACAATGTGTGAGAAACAGAGAGAGTAATAAACAGCCACAGATGTCCCAAGTAACGGCTTCAGCCATAATGTAAGAGCAAGCAAACCTAAAAACCAAAATATTTGACAAATACTGCACCATACATTGACTAAGAATTTGCACCTTTTATAAAAGCAAGCACTGAAATATGCATGCCTGCAAATCCCTGCATTGAATCCCACAAACCAAAAAATATCACGACAGGTCAAGCATTCTATGTCAATTGTACATCAAAGGAAAATCAATCTGATAGACTGCATTTCAAGTGATTTGAGCGATTGCCTTATAACCTATGCTACAAATTTGTGGAAACTCGCTTGGCTGTACATTTCTCGAGCAAAAAAGAGAGGGTGCTTTGCAGAGCAGGAAGGACAGTCCGCCACTGATAGTGACGTCGTGGGTGCGATTCTTGTCCGCACTCCGACAGGAAGGGGGGCGTAGAAACTACCAGGGTGCACCGCGCCTCAGCTGAAGAACGGCAGCTCTCGCTGCTCCGGGACGCTACACCACCGGAGAACCAATACCGCAGCCACACGAAGTTTCGCACGTACGGCACACTTGTGCAACCCCCTGCTTTGCAGAGATCTACAGCTAGATGTCTGAGAATGGCGTCTTTTTTTCAATTACTGTTTCTTTCTGCTCTAGCCAATGTGTACGCGCCCTTTAACCATTGGCTAAAGGCGTGAAAACTGTTTCTATGGGTGTACCCTGTTAACTACTGGAGACAGCACGCACATGAAACCACAACACCCTTCGTTCTGTTGTGTCTATACATAGAACGCACCTGCAACGTGTCCGCGCTGCCTAAGCTAACGCGGTTATGTTTCACGCACAGCAAATAACTAGGGGGATCGCTCTGAACATTTGTGAGGCTACAAGTGCGGTTTGCGTCCGTTGCCAAATGGCGCCGCAGGCAGACCAGTTCAAGGACATCCCTCCCACCCGTTAATTCACACGTGTGCGTCTTTTCTGCGACGCCTTCGTCGATGCAGGAAGGCAAGCGCATGCACCGCTGTTCTTTAGCTCGTGCGCCCAGAATTCGACTGCACCGAAGGGAAGCCTGCAGCAAGACTTTCGCAACCGTCGGCGGGACCGGAGACCGCTGCAGCGTGCTCGAGTAGCAAGCGCGGTCCGACAATAAATAGGCACGATTTCAAACGAGTACCGACAGCGGTAACTCAACTGTGAGCACGAGTTTCACCGCACTTGCGAAGAGAGCTCACCTCAACGGCCGGCAAATGGCGCTTTTTTTGGCGCCAACAGGCAGTAGCCGCCGCTACCAGATGTCGCCCTCGATCACACCTGACTCTGTACTAGAACATCTAGTTTCCTACAATAACATGAAGTGACGGAGCAACGTTGGACGGAGTAGAAAAATCTATGGGACGGAGAATTATGTAAAACGCGGGCGCTTTGAAAAGAAATAATCCGCAGAAGCGTACTAACTTGCTCCGCGCGTTAAGTGACCGGTACAAACAAATCATGCATTACTTGTTGCTCTGCTGCACAAAATTAATGCGGATGTGACACAGCGCAATTTCGATCGCGAGTGAGCCTGATCGGGATCGAATTTCTCGGTCGCGATTGGATCCTTTACTCAAGCTGCGGGAGGAATTTCGATCCGGATCGATGCGATCGAAAGTGCCCGTGTGCAGGGCTCTACGTGTGTCCGTTTTCGCTGTATTTGATGTGTTTAAATTCGGTGACAGCGGTCGCACTAACGTAAACATAAGGTATGTAGCTGTTCAACGAACACTCGATCGTCAGGCGAGGGTGGTACATGGTCGATATAAAACGAGCGTTCATCTAATTAAGGTTGAAAGAAAACAGACATATAATTTACGTTTCGGGGCCACAGAGGGTTCCTTGTTAAACCTCAATGGGACCCATAACGACCCCGAAACAAGTGCTCGTTTTATTTGACCACGCATAAGGTACAGCGCGAAACATTATGGCTTATACGTAATGCTTTACTGAAGTTTTGTGCGATCGCGGGTGAAGGATATTGTGGTTAACGACAAATTAAAGTGACACAGACAATAAGGCACGCACATTGTGCGCGATTACTCAGGACAGCTTTATTTTTATTTGGAGCAAGCAGCCTTCAATTATGTATAGAATTCAAAATACAGAATAAAGTTCGAGAGACGCGCGCTTGACACAAAGATCAAGTGGCACAAATTAAACCCAACAGCTCACGAGCTTCACTCATCATGTGTGCTAAACACCCGCTTTTATTTATTTAATTTATATTACTTTAAGGGCGCCATTCCAGCACATTAAAGGACCTCTGACACGGTTCGGACAAATTATGCAGACGCATAGGGTACAGCTAAAGTCAATCATTCGCACCACAACTTGTGTGGAGCGTCTCATATATTAAGAGAGCTACGGACAAGTACAAGTTACCCTCCTCCATAGCCATGCATTTTGTCCTCAACTCGTTCGATCGCCAAGTGATTGGGGCTAAGCTCCGCCTTCGCTGGCTCTGCATCATGATGGCACGTCGTGTCGTCTACTTCCGTTTCTCTAGGAGCGAGCGCACAAAGTCTCTTCAACCTCTCCGGCAAGCTGCTTGGCAGTCGACCCCTAGCGAGAGCTATCGAAGCAGCGTGCGTTGCGAGAAATCTGTCGCAGCGCCGAACGTGTCTGGTATTCAAGTAACCACAGGCGGGTTGGGCCTTTCGACGAGAGAAGTGGTTCTTGTGGGAAAGGAGGAAAGGCTGGCACTATCTTCTGCAACCCATGCGGGAGCACGGCTCAGCGCCAACAGGGTGGGGGAGATGGGATTAAAAGGAAAGAGAGGAAAGGAAAAAGAGAGAGAGATACGGATGGGTGGAGGCATAAACTCAAGCTGATGAAGCAACATTAATGTAGGCGTACGTGAGAGGCCTGATCGGTCTGCACGGTCCATTCACCTGTTCACTCAGAGCTTAACCAGCCAAACAAAAAGCTAATATTTCTCTAACCAAGTGGAAAACATTTTAAACATTTACAAAAACAGCATGTTAACGATTACGCTCCTACAAAAAATTTACACCAGCAGCAAAGAATACACTTTGTTACTGCTACTGTGTTTGATTGAGTTCTGTGCCCATCAGGTGGCTGCACCGTGCAGATCATTCATGTTTGCGCTTCTGCTCATTCCGTGAAACGGTAACACCAAGTGGCCAGGCCCTGTCCCCTCGCTTGTGTTTACCCGAATACCAGACTCGCAAAACGCTATTTTAGTAGTAATCCTCCAGTGTAAAGGGACGGCCACAAACGCGCAAATTCTGGCGCCGATCGGATAGTGACAGTCAGATGCACTGCAGCTACTCCGCTCGTCTGCTGCCTTGCAGAGGGACACAATGTCACAGCTTGACATATTGTCAGTCACCACACTTGCAGCCCACAACGCAAAGTCGATTCATGGTGCTCACGAAAAGACAGACCGACACTGACCGCGAAGCTCTCATCAAGACGGAGCACATTGTCACACAAGCAGACGATGCTTGCTGTGTGCCGGAAGTGCTTAAGTGTAGTGAGAAATTGTTCTTGTGCATTCTCTTTCGGTTACTTTCTTTTTATAGAAGCAAATTAACTAACATTCAAACTATTATGAATATCATTTGTTCACCATAAAGGTGGAAAAATTATTGATGACGCACCCTGGGCAGCCAATCGGATAGCTCACCCTACTCATGTCAATTGGGTGATTTATGTCATATGGGTAGGGGCGGTTGAAAATTCTGCGGAGCAGTGTGCTGCGATCAGCAGCGATGTACATATTGAAAACCTTATAATAAATTACACGCTTTACGCGGAGCACTTAGATGCATCAATTAATGATCACAAGGACCTACTCTAACGACTCAGTACGTTTGTGCAAAATTGTCAAAATCATTTCAGGGTCCCTTTTTGAAGGATCAAGTGGGTAAAATTCACAAACAAAATTGAAATACATCGTAGACTGACAACAGTTGGTTAAAGGTTATGCAACAACTAAGTGATAATGGCACAATAAAAGAAAATAAAAAAAAAAGACTAGCCTATGCTAACGTCTGCTTAGTTTAAGTATACAGGCATAGGCGCCGGTGGGGGAGGAGCCCCCCCCCCTCTTGGAGAAGTTGGAGCCTGACCCCCCTCCCCTTAAAGTGCCCTTAGCAGTTCTGTTAACCACATCCTTTGAGGTTCCTTTTGAGTTGCCTCTACCTTCTCACTTAAAATTTTATTGTGGCTAAAAGCTTACTGCATCATATGTTGGTGCGGATGTGCATGGGTGTTAATTCATGTTTTCACTTTATTTCTACAAATCCTGTCAATAGGAGGACAGGCGCATTAAAGGACCCGCCGCAGCTACCTCAGGCGTATTTTCTCACTTCAACATTTTTTTTTATTTCCACTGTGAACACCATGCACAGACAATATGTAAATATACAAGGTGTCCCAAATATATCATGCACCAAGATTTAAAAATATTTAAATGCCACGTAGCTGGACAGAACCAATGTAATGTTGCTTGCCATTACTTGGAGATACTCAGATTATTTTTCGCATTCCACCTTATTACATAATTAGTCTTAATTAATCAAATTCTCACATAATAGAATTAGATAAAAAGTGTCATTCAGAAAATTGCAGAGCAACAAGAAATACTCCTGATATAGCTTTCTTTCGCTCAATACGTGCTGCATACAAGTGTTCTTTCGAGCGTGAAAGAGGTCTGTGAACAGACACAAGTGCCTCGAGTGGTCAGTCGCATGACAATTTTGCATGTGTTCGCGGGCTTCTTTCATGCTCGCAAAACACTTTTACATGGCACCTTTTACAAGCAGCGGAATATACAGCTCTATATTGAGGTTTTTCATATGTTGCTCTGCAATTTTCTCGACACTTTTCATTTAAGATAATATTTCAGAAGTGATTAATTAATTAAGACTATGTCATTAGGTGGAATGCAGAAAAAATTATGATTATCTCCAAGCAACAGCAAACAACACTACTTTTGTTTTGTCCAGCCATGTGAAATTTGCATAGTTTTAAATCTTGGTGCATGATAGTTGGGAGACCCTGTATACACAGGACCAAGATTATTACACTTTTTAAAGAGAAGGAGCTAGCCAATTAACAATTATTCTTAATGGTATGGATGGCCTATACCTATAGAATAAACATGTTGCTGTATGTTCACCTCTCTTCAAATTGCTTTGCGTGCTTTGTTGACCCTGAAAAAAACCTGCAGTCTTCAGTGACCCCTTTGGCAGAGTCTTTCATTAACAGAAGTACATGTTGCTGGGCTAGTCAGTTCATATTGCTGAGTAGACCATAAATATGATTGCTTTGGTGGAAACAAGGAAGGACGGAAGGGAACAAGGGGAGCGCCAATTTTCGACTGTTTATTCTCTATTGTATAACATGAAATATATACACGCAGGCGAATGCGCAACTTACTAAACAGCTTCATTCGCTCAACACCCCAATCACAGCTGGCTATCGGAAAACCTTCTTTCTGCATGCAAAAGTAAACTGATGTGTCGCTAATACAATTCACTACAATTCGTTCACTTTGACTCTAGCAAACCGAACTCTGGATTGTGTTGATTCATTTAAATATTTAGGTGTTACTTTAGACAGTCACTTGCACTGGAGAGAACAAATTAGCATTGTCTGTAGAAAACTCGCTTTCAGCTGTTACACACTGGCCCGTGCCTGGCAATATTTTCCTCGTGCTTTGCTTCGTTGCATATACTTTTCTTTGTTTCATACCCACATGAGCTATTGTTGTGAAATATGGGGCCTAACATATAAAACTTACTTAACACCTACAGTGCAGTTGCAAAAACGCGCCCTAAGAATAATATTTTCCTCAGTTCATCACCCAAGTAGCGTTCTGTTCACTGACCTTCGTATTCTTTCTTTCACAGCATTAAGAAATTATAAGATCACTTGTTTAGTTTACAAAATACTCAACACCAACTTTCCCTTACCCAACACCATATTTAACTTCCCACATGCAAACACCAGGCAAGCAACTAACTTTAACTTAAACCTTCCTTATTTCATCAATGTCTACGGTGAACGATTATTAGAGTTCTTTGGTGCTATAACTTGGGACACTGTGCCTGTGGAAATAAAAGTAACCAGACATTTTGATCTTGTATGTAAACACTTCTTGTCTAGCCAAACGTAATAGCTCTTCCTTAAAAAGCAAAAAAGTACTTGTTCATGTAAATAATGTTCTTACTCATTGAGCAGATATGTACTTGGTTGACCTGTATATGTACTTTTGTGTATTGGACCAGCTACTAGCCACATAGGCTATTGGTCCAACTATATTGTACACATTCCTTGAATTGTTTAAATAAAGCTCACTTTTTGATTGACTGATTGAATACAAACCTTGCTCTTTAATAGGAAATGCCTCTAACAATTCATCTGCTGTGGTGTCCCTCCTTCTTCCAAGAATCCATATCTTATCCAGTCGTGGCTCACATGGACGCGAATTGCAGTACCTAGGCAAATGTGCTCTGTCTTTACCTTTCAGTGACAGCTCATGTTTCAGCGCACGCTCATTTACGCATCGATCTGTATGGCCGACATACGTCTAACTGCAAGACAGCAGAAACTCATACATGACTTCGGTAGCGCATTTTCTGTATGGTGTTCCAAGACAGTTAAGAGAGCCATTGCTAAACTTTGCCTTGAATCTGCTCTTGTACAGTCGTGCCTTCACACAATGCAGGCAAGCTTTAAGAATCAATTGATTTGACTGTCTTCTGCTGGGTTTCCCCGTGCTCATTACCGCCAAATTGCCAAGTCGCTCTTCCAGAAATTCAAGAGCAATGGACACAGGATGAGGGCTGAGCGAGCGCAGAGAATGGTGAGGACGGAGGTCTTACCTTATATGCACCGTGTAACCCACAACTTAAAGAAGGTTGCAGACAGACATAGGGCGCCAGTTGTATTCTCTCTGCATGCAAGCTCGCCCAGCTTTGTCGTCGCATTCTTTCTGATGGGAGCAAGAAACATGGTTGCTGTAAAGTACATGCTAAGCCGTACGCTAATGTGCTACCGGAGTCATGTACGAGTTTCCGCTGTCTTGCAGTAAGACATATGTCAGCCAGACTGGGCGATGCGTAAATGAATGTGCGCGGGAACATGAGCTGTCACTGAAAGTTAAAGACGGAGCACATTTCCCTAAGCACTGCAATTCACATCCATGTGAGCCACAACTGGACAAGATACGGATTCTTGGAAGAAGCGGGGCCACCACGGCACGTGAATTACTAGAGGCATTTCATATTAAAGAGCAAGATTGGTCTTGTATTAGCAACACATCAGTTTTACATTTGCATGCAGAAAGAAGGTTTTTTGATAGCTGGCCGTGATTAGGGTTTTGTGCAATTGAAGCTGTTTTGTATGTTGCGCATGCGTCTGCATGTATGTATTGTATATTATACAATAGAGAATAAACAGTTGAAAGTTGGCGCTCTCTTTGTTCCTTTTCGTACTGCCTTGTTTGTGCCAAAGCGATCATATTTATGGTTTTTCATAAACGGTGTGTGAAATGCATGTGAATTATGTGTTGCAGCATTGCTTCTCTTCCAGTAGGCAATGCTAACGACACATGAAAAAAAAGAACCTCTTCTAATAATTCACAACATTTCTTAGGGATGGAAACATCGCTACTTGCATGCAGAGGTCATAAATATGTATAATTCACTCAGTAATCGAAATGAGGCTCAGCTGGATTCACTCGAAATCAGGATCAATAGCAGTCATGCTCAGCAGCGCTTATACTCGGACTCGCAGTAAAAAAAGAACAAAAAATCGCCATCCCTGTCCAGGCCTGCGAAAGTGGCTGTCCAGCAAAGCTGTTGAAAACCCTCACTGCAAATCCTGAGGGGGGTATGCAATGCTTTATTGCATTAGAGTAATGCTAGTAATTTAGAGTAATGGTAGTATTGGGAGTAATGGTACTTTTGACAGCACACTGCGGCAGGTCGTACTGCCCTTTATTTTTCCCTTTGCTGCTTGCTCCTTGCTGCTGCTCTCGAGCCCTAACTATGCGCTGCCAACCCATGGCAGTGCTGCGACAACAATAAAACCAGTTAAATCTTTTACATACGAAAGGCCATGGTGATGTTATTCCCCACATCACAAGCTGCCGTTGCCGTGGCAGCTTACGCAACAGTAATGTTTACAGGGAAAGGTATGCGAGGAGTGCTACGTACTTCGCATTGTTATCAGGAGTTCTTTATCAACAATTATGTGTTTCGGATGATTGTTTTGTGATTGTTCTTTATGGAAATGAATGCTGTTATGCATGTTGTAAACGTGATTCCAAAGAATTTACGCGCTTCTCGCTTCACTTTTCTGAGTTCTCAGAGCCTGCCTCACCTACGCCTCGGGTCGGCCAGGTATTTCACTACCTTTGGGATCGGCTCACATTTTTTCCCACGGACATGGACGCGAAATATGCCGACCAACAAGCGGCTATCAGCATTGTGTAAAAAAGGAGGCTGCAGTTTCACCGAAAAGGCAAAGCAGTATTAATAATAGTTGCACTTGACGAAACTTCATGTGACCTGGAAGAATTGTTCACTGAAGTGACAGCCTTCTACGAGTATTTGCAAGACTTCATAGTAGGAAACAGTTTAATTCCACAGCCTGAATCCCCTCGCACCACCATGAGACTGGCACCTCTTAGTGGTGTAATCTTCCTTCATGTTATTCTCCTATATTTTGCTATCACTTAACATTATATATATATATATATATATATATATAGTCATATCATCAGAAGCCAACAAACAAAGACACCGAGGACAGCATCGCATGCCTAAGCAAAGACGTGGGTTCATGCCCCACCAGCGACCAATTGTTTTTTTATCCACTTTCATTTCCATTAATTTATGATTTTATTTATTTCAATTAATAAGTACATGCAATGTTCCCTATGCTGTCCTTGGTGTCTTTGTTTGTTGGCTTATGATATGACTAACAAAAAAACTCAGTGCCCTTCCACTCTCTGGAGAAGGATGACCAGTGAAGCTGTGTATATGGGCCCCTTAATGGCAAACTGCACCTCTGCCATGGGTCGGCCTGGTATTGCACTATCTTCGGGATCAGTCCACGTATGGGAGTGCACACTTAACGCCTGTGTCACTTCCTCTGCGGGTCGGCCCGGTGTTGTACTATCTTCGGGATTGGTCCACGTATGGGGAGTGCTTACTTAACACCTGCTTCACTTCCGCCGCAGGTCAGCCCGGTATTCACTATGTTCGGGATCAGCCCACGTATGGGAGTGCACACTTAACGCCTGCATCACTTCCTCCGCGAGTCGGCCCGGTGTTGTACTATCTTCGGTATTGGTCCACGTATGGGGAGTGCTTAACGCTTGTGTCAGCTGAACCACGGGTCGGCCCGGCATTGCACTGTCTTCGGGATCTTTTTCTAGATGAGGAGACGATAGGGGGGAAAGTAGCCCTTCACAGCTTCGCTGTAACAATCGGGTCTTCGGTTTTTTTCTTCTCCTTTAGATATATATATATATATATATATATATATATATATATATATATATATATATATATATATATATATATATATATATATGGGTGGAGTCCGGAAAGCTGGTCACCCCCCCTCCCCCTGGCTGGAACAATGAAAACTTTCCGCCTGTGAGTATACAGCTGATCATATTGCATATGGTCTTGAAATGTGGTGGCATCTTGAATGGAGACAATGGAGGCAGGCAGGTACATGGTTCCTTTCTTTCATAGTTTTGGACACAAACTATTCAGCGTAAATGTTAGTTTTAGACTATGTGGTCAATGCATCATGACAAGCAATCAGCAGCCATTAAAAATTGGCTCTCATTGAAACAACAGATTGTGTGAAATGCGCATAAGTGGGAACCACGGCACCGCAGTCCGAACTCAGGAAGATCTAACATTTTCTACATCAATGTAATCCTAGCTGTCTGGGAGTAGTTAGAAGTTAAAAAAATGTGCTGAGCAGTTCTGGACTTCTTTTTCAACAGCAGTGGTAAGCAAGTTAGTATGTGGATCCCATACAGAGGATGTGTACTCAAGTTTGGAAGGCACAAGGTACAATAGAAATTTTAACGACATATATGCGTAAGGTAAAAGTTGCCACATAGAAAACCAAGAGTATGGTTGGCACAGTTAGTAATGTGACTAATGTGCATTTGCCAGGAAAGGTCATTAGAAATGTGCACACCTATAGATATTTATACGTGCTCACAAAAGTAGAGGGGCTACCATTAAGGAAATAGTAAATGGTTCCAGGGGCTTCGTCACTCGTGTAACTCTCATGAATTTGCATTTATTAGTATTTAGTTTCATTAACCAAGCGTCACACCAAGAGGAAACATCAAGGTCAGACGGAAGGACAGATGCTTTGGTAGGGCTTGAAATTTTTCTCTATATGATACAATCATCTGCAGAAGGTCTCATGCATGAATTAATATTTATTGGTAGGCCATTATATAGATAAGAAAAAGAAGAGGACCCAGCATAGAACCTTGAAGAACACCACTTGTTACTGAACAGGGTTGAGATCGTGATTCTTAGCTATTACATACTGTGTTTGGTTGCTTAACAAACATTCGATTGACTTTATCATGTTGGTATCAAGGTTTAATTTGCTGAGTTTGAAATGTAGTAGCTGCTGGCACACTGTATCAAATGCTTTAGCGAAGTCAATAAATACACAGTCGACAAATAATGAGCAATCCAAGATAGAAAGTTAATCATTAGTAAATGGCAGAAGCTGAGTTTCACAAGAGTGACGTTGACGAAATCCGCACCGGTTTGGTGCAAAAAAAAAAGAAAAAGGAATTGGACTCCAAGAAATCAAAAGTGCAAACAGAATGCAGTAAATAATGTGTTCAAGTAGTTTTCAAAGAACTGAAGTCAATGAAACAGGCCTGTAACTGAGTGGTTTGCAAACATCACTAGGTTTGTGCATAGGTATCACCTTGCCCACTTTCCAGTCATCTGGTAGCATGGCTCTACAAAGACTCTGTGAAGCTATAGGACCATATTATCAATCAATAAGTCTTCATGCCTTTAAGAAGTTTGTAGTTGATTCTGTCAGCACCAGATGATCTAGCTTTGACAATTTACAGATGCCTTCCCAGTTAATCAATATGGGTTGCATAAGCACATAATTTGATTCAAGAATATCAGGAAATCTTTGTAAGTGTAATATCAATTAGGTGTGATGAGAAAGATTTGTTTAAGACACTGCAAGAATCTTCACATGTAAATATTTTTCCACACTCTAATTTTAAAACAACCTTTATTTAGATGTATTTTTATAGCATTCCAAAACCTACACGGATATTGTATTATCAAAGAAAGTATGCTTAGCGCTTTTAGGTACTAGTTTGTATTCTGAAGTGACAGACAGATAACAAGACCATTTTTTCAACATTTTGGCTGCTTTGCAACAGCGAAAGCTTCACTTTTCTTTTTTGTAGACAGCTAAAAGATAACTGAAAGCATGGAGATTCTTTAAAAAATTAAACAATGAGGTTTTACGTGCCAAAACCCCTATATGATTATGAGGCATGTCATAGTGGGGGACTCCGTAAATTTGGAACACCTGGGGTTCTTTAACGAGCACCTAAATCTAAGTACACAGGTGTTTTCGCATTTCACCCTAATCGAAATGCGGCCGCTACGGCCGGGGGAGCCTCTTTAGAACACATTATTCGACGACTAGGGATGTAGTTTCTTGTAAGGGCCTTTACACTCAATAAGATGCCACTTTGCAATACCAGAACGCTACGTAACTGCAGCAAAAATGTGTGCATAAAATATTCGAGTTTTGCATTCACTGATTCAAAATCAGCTTTATTTATTTATTTGTTTATTTGGTACATACTGCTAGCCTTAACGAAGGCTTTAGCAGGAAAGGGTACATTCATAAAAGAGAAATTACATCGTTCACACAGGGTTCAACGATAATCGTTTACAAGAGGCCTTGGCTTTGGTTTAAAAACAAGCTTACTCATACACAGGTACAGTGATATAGACAATGCACATTCTTGGTGACAATAGAACACAATGTAAAAACCACATTTCATCACTTAGCAACAAAGATATGGTCAGACAGTGTAGACAAAAAAAAATCGAGGGTCGTACAATCGACAACCTCTTGTGGTAACAGATTCCATTCTCTTATAGCTTGTGGGAAGTATGAATACCTGAAGGTGTCATTGTGAAATCTATACTCAGATAATTGTTTATTGTGCTTCGTTCTTGAAATTCCAGCATTAGAGTGTACTAAAAACTTATTTTTGTCTATTTTTAGAGCATTGCTCTGGAGAATGAACAGGAATTTTAGTCTGAGATATCTAGCACGATCGCTAATTGTTGGGAGTCCAGCTAAGCATAGAAGTTCAGTTGGGGAATCATGATGACGGTATTTATTATAAATGAATCTGGCTGCTTTTCTTTGTACGCTCTCTAACTTCGCTATGGCACATTTAGTGTATGGGAACCACCATGTGGCACCGTATTTTATAACGGAGCGAATGAGTGATGTGTACGCGAGTAGTTTGGTATTGGGTAAAGCGTATCTGAGGGACCGTTTGCGGGAAAAAAGCGCCCAGAGTGATTTTGTTGCTACATATGACACACATTTGTTTCATTTTAGATCGGAGGAAATAATGATACCAAAATGCTTGTGTTCTTCAACCCTTTGTTGTTCTCTTTGCTGAATTTGGTATGGAAAGGTTAGTGGTGCTTTCTTTCTCGTCACTGTCTTGCAGACAGTTTTTTCTGCATTTAGCGTCATCTGCTAGTCTTGACACCATTTCGCCACCTTTTTAAGTGCGTCGTTCAAAACTACCTGATTATCCTTGGTCTGTATTGCTTTATAAATAATGCAGTCATCTGCAAACATGCGTACCATTGCGTCAATGCCATTTGCTATGTCGTTGATAAAAAGAAGGAAGAGAATGAGCTTTTCTATAATCACAGACTAGTTCTTGTGTGACAATTTAAGTGACGGTTTCAGTGTGGCAGTGCAAGTATGTATGGCGTATGTTGAAAATGCATGGTGAAGTGAATTGCACAGTGATCACTTACTTCTGGTAAAACCATCAGTGATGAAACATATTCCAGAAAATTATTGACTACAAGGTATAGCATGTTTGCTAAGTAACTGCTCACGTGAGTAGGCTCTTTTACAAGGTGATAAAGGTCGGAAGTGCCACATGTGTCAATGAAAGCTGAAATCTGATGAACCTCAGCTGGCAACTGGACACATGTCATCCCATGAAATGTCGGGACAGTTAAAGTCACCGAAAAGTAAAACAGCCACTTTAGGATATCGAACTATGAGTGCATTGATGCTATCAAACAAATCCTAAGTAAATGTGGCTGAACAATTAGAGGGCCGGTAACATGCATAGAGAATAATATCTACATGATCTATCTGGATACCAACACATCAAATTTTCAGAGACAAACATGTGGCACGCTGTAAGAAATAATGTAATTGGACACTGCAATCAATGTGCCTCCTCCAGAATGACGGCTTGATGTAACACATGAAGTTAGGAGAGCAGGTATGTGGCTAACAAACCCTCATATGCTACCTAATGGCATCAAGGCTGCCAGATTCGAGACCCTCACTATGAACGAACGAAAAGAACGGAAACAGAGCAGTTTGTTTTTTGTTCATCTCGACCATATAAAGACCGCAGGCAATGAAGCCAAGGAAAGCATAGGGGTAATTACCTGTGATTGAAACTGGTGTGTAGAAAATAGTGAAGGGGAAACGACAGTGGACGAAAAGATAACTTGACACCGGTGGGGACAGAGCTCACAAGCTTTGCATTATGCAACTGTTCCATACAAAAATGGTGTTCCACACCTGCCCGCCATGACTAAGTGGTACTGGCTGACACTCCCAGGGCTAGTTCTAGTACACATAAACGCCAAAATTAGTAGACGGATCGATGGCAGTCGCACAATTGGTAGTGCATAGCATGCATTATATATAAACATGCTCTAGCAGTCTCTCAAGTGTTCACCAAGTCACGTCCTCCATCTGACGCATGGTTGACCAATGCATAGAGTTTTCTACCAATATTACTAGAGGAAACTCTGGCACTAGTGTGATCATCACAAAGGGTGATGATGGAGGACGAGCCTTAAGAGATGGCACGGATCACGGTGTGGAATGTACGCACAGCAGGGGATGGCCATAGAATCTGAGGGTTTGAACACACTGATAGTCGACGTAATAGTTCTGCGAAAACCTGCAAGTTTGAGAGAAGTAATTAATAAAGGTAAAATGACACATCCATCCATTTGTAGCAGCTGCTACAAAGGAAACCTATACGGATTCCTCGAAAGAAAGCCTCGCAGTTGAAGAAACATTTGCCCTAGTCTGGGACTCAAACCCAGGACCACCGCCTTTCCAGTACAGCTGCTCTACTATCTGAGCTAACCAGGTGGCTAGCAGACAGCAGGGTGAAGTCGAACCTATCAACAACTTAAACCAAAGGCAGGGCTAGAGTAGAGTGGCTGCCCCGGAAAGGCAGTGGTCCCGGGTTCAAGACCCAGACCAGGACGAATTTTGCTTCAACTGTGAGGCTTTTCTTTCGAGTTACCAGTATAGGTTTCCTTTGTAGCAATTGCTACGATTAGGTGAATGTCTCATTTTCCCTTTATTAAACACTGATAATAACAGGAATGACTGGATAACTAAAAAAGTTGAAATCTGAGAACAAACGATTATTTGTCAGAGGAGTCGAAGCAGATGAATATGTGATCAATTATATATGGCTCACTGAATGATTTGGTCTAGATGAGATCAGCATGGTTTTGTAGCCTGAACGCAATCACACACAGCACCAAACACATACTTGTGGCTTTTGCCTAAAGCTCCTCCTTGAGTCTTCAAGCAGCTACGTGACAGTGCAGGTGAATCATCTTCAACAAAACATATTGTTATAAATGCAACAATTCGTGATTATTGTGCATTTGTGCACAGAACCTATAGTTGCTTTGCTGTCTTTAGAAAAGTGCAAGTGCTTGGAAATTTAGGAAGATAATTCCGTAAAAATAAATAAAATAACAATAACATTTGCGGCCAAACATGAAGATAGACAAATCCACAGGTTCCAGCCATGAGGGGAAGCCCTTTGTAGTACGTAGGGCGAGCTCCACGCATGCTCCACCCAGTCATGAACATGAACTTCCCTAAGTTTCCCAAATGGATATGTTACAATAATAAAGAAAATGGCAGTTACAGCATATCATTCATCATTGGTCTATGGTCGCTAGAGTGGCATATACCTAACTGCCTCCCTGCAGTGTGCCAGGTCCCTCTGCTCCCCTTGGCAGGAACCCTCTGTGCCCAGCCTTGTGGTGAACAATAGGGAAAAAAAAGGACACTCCACAGAAGCCAAAGGGTAAAATGATATACGAATATGGAGAAGAGGCGTGTCCCCCTTGCTAGGTGACACTTGGCTGGTTGGAGCACGTGAGGAGCGAATTCTTCAGGAATGTACTGCAATGACCGCCTCCCACTAACCATATCACTCCCATGGTAGCTAGCTGAACAATCGCAGCACTAGAGAGTTCCGTTTAGTAATTTATGTATTGGACATTCTATCTTCCAAGGAACTCAAACACAACGCTAAACTTTGCTATTGCTAGCCATGCTTCACACTTCTGCTGGAACTGCCGATTTTATTTTATTGCGATTAGCAAAATATTATGAAAACCCCAGGCAAATTTTTGGCGCTGCCATGATGTTCCTTATAGAGTTCAAATGCAATAAGATATCCTATTACGTGTGGGCACGAAGCAAAGTTAAGCGTGCTATGGTGAGAAGAAAAGTTTGGGGCATGCTAAAGCTCCGCCTTTAAGAGTGGAATGCGGCAGCATTCAAAGATTTCATAATTTTTCATAATTTATTTATTAGTAAAAATACAGATAATTGCATGTGCGTAGTATACATAAGGAGGTCCCATAGTCAAAGACTGTATCGGGACCTCCTGCTAAAGACACTTATGATGTTATACAATGTTTAAAGCAACAGTAGTACAGATGAGAGCTAAGAGTAATATCAAAACATGTTTATAGCATATGAGTAATAAGAACACTTGTTAACAGCAAGACAGCATAAAAAAACGGAATAAAATTTAAAAATAAAAAAAAACTAAAAAAAAACAAGGAGAGTTTCAGTAAGTATTTATTATGAATGATTTTAGTTCTCTTTTAAATTGGTATAAATTTTTTGCATTTTTGATGATAGGTGGTAGAGTATTCCAAAGCGATATTGCAGAAAATTCCGCAGTCTGTTTACCATAGTTAGTTCGCACTTTAGGTAGAAGAAAATTATTATTGAGTGCAAATCTAGTGTGACTATGAGCTATTAGGTCACAAGGTGAGAAGCAGATTGATGGTAGTTCCTTAGTCATATATTTGTAGAATAAAGTTCCTAGATTATATCTGGTGAGTTCTGAAATGGTTAGGATGTTGTTTTCATGTAGTAGGGATTTTCCATTAGCAAAGCGTGAACTCCTTGTAATTATTCTTATGGATTGGTTCTGGATTACCTGGAGGGATGCCAAATGGGTGTTATAAGTGTTACTCCAGCATAGTATGCCGTAGTTAATATGAAAGTGAATGAATGAGTGGTATAGCGAGATTAATGTATTATGTGTAAAGAAGGGACGAGTTTTAATTAGAACGCGAATACCGTATGCTATTTTCTTTTTGATGTGAGAAATGTGATCTTTATATTTCAAGCTACAGTCAAGAGAAATCCCAAGAAAAGATGAGCATGGACTGGGAGAGATGGAGTGTGAGCCGAAAGTTAAAGGGGAGAATGCCGAATGTTGTTGATGTGAGGAAAATACAACAAATTTAGTCTTGGTGGCATTAATAGATAACAGGTTGGCATTACATCAACTTAAAACATTTTGTAGATCAGTATTTAGCTTGTTAATAAGAAGTGACATGTGTTTATCAGAGGCAAATATGGTAGTATCATCAGCGTACAGAATGCGCTTAGTAGAGGACAAACAGTTAGGTAGGTCATTGATATAAATAAAAAATAGTAGTGGTCCCAAGATGGATCCTTGAGGGACGCCAATGTTAGTGGTTTGTTCTCTGGAGTAGACATTAGACACAGACACTATCTGAACCCTGTTTGATAAGTAACTTTTTAATAGTGAGAGCGCAGGACCACGAACACCGATAGCCTCAAGCTTAGCAAAAAGGATAATATGGTTTAAGCAGTCGAATGCTTTTGTTAGATCAATGAAAACTGAACCTGCAAATAGACCATCGCCAATTATTTTTTTAATTGGTCAGTTAGATGTATGAGTGCCAAATCTGTGGAGTATCCATTACGAAAGCCAAATTGGCATGAAGAGAGAATATTAAATTTAGTGAGATATTTGGTTAGACGCAATGCGATTAATTTCTCTAGAACTTTGCCGAAAAAGGGTAAAATACAAATAGGGCGGTAGTTATGTATTAATGTACTGTCACCTTTCTTTAGAACTGGAATGACTTTACCGCGCTTAAGCTCGTTAGGAAACACACCAGTCTTGAATATCGAATTAGTAATATGAGACATGATATCAGAAATTAGGTGGGCAATCATTTTAAAGGTAGCAGGTAGAACTTCATCTATTCCAGCACTGGTGGGTTTTAGGTGACATATAACGTTATATATTTCTTCTGGCGTTGTGGGGAAAAGAAAAAATGTGTGAGGGAGACGATTAAGTTGAGTTACTTGTGAAGGAGAGGGTGTGTCATTATCAAAAAAATAGGAGCTGAAGGCGTTGGCTATTTGGTTAGGGGAGTTATACTCTGAGTTATTGTATATAATTTTTGATAGCTGTTCTGGTTTAGAATTCCTGTTTAGAAAGGAGTTGACGATGTTCCATTTCAATTTGCTGTTATTGCCGGCTTGTAAGATTTTTTGTTCAAGATATAATCGTTTTGCCACTTTTAACTGGTTGTTTATAGAGTTACATAACCTTTTATATCGGGCAATTAATTTGTTATTAAAAGGCTGGTTTTTAGTTTTTTTGTACAGGTTATCGCGTTTACGCGAAGCTGCTAATAACTTTTTAGACATCCATGGATTGTGAGAGAATGCAATGGTTTTTTTACATTTCCTTTTACAAGTGAATTTATGAATAAGTGATATAATTACAGTAAGAAATTTTGAAAATGCTTTCTGAGGATCATTAAAAGTTTTTATTTCAGACCAGTCTATATTAGCAATGGCAGTTATGAAGCTCTCTTTGTCCAGAACATATTTAGAGTGTGGAAGAGGGCAAAGACTCGAGTTATATTTAAAACGTAGAAGCAGTGGGTAATGATCTGTTATGTCAATATCAAGAACTTTCACCTCTGGTGAAGTTATTAAGTTAGAGAGGGCGTGATCAATCAGCGTCCCTGTGCCATTAGGAACCTGTCGTGTAGGAACATCAATTAAGCATTCATATCCGTAGCTTGTCGTAGACTGGTGTAAGAAATAACTGTTGGTGATGTGTCATTGAGTAGGTTAATGTTGATATCACCCATTATAATGACATTTTTATTTTCCAGTGAAAGGGTATGTAAAGTATGATCAAGATTACAAAAAAAGTCGTCGACTGATGATGAAGGCGAACGATAAATGCATCCAAATATGAAATCTCTGTTATCATTAGAGGGAGAACAATTAACTATTTCAATCCAGACAGATTCACAATTAGTGATGGGTAAATGTAGATCTTGTCGTCTGCGATAAGTAAGATCAGGAGAGATATATATTGCCGCACCACCATGACTGCTAGTTAATCTGTTACAATATTCTGAATTGTAGTTAAGGAAGCAATAAAGATTTTTGTCATCGTCTGACAACTAAGTTTCAGTCAAGGCAATTAATGAGAATGAGCTAGAAGATGAAAAAAGGAAATGATTAATCTCCTCAAAGTGTTTGCGAAGACTTCTAGCATTAAAATGAATGACGGAATGAAATCCACTTATGAAAGAGTTAACTTGATTAGGTTCCAGGAAAGAGGCCATGATAAGCGGTGAGACAATGAACACAGGTTGCTATAGTATTAGTCTATTCTAGTCAAGTCGGAATGATCACGGATTCGCAGAACTCTGCTGTTAGTAGTCTTTCTAGCCTTGATTTGACAGTTGTCAGTCCAAAGAAACATCCACTTCTTTTCTTTCTTCAGTGTTAGGGCTTTGGAAAACAGGGCCTTGTTACATGGGGTCAGATGATCGTTTACGAAGATAGGTGCGTTAGAAATGCTAGAGAAGCCTAGATCACTGACACAAAGCTTGGCCGTACGTGCTTTACTGATGAAGTCAGATTTTTTAGTTCGAGAGCAGAAATGAGCAATGATGTTTTTTTTGTCAGTAGACTGTGTGGGCATGCGATGAACAATGTCTAGATCATGAGGCGATATGGAACATCTAGCCCTAGCATTTCCATGATTGCGACGCAGTCCTCTCCTTGGGAACAGGGAACGCCCTTGATCTCAACATTGCTAAGGCATGAATATTGCTCAAGTTCTTCTACCTTGCGAGTGAGTGAAGAGTTTTGAGATTTTAGTTCTTTATTCTCATTTACCAATGAGGTATTTTGGCCACATAAGTCCTCGACAAGTTGATTCAAGTGTTGTGCACTTGATTGAAGGGACTCAACTTCCTTCTTTAACTCCGCAACATCAATGCCGGAGTCTTTCATTTTTAGCAAGAATCTGCCGAACACCTTATCAGAGGTGTCTTTAGCTAAACTGTTAATTTTAGCCTCTAGATCCTCGATTTTTTTTTTAGAGTTCAGCATTAGTTGGCATCGTATAAAAATAAAATACAAACTCGAACACAAGCAGGAGGAGAACACAGTTGGTGGCAGCAGTGGCAGTGGTATGGAAAAAGAAAAGAAAAAGAAAATAAGAGTTGGTAAGAATACCTGCGTAAACGATGAACTTTTTAAAGATGTGGCTCATGCAATGCCACTGCTGCCAGTGAAGGGTGGGCGTCGGTGCGTGCTATTTAAAGGGAAGGTGCTCCGGGCAGCGACCTCCAGTGGTAGTCTTGTTGATGATGTCAGCAGGCCACGATGAATCCATGCAGTCGCAGCTTCACCATGTGGCGATGATTCAGTGTCCGGTAGGGCAGTACGTCGATGTGTCACCACGAAGATCGCCGTTTGAGACAGAGGGGGATGGGTGAAAAGTGTCCGGTCAGGGTATCTGCGTAAACGATGAACTTTTTAAAGATGTGGCTCATGCAATGCCACTGCTGCCAGTGAAGGGTGGGCGTCGGTGCGTGCTATTTAAAGGGAAGGTGCTCCGGGCAGCGACCTCCAGTGGTAGTCTTGTTGATGATCAGCAGGCCACGATGAATCCACGCAGTCGCAGCTTTACCACGTGGCGATGATTCAGCGTCCGGTAGGGCAGTACGTCAGTGTGTCACCACGAAGATCGCCGTTTGAGACAGAGGGGGATGGGTGAAAAGTGTCCGCTCAGGGTATCTGCGTAAACGATAAACTTTTTAGAGATGTGGCTCATGCAATGCCACTGCTGCCAGTGATCTTTGACTGCTTCTCATGCTTCCCGGCTATTGCAGCTTAACCAACCGTAATGTTTACTGGAAAAGGCAAGCTTTCTGGTAGAAACACGGCCTCTTGCGTGGGCCACGATGCAGAGGAGGAGAGTGCCATCTGGAGCTGTTGCAAAGAACCTTATGGCCTGAGATTTGTGAAAGGTGTTTGTGTTTCAAGTTTCCATGTAAGAAAATTATGTTTTCTCATATCTTCAAATTACAATCTGACGCTATCATGTCTGTAGGTTGTGTGTAAGTTGTACTTTATGATTTTTCTGACATATTTTACCTTGAGAAATTCGATTAGTTCAGTAACTTGCTTGCGCTACATGGAGGGCCTGCGTGCTTCGAAATCATTTTTGCCGAAACGACAGTCGATGCTGGATGCGGGACGCCGATGTTGGATTTTCTGCCACATGGGGCCCTTAATGCTATCATGTTAATAGTGGCTTGATGAGGGCCATCTTCCTACGTGCCCAATATTGGAGAAATGCATGTGCAAGTGATAGGATGAGAGGGGGTTCAGTAACATGATGACATGCCTCTTTCTCTAGCAGGACTGTAGCTGCACATGGCTGTCCGTATATGAAGCCCAGGCACCATATATTACTATAGGTAATCTGTGGAAGGTGCACAGTTTGAGCGAGTGGAGACACACTGCTTGCCTTCATGCACGCTGTCTACCCATGCGTCTATTCTTGTAGCTCGCATAATCTCAAGTTTTGGAGACGAGCTCTAGGTGAAGCAATATGGCAGCACAAAGTGTTCACTTCCCGCTGCTGGCACTGTTCATCAGGCCAGCATTGTTACAGCAAACGTTCGTGGTCATTCACTGGCATCTGTTCATATTTGTATGTGTGTGCACAACACCATGCTTGTCAATTTGATAAGTAAGCAAATGTTTACTGCCATTTGTACGGCCAATGAGTTTAGGAACCCTACTTTATGTGGTTGTCTAATAATTTGCTCACTATAAATGCTTTGCCTTTCAGGCAAAAATGACTGTTTTGAATGGTCCTCAAAATCCTAGGGAAAATATTTGCAAGTCTCAGAGTACCCTAAGTAATTTACTGTGCCAGTAAAGAATAAAAAAGATAAGAAAAAAAGAGAACAGTCCATTTGGGTTTTCCAAAGGGACCAAATTGGTTCCAATTGGACCTCCATAATGATGTCCAATTGGTTCCACTTGGACATCATTGGGGTTCAGCGTGCCAACTGAAAGTCACTGGATGAGTAATCCTGTGAAAGAACAAAATTGTTGATAACAATAGCATAATTATAATGTGAATATTCAAATAAAGGATCTCTGTATTTTGGTGTGATCAATGAAGAGAAGTAGTTAGCTTTTTGTAAAGTGAAAAATCTGTGTTCACAACTTTCTCTTGAACTGCTGGACCAACTTAGTCAAACGAATTTTGCTTACATATATATCACATGGCTTGTATCTCATAGTAAAGTGCTGAATGGTGTGATGTCACTGAAGAAAATTGCCATAGTGTGTTCAAGCATGAGCAAGTTGCTCGAAAGGAGTTTCAATTATATTAATGCCATATCAGTTTTAAGATCGAACTAAGTTATTTAAATGTGTAAGCTTTTCTATGCATACCCCAATGAGGAAACGAATCCATCTGTCATGTAAGATGAATCATGTAAGATGAAAGAAGAACTTAATGTATAAAACAAAACAAATTCAAAAGGAAAAAAACATTAGCAGTGGTGAGTTTCAAACCTACGACCCTGCACTCAGAAGTCAAGTCTTACCCATGGGTTAGCGGATGTATTTTTAAATGGGGCTAAACACCTACGCTTGTACAAGGTGAATATAGCTGAACCACACAAATGTTTTGTGCCGGCGGTACAAACCAAATGTCAAAGGAGAACAGTTTCTATGAAGGCTTTGTTGAAAGATTTGGTGATGGTGGAATAAAAGCAATGTCTAGGACCACATGTAGAGCCGATTTGCAGCATTGTAGATATCAGGATAATCCTGACTGCGAAAATTTAATGTTGAACACGCCACATGCTCAATGCATTTCGGTCGTCATGAAATGCGCCTTCCACTGGGGCGCTCCTTCACCAATCGAAATGCCACTGTCTCTGAGGGCTCATGCACTTTACATTGCGCAAAACAGAGTTAAGCAGTCAATGAGTTGATAAAGATTATAAGGAGTGATAAGGGGTTATACGAGTCTCATCATGGTTGATAATTGTTCGATGCAGATGGAGAAGTTGCTAAGGAGCAATAAGCGCTTATAATGGTCAGAGCAATTTTGATAAGGTGAAAAAGCACAGATAAGGGTCAGTTCGGGACGGATCAAGTCCGATGTTGATAAGGATTGGTTGGATTGTGATAAGGTTGATACCAACTGATAAGGTTTGATCAGGGTCAGATCTAATCTGATAAGGTTCATAACGACCGATAAGGGTTTATACTGGTCGAATCAAGTTTGACAACCTTGATACTAACACAGGGCTGCGTGGAAATGAGCAAGTGCCACAATGCTTACATGTACTTAGACAACCGCCAGAGGAGTTACTGCAAGAAATTTTTTTTCGCATGTATATCCCAAATAGTCCAACTGATAGACCGATTGAAAATCTCAATGTTTATTTTTTTTTTACTGGGATTGCTTTGAGGCACTGTGTGCATAATTGTACACACCAAGATAGCACATAAAGAGCAAGAGCACTGATGAACATAATTATGTTTGAAACATGTCGCATACACCTTGAGACACTTCCGATTAAACCTATGCTGCAACTTTGAGTAATATGTGTAGTGTTCTAGTAAAACGTTCAAGTTGGAAGGCAAATGGTAGGATGTTTGTTCTCTAAGTCATGTTGCCATGTAGCGGCTTCACTTTTGTTTTTCAATATGTTCTTACATTAAGCATATTACAGCAAAGCTTTTTACCTCTAGCCCCTGTATGCATCCCCTGCATGCGACCCCAAGGGGGTGGAGGTGTATCCTGGGCGGTTTCCGTCCATATCTGGAACATGGCACGTGGACAGGAATGGCATCCCCCGCATGATTTCCCAGGGGAGGTACTCTGAGCGGCTTACGTCCATATCGGGGACATGGCGTGTGGACACGGATGGAGACGGGTAGGGGAGAGGGGAAAGAGTGTGGCGACAGCATTGCTGCAATGGAGACGGGTAGGGGATAGGGGGAATGAGTGTGGCAAAGGCACCTGTACACGTGGCATGCACTTCTGTGGTTACAATGCCACGCACGTCGAAGGTGCTGGTGCAGCTGCAGCAGCAGTTGTGGCAGATGCATGGGAGATGCGGTGACTGTGGCAGCACTTGTGTCGGCATAGTGTAGTGCCGTATAAAAAAAAATTTACGATTTCACAATGTATGCAGCTCATATATGCAACCCACGTGTGCAGCCTAAAAATAGCTTCGCTGGTAATCCATCTCCATATGAATATTGCGGCCCCACTACATCTTTTTCACTATATGTCTGGATAGTTTGGTGCTTTCCAACTGTATTTTTTAATAGACATGCAATGAAACACAAAAAAACAGACAGAAATGAAATTTCTGATGTTCCTGCAGAAAGTTTTTGCATGGGGTGTACTCTTTGTAAACTTGACAAAATTCTGAATAATTACGAATTATCAGTTTGTACTGCAGCTGTATGCTTTTAACGATTCTGAAGAAGTAAGAAATGTGGAGAATCTAAATTTTCAGTTGACAGAAGTAACTGGCACCTGTATGTGCTATTCAGTCAAACCCTGTTATAACAAACCTTGGTACAGTAAATACTCGAAATGCAGAACTTATTTAGCAATATCAAAGCAAAGCAAATCCTTAAAGGAACTTCACATTATATACATCCAACTTCAAGCCCCTCAAGCCCGTGCAATAAAAGCGCCTGCAGTGGCTTTCTTTTTTCTTCCTTTGTGCATATGCTTTCAGAGCATGTATTTTTAAAATCATGCAACAGAGCATGCTTGACAGCATGTTTGTACCTAACCAGGTAGCACGCAATACACTGCATAATGTGATAGGGAGCTACAGATGCCACTGGTTTGCAGTCTTTAAGTTTGTTGCTGCGAAATTCAGGTCTCCATGGGGTTTCAGCACCATACGTGCAGTTTGTTCTATCATCTACAACGAACTTATCAGTAAGCATTCATAAATGTTCATTATAGCTAACTGTGGATATATCAAACCACTTATATTAAATAACTTCAGAGCGTGAAACATCATTATAAGTGGGTTTATCTGTAACAGCTTTTCTGCAAACTGTTTTTGGTTCGATTTCCCATGAGATGTAGGTGTCATAATGCAGGAGGTGGTCGGTCAGATGGGATCGGAAGATCATGACATTTTGGCACTCATTCCAGCTTGCTCGCTTGTTTTCAATGCTGCTACTTGTTTCGTGGTCTCATGTAGCAGAACAGAAGATGTCCGTGCAAGCTCGAACGAATGCTAAAAAGTCCCGCATGATCACCTTCTGCATTATTAAACCTACATCCCCCGAGAAATACCTGCCGTGGTTGCTCAGTGGCTATAGTGTCGGGCTGCTGAGCACGAGGTCGCGGGATTGAATCCCGGCCCCGGCAGCTGCATTTCGATGGGGGCGAAATGCGAAAACACTCGTGTATTTAGATTTAGGTGCATATTAAAGAACCCCAGGTGGTCCAAATTTCCGCAGTCCCCCACTATGGCGTGCCTCATAACCAGAAAGTGGTTTTGGCATGTAAAACCCCATAATTTAGTGTTCTTTTCCCCCTGAGAAATGAAAGCAGCCATTGCTCTTGTGATGGGAGCATGACCAGGATACGCTCTATAACAAACGAAGAATCTAACTACGTTATGGCACTTATATGTGCACACAAGAAAAAAACAGCAATATACACGCATTGCATGTATCTCGTGTGCATCAAGATCTCTCACAGGAAGATAAAACCAAAAATAGTAACTTCAGTGCTTGCTATTGCAATACTGCAGGCTGGCATTGTGCATAAAGTTATGTGAAGCATATTATAAGCTTCTACAATTTCACATGCAAAATGGCCACAGTGACTGAAAATAATTTTAATGTTTGCAAATTCCGTGCTGCATCTCTTGCCAGAATCAGCACACAGACTCATGAAAATGAATGCGCAAAAAATTTGTTTTTGTTTGCATATGTAGTGCCCTTCCACAATGAAGTTTTCATTTGCTGCAGCACCTAGGTTGTTGTCTTTCCTCGTGTCTCCTAATCATGCACCCACCATGGAAGCATAACAACATTTCAATCTTGCTAAAGCCATGGCACACACTAAAGTGCCATGCTAACTCCACAAACCAATTCACACAAAATGTACAAAGCTACAACCAGGCATAGTACACAATGCAGTTGTGTAAAACATCTATTTAAAAAAAAGTCGCAATGTTGCCCGAAAGGCAAAGCAACGAGTGCGATAGCAAATTAGTAGATAGCTATACAAAGTAAGGATAGTTATTTTATCAGCCGTATAAACTTGTAAACATTTGCTTACTAGCTAAATTAACAATGATAGAACGTGCAAGCAAGACTGAATGAGGTCGTAGAAAGAAACAGATACACAGACACAGTGCGGTGTCAGTCTGCGTGTTTCTTTTCTACATCCTCGTTCTGTCGTGCTTAAACATTCTATCATGGATTCAAGCCAACTAGCCCACCAACATGTTTTAACTAAATTAACAAGCACGATGTCGCACGTGCACAGGTAAACATGAACACATCTTGTTCGATGAGAGTGGAAACTCAACAGTCAAAATGCTGGAATGAGGAATCGCGGCAGCAGCAGCGAGTAATTGACTTTGGTGCATCTCTTGCTTCAACGTGAATAAAACATCAAAAACACAGGGCATACGAAGCTACCGGCTCTATGCACACTCTGCAAAAATCGCCGATTGCTTTGAAGATGAGGCCCACACAGGCGTGCACTTTGGCCATGTTGCAGATCACTTTCAAGATATAGCGGCTGCACGGCCGCCATATCTTCTCCTTTCCCTCGGGCACGCGAAAGGAGAGGTTGTACTTCCGGCCCACCTTGCTCTCTCGCACTCGAGAGATTGAGTCGTGTTCGCCGGCTCAACCTCGCATGCTTTCACTCGCACATACAGCTTACGGCGACAATTTTATCGCCCTTGGACTTTATATGGAACCTCACGGCGACAGCAGAAATGCACCTGGAGCATGCATATAATTGCTACTACAATAAAAAAATTTATGCAAGAAGGGCAACACACTTTTATTATTCTTCACGAGTAGGCATCATACATGAGCACTTCAGCAATTTTAACGCTGCAGTACCTTCTTCAACACATTCTGTTGGGGAACTTGTTTACAGCACCACAGGGTGCCTTTTCTAAGCATGCACAAGATTTTCTTAGGATCAAGTCATCAATCACTATGTATTCGTGTACTGAGAGGCAATCTACTGAGTATGTTGCGAGATCCAGAATGCAATGGGCCATGAAGGAAGATTTTCGTTATACTACACTTGCCTTAATCACAGAGGTCATTAGCGCAATTAAAAAATGTGTTATTACCACTTGGAAACAGTGAAAAACAAACAAACAAACGAAACTAGTAAACAAAAATAAAGAGCACCCCTTTTTACAGCCACACAAAAATGCTAAAGCCGAAGGTAGGGCACCGATGATACCAGCCACAGCAAAGACAAATGAAGTACTTGGCACAGCAGACTGTTGGCAGTAGTGCTTGCATGTCCGAGCAGCAAATCTTGGCACAGGACAACCATGCTGGCTGGTGGGCGTTAAATTGTGACAAAAATCCAGCCCACTTCTGAAGCTGGGATCTTCCGTCCAAGGAATGTTAGTGAATTGACTCTTATGTGAAATGCAGTAGTGGTTATTCTGCACTGGACAAACTAGCGTCTCAGACTTTTGAGTGCCATCGTGGCCAGCACCGAGCAGCTCCCTCATCAAACTGCTTACTGCAAGCGCCTGGCCCGAGGCGTTCACTGCACTTATGGTGTAGTATGTAAATTGCATGCAGATGTAAAGGCAGTGAACAAGTGAGACGACGAGTGATGGACATACACTAGCTCTGGCTCCAACAGGTCAGACACTGAATCGCATGGCTATCAAGGCCGACAGGTGAGCGAAGGTGGGGCAAGCGTGGTGCGGCCTGCAGGGCGGCCTCGTGATGTCAGCAGGATGGGTTCACGACAGTGGTGCTCCACAAGCTGCGCGAGCGAGTCAAAGCTGCGCTCGCGCGGCTTCTCACTGCCCAGTGCCAGGCGCCCATCAGCACGCCGCCGCACCCGCAGATGAAACGGCCGGCCACCAAAGCGCAGGCTGAGGGCAAACGGTGCCTCCCCACGGCTTGGTCGCACCACAAAGCTGCCATCACGGGCACCTGACAGGAGGCGCTCGGCATCGGCACGCTCCACGTGCACCAGCCACGGTGGGTCCCCACCAGGATCCTCCTGCTGCTGCGTAGGCGATGGTGCAGTTGTGTACTGGCAAAACAATGTCTTTGATGCGTGGCTGCTGACAGCTGCACGTATCTCCCCTAGCTTTAAACTGAACTTTCATAGACACTTTATATAATTGCAAACCTAGCCTTCTGGCAAGGAAGCATGTCCAACTAATGGCGCTACAGTCATTTTTGCAAATAGAGAGCACAAGCACATTTCGCTTGTACTACTATGACATAGAAAATATAGATGTGGCTCCTACGATAACACCAAGCAAAAGAGACAAGACCCAGCATATAGGCTCACCTGTACGGGCGGCACCGGAGGCAGTGGACGGCTCAGGGTAGCACCTGGGAGCAGAAAGTGTTTGAGACAATGATATGGTTGTTCAGTTATTCTTAGTTTATCACAGCAACTAGGAGTAAGGGGGCCAATATGGTTAAACCATACCTGCCTACCTGTCAACATTAAAATCAGTGAAGATTCCGCAAACATGACAAAGGCTGAGAGAGGGTAGGACAGCACACACTTTTTTAATATGTTTGCTATCAGCACACAGCTTTTGGGGGACAAATATGTGCATTAATAATGATGATTTACCTTTAGACGAAGCACAGAAGCAGCATCAGACTTGGGATGACTGACAAGCAACCTACTGTTTTTGCATCTTAGCGACGCTTTCAGATGCTTTGTTATGGCTGATGTTGCCTGCTTGAGGAACTTGTCCGACTAAACTTGCTAAAAGCAAGCATCGCGATGCAGGTGCATCGCTGTGCAAGGGCATTTTGGTTTGACCACTTGCATGCAAAAATGAGACCATGCGTACACTATGCACATTGACCATGCAGAAAATACTTCACTTTGTCACCAGTCAGCGTTGCTAGGCTGCTGTATGGTTCAATTGCAATATAAAGAAATCCTAATATAAATGTTGAAGCATGAAATGCTCTTAGTTCCCATTGTCGGCGATCTTCAAGTGACCTTGAGCCAAAATCCAGAGCCGTTATCCAGCCACTCAAACGAGAACATCCGGGCAAGTTGCAAGAACAAAACGAGATCATCCGGGCAACCAGTCAAAACTTAAAAAATGCGGTCGCTGACCCCCAACCCTTTGCACACGACTGCATTACATACACTAGTTACTGCCCAAACAAGTTAAGAAAAATATTGCTTTTGAGTTCTTCTTAACGTTTATTCACAATATCACTCAAGCTGTAACTTCTAGTACGCTGAAGTTTGGCCATTTTCAACAGCGACGGTCAAAAGGCAGATACAGGGTGCTATACACTTTCTTGTCATCTTTTGGTGCTGAGCGCTGAATGTTAGTGGTCTGCAAGTCCCGCAGTGCGGATTTTACATCGCCTCAAGAGATGGTGCCACGCTGCGTGGTGCCTCCTTCAGGCACTTCTATCCGCCACGGTGGCTTAGCAGTTATGGTGTTGCGCTGCTAAGCATGAGGTTGCAGGATGAAATCCCGGCCGTGGCGGCAGCATTTCGATAGAGGCAAAATGCAAAAATGCCCAGGCCCCATGCACTGGCGGCACGTTAAAAGGTCCCCTTCTTTTCAAAATTAATCCGGAGTCCTCCATAATAAAATTGTGGTTTTGGCACGTAAAACCACAGAATCAAATTAATTCTTTTTCTAGCCGGGCAGTGCGCTCTGTCTTCCTGGCGTCTTTTGCGGCCTGTTATACTGCACTCAGTCATTTTTCTTCTTCCACCTGGGCAGCATCCATATAGACCAGTGCACAGCATGGCGTGGTGCAGTGTGGTGTGCCATTACGAACATGCACTACAGCCATTTTAAGATTGTGGCTAGCACCATTTCCAACCAATCTGCTTCGCTGGGTGCCATTTCATGCTTACATCTACTCTCGATTATGGGAGAGACAGCAAATTTTACGACACCAAATGTGCTAAAATCTTGCCAGCTTGCTATGGGATGCATACGGTAACATGCAGTGCATAATTCAAGCTGTGTTAAAAATTTGGTGAGATGTCTGCCTGCTGCCAAATTTAGAGCTAACTGGGTAGAAACCAAGGTTGATGAATTCAAGTAATACTGGTTCTCACTTTCATTGACTTGCAATGTCAATCACCATTTCCTGACCTGGTGGGTGTCCATTCGGAATTGCTTTTGATGTTTGCATCACTCCTTCTTGCCATTAGCTGACGTCTCTTTGTTTGCCTTCTTTGATGCACAAAAAAAAAGTATTCATAGAGTGCACAATGGAAATCAGTGTTGTGCTTTTTTAATGTGTATCAAATGCCTCTGGTTAGGTTCCCTGTTGAACAAAATATTCTTTTTCGCAGACTTGCAGTTATTCACTAGGATATTGCTGAACACAGCTTACAGGCTTAAACTATATGTGAACAAGTGGCCCATTTTATGTTTACCTCCGACACTTGTCACACTGATGCTGAAAGCCTTATGCTAACAGTGGGTACTGCTATGTTCAAGGGACAACAAAGCATCACTGTGCAATGAACATATTTTGCATCTACTTGACGGGAACTCCAGAACAGCAGAATACAGCAATGAAAGCTCTTGCCACACAATCCAGCGCTGTTCCTTGTGTTTACTCAGCCATTTGTCATTAAGGCAGAACCTTTAGAGGCAGTTTTTAGAAATGGTTTTAGGTGCAAAAAATAAGACATGGACAACAGAATAAAAGACATGGACAGGTGCACACTTGCAACTGATTTTTATTTTCCTCGATGCTTCACTTATATACCCTCAGGCATGCGAACAGGAACACACATGGGTGAGGTAACATGACATAGAAACCAAACCTAACCACATCCTATCAACCAGGAAACTAAACTCATTCTCGTGAAGAGACTGACGGAACGCTGATACACTGGTCACCAAACTTTCTGATATACATTGCCTCTGCTAGTTCCCATGCCACCGTATCCTTACTTTTTCCTAATATGCATGTGTTTTCCAGCAAAGGTTCACAGGTGCACACTTTGCAGTGATACGGCAAATGCGAGCCAGTCCCATTCTTGATTGATGGAGCATACTCTCGCAGGCAGTCATTTCTACAACGCTCAGTTTGGCTGATGTATACCTTGCCGCAGTCTAAAGGAATCGTATACATGACGCCAGCGGAACATTTCTTTCAAAAAAGAAAGAAACTACATTGTTTTTTTACACACTCGGCCCTTTTTACGGAAGACAGGCACACAAAAATGCGAGAAATTCTCCCAGGAGCCGAAAACACTACCAGTACATCGTATCTAGAAGCTGCATTCTTTAACAAATAAGCAACTTTGCGTATATACAGAATGACAACAGGATGCGTTTTTCGTTTTTTTTCTCATTCTCCTGAAGCACTGGTAGGCTGACGCCAAAATTTCTTCAACAAAGCTTCGTTCGCTGAAACTAACAAAGAAGCAGGGAAGCCTGCCGAGCCAAGTCTAGACTCCTACACATTAAAGCTTTCCTGAATGACATGGGGGCAAGACCTAGTTAAAGCCAACTGTAAGCTAGTACTGACAATAGTTCGCTTTACTGTTTTCGAATGGGCAGAATGAAACGGCAAAAATTCTTCCTGTGCGCGGGGGTGGTACATCCAACGGTTTTCATGAAGGGTGAGAGAAAGGCCTAAAAATTGCAGCTTGTCAAAAGTAGAAAGCTCATCGGTAAAGTTGAGCCCTTGTCCAAGCACTTTAAAAGTGTCTAATACGTCCTTAACAGTCCTGCTTAATAGTCCTGTTTATTCAAAACAATCAAAAAGTCATCTACATACCTAAAGATCTGTAAAACCTTGTCCTTTAACAAAGCAGTTTCCAAGTCGTGGTCAATGTTCGCAAAAAAAATGTTGCATAACACAGGCACCACACATGACCCAGCTCATCTTCAAAAGAAATGAATGTTGCCCCAAGATAAAACTCCAAAAGAGCTAAAAAGCTTTCTACCCCGCGGTCATGTATTGAAAAAAATGGGGACACGTCCTTTCAGAACAAGGCTGATGTTTCAGTAGAAAGCTTTTTAGCCTTCCATATAGAAAGAGAGAGAGACAGGTTGTACACCACACAAAGAGAAACTCTTAGCAGACCTCGCAAAAGAATGCTTTAACAACGAGGATGCACATTCTGCAGCCACTTCACATCAAATTATACTGTAATGCTTACGCTATATTTAAAAATGATTATATTAAAGGAAACTACAATTTCATTTACGAATTGAGGCCTTTATATAATGTATGTCAATGACCTGACTGGTACATGACTTAGAAAAACGTACAGCGCTAAAAATGGAGTCATACAAAAACAAGACAGCGCACTATCATGTGTCTTTTCATTTGCAGGCCAGACTTGTTGCAACCCAGGTAACAGTGGAGATCACCGTTGTTTTCCAGCCAGGCCTTCTAGTGAGTGGTACGGTCACGGCTACATATGGGAGAGGGCGGGCACTATTTGGCAAGTTTTATATCACTCAATCGCGCTTTCGGCATTGTGGGCATGCTATGTTATTCTAGATTTTAAAATAAGGGAACGAAGCTTTGCTCTAGAACATCAACAGCATCATATGATGCAGGTTTCACTGACTTTTGATGACCTGCTGTCCGACTTGTTCGAAGAGATGTTTAGAAGTAACTTGATCGTGGTTCTTCAGTCATCACATGACACATATTGTTATTTGATCACACTCTGAAACTGATGTGGCAAACAGTTCGATGCAGTGGCTGCTTCCTGTTTGGAAACCTTCGTGAAAATTGCGGCATCTGTTGTTCGCAGTAAAATAAGGGCCAGTACCTTCAAGAGATTTGAAAGCTTCGTGTCTCCCGACACCCGTCTATTCTGAAAATTGCCAAGACGTTTAGTTAGGATGGGCTCTCCGCAGCAAGCAGCACATGCAATGATGTGGTAGGTGAGCCTCAGCTAGGCGACTGGCCACGGCTGTCTGGTGTTGAGCGATTGGGCAGTGATGAGACGCTCTCCTTATGCCCACAATTATCCGCCAACTTCATTCTTGACGCCTCTTATGTACGTGCCGCCCTCCCCACCTCGTATCCACCACTCCACTCCCCTTCTTATTCTTTTCTGTTAGTCACTGTCACACTCTTCAACATTCACCAGTTGGTTAAACGGCAGCTGCTAACATTCCCATGTTTCTGTTTCTGTGTGAACTTCGAGGCCGTCCTCCTACCTGCCCTCCCACTATGTTGTGGTGGTTTTTTAGCTTCCCTGGCCCAGCACCCCTATCCTTGATATATTTTGCCGTGCACAAATCAGAATTTTGTAAAAGGTTTCCTTATATCGGGGGTGGTTCAGAGCGTGCATACATGGAAGGAGCGTGGCAGAGAAGTAAGAAGACGCTAGAAATTTATTTGGACCTTTGAACTTGTCGAATGTGCACAATGCCCTCTGGAGCTCCCTGGGCATCGATCGCCACATTAGCCTCTTGACATCTGTAATTATCCGTGACCGCCTGTAAAAACCACTGCAGAAATTGCAGCGCTTATCTTTCTACTATACCCACGTCCTGAAGGAAGCTAGATAGAATGGTAGAGAGGAGGATGGCAAAGAGGCAGAGAATAGGTAGAACTGATGCAGTAGTGAAATAAGTGAATAACAGCCTTGCCACTCTTCGCTCGTGTTTCCCATACAAGAAAGGAGGGTGAGGAGATATGGAAAGGGTGACGTGAGAAGGCAAGGAAACGCTACTACTCTAGACACAAAAGTGGTTGCAGGAAGTTGGATAAATGGAAGATCTAGGTACGGTGACATAACCTTCTCCTACCCCTTCAGACTGCCACTAGTCCTCGCCTTGCGTTCACATTCAAGCTTTCCCCTTCATCCATGTTGCCCTTTTGGAGCCCCCCTCCTAAATCTTTCTGTTCCTTGGGAAAGGGGGAAGGAGTCGCAGGGGGAATAATCAGAAAATAGGGGGGGGGGGTTAGACCCCCCTCAACCACCCCCTGGCTACGCCAATGGTATACGGATATGCAGCACTTGAAGTCACAAATGGGCAAGATGAATTACAGCGTCCCACATGGGTCTATGCTTGGGCCACTTCTATTCTTATTTTATATAAATGACATTGAAAATGTACCTCTAATACCAGATATTATATTATAGACCATTTCATCGGGCGAGGAGGATACGGCGCGCGGAGAGCCTTTCCTCCTCTCTGGCTTGGGCGATCCGGCGCGGCGCTGCTTGAAAGTATTGCTGTCGCGTGCTGCGGAACGATTTCGAGATGTTTTAGATCTTACTTTGTGAAATTTACGCCATGTTCGTTCATATAAGGTCATCAGGGAAGCCTTTCGGTGCATCGGTAACTACTGTAGGCAGAAATATGTCTTGTGGGCGCAAGAATGTGACGCGCATAATCAACCGCGGTGTACGCGCATATCAGTCGCGGTGCGTGTATGCGTTGTTTACTATATTGCTTATATCGATTTTAATTCAACAAAGAAAACCGGCGTATCTGTATTAGCAGCATTAAATGGTAAATCAGCTCACTGTCTGATCGATTGGCGTAGGGAGTAAAGCATAAAACATAAGAGCGCATGCTCATGCACGGCCAACCTAAGGCAACCACGAAACGTCTAAGCGGCAGGCACCATCAAATATTTGTGATACACTGGCATCGTTCTCACGCATTTCAAGTGTAGTATGCTTGAAATTACCATATGTCTACACTAGCCTTGCTGCATGAGGCCCGTGGCGCTGCTCAACACAGCGATCACTGCGGTTGGTGAGCCAGCACGATACATATATAAGCTGTGTGCTTCGGCATTGCCTTTTTGGCCTGTATACAGCCATAATATATGAGAGGGTTCACATAAAAAGAATGCGATGGCTATTTTTGAGCGCAAAATTTCCGTAATACGTGTGAGTACGTCGTAGAGAACTGAACGAACACAACCGAAAAAAAAAATCGGTTAGCATCCTCTTTCTCTAAAAAGCAAGAGAAAACGGGCTAACGTCTCACAACGTTTATAAATATATAACCGCTGATACCGTATGCTTGGACCATGCGCTATATAGAACAAAGATATCTGTAATCCAGCACCTACTACTGCTTAGGACGCTCGCGCAGTTCGTAAACGGTCGCTTTGCTGGACAAGCTTAATTCAGACTGTATAAGGTATGCTGCTATTACTAGCCAAAACTATTTTATTCATGGGTGGAAACCTCATCCATCCAACCAAGTAGTCACGCAATGTAACCTGCAGCGAATAGTTTGAATGCTGTCAAAGTATAATAGCACAGCTCCTATCGTAGCAGAACGGTACCCACGCTGTTACGATCGTCGCGTATGTTTCATGGCTCCTAAACCGCAGCTTAGAAATAGAGGATAATACTGTAATAAGGTCACATTACTGATTGGAACATTCGGAAATACACAATTGATCTCCGAGGCTGATTGTAGGCTCAAGTATGCGCGCACACATCGCGCTGCGTGTTCCGTCCACCTCAACACCAGCAGAAATTCCGGCCATGACGGCTTAAACCACTTCAGCAAGTCTCACAGAACCGTTTACCGTGTAGAAGACGCGCCTCATACTAAACAGACCGCACGACCGCGAAAACAAACGCCAGAACCTGCCGCCGAGCGTATACCTGCCATGCAAAAGACCGCTTTCGCCCAAGCCAGTATGGCGCTGCTCATAGGCGGCGCCACTGCGTTCACAATATGGCGGCGCCTACGAAAAAACGGTCTATATGCAGATGACACCGTCTTTTTTTTCCAGTCAAGATATGTGTAGTATAGAAAAAGAAGCGAACTTATGGCTTAACAATTTATCTTTATAGCTAAGAACAAATAAGTTAGAATTAAACACTAAGAAAACAAAGTACATTATTTTTCGACCACGAAACCATTGTATTCTCCACAATACGCAGCTCAAATTTCGAGGAGCTTTGATTGAGCACATTCAGACTCAAAAGTTCCTAGGCATTATCTTTCATGAAACACTGAGTTGGTCTAATCACACTGATAATCTTCACACCCACATATCGCAGGCCCATCGGTATAACTGGAAAAATTGGATGCTTATTGCCCCTCCGGGTGACAAAGCATCTTCATTACACTTTAGTGTATGCACTCATACGTTACTGCCTATTAATCTGGGGCTGAACAACAAAAATAAAGATAGTATTCACAGGCTGCAAAAAAGAATGTTACATATAATCGAAAATGTTCTGCGTCAAATGCCTTCTGCTCCACTTTTTCACAAGCACAGCATCCTAAAATTTGAAAATATATTTAGTAAAAAACTAGCGACAGTCATCTACAATGAAATTAAATCTAACACAAATACATTTAAGGATACTTACTCCTGGAAGACACGCACATATAATTTTAGAAAAACTACCTATTACAGTGAAAGGATTCGGACCAACAATGGCAGGCAAAAATCAACACCTTATTCTTTTGTTCCTAAGCTCTCACAGGATGGCCATGAGTACAGTGAATGAAAGCCGGTCAGCAGCAATTTTCAAAAAAAGGATACACGCTTATCTACTCACGCATCGAACATGACATGTTTGTTCTTTTCTCTTTTGTGTAAGACCTGCCTACTTTGTATATACTTCTATTTTTTAAATGTATTGTGCACTAAAATTCAGCTGTGAAAATTTGTTTTGGATAAGCTCTTCATACCTTCAAGTAGTTCTCGTTCACTTGTTAAAAAAAAAAAAAAAAACTAAGCCGTGGCTTCTTCCTTTTCTTTCTTTATATTAAAGCACCAGGCTGAGTGTCCTGCAATATTTTTGTTGCTTTATCTTACCCTGCATTTACGTATTACATAGAGAGACATGCTGAGTGCTGTGCAATATCATGGCCTGGGCAGGGATTGGTGCACTGTCAAGCATTCAGTTGCCTTTTCGCCACCGCTTCCCGCTAAACCACTGGAAAAGATATGTATGCTTGAATTGACAATGAAATAAACTTCCAACTTCCAAACATATCCAGTTTGTGAGGGTCTCGCATGTGCTTTTGGGACAAAGGAACGGCAACATGGTAGTGCAAACAATCACAAGGGCACTTATTGCACCTTTCGTACACTAATGCCTGCTAGACAAGTTGCTATCCACAGAACATACCAATGGGTACGTGACAAATCGTGGAAGTCCGACTCACCGCGACTGGATATTGAGCAAATATGCTCGCTCCATGCTGAACACCAATGCCTGGTTGTTCACGTGTACGATCATGCGAACGGTGGCACATTCGAACGACCGTGTTCGTCCATTATGGTGTCCTGATTCTAGGCCTCTCAAGACAGTCTCGCAGAAGCATGGATTGGTGCACGCACAGATTGCCCGCGCTGCCTGCTGACCCTGAACCAAAGAGGAAGAGCCTACTCCCTGTCACGCCTGACTAACCCTGCCATTAGGTGGCGTTAGCACTGCAACACTCTCGCCATCTCTCGTAATGTGCTGCAACCACACTGACCACCACCGGTGCTTACCTACAGGGAAAAGCCGAATTACAGGAGATGTAAGAGCCATCTGGGGAAAACATCAGTCTAGCATCCCCACATCCCTCCCCCAACCTTAAATCACTACATACTTCGGTGAAACATGTCACACTGTCTAACATCAATGCGTGCTTTGCAAAAAAGAGGTAGTACATGCAGCAGTGGCCACACCGAGGAAATGTCCACGTGCTGACCATAACATGATTTGAATATTATAACAGCGCTAACACATGTAACCACAAAGGAAAAAAGACGAGACAATTTTTTTCCTTTCGCTCCTTTGTGGTTGCATGTGTTAGCGCTGTTATAATTTTCAAATCAAGTATGCACCAACTCACCCGAAAAGAAGTTTTATTGACCATAACATGCGTGCCGACAATGTCTCTGAGGTATACCGCCGGCATTCATTGATCCCAGCAGCACCTCTGCAGACTCGATGGCACTACTCCAGGCCAAGATCCCAGGAAACAGCGAAGTAGTAGTTGGCAAGAGCAAGCATCGCTTGCACCGAAGCGCCCTGCTGGCAAGAGCAGCAGTAGCTATTGGTGACTTCCAGCTCTTTTCTCAGCCGCTGTGGGTTGCGAGCCAGACACGGACGGCCGCCGAAGTCGCTGCACCAAACTGGCCACAGGCATCTTCCTTGCCTGCGGTCAGTTCGGGCAGCAGCGTAGACAATGTGCAGGTGACAGCAACTCGGGAGTGACTCCGCTCCCGCTGCGTGCACTCAATGCATTTGACAAACACTAAAGTAGTGCAAAGAAGAGGAATTCTGCATGCATGTCGCCCACTAACTCGGCTAGCAAAAATCGGACGGCTACTTAGATGCATAGTTCATGTGAACAAAGCTTGCTTTCTTGAGTTGAATGAGTAATTTAAATTCGTGCGAGGCTAACTAGAATGAGGGATCAAAGTGCGACACCTCAACGCCACAATCTACCCTGTTGTGTCCCTCCACGTGCGACAGGCAGCTTCGTACAGCCTTAGGCTCAAAGAGTTGCTACCCTGACAAGCGGCATCCAAAAGCACCACAAAATGGGTGAAAAACAGGCAGCCATGTGGAGACGTCAGCTCTGTGAGGTGGTCCTACCCCGCTCGGTGCACACAGCATCCGAGTTGATGGTGCCCACTGTCCCAGACGGTGTCAGAGCGCCCGGTGCCAGGCCACAATACCATACAGCCTGTAGCAGCACCCGTGGCCTGTGGCCACCCGGCTCCCAGAGCCATGACTTCATCAAAGAGATGGAAGAAGCTAGTTACATAGGAGACTCGGGATGATTCCCAAGGCTTCAGTACTCGCTCGCTTCAGGCCTGCCAATGCTCCGCGGGCACTAAGCCTTGCTCTCCCAGGATGCAGACCACATGGCTCTCGCGCCGACAAATGTCATTAAAGGACACTTGTGAAAAAGCCTAGCATGTTGAAAAGTTCAAACACAATACAACAACCATCACCTCGCTCAAGAAAGCACGCTGCAAAATCCCCACTAGGCCTACGCTTCGGTTCAAACAAAGGTTGTCTCGAACAAAGAAAAACTATCAAAGCTATCGCCCGATACCCCAAGATGTTCATGTTGGACAGCCAGATGTGGGGGTCTCACACGTGCTCTTGGGACAAAGGAACGACAACACAGTAGTGCAAACAATCACAAAGGCATTTATTGCACCTTTCGTACACTAATGCCTGCTAGCCAAATTGCTATCCACAGAATATACCGATGGGTGCGTGACAAATCTAGGAACTTCGACTCACTGCGACTGGATACTGACACATGAACTTGTTTATCGGGTGACCACGTTTCACTGCCTAACATTGGATTGGATTGGAGCCAATTTTATTTGTGCCTGCAGTTGGGTGCCCGCGTGCCTTGATGAGGGCCTACGTCATCTACGAAGTCGCCGTTACTCGGCGCGGGTCTCTGCTCGCCGTTGCCGGCTCGCTGGGTCCATGCCTTTCGAGCGCCCCGAGGACCTGCTGGACGGCCCAGATCTGTTCGTCTTGGTTGTAGCTCTTCGCGGCTGCCTCGAGCCGAGGTGGGATTGTTCTTGACTTTGCTTCTTCTGGATTTTTAACACAGTCCTACAAGATGTGCGTGTAATCTGCCGCCTCCCTCCGGCAGACTCTGCACTTATCGGTCGGATATGTCTCAGGGTGTACATGCGATGCATCAGTCCCGGGCTCGGTAGCGATCCGGTCTGGAGCTGTCTCAGTAGTACCGCCTCCGCTCGACTCAGCCTCGGGTGTGGGGGTGGGAGAGTCCTGCTAGCCAGGTGCCTCCGTGATTTCGTTGTAGTCCGTCATGTGGTCCCTGGTTCCGAACCACGTCGGATGGTCTGTCGCTGGGGCACGGTTGGTTAGCGCTCGCGCCGCTGTGTGTGCCGTCTCATTGTGGTTGTCATTGCGTTCCGACACGTCGCCTGCATGCGTCGGGAACCACTTGAGTCTTACTTTTCTGTCTTGTAGTTTGGCTGCTCGCAGTACGCGCTTGGCCTTCCTGTAGATTTGGCATTTGGCGAAGTTTCGCACCGCATGTCTCGAGGCATTCAGCACCGTGTGGCAGTCTGCGTCGGCAATGGCCAGGGCGATGGCTACCTACTCCGCTTTTTCCGCTCCGGCACTTCCCACACTCGCTGCCGTCCTCGTGGCACTGGTTGACGCCTCTATGAGGACCGCTGCGAAGGCGTTCGGTTGGTATTCTGCCGCGTCCACATACCGCACGTGCTTGTCGTTGGCGTGCTGGTCGATGAGAGCCTTGGCCCTCGCCGCTCTTCTTTTCTTGTTGAACTCGGGATTCATGTTCTTTGGTATGGGGTTGATTCTGGTCTGGCGTCAGACCTCTTCGGGGATGGGGAGCTTCATCTCCACCTCGTTTGAGTGTCCTATTCCCAGGTGGTACAGTATCTTCCTCCCTGCTTTAGTAATGGACACAATACGCTCGAAGAAATAACCGCCTAACAAATGTTATCGCACAGCGCAGGATGTGCCTGCAAGTATCGGAAGTTTCTAGAATGTTACTGATGGTTCTATCTGATGTCTGTTGTTGCTGAACCTTGTGTAATCCGATTGCATGTATGCGTGATGCGAATGGAATAGAACCTTCTGGAAGACACGCGGGCATCAGCGATTACTTTGGAATGTTCGATGGCTCATGTATAAAAGCTGACACGCTTGACCCACTGATCAGATTTCCGCCTATCGCCGAATGAGTTCGTGGCTGTCGCCGTTCCTTGAGTGTAGCCTGTTTTTGAGGGCACAAATTCGCCCAATAAAACGCTAGTTTCATAATCCCCAGTATTGCTGCCTTCTCCACCATCACTACTATGTGACAATATTGAGCAAATATGTTCGCTCCATGCTGGGCACAAACGCCTGTTTGTTCGCGTGTACGGTCATGCGAACGCTTGTGTTTGTCCATCCTGGTGTCTTGCTCCTAGGCCTCTCAAGACGGTCTCGCAGAAGCATGGATCGGTGCACGCGAAGAACATCTGCGCCGCTTGCCCACCCCGAGCCAAAGAGGAAGGGCCTACTCCCTGTCGTGCTCGACTAACTCCGCCGTTAGGTAGTGTTAGTACTGCAACACTCTCGCCATCTCTTGTAATGTGCTGCAACCACAATGACCCCCACTGGCACTTAGCTAAGGGGAGAAGCCAGATTACACAAGATGCGAGAGCCATGCAGGGGAAAACATAAGTCGAGCATCCCCACAAGCTTTGTGCCAAGCTTGAGGCTGGATGCTCTTGGATTGTCCAGATGGTGTTATCACAGTCTAGAGAAACACGGTGCTGGTGACCTCCACAGTGTTTGCTCTTCTTGCTGAGAATTGGTACAGTTCTAATGAGCACTGTGGCATTTGGCAAGTAATGGAATCATAGGCACCAACTGCAGGGGGGTTCAGGGACCTGAGCCCCCTCTGTACTCTTTCGGAGGAGGCTGAGCCCCCCCCGGCAATGCCGAAGCCTATGGCTCAGGACGGAGGTGGACAAATGCCAGCTCTAGTTTCACCTGCTCAAAGGTCAGCACCAGTTGGACCTTTGCAGGACTACATGGAACCACGCTCGTTCGCGGGAAAAGTGGGCAAAGACGTCGACGAGTGGCTGACACACTACGCAAGGGTGAGCCACTACAACCGTTGGGATTCTGTCACTCAGCTTGAATATGTCGTACTCTTTCTGAGTGAGACAGCACTGATGTTTTATGAAAACCACGAAGACTCCCTAACAACGTGGGAGCGCTTCGTTGAGGAAATTAAGAAGTGTTTTGGTGACTCCTATGCCAAATAGAAACGCGCCGAGAGAACACTAGCTCAAAGAGCTCAAGCTCCTGGAGAAACATGCACTATATACATAGAGGAAATCCTCGAGCTGTGCAAAATCGTAAATTCGCAGATGTCTGAGGAAGACCGAGTCGGACATCTCCTCAAAGGAATTGCAGAAGATGTATACAATTTCCTCATAAGCCGGAAACACGTTGATTCCATCTCAGATGTCGTGCGTCATTGCCATACGTTTGAGACGTTGAAAACACGTCGCATTGTGCCAAAATTTGGACGCCTGGCGAATGTGACAACCGTTGCCAGCGTCGATGAGAGCCCGTCCGCCGATCCTTCGTCTACTATACAGCAGATCATGTGTGAAGAACTGCTGCGGCACCAGGAACTTGCGCGTGACGTCATACGACAACCTGATGCTTATTACCCGCAACACATGGCGCCTGCCGCACCCTGCGCTTCCTGGCAACCGGCGGTATGTGTCACAGACGTCAACCACAGAGGAGCTCCATGGCCACGTGAGGGCACATTTACGCCCGAACGCCGACCTGCAGAACACCCTCGCCCCAGCAGGTTTGCATGCAGACCGACCGTTCCTCCTGTGCAGCAGGCTCAACCGCTTCGCTCTGCTACACTACCCCCCACGGCGGAGCGCTTCGAAGGGCAGTTCATTGATCATCGCTTACCTGTGTGTTATAGCTGTGGCGACTTGGGTCTCATTGCCAGGTACTGCAATCGCCGCCAACCACCGAGGTTCGACCGATCGACGATGTCTAGGCGGTACCGCGCTCCTCTGGGTGAAACATGTTCGCCCTCGCACACATATTTAGGAAGCTTGCCTCACCAGCACCCGGAGCCGCTGCGGAACCGTTCTCCAGCATCCGATCGCAGCTTGACACCACCACCCGCTCCTCGTGTAAGCGGATCGCCCTCTCCGTGGCGTTGATACCCGTCGCCTCCTCCGGAAAACTAGCCAGCGCGGCTGTTGGAGGTGAGGTCGCTGGACAATCTTCGATGTCGACAGAGATACCTCCAACCATTTGTATGTTTAAGAATAAGGTGTCTGTATTAATTGACGGGGTTTCATCCATGGCCTTAGTGGACACGGGAGCAACCGTTTCAGTGATGAGTCTTGTGTTCAAAAAGCCTCCTAGGACGAAAAGTGATGTTTTGCTGGGACCGTGCCGATACGTTTCGCGGAGTGAGTGGGGAGTTGTATCCTGTGAGCGTGTGTAATGTAGACGTTACCTTGAGTGGTCAAATATTTAACGCGGAGTTCGCTGTCCTACCTCATTCTACGCATGACGTAATTCTGGGCCTTGATTTTTCGAAACTGTGTGGTGCCACTGTCGACTGCAAAACGGGTGAAATCAGTGTAGGTATGAGCTTTTCTGCTGCGTTTATGGAAGGCCCACCGTGTCGCGAAAGTGTACTTTGTGTATCCCGGGATACAGTTGTGCCTCCGTTATCCGCAACGTGTGTTTCAGTTGCCTGTTTCCCTACCACCAATGGAACGTTTGACGCTACCGTGGAGCCCGTTCATCTGAGTTGCATAAAGAGGAATGTACTGATACCGTATTGCACGCTGTCAGTTGTTCAGGGACGCACTAACTTATGGGGCCGTAAACTGTTCGAGTGAACCTGCAATACTACCACAGGGTCTGAAACTTGCCGCCTACCATGAAGATCAAGTGCTATCGCTCGCCATTCTTACAGAGGCCCTTGATTCTGCGATGAGCGCCATTTTGTTAATGCCTGCCCTGCGGCGCACTCCTCATTTCTGACTATGGTAAACAAGTCACTCAGCACTAAGCAGCGTCACGAAGTGGCGAATATTCTGCTAAAACATGCCCGACTGTTTGACTTTTTCCAGCAAGAGGGGCCACCATTGTTTCCTCCTTCTCGTATACACCATCGCATAGATATGGGATCTGCCAAACCGTTGCGACAGAAACCATACAGAGTCTCACCATCAGAACGCAAGGTGATCAATGACCAAGTCCACGAAATGCTAAATAAGAATGTAATCCAAGAATCCTGTAGTCCGTGGGCAGCGCCAGAGATTCTGGTTAGAAAGAAAGATGGTACATGGCGATTTTGTGTTGACTACCGCCGCCTCAACACCATCACTAAAAAGGACGTATATCCTCTTCCACGTATTGATGATGCTATCGACTGTCTCTCATCAGCATCTTACTTTTCGTCTGTTGACTTGAGGTCGGGGTACTGGCAGGTTGTTCTAGAGAAACTGGCCGCCCTGTATACACAATGCCTCATGACCTCGAGCATACCAGAATCTTGGAAGAACGCTAACATAATCCTAATCTATAAGAAAGGGGACGCCAAAGACTTGAAAAATTGTAGACCCATCAGCCTACTGTCAGTTGCCTACAAACTATTTACTAAGGTAGAAAATAGAATCAGGAATACCTTAGACTTCTGTCAAGCAAAGGACCCGGCAGGATTCCGTAAAGGCTACTCAAAGAATAGACCATATTCACACTATCAATCAGGTGATAAAGAAATGTGCGGAATATAACCAACCCCTCTATATAGCTTTCATTGATTACGAGAAAGCATTTGATTCTTTTGTAACCTCAGCAGTCATGGAGGCATTATGGAATCAGGGTGTAGACGAGCCGTATGTAAAAATACTGAAAGATATCTATAGCGGCTCCACAGCCACCGTACTCCTCCATAAAGAAAGCAACAAAATCCCAATAAAGAAAGGCGTCAGGCAGGGAGATACGATCTCTCCAATGCTACGGTATTCACAGCGTGTTTACAGGAGGTATTCAGAGACCTGGATTGGGAAGAATTGGGGATAAAAGTTAATGGAGAATACCTTAGTAAGTTGCGATTCGCTGATGATATTGCCTTGCTTAGTAACTCAGGGGACCAATTGCAATGCATGCTCACTAACCTGGAGAGGCAAAGCAGAAGAATGGGTCTAAAAATTAATCTGCAGAAAACTCAAGTAATGTTTAACAGTCTCGGAAGAGAACAGCAATTTACAATAGGTAGCGACGCACTGGAAGTGGTAAGGGAATACATCTACTTAGGGCAGGTAGTGACGGCGGATCCGGATCATGAGACGGAAATAATCAAAAGAATAATGGGCTGGGGTGCGTTTGGCAGGCATTCTCAGATCATGAACAGCAGGTTGCCATTATCCCTCAAGAGAAAAGTGTATAATAGCTGTGTCTTAGCAGTACTCACCTACGGGGCAGACACCTGGAGGCTTACGAAAAGAGTTCTACTTAAATTGAGGACGACGCAACGAGCTATGGAAAGAAGAATGGTGGGTGTAACGTTAAGGGATAAGAAAAGAGCAGATTGGGTTAGGGAACAAACGCGAGTTAATGACATCTTAGTTGAAATCAAGAAAAAGAAATGGGCATGGGCAGGAAATGTAATGAGGAGGGAAGATAACCGATGGTCATTAAGGGTTACGGACGGACTTTCTTGAACGCATCGATCTCGCCTTTTCTCAACACGTGGGTCGCTTCCTGGTCTATTTATTTCGTTTTCATTTTATGCCATGAACCTGTTTTTGCGGCACGCATATACTCTCATGAAAACTAAACCCATCACTTTAATTTGGCTCTGGTCCAAAGCAAGTTTCTGGCGCGAAATATAGCTGCGCGCACTCTGCCGATACGGTGCGAGCAAAGCCGGGGTTTTGAAACATGATATGCCTATTACATTGTGTTGCGCATTTCGTGCATGGTCAGAGCAACGCTTCAGCCGCGTTATCAAGGGGCTTTTGTTATCAATGTGATCAGTCGGCCTTGAGGGACGGATAATAAGTGTGGCGTAGAGAGGAAGGAATAGCTGCAAAGCCACGAAACGTGCTGTTGGTGCTCCTTCCGTACCATTATCAAGGTGATGCGCTGTGTTTCCACGTTTACGATAGGCAACGCAGTTGCTTTCAATCAGATTATTTGAGGGAGCTGCTTTATGATGCAGGTGGGAGTGCAGTCACGTGGTATTTTTCATATTTCGTGATGTTTCTTTGCCAGTTGGAAAAAATTGTACGAAATTAGTTAGTCGCTTAAAACACCCCAATTAGATGTCATTTGAGGGTGCCTACGAATGTCCTATTGACCCTTTGATAATTAGGACAGTACTTCTCGAGTTAAATAATTGCAATTACCGAAATAAATCTCAGTAACAAAACATTACTGGTGGCTGTAGTAATGCTACTGCTCTTCTTTTAAGTCTTGGTGCATGATAGTTGGAGCACTCTGTATAATTCACTCAGCAACTGAAATGAGGCCAAGGCGGATTCACTCGAAATCAGAATTAACAGCAGTCATGCGCAGCAGCGCTTATACTCGGACTCACAGAAAATGAAGACAGAGAGAGAAAGGTTGCAGTTTCGCTGAAAAGGCGAAGCAATATGCATCATCATCATCATCATCATCATCATCATCAGCAGCAGCAGCAGCAGCAGCAGCAGCAGCCTCGTTACGCTCACTGCAGAGCAAAGGCCTCTCCCATACTTCTCCAACTACCTCGGTCATGTACTAATTGTGGCCATGTTGTCCCTGCAAACTTCTTAATCTCATCCGCCCACCTAACTTTCTGCCGCCCCCTCCTACGCTTCCCTTCCCTTGGAATCCAGTCCGTAACCCTTAATGACCATCGGTTGTCTTCCCTCCTCATTACATATCCTGCCCATGCCCATTTCTTTTTCTTGATTTCAACTAAGATGTAATTAACTCGCGTTAGTTCCCTAACCCAATCTGTTCTTTTATTATCCCTTACGTTACACCCATCATTCTTCTTTCCATAGCTCGTTGCGTCGTCCTCAATTTGAGTGGAACCTTTTTCGTAAGCCTCCAGGCTTCTGCCCAGTACGTCAGTACTGGTAAGACACAGCTGTTATACAATTTTCTCTTGAGGGATAATGGCAACCTGCTGTACATGATCTGAGAATGCTCGCCAAATGCACCCCAGCCCATTCTTATTCTTCTGATTATTTCAGTTTCATGATCCGGATCCCCGGTCATTACCTGCCCTAAGTAGATGTATTCCCTTACCCCTTCCAGTGCCTCGCTACCTATCTTGAACTGCTGTTCTCTTCCGAGACTGTTAAACATTACTTTAGTTTTCTGCAGATTAATCTTTAGACCCATTCTTCTGCTTTGCCTCTCCAGGTCAGTGAGCATGCATTGCAATTGGTCCCCTGAGTTACTAAGCAAGGCAATATCATCAGCGAATCGCAACTTACTAAGGTATTCTCCATTAACTTCTATCCCCAATTCTTCCCAATCCAGGTCTCTGAATACCTCCTGTAAACACGCTGTGAATAGCATTGGAGAGATCGTATCTCCCTGCCTGACGCCTTTCTTTATTGAGATTTTGTTGCTTTATTTATGGAGGACTACGGTGGCTGTGGAGCCGCTATAGATACCTTTCAATATTTTTACATACGGCTCGTCTACACCCTGAATCCGTAATGCCTCCATGACTGCTGAGGTTTCGACTGAATCAAATGCTTTCTCGTAATCAATGAAAGCTATATATAAGGGTTGGTTATATTCTGCACATTTCCCTATCACTTGATTGATAATGTGAATATGGTCTATTGTTGAGTAGCCTTTATGGAATCCTGCCTGGTAGTTTGGGTGACAGAATTCTAAGGTGATCCTGAGTCTATTTGAGATTACCTTAGTAAATACTTTGTAGGCAATGGACAGTAAGCTGATCAGTCTATAATTTTTCAAGTCTTTGGCATCCGTTTTCTTGTGGATTTGGATTATGTTAGCATTCTTCCAAGATTCCGGTACGCTTGAGGTCATGAGGCATTGTATATACAGGGTGGCCAGTTTTTCTAGAGCAATCTGCCCACCACCCTTCAACAAATCTGCTGTTGCCTGATCCTCCCCAGCTGCCTTCCCCCTTTGCATAGCTCCCAAGGCTTTCCTTACTTCTTCCGGCATTACTTGTGGGATGTCAAATTCCTCTAGACTATTCTCTCTTCCATTATCGTCGTGGGTACCACTGGTACTGTATAAATCTCTATAGAACTCCTCAGCCACTTGAACTATCTCATCCATATTAGTAATGATATTGCCGGCTTTGTCTCTTAACGCATGCATCTAATTCTTGCCTATTCCTAGTTTCTTCTTCACTGCATTTAGGCTTCCTCCGTTTCTAAGAGCATGTTCAATTCTATCCATATTATACTTCCTTATGTCAGCTGTCTTACACTTGTTGATTAACTTGGAAAGTTCAGCCAGTTCTATTCTAGCTGTAGGGTTAGAGGCTTTCATATATTGGCGTTTCTTGATCAGATCTTTCGTCTCCTGCGATAACTTACTGTTATCCTGTCTAACGGAGTTACCACCGACTTCTGTTGCACACTCCTTAATGATACCCACAAGATTGTCGTTCATTGCTTCAACGCAAAGGTCCTCTTCCTGAGTTAAAGCCGAATACCTGTTCTGTAGCTTGATCCGGAATTCCTCTATTTTCCCTCTTACCCCTAACTCATTGATCGGCTTCTTATGTACCAGTTTCTTCTGTTCCCTCCTCATCATCATCATCATCATCATCATCAGCCTGATTACGCCCACTGCAGGGCAAAGGCCTCTCCCATACTTCTCCAACTACCCCGGTCATGTACTAATTGTGGCCATGTTGACCCTCCAAACTTCCTTATCTCATCTGCCCACCTAACTTTCTGTCGCCCCCTGCTACGCTTCCCTTCCCTCGGAATCCAGTCCGTAACCCTTAATGACCATCGGTTATCTTCCCTCCTCATTACATGTCCTGCCCATGCCCATTTCTTTTTCTTGATTTCAACTAAGATGTCATTAACGCGCGTTTGTTCCCTCACCCAATCTGCTCTTTTCTTATCCCTTAACGTTACACCTATCATTCTTCTTTCCATAGCTCGTTGCGTCGTCCTCAATTTAAGTAGAACCCTTTTCGTAAGCCTCCAGGTTTCTGCCCCGTACGTGAGTACTGGTAAGACACAGCTGTTATACACTTTTCTCTTGAGGGATAATGGCAACCTGCTGTTCATGATCTGCGAATGCCTGCCAAACGCACCCCAGCCCATTCTTATTCTTCTGATTATTTCACTCTCATGATCTGGATCAGCAGTCACTACCTGTCCTAAGTAGATGTATTCTCTTACCACTTCCAGTGCCTCGCTACCTATCGTAAACTGCTGTTCCCTTCCGAGACTGTTAAACATTACTTTAGTTTTCTGCAGATTCATTTTTAGTCCCACCCTTCTGCTCTGCCTCTCCAGATCAGTGAGCATGCATTGCAGTTGGTCCCCTGAGTTACTAAGCAAGGCAATATCATCAGCGAAGCGCAAGTTACTAAGGTATTCTCCATTTACTCTTATCCCCAATTCTTCCCAATCCAGGTCTCTGAATACCTCCTGTAAACACGCTGTGAATAGCATTGGAGAGATCGTATCTCCCTGCCTGACGCCTTTCTTTATTGGGATTTTGTTGCTTTCTTTATGGAGGAGTACAGTGGCTGTGGAGCCGCTATAGATATCTTTCAGTATTTTTACATACGGCTCGTCTACACCCTGATTCCGCAATGCCTCCATGACTGCTGAGGTTTCGACTGAATCAAACGCTTTCTCGTAATCAATGAAAGCTATATATAATGGTTGGTTATATTCCGCACATTTCTCTATCACCTGATTGATAGTGTGAATATGATCTATTGTTGAGTAGCCTTTACGGAATCCTGCCTGGTCCTTTGGTTGACGGAACTCTAAGGTGTTCCGGATTCTATTTGCAATTACCTTAGTAAATACTTTGTAGGCAACGGACAGTAAGCTGATCGGTCTATAATTTTTCAAGTCTTTGGCGTCGCCTTTCTTATGGATTAGGATTATGTTAGCGTTCTTCCAAGAATCCGGTACGCTCGAGGTCTTGAGGCATTGTGTATACAGGGTGGCCAGTTTTTCTAGAACAATCTGCCCACCATCCTTCAGCAAATCTGCTGTTACCTGATCCTCCCCAGCTGCCTTCCCCCTTTGTATAGCTCCCAAGGCTTTCTTTACTTCTTCCGGCGTTACTTCTGGGATATCAAATTCCTCTAGATTATTATCTCTTCCATTATCATCGTGGGTGCCACTCGTACTGTATAAATCTCTATAGAACTCCTCAGCCACTTGAACTATCTCATCCATATTAGTAATGATATTGCCGGCTTTGTCTCTTAGCGCATACATCTGATTCTTGCCAATTCCTAGTTTCTTCTTCACTGCTTTTAGGCTTCCTCCGTTCCTGAGAGCTTGTTCAATTCTATCCATGTTATACTTCCTTATGTCAGCTGTCTTACGCTTGTTGATTAACTTCGAAAGTTCTGCCAGTTCTATTCTAGCTGTAGGGTTAGAGGCTTTCATACATTGGCGTTTCTTGATCAGATCTTTCGTCTCCTGCGATAGCTTACTGGTATCCTGTCTAACGGAGTTACCACCGACTTCTATTGCACACTCCTTAATGATGCCCACAAGATTGTCGTTCATTGCTTCAACACTAAGGTCCTCTTCGTGACTTAAAGCCGAATACCTGTTCTGTAGCTTGATCTGGAATTCCTCTATTTTCCCTCTTAGCGCTAACTCATTGATCGGCTTCTTATGTACCAGTTTTCTCCGTTCCCTCCTCAGGTCTAGGCTAATTCGAGTTCTTACCATCCTGTGGTCACTGCAGCGCACCTTACTGAGCACGTCCACATCTTGTATGATGCCAGGGTTAGCGCAGAGTATGAAATCTATTTCATTTCTAGTCTCGCCGTTCGGGCTCCTCCACGTCCATTTTCGGCTATCCCGCTTGCGGAAGAACGTATTCATTATCCGCATATTATTCTGTTCTGCAAACTGTACTAATAACTCTCCTCTGCTATTCCTAGAGCCTATGCCATATTCCCCCACTGACTTGTCTCCAGCATGCTTCTTGCCTACCTTGGCATTGAAATCGCCCATCAGTATGGTGTATTTTGTTTTCACTCTACCCATCGCCGATTCCACGTCTTCGTAGAAGCTTTCGACTTCCTGGTCATCATTACTGGATGTAGGGGCGTAGACCTGTACAACCTTCATTTTGTACCTCTTATTAACATGCCACCCTCTCGTTAATGCTATAGAATTCCTGTATGTTACCAGCTATATTCTTATTAATCAGGAATCCGACTCCTAGTTCTCGTCTCTCCGCTAAGCCCCGGTAGCACAGGACGTGCCCGCTCCTTAAGACTGTATATGCTTCTTTTGGCCTCCTAACTTCACTGAGCCCTATTATATCCCATTTACTGCCCTCTAATTCTTCCAATAGCACTGCTAGACTCGCCTCACTAGATAATGTTCTTGCGTTAAACGTTGCCAGGTTCATATTCCAATGGCGGCCTGTCCGGAGCCAGGGATTCTTAGCACCCTCTGCATCGTCGCAGGTCTGACCGCCGCCGTGGTCAGTTGCTTCGCAGCTGCTGGGGACTGAGGGCCGGGGTTTGATTGTTGTGTTCATATAGGAGGTTGTGGCCAAGTACTGCACCAGGGTGGCCAATCCTGCTCTGGTGAGGGAGTGTGTTACCGGTTCTGGTCACCGGCATCAGGCCACACTCCAGGCCTGTTTATGCAATTTTATCAACACGCGGATTTTTTTTCTTTTTTTTAATCCGGTGGAAAATTGCGCGGCACTGGGATTCGAACCACGGACCTCTTGCACGCGAGGCGGGTGTTCTACCTCTACGCCACCGCTGCTCCGCTCTGCTCCGCCTCACTAGATAACGTTCCACTGTTAAACGTTGCCAGGTTCAGATTCCAATGGCGGCCTGTTCGGACCCAGGTATTCTTAGCATCCTCTGCTGCGTCACAGGTCTGACTGCCGCAGTGGTCCGTTGCTTCGCAGCAATATTAGTGATAGCCAAATATACGACACTTCACGAAGGAATACTACAAGACCGAGATACGCCAAATACTTGGTGGTGGGAGAGGACTCGGGCTGTGAAATCGAAGCGTCTCCTACTATGAGGTCTTGTAAATTCTCATATATGGCGGTCACTTCAGTCAACAATGCTTCGAGGTCACACGAAGTTTCTTGAAAGTCCAAGAAATACGTCATCATCATCATCCGGTTATATGTCCACTGCAGGACAAAGGCCTCTCCCTGTGATCTCCAATTACCCCTGTCCTGTGCCAACCGATGCTAATTAGCACCCGCAAATTTCCTAATTTAATTGCTCCACCTAGTCTTCTATCATCCTCGATTGCGTTTTCCTTCTCTTAGTACCCATCCTGTAACCCTAATCGTCCAACAGTTATCTAACCAGCGCATTACACGACCTGCCCAGCTCCATTTTTCTTCTTGATGTCAATTAGAATATCGCCTATACTCGTTTGCTCTCTGATCCAAACCACTCTCTTTCTGTCTCTTAACATTATGCCTAGAAATCTGCGTTCCATCACTCTTTGCGCGGTCCTTAACTTGTTTTCAAGCTTCTTTGTCAGTCTCCAAGTCTCTGCCCCATATGTCAGCACTGGTAAAATGCACTGATGGTACACCTTCCTTTTCAATGATAATGGTAAGCTTCCAGTCAGGAGCTGGCAATGTCTGCCGTATGCGATCCAACCCATTTTTATTCTTCTGTGAATTTCCTTCTCATGAACAGGGTTCCCTGTGATTAATTAATGAGAAATGCGCGCGCACACACACACGCACGCACGCACGCACGCACGCACGCACGCACGCACGCACGCACGCACGCACGCACGCACGCACGCACGCACGCACACACACACACACACACACACACACACACACACACACACACACACACACACACACACACACACACACACACACACACATATTGTCACAGGTATAAAACTATTTACACGGTGTATTTACAGAGTGAATATAGACAGCAGCCGAGGATCCCGAGAGACTGTTGCCACTTCGTCGTCTTCAACGTCGACGACCTTGTCTTCTTTTGCCACCATAACACGACCCCCAGCAGAAAAAGCATCGTCCCGGTGCTTCGGGCGGGGCCGTCTGGGAGGGCATAGTAAGGCTTAAGCCGAGAGACATGTACGACGTCAGGTGATGTGGAACCGGGTGGCATGACAGAAGTCTCGGGGATTATCTCGTAAGTGACATTGGTCACTTGACGTAGAACACAGTAAGGACCTTTGTAGCACGGAAGGAGTTTCTCGGAGAGCCCCACTTGGCGGCAAGGGGACCAAAGCAGCACGAGAGAGCCTGGTGAAAAATAGGTGTCACGATGGCGGCGATTGAAAGCTTGCCGTTGAGATTTCTGCGATGCCAACAGACGAGCACGGGCAAGCTGGCATGCATGGTCAGCGTGGGCGATGGCGTCGCGGGCATACTCGGTCCTCGAATACTGTGTCAAGGGGAGTGAAGTGTCCAATGGTAATACAGGGTCACGACCGAAGAGTAAGTAAAAGGGGGAATACCCAGCAGTATCATGGCGTGATGAATTATAGGCGAATGTGACATAAGGGAGGGCCACATCCCAGTCCTTGTGGTCGGGTGAAACATACTTTGATAACATGTCAGTAATGGTCCGATTAAGTCGCTCAGTAAGGCCGTTGGTCTAGGGATGATAGGAGGTAGCCAGTTTGTGCTTGGTAGAACATGAGCGTAGGATATCAGCGATGAATTGGGAGAGGAAAGTGCTGCCGCGGTCAGTAAGGAGCTGTCGTGGGGCGCCGTGTACTAAAATGATATCCCGGAGTAGGAAATCTGTGACGTTGGTTGCGCAGCTCGTGGGGAGTGTCTGAGTGATGGCACAGCGCGTCGCGTAATCAGTAGCCACAGCGATCCACCTGTTGCCGGAGCTGGACTCAGGGAAAGGGCCAAGGAGATCCAAACCCACGCGAAAGAATGGCTCAGGTGGAATGTTGATCGACTGTAAGTACCCGGCAGGCAGCGTCGCTGGCTTTTTGCGAAGTTGACAGGGCTTGCAAGCAGCTACATAGCGCCGTACGGAATGTGCGAGGCCGGGCCAGTAGAAGCGGCGGCGCACGCGGTCGTAAGTGCGAGCAAACCCAAGGTGTCTGGCAGTTGGGGCGTCATGAAGCTCCTGAAGCACGGTTGAGCGGAGGTGTTGAGGGACGACAAGGAGAAGGGGAGGACCGTCCGGATGAAAACTGCGTCGGTACAATATGCCGTCATTGATAACAAACCACCGTAACAATGGATCAGTAGGAGCAGATTCCATGCGGTCAATGAGGGTCCTCAAAGTAGCGTCATGGCGTTGCTCATTGGCCATGTCCAAAAGCTGGGAAATGGAAAGAACACTTGTGGAAGCGTCCACGTCGGCGTTGGCTGGCGTGTGTACAGGGTAAAGGGACAAGCAGTCGACGTCCTTGTGTAGGCGACCAGACCTATACACCACTGAATAGGAATACCCTTGTAGCCGCAAAGCCCATCGTCCAAGCCTCCCGTGGGATCTTTTAAAGATGAAAGCCAACAGAGAGCGTGGTGATCTTTTACAATGAAAAAAGGCCTGCTGTATAAATAGGGGCGGAATTTCGCCACTGCCCAGACAACTGCCAAACATTCACCCTCGGTAATAGAGTAGTTCCGCTCTGCAGGTGACAAAAGACGGCTAGCGTACGTGAGGACACGTTCATGGCCGTGTTGAACTTGTGCCAAGACGGCACCAATTCTGTAGCCACTGGCATCGGTACGCACCTTTGTAGGGGCTGAAGTATCGAAGTGTTCTAGAATCGGTGGGGTGGTGAGCATTGCGGTAAGGCGCGGAAAGGCAGTGGCCTGAGAGGATCCCCATGAAAACAGCACACTTTTCTTCAGGAGATCTGTGAGAGGGCGTGCGATGGTGGCAAAATTTTTAACGAAGCGGCAGAAGTAAGAGCAAAGACCCACGAAACTTCGGACATCTTTTGTGGACTGTGGAACAGGGAACTCTCTCACGGCGCGAATTTTCTCTGGGTCCGGTCGGATGCCAGTTGCACTGACGACATGTCCAAGAACAGTAATCTCACGATGGCCGAAGTTACATTTCTTGGAGTTGAGCTGTAGACCGGCCTTGCGAAAGACGGCAAGTACAGCTGAAAGGCGCTCAATGTGTGTGCTGAATGAGGGCGAGAACACAATAACATCATCTAGGTAGCAGAGACAAGTCGACCACTTGAATCCTTGGAGTAATGAGTCCATCAGACGCTCAAAGGTACCCGGAGTGTTGTATAGCCCAAAACGCATAACCTTGAAGTGGTAAAGACCATCAGGCATTATAAAGGCAGTCTTTTCACGATCTAGATCATCGACAGCGATTTGCCAATATCCGGGCCGTAGGTCGATGGACGATAATTACTGTGCCCCGTATAGGCAATCGAGGGCGTCATCGATACGAGGTAGTGGGTAGACGTCCTTCTTCGTGATGCGGTTGAGGTGGCGGTAATCAATGCAGAATCTCCATGAGCCGTCCTTCTTTTTGACCAGCACGACAGGGAACGCCCAGGGACTCGACGATGGCTCAATGATGTCTTTTGCTAGCATCTTGTCTACTTCCGTTTTGATGACGTGAGACTCCGAAGCTGAAACTCGTTAGGGTCGCTGATGGATGGGTGGATTATCGCCTGTATGTATACGATGTTTGACAAGTGACGTCTCGCCTAAGGGTCGGCTGTTCAGGTCGAATATATCCTTGTAGGAAAGTAATAGACTGCACAGCTGTTCAGTCTCCGCAGGAGTGAGATTTGGGGCGATCATTTTCCTAATGTCGTTGTCGGTACATTCGGCAGACCAGAAAGGCTCACAGAAAGCGTCGACGGCAAAAGTCTCAATGCAACTAACTTCTAAGGCAGTGATTGTAGCCAGGGTGATATCTGTAGGCAGAATTTGCTTAGCGAGCCCGAAATTCACCACAGGGAGGTACGTGCAATTGTCTGTGACCCTCAGTATTGTATGTGGAACAGTAACGCTGTGAGTGAGAACGATGGCAGTTATGGGAGCAGAGATGTAATCACCATCGGGAAGTGGCGTAGAAGGAGACATCTCGATGTATGTCAAGACCTGTGGTGGAATGTGAACAAAATCAGTAGGTCTCAGGTGAATTTCCTGTGGTGTTGGAGGAATGTCCAGTACGGGCAGGTCAAGGTGCACAGTACTTGAGGAACAATCGATGAGTGCTGAATGGGCAGAGAGGAAGCCTAGGCCTAGGATGAGGTCATGGGGGCATTGGTCAAGCATGGTGAAAAGGACGACAGTATGGCGGCCGGAAGTGCTCACACGTGCAGTACACATTCCGACCACGGTCACCGTGCTACCATCAGCGATTCGTACGAACCGAGTAACGGCAGGCGTAACAATTTTCTTTAAATGGCGGCGTAGGCGTCTGGTCATAATCAATATGTGTGCTCCGGTATCTATGAGGGCTGTGACGGGTGTGCCATCAACTTGAACGTCAAGAAGGTTACGTCTTGTAAATAGCGTCAAAGGAGGATTTTGTGGCGAATCCAACATTGCAGCATCACCTCGAGGTGCCGCATTGCCTTGTTTTCCTGCTGGGACGGCCCTGGGTAGGTCGGCGACGGAGAGCGGTGAAGTTGGGGTGTACGTGGCTGGCGACGTTGTGGCGACGCCGAGAAAGCGCAGCGGCGAGTCGAGGTAGTGGCATCGGAAGAGTCATAGAAGCGACGGGATGAGGAACTTCGGGGCGAACTTGAATTCCTGAAGGTGTTTCGAGGAGAGGACGGTCAACAGCTCCGGCAGTGATGGGAAGCGTGACCGATTCATTCGCAGCAGGAACAGATCGGCCTGTCGTCAAGTGTACGCCAGTCCGAGGGATTCCTGTTAGTGTAGGCATAACTGACACTGTGAGGTGGACTACAATAGTACCGAGCCATAGGAGCAGGGCGGGTGTCAGGGCGACTCAAGGAGCAGATGCTGGGAAGACCCATGTTAGCGATTTCCTGGCGAACGACGGACTGGATCAGCGATATCGTCTCAGCAGTGTTGTTCCAAGACGTCTGTTGAGGCGAGGCAGGAAACGCTGCTTCGAGTTCGCGGCGTACAATTCGGGTCACGTTTTCGCTTGATGGTGGCGAGCTAGATTAGTCGGTGGGGTCGGTAAAGGAAGAGGTCGCTGCAGTATTTGGAAGCCGTGTAAAATGATTGTATATACAGCGACTCTTCGCCTGCTCGAAACGGCGGCGTTCCTTCATGATGGCGTCGACAGTTTATAAGTTTCTGAAGACCAGAAGGTTGAATGAGTCGTCCGCAATGCCTTTGATAATGTGTCCAACCTTGTCCGCCTCTGGCATGGACGTGTCGATCTTATGACAGAGGGCTAGGACATCCTGAATGTAGGAGACATACGACTCGGTATCAGTTTGGGCATGCGTGGCGAGTTGTTGCTTGGCAGCTAGTTGTCTACCGGTCGGATTACCAAAAACGTCGGACAGCTTTTCTTTGAACAAGTCCCAGCTGGTTAGATCTTCCTCGTGTGTGTAAAACCACGTTCGCGGTGTTCTGGCGAGGTAGAACACGACATTGGCCAGCATTATGGTCGGATCCCACCTGCCCACCTTGCTGATGTGCTTATACATCCTCAACCATTCTTCCACGTCAACACCATCGAGGCCGTTGAACATGCCAGGGTCTTGCGGCTGAGGTAGAGCAACATACTAGGTATGTGTAGTTGGCATTGCTGCTGCAGATGCGCCGCCTTCCACTGGAAGCATGGTCTCAGGCTGGGTGAGACGTCCGCTGCGGAGCTCCGTGGTGAAGACGCGTACCCCACACGTCCACCAAAATGTCACAGGTATAAAACTATTTACACGGTGTATTTACAGGATGAATATAGACAGCAGCCGCGGATCCCGAGAGGCTGTTGCCACTTCGTCGTCTTCAACATCAACGACGTAGTCTTCTTTTGCCACCGTAACAATATATATATATATATGGGGTTAGGAAAGCTGGTTGAGCCCCAGCCCGCCCCGGAAAAATGAAAACTTTCCGCCTACGAATGGAATGACACTGACAACCAAGCTCCTACTCTGATCAACTTTCTTTGTGGCATAAGTTCACCAAAAAGATAATGAGTTATATTCAGGGCACTATCTTGTAGTACTCCCACGTGCTCTCTGTCAGCAATACAAGCCAGTGTTACACCAGTTCTGAAACTTCGAATGATGTGCAAGCAGTGAGTGGCAAAATAAGGTGTGTAATCACCATGATCACATGTCACTTGGTAAACAGACGGTGCTCGAAATAGCAATTCCAGATAAAAGATGTCGGGTGAAATGTTAATTTTCTATCAATTACTGCACATTTCTAGAGTTCCAAGTGCTTTCTTCTTGTGTCACTCAATGAAGTGGCACAATATTGTGGGCTTGACAACAGTGGTAGTTTGTAAATGGTTTTGTCTACAGGTGACACAAGAATTGGGACAGTCCCATGATTTTGCCAATCAACATTCCGGAGACCTGTGGGAAGGCCCACAATCGGTCAGTGCATGGTGCTTACACAGAATCTTTTCCTTGGGGGAGGGAGTATACACTTGATAGGGAAAGCAGGTGGTTGTTGTACATCATTTTATGCCAGGTATCCCTGGTCCATAGAAATTTCGAAGGTGGGGGCATGTGCACAATATGCCTCCCCCACTCCTGTAACCAGTATGGTTATACAACAACTTCCTGAGGAAGTTGCTGTTCAATACTGCAATTTCCACTCACCAGACCTCTCAAAATTTGCACTGTGTTGAGGAGGCCAGCCAATGGGCTCATAGTCTCCAGCCTGCAGCGGCACCTCATATCCAGAATCGTCTTCAAAGTCTGTATCCCAACTCCAATTGTCGTCATCTGCCCTGCACACATATGCTTCACTGCAATCTTCAGGAGAGTCTCAAGAAACATTTCTGCTAACTTTAGAAGATTTAAAACTCAAGAGCTATGTACTTTAAATGCGATAATGTTGAATACAAGGCTTATTTTTATGCAATTCACACTATCCCCTTTGTCATTCAAAATAAGGTTAAACTATCCTTCGTAACAGCACAACTTGCATCTTTGAAAAGATTTGACAATCGAACTACACAGTGACTCGTGAGGACTTGGGAACACAGGAGCATCATTGAGGCCAATTAAAATACAAGGTGACACTTATTTGTTCAAACACAACACAAATGCTCAATGCTTTTATTGATTTCAGTAGCTGTTAGCTCTTTACATTCTCAGCCTTGCCTTTAATATGGTGAGCTCCTCATTCAACCATGACCCCTTGCCTATTGCAATCTGAACCCTATATACTGATGAACCCTTTCTCTGCATAACTTCAGAGCCTATGTGGCCATAAAGAGGCCTTACAGACATGTGACATTTGCGGTCTTTTACATCCCTTGCCATATTATGCATGTGCAAATCCAAAAAACTTTCAACAGGACCTGTGTATGCTTTATCTCCCTTCAATTTACTATTTCAGAAGAAGCCGTGCTTAAGAGGCAGGGGTGGCCCGTATACCGAGCATCACCTCTATTGGAGTAAACCGCATTTCCCAATGGATGTAGTATGTCTCTTTCAGTGATGGAAGCAGAACCTCGCCACTTAGTGTTAACTTGCCCAGCCTTGCAGGCGGTAACGCTGCCATCTCTTTCTGCAAGCCAGCCTGTGCTACACTGCCACATCCAGCTACAATCCCTGCATGCAGGATGACAGATACCACAAACCACAATGCAAGCCTTACAGCCCACATAGAGGACATAACCATACATCATAACAATTCCAAAAACAACTTTTCTGCTGCCTCAGAGAAAGTGACAAAACCCTAATACTAGGAGGTTCTCACTTGCATGGCACCAATGGTTTAGATGGCAGCACATGATAAATGTACAAGTAGGAAGCTGATTCCAGCATCACCAAGCATGACCTTGCTTGAACTTATAATAGCCCAAAGACCAATTTCTTTTCATGTGTAGGTAGTAAATTACTTTCTAACTGCTGTTGTAAGGAGTTTATGACATACAAAACACATAAGTGTATACTAACACCTATGTTACTAGAACATTAGAAAATACAAATGTGTCTTGCACAACCTCAAAAGTTTTTGCAAACAGTCCTGCCAGCACACACATGCAATTCTCAATTGCTAGTGGGTCAACAGCTCCATGCTTGGTGCCTGTCCAACTAACATGGAAATTAGAACTTTCAAAGTTATGCGAATGGCATTGGAACATATCCTTAATGAAGCCTGCCCTAACAGAGCACGTGATACCTGACCAGTCAAAAGTTCAGTGGTCATTCTCTCAGCAAAGCATACAATTTGTGATATTTTCACTTCAGTGATTTATTATGAGCCACACCAGTTGGATTACACTAACTACAATGGACAAGTTAGCCTTTTGGCCAATTGCTGTTGTCAGCAGTTAGTAGCAGACAGTGTTCTTTTTAATCAATTTGGGCATTAAAAAGACATTTTTTGAACTTCGGTGCGATTAATCACGAAACCTTGAAAAGGTTTATGAACCAAGTTGCATTCTGCTGATCCATATTTTAGCCCTTAGCCCCGAGGATATTTCATAGAAGTTAATGTTGGTGGCATCATAAATGTCAAAGAAAGGCTGTACTCACCCACTGGCTGCTCTGCCATCCATACTGCCAATGTTACCTGCATGTTATAACATTGTTTAGGCATAGGATGACATGGTGGTATTAATTTGTATGTGATTACTATTGTGACAATATTTTGTTGCAGAAATCTGGTGCTCCATACACGTTTATGTGCCCATGACAGTGACTGCTAAAGTGTCCTTATGACAGTGACCGCATAACAGTGTCCGCTAAAGTATGATACCAATCTTTCCAATTTGATATTCCAATTATCTTGCACAATGTGCTGCATCATGAAGTGTGCACAATTTAAAACGATGTACTCAGATGACTCACTCCTAACGAAGAGCCGTTAATGCGTTTCGTGCATGTCTGTCGGTGATGTATCTATACTCAATTGAAAGGAATAGACAAAATTTCTTTCTTCCAACACTTTGACTAGGGTCAGACCTTTGCCTGGGAACATCATAAAACATATGATTGTCCACGCATGAACATGTAAAATTTGCAAACTTGCACTTTTTCTAATTAAACAACTTTTATTCTGAAAAGCAGGATCTTGTTTCTGCTACATGTTTACGTTAGCAAATAGTGCATTACAGAGCCAGTTGAGACAGCAACAGGTTGCCATTTGTGAGCACGCTCAGGTGACATGCAGTGGAAGTTCAGGGTGGGCGTAGAACAATGGTAGCAATGAGCATAATGTGTCTGTCTATGGAAGAACTGTCAAGAATTGCCATTCTCAGCTCATCACTACAGGATTCGAAACCAATGCTGGCAAAAGTAATCGGCTGCCTGCTTCTTTTATGTGTGCAAGCGTGGAAGCTGTGCAGGAAATTTTCTCCATAGCTCCCGACAAGAACATATGTTAAGCTGCCCCCATGATACTGCCCTAATAACACTCTTCAGATGCATTCTATATACTAGCCTTAAAATCACTTCTCCATCTTCCTTGTAATCTTTCTTGGGTAGAGGAAGTCTCTCTTTGTAGAATACGAGCTGGCCCTTCCACCACCCGCGGTCTAGCACTTGATAGAACCTATCCAAAATGTCCTCATCTTCTGCAGTAGACCTGTTGCCTGTGAGAACTCGATTATACAGCTTTACAATCTTTGATGTATCAGTTGTCAGATTGGCATACATCTGTGAAGGATTATTTTTTGGTCACCTGTGAGAGCATTTATCACCCAATTCTTATGCAAGATTGTGCATGTCCCCATCTTGTGGGGTTTGCGAGTGGCTTGGCAGCCATTTTACAGCTTTCATGTGGCCACCATGGTTCACATTACACCACATGACTGCACTACTGCCATGATTCAATAGCATACAATTTTTTTTTTGTCAAGATGATAAAGCAAGGCATTTATAGCACCACCAAGCCCTTTACTGAGGTAGAACTCATGGCGTGAATCTGAGACACCCTCACCAACATTATAGTATCAGCTTCTGCACAACTCGGCATGCAGTGCCAAAAATATTGTGTCAATCTGTAAACAATGCTGGGACCTACAGATAATTATAGAACAGTAATATATTCTGATGTAATACAGAGTTTGACAAGACACTACCTGATCTGGTGAAAGCATCATTAGTAGAACATGCGACTGAGCAATGTAGAAAAAAAAAGAAAAAAAAAAGGATATTTAGGCATCTACACAGACACATTGGTCACACTGAGTCGGTCATTACAAAATTTCTTTATGTATGCTTGATTGTGCATTCACCCCAGAGTTCAAGAATATAGTCGAACCTTGTTAAAACGATATCCCATATGGCACTGAAATATCTTTGTTAATCTGATATTTGCTATAAGCACATGTTAATTACAATCTGATATCAGGTAGAATCATTTTAGATATACAGTGGAACCAGCATATATCGAACCTGAAGGGGATAACAAGGAAGTTCCATACACAGGTAATTCAATACATAAAATAAAAATTTTATACTAATACTTTCAAGGGGATTTTACAGCTGCTCATTCTACACTAATTCGTTAGATATGGGTTTGGTGTATCTGGGTTTCACTGTACTTCATTATGCCCGATACTTTGTTATAGTATCTACGTTCACAATAACTAGGCTCGACTATAGAGATCCCGATTACTTGCTGGCTGTTTATCATGTTTTCTGTGGTTTGCATAACCAGCAATTCCACATGCAGTCTTGCTGACACATTATTTTCCATAACAATGCCTTTTGCCTATTCCCCTTTTATCGCACAGTGCGTGTTTTGAACGTGCTCTGTGATGGCATCTGATGCCATGTGTTTTTTGATAACATCTTTTTTGTGTTGTTCCATTCATGTTTGGAAGTTTCCCGTTTCCCCAACGTAGGCAGATTTTCAACCTGCACAGGGAAAACCTCTCCTGGACAGTTTGAACAGGTCTCACTGATGAGTTAATTCCTTAGCCAGTGCATGCACAATCAGTGCACCGTGCTTCTTGAAAATTCCCAACAGTGATTCATTAGTTCCTTGAATGTAGGGTATCACTGCATGCTTTAGTTTAGTGTACCTAGGAGCTTCATCTGCCTGTTCATGACTTGCTGCACCATCTTGTGATTGAAAAGCATTGAGTAGCTGCTCCACTTCCAAGTCATTCTGGTCTGCTTTCAGTTCTCCTTTCAAATAGTCATTGTGATGCCTAAGCCTGTCAGTTGTTCCGGCAGTCACCTTTGTCTGACTTCCTTCCATGGACTGCAATGTAACTCGAAACAAGAGGGCAAGGCAAGGCAGGGCTTGGCTGAAGCAGCCTTAAATTATAGCAAAATTTGTGACCCTTTCTTTATTTTCACATGTAACCCTAAAGCAGACTTTAATGCATTTTACACGGTACTTCATCGCAGGCACCTTTTCCTGTCATCAGACCGGCATGTAATGAATTAGACGTAATGGATTGCTCCCAATACAACTCTTTTGTAAGTGATGGTTTCCTTTCCTCAAGCAGGTATGATGCCAATTCACTTCTTTTTAACAGTCTATTAGCAGTAATCAGCTACATTACTGAGTAAGCAAGTTATACTTGAACACATAAAAGTGGCAGCAAAAAAAATTGCGAGTGATCAGATACTTTCTTCCAAGAAAGAAGCAATGGTTAAGCAACGAAAAAGCCTCATACAAGAGCATATCCAGACACTCATAGGGGTAATACAGGAACAGCTTTATTCTGATGTATCTACAACAACAGATAAAAAAAAAATTTCTATGCCAATGATAGAAGCAAAATATTAGGTTAGCACATTGTAAATCAGAATGTTTCTTATTTTTGCACCCAGAGACAATTTTGTGGAGCTGACTTGTGCCTGTGATAAGCATGCAAACAAAACATTGCTAGAAGAGCCATGGCCCGAAATTTTAGCCAGGCACTGTACAGGCATAGACAAGACCACTTTGCAGAAGCACTTCAAAACTGATGCCATTATATGCACCAGTTTCATATACGCGCTATGTCACAGCAGTGTCATCACACTATGCATTTGTGAGAAGAGCTTTAAACTACCCTAACTGCCCGAAATGCACATGCGCCGGTGAAATCAATTTGCCAACTGTGCAACTCATCATAAAAGGCAAATAATTAGCAAGCAGAATGGAAATAAGAGGCGCACTTGCACCTGCTACTATAACGTTGTAGCGGTATTACAACGCTAGCACCTCCTGGGGATACAGTGTGTGTGGGTCGGTGCGAGGGAGAACATTGCATTTCTGCATTAGAAAAAGAAGCTGTTAGGGGTCAAGACTCTAGCTGTTCTAAATGACACACGAGTAACTAGCATATGATTCTAGCTGGTTCCACACTTCGGGAAACAATGCGGCAGCTTGCTCAGGTATACACAAAAGGCAAGCTAAAGAAACAAGCAAATAATTGCTATGTAATACCAGTACGGCGACCTACAAGGTTAGTTTTTCTTCGTAATGTGAGATCAAATTTAAACTATTCTTATTAGGCTGGTGCTGCACTGCTCGGCGCTACCGATCAAGACGAGCACACTGAACTTTCACGCAACGACGGAAGCCTACGGTGAAGCAAATATTGCTACGTTCATTTCAACAGCTGGCCCAGGCGAAGTTGTCAAGGGCGGTAAGCAGCGACGTGCAATCTCGGACGTGCAGACGACATTCCAAGCGGCTGAGCGCATAGTTTGCTGAGCGGACGCATTTGACACCTGTTGCACGCCTACCTCAGCAGCTGTCAGGCGGAGTAGTTCCGTGCCGCAAGGCCGCCGCACGCGAACGCGGCAGGATGGGGTGTGGCAGTGCCCATTAAACGGCTGCGACGGCCTCGGAAAGCGGTAACACAGTCGTTTGCCCCACAAACGCAACGCCGGTTTACGGAACGGCCGGGCTACTACTCAAAGCATAATGCAGATCAGTGACGTCAATGCAAGTTGAGGACAACGTAGATATGGCGCTGCCGTCGGCTTCACAGCTGGTTTCGGTCGTCCTAGGCCACGAAGCCGGTTGTGTCCTAGGCAAAAAAGTGGCCGTTCCAGGTAGTGAGGGAGAGGGATAGTGAGGCACGTTATGCGCGCAAGTATAACGAGGGGTAAGTTTAGGCTGGCAATGTGTTCTTTCAAAGGCTGTTGGATACTATGCCGTTTGGTTGCCTCTGTGCCATCGCCAGTGGCGTGGCTATAGGTCGTCTGGCACCCGGGGCCCATAGGTCTTCTGTCCCCCCCCCCCCCCCCGGGTGTAGTCGAGGAATGCGAGGATATCAACAATTTCCGTGCGTCTTCAGACGTATGGGCAAGTGTACATGGGAAAAGGGGGTCGTGCAGTTGATATAAACGTAAACACATGAAACAGTATATTAATTAAATTGAGTTTTATCGAAGATCTATTCTCGATAAAACAAACGCTGTCTAAACGTAATGCACAACACTCTGCTGAAGTCTACTTGTCTCTCCTTGAATTAGTTCTAACACATTACTTCGAATTTGAGGAGAGTTACTACCTACAGATCGATACATGGTACAAGCATGGGTACGCCTTTTGCACCAACCTACGCGAACATATTTATGGGGATTCTAGAAAGAGATTTATTATCGCGCTGCACTGACAAGCGCCACACATACCTACGATACATAGACGACATATTCATAATATGGGGACATGATCAAGACAGTCTAAATAAATATGCAGCATTTCTAAGCTCTTTTCATCCAACAATAAAATTCACATCAGAATCCTCAACTGAGCGCATAAACTTTCTGGGCACAGCAATATACATTGACAATGGGGCGCTAAAGACAATGCTGTATTGGAAACCTTTCGATAAACAACAGTACCTAGAATATACGAGCCACCATCCCAGACATTGCAAACAAGGCATCTTTAAAGGCCAAGCCACTCGACTACGTCGCTACGTACACTGGAAGCATAGCGCGCAAAGGACGATCCACAAAAACTAGACAGGACAATATATAGCAGAGCATATATACGCAAATATATTGCGTAGATACGCTCCTTCTCCGCAATAAACGCCGTGTTGAAAGTTAGCGCTTGTCCTGTACGTCTAGACATGTGGATAGTCCTTTGCGCGCTATGCTTCCAGTGCAACTATGTTTTACCAACCAGCCCAAGCCTATACTCTTCTGACTACGTCGCATTTGCGTTGAAGACCAAGACTACATAGATAGACTCGATCACCTTAAAGAAACCCTATCAAACAGGAACCGCCCAAACAGTGACCTTCAAGTAGCCTACACTGCTGCAACCAAACTTGATCGAACCGAGGTCCCCAACCCCCGCCCGAGGATCACAAGAACAACAACGTCTCTTTTTACTACCAAATTCTCCAATGCGCTCCCAAACGTGAATAACATCCTCAGTACATACTACCCAATTCTCACCAGCAACCAGAAATTAATAAGACTTTTCCCGACCCGCCCAGAGTAGCACAGACGCAACATTAATTTTATAGATATTCTTGTGCATGCCAAACTACTGACAAAGAGGAAGTTGGGAACCGGTCCCTGTGGCCGCCCCAGGTGCTCTGCATGCAAACATATTCAATCTACTACTACAGTAAAAATTACAGCGTCGAATTACGCACACAAGGTAACTTCGGGTTTCACCTGCACATCAAGCAACGTAGCCTATTGTTTAGAATGTGCTGCTTGTAACAGACAATACATAGGTGAGACTGGACAACAAATTCATACAAGTCTCAACGGTCACCGCGCCGACGCCAAACACAATTTACCTAAAGCAATAGCCGGCCACTTTAATGACCATGGTCATATATTTGACGAAGCAAGGCTCTATATACTACAAATTAATTTCCGTTCACCTCGCGAAAGGAAATATACGGAATCATACCTCATACACAAGTTTAATTGCCTACACCCGACGGGAATCAGTTTGGCACGTGGCAACTTAGAATCTTTAAAAGGGGTAACTTAAATCTGAAATTCTCATATCATCAACCAAGACACAAAACACATTATGCCACCAGCTAACCTTAATTCTTAACATTACCTATTCCTCCATTTCGAAAATTTTCTCCTGCCTACTACTCAATTTAATATGCTCTCATGTTTTTACGTTTACTGTACGACCCCCTTTTCCCATGTACACTTCCCCTGCCCGCTTCTGCGCACGTCACCCTCCTATTTGTTATTCCGGTTTCGGTCGCCCCTCTCTTTTCTTTTTTTTATATGTTTTTTGAAACACCCTCACCAACACATTCGGAAGTCCCAGACGTCAGTATGTCTTTTTAGGCGCCTCAGCCATACAGGGTATCGCCATTTCTGTATATATATACTGCCGTAACGACACCTGGGGCTAATGTCCGTTGAAAGACCATGCTTCTCAAGTCACTCTTTCAACTCCTGTTTTTTTTTTTTATGTGTGTTACTCGCGCACTGACCGCCTGACCGGCTCTTCTAATGCCACAAAAACATGCCGCCAACGACACCCTTGAATGCTCCCTAACCTCTCGCTTCCCCAACGCCCTCCAATGTCCCATTCTTTCTTTTTTTTCTTGTTCTTTCTCCTTTTTTCCTCTTGGTGTCCCCCCCGTTTTCCTTTTTTCTCCTTTTCTTTCTTTTTCTTTTCTCCCCGCCTTCCCACTCTCCCGCTCTTGTCCCCTCGTCTTGGGAACGAAGTTCACAGACGTCAGGCAACAGCGCTCATTACCTCTGAAGTCTCTCCCTTTATAACCAACCGCCACCGACAACACCCGCACGTGACGTCACCGCACTAACCCTTTAAAACTAACATGCCGAGGATGACGAGGCCGCCTTCGACGAAGATAGGTCCTCCTATCGAAATGTTGGCCAGCCTTTCTAAGGCACGTGTCTTATCCCTATTTACAAACTTTATACCACAGTGTGCTATTCGATCTGTCAGCCCCTTTCTTGATTTTAGGTTAGGACAGTGAGCTCTGAAAGCGTTTCTTCTCGACAATAGTTCATTACTCAAGACAGGCCCTGTCAGCCGGCGGGGAAATGCACGCATCTATGCTCCCAACATCATTTAGTATCTCGTCATGTCCCCAGCGGCAGCGATGATAGCGCTCATTCTCAAGGGCAGTGAGGTGTAAATTGACTTGGTAAGTGATGTGTTCATTCGCAGCACGTCCCACTCGCTGACGATTGTGGACTTGGTGGTGATTTGGCGCTCTTAAAACTTAAGATAAAAAAGTAAATGACCTTGAAAAGCTAATGCAGTGTCATCTCCTTCCTTCGCTCATTGGTGATCGAAGAACGGTGCGGCTCTCTGCAGATACAGGCAGGTTTACAGGATTCAAGATTGATCTGAATAAAGCTGGCGCTCGTCTGTCTTAGTTCATTCCAGATTTTTCATCTGACCAGAACGGTGCTAAATCGTTTGCCTTGTCACATATGGCCCGTGTACCGGAGAAAGAACGACTGAAGATTATTGAACTGTGTTCTAGGAACTATACCAAAGAAAAAAAGAAACACGGCAGGACGGTCGCTTAAAGTGGTGAACAGGATACTGCAGGCCTACAAGAAAGAAGGGCGCATCAGGGGTGCCCCTCGCGGACGTCCACCAAGGGCCACAACGGACGAGGAGGATTTGTCCATTGTTGCGGCTGCTGTAGACGCCCCCCCCCCCCCCCCCACCCTTCCCGCCTCGCTTCAAGAGCTACGACAAAGCTTGAAACTGAAGGCTTCGAGGTCTACCGTGAGGCAGTGGTTCAATCAAGCCGGCCTAAGGAGCAGATCAGCCGCCCAAAAGCCATTACTTAGGGCCACAAATGGAGCAAAGTGGCTTGGTTTTGCACAAGAACATGAAGGGTGGACTGTGTCACAATGGAAAAAATGTTGTATTCAGTGATGGATCCACCTTTACGACCGCTGGCGACCAGCGAGACGGAATTTGGCGCCTTGCCAAGACAAGGTAAGTTATTTTCTAGAAGCAATTATTAATCATCTGTAAAATTAAGATAGTAGTTATTAATATTTAAGTTGGTTTACCTCGCATGCGGATCTAGCCTAATTTTATTTGCTTCGGGGAGATATATTACTCCCCTTAAGAAGTAAAAAGGGCAACTATATTAGGCTAACATATTTGCTTAATAAAGTGGGCCAGCGCACCACGATTAATCAACTTATTGCGGTCAGTATTGCAGTTTCACCGTCGATCCTGAGGCAGTGCATGTTCTTGTGATTCGAGCCAGTGCTCGCAATCCATGCTGTAAACATGAACTTAAGTGAGGTTGGCCTTTATTTTTAGACAACTTGATTACCTAACTAAAATATCGGTAATCAATATAGGCTTTCTTTTCTTGTTCCAGATATATGCCGCGGTACCTGCAACGGGTCGCAGCGAGCGGGCGTACTAGTGCGAGCGTGTGGACCAAAGATGGTCTGGGCCCACTGATACTCCTAGAAGGCAAGTTCACCGCTGAGAGGCACGGGGCAATCATAGATGATGTACTGATTCCCTACGTTCCTGACGGCCCGTTCCCGGAAGGCGACTACAGATACCGGCACGATAGGTCGCCGATCCACACTACACGTGTTGTGCAAGAACTGCTCGATGAGCGCGGCGTCACTGTCCTGAGTGACCGCCCCAATCCCCGGACCTCAATTCATTGAAAATGTCTGTGGCTCATTGAAAGTATCGCTGGCGCGCCATCCTCTGCATGGGTTAATACGCTCTCGTCCCCTATCATCAGCGAGTGGGACGTTCTCTGAATGAACACATCGCTTACCGAGTCACTTTACACCTCACTGCCTTCCAGAATGAGCGCTGTCATCGCTGCCGTTGACAGCGTGACGCGTGCATTTCCCCGCCAGCTGGCAGGGCCTGTCTTGATCGAGTAAGGAACTATTGTCGAGAAGAAACACTTGCAGCTCACTGTCTTAACCTAAAGCATTGTTTTATTCTTATCCGTTTGTTTCGTCGTGTTTGGCCCGCATAGTTATTGTTGAGTGCTTTATTTTCCTTTTGCGTCAAATAAAAATCGAGCACGTTACGCGCACAGTTTGGTGTCCCTTTCTTGTCGCCGCGTATTACGGTAGCACACACCGCGAAGAAATATACGTGCACGCACTCAGTACCCCGGCCTTTCGAAAGAACAAAAGAAACGTGCTGTCAAAAGAATTAAGTTCGTAGAACCCCAATGTGGCCAATGAAAGCTGAGAGTTTGGCGTCGCACAACGCTTAATGAGGAATATCGGCTTAGTTCCCGCAGTAACAATGAAATCCGCGCACTTTGGGGCCCCAAAGCAATAGCGTCGAAGCCAATGCACATGCGCGAGTCGCAAACTGCGTTTGGGTTTTGCGTTGGGAACGCTATTTCACCGATTTAGCGGGAGCCCAAATAGCGGCCCCAAAAGCTTTGCGTCAGCCAACATGGCGGCACCCATCGAAGCGACGGCTCTAACCTAGCACCAAACTGGGTTCGATTCGTGGTAACGCGTGAAGTTCGCAAGCTAGGAGAAGTGACTGCGGTTATCGCTTTATCTCAACTAGTGTGCGTTACGAAGATTGATTCATTAGACGCTGCTGATTCCGAATTCGATTGTGGATATTATGGCTCGTAAGCCTAACACGGCTAAGCTTGTCTGGTGAAGGCACGTAAAGTTGGTTTGCTCAAAACTAAGCGCAACTATAATTGTTTGCTGCTTACAGAATAACATCTAAATTATAATTAAACGCGAATACACGCAAGTCAAAATTACTATTCCTATCATAACATGGTATATTTTATTTAATTATTTCTAATAGCTTTTCTTTGACTCCGTAGTGGCGCTGTCAGCGCAAGACGCTATCCGCAAACGCAAAGCGCTATTCTAAAAATATTCACTCCTCCGTGCCCCAACAAACACTCGCAAAGCTCGTTTGCGGGTGTTAGCCCAACTCCAGCGCTCGCCGCATCGTGATGCAATGCGCTCCGAGTTTTCCCCTAAGTGTGAAACAGACTGTACATTGTACATGCCTTAAATATACATCATTGCTTAGGTGGTAATGTCCATATAGTACAATAATTTTCCGAAAGAACACGTGTACAACTAACAAGGCCGACGGAAGTCTGGCTTAAAAATTTCTGGCAAGGCACTTAATTTGAAATGGTTCTGTATTCTTTATGCCGTAAACTAATAATTACCTATTGGACCACAAATCTCCAGTAAACATCCAAAGGACATCCTACAACCGATATTTTGACGTCCGTCGGATATCCAAAGAAGTCCCAATGATGTGCTACGGATGTCAGTAGGATCGTCCGACGCACAAAGAAGCACTTCCAAAGAACGTCCATCGTACATCAAAATCTGATATTCGGACGTCCACAGGACGTTTGAAGATAACCCACTGGACCATCAATGTCCTACAGATGTCCAGCAGAGATCCAAAACGGGACACTCGACCTTCCCTGGATCGTCCATGGGATCGTCCCACGCACGAGAATTGAAGTTCATAGAAACATCCCACGAACGTCATAATGGGATATTCGGACGTCCAAGAGATGTTTAATTATGGATTCTTATTGCACAATCCCGAGTACATCCTAAGGACATTTTTGTCAGGATGTAGGACGTTTCTGGGACATTTTGTGTTACCAATCGTCCAAAGGACGTTTGTGGGACATTTGGTAGTAGATTTAGAATATCTACAGGACGTCCATATTGATTACAAATTAACATAATAGGGACGTTCCTTATAATGTGCCCTAGCAGTGCAGCAGGCCTGCTGCATTTTACATACCATTAACAAAGTAAGTTTGGCCTGGTTTTGTGCTGGCTTGTGGGGCAATGATGAAAAGGAATTGCATGGCTCTTGAAGATTCATCCCAGCGGTCCAGTAAGGTGACCAAACATTTTTGTTATGCAAAAGCTGAAGTATCAGGAGACAGACCAGGAATACATCCCGCATCTCAAAGCATGCTAAAGAATGCTTAGCTGCAGAGCAGCTAAGCACTGTGCACATAATTTCATGCTATGGTAAGCTAATAGATCCCATACAACTTGACAAAACGGCATTAAATCAAAACATATATACATGCAAGCTATACATTTTGTGCTAACAGTAACGAAGCTACAGAACCAAGTTCTGCAGGCTACTGAATCATTTGACAATCTCATTAAAAATACAGCATTTCAATAAAACAGTTGCAGGAAGATCACGAATTCAACTCTCAAATGCACTCAGAAGTTTTCAGTAAAGCGCATCAATGCAAACAAATAAAACTCAATAATTTCATCATACAAGCTCAGTTATTAGGAGTTATTTATGACGCACCATGGTTAGTGAAAGTGTTTATGAAGTAAACTATTTACAAATGCACTTTGACGATGATGATGAATTTGTTGTTTCATGACGCAAGGGCCAATTATGACCAAAGAGCGCCAGGGCGGTGTTGATGAGTTTGCAATGGATAGATGAATTCCCGAGGGTAGGTGTGACGTGGCTGTAAAGGAGCCTAAAAGCGATCTCTGTAAAGTGCGTAAAAGCTATATGTAATAAAATTGTGGCAATGGCTAATGAGGAGTACTAAGGACACGAAAGATACATTGTGAAAGAATGATGATATACCAAAATACGTCAAGCCAAACGTTTGCAAGAAGCACTACTGCCTTAAGAGAGCCCTTGAAACGGAAGTGCTTGGAGACATGTGCTGTACAAAACTATTATCACAGCGTCACCCTCTGGAGACAGGATGCGCTACAAATTCGTAGGGCCACAACATGTAAGACAACATTGTTTAAGAAACTTAGGACTGCTTTGGTGTCAAAAAAGCGGTTTTGTACCAAGAAACATTACAGGACGAAGGGGGATATGCTGCTGGTATGCGTCAGGAAAGTGTTTCTTTCTCTTTGTTTCTGCTTCCCGACACTCCTGGAGGACGTGGAGGACGGTGAGCCTTTCACCACATCTACCGCAGGTTGGCGGTTCATTTCCAGACAGCAGAAAACTGTATGTGGCGTATGTGCGTCCGATTCTGAGACGACAGAATAGGACATCTGTTCATCGTGTGTTCGTTGCGGAGCGCCAATAATCTAATTGTGGCTTAATCAAGTGAAGCTTATTTGTTTCAGCATCCCATAAGTGCTTCCAGTGGCTTCTGAGTTTCTTTCGCAGAAAATGCTTGAGATCTAAGGCAGGGATAGCAGCGGTAAAATGGATAGCTTGCGATGCAATTGATGTGGTCAGCCAGCATATTAACCTCAATGCCCCTATGTCCAAGTACCCAGCATATGACTTGCTGATGAGACATGTACGATGTGCAAATAGTGGAATAAAGCTCGGTAAGTACAAGGTTTCGATGTTTGCGCAGGGGCATTAGGGCTTTTACGACGCTTAGAGAGTCCGTGTGTATAATGGTTTCTTGCAGCTTTGCTTTCTTGATTTAACAGCGGATAGTATTGCATAAGCTTCCGCGGGGAAGATGCTTGTTTCTGGATGCAGCACATTGGATTCGGAGAAGGTGGCCCGATTGCAGCAGAAAACACGCCTGCATACGGCTTAGCATCAGTGTAAAACTTTATGCACGAGTACTTCGATTGAAGTTCCAAGAAATGCATTCGAATATGTGCCTCTGGGGAGTGTTTCGTCACCTCTATGAATGATGTATCACATTATACGGGCTTCCACTGCCACGGCAGCAATGACTTAGCCGGGACCATCAGGTTTTGCTGAAAAATTGAAACATGCATTTCCTTAGCAAGCTTTCTTATGCGCAGAGAGAATGGTTCTTTAGCTGCAGGTAGATTATTGAAGAGCATTGCAGATGTCATGCTGTTTATGCTTACATAAGAGGGATGGACGAGGTTTGCATTCACTTTTAGAAAGTGTCACGATTCACCCGGGTTCGTGAACGAGGGAGGGCTCGAGGCACCCTCCATTAGACGCTCCGCAGCGTGGTGGGGATGAATGATGACTGACCGCCGAGCAGCTGTGCTCGTCGGTGTTGGTGTTTATCGGTGCGGTAACCAATATTGCCTACCGAGCCTGGCAGGCCACCGAGCTTAGCGGGCCAACGAACATTATGCCCGAGGCGCGTCGCATGCTTGTTACGCCCCCCCTATTCCCAGTTTGATAACTAAAAAAAAAGAACGTCAAGTTCAGAGCATAAGGCTACGCCGCCGTCCCAGCCAAGTCGACGGTGCCTGCTATCCAGGCGAGTAACGGACCGGCGGCCTTCGCGGCAGAGTACTCCGCCTGGGCACCGATGTTGACGGGCCGGGTGTGGCAACGCCGGGTGCTGCCTGAGCCAGCCTCGCTCCGTCCGGAAGGTCCACAGTGATCGGCCTTGTGAGTGGTGCCGGACTTGACACCGGCCCAACGGGCGCCGCACCCCTGGCAACGCTTGCCGCCTCCGACGCGAGCGGTGCTCCGCTGGAAGCGACTGGCGTTGCCACTAGTCCTCCTGCGGGCTGAAACTCTGAAATGGCAGTCGAGGGCGCTAGCCAAGTAGCGAGGCGAGGCCTAACATGGTTGGCGTGTCTGTGCCCCGTGGCCCCGTCTGGAATGCGGACGAGCAGCGATGAGGCACTGGCAGGAGACACCACCTGTCCGGCGGACCAGAATGAGCCAAAACGGAAGTTCCTGGCGAAAACTGGAGCTCCCGACTCCGGCAAAGGCCCCGGACGGTAGCCTCGGTCAGCAGCCAGCTTCTGCTTCAGCTGCTTCAGGAGCACTATGGATTAGAGGTCCGGATGCAAGACTTCCAAGGGTGTCTTCGACCATCTGACCCAGAAGGAGCTCACGGGGAGCACGGCCTATGACATCGTGGGGCGTGGTCCGGTACTGGAACAGTATCCGGGCCATCTGCGTCTGGAAATCCCCAGTCTGGCTCTTCTTAAGCTTGTCCTTGATGGTTTGTACCACCCGCTCGACTGCACCGTTTGAAGCAAGGTGGTATGGCTGAAAATCCGGTGGATTCCGTTCTTCGTCAGCCAGGCCAGGTACTTTGTGCTGGCGAAAGCAGGACCATTGTCGGGCACGATGACGTCCGACAACCCCTCGGTGGCGAAGACCTGTCGTAGCGCTGCAATGGTCGCGCCTGCTGATGGAGTGGTGTCAGCTAGAACCTCCACCGACTTCGAAAAGGCGACCACCACTACCAGGAATTAATGGCCCTTGAAGGGCCCCCAAAATCCACATGCAGGCTGGACCCGGCAGACGTGCAGCTCGCTGATGCTCCTGGCAGATTTGGCAGCTCTGCACCATTTGAGCGATGTCCTAATCCAGGCCAAGTCACCAAACATGGGACCGGGCCACCATCTTAGTCGTTTCCACGCCAGGGTGACCCGCGTGCAGCAACTGCAGGACCCTGGACCGGATACTTTGTGGAATCGCCACCCTGGAACAGTAGGCAGCCCTGCTGCAAGCTCAGCTCTGTGGCCTTGTAGCTATAGGCCTGCCGAACCAATTCCTCCCTACGGGACACCGCCTTGACCACTTGAGACAGGACTGGGTCCCGGCTGGTCATTTGCGATACCGCAGATTTGGAGAGCACCTCCGGGTACGCGTGCTCCAGCATGAACACAGCATCAGGCAGCTCTGGCAGGGGCAGGAGGCTCAGGGCATCAGCAGGTCCCAGGTCCTTTCCTGGACGGTAAACTAGCTGGTAACTGTAAGCTGCCAGCCTCACGACCCAGCGTACCACTCGGGGTGATGCCTGCACGGGAACTGCCTTGTCATGCCCCAGAAGCCCCAACAGCGGCTTGTGGTCCGTGACCGCCTAGAACTTCTGGCCCCACAGATACTGGTGGAAGCGTTCAACACCGAACATGAGGACCAGGCCTTCCTTGTCCAGCTGGCTGTAGCGTTGCTCTGCAGCATGAAGCCGACGAGAAGCAAACGACACAGAGCGTTTCTGGTCATCCTTGTCCCGGTGCGCCAGGACGGCTCCCACGCCGTACGGCGACGCACCTACGGTCAGGACGACAGGCTTGGCAGTATCGAAGTGTACTAGCACTGGAGGCTCCTTGCTGCGCTGGAAGGCCCGGTCCTGCTCCTTCTTCCAGACCCATTGCTGACCATTTCGAAGCAGAAGATGGAGCGGCTGTAGATGCTCCGACAGGTTCGGCAGAAAACTCCTGTAGAAGTTGATGAGGCCGAGGTAGCTATGAAGCTCCTTGTTCCGGGGCTTAGGTGCCTTGAGCACAGCGTCAACTTTGCGGGAAGCCGGGGCTAGGCCAGCCTGGGAAATGACATGTCCCAAAAACTCAACACTGAGGGCCAGGAAAATGCACTTTTCCAGCTTGAGCTTGAGACCAGCGTCCTGCAGTCATGCCAGGACGCTGTGCAGGTCTTGCAAATGGTCCCCGTCGTCGCTGCCAGTAACCAGGATGTCATACAAGTACACCGGCCACGCCAAACGGTAAGCGCGTGCACTGGAAGAGCCCCAAAGTTGTCGATATTGTGACATACTTCCAGGAAGCATCCTGGAGCACCAGCTGCTGGTAAGCACCTCTGAGGTCGAGCTTGGTAAACTTCTGTCCACCGGAGAACGCTGACCAGAGATCTTCAATCCGGGGCAACGGGTACTTCTCGACGGTAGCAACGGGGTTGATCGTAACCTTGAATTCCCCTGACACTGCCGCCTCGCTTGAGGACTGCTACGATGGGAGCGGCTCATTCAGACGTCTTGACGGGCACCAGGATGCTCTCTCACTGTAACCGTTGCAACTCCTGGGTGACCCCGTCTTTCAGGGCGAGCGGTAGTGGGCGAGGCTTGAAAAAACGTGGCCGGGCTCCCTCAGGTACATATAGATGCCAGCCGTCGTGCCGGCGAATGTGCCCACCCCTGGCTGGAACAGAGACTTGAACTCGGTTAGGAGGCTGGGTACGTCTTTCACCACATGCAGGCTGACTTCCTGGCTGGCAGACGAACGCCCAGTGCATGAATCCAGTTTCGGCCCAGCAGCGTCGGCGGTTAAGTAAAGGGGAAGGATCGCCTCCCTGTCGCCAACGCGAACGCTGACCTGGGCCTGACCCTGGAGCTGGGAGAGCTGCCCGGAGTAGCTGCGCAGCATCACGCCCGAAGCCTCGACGGACACGCCGGGGAAGGTGCGCTTGATCAGTTTCCCGGCCATGACCGACACGCTGGCCCCTGTGTCCAGCTCCATGGAAATGGGGTGCCCGCAGATTTCGACGGTCAGCATGTACGGCGGCACAGGCGACGGTACAAGGCCTGTGTACCACATGTCGAAAATCGGCAGGTCCTCGGCCACGAAGTGGAGCCTGGCCGCGGAAGAACTCAAGCCTGCTGCCGCACGCCCCCGGCTACCCTGGCCGCGGGCTTTTATTTTTTATTTATTTCATAATACCCCTAAAGGGCCTCCGAAGGGTCATTACATAGGGGGAACGGATACATGAAAAAAATTCGAGCTTTGCGCGTTACCGGAAAAAACGAAAGTACACAAAAGTTGTACAAAAGTTATAAAAATAACACAAAATTTATGCAAAAGTGCGACGTCTTGCAAAACACACAAGTAAAACAATAGACAACATACAGTAGTCAAGTGAAAATTACAACGTCACAACGAAATGCACAACGTCCTTTGTGGTACCCCGGTTTGAACCAGGCTGCTGCTGCTGCTGTTTGCTCTGCTGTTGATTTTGTTCGTCCTCCCCCTTCGGCATACCCCTGCCAGGTTTTCCCGCACGTGAACCATTGTGCTTGAGAGAACTGGCACTGTGAGGGGGAGTGGGCACCACCACAGCGACCGCAGGTACTCTCCTTTGTAGCCAACTTGTTGACCTCCGCTTCCGCCGACGGTGAACCAGTCGCACGGGCAATCTCGCCGGCGTCCTTGGCGGTAGCTTCCATTGCCAGCACTGCCTTCACGGCGTCGTGCAGCGAGAGGTCGGGAAGCTCGAGGAGTCGCGTCTGCATGGCGGGGTTGTTGATGCCGCAGACGGAACGGTCCCGGAGCAGCGAGTCCAGCTGGTCCCCGAAAACGCAGACACTCGATAACCCTCGTAGCGCAGCAACGAACTGCCGGAGGGTCTCTCCTTCCCGGCGGCTCCGGTTGTTGAAGCGGAAACGCTCCATTAGTGTGGACGGTGCTGGGTTGAAATGAGAGCGCAGTATGGCGAGCAGCTCACCCAGCTTCTTAACATGTGGCGTGGCTGGCTTGAAAAGGTCGAACAGGAGACTGAAGACGCGGGTCTCGCAGCCGGCCAGCCTCGGTTGTGTCGTTTGCCGGGAAGAACACGTGGACTTGTTCCTCGTAAACTGGTCAGGCGGACCCACCTCCATCGAACGGCTTGAGCCTTTCGTACAGCGGCATGGCGGCAGCAACGGGGGGCGGTGTTTCGCCGCTCGCGTCGGCGTGGGACGATCCGTGGGTACTCGTCGCCAGTGTCACGATCCATACGGGTTCGTGACGAGGGAGGGCTCGAGGCACCCTCCGTTAGACAGACGCCCCGCAGCGTAGTGGTGATGAACGATGGCATGAAATTGGATTACAACCTCTGAAGATGAAGCGACCACTCATTAGCTTCAACGTAGACATTCTCTACAGGACTTGTCCTGAAGGCACCGGTCGCCAAGTGGATGCCTAGGTGGCAGGGGCGTAGCCAGGGGGGGGGGGGGGGGGCATTATGGGGCTTCAGCTCCCCGCCCCCCCAAATTTTTTTGTGATGTCCATGCACCGCTGACCAAAGCAACCTCCGGGGCCGGAAATCATTCTGGATTTTGTCTGGAATGTCTTTTTCATGCTCGAAAAAACACTTCACCGCGAACATTGCGAACTCGGGCGTGATTTCGCGACAACGTCCGTGCACCGGGAGCTACATAACGCAAGCAGCCCCATCAGAGCACAAAGTTTCAAGGGCGTTTTGATGGCGAGCGGGCTCGCCGCGGCATCTCGCGGAGGCAGTGGAATCTACGGAGGGCATGGATGTCAATTCCGAAACTTTATAGGTAAAAATTCTCGCAAACCTTTGATATGAAACGTGCATTGGCATTTCCAAAGTTGTGCTTTCGGTTTTCAATTGCGGAACTTTGTTGGTTTAATGCTGTTATGAACATTTGACGCAAAAGGTGTATTGACTTTTCTAAAGTCGTACGTCGGAACATACAAGGGAAGCCAAATCAACACACTATCAGACAAGTTGACAAAGCACGCACCTACGTCCGATGAGACGAAGCGTTGGGGTGGTTCAATTGTGGCGTCATCTCACACAAAAAAATAACATTTTTTTTCAACTACTCCGAAGCATCCATGTCAAGACACTAAAACCAGTAAAGGCAGCTACGTTCTTACTTATTTTTTCTAATTTGACTTTTATTCAGGAGGACACATTGAGCCTGTTCAATTTTTTTTTTCTCGCTACCCTACCCGTCTGGCTGCCAGAGCGCATGCGTTTTTCTCTTGTTGCCCCTACCACCGCGCGGCGCAGTTCGGTGCGCGTTCGGTTTTCTCTGGCCGAGTGGATTTTCGCCTAGCAGAGTTTTGGACGCTTTCTGGCTAGCAAACGAGAAAAGAAAACAATGGTTGCTCGCCGCCATCACTGTGGGGACTCGACGGATTGCACCGCGCTCGCTTGAGAACAACATCTCCGGAAAGTCTTGTCTAGCCGGTGTAGGATACCGAGCAGTATGCGTATGGTTCTCGGTGGACCCAACGTCTCAGGTTTTCTTCGATATTCCTTCGGTAGCCACATTAGGGACCCAAAATAGGCATTCGATTGTGGAGATACTTTCCTTTGCGCTTTTTCATTTCGGTACCCCCGCCCCACAAAAGGAAAAAAAGAACACATTGTTGTGGCGCAGCGCATTGTCGCATGGTGAAAGCGAATTGTCGCATTGTTACCTCTTTTGCGGAAAGGAAAGCAATGGGCCACGGGACACTTCACTTGCCGGATACTCTTATTATATTATTGCGATAGCAATTATATGGAGACTCCAGCTGCATTCCTGCCGTCGCCGTCGCGACGGCAGGAATGTCCAAGGGCGATAAGATCGCTTTCAACGCACGCTGTATGTGCGAGTTAAAGCGAAAGGCGGGGGGGGGGGGGGGTTGGCATGGGTAAACAGAGAATGGTGGCTCAGTCTTGTGTGCGCAAGGGAGAAAAGCTGGGAGGAAGCGCGCCGCTTTCCGTCGCGCGATACACCGGGGGGAGTGGATGGAATGGGGGCGGGATCTAGGATTCCGTGAATCGGCGATTGCGCACCATGTTTATTTGCCTTGTTTGGCGCATTATATACAGTGACTTTTTTTTTACATTCGTAGATTTATTGGAGACTTATACGTATATTTAAACATCTTGTTGCGAGGTTTTGTGTATACGTGCAGTGAACTTTGTTTCCAGTGACATTTTTTGTCCTTTATCAAGCTGCACTTTCCCATTTGTATATCCCATTGCATCTTTGCATTTCTAATGTACGAGGGCGGGCCAAATGAAGCTTAGCCTACCCTCACCGTGCAATAATGGTTCGGTTCATTATCTGCGAGGCATGCGCGTAGCACACAAGCATCTCTCATTTACAAAAGTGACACGCAGGTGTGAGGATAAATGTTTTTAATGCTCTCATTTAATGGGTTGAACATGGTTGCGTGACATAATGGACCCTCCAAAAGTTGAACAGCATGATGTCGTGAAGTTTTTGACAGCTGAAGGTGTTTCCTAAAAAGAAATTAGTCGCCTTATGGCTGTCATGTACCTTGAACATTGCATTTCATTGGCCACTGTGAAGAGTTGGAGCAAATGGTTCAAAGAAGGACGTGGAAGTTGCAAAGACGATCCAAGACCGGGACAAAGCTACCGTGAAATCGACCCCAAGAAAATTGCAAAGGTTGATTAGTTGATGAGACAAGAACGGAGGATAAGCATCGATGAAACGGCCGAGTGTGTGAACATTAGTCACGGTTCCGTTCACGCCATAATTCATGAACATCTCGATTATCGGCTCTTGTGCGCGCAATGGATGCCCAAAATTTTGAACCACCGCCAGAAGACGGAAAAATTTGACGCTGCCTTGACTCATCTGATCCGGTATCACAATGAGGGTGACGACTTCTTGTCTGCAATTGTGATCGGGTACGAACCATGGTGCCCCTACTACGAGCCTGGAACACGACGGCAAAGCTCACAGTAGAAACATTCGAATTCACCACCCTCAAGAAAGCAAAGGCCGTCATTTCCGCCGGAAAGGTGTTGTTGACTTTTTTTTCGACCGTCAGGGGCCATTACTGATAGAATTTGCTAAATCTTGAGAGACTACCAATTCATTCCGATATTGTGAAACGCGGAATCGGCTACGTGTCTCAATCAAGAACAAACGACGTCGAAAATTGACGAATGGGATCATCTTGTTCCACGACAATGCCCGTCCTCACGTCACTGATGTGTTTAATATAAAACTGGCGAAGTTCAAGTGGGAAACGCTGCAATATCCGCCATACAACTCAGATCTGTCGCCTTGCGACTTCCACGTTTTGGGACAACTGAAAAAAAAAACAGCACAAGGCAACCAGATTCTTGTCGGACGATGACGTGAAAGAGTCAGTTGCAGACGTTTTGGAGCAGCAATCCAAGGCGTTTTATGAGACGGGAATCACGCGACTCGTTAGTCAATGGGACAAATGTCGGATTGCTCATGGAGGCTACTTTTACATAAAGTACTCCGTTTGCCATATATTCGCATTTGATCACTTTCATTTGACTCGCCCTCGTATATTTTGCAGAACTCCTGCCTTTTATACGTGCTCTCTGTTGCGACTATAATTTGGGTGCAATTACGATACAGGACCGGTGACAGCTGCTCCTGCGTAATACATTGGAGCGAATGACAGCGCCATTGAGATTTTTCACTGGCCTTTGCATGTGCGCAAGAATGTAAACAAGGTTCTTGAATGACGAAGTTTAACATATTTTTCCTCAACTTGTTCATGTCATGGCCTTTACATTCTTCATATCAGCGGCATGCATAGCTTTGCTGGTTTCGAACTGATATAGTTCTAAAGTTCGTGTGATATTTTCTTTACTTATTGAATAGACAAAAACATGGAAGCATTGATATCAGTTACTTTGGGTAAAATTTTTGGCACATAACAGTATATTCTTTAATAAAAAAAAAAAACGAATTATTTTACTTGTTTTGACAATGTGTGGCGTTCAAGAATTCGTTTGCAATATCTTTGGCAATGGCAATGCAGGTATTATTCATGTATTTGATCCCTCAACAAATTGTTTAAGAGGAAGCTTTAGCTCGGGCTCATCTTCAACGCGATCTGTTCAGATACATGTAAAACGCAGAAACGCTTTTCTGAGATAACCCCTCGATCGCTTCTAATGAAATTTGTTGCATTTGAGAGAGAACGTTGAATTCTAATGTCTGTTGGAAGCGAATTTCGATTTAGGGCCTGAATTTTGTTTAAAATATTTTGAAAAATTCGCAAGTTCGAAAAAATAGAAGCACGATGTTTACAAACTAATAGGTCTGCATCAAGAACAGATATCGCCCTTCTGTAAACGGCATCTGTCATAACAGTCAAAGCGGGCTAATTTCGTATGTCAGTTTGTATATTACGTGAATTGGTTACGTTGTGTACAAGGGTTCTGCAAAAGCCGTATTTCCATAATAGAAAATTTTTTGAGATTCATGTGTAACATATCAATTTTGTGCGCCGTAGATGCACTATTAGGTGCAATTCACAGAATTGTGATATCATTCTTTATTGTTGAGTTAGAATTTTAAACTTGATAGTTTCGTTTTCTAAACATTTGCAATTTTCGCACAATTTTTAATAAATAATTGACAACCTAAATGAACAATTTGAAACAAACAGTCCCTACAATTTAAGCTTTTCTTTTAAGTGCAACAAATCTCGTCAAATTTGGTGCAGTGGTTGCCGAGAAAAACGAAGTCTCCTTCTACATGTAATCAGATAGGAGCACCCGAGCAAAAGCTTCCTCTTAAGGAGGAGGCCGAACTGCAACGTTGCATAAACGTTGCAAGAGTTTGCATAAACAACTTGTGAGTGCTATTGGACGGTATACTTGAAACGTGACATGGGTCTTCGCCTTGTTTCAAGAGCGGTACTACAATAGCTTCTTTCCAGGAGGATTGGATGTATCATGCAAGCAGCCCAAAGAGTTTAAAAGTGCCAGAAATGTCATCTGTGTGTCAGTGTGAAGATTTTTAATGATGTCATACAAGATTCTGTCAACTCCCGGTGGAGAGCTCATACACACGCTCAACGTAGCTCTAAGCTCGGCAATATTAAAAGGACAGTTAATTGTAGGATAGATTTATACTGCATTTATGGTTTATAGCTTAAGTTCTGCTATTTGCTTATATATTATCATACCCTCCGGTTCCAATAGGCATTACAGAGGGGGTGGGTACATGGTTTACAAACAAAAAACATTCAAGTCTATAAGGACAAGGATAAGATAAACAGACAGTGACAGCACTAAAAACGACAAAATTGGAGTCAATTTAAAAGATGATCTGTTACAGCGGTCTTGAATGATGATGCATTGGCTAAGGTGGCGATAGAAGAGGGAAGTCGGTTCCACTCAGAACAGGTTTTCGGCATAAAAGAATGCAGCAACATGTCAGTGCGACAAAGAGGAACAGCTACCTTATTGCTGGGATCGATACGGGAGGATTAGTACACGGGCTGCGAAATGAGTTGCTGATTCAATGAACGGTGATAGAACACTTTGTGGAATAAACGAAGGCGCGAGATGCTGCGCCGTGTTTGAAGGTTAGGAAGGTTAAGTGACGATTTCACCTGCGAGACACTAGCGGTACGTGAATAGTTCGACATAATAAAACGGGCTGATCGATTCTGAAGGGATTCTATGGGTTGAATGAGAGACCGCTGCGCCGGATCCCAAACTGCACACGCGTATTCGTGTTTCGGACGAACGAAAGTTTAGTAAAGCATTAATTTTATGCGCTGTGGAGCTTGGAAATAATTGCGTTGAAAATAACCGAGAATGCGATTTGCTTTACCTATGATGTAGTCAGTGTGAGTATGCCATGACAAGTCAACAGATATGTAGACACCGAGATACCTGTATGCAGACACGCGCTTCAGTCCGATGCCATTAATTCTGTATTCTCAAGAGATTTGGGCATTAGCGATTCGCGAAAATGTCATGTACTTGCAGTTACTGATGTTAAGGGTCATTAACCATTTATTCCACCATTCAGATGCTTTATTTAGGTCAGATTGAAGGACAAGTGTATCATTAGGGTTATTTATTTCGCGATAGATAACGCAGTCTGCAAATAGCTTCATACTAGAGATAATGTTATCTTGAAGATCATTTATATAGATCAGGAATAGTAGTGGACCTAAAACGGAACCTTTAGGGCCGCCAGATTTAACAGAACAAGGCGAGGAAGCGTGATTGTTAGCGATAACATATAGGGTTCGGTTAGATAAAAAGCATTCGATCCATTTGAGGATATTCGGGGGAATTTTCAAAGTGCAGATTTTTAGTAGAAGTAATTGATGAGGTACTTTGTCAAAAGCCTTAGAAAAGTCAAGAAAAACACCATGAAGAAAGGAGCGTCAGTCTAGAGCTGCTGCGATGTGGTTAGTAAATAACAGAAGTTGTGTTTCACAGAAATAGTTTTTCCGAAATCCATGTTGGCAGGAGGTAACAAAGTCATTTGATTCAAGATATGAGACTAGATTAGAGTAAATTACATGTTGTAAACGTTTGCACGGGATACTAGTTACAGAAATTGGTCAATAATTGAAAGGAGAATGCATGTTCCAGGATTTAAAGAGTGGCACCACTTTCCCGACCTTCCAATCTGATGATAGCATACTACATTCAAATGACTGTGTAAAAAGGTACGAAATAAAAACTGATTCATTAAAAAAAACTTTTTTTTTCGCAAACAAACAGGGACGAAGAAAAGGAGCAACACAAGGACGAGCGCTTTCTAAGAACTGGTTTTATTTTTGAAGAACCACCTGCTTAAATAACTACAGAACTGCGCGATCTAGTCAACAGTAGTCTGTGGGTATCTAGGCACGTGGTTGTTCAAAAATAAAGCCAGTTGTTAGAAAGCGCTCGTCCTTGTGTTGCTCCTTTTCTTCGTCCCTGTTTCGTTGCGCACAAAAAGTTTTTTAAATAAATGAATCTGTTCCAACTAGGCGGACTCGCAGTTATGCTTCAGGAAAACTGAAGAGTAAACTTTCGTGTTCTTCAGAAACTTCTCATTAATTTCATCATGGCCGCATCAAGACGAATGCTTTAGTTTCTCAATTAATTTAGCTATTCCCGCAAAATCGACTACGATTGCATCCATGGGAAAGAAATCGTGATTACGCAGCTGCGGCGTGACAACGGCAGTTGACTTTGTAAGCACACTCGCCAAGACGTCAGTCATGAGAGTACAACATTCCTCATTGCGCAGCACGTGTCAAGCAGAGTCAACGAGAGAAATGGCACGACTTTGTGCAGGTTTAACAAAGTTCCAGAACTTGGAAGGGTTGGTGGAAAGAAGAGAAGGGAGTGTGCTCTCCAGAAAAAAAATTATTTGCCTGTTTGATAGCAATGCGATAGGAGCACGACTACCACGATATACACGCCTGCGAGTAAAATTGTTTGTAGACTTCGCTATACGAAAAAGACGCTTTTTTTTATACAGTAGCCTCTTTAATGTTGTGTTAAACCAAGGTACCCATTGTGTACCTGACATTCTTCTCTTCCACTGTACGATCGAAAAATGTTGGAATGCAGCCATCCAAGAATAATTCAAGCTCCTTATTAATTGATACATAATATCCCTTTTTGTAATTTCTAACTGTTTTTGTTGTCGAAGGCTGGCGCGTGTTGCAACTTGTTATAACGAAATGAATAAGACTGTGGTCGCTTATACCAGGCATGTATGAAACCGAGTGTACAAGTCGAGGTGCTGTTGTTTGTGGGAGATGCGGGGTTCTCCTCCGTACTCTTGGGACAAAGGAACGACAACACAGTAGTGCAAACAGTCACACGGGCATTTATTGCACCTTTCATAGATCAATGCCTGCTAGCCGAGTTGCTATCCCCAAAACATGCCGATGGGCGCGCGACAAATCTAGAAGTCTGACTTACCGCGACCGCGTTGCGAGCGAATATGTTCGCCCCATGCTGGATCCCAACGCCTGGTCGTTCGCGTGTTCGGTCACGCCAACGGTCGTGCGTTCGAAGGCGGCCACGCGAGGCGGTCTCGCAGAAGCATGGTCGCAGCGCACGCGGAACGTCCGGCGCTGTTCGCCGACCCGCCGGGAAAGAGACAGCCCCTTGTCCCTCGGCGCCCGAGTAACCCCGCCGCGGCGCGACGGTCGCGACATCTCTCGCACCGCGCTTGTACCACGCCGCGGGCGCCAGGCCACGCGAGCCGTGCGGGAAAACAGCATATCAGGGGATGCGCTATGCGGGAAAAACATCCGGGGACGCGCGAGAATCGCGCATCCCCACATCCCCCCAACCTTAAATCACTTCTTATACCGGCGAAACATGTCACACGGTCTAACATTAACCCGTGCTTCGCGAACAAGGTAGAACATTCAACAGTGGCCGCTCCGAGGAAATGTCCACGCTGTCCATAGCATGCGAGCCGACTGTCCTTGGGTACACCGCTGGCGTCCGCCGGTCACAGCAGCAGCTTTCCGACTCGACGGCACGATCCCAGGCCAGGACTCCGGAGACGACGACGCAGTAGTCGGTACGAGCAAGCGTCGCTCGCGCCGACGCGCCCTGCTGGCAAGAGCCGCCGTAGCTGTCGGTGACCGCTGGCTCCTTTGTCCGCCGCCGAGGGTTGTGAGCTGGATGCAGGAGGCCGCCGAAGTCGCTGCGCCGAACTGGCCACAGCATCACCATCGCCCGGGGTGGCTCGATCGTAGTCCGGGGCAGCAGCGCAGACGATGTGCAGGTGGCAGCAAGCCAGGGGTGACTCCAATCACGCTGCGTACACTCAAAACACTCGGCAAACACTAAAGTAGTGCAAGGGAGAGGAATTCTGCATGCGCATCGCCCACGTGGTACGATGTTCAACTCGGCTAGCAAAAGATCGGGCAGCTACTCAGATGCTAAGTTCACGTGAACGAAGCTCGCTTCCTTGAGCCGAACGAGTAATTTCAATTCGTGCGAGGCTAAATAGAATGAGGGAAGCAACTTGCAACACCTCAACGCCACGGTCCACCAGGTTGTGTCCCTCCACGTGCGACAGGCAGCTTCGTAAAGCCTTAGGCCTAAAGCGTCGCTACCCTGACAACAACCGGCATCCAAAAACAACACTCAAAATGAGCGCAAAACAGGCAGCCGCGAGGAGACGTTAGCTCTGTGAGGTGGTCCTACTCCGCTCGGTGCACACAGCATCCGAGTTGACGGCGCCCACCGTCCCAGACGGTGTCGGAGCGCCCGGTGCCAGGCCGCAATACCAGTCAGCCCGTCGTGGCACCCGTGGCCCGCGGCCACCCGGCTCCCAGAGCCGCGACTTCATCCGAGTCAAAGAGATAGAAGAAGCTATTTACATAAGAAATTCGGACCACCCACGAGGCTTCCGTACTCACTCGCTTCAGGCTTGCCACTGCTCCGCGGGCGCTCAGCCTCGCTCTCCCAGGATGCAGACCACGTGGCTCTCGTACTGACGAATGTCATTAAAAAAAACACTTGCGAAAAGGCTTAGCATGTTGACAAGTCCAAACACACTACAGCCACCGTCGCCTCTCTCAAGAAAGCACGCCGCCGACGCTAGCGATCAAAATCCACGCTAGGCCTACGCTTCGGTTCAAACAAAGCTCTCGAACGAAGCAAAACTGTTTAACTCTATCGTCCGATGCCCCAAGAGGTCCACGTTGGGCAGCCAGATGTGGGAGATACGGGGTTCTCTCCTCCGTACTCTTGGGACAAAGGAACGACAACACAGTAGTGCAAACAGTCACAAGGGCATTTATTGCACCTTTCATAGATCAATGCCTGCTAGCCGAGTGGCTATCCACAAAACATGCCGATGGGCGCGCGACAAATCTAGAAGTCCGACTCACCGCGAGCGAGCGAATATGTTCGCCCCATGCTGGATCCCAACGCCTGGTCGTTCGCGTGTTCGGTCACGCCAACGGAGGCGCGCTCGAAGGCCGCCACGCGAGGCGGTCTCGCAGAAGCATGGGTCGCCGCGCGCGCGTGGGACGTCCACGCCGTGCGCCCGACCCGCCGGGAAAAAGGGTCGCTCCACCCGCGGCACGGCACGTCCGTGCTGCTTGCTGTCTCCAACCCAAGAGAGCGCGCCTTGTCTCTCCCGCCGAGGGTAACCCCGCAGCCGCGCAACACTAGCGCCATCTCTCGGACTGCGCCTGTACCACTCGGACCGCCCCGTGTGCGGCGAAGCCGCACTACAGGAGACGCGCTATGCGGGAAAAACATCAGGGGAGGCGCGAGGGTCGCGCAACCCCACATGTTAAGATGAGATCAAGAATGTTAGCCGATGTAGGACCAATTATAGTAGGCTGGGAAACAATCTGAGTGAAGTTAGTCTAAGCACAAGGCAGCAAAAGATGAAACACCAGGTAATGTTTCAGATACAACCGGGAAAAGGCATTGCCCGTGCTTCCTTGACAATTGAAATGTCGAACTGGCCTAGCGCCTCGGCAGCGAAGTTCTACGAACCGCGATGTGGCGTCGCCGTGTCCGACTTTGCTTAACGGACATCGAGGGATGTGCTGCTCGCTACAAGTCATGTAAATGCGACTGCATCGACCGCCCATGCACTGTTCAGCGCTGAATGTGTGTTAGGTGTGCTGTGCTTGAAACGAGTGGTGCAGCCGTGCAGCGGGGGGTGGTGGAGGAGCAGAGTGGCTTAGGGGTCTCCATTTGCACGTTCACAGATATGTGCTCCCGTTTTGGTCTCATTAGCGGCTGTCGCGGGATTGTGGTGTGCTCCTTGCCTAGTATGAAGTTTACGATGCTAACACACAGCATGTTCACGTTTTTCCGTGCTATATGTCATTTGCATGACGACCGAGTTGAAAACAAGGCATATGTCTGTGTTGTTTGCATTTGTGTGTTGTAAATTACTTCCTATTGTGGAAGTTCTGGCAGTCTTTTTACGCAAGGAGTACGAACGTAAACATATAAACATATTTCTGTGTGTCTGAAATTTTGAATTTCCCATAATAGCCTTTACGACTGATAAGCGGGCTACACAGCCTGTGTGAATCGGCCACCTTCTGTTGCGACCCTCTTCCATGTGGTAGTCTGATGCATGGTGCGCGTTTATTTCTGTACTGTTGTAAAAACCATTTGTTTATTCACCCAATACAAATGTACTGCTTCTTCGCCGCAGTACACTTTAGTTACGCGCTAAAGGATACTAAAAGTGGGAGGGGACCGCTATCACCCAGCATAGTATGTCCACTCAGGTGACCTGAGAGGCGGCGATTGCGCGAGTGTATAATTAAAGAACTCTTTTTATGTCCAGTGACAGTGGCCCCTTTGCACTTTTTAGTATGCTTCACCGCAGTACATAGGTGTATTGCGAAAAAGGTAATCTTAAAAAGCTCAATTATGCAACGTTTCTTTCGTAGCTTGCTACACCGCAATACAGGGGTGTAGCAAGTTCATATTGCCGGGAAGCTTACTAAGGCACATTCGCCATTTTGTAATGCATAATTCACCTTCAATGCAGGAGCACAATGCGGATTCATGCCTATGCTTCTGGCTGGACTGCACGTGCTCTTTGAGAATTGATTCGTTGTTCATAAGTGCACTGGTACTTACTCTAAACTGGAGGGCTGAAGTTGATACGGAAGCACAATTTTCATTAAGGGGACAAGATGTTGCCAAGGTGGTTGTAGCACAGTTTTTTTTCTTCCAGGTACCTTTTCTACTAGAAGCTTCCATTGCAGTGTTTCGAGCCTCTTTGAGCCAGCACATAGTGTATACAAAAATCGGACACCGATTGGGAACATCACCTATGCTCTCTGCAGTAAGCTGCGCACAGGATAAGTTCATGCTTATCTATAGAAAAAAATGTAGCATGACCAGACAAAATAAAAAGAGGTGGGCTGCAGCAATACTAAGTGTTAAATGGTGCCTTATCCTTTCCGTTGAGTTTTCTGTTTTGTGCTTTTTATTATGGATCCTCAACAGTAACCATTAGAGTGCCGAACGTGAGCTTGTTGGTCTCAGATCTCATGGTTGTTACTAACAAAACAGTGTGATAAACAAACAAGGGCTTGGAGGCATCCAGTCACCTTGCTTATCTCATGGGGTTGCTTCATGAGCACCGTGAGCCTCCAGACCAACTAGGAAGGGAAATTTGTTGCAATACTTCAGAACTGTATTGCAACCAAACGAACAGTGCTCTCAATGACAACTTTTGGACAGTAGAATGCTTGCACCCAGCAAATTCTAAGAAGGAAGCATTGAGGATATGCAAGTGGGCCTTTTGAAGCTGGCATCATTGCTGAAGGGGCTTTGCCTGCTGCCCTCTTTATGGATACACAAAGATGATTTCCTCTTTGAGAGGGATTGTTTCAGATGTCGTTACATGGCAACAATGCTGGGTGTATAGTAGCAGAGAAGCTTGTCTTTGCCCACAGTCAATAATATGTTCCTTTTCCAGTACCCCTGTGGAAGTGCCTACTTTTTGGACACAAAGTGCTCTCCATGCATGCATGCATTTTTAGCTTGTAAAGATGTCTATTACCCTTTGCCTCAAGCTGGTCCTTGTTGATGTCACCCAAGAAGGCATTTCAGAGTATGGCGATGCGGACTTACAAATCAGTGTTGCTGCCAGTGAAACCAGATTAATGGAGCTGCCGTTTATTTCTGTCCACTCCATCTTCATCCAGTTACAATGAGCAGTTCTTTGTCCAAACAGAAGGCATATGTAGTTGGTCATGCATAGCCTGCGCACTAAGACTTGTTGGCGTGCCTGAGAACCTTAGCAGTGTCTATATGCAAAAACATTCTGATGTGTTGATGACTTCCTTCTCTTTATCACACTTTGCCTGATGAAGCCAGCAACTTGGTCAATTAGATGTTCAACAGGCTTCCCATTAGTTTTCTCAGCGTCTCTTTTACCAGGGTGCTGCTCATAGATATCTGTTTTCTTGACCTTGCACTGCACTTAAACCATGGCCACACCTGCTGAACCTATAGTATGCGATCAGAAAAGTGCTATACATCACGTTGCTCCAAACTCATGACACGTGCTACAAGGCCTTGAGGAACACCCTCATTAATTTCCGCCCTCATCATACTGTATGAAGCTTCGCATGACAAGTGCGACAATTAACATCTGCTGGTTTTTCAGTGCTATTCCTGTCAAGCTTGCTGAAAGCTATCCCATGTGTTTCAAAAGCAAACGACCGCTGCTGGACAAGAAGTGCTTAAAACAAGGGTCGCTATAACCACATGTCACACGAAATGAAGAAGGCCACTGAGTATACAGGCTTCACATCTAACAAGCTTGGTTTTCCCTTTGCTAGTGAGTAAACTCAACTTGTCCCGAATACATGGCCTGTGACAAACTATGTGCCACATGCTGTGTCCCCTGCAAAGCCGAAGATGTGTACAACATCCTGACACCCGCAGTGGCTTCTACACTGGGCAAACAGGCTACTATAAGAACGACCGCCTCTACTAATATGCTAATAACATGAAAACGGGCAGCAATTTGGCTATTCATTGGGCCCAACTGCAGGTGCAAGCCACTCTTCCACCAGATGTGTGTTGTTCACATGAACTGGAGCTATACAAATGCAGACAAGAACAATGATGTTTGAAAGTAGTAGAGTTGAACTATATTCTGCACAAACAGTGCTACTTGCAGCGCTGGTACCTTGTAGCTACAATTCATGGCTGTCCCACCATGCAAAGGCACTATTCTTGAATTATTAACTTCTATTTATATTTATGGTGGCCATATATTGCAAGTACATATCCACATTGTGTGCAATATGGTTAAATGATGTCAACTATGATAGCCATTCCTAATCTGAGATGCAACAAAAGAACTAATATAGGCAACAAATTGTAATTCAAAAAGCCAACCCGTGCACAGGATAAGTGACAGACTTCCTTTTATTGAACAAAAGTCACATGTGTCACACGTCACCAGCAGTGGGTAGCAAACTTGCAAGCTTGGGTGACAGAGGCAAAACTTAGCAAAATGCTACACTCATACTCAAATGTAAAACGGCCTATGACACAAAAAACGACATTATATTGTACTGAATGAAAGGGCAAGACTCCATCCAAGAACACATTATGGCACCACATAAATGACATGGTGTAAAAGATGTTAACACGCCCTCCCCATAAAAAAAGAAACACTGAAAACATGCCTTAAAAGGCAATGTGCAGCGTCTGAAAGCAAGAAAAAACAACCCAAAAAAGGTTTCGCTAAGTCTTTCAATGATTAAAATTGTCAAACTGTCTTGTCACTTCTTAATGGATCTGCATTGTGTACTAGGGTGTTCTGATAAGGCACTTTCAGCAAGTGTATTGGAAAACAGTGTTCCCAGTCTGTGTCCAATATTTCGAATTTAAAGAGGGTCAGGCTGCCTTTCAAAGATGTACATTTTAGTTTATAAAACAGAAAAAGGCAAGCAAAATTGCTGTGCTTTAGAAATTCACTTAAGGCAGTGTTCTTAAATTAAAGTATTAGCTTGCACAATGCCATTATAACAGCTTTCCACCTCTAACATTTTTTATCCCAGTTGTAAAAAGATGGGAATTTCTTTTTGAACAGAACTTTTTAAACTGTATTTAACAGGCGAACCAAATACATCATAAAAGTGGCATTTCGCATCTGCAACAACTTCAATGTACTTGAAATTCAGCATATTGGGACATGGAGGAAGCCATAAAAATGCAATAACGGCCCGAGAGAGTTCTCTGCAATTAGGTGAAGAAATTGGCACATACCTGCAAGATTTATTGATATCTAGAGTGAACTTTAACATCCAACACAATATAGGCTCTTTCGGGACTGTTTATAACGTTTTGTGCCAGCGCACATACGTTCAAACACTATTCAGTGCTCTCACGCCGTGTCGATGTATGCCTAATTGCATTAACAGGATGTGAGCAGCACGTACAGTAATCGCAAGGGCGTTTTGTTTCCTCTTGAGGGCATCGCGCTGCGTATCATTAGTAGTAGTGGTTGAATACGACTTCATTTCACAGGTTCCGATCTTGTCGGCATGGGTTTCGCCCAGCGATCCTCGCAGCGTAAACTGTCGCACCGGCGTAGATCCCAATTCCTATCAATCGGCAGGGCGGAGAGGGCGCTTCGATGGATGGGACGGAAAGTCGCGTCACCCTCGGCTCGCGACCGCGCCAGAAAACGCCAGTTTCACGTAGCCGCGTCTACGTGCCAGCCACGACAAAACGTTGGCCACGGCGTTGGCCACGACCCACAACAAGCTACGCGAAACCGCTGGTGATTAGAGTACGTTGTTAGTCATGACGCCACGGCGTGTCCCCGCAGCCGGCAGCCAATAGCGTGGCGCTGCGGTTGCCATGCGTTGTCCCTTCTGGATGTTCCAAATACGCAACCGGGACAGGTCTAGACCAGTTAATTTTAGGCATATTGAAGTCACGTACCCAGGAGAAATAATGGAGAGCGCGAGAACCGTAGAACCAGATAATTAAGCACGTCATGTAATTTTTCAGCGAAATCTGAAGCAGCATTTGGCGGGCAGTAGCATGCGCAATTTTTGTGGTTTAAAGAAATGCAAACACAGATAAACTCCAAGTCTGAGTTAGTTACAATCAAATGCGGTACAAGATTATCGGCCACAGCAATACGCACGCCACCGCCATGTTTGTCACAGCGATCGCAGTGAGAAATCACGTACTTTTTTTCCCATTCAAATAGCTCAGAGCTGTCAATTCTCGACGATAAAAGTAGAACTACACCGGCGGAGCACGCGTCCAAGACTGATGACAGTGCCTCACGTTTATTGATAATGCTTCTAATATTGGTAAATAAAAAAGATACATCACGGTGAGTAGCGGGGCTTTTAGTTAGGATAACAACTGATTGTCAGAAGCCGACGTCGATGCAGATGATGCATCTGTCAGAACGGAAGCACTATTACCAGATTCAAGGACGCAAACATGGTCGGTAGATGAACAGTAAACGTAGCACTTTTTCTCGATGTAGAGCTTATTATACCGGATTGAAAATTGCTTTCCAGAAGATTTGCCATAATCAAACAACTTTTTCCTCGTAGCTCTTGCCGCTTTGCAAATGTATTCGGTCACATCCACTCCAGATTTCTTCAGATTACGCTTTGCCGCTAGGATACTATCCCGAAGTTTCCGGGAAATAAATTTAACAATAATAGGTCGGCATTTCCCAGGGACGCATTTACCGAGTCGGTGCGCACAAGACAGGCGGTCGTCACTGCAATTTAGGTTTAGGTTCACAGTGGGATTCAGAATGGAAACAATCTTCAGACTGAGCCCATGTTTCCGCGCCGGTGTCAGTAATGCCGTGAAATATAAGGTTAAACCTGCGGGAACGGTCCTCAAAATCATCAAGTCGTTGGTTAACAGCGACTACTTCGGCTGCCGAGCTTTGTCCGACTGGGGTTTCGGCCGATGATAACCTAGTTTCAACTGTGAGAAGCCTGCCGTCTATGTCGGAAATACGCCGCTCAAGTGATTGCTGAGCCTTTTTCAGCTCATTAAGGGCACTCATGAGTTCATCGTGTTTTTATCCATTTTTTCGTGCAGCGATTTCATGAGAGCAACAAGCTGGCTATATTGTTCACCAGAGGGATCTTCCTTAGGTGGCTTTGGATTTAACTCAGTGTCACCAGACATAAATAACAGCTTAGCAACGTGAATGCACTCGCAGAATAAAGCGGACAAAACATTTGCGCATGGAAGAACAAGTAAGCAAAGGTCGTTTGACTTTCTACAGTAAAGTGAAATGGGCCGACCCACCTGCATAAAGAAACGGAAGGGTTTTGGCATGGTCTGCATTGTCCTTGTACTTCCATGCCCACTGAAGAAATCCACGGGAAAGCGGTCGCTTAAAAAGCGCTTTGCTGATGTGGTTTTCGATGCGGAGGACAGAAAGGCGTCGAGTTCCGGCTGATGTACCACAAACAAGAGCGGCGCTGGCGCTTGACGGGGAAGCGAGTTCACCGTCGGTAGGCGGTGGCAGTTTTCAGCGCCCTGAACTGCGCATTGTGGCTGGCACAGCTGCGCACTGACGAAGCCGGACGATAGATCCCAAATGGATCCAACAGTCAGCGTCTGCATTAAAAAACGGACAATGCATGGTCTGCATTGTCCTTGTACTTCCATGCCCACTTATATTTAAGGAATGATTCTGAGTAACTTATGGAGCTTGATACACGCACGAAGTGTTTGCCAAGGGCGTCGGCCTGGTTTTCCAAGGTATTTCCTCGGTTATCGATCAAAGGTAATGGGTTGATCTATTGCCCTTTTAGCCTTCTCAGCCCATTCCATAATTTAGTCCCCTGGGTATAGGAATTGATGCCTGAGAGAAACCTTTCCCAGCTTGCTCTCCTAGCCTGCTGTTTCGTGCGCCATCCTGGTGACTTGATATGTTTAAATGCAGTGTAATTTTCCGCCGTTGGATATTGGCGCAATATGCCCCATGCCTTATTTTGTCTTTGTTGTGCATCTCTGCAGTTTTCATTCAACCAAGGAACACGTTTGTTAGATGATTGACCGTTTGTTTGTGGAATTAACTTCTCGGCTGCATCAATAATAAAACGGTAAAATATGCTACAGCATAAAAAAATTATGGGGTTTTACGTGCCAAAACCACTTTCTGATTATGAGGCACGCCGTAGTAGGGCACTCCCTAAATTTCGACCACCTGAGGTTCTTTAGCGTGCACCTAAATCTAAGTACACGGGTGTTTTCGCATTTCGCCCCCACCGAAATGCGGCCGCCATGGCCGGGATTCGATCCCGCGACCTCGTGCTCAGTATGCTACAGCATTATCTATGCTAAAATCGCGTATGAAATATTGTGATAAGTAAGTATAGATTCCTCGAAACGGTTCCAATCAGCCGAGTCAAGTTTCCAGCGAGGTACATGTGGACGAACGTCGTGTTGTGTCAGTAAGTTCAAAGATACCGGGAAGTGGTCACTCCCCAACGGATTTTCTACTACATTCCATTCTAAGTAAGAAAAAAGTATGCAAGATCCAACAGCTAAATCTATCGATGAATATGAGTTATGCGCAATATTATAGTAGGTTCTTATTAAATAGGCACAGACCAGACGTCACAAGAAAGGATTCTTTCAGTCGACCCCTCGAATCAGTTCAGGAATCTCCCCAGAGCCTGTTACGAGCATTAAAGTCCACGACAACAAGAAACGGCTCAGGAAGTTGGTTAGTAAGTCTGTAGAATTCTGTTTTGCTAAGGTGATAGTTCGGATGTATGTAGATGGAGCAGACGGCAACCAATTTATTAAAAAGAATTGCTCGCACTACACCTGCCTCGAGGGACGTCCGAAGGGGCAATTGTTGGCAAGCAACAGTCTTATTGACAATTATCGCTACACCGCCGGATCAAGTGTTAGCCTCGTAACGACCTTTACGAAAAATAGTGTATGACCGGAGAAGATTTGTCTGTGTAGCTTTTAAATGCATTTCTTGAACCCAAAGTACTTTTGGATTAAGTTTGTGTAAGAGTTCTGTACTGTTGTCAAGATTGTGGAGGAGACCTCTCACATACCTTTGCATAATTTTTGTATCCATTTTGACATAGTTTGATACTGTGTGCTCTGGAAAGGAAAGGTTAGGAAACAGGGCCCTTTCCTGGCGCCGTGATGCACGCTTTGCTTTTGGAGCGGTCGCGAGAATCGCGGTGCTCCCGGAGCGCTGGCTGCGCCGTTTGGCTAGGTCCGTTGCATCCCGAGAGCCGCTGGACTTCCGCTCACTCGAGTTGTTCGTTTTCGGGGTAGGCCTCGCCTCGAAACGCAGGGATTTGGAGGCCACCAACCCAAAGGTCGGTGGACCCTCCTTCAGAGATGGCGCAGCAGAGCCGGCTGCTGCGGCCTAGGGGGCTGGTGGCACTGCTGCGGCCACACTCTCTGTGGTTTGGGCTGATGCCAGAGTCTGCTGCGGCGTTGCCGCCTTAAACAGCATACCCTGTGGTATGAAAGAAGGAAATGTGTTTTCGCGCTACCAGGAAGGAAATATTCTCTCTTAATTTGAGGGTCATTATTTCTTCTTCTTTCTGCCATGTAGGGCAAGCTCTAGAGAAAGCTGCGTGTCCACCGTCACAGTTTGCACAGCGGAGTGCGCCATCTGAAGAGTGATCGTGTACACCGCACTTTGCGCAGGTTTGTCGGCCCCGGAAGCTTTGTGAGCCATGGCCATGCCTCTGGCACTTGAAACATCTTTGAGGGTTCGGGCTGTCTGATCGGACTCAGGAGTTTAGTGTATCCTGTTTATAATGTTTCTGGCAGCACACTGGACGCAAAGGTAATAATCAGATGTTTAGTTGGAATTTCTTTGTTTTCCCGTTTGATTATAATTCTCTTTACTATGGTGACGTTCTGTTCTTCCAACCTTCTAGGAGCTCGTCCTCGCTGAGATACAACAGGCCATCGTCGGGAATTACTCCTTTGCTGGTGTTCATTGATGGATGTGGAGTCACTGTGATGTTTACATTACTGAAAGAGACCAGATTTGGGAGCTTGTCATGCTGTTGTTTATCGCAGACCTCAAGCAGGAGTTCGCTGCTAGCCATCTTTGTGACTTTGTAGCCTTGGTCAATTGATTCAGTGAGTCGTTTCACAACCGTGAAATGTGAAATCATTGTCTGTTCAGGATTTTCACAATAAATTACGCGTATACAGCTTTTCTGGACACAAGGGTTTAGTTCGCGTGAGTGCCACCACGTGGCGTACTGACCTTCAACGTTTCAAACTTCCCGCGGTGACGCGTGATGACGTCAACCAAACAAAAATAAAACAAAAAAGCTGTCCCTGCGCATTGCTTGTCCCGCCGGCGTTATCAGTGTTCTTGATAAAGCGTATTCGCTCGTCCCCTGGAAATTACTCGTCATCCTAAGAGCGTTTAGTCGCGACGAGCAATGGTTGATTCTGGGCTTTTGATGCGGTTCTTTCTTTTCTTGCTTTTTTATTTTCCTTTTCTTTTCCTTTTTTTTTCATTCTACGGAGTAAAGAAGCTAGCCTAACCGTCAGAAGCACTTCGGGGCAGCCTTTCTTCAGTCAGCACACATTGTTAACGTCCGAACATCGCACAACGTCTACTAGAGACGTCGTCGTGGACGGATTTTGATTTTCCCCTATCGAATTCGTTCAGGCGCACACAATTATTTCACTAACGACTTTTCAACGCGCTCTCATGGGCTACCGCCGCAGCTGCAAATCTTGATGTGCTTAAGTATTAAGACATATACATGGATATGTTGGTTTTTCACCTTGACACAAAAGTCACGGCACAAGAGTTGAGCAAACTGTCCCTGTGTCGTGGCAGAGTGTGAGACCGGGCTAGTTGGTATTCCATGCTAAAGTGACTAGCGCAAGAGTGGACACGGGACACTAAAGAGGCGACAAGGATAAGCGCAAACTTCCAACTGGGCGCTTGTCCTTGTAGCGTCTTTAGTGTCCCCTGCCTTTTGCGCTAGTCACTTCAGTCTGTGTCGTCGTCCGTTAGCATGCTATGGCCGAAGATGCTCGCAATATTACGTCACATTTACTGGCCACCAGGCCAGGTACACCCTTGGGTACGACATATACAGTACTTGCAGTTAGTTTCCAAAGTCGTCTCCTATGGCGGTTATCCACGTGCGTGAAGCAAGAACGCTATTTAAAGTTATTGTGCAGTAATATATGCGGGATTTGTATATTCTCCACATTCTCTACCATGTTGCCGTTCCGCCTTTATTATATAGCCGCAATGTAGACTAGCAGCTATCGAACGCCATAAAGGCTATCCACACACTCAAAGACCTCGCGCACAACTCCTGACACTTAATTGTATTCAAGAGTTGTGCGACTGTCCAGGACATCCTTAACGAATGTTACATAACACATTATGAGGTTTTACTTGCCAAAACCACGATTTCATTTTGAGGCAGGCACGCCGTAGTGGAGGATTCGGGAATAATTTAGACCACTTGGGATTTTTTAACGTGCGCTTATAACCCTAAGTACGCGGGTTTTCACATTTCACACCCATTTAAATACGGCTGCCGTAGTTGGGATTTGATTCCGAGACCTCGTGATTAGCAGCCGAACCCAATAAAAGCTAAGCAACTATGGAGGGGATGAACTATGGACTGAAGGAGGATAACCTCATTCGACTAATGCAAGCCTTCGTTCTGTGCCACATTAGATACGTGGCAGCCATGCATCGATGGAAACGGGCAGAGCGGGATAAATTGAATACACAGCTTAGGAAGATTAACAAGCGGGTTCTCGGGTTACCCGTATACACTTGTACAGAGCGCTTAATGCAGCTTGGCATTCATAACACTCTTGAGGAGATTGCAGAGGCCCAGGAGCGCGCACAGCTAACTCGCCTCACAACAACGAAGGCAGGGAGATCCATCTTGCAGGAACTCGGATTTCACACCGATAGAGTAGCGGAGGAGTTCTCTGACGTTCCTCCGTCGATTCGTGAGAACATTACGGCCTCGCCAATACCTAGGAACATGCACCCCGATCATAATCGCGGTAGAAGGAGGGCAAGGGCGGCCAACCTCCTCAGGCAAACACACAGTGATCAGCGACAGGTCAGCTTTGTGGATGCCGCTTCTTGTAAGGGACGTCGGGCGTTCATCATCGTCACTGTTGATGGTCGGCAAGGAATCACCACTGCTGCCTCGGTTCGAAAGAGGGACTCCGAAATAGCTGAACAAATGGCTATTGCACTAGCCCTGCTGGATAGCTCACGGGATGTCATCTATAGTGATTCAAGATCTGCAGTCAGAGCATTTGAAAAAGGCACCGTTTCCAAACAGGCCCTCAAACTTACTGGGGACAAGGCAATCACGCACCACTTCATTTATTGGTTTCCGGCACATCAGGGTCAGATAAAGGGTGCTCCTCCCAACCTCAACGAGTCGGCTCACGGGGCTGCGCGTAAACTTGCCCACCGCGCTACCCTCGACCAATCGGAAGCCGACTCCCCAGAGAACAGGGACACGCCCTCCACCTACAACGAGATTACTCAACACTACTATCTCAGCCGTAGAACCTACTTTGTTCCTCATCCGCGCCTCAATAGAGCTCAAGCATTAACGCTTCGTCTACTGCAAACGAATACCTATCTGAATCCGTCGCTCTTACATAAAATATATCCGGATACTTACACCAACGCTACCTGCCACGATTGTGGAGAAATAGCCACGTTAGACCATATGCTCTGGCGGTGTGCCCGGTCACACTCTATCATCGCTAACAGCTCGGCCAGATGGGAGGCGGTTCTCCGCAGCCCTCTTCTGGCTGACCAACTCTGGGCTGTCCAGCAGGCCCACGATGCGGCCGAGAGGCTCGGCCTCCGGTTCCCACGTGGGAGCGGCCCGCTTCGTGAAGACTCACGACCTGCAGGACTTCTTTAAAGTTTCACCATACCATACCAACTATGGAGGGGAAGGAATGTTGGCAGTAGGAGGAAGGTGACAGCCGGCACGTGAGACAATTTGTTCCCATCCTCATTGCGCGAGAATCGGTACCATCTGTCGAAGAATGACACCATAGAATGCACTGTGTTCAATGTGATGGAGTCCACATCCAATATTTCAGACCCGAATCATACTGTAACTGCTGATGACTAGGCATCTCGCTAATACGTGCAGTCGCTTGACAGCTGCCGAGCGCAGGCGTCGGCCACAGGACCTACTTGACCTTTGTTCAACACTTGCCGACATTCTCGCCTTATTTCGCACCATTGCGTTTCAGCTGAACTGCTTCAACAGCCAATTTATTTGTGCCAAAATTTGGCCACCTTGTCATCGTTATGGTTTCTTATTTTTAAGTCATCCTTTATATTTTGGCTAACGCTGTTATGAAATTTCCAGCGGTTTCACCTTTCCCAAAATGCCTGCATTTTTTGAGCATTTTTAATAGACGTGGAAACCATTGCGTGGCTCCCTGACCAAGCTGCTCAAAAAGTCATTTTATATCCCTGAGATCTTGTGCAAGCTTCTGCCTTCTTGCCGTTCATCAACCTCCTGATTTCCCTGTCAAGTGTATACCATTTTGACGACTCCAATCCCACGGAAGTTGGCAATGATATAATGTGCATAGGATTAAAGCCATTTAAATCAATTCTACTGTGGATACGACAGCCGCGTTTGCTCACTGTGAATGGAAATATTGCGTTAATGAGCGCCATTCTTAAGCATTTAAATTGACAGTAAAAAAATTATGCGGATCCCATGTATGTGCGAATCGATGTAAGCAAAGCTTTCTGTGTTTGTTGCCATTGCCATACGTAATCTCCACAGACTAGACAGGCACTCTCTAATGAAATGCTGTCGATGTTTGCCTGATTACGCCTGTCATTGTGATGCAAATAAACGGAACTTCAACTCATTTTCTCAGAAATAAACGCTGAATGAAATGCTGACGTCATCCTAAACAAGATCAACAAGCGCCGTAGTGCTCGATCTTATGATGTCCCTATTCGTAAGCTTATATTCGCGATTTATATTTTTTTTTTTTTGGGGGGGGGGCGATGTGCTCTTGCACCCTAGAAATGTCCCTCGGACGTGTCTGATGTGCTCGTTTTTATTCTCAAGTGCCCAATGAAAACTCTCATCGCTGCAACTTCATGATGCCCTGGTGGCAGGCCACCATGGCGTGTCGCGCAAGTATGACCACGATGATTCATTTGGGTTGACATATACTATATTGTGCGTCACACTTCGCCACATTCATCTTTCAAACTATGGCAGAGATCGAAAAGGGCGGCTAACTCACTACGTCCCTTTCCTCTGTTTACTTCCGCAAAGTGTGTGTTTATCGCTGTGGGTACCAAATACGCCCAGCGGTATGCTACCACTCAAGCCTTTCTGGCGGCTGAGCAAATGAAGTCGCAGGCTTTATTCAACATGGCGTCGACGTTCAATATGGCTATCCTCAATTAATTTTTGGCGGACTTCGCTCACCGCCTTCTCTCCAGTGTCATCTCTTACACTACTCGCTCCTGCTAGACACAACACAAACACGCAGCGACCTTAATGAAGTATCAATTGCACGCTAGTTGACACGCTGTCTATGTATATTTCCGCTGAGCACCGGGATTGGAGCGTGGTCCTGTCTATGGTGAAATTATCTGTCTACAGCCTCGCTCATCAACACCGCTCGTTACTCGCCACGTTCTTTTTTTTTTTTTTGTCGACAAGAGCATAGCGTATTTCCTCTGAATGTGCTTTCGGCTTTAGGTGTGACCTTGCACGCCCGCTTATTCTGCTACGTTGACGGCGACCGCTGTCGTCAGGCTGCCGCCTCATTCTGAGCTTCGCAGTCACCAGAGAGCACAGAAAGCTGTCTTCACAAACAAACCACCGGGATTCGAGCCCATCTCCCAAATGCACCATCTTGCATTTGGGAGATGGGCACGCTAACCATTACGCTACCACCTGCCTCCACCAATTTCTGTTTATCTGCCTTCCCACTTCACGTTTTTGCCTCAGACGCAGGCAGAACGGATGCAGAACGAAAAAGAAGTAAATATTGCTTGATCCGCCAGCTGACACATGACCTTAACTTTGACATGTTATTGTCATTGGAGCGCATGTAGGCTTGCGGCTGCGTGCAGATTGTGGGTCCCCTTAGCTTTGTTGTAAATTTGCTTGCACCGACTCTTTTCAGCTAGAACTGAAATGCCGGACAAAAATGAGACCTACCGTTGAATATTTTTTTCTTGTTTTCTAGGTTTAAACCAAAAACTCTCATTTACACAAATAGTGATTTTTTTAAGAAATGGCATAAGGATACTATATTTCGAGGTCATGTCGTTGTGTCAATACGGGCCCGCACCACGTATCGACAAAAGGGCATCACAGTGCCGATGCACGCGGCAGGTTACTGAATGAAAAAACAGGAAACGACTGTTTTTCAGTTTTCGCAACATATTGTACACAGAACCACGGCCGCTCGATGCAAAGCAAGGTGCGGCCAGCTACGTCACGCCGCGGACGATAGGCGGGCGCGTCTCGGCCGAGTTTACAGTTGCGACCGCTTTTCTTTGTGAGGGCGCCACCGGTCGGGGATGCTTTCGCGACTTCGCGCCGGGGCAAGCGGGCGTTGGTTCTCGCGTCAGAACGTGTTTGCCTCGTGCTCTGTGTACTAATCTCGTGCTTTTTCACGCGCGTGTGTGAACAAGTTGGTTCGCGTCAGAACGTGTTTGCCTCGTGCGATATGCATTAATCTCGTGCTTTTTCGCGTGCGTGTGTGTGAGCAAGTCGGTTCGCGTCAGAACGTGTTTGACTCGTGCGGTATTCATTAATCTCGTGCTTTTTCGCGTGCGTGTGTGTGAGCAAGTTTGCCTGTGCTTGCATGCTGTGCTTTGTTAAGGCTCTTCGGTGTGCGTGTGTGCCGTAGCCAGCCTCGTTCATGTGGCGTGATGCCGCGCAACTGTTGTGTGCCACTCTGCGACACAAATGTCAGAAAGGACCCGACTGTGAAACATCACGAGTTCCCATGCGAATTGGAGCGTCGAGAAGCGTGGCTAAAAAATATCCCTCGCCAAGGAGTGTCGGGAAAAGGAAGCAAGTGGGAACTGAGCGATAGGTCCACGACCTACTGTATAAGGGGTAGGTCGTGGATATACAGTAGGTCGTGGATAGGTCTCTGGTATGTTCCCTGCACTTTACAGAAAGTGACTATAAAACGAACACGGAACTTAGGCTCCTGCTTCCGAATGCGGTACCGACCGTGTTTTGCAAATATCCACAGTACCTGCAAAAAGAGAATGTGCAGCCCAAAAAACGCATCGAGGAAACTTTACTGATCGCACAGTAGTTGAGGCAAGCGATAATTGCGGCAGCTCAGGAGAAAGCCCTAACATCGAAAGTGCCTTGCAGTTTCTCAGCGACGAGGTGGAAGCTCTAGTTCTAGAGACTGCCTTAGAATCATGCTCTGAACGTAGTTTTTCTGTTGACCAGGCCTGCCAAACTACATTAGATATTGTGGACGTCATAGAACAGTCAAAGCAAGCAGTCAAGAGATTAAAAAAAAAGTTACCCGTCAAGGAGAAGAGTTGAAAAAATTGCAGTCCGAACGGGACGAAATGAAAAACCGCCTCTTAGTTTATGAAAACAACAACGAAATTCAGTTCTTTGTTCAGGTATTACAAAGAGCGGAAAAATGAGACAAAGCTGCTGTTTTTATCGGCAACCAAGTGGCCACTTCAGGGGAAAAAAAACCTGCCTACAATGAAAGAATACTGCGGGAATGTGTTTTATGGAAAGCGTGCTCGAATAAAGGGTATGAGCATGTTCGAAGCAGAGGCCTTTTGAAGCTTCGTTAAGAGGAACGCACTCCTTAGATAGCCTCTAACATCACTCAATATGCTTCGTTTTCATGAGAAACAATCTACTGAGGATTATTTGCAATGATAAGCGTTTTTATTCCATCTAAGTTAGTTTGAATTACTTGGGAAACTCGTACAACTTCTCCCTATGTAGAGTTTTTACTTTGCGTACGTGTTCACGAGAAGTGAATAAAAGTACTGATAGATTGCTTCAAGCAGAACCTCTCGATGGAAGTGCATCAACCGGTCGTGCATCGTACGGGCAACCGTCACAGATAGCGTTCAGGCGTATTCTAGAACAGATTTCCACCCCTGTGACAATCTGTTAGCGTTTGTGGCGTAATCAGCACTTCCAATGACGACATAAAAGATTTTTTCTGCAATTTCCAAATATAAAACGCATTATTTACGCCTTGACTGGAGTGGAGATCGCGCGTGCCGACGCAGCTGTGAAGGCGCTCTCTATCAGCAGCCATCCCCGAGCGGTGGCGCCGCAGCGCGCGCACGGAGAAGGACGTTGGTCGTGGTTGGTCGTGGCTCGCGGACTCTCCTGTGTACGAGGCTTCAGCGACTTCGTTCGTAGCTAAGTACTCTTTTATCTTTATTAGCTAGTGTTTTGAAGTGTTTTCTTTTGCATGGAGTAGGGGCGCATACTTTGAATTCTTGGTAGGAGTAGTAAACGTACCGGCTTTGTCTAGGTCTGGCGGCTCCCCCGTTAGGCCTAGGTGGTAGGAGGGACCTATTTGCAGGCACGTACCCAGGGCCCCCCCCCCCCCCCCCCGAAATCAAGTGGCATACCCCCCTCCCCACCCACGCCGCCACTCCTCACACATTCCTAAAGCGCCGCCAGATCAATGTTGAGACTTGGCAGCTGTTCATCGGTCAGCATTATGCTGCCCTTTTCACTCCTTTTAGATGGCGGTAGTTATCGGCATCTCTTGTAATGTGAAAGACAGTTTTCTCATAGATTCCGCACCCGCGCGATTAACTCGAGATGCGTTCAGTTGTCACCATCTATTCAACCGTCACGCGCATAGCTGTTGCTTTTGTTAGTTCAACCTTCTTTGTTTAGGCTGATCCTGGGACCAGGAGAGGGATGCGGCTGTTACTCAGCTGGTCTGTACTCTCATGGAATGAGTTACGGCCGGAGAAAACGCCAATTGCGTTTAACTTTTGCCTTTGCTTCATTATTTCCTTGAATTACGGCTCGCCGCGACGCTGGCAGATGCCCGGAACCATATACACGTGATGTGGGTTAGATAAGGTGGGAAATAAAATAATGTGAAAGAGCGTCCATCATGAAACCCTGCAATAACCCTTAAACACATAAGCAAGATGACTGTCGCCCGTTACCTCGTCTGTTTTTCCCTAATTTTATAGCACTTTTCGTGCAAAATTGGCAACTGGAAGCAAAAATCGCAAGGAGTTGAGAAATTAAGCGATCTACTAAGGGAGAGAGCCAAGGCAACAACCAAACTGCAAGCAAAAGCGAATAATAAAAAAGTTAACCGTTGTTTATGAGAATATTTATGGATCAACATCTTTTCATTTAAAAAGGAAGTAGAGAAAACGCCGCCGGAAGTGGAGAGCAATTACTTGTTTTGAATGACGCTTCTACAGTTATCGGTCGAACCGCCTCACGTAGCCACTTCTCTGCTGTGCTTATGTGGTTGTTTTTCTAACCTTTCGCGGTGAGCGCAGTACGTCTAGAATCGCAGAGTCCTGCGCTCTACGCGGTTGTATGGGACTGGCGGCCGCACAGCGTTACGCAATTCGCGGAACTGTCAAAACTGATCCACAAGGCGAAAATAACTGATATTCGAAACTATAACATGAGAAAGACTGAAGAAGCCGTAAAAAAATGAACGCAGCCTGAAATCAGTAAAAAAGAAACCTGGCATAGGACAAACCATGATATATGCACTAAAAGATAAAAAGAATAATATCATAAGCAATCTCGAAAATATAGTAAAAGCAGCGGAATAATTCTAAGCTGACCTGTATACAGTACCCAGAGGAGTCACGATACCTCACTTAGAAACAGTAATGAACAGGATACGGAAACTCTCCTATAACTAGCGATGAGGTCAGAAGGGCCCTGCAAGACATGAAACGATGAAGAGCGGGAGGAGAAGGTGGAATAACAGTCGATTTAATCAAAGATGGAGGAGACATAATGCTTGGAAAACTGGCGGCTCTTTATACGAAGTGTCTATCGACTGCAAGTGTCCCAGAAAACTGGAAGAATGCAGACATTATACTAATCCACAAAAAAGGAGACGTTAAAGAATAGAAAAATTATAGGACCATTAGCTTGCTCCCAGTATTATATAAAATATTTACCAAAATAATCTCCAATAGAATAAGGGCAACACTGGATTTTGTCAACCAAGGGAACAGGCTGGCTTCAGGAAGAGATACCTTACAATGGATCACATCCATGTCATCAATCAGGTTATCGCGAAATCTGCAGAGTACAATAAGCCTCTCTGTGTGGCTTATATAGATTACGAAAATGCATTTGATTCAGTAGAGATACCAGCAGTCATAGAGGCACTACGTAATCAAGAACTACAGAACGCTTACGTAAAAAGCTTGAAAAATATTGCTACATGCGTGTGGTATTTGTTTGTTTGAACGAGGTGCGTGGGCACCATCACTCCAGAAAAGAGGAGGAAGAACGAACTGGGCTCGCGCAGTGAATCTAACCGGTCAGCGCTGCAACCGTTGTTGTAAATATAATCTGTAAATAGTTTCTCGTCTTACTGACTCGTCCTTCGCGTGAGAATACCTACAGAGGGTCTACAGCTACCTTAATTCTACACAAGAAAAGCAGGGAGATACCTATAGAGAAAGGGGTCAGACAGGGAGACACAATTTCTCCAAAGCTATTCACTGCGTGCTTAGAAGAATTCAAGCTATTAAAGTGGGAAGGCTTAGGAGTAAAGATCGACGGCAAGTATCTCAGCAACCTTCGGTTTGCCGATGACATTGTTCTAGTCAACAACAATGCAGACGAGTTACAACAAATGATTGGAGACCTTAACAGAGAGAGTGTAAGAGTGGGGTTGAATATAAATATGCAGAAGATGAAGATAATGATAAATAGCCGGGCAAAGGAACAAGAGATCCGGATCGCCAGTCGGCCACTAGAGACTGTGAAGGAGTACGTTTACCTAGGTCAATTAATCACAGGGAACCCTGATCATGAGAAGGAAATTCACAGAAGAATAAAAATAGGTTGGATCGCATACGGCAGACATTGCCAGCACCTGACTGGAAGCTTACCATTATTATCGAAAAGTAAGGTGTGCAATCAGTGCATTTTGCCAGTGCTGACATATGGGGCAGAGACTTGAGAACAAGTTAAGGACCGCGCAAAGAGCGATCGAACGAAGATTGCTAGACATAACGTTAAGAGAGAGAAAGAGAGCGGTTTGGATCAGAGAGCGAACGGGTATAGACGATATTCTAATTGACATCAAGAGGAAAGAATGTAGCTGGGCAGGTCATGTAATGCGCCGGTTAGATAACCGTTGGACCATTAGGGTTACAGAATGGGTACCAAGAGAAGGAAAACGCAATCGAGGACGACAAAACACTAAGTGGAGCGATGAAATTAGGAAATTCGCGGGCGCTAGTTGGAATCGGTTGGCGCAGCTAGGACAGGGGTAAATGGAGATCGCAGGGAGAGGCCTTCGTCCTGCAGTGGACATAAAACAGTATAATGATGATGATGATGATGATGGAGGTGGTGGCCCCCCCCCTGAAAAAATATCCTGGGTACGTGCCTGCCTATTTAATAGGCTTTTTTAATTCCTTCAGCTAGCTCTTCGGTTTCTTACATGGAGTAGGGAGTGATTATTCTTTATTTTTGTTTGGGATAGCGGTCGTGGTCGGCTTTGCGTGAGTGGTGGTGGTGAAAAACTTTTGTTGATGAGAAGGCCAAAAGTAAAAACAAATTAAAAAGCAGCGTTGTGGGCGGCCTTCAGGCTGCCGGTTGTGGCGTCCAGGCCATGCCTAGTCGCGACGTCCTCCGCCCAGTTCACCAGCCGGAGTTGGATATCCGGCTCGGTGCTGGACAAAGCAGCCTCCCACTGCTGCGGGTTGCTTAGGCGCCAAGAGGCAGGGGGCAAGTGTGCCGGACAGGAGAATAGGACGTGAACGTAATCGGTGCGGGAGCCGTCACATAAGCGGCAAGCCGGCGAGTGCGTCCCGGGGTGGAAGAGGGCAAGACGTGCGGGAGTAAGATAGGTATGGGCCTGAAGGTGGCGCCATAAGTGTTGGTGGGGCTGGGAAAGGGATTGGTGCGGAGGGGGGAAGGTGAGACGAGAGAGGCGATAGTGCTGCGTGATATCGCGGTACGTGAGGAGCGCGTCGCGCGTATCCATTCCCGGCGGGGACGGGCTTGCTCGGTCAGTCGAATCTCGAGCGATGGAATTGGCCGCCTCGTTACCAGGATGGGCCGCGTGAGCGGGCACCCAGATGATTTGGATGGGGCGAGAGGGAACGGTATCGGAACGCAAGATTCCGATGGCCGGGTGTGCCACCCGTCCAACCGCGTAGTTGTAGACCGCAGGTTTGGAGTCGCTGAAGATGTACTTCGCGGAGGTTTGCGTGATGGCAAGGGCAACAGCTGCCTCCTCGGCCTCGACAGAGGTAGAAGTGTAGACTGAGTCAGTAAGAGTGGGTCGGAGAGAATTGTCAGTGACGGCAAGGGCATGTGCTGGGTAGCGGCGGTACGGGGCAGCATCTACGTAAGCCACGGCGGCCTGCCGTTCGTACTGACGCCAGAGCGCGGAGGCTCGCGCTGCTCTACGGGAGCGGTGGTGTTCGGGATGCATATATTTAGGGAGGGGATCAACGGTTAGGAGGGGGAAGACATGGGAAGGGATGGGCAGCGATGTGGGAAGAGGAATAAGAGGGGAGAGATTTTGCGTGAGTGATTTGGCGAACTTGCTCGTTGGGCCTAGGGACGTAGGCCTAGCGATGAAATCGAAGAACGTGAAGGCCGAGGGGGACGGGGAGCAAGTGCAGTGCGACGAGTGCCTGCGATGGTGCTTCCTCGACGAGACTAAATTCCAGAATTTAGCAGACGCGGAGGGGTCTAGCTTCACGTGCAGGTCGTGCGAGGGCGTCAGGGAAGCCGTCCAAAAACTGGAAGGGAATTGGGCGGCTAAGTTTGAAGAGCATAAGTCAAACCTGAGGGAGGAGCAGGAGAAGCGGGTAGCGCTGCAGGCGAAAGTTGAAAATTTCGTCAAGGTGGAGGCGGCCCAGGCCGCGCAGTTAGTAAGGACTGTGGCCGAGCTTGAGGAAGAGAAAGAAAGGAGCGCCGAACTGAAAAAGCGGCTCGACGCGCTTGAGACGCGGGCAGTATGAGAATGTCGGGTCAGGACACCAAAGCGGCGGCAAAGACTCAGAAAGTAGAGTAGACCCTACAGGCGAAGTGGGAGGCAGGGAGCCAAAGCAAGCGGTCGCCAGCTCGCCGCCGGTGAATCGGCGTAGCTATAGTGAAGCAGCGCAACACGCCCCGAGTGAGGCGACGCTGCAGCCACAGGAAGCTGGAAAGAGCGGCACCTACCTTCCGGCCGCCACGCGGAAAAAGCAGGAGCCCAGGGGACAATGCCCTTTGTCGCGTCCGAATCACGCGGAAAAGGACACAGGGAAGCAGGGAGAGGTAAGAGAGAGTGAAAGGGTGATTATCGCTGGCGACTCAAACATGGCTGGGTGCTCAAAAGCAATTGTGGAGAGGGTGAAAGGCGACATAAGAGTAGCGGTAGGAACATTTCCAGGGCGGACACTGAGTTCTGTCATGGAGCGAGCAAAAGAAAAGCTCCCGGAAAATGCCCACGTGCGCAACCTTGTCGTAGTAGCAGGTGGGCTAAATGACGTCCTAAACAGAAAAGGGCCAGGACTAGCCCAGCGCTTGGCGAAGGGGGTGGACGACTTGCGCGAGCTATCCCCTCAAGTGCAGATCGTGGTGTGCATGGTGCCGGAGGTGCCTGTGCGTGACAGTCACGTACAAAGAGCCGTAATGGCTGCCAATGAGGCAATATGGAAAATGAGCCGAGAGAAAGGCTTCGAGGTTGTCGAAGTAAACAGGGAAGTGAGAAGTTGTGGTGGTTTTAAACGAGATGGGATCCACTTCAATTACAGGCTAGCACGAGAAGTGGGCTGGCGTGGGGGTCGCACTGTGGCTTTTTTAGGGGGCCCGCGGGCGCTCAGGAGGTCAGAGTAGGTAGTAATGAACAAGGTCCCCTAGGGGAACATCAGCTGAGCATTGCCGTCGATAACAGAAAAAGGAGGAAAGCAAGAGCAAGAGCTCGCCATGCAATAGGCTACATAAACATGCAGGGCGGCAGAAGAAAGGAAAAGTGGGCAGAGATTGAGGAGCAGTTACATAGAGAACAAATAGGGGTGTATGCGGTTACAGAAACGCACCTTAGAGACTCAGAAGAGCCGCCAGTTATTGAAAATTATGTATGGGAAGGGTGCAACAGAACTAAGTCGGAAAGAAAGGGAGGGGGAGTCGGAAGGCTCATCCATCAGGGAGCCAAATGGAAAAGAGTAAATTCACAATGTCAAGAGCATCTTTGGTTATCAGGTACAATAAGTGGGAAAGAAACTTGGCTGGGAGTTACGTATTTGTGGACCGGAAAGAATTGCACAGAGAAGAATAAAGAGTTAGTGGAATGCATAAGCGCTGATATTAAGGGTTTCGGGAAAGGTGCTGAGATTGTCCTATTAGGTGACATGAATGCCCACATATAGGATTTAGATGGCTATACCGACAATAACGGGAAGTCAATGCTAGACCTTTGCGAGCAACATAACCTCGTGATCGTGAATACAGGGGCTAAGTGTGAAGGACAGATCACGTGGGAAGTGGGAAACCGGCAATCGACCACTGATTACTGTCTGATGACAGAAGGAATTCATGATAAGTTGAGAGAAATGGTCATCGATGAGGAAGGGTTTAACAGCATAGGGAGTGACCATAAACGCATCATTTTGAAAATGGGATATGTAGTTGGGAAAGAGACATAGGAAAGCACAATGGCCAGTCCAAATTTGAACGCTGAACAAATAGCAAATATAGTCACTAGAGTTGAGGAAGAACTTGGCAAGTGGCCAAGTAAGGAGTGGGAATATGGTGAGCTTCTAGGTGTAATAACGACAGAAATACGGAAAGAGAAACAACATGTTCGTTGGAAAGGAAAAAAGAAACCGAAAAGCTGGTGGAACAAGGAGATACGAGAAGCGATCGCCGAACGACAGAAAGCATCTCGAGAGCACAGGCAGGCAAAGAAGGCGCAGTTGCCACAGGATGAAGTAACCAGTAAATGGGAAATATACCGGGAGAAAATGTGTGTGATTCAAATACCGATGCAAGCAAAATTAAAAGGTGAAAGTGAACGTTGGTTGTCAGAAATACGTGAGAAAAAGAAGGCTGCACCAAGAATATTTTCGAATCACATAAAATTATTAGGCAGGAACTCAACAACAATACAACAACATATCCTAGACGAAGATGAAAACAGACTGGAAGGAGAAACGGCAATAAATTATATCCAAAAAGTAACAGCCGAATCTTTCCAAGGCAAGGACGAGGTTGTATTTGAAGAAAAAAAAGAGCATGAAAGAGACCGAAGTGGGAAAGGAGCTGGTGCTGATAAATTTAGACTGGAAGAAAGCGGAAGAGAAAATTCCTAAGCGCACAGCCACAGGGCTAGACGAGGTTCCCGTTAGGCTGATAAATGAATTGGGACCAAAAAGTAAGGAAGCTCTGGTGAAAGCAGTGGAAAAAACTTTAAAAGATAGACGAATACCAGACAGTTGGCGACAAAGTAGAATGAATTTAATTTATAAAGGTAAGGGGGAGAAAGACAGAATTCACTCGTATAGACCGTTGACCATTACATCGGTGATATACAGGCTAGCAATGCAGGCAATCAAATTAAAGCTTCAAGCATGGGCAGAGAATAATGGCATTTTGGGAGAGCTTCAGAATAGCTTTAGAATAGGTAGGCGTTTGCATGATAACTTGTTTGTTCTTACTCAGTGTATTGAAATATCAAAAGCAGGAAGCAGACCGTTGTATGTGGCCTTTTTGGACATTACAGGAGCCTACGACAACGTAGACCGCAACATTCTGTGGGATATTCTGGAAGGGGAAGGCTTAGGTAACGATTGTCTACAGCTTTTGAGAGAGATTTACCTAGAAAATACCGTTTGCGTTGAATGGGAAGGGATGAGGAGCGCTGAGAAAGTTCATATCAACAAGGGACTGAGGCAGGGGTGCCCTTTATCCCCGCTGCTGTTTATGATGTACATGGTGAGGATGTAGAGGGCGCTAGAAGGAAGTAATATCGGGTTTCATCTCTCATACAAAAGGCAGGTACAGTAATAGAGCAGCAACTCCCAAGTTTATTTTATGCGGACGACATTGTGTTGCTCGCTAACAAGCAAAGCGATTTGCAACGTCTGGCTAATATCTGTGGACAGGAAGGCAACAATTTAGGTTTGAAATTTAGTGACAGAAAATCAGGTGTTATGGTATTCAATGAAAACAGTGAACAGACAGTGGAGATACAGGGCCAAGAAATACCTTGGGTAACAGAATATAAATACCTTGGTATATGGATAAACGAAGGCAATGGATATATGGAAACACAGGAAAAAACCATAACAGTCAAGGGGAAGAGAAATGCAGCCATAATGAAGCACACAGCGCTATGGGGATACAATAGGTACGAGGTCCTCCGAGGTATGTGGAAAGGGGTAATGGTTCCAGGACTTACTTTTGGAAATGCGGTTGTTTGCTTTAAATCAGGGGTACAATCAGGACTCGACGGGAACCAAAGGTCAGTGGGTCGCCTCGCATTGGGCGCTCACGGGAAGACTACAAATGAAGCTGTGCAGGGGGATATGGGCTGGACTAGTTTTGAAGTGAGGGAAGCTCGTAGTAAAATTGAGTATGAAGAACGGCTGAGGAATATGGAAGAAAGTAAAAGGGCTGGGAGAGTGTTCAGGTATCTGTACAGGCAAAACATTGATTCACAGTGGAGGAAAAGAACTAGGAAGCTTACCAGCAAGTATGCGGCCTGTGGGGCGGGCAACACAGCAACAAAGAACGTCAAGCGGAAAGTCAGAGTGGCTTAAATAATCTCATGGGTGGCGGCAATGGAAAAGAACCCTGCCATGAGTAACTACTTAAGAGGAAAGAACGAAATCAGGAAAGAAACCATTTATGATAACTCAAAGGGAAGCTCATTACTTTTCGAAGCGAGATCGGGATGCCTTAGAACACGCACCTACAAAGTTAGATATAAGAAGGAAGAAGAAGCATGTGCTTGCTGCGGTAAAGCTAGGAAAACGACGGAGCATATTTTAGTAGAATGTGAAGACGTCTACCCAGTGGTCGGTTTAGGCAACTCTGGCCTCCTTGAAGCCCTTGGGTTCAGCGGGAGCAGTGGTAAAGCAAACAGGTCCGCAATAGACATTAGTAAGAGGCGATTGGAGGATTAGTGGAAGAAAAGTAGGGAAACGACAAAAGACGGAGACGTACAAAAGCACAATTCGCAATAGGGGATCAGAAAGTTTGGACGTGGTAGTTCATAGTGTTTTTTTTTTCTTTTTTCATTGGTTAACCTAGGTAGGATATTAGGCAGCATAGTAGCAAGAGCTTGGTGGCGCAGCCCACCGCCCCGTTCCAAAGGGGACGCTCATAACATCCATCCACCCATCCATCCGGAGAACTAGTCCCGAGACGCCGTTCAAGCGCGACGCAGCGGTAGGAGCAGCGGGCCGCACCTTGTGCTTTTGGATCGAGCGGCCGTGACAGAACACAAGGCACCCACCACCATGACATTTTATTTTTGACAACAGCGACACACAGTGGCGGACTGATATACTTCCTTTTATTTTTTCATCGCAGAACCGCAGGCACAGGTTGTGTCGCGCGTATGCCATAGCCACGTACTGTGGCCGCGCTCCTTTTTCTCTAACAATGCGGCCCCCGGCGGCTTCACGCGCTCCCGTAGGTGGCGGATTGGACTGTCACTCCAGAAGTTTAAATAGATAACCTCTTTGCATAGAAACGATGGCATGATTGTTAACATATTGTTGGCTTGGATATGTCTGGCACGAGGCCCAAGACCCTGTCTTCAAACGCGTTCTTTGCGTTCGCGTCTCTATCTTGAAGGGACGCGCACCCTAACTCGCTGCAGTGGTGCTTGCGTTGAGCGTATGTAAGGCGAAAAACGCGGTTCTAAAATGTCTGTTCACCAACTTGTGCAGTAAACCCATGTTTACAGTATTCGCGCGGTATAGTAGTAGCATAGTAAGAGTCACGAGTATGGCATCCGTAACCGCAAGCGTCATGTTATAGTCGTAACTTGTCGGGACAGCGTAGTTGTAATCCACAGTTCTAATCCCTGCCAGTGAGGAATACGTGGCTAGGCATGGCTGATGAATAAATAATTGCGAAGATTGGTTTTCAGTAAAGGTTTGTTACCAAAAACGGCGGGATCTTATACTGCCGCAAAGGACGGATGCTGGGCGGTGACTCCAATCATTTACTCGGCACATCACACATCTACACTGGAATTCAACTGGTTTCGCCAACTCTTTGCTTATATTCTCTCGCCCCTAAGCTGCGACTTCGCCTGCAACCCGGGCCTCAGCTTTTCCCCTTTGTCCCCCGCTTCTTTCCCAATCTGCTAAGACGTGCTTCCACTGATGCTTGCTCCTCCTTTTTCTCAATAAATGAAGGCATTCATTCATGCATTCCTAAGTTACTGCAGAAAATAGCATGTCTTTATCTCCATAACCACCCCGTCTCTCACCTGGACTCTCCCATCGCAAAACAAAGTTGCTCTGTTGCAAATGGCTGGGCGTCACATAAACAATTTTCTAGGGATGGCCAGTAGCACGGCGGGCAATTTTAGGCGGGTGACGAGACAGTATATAGAACACCTTCTCTGCCATATCCACACTCAGTGCTCTGCTTCGTGAGCTACTATTAGCCGCTACGACGAAGTACGAAATGAAAGAAACCTAGCTGGGCTGGTCGCGGGCAGCTCTTTTTGGATTCGTGATGCGTCGATTTGAAATATATATATATATTTCTTATCTAAGCCTAAATGACAGCGATATAGACTAGGTGAGTTATGGTAGCTCGTTGGCCTGGACTAACGACGCTCTTCACGCAGCACTTTCGTCTTATATGTGTGTTTGCGAACGGGAATGAAAGACAGGAGGGTAACACGCCTTCCTGAAATGAAACATTCGGAATAACCCTTTGTTTGGCGGTTGGACATATGTCGAGGGTCCCCGATACGAACCACCTGCAAGTCTGTATGACCTTGCAAAGGGGAACTCAGATAAAACGTTGTCAAACGGATAGGCTTTTAATTATCATAATAAGTATGTCTTTATATAAATTCGTTACCATGAGGTGAAAGCCGACTAATAAGCATTAAAATTTTCTGTGTTATTAAAACATCGTGTTAATAAAAGGTTGCTGTGCTTTACAGCCCCCCAAATTAAAAAGTAAGTTATGAAAAATAAATTGGTCCGGTAAATGTACAAACGCAGACGCAAGAAAAGGCTATAGTCCGTTTCCCAGTATTCACTCAATGAAGATGGAGCACCTCTATACTCTCACGTTGTAGTAATGTCAAGAACAAAACACTTCCGAAAGAGTCAGTCACGAATGTTACTCATTATAAGATGAGCTTGCGCTGGAAAAGAAAATAACACTCAAACATAACGATGGCTGCGCGCAAATTGCTTTCTCTGATTCCGATCTACGGATCAAGGCGTCGGTTCGTCAGATTGGAATGCTCGTACATTGCAGCGCAATCTCGGGTCGTCGAATGTGATGGAGAATGTACGGCAGTGTTCGCTTCACGCGCGCAATCTGATAAGATAACGCTCTTTCGCTATTGAATCCGTGACAACATAGTGGATATTAGAAACACATGCAGGCGCATCTTGAGCTAAGTGATAACTTTGGAACTGTGGTTAGACGCTAAAGAAAGCCCAACCTCCCCCTAAAAAAAAGAATACAGTTGCTTTCAATATTAGCTGAAACATAATGCTTGTGGTTTAAAAAGGGCCCCCAACACTGCACAACGACGCCGACATACAGGAAATTCAAGAGCGAACCACTTTCCAATTACTAGTATTTATGAAACCAGCATATCGTGGTTCAATGTAGCCCTGTAGTCCAGGGGCGAGTTCCACCACGGGTACTGTGTCGGAGCTCATGTTTTATGTTAGCATTAAGTGTCACAAAATCACAGTATTTTTTCTTTAGATCTTATCATTAGACAGCTAAAATACATCCGGCGAAACCCTCACCTTAATATTTCAGTACTTTTCGTTCCAACGTACATATCCGTGCTTATCCATATGTTACAAAGTACTGAAAATGTACCCAATGCTTTCCTCCAGGAAGCTGTTTTTATTCCTTATGATGCCAGGAAACCGAGCCTGATGCCACCAACGCTCAGAAACCTAATCGGGAGCGCGTACAATGTTCTCGCACACCTTGTGGGATGTGCCGTAGCGCTGAAGTGCTTCTTGTATAATGTATGAGAATCGGTTGTAAAGACAGACGTGCAAGGTTGGGCCATGTGCTTAAGCTCATGAAGTTGATTCGTGCCAAGATAACCTGTCCAAGCTTTCACACTTACTTTATAAGAAGTCTACAGCACCATCAATATGCCGGCTGCTTTTAACTGCACGAAACAAAACTACTGAAACGATACAAACAATTTTAACATCATTTTATCATTCGAGTGTTCAGATTGGTAATCTCTAGATGCGGAGTAAGTTGAGAAGTTGTTTGCGTAATTAACAAAGCTACGTTAATTAAATTTTCAGTAATCGTTCTCACGTGGCTAAAGAAAATGAGCAGGTTGGAGCCCGTCCTCGAGATTATGCAGCCAAGTGAAAAACTTTCGACTAAACATGCTTCTGTAAGAGCCATGCGAAAAAAAATTTCCAAGTAAACACTCTTGGAAGGCGTAACTGACGCCGAAAAAGAACATCTGTAAAGCCACAGAAAGAACAGTAGTTCACGGCGGGACACAAAGGAGGAAACACACACAAACTGCGCTAACTTTAAGCGCTGTTCTATATGTGATAATGAAGCAACTAGCCCGTCAGTCATTCCTTCCAAACCTGTAAAGTCAACCTGACCACATCTAGCCTTTTGTGATGCTGCCATCAATGGCCCCGTGAACATGTTCCCCGTAGCCACATAGTCGCGTTCCATTTTTATTCATGCTGCTTTCTCGAAGGCAAGCATTTTAAAGTTTTGGTGTCAATGCGGCAGTGTACGTGTGCCGCCGAAAGCTTGCTTGGTCGCAGAAGCGATGCATGACGGAATGATGGTGCAGATTTAGCGCGTCGCTGGCATCAAGAAAATGCGCGGCCGCCAAGGGAAGGAAGATAACGAAAGTGAACACCTTGGTAGCTGCTCAGGGAGCCGTGACGATGGTGACGGTGCCATCATGACGAAATCTGAGGCGGCGATATTGATGGCTGCAGCGTTATTTTTTTCTTTTATTCTTTTATTCTTTTTTTTACAGCGAAGTCGTTAAGAGGAAGCTTTAACACGGGCCCTACTCCGACTCAGCCTATTCAAATAGATGTAAAACGCCGAAACGCTTTTCTTAGATAACCCCTCGACCGATTTTAATGAAATTTGTTGGATTCGAGAGAGAAAGGTAAATTCTAGTGACTATTGGAAGCGGAATTTCTATTTAGGGCCTGAATTTTTGTAAAAGATATTCGAAAATTCGTAAGTGCGAAAAGTACGCAAGCACGAAGTTTACAAATTATTAACTCTGCATCAAGAACTGATATCGCGGTTCTGTAAACAGCATCCATTAGACAATTCAAAGCGGACAAATCCAATATGCCGATTTATATCTTACGTGAAGTCGTTACGTTGTGAACAAGGGTTGTGGAAAAGCTGTATTTCCATATCATTAAATTTTTTGAGATTCATGCGTAATATATCAATTTTGTCTGATTTAGATGTGCTGTTAGATGAAATGTACATAATTGTGACATCAGTTTTCATTGCCGAAAGAGAGTTGTAAACTTGATGGTTTCGTTTTCTTAAAATTTACGATTTTTGACAATATTGAATAAACAAATGATGACCTAAATCAAGAATTCGAAACCAACAGACATTAGATTTTATGTTTTTGTTTTAAATGCAACAAACCTTGTCAAATTAGATGCAGTGGCTGTCAAGAAAAACGAATTCAACTTTTACATTTATTTAGATAGGACCACCAGAGCTAAAGCTTCCTCTTAAGGGCTACTTTCCCCACTATCGCGTCCGCGTATAGAGCCAAATCCCGAAGATAGCGTAATACCGGCCCGACCCGCAGCGGTGGTGAAGCATGCGTTCAGCGCTCCCCATACGTGGGCTGATCCCGAATGTAACGCCATGCCGGGGAGACCCGCGGCGGAGATGAAGCAGGCGTTAAGTACTCCCATACGTGGACCGATCCCGAAGGCAGTGCAATGCGGGGCCGACATACGGTGGAGGTGCAGTTCGCCATTAAGGGGCCCACATACACAGCTTTGCAGGTCATGTTTCTTCACAGAGTGGAAGGGCACTGAGATTTTTTAGTTATCCGCGTTTATCCTGCATGCGTCTGCGATCAAAAGAAGAAGCAGGTATGCCTGGAAAATCTAAGGTGGTGGAAGCAGGTGGTAGCGGAGAAGTTAGCATACCCAGCCCCTGCACGTACTTATATCTGCATTGACATGGGTTCGTGGTAGTGATAGCGACCAAAGCTCTACTTTTTCTGCGTACTCTAGTCATTGTGAAACTAAGGATGTGGTTAGCATGCCCAGCCACTGAATGTAAATTGCAGCAGTTACGAGTGGTGGAATCCCGCTGGGGCTGATTCTGAAGAAAGCTTCCTTTCTGTGTCCACTCTCGCGATGGTGAAGCTAAAAATGAGGAGGAGGCCTGACGGACACAACGTTGATCGTCACCATAACAGAATGGGTGGACGATCTGCGGAAAGGACAAGGCACGCCAACATTTTAGCACTTAACTTGTCCTACAGTAAAGCGCTACAATGTCTAGTATGCCCTCATGGGAATGGTAGACCGAACTGCTTCTCACTGCTAACACTGGACTGATACTAAGAAAATACTCCGTCCGCAGGCACCACGCTACACTGAAATTAGCAAAACAATGTCAGTTTATAAACTGATATTGCCAATTATCTGGTGTCTTCCTTGTGTGTGTGGAGGGCATAAAGGTCCTGGCAATGAAATGGTAGTATCTTCGTTTTTGCTGCAGTTGCACACAAACAAAATTCTTTGAAGTGATCGGACAGCGATCTACCGGCGGAGAGGATTAAAAATAATTGCTGGTTTCAGATCTTCCAATGTACTTTGCGCTTAGCTACCATCTGTTATATTTTTCTTTTTCTGCTCTTATAAAGAAAACTCCACATTACTACAATATCAACAACCCTACACAAAATAGACTGGCTTTGAAGCTGTGACCACGAACCGCACTTTTGTACATTTAGCACATGTAGTATTGCGGCAACACGTTTGAGCAATATGATTAGGTTTTCGGTCAAAGCACTGTGACAGGTCGGAAAAACTCGTTGTCATGCCCGGTCGAAATAATACCATCTGAAATCTTATTTACTTATATTCATTTTTGAAAAATCACTATAACCGTTTATACATTTGCTTCGTATGAGTTATATACTAGCTTGCCTCGTCAATCTCAAAAATGTATTCCCTTTTCGGGAGACGGCCTTCGGGAAAAACGACGCAACATGACAGTAAAACATCCAGCAAGGTTCTATCCAATTATGGGCGAAATTGTGCACTGAGAGCGTGTCGACTAGCGTGCGATTGAAAGTTGAATTATGATCGTTGTAAGCTTGTGTTGCCTCTAGCACGAGCGAGGAGTATTAGCGATGACATTGGTGTGAAAATGGTCAGCTCGGTCTGCGATTTGTTCTTGTGATCTCCACATTGAACGTCGCAGTTGTCACGGTGAGAGTACTTCTGTGACATTATTAGCCCAGTGGGCTGGGAAGGCTCGAGTGGTAGCTCACCTTGAGGAGTATTAGGTAACAATTATTACTATACGTACTTTTGCGATCATGAAAAAGATGCAGAAACACCACTGGTGTTGTCTAACTATTCGTAAACAGGCCCCCAAATTTCAATTGGCCCACCCCCAAACATTAAATAGGCCCACCCCTATATTTCAAGTTGGCACACCCTCAAATTTAAATTGGCCCACCCCCAAATTTAAAGTCGGCCACGCCAGATTTTCTTTTCGCCCAGCCTTACACTTGGAGTTGGCCCAATCCCCAATTTCAATTGGGCCACCCCTAATTTTCAAGTTGGTCCACCCACGAATTTCCATAAATCGTCCCCCAAGTTTCCAGTCGACGCACCCCAAAATTTAGGTTGGCCCACCCCCATATCGCCCCCAAATACAGATTGGCCCGCCTCCACAACACCACCAAATTTATATTGGCCCACTCCAATACCACCTGCAAATCGAGGTTGACCCACCCCCATATCAGCCCTAAACTAACGCTGGCCCACCCCTCGATCACCTCAAATTTAGGATGGCCCACCGCAAATCATCCCCCAATATAGGTTAGTCCACCCATCACCCCCCCCTCCCCCTATTCAGCTTGGCCCAGCCAAACATCACCCCCATGTTTAGGTTAGCCCGTCCCCATGTTATCTCCAAATTTAGGTTGGCCCACCCCCATATCATCCCCAAATCCAGGTTGGCCTACCCCCATATCAGCCCCAAACTTAGCCTGGCCCACCCCTCTATCACCTCAAATTTAGGATGGCCCTCTGCAAATCACTCCCAAATTTAGGTTAGCCCCCCTACCCCCCGCCCCCCCCCCCGATTCAGCTTGGCCCAGCCCCATATCACGCCCATGGTTAGGGTGGCCCACCCCCCATATCACCCCCAAATTTAGGTTCTCCCACTCCCGTATCATCCCCAAATCCAGGCTGCCCACCCCCCATATTCCCCCAAACTTAGGCTCACCCACCCCTATATCACCTCAAATTTAGGTTGGGCCACCCCCATATCAGCCTCAAGTTCAGCTTGGCTCACTACCATTTCACCCCAAATTTAGGTAGGGCCACTCCCATATCACTATCAAATTCAGCTTGGCCCATCTCTATCACGCCCAAATTTATGCTGATGCCACTTCCAGTTTCAAGTTGGCCACCCCAACCCTTTTTATGAAGACCTATATATTTATATCGGAAATGCGTCAAGCTTTTGTCGTTACAGACACGATTTTGCACGATTTTGCTACCAAATTGCTGGGGTACTCGCCAAAGAATGCTGCGCATTAAAAGCAAATGCACCGAACGAAGGACACCATATGTTGATCCTAAATGCTGACGGCTAGCCAAGCTAGCTTCTCTGTAGAGAGACCGGGGCAGACACAGCACGGGACATTTATTCAAATGGTTTTTTACGGCCACACCTACGGATTGATACCACTTTGCTGTAGGGAACACATTAACAGTAGCTATTAATCCAGACGCTGCACATCTTCTCCTAGTTGGTGCATTTTTTATTTGGATGAATCTTTAGAAATACTTAACGTTCGGGCAGCGACTCAGCCTAGCAGACCCTTTGTTCCACACGAATGTTGCATAGAATTGGCACTGGCCACCGGGTGGCATTGGGGCACAGGTGGACGTGATTCGCTCGGAGTGCGTGCCATTAAGAGGAAGCTTTAGCTCGGGTGCTCCTATCTAAATACATGTAAAAGGAGAACTCGTTTTTCTCGGCAACCACTGCACCAAATTTGACGGGGTTTGCTGCATTTAAAAGAAAAGCTTAAAATCTAGTGACTGTTGGTTGCGAATTTTCGATTTAGGTCGTCAAATTTTTATAAAAATTTGGCAAAAATCGCAAATTTTCAGAAAATGAGACTATCAAGTTTACAACTCCGTAACTCAGCAAGAAAAAAATGATATCGCAATTCTGTGAATTGTACCTGATAGCACATCTAAAGCGGACAAAATTGATATGTTACACATGAACCTTAAAAAATGGAGTAATGTGTAATTACATCTTTTGCAGAACCTTTGTAAACAACGTAACAAATTCACGTAAGATGTAAACTGACTTATGAAATTTGTCCGCTTTGAATGGTCTAATGGATGCCGTTTACAGAATCGCGATATCTGTTCTTGATGCAGAGCTATTAGCTTGTAAACTTCGTGCTTCTATTTTTTTCAAACGTCTGAATTTTTGAAAATCCTTTTAATAAAATTCAAGCCCTAAATCAAAATTCCGCTTCCAACAGTCACTAGAATTTAACTTTCTCTCTCAAATGCAACAAATTTCATTAAAATCGGTCCAGGGGTTATCTCAGAAAAACGTTTTTGCGTTTTTACATGTATTTGAATAGGCCGCGTCGGAGTTGGTCCCGAGCTAAAGCTTCCTCTTAAGGACAGCCGAAAGTCGAAGAAAACGGACCTTCAAGAAGAACGCAATAAGAATAGCCATTTTGTTCTCCCACGTTCCACGCTACAAAGCACGAAAGTTTTTTTTTTTCATAACACAAAGCCATGCGCAAGCTTCTAGTTATGATGTCCAATGAATAAAATCTTCATAAAACCGATGACTTAACAAATGAACACGATACTGCTACGTTTTATGAAGGAAAAATAGAAAGCATAATATTTCAAGAGCACCACTGGAAAACCAGAACCGAAAGCAAATCTTGAGTTTTGTGTTTCTGCCATTTGATAGGAGACTATAAAACTAAGTCCTATGCGGCTTTAAAAAAATGCGCTGCTGAAAAACCAAAACCGAAAGCAAATCTTGGGTTTTGTGATTCTGCCATCTAGTGAGAGACTACAAAACTAGGTCCTATGCGGCTTTAAAACGGGCAAGCACACGCCGTGAGCCACAGCGGCTATGCTTCCTGGACAGCCACCGATCTTGAACTACTGGCCATCGAAGAAGCCATTCAACTCTGTGAGGCGCGCATCGAAGACACGGTTCACATCTACACCGACAGTCAAGAGGCCGTCAAGCAACTGAACTCCCGATCCTACACGACTACCATAGCGCACCGCATAAAACAAGCCTGCCGCCACCTGCGGGACAATAGACATGCACGCATTTTCGTACACTGGACACCTGGTCACAACATGAGGGGAGCTGGGAACAGGGCGGCCCATGAAGCTGCAGGCGAGAAAATTAGAGAAGACCGCCATCGCAGCCGTGAAGTGAGCCCGTTCCTGCTGGACCATACCTATAGCTCCCCGTCATCCGTCGTTGTGCCAGATCAACAGATTGCCCGGTTGAAACACGAGAGGAAGGCTCTACTACGGGAGTCCATTCCTAGCAATCTTCCTCCCATTCCCACTCGCCTTCCTAGAACAGCCCAGGTCCTCATCCACAAAGCAAGAGCTAAGGCATCTATTACACCGGATGTCCTGAGCAAGTGGAGAAGAACAGAAGTGGAATGCCCCAACTGCCCTGCGACCAACGTCGATCTTAAACATATGATCTGGTCCTGTCCTGCCACAGCCACTCTTAGGGACAGGCACACCCGACCTCTAAAGGTGGCATCGTACGAAGACTGGGTCGCACCTCAAGCAGATGCCACCAGAAGAATCAACGCTTTGCTCTTCTTTGCGAAGGAGGCAGGCATCCTTCCTTTCATCTAACCCCCACCTCTATCTTAGGCCATGGGCCATCCCTTCTAATAAAAGTTTCAATCAATTAAAAAAAAATGCGAAGCGGGAATCGAACCGCGGCCACCGTGACGCAGGACTAAAGGTGCTCGCTATTCTACCACTCGGCCACGGCTACCGTTTTCTTTTTCTTTATTACAGGGAAAAGAAAACTGAAGGCGTATTACAAAGTGGACACAACTACACACTTAAAACTCAGGCAAACACACACATGCATCTAACAAGTGCATCCAGTCTGGCGGAGGTTCCTGCGCAGCGTAGACACTTCTTACATAAGCAGCACTTTCGCGAAAGAAGGACTTTGTAGATCGCGGGCTTTCGGCATGGCGGTCACACAGTCTACTTCTCCATAGGCTATGTAAACCAAGTACTATGAACATGTCATCGGGAGGACCACCCGTCGCCTTAAACGGTAGAAGCCTAATTGTATATGGAGTCATGTCAATGGCCTTTTTAAGCGTCCGTTGGAGAATGTCCCAAAAGAATACAGCGTCCCTACAGTCTATGAAGCAGTGATCTATGGTTTCGGCATGTGTACAGAGCCGACAGTTTGTTGACCACAGCACAAAGCAACCCCTCGCATTCAACCAAGTTTTAATAGGGAGTGTTCCCGAATGTAATTTAAAGAAAGATGTTTTTACTCCAGGAGGTACACACATTTTTCGGACGCGCTTAAATACATCCTGATAAGGTCTGCTTAAGTAAGGTGCACGATACAAAGGATCTGGGAAAATAGAGTCCACCAATGCCGCAGAAATTGCTTTTCGACTTGCAGTGAACACGTACTCCAGGCTGAATCTAACTTTCAAGAAAAGAAATGTGTCGACAACCTCCTTAAGAAAGCCCCAAGGAGCCTGTGGGACATCTTTGGCATTTGATGACGCTACTATATTAGGAATATAATGAACTAAACGGAGTTGCAACATTTCACGTAAGAATGGATGGTCATTGTCTCGAAAGAAAAACAGGCGTGAAACAATTTGCCTGATGAAGAGGTGGACTAATCCTAGACCACCACGTTCAAGAGGGAGGAACAGATTGTCGCGCCGCATCGATTCACAACTAGAACTCCAAATAAATGTTGCAAATACGCGATGCAGTGCCTGAAGGCGAAGTCGTGAGCAGTGCAGTACTTGCAGCACATACATAAGACGGGAAGATAAGAAAACGTTACACACTTCAGCACGAAAGAACATTGGCCCTCGCCATGAATTCACTTTACGTTGAATTTTGCCAACTTCTCCCGACCAATGAGCGTTGCTATTTCTATACTGTGAGAGAGGCACACCTAAATAACGCAGATCTTCTTTCCATTGAATGCCTGCGTAATGTGATGGCATTGTGGCCCATAATCCAAACCAAAAACCTGAACTTTTTTCAAAGTTAACGCTTGCACCAGAAGCCGCACAAAATTCTTCTGTAATTGCAAGAGCAGTCTTCACACTCTCTTTATCTGTACAAAAAAAGGCCACGTCGTCTGCATACGCAAGAACCCGAACCTCATTAGTCAGTAATTTAAACCCTTGGAAATTTTGTTCTTTAACAATGCTCACACAAAGTGGTTCTAAATACAAGCAGAACAGGAGCGGTGACAAAGGGCATCGTTGCCGTACTGATGATGCAAGCCTAATCGATTCGGAGAGAGAGCCATTCACTATCAGCCTCGTTGAACCATTAGCATAACATATCCTGACACCTCTAAGGAGCAGGGACCCGATATTTATATGCTCTAGTACAGTAAACAGGAATGAGTGATTTACCCTGTCGAACGCCTTAGCCAGATCTAGCTGTACCATTGCCACCTGTCCAAACCCCTCAGCTATATACAAACAGACACATACCCCACGCAAAACAGACTACACCATTGCATGCCTGAACTCGACGACAAGTCTTATCGCACCAATTGCAATACATCCCTTAACGTCTATCATTTACTCTGGCCGTGCTCGCAAGCTCACATAAACTGCGAACTGGACAAGCGCAAGTTTGAAGAAGCAATCCGGAGCGAAGAACTCGCTCCCCAACTCTGGGCCGTCCAGCAGGTCCACGACGCCGCCAGGAAACTCAACCTGCCGGTTCCGTCGTGGGAGACGACCACTCCATGAGAGCCCAAAGCTCTCGTGGCCTGCAGGACCTCGAATAAAGTTGATTTCCTTCCTTCCTTCCTTCCAAAGCCAGTGGTGGAAGAAGAGGAGGACGCGACCAATAGGGTGCCACCTCTGAAGTGTACGTCATTATATGACGAGCTAATCGAGGAATTGCAGAATGTTTCAGCTTGTTAAATAAATGTAAAATCTAATTTAAATATTATACGCCAAGTTCTGAAGTATAAACGTGTGGTACAGGGCGTTTACGCAATGCAGAAGTAATTTATTAATGTCATTCTCAGCCGACAGGCGGTATCGCAAGCGTAAATGAGTTGGCAGAGCGCAGCGTTATGTCGTCTGCTACCAGGAGCACGCACGATACACGCAACAGGAACGCACTGCTAGCACTTCTTAAGTAGCGAGCGCGACAAAACCGTGAACTGGTTCTTAGGGACATGTTTACTAGCCGACTATATCAATTTTCATTCTTTTTTTGCCCTTCGTCATCGGCTCGGACATGACTCGCTCGACGCCGCGCTGCCGCTATCCCTGTGATCTGCCCCACTGCGCGTCGCGTGATAGAAGCAATGGAACTGGAAATCGAACATCACGATATACGGGCCCTGCATTGCCTGCGCGAAATAAAATCGAAGAGCATGGTGCTGAAGGTGCGCGCTGTGCTGTGAAATTGAGGAGCAAAGTGCGGCGCTCCCGAACTAGAGAAAAAATGGCAGCCAAATAAGAGGTCTCCATAATATCTTCCCCATCCTGACTGTATAGTTTTATCAGCAGAACGAAGGAAGTGCTGAACCAGCCTAAGTTGAACCTTTCTGATTGCTGAAAGGCGATCTGCGAGCTATTCACGCTGGCGATAGCACTGGGGATTCGATCTCGCCATGCAAATATCTCTTTGGCATTGGCTTGAAGCGGAGGTCATGGAAAAGCTGACCCAGCCCTTCTACCGGCCAACACATCAATTGCGAGAGCAACTTCGTGGATAGTGTCGGCAGCAGAGATCTAGGCCATCTGGGAGCTGCAGGCCGGTGGCGATGAACCACAGCGCGCAATGCAGTCATCTGCGTGGAATGACCAATGGTGCGCTTGCACCCGAGTCTCCTCCATTTGATAGTGCAGCCTGCAAAAGGGCGGCAAGGGCGGTGCAACTCATTATCCGTCACTTCTTCGAACGCGTATCGCCCTTCCAGCCGTGGTCGACACCGAAAGAGCAACGCCAAGCAGACGAAAAAGGCGAGTAATAGCCTCCGAAGCAACCAACGCACGCGCGCGCGACACCCGCGTGTCTCTGGGGTCGCGCGGTCAGGGTCGCAAGCCAACAGTCAAGCCACAGCAACGGAACTCAAAGCGGACTACCCCTTCGCCGGTTCCTACGACCGGTCTGCTTTGAAGCTGATTGACAGGTGCGTGACGTATTCATAAATTGCGATACCGCCCCGCTGCTTCTGACGACCTGTGACGTAACCGAAATTTTGGGCAATCAGGTGAGGCCAAACGAACGGTTCCCCCAACCGAACCGTTATAAGATTCGGCCCCAGAGGTGCGATCGGAGATGGTTGTTCGGCGCGTTCGTTCGGTTACCGGCGCGCGCGATTGGCCTACTCCGCGCCGTCGTCGCCAGCCGCGGGGCGCAGCCACGTTTTTGGTGACGTAAAAATGACGACACGCTCCTGTCAATCATCCTCCCACCGAGCATTTCGTCTGCTAGGCGCCGAACCCGACGGGAGGTGGGAAGTTTGGAGCGATCATACGGCTTCGCATGGCGCGTCTGGCGGACTGGATTGGATCCGACCGGCGGTTGGGGCATGGCACGTTTGGATCCAATTCATAGTTTAATTCGAGAAAATGGCGCTTCCGTTGGGTACTTAGGTTGTAGCGCTGGCGTTTCTAGAGGAAGGAGAGCGGGTGGCGGTGCGAAACGCGTTTGAAGAAATGGCAGAAAGTGAATTCCGGCGTCGTTTTTGTTTCTCGAAACAAATAATTCGTTGGTTGCACAGAGAAATCGATAACATCATCGGTGCCAGCGAGCCACTGGGATGTTGTCGCTGCCTCTTGAAAAGTGCGCCACTCTTCCCGTCGCTTTTTTTTTCCTTCTCGCTGTGCGCGACACCACCTAGGGACGACGCAAAGAACCTAATAGTTATAAATTGCAGTAGTCACACGTACTACTATTTGAAAACGTGTTTGGGCTTGAGAAGAAAAAATACATTTTTTAGATAAAGATTTCATTCAATTGGAAGACGAGAAACATTTGGCTTTGTAGTATACTGTTTGCAAGCAGACGACAAACGACGGAGGTAAACTTCCGGGGAGGTCACCGCTTCCTGATTGGCTGTTCTCTCCGCCCCGCTGTCACAAATTTTGCATACTGCAACTTTGTGACGTTGCAGCAACTGAACAGAACGCGTATCGAACAAAATATCTCCGATCGCGCCCCAGGTGCACTCTTAGGCAAAGTTACACCCTTTGGCTTGCCCCTTCTGCCACACAACAATAATCGTTATCTGCCTTGATGCGTTTCCTTTCTTTAACGCTGCGAGCCCGGTACTTTCCAGTAACGAACGGCACGCGCGTTATCAGCATAGAACAGTTTACACCCTTTGGAGTGCCCCGTCTGATAACGCGCGTGCCGTTCGTTACTGGAAAGTTCCGAGCTCGCAGCGTTAAAGAAAGGAAACGCATCAAGGCAGATAACAATTATTGTTGTGTGGCAGAAGGGGCAAGCCAAAGGGTGTAACTTTGCCTAAGAGTGTGCATGGTTCGCCCGGAAGGCGATAAATAATGGCTGGCACACTCTCGCGCTAAGCTGCTCCTTCTGCCTTTCGTGGCGAAAGGTCGCGCGCATTTTGACAGGGCGAGCAGCTGAGCGCGCGAGGCCGGCGCAGCTGCTGCGGCGTCGCCCCACATGCGCCGAGCAGCTGACGTTTACTTTCCCGTCAGTCCGCGCAGCGCGAACGCGTGTACCGGCTGACGAAATCCGGTAACGATGTTCGCGCCGCGGCGGTGCAGTGCAGCAGCTGCGAACCTGCGCGCAGCTATCCCGGCGGCGGCAGCCCCCGTGTAAGTACACGCATATTGCTTGCAGCCATCCTTATGACGATCACCCAGTGACTTGGCAAGGTGTGCCCTTCCTTAGTCAAGAATCGCAGTTGCTCTATAGCTGCCGATAACGAATGATACGCGGTAGCACTAGCGCCTAGGATGGAACAGCGAAACGTCCACAGCACGAGGGAAGTTAGCGATGAGTGTTCTACGTGGCTTTACTGCGAAGCATTTGCTGGGCTCAAGCCGCTCGTATATGCTCGTCATGCTTTGGTGCAGAATTTTGACATAGCAGTTACGATGGCCTGGCAGCCTCTGAACCGATAGTCGAGGACTCCAGTGACTGCTTTTCGCGGTGGGAACAAAAGCGCAAAAGCGTCTGGCCCATTTTGACGCAGTTGTCTCGGCCGTCGCGAGTCCTCGCGAGATCTGCTTCTGATAGAGCATTTTTATGGGCATCGTGTTACACGGAATATCCCAGTGTCCTAGAGCGTCTGTTGAACAGGCAGCGGCCGGTGAATCAGTATTGGTGGTTGACACAGCAATCGAGAGCTTGGAACACCTGCAGCCTCGTGAATAGATGCACTGTTCTCATGTGCACGGACACGTTGCATGCATTCTGGCATAATCGCGCCTTCACAAAGTTCCTCATTACACGTCGACCCTGCGTCAAAAGTATATGGGCAGGTGCGACTTTGACCGATGCTTTCACCAGCTTGATTCGCCGAGGAACTTTCCTGCGAACGACAGCAATAAAGGACAACTGCCTACACGTACTACAACAGTGTCCGTGAGACAGAAGAAAGCGTGAGCTCGCCTCGGTGTCTCGGAAGACCCACCAGACTCTAGTATTCACCGTTCAGTTTTGTTTTATTTCCTTAACCCTCTAATGCTCAATGTATGTTTCGCTGAGTTTGATGCCTCAAATTGCTGATTGAAGCGCTGGAAATTTAATGCGAAGCGCATAGCTGTGTTATTGATATGCTGGAGTAAAGTTTCAGCGATGGATAGTTTAGCAAACAAATTGCTAATTAATTAATTAAATTATAACGGGAAGAAGGCGTTTTCCACAAATGTACTCTTCATAGCCAGAAATTAATGTCAGCAATTTGTGCCAATTTTCGTTGACATGGAACTGTATTTAAGTATACAGGGTTCAGGGGCCTCTGTGTTATTAAGGGACGAGGTTAAATGTTGCTCTTTTATTGAAACACAAGTTCTGTTAGCTCTTGCGAAACCATCGATGGACAACTGGTCCAGTGCGAACAGTGAAACAAACATATAATGCTTTCGAGCGTTCCTACTTGCACTAACAGCTTCGCTGTATAACTAATGAAAAATAGAGAGGCTGGCAACACGATGGCATTAAGAAATGATAAATTGCTTTCGGATTTCACAGATGACACACTGTTGTCGCCGGAATAGGAGGAATGAACGAAACGAATTGCGCGGTTTTGAAGTTGTTCGACGTAATTTCTTCAAGGTTCTTTATGCGAGTTCCAGATGGGTGAAGGATATTCTAGTTTCGGTCTGAGAAGTAACTTCACGTTTTTTTGGAGCTGTGCGTGGATGACGTTTCTAGAATCCTAGTGTTTTGTTTGCTCAGGCAACAGTGTTAGTAATGTACGAGTTCCAACTAAGGTAGCCTGATAGGAGGTCATCGAGGTACCTAAATGGCTCTACGGAATCCAGTTGCATTTCGTGAATTGTGTAAGAAAAAAAGAGCAGGTTAACACTGCGACTAACTGACGCAAGTTTGTCTTCATTATATAGTTAGCAGCCGTCAACCACTCGCCGCACGATTCTTGTGCATAGATCAGGTCAGTTTGAAGAGCTCTTTGGTCAGATGTGTTATTAATAGTTCGACGAATTATGCCATTATCAGCATATATACTGATCGATGAATAAATGATCAGTCGTTAATATATGCGAGAAAAAGAAGAGAGCAGAGCACCGGTCCCTGCGGGGCACCTGATGGTTATAACACAGATTGCTAATTAGCATAGACTGGGAGTTACGGCCGAAACTTACATGTAGCTTGCGAACGAAGACAGTCATCTGGGTCTCGCAAGAGAGTACTTTGCGAAACTCATGTTGTGACGGATGAAATAAAAATAATAAAAAAATCTGAGGACGCCTAAGCACTTATGAGTTGTGAATGCGAAAGCATTAATGTCCAATTGAACGGCGCTGAGCGGTTCTTGCAGCTTTGCGCTGCGAGTAATGTGTCACAGAGCACTGCATGGGCTCGGGCCGGGTAAGCACTTGCTAACTCGAGCCCGGGCCGCGTTCGGGCCCAGGAGCACCGTGTTCACGTCGGTCCGTGGCCTCAGTGAAGCCCTCATTAGGGCTGGGCATGCTGATAGCATCGAATTCCAGACAAGGAATAATTTTCCCTCAACTGCGAAGCTTTCTTTCAGAGAAACCCGTGTGGGTCTATTTTCTAGCTTCGTTTTAGATTCGAGTGGACGGAAATTTTTCCTTTCATTAACCTTTTTCCACTTCACGAGATTTTGCAGAACTGATTTGCCATATTCAGTTTCCCAGTGCTTCGAGTTATCCCTTAATTCTCTCTCTCTCAGTGCTAGCCTCCTGGTTAGCTCAGATGGCAGAGCGAGCAGTCCGAAAACACCTTCGTCTCGGCTTGCTATACCGGAGCAGAAAAAAATTTCCTCAACTGCAAAGCTTGCTTTCATAGCAACCCGTATGGGTTTCCTTTCTAGCTCCGTGCTACAATCGGGAGGATAACAATTACCCCTGCCAAGGACCTTCCTCCGTCTTGCGGGATTCCGCCTAGAACTGATTTGACAATAATAAAAAAAAAAAACTCTGGTCAACATTGTTCCCTAATTATTCAGACCTCGGATTCCTAGAGGTGACCGTGCTCAGGCGAGAGACAGACGACCTGAAATTCGAATGGAGGTAGCGCTTTGAGTTTGCAGCGCCCCCCAGTAACTAAGTTGAAGCGCATTAAGATGGTTCGGAGTGACAGCGAAGGACGAATTTCAAGAGTGACAACACATCGCAGAGTCGGATCAAAATGACCAAGAGTTAGAAAGATTGCATTGCAATGGCGTTGAAGAGATTTGAATAGTGGGAGACTCGCTAAAAAATTTTAAAAAATACGCTAGAATGTTTTCAGTTGCACAAAGCATAATTCGTGTTGCAGCCACAAGACGAATAATTGACAGTAGCTTTAGTACAGCTTGTTACAATTTTCCAGAGCAGAAGACGGGGCTAAGGCAGAGTCGTTTACAATGTTTTGTTGCCGTACAAAAATATGTAGAGGGAGAGATGAATAGAAAAGGCAGGGAGGTTAACCAGATATCAGTCTCCGGTTTTCTACCCTACACTGGGGATGGGAGATAGGGGTTAGAAAGATGACAGAGAGGAAAGCGTTAAAACAACAACAACAACAAAAAACACGCACACACGGAGGAACACACACACCAAAGGCGTTCCATTAGGTTTGTTCGATTCAGAAATAGGTGCACGGCACCACAAACGAGAGGGTCAGGGGGTGCCAGTTATGGTGTGCCGGGCTGCATCCATTCGCTGCAAGGTTCAAGAGTGCACTGCACCGCGGCGGCACCTTGCTTTGCAACCCGTTCAATCGAGCACTCGAGTGCAGGGTGCAAAGCTGCACCTCGGGGAATCGAAGGCCTACTTGCAGTGCACCGTGAATAGGTGCAGAAGGTGCAGAGAAACTTGGCTGAATCGTATAGACCTAGTTAAAGACGTTCACAAAGGGTGGTAGATCGCAAAAAGCGCAATAGTGCTTGCACGGCCTTCTTCTGTGACGGTAGGTCCTTTCGATGGTGTATTTTTTTTTTTTTCCGATAGCGGTTGGTCGTCCAGCTGGTCAAGTTCGTGGCGAAGGCATTCGCTTTGTGGACTGTACTGCGGGCAGGTGCACAAAATATGGTCATTCAATTCTTCATGGCCGCAGTGGTCACAGGTTGCGGTGTCGATCATCCCTATGCGGAATGCATAGGCTTTGGTAAAGGCAATGCCCTACCCCAGTCGATATAAAAGCGTGGCGTCTCTGCGGCGAAGCTGTGATGGCGCTCGAAGACTTAATGTGGGATCAAAGGAGTACAGTCGCGAATTTATTAAATGTGGCTCATTCCACTGCGACGCATTACACTGCCGAGCAAGCAGACGGTACTTCTGTGCTGCGTCAGTTCTAGAAAGTGGAATTGGAGCGTGGTGCTCCTCAGTATGGGCTGAGCGGGCAGCTTGATCGACCCGTTCATTGCCGATAATCCCGCAGTGACTTCAAAGCCACTGGAAGGTAATTTCATGGCCTGCATCACTTATATGGTTAACGTCTCTGTAATATGAAATATCAGTTGTTCGTGCGGTCCGCGTCGTAAAGGTGACAGTAGAGACTGCAGTGCCGCCTTCGAATCGCAGAATACCGTCCACTTGTGTGGCGGTTCATCACCAATGTAATGAAGGGCAGTAAAGAGCGCTGCGAGCTCTGCTGCCGTCGATGTTGTCGCGTGAGTCGTCTTAAATTTGATTGTTGTAACTTTCGCTGGCATGACGATTGCCGCAGCGGAGCTGTTTGGCAGGACAGATCCATCAGTGTAAATATGCGTAGAGTCACGGTAGTTCTCGTACAAAAATAGTAGCGTGAGCTGTTTAAGGGCTGGTGATGATAGATCAGCCTTTTTCGCGATGCCAGGTATTGTGAGGTTGATTTTTGGCTGAGCGAGGCACCATGGAGGAATCGAAGGTCTCGCAGCCGGAGTGAAACAAGCTGCCAATGATTCATCATATGCGGTTATCGTTTGGCTGAAAGATGTGCGTGGTCTGTCCCCTGGTAGAGAGGCTAAGTGGTGACGAGGAGTCCTGGCTATAGATGTCTGATATGGGTCCTGAGCACTTCAATTTCAATGTCGATCTTGACAAAGTGGTCTCTAGCGATTGCTATCGTAGCCACTGTTGAAGCACTCTGAGGCAGGCCTAGACAGATCCGGAGCGCTTGAGCCTGAAGAGTTTGTATTGTGCGTAGATTCGTTTTACCTGTGTTGGTTATTGCTGGCAAGCCGTATCGCAGAAAGCATAGAAAAAGCACCCTGTACAGTTGTAACACGGCACTTGTCGATATTCCCCATGTCTTGCCAGTGAAAAAGTTGAACAGGTGGCAGATGCCTGTCAACCGTTTTTTCACGTATGATACGTGAGGGCTCCATGACCAGTCCCTGTCGATTATGACACCTAGAAACTTGTACGATCGAACCCGTCGCTATATTTGGCCATTTATCATTACCCTGTAGTTTGTCATGGGTTTGCGCGTAAATGGCACCAGTGCGCATTTCTCGGAGGAAATTTCCAGGCTCGACTACGAAGGTAGATAGCAGTTTGGGTGGCGGCTCTCTGAATTCTTGCTCGCGACTGTAGGCGTGTTACTGCAGACGTCCATATGCAGATGTCATCCGCGTACATTGATAGCCTGACTGTGGTTGGCACGTGCTCAAGGAGAGAAATTCGGGTTAGATTAAATAACACAGGGCTAAGTACACCGCCCTGGGGGACGCCGCGCCGCGGTAGCTATAATGTACAGAAGTATGGCCTTCCTCGGTGCTTACAAAAAAGGATCGCATGGAGAGATAGCTCCGTATTCATTGAAACGTCCGACCACCCACGCCTACCTCTGCGACAACAGAGAGGATGGCTTCATGCGTAATGGTGTCATACGCCCCTTTGACGTCGAGGAATAAAGAAGCGCAGAGACTCTTACGGCATTTCTCATGTTGCCCGCCATGGCATCCGGGTAGGTGTTGTGGTACTCCAAGTACCACTCCAGGCGTCCTAGGACCATCCTCTCCATTACTTTGCCCACACAGCTTGCCAAAGCGATCGGGCGATATGATGAGACTTCCAACGGCGACTTTCCAGGCTTCAGCAGTGGGACAAGGCGACTTGTCTTCCAGCTTGTTGGTAGCGTGCCATCTCTCCAAGATTCATTGTACGACTCAAGGAGAACACCTCTCGCTCGTTCCCCCAGGTGACACAGAGCTCGGCGCTGATGTGCGGCTACACAAAGCTAATGCTGCCTTAAGTTCGTGGATAGAGAATGGTAGATCCATGCGGTGATCAAGTGGTGGCGGACAACTACTCGAAGGCGATGGAATGTTGGTAGATGTGAGTTGGCCGGATAATGTGGCGTAGAAATCTTCTGCCACGTCAATCTCCGATCTCTTTTGAGAGAGGGCAAGAACCTTGAATTGGAATCGCTGTGCAGGGAGTGTCCGGAGACCGCGCACCGTTCTCCATAGTTGCGATAAAGGCTTGCATGGATCTAGCGACTCACAGAAGGCAGTCACACGTTGCGATTCGAGCTTGTCTAACCGGCGCTGGATCTTCTTTTGCGTGCGTCTGGCGGTCCGTAAATCGTCCATTGTCTTCGTACGTCGGTATCTTCGTTCAGCACGTCGTCGGATTGCTCGAAGTCGTTCTAGTTTCACATCAAATCCCGTCAGTTTCGAAGAGCATGTGAGAGTCCGCATAGTGTCTTGCACCACGTTGATTGCCTCTTCCAAGTCGTAAGCTGGATTGGCGTCGCAGTGTTCTTCCATGAGAGACTGAACTTTAGGCCAGTCCACTCTTTGGATCGCATCCCGTATTTTGGAACGGGACAATCCCTGATCGTGACGTACGTTGGGATATGGTCGCTTCCATGCGTCTCTATGTCCGCAAGCCACCCTGCACGTCTGACAAGGCTTCGTGAGACGAAAGCCAAGTCAAGACAGCTGCTCTACGTGGAGCCACGTAGAAACGTACGACTTCCATCATTCAGCAGCCAAAGTTCATTACTGGAGGCGAAAGATATCAGAGCTCTGCCTCTCGCGTTGATCTTCGGATTTCCCCAGAGTGTATGACGGGCGTTGAAATCTGCAATAATGACCCAGGGATTGGGAGTTGAAGAAAGGATGTCTCGTAGTTTTTCGTGATCAAATCGACTTGGCGGAGATATGTAGGCGCCCACAAAAGTAAAGGTCAAATTCTTTTTCCTTACGTTTAGGCATATATATTGATTGTTGTCATTAGGTGGTACAGGCTTATGAATGTAGGTGAGTTCTCGGAGAATAAATATCAAAACCTTACTGTTTTCACCAACAGTTGACGACATAAACGATTCATAGCCAGAAAGTTTGATCGTGTTCGATAAGTTCGGCTCGCAAATGGTGATAATGGGAAATATATTGGCATACACGAAGCGACGGAAATCCTAAATGCGCGCTCTGAGTCTGCGGGCATTCCACTGAAAAATAGCTGCTTAATTGTCGGACCTCATCCCTAAAAGACAGTGGCTGGGGAGCCATGATCTACTCAAGGGTTGCCAGCACCGGACTCAGAGCGTCCATTATACTTGTAGCGTACTTCTGGCAGGTGGTGCGTGCATAAGGTTTAGCAACACGCGAGTGACATTCATCAAAGGCCTAATAAGAGCTATCACTTGCCCATCTGTTTTCCCCCACTCCTCGGATACAGCACCTTGCTGTACTGGGGGCGGCTTCTTCTGCGGCTCTTCTGCCGGTCGTGTACGCAAAAGTGGCAGCCATTCCTTTGTAAAGAGAGATCTGGCAGTTTTGTCCCGTCTCCGTCTTCGCCGTACTTTCACAGCGGCCTCTTTGTGGGTAGAGCTGTCTCTCACTATTTGTTTAAGAATGGTGATCTCTTTCTTGATCTGGCGACATTCTTTGGAAGAGGCGCAGTGATCACCCTAACAGTTCGGACACTTCAACGTGGTTGCGCTGCAGTTGTCTTCTGAGTGAGGAACGGCGCATCGAGGGCACACGGCGGAATTTCTGCAAAAACCCCTGACATGGCCAATCTTCTGACAATTGAAGCATTGCATTGGTCTTGGAGTAAATGGTCGAACCTGGTGGCGAAAGTGGCCAACCTTCACGTAGGATGGAAGACAGTCGCCTTTGAACGTTATCCTCACACAACGTGTGTTGCCGAGGCGACCAACATGCACAATGACGTTCTTTTCACTTGCTGGTTTTATGAGAACTGGGAGGTCTGTGTTAGGTATTTCATTGTCAATGTCATAGATGACTCCTGTTATTGTGGCCCAATTCGATGGCACGCTGGAGCGGACCTTGATGTTTCCCAGCTGCGTTAAATGTTGTAGTATGTTCAGCGCGCTCGGGTTCATCACATCGATTGCCAGGACGTTTCGCCTAGTGTTTATCCTGACATCCTTGATCTCGTTCGGCACGATGTTTTCTAGATATACGGAGAGTGCTTGCCTGTTGAGGACGCACAGGTTGTCAGTATATAGCGTCCTGTGGCACAAGCAGGATGGAGTGAGGCCATCGTTGAGGCGCTGTTTTCACGGTGTTCGAGCTGGTTGCCGAAGATGCGGTGAGAATTCTTCGTTTCGCCTTGCGGTACTGGACAAGCCGAAAGCTGTCTTCCGAGGGCTCGTCACCTGATGCAGAGTACAGCTCTGTGTCCTCGCTATCACTCGACGTATTTCCTCGCTTCCTCGAACCGATGTCCGCGGGTGAACGGGAGGGTCCTCGGGTTGTTGTAGATCCATCTCCGCGATGGAGGGGGCGATAGACCCCACAAGTGCAGTGAGAAGTCCGGAAAAGCACAGAGACGGGCGAGATGTGTACCGCAAGAGAAGCACTTCAGACTTTCTGCAGGAGTCAATGATATGCCGCTTGGCACTGCCCTCGTGGCTGATCACTTGAAGAAAAAGAAATGAAATAAATTTTAAGAAAGTTCTTCGAGTGGCATCAAGTAAATTCTGGAATATTCAACAATAATTTGTGTGTTAAAGGACCAGTGCAAATCGCTACTGGTTTCCATTATTTTGCTTCCATATTTGTTAAAGCGAGTTGCATATTCTGCCGTAGTTTATCGCACAATTAGTCTAACTAAATAAACTTAGGCTTTCAAGTGTCCATTTTCTTAGATAAATACTTTACGCCTACGTGGATGCCGCAGAATTTGGCAGCATTGGTGAGAGGGATGTGAAAAAGAAAAGAGAACGAAAGAAAGAAAATAGAAAAGAGAATAATGACTAATAAAGAGGAAACGAAAGAAGAGAAAGAGAAGAGGCAAAGAGAAAAGGCGAATGATAAGAGGAGGAAGAGTGAGCTTTCGCCATTCACCTCTTAAGAGAGATGGTAAGAGAACCTGTAACTTTTGGGAAGAGTATGCCACATAATGCTCCGTAAGAGTAAGCATACGTCTAGGAATACCGCAGAGCAGGGGAAGAGGCAGAAAAGTATAACCTGTCTTCCGTGTATTGTTTTTCGCAAAGACTGAAAAAAGATAGCAAGAAAACACAGGGTTGACGTTGTGTTTGGTGCACGCAACAAGTTAGAGTGTGTGCAACTGCACAACAAAAAGTGTATAAAGACAGCACATACAATTTGCGCACAATTAGCCCCGTCGCGCTGTTTACTACCTGCCGGAAAACTGTTGTGTACGACATTTCTATGACATGTGGCGCCGAATATACAGTGTATACGGGTGAATGCGTCAATAAGCGCCTGAGGCAACGCACAAATTTATATAAATGAACACCAACTTCCAATTTGTATCGGTGTTGTTTGTCGATACTGCGGCTGCTTCCCAAGGTTGGACGAAACCAGGATTCTCCTTAATCACGCAGATCAACTAGCACGTGAAATCGTCGAGGTGTTTTACATAGAATACAACAAGAACACCTGCGTGGGCCAACCTTCTGTGACGTTGCACTATTATGAAATCGATTTCCTGAAGCCTGCTTATTGCAGTGGCAGATATTTTTGGTCTCGTGATCTTTTCTTCGTCCGCATGCTGACAAGCTAGTCGTTTGGCATACGCGGGTATTGGGCTTTTTATACAGGGGACGTCCCACGTGTTTTGTGCCACGTAGCTCGTAGGGAGCACATGCACCCATTTCCTCCCGCGCATTCAAGTACAGGCACGTACAGCGTGCAGCGGTGGCGTAGAGGTAGAACACCCGCCTCGCTTGCAAGAGGTCCGTGGTTCGAATCCCGGTGCCGCGCCATTTTCCACCGGATTTAAAAAAAAAAATCCGCGTGTTGATAAAATCGCATAAACAGGCCTGAAGTGTGGCCTGATGCCGGTGACCAGAAGCGCTAACGCACTCCCTCACCAGAGCAGGATTGGCCACCCTGGTGCAGTACTTGGCCACAACCTCCTATATGAACACAACAATCAAACCCCGGCCCTCAGTCCCCAGCAGCTGCGAAGCAACTGACCACGGCGGCGGTCAGACCTGCGACACTGCAGAGGGTGCTAAGAATCCCTGGCTCCGGACAGGCCGCCATTGGAATATGAACCTGGCAACGTTTAACGCTAGAACGTTATCTAGTGAGGCGAGTCTAGCAGTGCTATTGGAAGAATTAGAGGGCAGTAAATGGGATATAATAGGGCTCAGTGAAGTTAGGAGGCCAAAAGAAGCATATACAGTACAGTGCTAAAGAGCGAGCACGTCCTGTGCTACCGGGGCTTAGCAGAGAGAAGAGAAAGGAGTTGGATTCCTGATTAATAATAACATAGCTGGTAGCATACAGGAATTCTATAGCATTAACGAGAGGGTGGCATGTCTTGTTGTGAAACTTAATAAGAGGTACAAAATGAAGGTTGTACAGGTCTACGCCCCTACATCCAGTCATGATGACAAGGAAGTCGAAAGCTTCTATGAAGACGTGGAATCGGCGATGGGTAAAGTCAAAACAAAATACAGTATACTGATGGGCGACTTCAATGCCAAGGTAGGCAAGAAGCAGGCTGGAGACAAGGCAGTGGGGGAATATGGCATAGGCACTAGGAATAGCAGGGGAGAGTTATTAATAGATTTTGCGGAACAGAATAATATGCGGATAATGAATACCTTCTTCCGCAAGCGAGATAGCCGAAAGTGGACGTGGAGGAGCCCGAACGGCGAGACTAGAAATGAAATAGACTTCATACTCTGCGCTAACCCTGGCATCATACAAGATGTGGACGTGCTCAGCAAGGTGCGCTGCAGTGACCATAGGATGGTAAGAACTCGAATTAGCCTAGACCTGAGGAGGGAACGGAAGCAACTGGTACATAAGAAGTCGATCAATGAGTTAGCGGTAAGAGGGAAAATACAGGAATTCCAGATCAAGCTACAGAACAGGTATTCGGCTTTGACTCAGGAAGAGGACCTTAGTGTTGAAGCAATGAACGACAATCTTGTGGGCATCATTAAGAAGTGTGCAATAGAAGTCGGTGGTAACTCCGTTAGACAGGATACCAGTAAGCTATCGCAGGAGACGAAAGATCTGATCAAGAAACGCCAATGTATGAAAGCCTCTAACCCTACAGCTAGAATAGAACTGGAAGAACTTTCGAAGTTAATCAACAAGCGTAAGACAGCTGACATAAGGAAATATAATATGGATAGAATTGAATATGCTCTCAGGAACGGAGGAAGCCTAAAAGCATTGAAGAAGAAACTAGGAATGTCGTTTGCCGGCACTTTATTAATGTTATTCCTATCCTATCCTAGGAATGGGCAAGAATCAGATGTATGCGCTAAGAGACAAACCCGGCAATATCATTACTAATATGGATGAGATAGTTCAGGTGGCTGAGGAGTTCTACAGAGATTTATACAATACCAGTCGCACCCACGACGATAATGGAAGAGAGAATAGTCTAGAGGAATTCGAAATCCCACAGGTAACACCGGAAGAAGTAAAGAAAGCCTTGGGAGCTATGCAAAGGGGGAAGGCAGCTGGGGAGGATCAGGTAACAGCAGATTTGTTGAAGAATGGTGGGCAGATTGTTCTAGAGAAACTGGCCACCCTGTATACGCAATGCCTCAGGACTTCGACCGTACCGGAATCTTGGAAAAACGCTAACATAATCCTAATCCATAAGAAAGGGGACGCCAAAGACTTGAAAAATTATAGACCGATCAGTTTACTGTCCGTTGCCTACAAATTATTTACTAAGGTAATTGCAAATAGAATCAGGAACACCTTAGACTTCCGTCAACCAAAGGACCAGGCAGGATTCCATAAAGGCTACTCAACAATAGACCATATTCACATTATCAATCAAGTGATAGGGAAATGTGCAGAATATAACCAACCCTTATATATATAGCTTTCATTGATTACGAGAAAGCGTTTGATTCAGTCGATACCTCAGCAGTCATGGAGGCATTACGGATTCAGGGTGTAGACGAGCCGTATGTAAAATTATTGAAAGATATCTATAGCGGCTCCACAGCCACCGTAGTCCTCCATAAAGAAAGCAAACAAAATCCCAATAAAGAAAGGTGTCAGGCAGGGAGATACGATCTCTCCGATGCTATTCACAGCGTGTTTACAGGAGGTATTCAGAGACCTGGATAGGGAAGAATTGGGGATATGAGTTAATGGAGAATACCTTAGTAACTTGCGATTCGCTGATGATATTGCCTTGCTTAGTAACTTAGGGGACCAACTGCAATGCATGCTCACTGACCTGGAGAGGCAAAGCCGAAGGGTGAGCCTAAAAATTAATCTGCAGAAAACTAAAGTAATGTTTAACAGTCTCGGAAGGGAACAGCAGTTTACAATAGGTAGTGAGGCACTGGAAGTGGTAAGGGAATACATCTACTTAGGACAGGTAGTGACTGCAGATCCGGATCATGAGACTGAAATAATCAGAAGAATAAGAATGGGCTGGGGTGCGTTTGGCAGGCATTCTCAGATCATGAACAGCAGGTTGTCATTATCCCTCAAGAGAAAAGTTTATAACAGCTGTGTCTTACCAGTACTCACGTACGGGGCAGAAACCTGGAGGCTTACGAAAAGGGTTCTACTTAAATTGAGGACGACGCAACGAGCTATGGAAAGAAGAATGATAGGTGTAACGCTAAGGGATAAGAAAAGAGCAGATTGGGTGAGGGAACAAACGCGAGTTAATGATATCTTAGTTGAAATCAAGAAAAAGAAATGGGCATGGGCAGGACACGTAATGTGGAGGGAAGATAACTGATGGTCATTAAGAGTTACGGAATGGATTCCAAGGGATGGAAAGCGTAGCAGAGGGCGGCAGAAAGTTAGGTGGGCGGATGAGATTAAGAAGTTTGCAGGGACAACATGGCCACAATTAGTACATGACCGGGGTAGTTGGAGAAGTATGGGAGAGGCCTTTGCCCTGCAGTGGGCATAACCAGGCTGATGATGATGATGACGTACAGCATAGCAGAAAGAGTGATCGGAAATTTTTCATGATGACCTACAATTTTCCGATTGAGAAAAAATATAGTCGGACTTGCTCCAAGCGACGGCAAATGACATTACCTTGGTTCTGTCCAACCACGTGGTACTCGGACATTGCGATAGAAATTATATGGACACCCCAAGCGCATTTCTGCCGTCGCCGTGAGGTTTTGTATAAAGTCCAAGGGCGATTACACCGTCGCCGCGCGCCTACGTTGGACGTGCGAATGAAAGCTTGCGAGGGGAGTTGACGATCGCGGCTCAATGTCGGCCGCGCGAAAGAAATGAAAGCGGGGAGGAAGCGCGCCGTCTTCCGTAGCGCGCGAGGCACCCATCGTTGTCAGGCGCCGGGGTACAGAGGAAGGGGCGGCGTTCTGCTCCACCTGCGCGTGTGGCGGCTGTGCGCGGCCGTATATTGAGAGCGATCTGCGTGGTTGGGGGCGGCTGGTAGCTTTGTGCGTGCTGTGTATTCTCGGCGCTCACTTTGTGTTGATGCGATAGACAACACGAATGTCACTTCGCTCGCTGCTGCTCCTGCGGTTCCTCACGCCACCGTTCTGACAGCGAGTTCATGCGGTCACCGGGTGAGATGTGTTGATGTGTGCTTGTGCGCGCTGTTGTGACTTCGGGGTGGAAGACGAAAGACGCACTCATTCCGTAGACGAAGAAGAAACGAAAACATTTATACGATATTTACAGATAGTGGATGATAGCGTACAGGTAGCAGTAGGAGCGCATCAGACCGACTGGGCGGCTGCAAGCGACTCTCTGTCCTCACAATAAGCCGGTTCTCCCTTAAATCCCTTCGGCGACCCCTCGTCGGTAGGAACCGGTTTGGGCGAGTTCTCGTCGACAGGAACCAGGCGGGGCAGGGTGATGACCTGCCCGATTCTTGATTCGTCTCGGAGATGGCAGGGCGCCGCGGAGATGGCTGGGCGCTCCTTGAAGTCACCTCCCGTGTCGAATTCTTGATTCGTCGCGGAGAAAGGGAACTCTCGTCGCCTCGTGGTCGCCTAGTGGTCGCCACGTGGTGCTCGTAGTATGGCACAACAGCGCGTGACAGCGTGCTTGTTAATTTAGTTAGTATGACTGTTTACGAGTTCATACGGCCGATAAAACTACTTTCCTTAGTAGAGTAGTTTGCTGGGCCAGTTGGTGCATGGTGAACGTATAATGGTTTCCAGCAAGTACGGACGCGAGCACAAGTAGAAACGGACAGAACAACGCTGGACTTACAACTGAAGTGTATTGTGAAAACATTCCACAAATCTCCGCCACGCATGCGTATACACCCAAGAACAATAACAAGGTTTGTAGTCAATTATCAACAAAAGTTATACACGTACACAAAAGCGAAGTCAACCTTCCCGTCAAAGGCAACAACACGTGGATTAGCATGATAAATTTAGAAATTAAAGTTCTTTATCATTGATATGAACCGCAGGTTCACTCACACATGTATGCGCGCCCAACTTTTTCATGCGGAACGCTTCGCTAATTTCTCTTTCCAGTTTACTGCGCTCTCTCCCCACTATCGATACACTCTCAAAAACTGGTCGGCATTCGTGCTTTTTCCAATGCAATGGCAAGTTCCCTGCTGTACCTGTAGGTAGCAAATAGCGATGCTCACGCATGCGGTCATTAATGCAACGACCTGTCTGGCCGATATAGGACAGTCCGCATGAGAGAGGTATGCGATGCACAACCGAAGATGCATAGTCTTTGTGAAAAAAAGTGGTGTGCTTTTTTCCACAGCCACTAGTCGCATCTTTCTTCTCTCCTGTGATGCTTTTGCACAACCTAACCAGTTTGCTCGGCGCCGAAAACACTAGTGTGGCGCCATTCCTAGTGGCCACCCTCTTAAGATTATGAGACAAGCCATGCAAATACGGCATCACTACGACTTCTTTTTTTTTTCGTGAGGATTCATTGTCGTCCGTGGTTTCTTTACTTTCCTTACTTCATATAGCTGTCCATATGGCAATCGATGCTTCGCCTTTCGGGCGAAACTGCGGCTTTTTCTTTAAATATTGGCACAAATTACGTGGGAAACCCTGTATACGTCAGTTTCTAATAAAACATGTTCAGTCCATAGTAAGCACTCGACCTGTGTTCTTCTGCCGTATTTTTCCTTTTGCACTTTTTCTAACAGTGTTCTACTTAGTCCTGCGTCAGAGCAACGCCAGTGCATTTCATCCCAAGTTTGGAAGGGATATCTCCAAAGTGATGGTAGTATCAAAATTCTCGCTAAACTCGCGGACAACTTTCTGTGGCAATGAACGGAAACCTACGGGGGCGGAGCTTCTGCAGAAGTGTTACGGCGCCAAGTAGTCCGCCAGCGTATGACAGCGCTTTTGGTTGCTCGAAACAGACGCTGAATCGACGCAGCTTCCACGTGCGACGGTTTCGCGGAAGGAAACAGCCGCAAAATAAGTAAACTTTTACACTAAGTGGTGTTTTTATCTTATTTAAATGTTGCTAATAAGATGTTTATGTTTTCTTTTCCCCTACTTAAACTAACGTGAATGAAAACACGGGACTCTTTTCAGAAGCGCTCTCACTTGTGGGCGCTTTGCCTCCGTAGCTTGCCCTTCATTGCCACAGAAAGTTGTCCGCGAGTTTATGTGCAAAGCCGGCCGCTTTCAGAGCACGTAAACTTCCGTCATGACGCAGAAAGTGGTGACGTGTATAGAGCAGAGCATCAGACCGTTTTTGGCACTCGCTCCGTGTCGGTCGATATGCCCGATGTGGCAGCACAGCTCTCGGCAAAATCGAACGGAGGCGTGGTCGCCGTCTACGTCGCGACGCATGCATCTTCTGTAAAGCGAAACCGAAACTGCTTTGTAAAAAGACTATCGAATTATTTAGGGTGCTCTGGTGCTTGCCATATATATTCTAGGGTTTCGATGTCGAAGACCTTTATTTAACGCATAAAAAAGAGAACATACATTAATGACAAGTTCAAAGTGTCACGAGAGTATTACATTAAATAAAGAAACTGAATGCATGCATTTGATCTTCCCTAATGACCCATACCCACTGTACGTCAAGAATTGGGCGACAGTGAAAGTAAATTGTAGGGGTAATTACAGCAGAGGGAAGGAAGAATAGAAAAAGTTAAGTTGGCCTCGAATAAAACAGAAAATTTTGTTGTTCCTTTCAGCCGTGCTTGAGCACATCGTGGGCTTAGTGCAGCTGAGCGCACGCAGCCGCATCGGCAGCACGAGACAGGATTCGAGATTATGGCGAGCCGCAACAAGAACAAGCCCCGGCTGTCGCAGCGCGCCAAGCAGGAGCGTCGCAAGGACATGAGTGAGATCCAGGAGAAAATGTTCTCCGTCGTTGTTCCGGTGATCGCCACCTTCGCCATGCTCGTGGTGCTCATCATCTACGTGAAGACGAGGCCTCGCACCACCGACTTCTGAGCCCAATGAGCGCCTTGCCACCTCGAGGTTCGACGGCGCTGCGCACGTGGACGCTGGAAGACCGCGGTGGACATGCGTCCCGCTAAATCTACAACCACGATTGTGTATGCGCAAACGTTGAACCACCGACCCAGAAACGACACCGTCCTACGGCAGCGCCTCCTGCTTTTGAAATAAACGCTGGTTCTCGCCGTGCTGCTGTATAGCGTGCGCACACACTGCAGTCGATCAGGCAGCGAGGTTTGAGATGGCGTCCGCTTGGCGTATGCAGTCACACTCCTCAATAACAGCGGTCGTTCAGCTCTCTCGTGCCGAAAACAGGCGACGTAAGGGATTTCGAGGGCAGGTCGCCTCGCTGCCGGCTCCAAGTCGGTCGGTTTGCCGTTGAGATGTCTCGTGCCCGCTATCTGGAGGATCGACCGCCAAGAGAAAGATATTTAGTCGTATCTACAAAATAAAACCAACGAGAAACTTTGATAAGATGGAAAGTTTCTCGCTATCCTGTGTTGTTGTCGAGAAAGGAATGGGCGAGACGCTTTGGAAAACCTAACGTTTAATTAATTACGTGTGACACTATAGACTTGTGCCGTTAGCCTGCAAATGAACTAGGCGGGCCGTAAATAAAGCAACACACTTCGGATGACAAACATGACCAACGTTTGGCCGCCGCGGTCGAGGAGAGCTCAACCACGACGGTGCCTCGGCAAACAAGTACCTCGTCCTTGCAGTATACGCGACTCGTGCCACGTGGAAGGCACTTGGTCGTCCGAGGCTGCGTCTGCTGCACCATGCACTCGCGAATTAGCAGCTGCAAACAGTTGTATAAGGTACTACCTACTATTCGCGTAACATAGATTCCCACAGTGAGTGGGATTTCTTTTTGATGGTTAAGGCGTCCGGAAACCGGCAGCAGCCTGAACGACACGGATCTGGCAGTATAGGTATAATCGCTATCGTGCAGTATGGGTTGAGAAAGAGTTTGCGCGGAAGGAGCCGCAGGGGAATAACCCATAGTTCGGGTTGTGCAGGGGGCGAAAGCTCGATGAACGCCTGTTTCAAAGGCACAAATTTCATTTCATTTCATTTTATTACCTTAAAGACCCACTAGGGGTATTACATAAGGGGTGGGTACATTTATTTTGGTGAGCAAGTGTTAACACAACGAAACATGATTGGTAACATTATTGGCAAAGTTGGATGAGCACGTGATGGCTGCGATGTCGTTGGGTAGGTCGTTCCAGTCTGCTGCAGTACAAGAAAAAAATGATGCGGCAAAGGTGGCAGTTCGGGCACGAGGTCGGGAAACTTGAAGCGGATGACGAGTGCGATGAGATATGCGGGCTGGAGGGACGATGTAGGGTGCGCGGCCTAGTGAACTATGGAAAAATTTATGAAACAAGCAAAGGCTGGCAATGCAGCGACGAAGTGATAAGGGCAATAAGTCAGATTCAGCTTTCAAAGCTGACACACTGATGTCGTAAGAATATGATGAATGGATGGATCTGGCTGCTCTGTTTTGGACTGATTCGAGTGCATTTATAAGGCAAGCTTGGTGCGGGTTCCAAATGGGTGAAGCATATTCTAATTTTGGTCTGGCAAGGGATTTGTACGCTAATAACTACATACGTTTAGGGGCTTGGCGGAGATGACGTCTTAAACATCCAAGTGTTTTATTAGCGGATGAAATGATGTTCGTAACGTGTGTGCTCCAGGACAAGCCGCCACGCAAGGTAATGCCTAAGTACTTGTATGATAGAACCCGTTGTACAGGGACGTTAGCTATGACGTATGGGAAATGAAGTGCGTTACGGCGACGCGTGAAGGACACGATTTTACATTTTTGAGGGTTAAGTTCCATTAACCAATTGGCACACCATTCCTGAATGCCGTTAAGGTCGCCTTGAAGAGATGTTTGGTCAGAAGCGTTATTAACCTTGCGATAAATTACACAATCATCGGCGAACATGCGAATATCACTAGAGACATGGGTTGGTAAATCGTTAATATAAATTAGAAACAGAAGCGGACCGAGGACAGACCCTTGCGGAACACCTGACGTTACTGGGATAGGATTGGAGTTGCGATTGTTAACGGTCACGTACTGTGAGCGGTTAGTCAAGAATTCTTCTATCCATTTAAAGATATTAGAGGGGAGGTTCAAATATGCAAGTTTTAGTAGTAAGCGTTTGTGAGGAACCTTGTCGAACGCTTTTGCATAGTCCAGAAAAATAGCATCGGTCTGTAGGTTAAAGTCAAGATTAGCATGCAAATCATGAATAAAAATGACCAGCTGTGTTTCGCAAGAGAAGCCTTTTCGAAAACCGTGTTGCGCAGAATGAAAAAAGTTGTGACAATCGAGGAAGCTCATGACATTGGAGTAGATGACGTGTTCCATGAGTTTGCAGGGTACGCTGGCAAGGGAAATGGGACGGTAGTTAAACGGTGAATTTTTTTACCCGATTTGAAGACTGGAACGACCTTACCGCTTTTCCGATCGCGTGGTAGTTGACCTGATAACAGTGACTGTGAAAAAAGTAAGCATAAAAATTGCGCACAAATATCCTTGTTATTTTTCAAAAGCTTTGAGTTAATATTGTCAATACCGGATGAAGATGAAATTTTCATGGTTTCAATTAGGGAAGAAATGCCAGATGACGTGAAGACAACTGGTGGCATAGCATAATTTATCACTGAGGGTGGTGCTGAAAATGATGGCGGTATTTCAGTTTCTTTCGTAAATACGGACGAGAAGGCAGAGTTAAACATAGTAGCGCACTCAGCATCAGTGAAAACTGTGCCTGACTCATCTGTGAGGGTTATTTCTGGTGCGTGATGCGGATTGATAACTTGCCAGAACTTTCTGGGGTTACTAGTTAGCATATTCGGCAAGTCCGAGTGAAAAAAGGTATTCTTGGCATTAGAAATAGCGGCGAGATTGATCTTTCAGCTTCGTGATATTTTACCCAAGCGCTATGCGTCCCCTGAGACTTGGCTGAACGGTAAATACGCTTCTATTTGTTCTCCAAACGTTTCAGTGTTTTAGTAAACCATGTCTTTTGTGAATTAGAGTGAAAACTAATTTGGGGGATGAATCTAAGACTTTCTAGTTTGTCTTTGAACAGTAACCAATTTTCTTGAACACTGCGGGAATGAAAACGTGACGAGAAGACTTGAAAAAACGCGTTAAGTTCATTATTTATGGCGTGATAATTTCCTTTGTCATAAAAACGGATGGTTTTATGGTATTTGCGGCGCCGGTTTGGCGTAAGGAGAAGGTTAGCGTGAATTACTTTGTGGTCGCTTATTTCAGGTAGGTATGTAATGGGCTGAACGCTGTCTGGGTGATTAGTTAATAAGAGATCTAAAATATTTGCACAGTTCTGTGTTACGCGGGTAGGTTCAAGTATTACCTGAGTAAGGTTGAGGTTGTTGCAAATATCTAGGAATTCCCTTGTTTCTCCATTGTTAGCTATAGGTGCAGGCTGGTTATGCCAGTCAATATTTGGAAAATTAAAATCACCGAAGAGGGAGATATGTGAATTAGGATGCCTTGTGGAAAGTTGACATCATCATCATCATCAGCCTGGTTACGCCCACTGCAGGGCAAAGGTCTCTCCCATGCTTCTCCAACAACCCCGGTCATGTACTAATTGCGGCCATGTCGTCCCTGCAAACTTCTTAATCTCATCCGCCCACCTAACTTTCTGCCGCCCCCTGCTACGCTTCCCTTCCCTTGGAATCCAGTCCGTAACCCTTAATGACCATCGGTTATCTTCCCTCCTCATTACATGTCCTGCCCATGCCCATTTCTTGTGGACAGTTGACTTAGTACGTTATGAAGCTGACGGGAAAAATCGTGGCTACTATGTGGTGGCCTATAACAAACGCCTAGTAAAACTGTGTTAGGTGCTGCTTGAAAGACTATTTCATTTTCATTTTCATTTCATTTATTTCAGCATTCTTTTTTTACAGCAGAAAAAGAACACTAGGGCAAGAACAAAAAGCTGCAAAGCAGCAGCTTGACTAGGTCCTTGCCCCTTTTCTTGGCAACAGGCACAGATTGATACATACATTCAGAGTACATATATGCATATACACACACTCATACCAAAAAACTTCCTGTTAATTTGTCAATAAGAGAGAGAGAGAGAGAAAAAGAAAGAAGTGCGCACATATTCACCAATAGAAAAAAAGACAAGTACATTTATAGCATTTTCTTGAAACATTGTTACAACATTCATTTTTCAAAAACATGCCATTGTAACTCATACATATAAGGGTATAATTTAGTACAGCAACATGCTTTCGTACAAAGGATACTCAAGAAATATTAGCAAAATACCGTTATATAAGTCGTTAATCATTGCTCAACCGTTTGCGTCACCGGTTCCACGCAAATGCGCCGTATTCTGAAAGTTGTGCTGTCAACGTTCGCCTAGAAATATCATTTAGGGTTATATCAACACTCTGTAAGGCGTTTAGTAACTTCGGTACGCGATATTCTAATCTAGTAAAGCCATAATTTGTTCTTGAAAATGGCAGTAGCCAAGCATTCTTTTGCCTCATATTGTGCGGTGTGGGGAAAGTTAATTTGCATATATCTAAGAAAAATGTGTTGTTGTATAGAAGACTGTTTTTGCACTTTAAAACAAGGTTTGTTTCGTACGAGTGTTGTACGGGAATCAGATTAAGGGAGCGAAATATTGCAGCTGTATTAGCATCGTAAGAGGCATTCACAATATTGCGAACGGCTTTTTTCTGCAGGAATAGTAGTCTCTGAAGATTCGTTTGGGAAGTGGTTCCCCATACGATATTGCAATAATTTATATCAGGAGCAAGAAGGCTGTTGTAGATTAAAAGTTTAATTTTAGGGGGTAAAACATGTCTGAATTTGCATAGTATGCCACAAGCCCTGGCCAAAGACGTTGAAACTCGGGCGACGTGATCATCCCACAATAAATGCACATTAAAAACTACTCCTAGAGTCTTTACTGTTTTTACAAGCTCTATCCTTTCCGCACCAACCGGTTTCGAGGTCAGATGAATCTTGTATTAGGGAACATGATAAACCTTGGCTGACGGCAATGAGTACGCCCCCTCCTCGTGAATCTCTACGGTCTTTCTGAAAAACTTGAAAGTTTGGTAGATCAGTCAGTATTTCGTTGCCTGTCATGTCATTGCTCAGCCAAGTCTCAGTTAGTATAAGTAGGTTGCTGCTTGATGACGAAACAAGGCTAGAAATAATTTGACGCTTAGGAATAAAACTACGAATGTTAGTGTATATAACGGAGAGCGAGAGGCTAGGTAAAGAAGCGTTCTTGGCATGGTTTCCAGACGGTTCACGATGAGGTGATTGTTAATCTGATTGTGAGGGGCGAGTTACTATTTCCTTGACGGTTTGCGTGGTTTCATCAAACACGTAGCGCTTGGGACCAATATGTAATGTCTTAAAATTCAGTGCAAACTTTGCTGACTTCTTTAGCGCACGCGACTAGGTGCTCTCGCGCATTTCGTATTTTGAGGAAAAAGTCCTCGCCGACGCTGAAGTTAGTTTCCTTAAACTTATGACCCTTCGATAATATGGCGTCTTTATTCTTAGATGAAGTAAACTTGACGATGACTGGACGAGTGTGGTTAGATTTGTAACGCCCAAGGCGATGGGCGCGTTCAATGTTCTCAGGGTTAATTGTTATACCCAAGTTCTGACAGCAATGGTTGATGACTGTTTCCTCAGAGCGTGCAAATTTTTCGGATGGGTTAGTATCGGGAATGCCATAGAATATAATATTATTGCGGCGCGAGCAATTTTCTGCATCCTCAATTCGCGCAATGTCTAAATGTCGAGCAATCCCAGCGCTCTCAGATTTCATTGCTTCGAAATCGGTTTGAAGATCTGAAAAATGCAAAGCAGACACAGCTGCATCTTACAGATGCTCCTTTTGCGTGTGCCTGTGCGTGTTTATGGTTGTGCCATGCGCTACATTATGTCACTAGGTAGGCACCAACCAGCCCAACCGCGGGAAGGTGTCGGTGCTGCGGATGTCACGTAATAGGGGCGGCGAAGAAGGCTGCAAAACTGTGAGTGACGAAACTAGCGTTTGCGTTTTAGTGGGCGAACCTGTGCCCTCAAAAGCAGGCTACACCCAAAGAACAACGATAGCGGCGAACACAGTCGGTGATCGTCGAAAATCTGATCAACGGATCAAGCGCGTCGGCTTGTATGCCGTCATCGAAGGTTCCAGAGAAATGGCTGGTGCCCGCGTGTCTTCCAGAAAGTTCCGCACCATTTGCGTCGCGCCGGCAGCCAGCGTCCGAGAGTAAACAAACTCGACCGCACTCCGCAATGCCGGCATGTCTGGGGACAAACGAATACAACACGCGCTAAGAAACCTCCTCCGTAGTGCCTAGGCAGAGTCATAGGAGCAAAAGCCCCCAGATGTTCTCTCTCGCTCTAACGCGTAGTGCGCGCCGATGGACGTGCCACTGGTGGCGGCCTTGCGCAGAACACACGGGAGAGGAGCCAGCCTCGCGCCGTAGTTTGTTGTGTCGTTGATAGTGCTTCTCTGTCTTATTCGCGTTTTCAGAGCAAAATAGGCAACACCCTTCGCATACGTGGGGTGGCCAAAGCTTCAAGGAATGTCGAAGAAGAATTGTTTGAGGGTGGGGGGCTGAAATACCGGCGAAAACGTGCCGGTGATACGGTTCTAATCTCTCTTCGCAAAGGCTCATCAGCGAGAGCAACGGTAGCAATGGATTGTCGCTTCGGCGGGAAATTTCTTATCATCCTTTCCTTTGTCGGTTCGGTGTTGTTTTCCACTCGATCGTCGTTAGACGCTTACGCGACGAAGTTCGTCTGCAGTGCAGCATGCGGTTTAAAGGCATTTCGCTAAAGTTTGGAATGCCGTTTGCCGCTTATATTGTTTTCCGCTTCTTTTCCGTGTTGGGCTAGCTAGGCAGTACGACTGCACAAACGCATTGTGTTGTATGTTAAAGCTACAGAATTTTGCAAGAACTGAAATTGTTAGTTTTATGTGGCCCGGTAAATCCTCGCACCAGCTGTCGCGCCCTTCATTTATTTATTTATTCAAATACCCTAAAGGCCCGGCAGGCGCTGAAAAGGGGGGGGGGGAAGTATAAGGTCATGTTTTTACATCTATTTTATGCGTGGCTTCGCGCTTGTTTAACTGTTGCTAGTTGCTTCATGCATAACTCTTGTTGATTCTTTTGACCTGCGAGGTTTTCACCCTGCCTCGTTTGTAAAGGGTATAAATCACGCTGTGTCTCATCGGAATGATACCAAGCAAAATTAAGTGCTTCTTTAACAGTTTTCTTCTTTTCGCCCGAGGGCATCTTAGATATTGTGTTTTTTTTGGGGAAATGGTGTGTAGAAAATATGTAGTTCAGGGCGAGAATTGCTAATAGTTGCTGCATATGGTATTTCTGTTGCATTTTTCGCTGAAAAGTTCGCGTCACGTTTGGGAAGTCATCACACCTCGATGCTGTCTGAGCAGACTTAACACGCCGAGTGATTTGTTTGTTTCACAACTTAGTCCCTTCCTCCATGTGAATTTTGTACTCAATTGAATTATTGCTTATTATGCTTACGCCGCAGAGGACTAAACCCGGCCTTGCCGCCAGCGCTCATCTACTTTGACTGGCGCTGCTCTGCCTTTAAATATATCATGTGGCACCTTTCTATAATAACATTGAAAAAAAATGTTCTCAAAGTTAGTCAGACTTTAGCTTTGTAAGTTTCCAAGCAGCTACCTTGGGGAATGTAAAATTGCAAAAACTGCAGCGGGAACGGCAGTTCATCGGCGGTACAGCGCTAACACGCGCTCTTATTAACCCGTGCGTTTGGTGACTTCGTTGACTAGTGTACGCGTTTCCATCAATAAATTCGCAATTACTGTTCTTGAGGCGACTTTAACTGCACTTATTCGGCGATGTCACATGTATTCATCGGCAGAAAAATCACAACGGAATATGCAGACATCGCACCGTGCGGGTTTGTTTAATATAAGTCTGCACTAACGACGGGTGCTTATTATTGAGGTACAGAAGCAGCATTACGGCAAGGGTAGAATTTTAAAAAACACGATCGCGACATCGCATTAGTCAACAAAATGAATCGGCTAGTTCGCATGAGCTCCACCTCATGTAAATGGGGTTCATGGCGTTTTACTGCGGGACGCACCTGGCACGTATGTGGACCATGTTGTCCCAAACACCGGTAACATCGTGTTCATACCCACTCCCACAGACATCAGCGTCTTCCCTACAGCTGTCACCGCAGAAGCAGTCTGGCGCCCGAACAAAGGAGAAATCGCAGCCGCGAACTTCAACCATCCTTGCTGCAAAGGGTTGTCGTCTGCTACTGCTCCCGCGCGTACTGTTGGAAGCGCCCGCTAGGTGGCTATCAGTGGCGCACGAGGCGTTGTTGCGTACTCCAGGGTAGCGTATCGTACTGCTGCCGAGAAGTAGCGACGCCTGCCTATCGAAGCTCGACTGACGTTACTTATTGGGTAGCGTGGCGTTGTCGGCGGGCTGCAGGCATCCGGTAGACCACGGCGACCAAGCAAGGGCGAGACGATTTCTAGTGCGAAACTTGCACGGTTTATTCAAAGGTAGATGAAAGAAAATGAGAAGAGCATGAAGTGTTTAAAAGTACATTTCTGAGCCCCTTAAATAGGTGTAGGAGCCCCGTAAAAAGGAAAATTCGGGTATATGACAACATAAATTTGGGGATGGGCCAGCTTAAAATTTGGGGTTGGGACAACTTGAAATTTTGGGGTGGGCCAACTCAAGTTTGGTAGTGGTCAAGATGAAATTTGGCGGTGGGCCAACTTAAATTTGGGGGTAGGCTTATGAGGCCTCACGAATGACCTCTGAGGACGAATTAATCCGCACGCTTGCTAACAAATATCTCCCAGTCGGCTCACGGCGGTCTCCTGTACATCTCGATTACCAGGGCCAGGCCAATTCCTACCTGGATGCAGAGTGTGGCGTTGAGGAGATTCGTAGGGCTCAATGGACTCAATGGTAGATCCGCACCAGGGCCGGATGGCATCTCCAACAAGGCGTTGCGAAATCTGGATGAAAAATCAATCGCATACCTCACAGAGGACATTAATGAAATTTGGAGGAATGGAACCGTCCCATTACCTTGGAAGACTGCTCTCGCAGTACCCATCCCCAAACCTGGCAAAACACCTAGCGTTGACAACTTGAGGCCCATCTCGCTTACATCCTGTGTGGGTAAGGTAGCGGAGCACGCGGTCCTGAATCGACTCTCCCGGTTCCTGGAGAATAACGACATTTACCCCAATAGTATGACAGGATTCAAACCAGGCCTATCCAGACAAGATACCATGAAATTGATTAAGCATCAAATCATAGACGACTCTAGCGACACTCGAGCCGTTTTGGGACTTGATCTCGAGAAGGCCTTCGACAGCGTTCTACATTCGCATATCCTAGCCTCGATATCTCGGCTCAATCTGGGTGAGAGATTTTATAACTATGTTAGATCGTTCCTCTCGGATAGGAAGGCTACCCTCCGGGTGGCCGATCTCGAATCACAACTGCTGGACCTTGGCGAGTGGGGAACCCCACAGGGGTCAGTCATTTCCCCTTGTTTATTCAATATAGCCATGGTCGACCTAAGCAGAAAGCTTCTCGAGATTGAAGGCATCAAACACACTATGATATAACTATATGGTGCACAGGAGGCAAAAACGGTCAGGTTGAGGGAGCCTTACAGGAGGCAATAGACACTATCGAAACCTATCTCGAACCCACCGGTCTCAGATGCTCCCCCTTGAAGTCGGAACTTTTGCTGTATAGTCCCAAGAAACGTGGTCCAAGGCCCAAGGGATGGATAACGTTAGAAGACAGAGACATTAATCTGTATACAAGAAATGGTTACCGTATACCCAGAGTCGATTCAATCAAGGTCTTGGGCATGATTGTTGAGTCAGGGGGTACAAATGGCAAGACTATACGCAAGCTAATTGCTAAAACTGAAAGTGCTGTTCGTTTAGTTCGGAGGGTATCTGGAGAATAACGACATTTACCCCCATAGTATGATAGGATTCAGACCAGGCCTATCCAGACAAGATACCATGAAACTGATTAAGCATCAAATCATAGACGACTCTAGCGACACTCGGCATCATGGACTCAAGGAGGATAACCTCATTCGACTAATGCATGCCTTCGTTCTGTGCCACTTTAAATACGTGGCAGCCATGCATCGATGGAAACGGGCAGAGCGGGATAAATTGAATGCACAGCTTAGGAAGATTAACAAGCGGGTTCTCGGGTTACCCGTAAATACTTGTACAGAGCGCTTAATGCAGCTTGGCATTCATAACACTCTTGAAGAGATTGCAGAGGCCCAGGAGCGCGCCCAGCTAACTCGCCTCACAACAACGAAGGCAGGGAGATCCATCTTGCAGGAACTCGGATTTCACACCGATAGAGTAGCGGAGGAGTTCTCTGACGTTCCTCCGTCGATTCGTGAGAATATTACGGCCTCGCCAATACCTAGGAACATGCACCCCGATCATAATCGCGGTAGAAGGAGGGCAAGGGCGGCCAACCTCCTTAGGCAAATACACAGGGATCAGCGACAGGTCAGCTTTGTGGATGCCGCTTCTTGTAAGGGACGTCGGGCGTTCATCATCGTCACTGTTGATGGTCGGCAAGGAATCACCACTGCTGCCTCGGTTCGAAAGAGGGACTCCGAAATAGCTGAACAAATGGCTATTGCACTAGCCCTCTGGATAGCTCACGGGATGTCATCTATGGTGATTCAAGATCTGCAGTCAGAGCATTTGAAAAAGGAACCGTTTCCAAACAGGCCCTCAGACTTATTGGGGGCAAGGCAATCACGCACCACTTCATTTATTGGTTTCCCGCACATCAGGGTCAGATAAAGGGTGCTCCTCCCAACCTCAACGAGTCGGCTCACGGGGCTGCGCGTAAACTTGCCCACCGCGCTCCCTCGACCAATCGGAAGCCGACTCCTCAGAGAACAGGGACACGCCCTCCACCTACAACGAGATTACTAAACACTACTATCTCAACCGTAGAACCTACTTTGTTCCTCATCCGCACCTCAATAGAGCTCGAGCATTAACGCTCCGTCTACTGCAAACGAATACCTATCCGAATCCGTCGCTCTTACATAAAATCTATCCGGATACTTACACCAATGCTACCTGCCACGATTAAATAGCCACGTTAGACCATATGATCTGGCGGTGTGCCCGGTCACGCTCTATCATCGCTAACAGCTCGGCCAGATGGGAGGCGGTTCTCCGCAGCCCTCTTCTGGCTGACCAACTCTGGGCTGTCCAGCAGACCCACGATGCGGCCGAGAGGCTCGGCCTTCCGTTTCCCACGCGGGAGCGGCCCGCTTCGTGAAGAATCGCGACCTGCAGGACTACATTAAAGTTTTACCATACCATTCCATATGCTTATGCAGACCTTGACAAGGCAGTAGAGTTTCTGCGTACCTTGTTGCACTACGCAGACCTGGCTACCCCTTCCCCCCATAGCGTGAATAAACCTCACCTGATTCGGAGTGGTTTAGGAGAAAAATGCAGTCAAGTGAAACTTGCTTAGATAATTAAACTTAATTTTGTTATTTATTATTCAGGCTTGTTATTTATATAATGACGACGCTGACTTAATTACTGAATTAATTAACTTTAGGTAATGTTATGAAGAAGACGTTTATACCTCTAATTAATAATTACGATAACTTAATTAGGTCTAACTGATATCAATGTACCCTTAATTCTTGATTAGGCTCCGTTCATTGAACCTTAGTAACTTTTGTGTGGTCTAATTATTTAACATAAATTTATTTTAATTAGCCTCAGTATTCCTAATTACCCTCATTAACGCCACGTTTCCAGCCGCAGGCGTTGTGCTGCAGGCCACGCTCCTTGCGCAACAGTCATGCGAGGAGCGGGGGGTTCCAGCTAATTCTAGCAGGCGCTTGCCTATCGGCCATGCCTGGTCATTCTGGCCGCCAACATATGACGTCACAATATGACTTGCTTCTCCTTGCTGCCACTTGCTGGCGCTCTAAGCAGCCTCCGCATAAACGGAGACGGGATCCACTTCAATTACAGGCTGGCACTAGAATTGGGCTGGTGACTTGGTGGTCGCGCTGTTGCTTCTTTAGGGGGCCCGCGGGCGCTCAGGAGGTCACAGTAGGTTGTAATGAAGAAGGTCCCCTAGGGGAACATCAGAAGAGCATCGCCGTCGATGACAGAAAAAGGAGGAAAGCAAGAAAAAGAGCTCGCCATGCAATAGGCTACATAAACATGCAGGGCGGCAGAAGAAAGGAAAAGTGGGCAGAGATTGAGGAGCAGTTACATAGAGAACAAATAGGGGTGTATGCGGTTACAGAAACGCACCTTAGAGACTCAGAAGAGCCGCCAGTTATTGAGAATTATGTTTGGGAAGGGTGCAACAGAACTAAGTCGGAAAGAAAGGGAGGGGGAGTCGGAAGGCTCATCCATCAGGGAGCCAAATGGAAAAGAGTAAATTCACAATGTCAAGAGCATCTTTGGTTATCAGGTACGATAAGTGGGAAAGAAACTTGGCTGGGAGTTACGTATTTGTGGACCGGAAAGAATTGCACAGAGAAGAATAAAGAGTTAGTGGAATGCATAAGCGCTGATATTAAGGGTTTCGGGAATGCTGCTGAGATTGTCCTATTAATAACAATAACGGGAAGTCAATGCTAGACCTTTGTGAGCAACATAACCTCGTGATCGTGAATACAGGGCCTAAGTGAAGGACAGATCACGTGGGAAGTGGGAAACCGGCAATCGACCATTGATTACTGTCTGATGACAGAAGAAATTCATGATAAGTTGAGAGAAATGGTCATCGATGAGGAAGGGTTTAGCAGCATAGGGAGTGACCATAAACGTATCATTTTGAAAATGGGATATGTAGTTGGGAAAGAGAGCAAGGAGAGCAATATGACCAGTCCAAATTTAAACGCTGAACAAATAGCAAATATAGTCACTAGAGTTGAGGAAGAACTTGGCAAATGGTCAAGTAAAGAGTGGGAATATGGTGAGCTTCTAGTATAATAACGACAGAAATACAGAAAGAGAAACAACATGTTCGTTGGAAAGGAAAAAAGAAACCGAAAAGCTGGTGGAACAAGGAGATACGAGAAGCGATCGCCGAACGACAGAAAGTATCTGGAGAGCACAGGCAGGCAAAGAAGGCGCCGTTGCCACAGGATGAAGTAACCAGTAAATGGGAAATGTACCGGGAGAAAAAGTGTATGGTTCAAATACTGGTGCAAGCAAAATTAAAAGGTGAAAGTGAACGTTGGTTGTCAGAAATACGTGAGAAAAAGAAGGCCTCAACTAGAATATTTTGGAATCACATAAAATTATTAGGCAGGAAGTCAACAACAATACAACAACATATCCTAGACGAAGATGAAAACAGACTGGAAGGAGAAGCGGCAATAAATTACATCCAAAAGGTAACAGCCGAATCTTTCCAAGGCAATGACGAGGTTGTATTTGAAGAAAAAAAGAGCATGAAAGAGACACAAGTGTGAAAGGAGCTGGGGCTGATAAATTTAGACTGGAAGAAAGCGGAAGAGAAGATTCCTAAGCGCACAGCCACAGGGCTAGACGAGGTTACCGTTAGGCTGATTAAGGAACTAGGACTAAAAAGTAAGGAAGCTGTGGAGAAAGTAATGGAAAAAACTTTAAAAGGTAGACGAATACCAGACAGTTGGCGACAAAGTAGAATTAACTTAATTTATAAAGGTAAAGGGGAGAAAGACAGAACTCACTCGTATAGACCGTTGACCATTACATCGGTAATGTACAGGCTAGCAATGCAGGCAAACAAATTAAAGCTTCAAGCATGGGCAGAGAATAATGGCATTTTGGGAGATCTTCAGAATGGCTTCAGAATAGGTAGGCGTATGGATGCTAACTTTGTTCTTACTCAGTGTATTGAAATATCAAAAGCAGAAAGCAGACCGTTGTATGTGGCCTTTTTAGACATTACAGGAGCCTACAACAACGTAGACCGCAACATTTTGTGATATTCTGGAAGGGGAAGGCTTAGGTAACGATTGTCTACAGCTTTTGAGAGAGATTTACCTGGAAAATACCGATTGCGTTGAATGGGAAGGGATGAGGAGCGAGGAGAAAGTTCATATCAACAAGGGACTGAGGCAGGGGTGCCCTTTATCCCCGCTGCTGTTTATGATGTACATGGTGAGGATGTAGAGGGCGCTAGAAGGAAGTAATATCGGGTTTAATCTCTCATACAAACAGGCGGGTACAGTAATACGGCAGCAACTCCCAGGTTTATTTTATGCGGACGACATTGTGTTGCTAGCTAAGAAGCAAAGTGATTTGCAACGTCTGGCTAATATCTGTGGACAGGAAGGCAACAATTTAGGTTTGAAATTTAGTGTTAGAAAATCAGGTGTTATGGTATTCAATGAAAACAGTGAACAGACAGTGGAGATGCAGGGCCAAGAAATACCTCGGGTAACAGAATATAAATACCTTGGTATATGGATAAACGAAGGCAATGGATATATGGAAACACAGGAAAAAAACCATAACAGTCAAGGGGAAGAGAAATGCAGCCATAATGAAGCACACAGCGCTATGGGGATACAATAGGTACGAGGTCCTCCGAGGTATGTGGAAAGGGGCAATGGTTCCAGGACTTACTTTTGGAAATGCGGTTGTTTGCTTTAAATCAGGGGTACAATCAGGGCTCGACGGGAACCAAAGGTCTGTGGGTCGCCTCGCATTGGGCGCTCACGGGAAGACTACAAATGAAGCTGTGCAGGGGGATATGGGCTGGACTAGTTTTGAAGTGAGGGAAGCTCGCAGTAAAATTGAGTATGAAGAACGGCTGAGGAATATGGAAGAAAGTAAATGGGCTGGGAGAGTGTTCAGGTATCTGTACAGGCAAAACATTGATTCACGGTGGAGGAAAAGAACTAGGAAGCTTACCAGCAAGTATGCGGCCTGTGGGGCGGGCAACACAGCAACAAAGAACGTCAAGCGGAAAGTCAGAGCGGCTGAAATAATCTCATGGGTGGCGGCAATGGAAAGGAAACCTGCCATGGGCAACTACTTAAGAGGAAAAAACGAAATCAGGAAAGAAACAATTTATGATAAGTCAAAGGGAAGCTCATTACTTTTCGAAGCGAAATCGGGAAGCCTTAGAACACGCACCTATAAAGCGAGATATAGGAAGGAAGAAGAAGCATGTGCTTGCTGCGGTAAAGCTAGGGTAACGACGGAGCATGCTTTCTTGGAATGTGAAGACTTCTACCCAGCCACGGAGGAAGGAAACTAAGGAGAGGCCCTACCCCCTCCGCGCGCTAGGAGAAAAGTGTGGCGGAAATGACGTAGTAGGTTCTCATTTTTTTGCTGCTTTTTTTTTTTTGTTGTTGTTGTTGTTGTATGGCCAAGCCTTTTGGGCCACAATGGCGGCGTTGTTATGGTTTTGAGCGCTCACACGTGTTGCTCTGGTAGTTTCGGGCCGTGGCAAAGGCGCTGAGTGGGCGGGTTTGCGTTAGTCACCGTGTCTTGTTGCGCTGTGTTACCTGCACCGTGCTCTGCCAGATGTTGCGCGAGCGCGCGCGCTCCGCGCGCGACACCACGCGCAGCGCGGCGTGGTTTCGCGAAAGACGTAAACAAGAGAGGAGTGTGGCCCAAAAGGCGGAGCATCGCCGTGAGCAACGCCAAATTCCGGCTTCACTTTTGCTTCACAAAGAGTGACGTCAGGGCCTCTCCTTAGTTTCCTTCCTCCGTGTACCCAGCGGTCGATTTAGGCACCACTGGCCTCCTTGAAGCCCTTGGTTTCAGCGGGAGTAGCGGCAAAGCAAACATGTCCGCAATAGACATTAGTAAGAGGCGATTGGAGGATTGGTGGAAGAAAAGTAGGGAAACGACAAAAGACGGATACGTACAAAAGCACAGGTCGCAATAGGGGATCAGAAAATTTGGGCGTGATAGTTCATAGTGCTTTTTTTTTCTTTTTTCATTGTTTAACCTAGGTAGGATATTAGACAGTGTAATAGCAAGAGCTTGGTGGCGCAACCCACCACCTCGTTCCAAAGGGGACGCTCATAACATCCATCCATCCATCCATCCATCCATCCATCCATCCATCCATCCATCCATCCATCCATCCAGCATAGGGTGCCGCGATGCACGCTGTTGGGGTCTCGGTGCTGGCGCCCGTTATTGCGAATGGGTCGCAAGCCCCAAGGGTAGCGTTGGCCTGGCGGCCTGGGGCACTGGAAGCATCCGAAGGTCTCGGCAAAGCAAGAGAAGACTGGTAACAGAACAACTTGTTTATTCTAACATAGCAAAAGAGCGGCCGGTCAGGTCGACCGAAGTGGAGAGACGGGAGAGCTCGTAACTCAACAGTACAAATCGGAGCCTCTCCTCTGGCGTCCGGGGGCAGCTGCTCTTATACTCTCGGCGTCGCGGGCCAGAAGGAAGGTCACGGGATGAGCCCACGACACGGCGGAGCATGAGCCCACGACGGCGCGCACGGACGAGCCGAGAGACATGCTGAACCGAGTGTAGTGACGCATCGCCAACCCGCCGACGGACAGACCTGCTGGCTCCTCACTTGGGGAGCTCCGCTCCCCGGCTGCCGCGCTTTGACAAGCGTGGGCACACACACACACACGCACATACGAAGACACGTGGCACTGAAACACGCCTGGACACGCTTGGCGGGGAGGCGTTGTGGCGGCGTCGAACGGGCCAAAATGTCCGCCGCTTTGACAAAGCCCCGGCGTCCGTTGCATCCGCGCCGGCATTACCGCGCGTTGTAGGCGAAACGTAACAACGCGCTCCACTCCGCCGCCGTGCAGGGTGAAGACAACCGCATCGTCTGCTACGGCGTCCGCCATTTTGATGCCCGCTCCGTAGGCAGTCAACGGGCGTCGCGCAGCTGCATCTACAGTTCAGTTTGATAGCGTGTGCTGCTTTAATGATATGTGGAGAACACGAAATTTTCGCATGAGCAGTGTGAAGGTATCAATTTATTATTCTGTCATTCCTATTTTTAAAGCGGAATTTCCAACTGGACTTGCTGGCAGCAGAACACTGCCGTCCACGCAAGCCGCGCAGACCTTAAAAGAACGTCTTGTTGGGCTAGCTGGTGAATGTTCACCTTGGTTAAAGGCACGAAACATACGCAGGCACGAGTCCCGCCGTCTTTCGCTATGTCTGTGTGTGAGTTTCGTGCATTTAACCAAAGCGTACAGACCGTTTGGCTGCCAGCTGAAACCCGAATTTGTTTAACAAACGGCTTGCCCCCACGGGACAAAAGAATAATTTTCATCGCACACCCTACTTCCAAATCTTGTTTTCGAATCAGTCATCAGTTAGCCCATTTACGGGCTGAATGCTGCAACGCTGAGTAGAAAGCGATGATCGTAACAGTCAAATAACCACTCTGCGGTTAAAACGAGGCCGTGTGTAAGTGATGTTCTACCAATGTTGAATGGTTGTATCGGGGTCACGGAAACTGCAGTGAATGTGGCAGCTTTTCATTTGTGTCTGTCTTACCTGTTTGTGTCTGTGTTACCTGTGCTGACATTTGCGAATTTTTTAACGTCGCATATTTCAACCAATATCACATCCACGGCCTTTCTTTGTGATTTCGTAGCATCGGGTGTGATGGATCCGTGGTAGAGGGCATCGGAAATTTCGACCACCTGAGGTTTTATTAACATGCACCGATACCGAACTAGTACACAGCACCATGCGTTTAACCTCTATAGAAACTCGGCCGCCGCGGCTGGGTGGCTCCCACGTCCTCAGGATCAGCAGTCGAGCGCGATAACTACGGAGCCTATACATCCGGGCAGCTTTTATTGCTTCATTGTAGTTCGAAACGTAATTTATATTTGTTCTGTGGGATATCATACACTAATACTACGAAATGAACCATTTCTGGCGCATTTTTATGTTTAGCTTGAGTATATAGCATGCGCTTTCATTGAACGTTTTATTTTATTTTGTGGCCGTATTCTGTTTAGCAGTGCTTCCATAGTTATTCTTAATTTTGTTTTGAATTTTTTTATTTTACTGTAAATATGCAGATGAGGGTAAACAAAATACTGAATGCATACCAAATTATTTGGTGCCTTACATGTGGCTTATATAGCACTAAATCACGACTCTCACGTAGTAATTGACTATAAAGCCCTGCTTAGCATATTTTCTGCACGAATATATTGTCAATTGGTAATTGCTATAAACCGGTCATCGATGCTGCTAAAATAAAGTGGCCATACGGCTTCTCAACACTGAGAAAAAGTGCATTCAATAGATAGAAATTTCCGATGTGATAGCTTGTTTATTTGGTCGGGAACTTTAAGGATATTAAAAACAACAAGCGCTACAACTCACTGCAAATTAACTGCAGCGCATGTCTTGCTTTCATGCCCACTAATTCTCGCAGCTTCTAGCTGGCGCAGGTGAATGCGTAGCCTTACTCTTGCATAACTTGATATCAGCATGTGTTCCAGAGAATCCTTGTGTCGCTGGCATGCCTCCAGACTGCACTGAGCCGTCTTGATTAAATATTATGTCACAACCTTTAGAGGAGACTTCAGGGTGAACAGGTTGTCAGTCCAGGACGTGATTACTTTAAAGTGCTCTTCGCAGGATGTGAGCAAGCTCATAACTTCACCGCTCGGATAACATAAGTTCTTACCATCATGAACATACTCTTTTAGTGGTTAAATATGCATGCTCATGGCTCGTCTAGCCCAGCATTGCAGCCCTGCACTACTCGCAATGTTTCGTTTTTTTTTTTCAAAATTCCTTTCACAAGAAAGCCACGCTGCACTCAACTGAAGTCAGTGGTTCAATGAAAAGAATTTCGACATCATCAATTTCTTCTTGAACATCTTCAGCACACTCTCTTTTTCACCATTCACCATTGTCACCATTCGTCACGTGTTGCACTAAGTGGGCCGACAACTTGCTGAGAATCTGTGGCAGGAACTGAGGTTTCCGGCGTGGAACTTGGGCGAGGTAAGTTGTTCGCCTGACGTTGAGTCATCTCCGTCCATCACTCGGCAATGGAAGCAATTCTTGATTTGCTGCCTCTGGTATATCAGCCACGTCGTTGACATGCTGGTCTTGAATGTCTGTCGGTGAGGTATCAGAAGCACTGGGTCGATGCTGCAGAGTATATGTTCCTTCTTCTGCCACAAGTGCCCCTTGTAGTAAAAGCCTTTCTTTTGGTGGCTTCCTGTGCTTAGGCATCGCTGAAAAAAAGAGAAACCACAGACGTTGCATCTCAGCGGGTACATTCTTTTATCATCATGAACGAACATGCTCCGAGTTATGCTACATATAGAATGAAAATTAAACAAAATACGAAATTGTCAGTAGCACGCCTCTGGATGGCAGGCGCGGTTGATTCATCTCTCCATAAATATAGAGGAAACGAGCTATTTCATTGACTGGTGGTATGAACAGCATCTTGCTGTAATGTGCGTCTTTTCTGTCTCTGAAGAAACACCTGGATAATCGCTCCATGTGACTAAGTATGGCCGGTCATAAGAGTGCTAAGCTAGAGCAACAAACCGGCAAAGACTGCAAGAAGGAACAGGATTAAGAAACAAGCTCCGCAAACTTTAGCTACTGCGAAAAGATGTGTCTTCTTACCTCTGAACGAGAAGAGCGTTGGCACAGCATTGAGCTTCAATTTTTTCCAGCCGTCCGCCCGGTTCTGCTCAAAGGCGCTTTCTTCAAAATGTGCCTGCAGCACGGAAACACGCAATGGTGACACCAGCTTATCACTGTTTAAATTGAAAAGGCTTAAAGCTAACCTTCTAAACAGCCCAAACACAGCCCAAACACACACAGGGACTTTAGAACAGTGATAAGTAAAATTTAGGTGATCGCTAAAATATAATCAGGAAGAAGCCAAAGACTGCCGGCTTTCTCTGAACAAACAGGGACAATGTGAGGAAATTCTACAATATGAACTGAAGGCGTGTGCGCTTCCCAAATTAAAATATTAAAGCTTCTTGCCTGTACTGACAGGTGGAACAAGGGTAGTGAGCTAAGAAATCATTTTAAATATAAAAAGTGGCACCCTGTTATACGTATGCCCATGAAGGCAAGTTGTAGGTCAACACTGGCGTCGTGCTGTCCACAAAGTTCGCGGAGCCCGAACACAACAGCACTCTTTTTCGTCTAATTCTGTCACCGCCCAAAATAAAATTCTGTCGTTAAACGGACACGTAGCCTTGAAATCCTAATCAATAATCTCTTATCCGATGTTCAAGTAATTCGCCGATCATCGGGTGGGGAAAGAATAGCGAACGCACAGACAATGCATGATCCCATTACTCATGCCCAATGCACAACTACGTGGCTTCTATACATAGCAGTAACCACCAATGAATTGTCACTAAATCAGTCACGATGAGTCGTGACATGACATGCTTGTCATGGCAATACATGCGTCATGCGTGGTTATAGGTTTCATCCCTCCACACACAAACACACGCATCAACACACACAAGCACGGACACCAAGTACCGCCCGAGTTGGACAGCGGCACAAGAATAACGCCGGGAAACCACGTCAACACGATCCGTATGTCATTACCTGAAAGGCAAGCTTAAAGCTCACCTTACCTTCTACTGCGCCATGCGTATAGACCTCAGACGCTGCCCAGGCGGCGCTGCGAAAAAACCCGTCACCAGCGCCCCCATCGGAGCCTTGGCGCGAACTGAGTAGTGCAAGGAGAGCTGCCCGCAAGCGAAGGTACATAGGCCACAATGGACTCTTCTCTTTCGTTTGTGTTGAGGCACGGTTTCCTAAAAATCAAGGACCTGGAAAGCTTCTTCCGCCCATCCACGCTTCGGAAAGGAAGCTCAGCAGGGCGAAGTACGTGTACAATATAAAATAAAGTCTCAAGTGTTATTTCGGCGTGCTGCAACTCGCAAGTACAGAGAGCGTCAGGTTTATCTATAGGCATATCAGCATAAAAATATAAGCATTTCAAATTGGTTCAATTGAATATGTCCTGAATACAAGACTTATTAAGTATCTCCTATATTTTTATGTATTTTATCGTAATGTTTTGTCTCACAATTATTAACAGAGAGTAAATCCTTTCATAGCCTTTTCCAGGGCAGCAAATAGCGTGCGATCATAACGAAAGTAAGCTTCCTACAGTGCCTACGCGCTGCATCTTTCTTTCTCGCAGGACCTACAGCATCGCTCAGTACCTTCATTTGAACTTTTTGCAGACGCTTCGAGCAGCAAGCGCGCACGCATAAATGTAAATAAACGCTACATTTTTTTTCTTTACACACGTGCGTTATTTCGCAATTACTCATCCAGTGCTCCTACAGCAACTTTATTGCTCATATTTGAAAAACGCAGTCGAGCAGGCTCAGCACAATGCGAAGCGTGCTTGTATCGGCGCAGGACATACAAAATACCGAAAGTAGAAATGAGCTCGCGATACAACGATGCTCCAGAACAGGATTTTGAATTCATAAACGAACCAAAATGTTTGGTTAAGCTGACCTGCCAAATCTCTCCGTTCCACTTGTTGAGTCAAGCGGAGGCGGACGTCTGTTAAAAGGCGGACATATCGATGGCACATAAGCAGGATGGTTCGCAACGTTGTTTTTTCTGTTACCAACGAAGTGGCGGCTGCAGATTCTTGAGTTTTCGCTTGGTTACCACGATCCTCCGTCAGGGCTACGCAACACAATTACAGAAGAACAAAATTGTCGCACTTTCTCATGCGAGCCGCTGTGTTGTGGGGAATGCAAGTAATCCGATTACCCAACAGGTTGAACGGCCCGTATCCAGCGCTCTCGCCTTTCCCCTTCATACGATCGCGGTGGCAATCGGTAAAACTGAACGTTGTTATTCCGTCCTTCACATTCATGGCAATTTACAACACAACAGTAGCGTCGATTGCGGCCTTTCTTCGTAGCGCGCGAGCTATCGCGGTTGCCGTTGTTTCCGTCATCAGTCTGATGAGTGAGCCAGCAAGCGCTTTATGGCAGTTCGGCGGCGCGTCCGACTGGAGTGGAAATTCATAGCTCTCTGTCTGGGTGTTAAATGCGCAAAACACTCGCCACATGGACCAAAATCTAGTTAAATCGTTGTTTCGCAGTCGCTAGCGGCATAGGCAACTTAGCAAGGGAGTCGGGCTTCGCACTACTCAATTACTCTCTCTTCGCACCGGCAGGTGGCGCTACGCGTCTTGCAAAACTCTAGAGTCTGACGTCCATGCTCTTCCAGCAAAGTACAAAATCAAATTGTACGAGGCGCCGGTCACAAAGAGCGCACAACGTACGCGTACTGTACATCTTGACGCTCTTGCAGCCGGTGTGCAACAAGCGAATAAAAACAAAGCATTTTGTGTTAACCGGAAATAAACGAGTTACACACGCATGCATATGTGCCAGATATCAAGAATACAAGACGAACACGCTACGGAAAAAAGCACGCAAATGAACGAATAACTCGAATGCAGAAATGGCATAACTTACACTGCACACACACGACCGGTCCGTGGGTTGCCACTTGTCGCGCTTGACCTTAACCAGCCAGAGGAGTCGTCTTTTCGATTCTTTAGGAAATCGGAACATCTTCTAGTCATTCCGTGAGTGGTTCGTTCACTGAGGCACGCAACACCGGGGCATTTCGGAAAACACCGTGCACGTGTCTCTCTCGACCGACCGTCACGAAGTGTGGGAAGCGCAATGGCGACCGGCGGTCGGAAGGCGGCAGACCCCTGCGGAGAATGACTCCACCCTCCGCGAGGGCGCGCGCATCGAGGCACCCTATCTCCGCATTCAGAAACACTACGGCAGCAGAGCACGGGCCACGCGCTCGCGTGTTCCCTTTCATAAAGGACCACCCTGTTTCCGCACCGAGTCTCGGCGAACAAAAACGCCTGTCGACCACTGCAAGTCAGGCGGGCTCTGCGGCGAAATGTGTTGTTGCGTGCGAGGCGGTCGAAGGCACCGACAAAAACATGGCCTCTGGGCGAGCTAGTCTACGGGGTTTGGTCATGTTGGTGTGGTGGCCGAATGGAACTCACCTGGTAGCCGGGCTAAAAATAACTTCTGCGGGCGTGCACTGCAAGTCTTGCTTGGCCTTATGCCGGAGAAGACAAACAGCAGGGACGGGGCCCAGCGCGTGCACGGGGTCTGTTTGCGCCTTGAGACGTGCCTTCAGAGTACGGTGCAATCTTTCCACCATGCCGTGAGCCCGCAGACTACGTCGTCCAGTCGCAAAGTTTTCGTCGGTGCCTTCCCCAGCCGTCTGCCGCCTCGCACACAGTACGGTTCTCCACGCGCCTCGCCTGACTTGGAGACGCCGACTATAACGTTCTTGTTCACCGAGACCCGGTGCGGAATTACAAACGGTGAATTAGCAGCAGCTAACAGCAGCTACAGACTAAAAGCAAAGGAAATACGTAACAAACAAGCAGAAGTTACAGCCACTGCATGGTAGAAGAGAGCGAGTTTCTATAGCTTTTTTCCCAGTCACTACATTGCGCATGCTGCGATGCTTGCATTCAGACACCACGCTGGGATGTGTTATTGCCTTCAGTGAAGAAACCCGTAGGGCGTGAGTTGCCGTACAGAGTAGCGTTGTTTTTCTCTCTGCATTCTTGTGCTAGCGATCGTATTAGTGCGATGACGTGTTTTCTAACGAGCAGTATAATCTTGTTCACGTAAACGCGGAGATGGTTGCAGCTGCCTGCTTTAGCAGACAATGATTATGAAACCCCCTGCAGTTGTGCCGTTTATCTAAAAACATTCTACTGGCTCCGTCCGCTTTGCAATGAAGCTCTCTGGCGCAAGCTTAGGTCACTTGGTATGTGCAACTGTCTATGCGCCACTGGGTGTGTGCCGCTTTTCAATGGCAAAAAAAAAAGTCATTTAACGTTTCTTCAGTGCTGGGTGAAATCGAACTCCCCTCATATACTCCCCTCGGTGGCTGTGTCGGTACATTGCTTCATTGTTAACTGCATTAACATCGGCATTCATCATGAAATTAGTTCAGCCGCAGTTTTTTTCGTTCCGGAAAGAAACCGAAAAGAAAAATTATGCGTGGCTCTGCTATCGCAAACACCAGAGAGCAGTGGAGAGACGGAAGGCCTGTAAAGTAGTGCCAAACCGCACACTTAAGTCTAACTTTTGCTGGGCTACCCCCAGCTCCGCTGGTGTTTGCGATAGCATAGCCACGCATATTTTTTTTTTTTTCACTCTTAGAAAGAGGACCGTCGAAGCGATGGTATGGTGGCTAGAAGTTGTTAGGTGACGCCATAGAGTTTCTAAATACATTCTCTAGAGGGAAATGTGGCGCTACTGTCTACGGGGGTTCTCATGAGCGTCGCCTCAACCTACATGGGAATGATGGGAAGTACAGGCTTCGGATTGACTTCGATCTTTAGACTAGTGGCACTTGCTTGCGGCGCAGTAAACGAAGCTATATACTAAAATATTATCGCGTAGAATCTAATTTTATTTTTGCAGTACCTTATATAATGTACAACATGTTACATAAACTTTGCATGACTTTGAGATTGCATACTTGAACAGCGCTACGAAGACGCGGACTAAAAGAGAAACATGTACGACGGACAAGGCACTACTTCCAATTAAATGCTTTTTTGAAGAAACAGGATTTTAAATAGATACAACCTAGAATGGCCCATTGTGACATCACGACCTCCCTATCTCATTAGAAAAGCGTCATTTCGGTAAGCGTCACTGAAGGGCAGCTAATGCACGTGCCCTCGGCCTTCGCAATGTACAGTTTCTAATATCTCCCGTTCGTCTATCTCTAGACCGTGCCAGAAACCTGGTGTCACGAAGATACGGACGGCAATTGTGACGATTTCTGTTTCTTCAAAAAAAAAAAACATTTAGTTTGAAGTAGCGCCTTGTCCGTCCTACATGTTCCTCTTTTAGTCCGCGTCTTCGTAGCGCTCTTTTCATCAAGTATGTAAAACCAACTCGCCCACGTCAAACTTCTGCTGTTTGAGATTGAAGCACGGTTATTATGGTTTATCAACAGGGCACACCAGGGTATGCATTCTTGTGCGATTCTGTTCCCGATTGAACGCCAGAGAATAATAATTTATTTATTTTTACAACAGCAATAACAACCGTGCATGTACTTATATAAAAATACTCATCAAGTATTTATGGAAATAAAATTGTTGTGTTGTGAGAAAGTGTTGCGCCCTTGAGAGGAATGCTACAAGTGTCGTCTGCACGACGCCTGCTTGCTACAAACGCGAAACTTTTCTCGCAGAAGACAGGCACTTGAACCCGCCGTGGTTGCTCAGTGGCTATGGTGTTGGGCTGCTGAGCACGAGGTCGCGGGATCGAATCCCGGCCACGGCGGCCGCATTTCGATGGGGCGAAATGCGAAAACACCCGTGTACTTAAATTTAGGTGCACGTTAAAGAACCCCAGGTGGTCGAAATTTCCGGAGTCCTCCACTACGGCGTGCCTCATAATCAGAAAGTGGTTTTGGCACGTTAAACCCCATAATTTTTAACAGGCACTTGCGAAGTCTCTCGCTCTTTCGAAAGGCTTCATTGGCTGTCACGATTGCTGAACGACTTCACGTACTTTTAAGCACATCTGCTGCAGTGCTAGCTAGGACGCTTGTGGCCTCCTACGAGTATGTTTCATTATATATTATATTGACGTACCACTTCCGAATCGTTATGACGTGGCTTTGCACTTACCCATTTTGCGATAGACTACAGCCAGGAAGCAGCAGCCTTTCCGACCACAAGTAAGTTTGTGTTCTCAAAATCCTAAAACACGCATTTCAATGAGCACATAAACAAGCAATGCATAATGAATCTCTCTATAAAATTTGATTGTCAAGCCACTAGAAGTACATCTGTACGTGTCTTGTATGAGTAGTGCCTTCTTTTTCCTATTCTGAAGTTTCATAAAGCACGTAACGCTACAGCGCCAACCTAACACACTTAACTAACCAAGGTCCAAACGGTAAAAACATCTTCTTTCAACGTTCACGATGCCGTCGCTTTGTCGTCACGACTTCGAAACCACACCGCGACACAAACATCGTCCCAGCCGCTGGCCCAGCGCGCTATCGCCACTTCGAGCAACAGAACGAAGGCAGAGAGCTTTGCGTTGCACTGTCCCACTGCAGGTTATAGCAATTGCTCTTGGAGCGAAACCAAAACTGCAAAAAAAATACTTATAGACTAGTTCGCCAGTCAACAGAATGCCAATCCGTAGCCTATACTTCCCATAATTCCCATCATAGAGTTTCCTACAAAATTAAGTAATTCTTGTAGGAAACTTTATGATTCCCATGATGGTTGAACGATCGCAGCGCCAGATTTCCCTCTAGTTATACTAATATGAAACTCTATGGGTGACGGGCGGCGAGCGCCGCGCCTCTTATTCATGGCTTGCGTAGGTGGCGCTGCTCTCCGTAGCGCGTGCAAGATGGTGTGACCAATTTCTTAAAAGATATCTACAAATGTAACCGGGTGATTATACAATGGGAAAAGCAGGTTTCGGAGCCTGTAATAATTCGGCGAGGGCTTAGGCAGGGATGTCCATTATCACCTCTGTTGTTTATGATGTACCTACAAGGATTAGAGGCCAGCAAAGCGGACTCGGCTTCAACCTATCATTTTTCAAACAAGGAAAATTTATTGAACAGTCATTACCAGGACTGATGTATGTGGATGATATTGTATTAATGGCTGACAATACAGAAGACCTGCAGGGATTGATGGACATATGTGGTACAGAAGGAGACAGATTAGGCTTGAAGTTTAGCAAAGAAAAATCAGCAGTCATGATTCTTAATGGTAACATTTGTGGCGAGCATAGGATACAGGAGGCCATGCTTGAGATAGTCGATAAGTACAAGTATCTTGGGGTGTGGATAAATAAGGAAATTGAGTATCTGACAGAGTACGAAAAATATGTAACGACTAAAGGTAACAGAAACACAGCGATTATGAAGAGTAGGGCACTGTGGAACTACAATATGTACGAGGTAGTACGAGGGATATGGAAGGGGGTAATGGTTCCGGGCCTGACTTTTGCCAATTCAGTTCTATGTGTGAGAGCAGAGCCCCGGGCACAGTTGGAAACTAGGCAACGTGGTGTGGGTAGGCTCGCTCTGGGAGCACATGGCAAGACAACAAATCTTGTGGTGCAGGGGGATCTGGGATGGTCTTCTTTCGAGGGCAGAGTGGCTAGTAGCAAGATAGCATTTGAGGAGCGATTGAGAAAAATGGGGGAATGCGGTGGGCTAGGAAGGTTTTCAGTTACTTATACACGAGGAATGTTGACACAAGGTGGAGGAAGCGAACTACAAAATTGTCAAGCAAATATTTGGGCAGCAGTGGGGGGACAGGTAAGGAATAATCTGTCAAGAAAAAGGTTAAGGAGACAGAGAGGGGTATGTGGAAAACAGAGATGCAAACCAAATCAGCATTAGAGACATACAGGACGTTTAAGCAAGAAATAGCCAAAGAAAATATCTACGATAACTCTAAAGGAAGCTCATTGTTGTTTGAGGCCAGGACAGGTGTACTGCGGGCTAAAACGTACCGAGCCAGATACCAGGAGATGGACTTGTTGTGCGGGGCATGTGGAGATGAGGAGGAAACGGCTGAACACTTGATACTCTATTGTAAACGACTTCACCCTGCAGTTGGATGTAACGCGGAACTATTCAAAGCATTGGGTTTTAAAGACAGTGAAGGTAAAATACACTTTGAACAGGTAGAAATAACTAAACGGAGGCTATCTGATTGGTGGATAATATCAACGCAAAAGTAAAGGAGTAAATACATAGATATGCGTGCATATAGTACCACTCAAGGCTAGGTGGCGCGCGCCGCCACCGCCCGATTCAAAGCGTTGGGCCTCATCCATCCATCCATCCATCCGATGAGCCCAACGCGTTGGGTCGGGCTGGCCGCGGGCAACGTTTAGAAATTTCTCTGTGATTTGTGTTGAGAAGAAGTCCTATTTCCTGAATACAACGGGCAATAAATGTCCTTTTAGCAACCTGGAATGGTTGCTGAGGTGGCTGCTGAGGTTTTTTACTGTTTCTGCTGTGCGCCTTCATTAGTTGGAGCTGGCTGTCGTGAGCTCGGACATCGTATGAGAATCACGAGTTTCCTCCCTATCGACTGCGGTGCGATAATCAATCTCTCTCAAGAGCTGAAACTGCATGTTGAATTTTATTCGCTATAGGTCTTTAAGTTCTCACTTGCGCTTTTAACTTATCGGCGCGGAAGCAAACGCCGTGAATTCAAGTAAATGCAGCTTCTTTCACGCGCGGGAAAGAAGCTGCATTTACTTGAATTCATGGCGCGTCTTCACGGCGCGTCCTCTAACTAATGCAGGAGCACAGCAGAAACAGTAAAAAAACCTCAGTAGCCAAATCCACGTTGCCAAAACGACATTTATTGCACATTGTATTCAAGAAATCTCAACCCAATTCACAGAGAAATCGCTCATAACTGAACCTAAAAGTCAGTGATAAAAAAGTTTGTAGCAACGTTCTCAAGGCAAAAATAGGAGCACTCGACGCAGTTTTAGCATCTCCATTCGCTGGTGGAGCGGGCCCTGCAAGAGGCCTTGGACGTCACGGAAGAATTCCTCGAGGGCACGTGACTGGTCCTATCGCCGACCAAGTCGGAACTCTTGCTGTATCGGCCCGACAGAAAAGGCCGCAAGTTCGACACGACGCTGGACCAAGTACCGATCGAACTCAGAACGAAGACGAGTCAGCGCATCCAGAGGGTGGATTCTCTCAGGGTGCTCTGACTGGTCCTCAATGCAAATGGCAGCAACGCACAAACGATCGCTCGCCTGAGCGCGAAGACGGAGGACATGCTCAGACTCGTTTCGCGAGTGACGAGCAGGAGGGGGGGGGGGGGGGCATCAGCGAAGCCAACCTCATAAGGATCTACCACGCCTTCCTCGTGAGCCATATCAACTACGTGGCTTCTGCGCTAAACTGGTCGCGGTCGGAGGAGAACAAGATCGACGCACTCATGAGGAAGAGCATTAAACGAGTCCTCGGCATCCCCATGACAACCAGCACGGAGAAGTTGATGCAACTCGGAGTGCACAACACCCTGAGCGAAGTCGTCGAAGCACAGGAAACGGCACAGATCGTTCGCCTCTCTACCACCAAGGCCGGCCGCCGAATACTCGAGATGCCGGGTCTGGCAGCCATGGCCGAGGAGTCGTACGCCGTCCTGCTCTTCCAGGGTGAGAGGGACGCCTTTCGAGTCTCCCCCTTCCCGAGGAACGTTCATCCACAACACAACAAGGCCCGGCGTGCAGGCAGAGCCCGAGCACTCATCAAGACTGCCCTGAAGAACCCAGAGCTCGCGTCCTTTGTCGACGCGGCGCGGTATCCCGGATGAAACTCATACGTGGCCACGGTGGTTGACCACCAGGGCAAGATCCTGAATGCGGCGTCTATCCAACGCTCGACGGCGTCCGTCGCAGAGCAAGTCGCAGTAGCGCTGGCTCTGTGCGAACCAGGGCGCACGCAGATCTTCACGGACTCCAGGTTGGCGGCGATGGCCTTTCCCGCCGGCTGGGTCTCGGCCGAGGCTGCGGTGCTGCTGAGGACCCGCAAGACAGGCACGGCCCTTCACGTCATCACTTGGTTCCCGGCTCACATGGGCCGGAACGTCTCCCCCGGCTCGATCAACTCCAATGAGCTGGCCCACGACCAAGCGCGAGGTCTCGTCAACCGCGCCGGTCCGAGGGGCCCGGCTTCGCAGGGAATCGACCGAACCACGGACCCGCTGCTTACTTTCCACGATATCACTGCTCACTACCAGCTGGGACGCAGGCAGTTTCCGGCTCCTCACCCGAAGCTAGGCAGACCCCAGGCCTCGGTGCTGAGAATGCTGCAGACGGGCTCCTTTCCGTCTCGCTCAAGGCTGAGCCACTACACTCCGTGTGTGGATCCCCGCTGCCCAGATTGTCGCGAGGAACGGTCCACCTTGAATCACATGCTGTGGCAATGTTCTGCTTTGCGCCACTCGCCTTTCAACAGGCAAGAACACTGGGATGAAGCCGTCAAGAGCGACGACCTTCAAGTCCAGCTTCGGGCTTTCCAAAGGGCCTGCGACAGGGCTGAAGATCACGGTCTTCCACCCCCGGCGCGGGTGCGGCCCGCGACTACGACAACATAGTCCCTTATGACCAATTAGAGTTTCTTGTCTGTCTGTCTGTCTGTCTGTCTGTCTGTCTGTCTGTCTGTCTGTCTGTCATTCATTCATTCATTCATTCATTCATTCATTCATTCATTCATTGCAAGTTCCTCATCAAGTGTGATGGCCTTTGAGATTAAAAGGGTCCTGAAACACCCCTTGAGTTAAGTGAAGAAACATTCTGCGGATAGCATATGCTGCTGTGAATACCTCAGCCGAATTTTGCACCCGTGCGCGGTGTATGGAGTTCACAAGTGAAGCACTGCCACTTTTTCTCAGACACTCTCTTTTCAACGGAAGCCTCCTCCTCACCCTTTTTGCGGCCGCCATATTTTATCATATAGCACATTCCCATACACAGCTGCTATTGATCAATAGCTGATATCACTCAAGAAGTGTGAGCCGATTATCATCTGCTCACATTCAGCCGCACTCGCCCACCGTAGGAATGAAACTTTGCCCACACTGTTTGTCGGGGTGTCATAGCTGGCGGCTCTCACTAATTTAATTTAGTCTGGAACACTCAACTAGCCTTAAACTATGCGAAACTTAAGCCCAGATTACACATATGATATGCCTGCCACGCCTCGTGATGAATATCTGTTAGCGTCCACAAGGAACACGTGCCAGTGTGCACCCACTCCTGGCTGGACGTACTTCGTATTAAGCTTTATATTGAGTGCCACAAAGTGTGAGATCGGGATTTGCCTACTATCTGTGGAGGGCAAAGACAGTCCACACCAAGTAGCATGGCCAGGTAGGAGGATGCAAGCGCACACTCCAGCCCTGCATGGTGTGCTCTTAGTTGCGTTAGCCACATGTAGCTGTGTCTGCTGCCACCCTCCTTCCATCTGGCGACTAATTCCAAGAAGCTGCCTACCAATGCGCAATAACAGCCAGTGAAAAAAATAGGAGATACAGCTATGCCTGATATTGTTCAGGATATTCTCAGCCTGGGTCTCAAATTCTGCATTACCTTGATGCTGGACAAGGTCGAACTACTTGCGCTTGTAAGAAGTACGGCCAGCAGGACCAACCCATCTGAGGCTCAATGCATCATCCTTGAGCGCCTTGATGCCCTCCCAAAGAAGTTGAAAAGGCAATCTCCTGTTTCCGACATAGTGAAGGCCAGCGCTCTGTGTGTCCTTTTGCTACTTGCCATGTTCATTCTTTTGCCCTTTTTCGTTCAAAGATGTTGCCCTGCCAGCTGGATTAAATTCAGCCCTTAGTGCTCTACAGAGGGACTTTTGTTATCTTCGCCTGCCGTGTGCGACCCTCACTTAATGGCTGTACCCCTGCAGTTGTGCGTTGTGATGCGACCAGGCTCATCTCGCCCTCCCTGCTTTTCTACATGAAACTGGCTTAGCTTCCCATTTGCACTTTATTTTAATATTTTTTGCTTTGCAATTGACGAGACCCCACACTTCTTTTTCTCTCTTTCTTTTGTTTTGTAATTAGTGCGACATGTGATTTTTTCATATAACTGCACTCTCTTCTTTGACATTGTCGGGGCATTGTTAGTCTTTATGTTGTCTGTCCTCTCGTTCATTCTTTGCTCTTCCCTTCTTCCTAGCCTTATAATAAAAATAACTTCTTTTCCTGGTTACAAACTGAGGAAGGGAGGCAGAAGGTGGTATGCCACTTACTAAGGCCTGCTAATTTCAATGTTTCCATACTCTTCTTTGTAAAGAGTAGGCAGGCGCTATGCCCCCTTTCCTGACAGTTGTCAGCCTGCTTCTTCCCTTATCTTCCTCTCGGTTCATTGTATCGGTCTTGTATCTCGGTCCATCTTACAGTCAAATTTCCGTTCTGAACGAGAAAGAAAATACAGAGAATCATACCTTATCCATAAGTTCAAGACATTGCAACCAATAGGCATAAACGTTTCAAAGGGAGCTTTAGAATCTATTCGCTATGCTAAACTTCAAGCTATAGGCAACAACACTTAGTTGGATTTCTTGGCGTATCCCCTCCCCTTTTTTTCCTTTTCATTCCTCTCCCTTTTATTTTTTTCTTTCAGCCGGCGTGTCAGACGCCCTTGACACGCCGGCTAACACGCGTGGGTTGACAGACCGGGGTGGGGGGTGAGGGGTGGCCCTGGCTTTGACCTTGTGCACAGCGTTCCTTTACTCTCAATTCGACATGCTAACACACCTTCCCAAGTCCCCCAATGGTTTCGCTCTCTTTAGTGCTTTCGTAGCCCCCAGAAGTGTTGCCGGCACCTCCTTTTTTTTAATAGAACACACACAAATTTAGAACCATCACAATCTCTTCGTTATTTACTCAATTGACAAACGAGGTGACGGTGTCCTTGCTGGTAGTGGAGGTCCAACGCCAACGATCATTATCTTATGGCCCGTAAAGTATTTAGATGCATACTTTAGAAATGTGATTGCATTACAAGTCCATTGAACGCTGTTACGATCCGCCTGCAGGGGTGCTGACCTGCAAAACCTTCCCAGCCCTCTGCAGCGGTTTCGAACGACCTTCGGGGTTAGCGACCTTCGAACCCTTCTCGGCCCGCTGCGACGAGTGGCTTTGGAGAGCCAACAATGTGCTCTTTCGGAGAACTGATGACGCCAGCAAAGTTAACCGACCATGCAACTCCTTCGGAGAACTGGAGACCACAGCAAAGTTAATCAACCATGCGCCTCCTTCGGTGAACTGGAGACCACAGCAAAGTTAATCAACCATGCGCCTCCTTCGAAGAGTCGGCGACGCCAGTAAGGCTAGCCACGTTCGGCGGACCGAGTATTGTTACTTGATTCGCTGTCGCCTTCATGGTCTACTTGCAGCAAGAGAGCTGCTAGAAAAGGGTGTTTTGCGGTGCGTTTTCACGGGCCCCAGAATTCTTCACAGTCTGCTGACAGTCGTGACGGCTACCTGAGAAGTATGCTCTGGAATCAAGAAACGCCCGCTGGAGTCAAGCGTGACACTCTGTCTACGAGGACCCGCTAAACTCGGTGGGTTCTGGGAATCCAAAGTGCGTATGTGAGTGTGTGAGCCCTCCTCCCTCAAAGGCGAGTCGACTACGCCAACCGTTGTGGACTACGCTATAGAGAAAGAAATATAACAAGAGCGGACACTCGGCAAAAATTGGAAACAGGAAATACGTTACGCTATAGTATTAACGCCGACCGTTTGCTGCTGCGAGCATCGAAAAAAAAAAGTATGTGAAATAAGATTAACCGAAATTGTTTGATTTTTTTTTATTCTCTCGCGGAAAAAAAGTAAAAATATCTGTGTTTAAATTAAATTAATTTTTTGTGGCTTACTTCCGTTGCCTAGCGACAGGCGAATCGGCGAATGACGAGCTAGATGCTTGCGTCATTCGTCACACCGCCGAAGCGAGAGAGACCGGCCGCGCATCTGAGCGTTCGACTGTTCGGGCACCCATCTGCCTGTTTTTCAATTTTGGGATTTAGCCTGGTTTGGTGGCCTCCCGACGAATTCTTGCGTTCCTTCGGAACTTCGATATGGTACCACTGCACTATTGGACTACGGCAAGGTGAGAAACTTTGTTCGACAGTCTGCGACGCACTTCAAGCAATCACAGGCTTACTGCCCGGCACCTAGGCTAGACCTGTGACGCAGTTAATGAAAAACAGCGTGGCCGTCGTGGAGCAGTTAATTTGAATGAATGAATCGTACTGGGAGATGTTTGCGACGCTTCCTATGAACCCCAATATTATTTTAACTAATTTCGGTAGTTTTTGGGCGCGCTAGTCGCACAGGGTGCTGTGGCGCAGTTTCGCGTGTACTGAATTTTACTGCGACAAGTTTTGGCGCTTTCTGTGACCACCAACATTATTGAAACTAATTTCATTACTTTTTGGGTTACCTTTCGAGCACAGTGGGTGCGCCTGGCACTGTGACGCGGTTAGCGAAAAGCAGCTCGGCCGTGGTGCGCGGTTTCGCGCTTTGCTGTACGGACAAGCTAATGGCGCTTTCTCTGACGCCCAACATTGTCGAAAATTATTTTCGGTGCTTTTTTGTTACTTATGAGGCCCGCTCGCCGCGCCTGTCGTGACGCAGCGAAAAGCAGCTCGGCCGTGGTGACAAAGTTAGTTTGGCGCGTACTGAATGCGCCAAACTAACTGCGACAAGCTTGCGGCAATTTTTATGTCCCCGCAACAATTTAAGCCTTCTATCGGTACTCACGCTTGTCGAAAACGCGACGAGCAATTGTCAAGAGTGATCACACGGGATTGTGTTGCTTGCGCCAGCAGAACGCGCAAGAGATAAGCCAAGGAGCTCAAACGCCAGGAACTAGCAACTCGAAAATTCTGTCTTCTGAACGGCATTTGCCTTGAGTGCAAGTAGAAGGAATTTTATGTTGTGGCCACCTCTGTGTATTCGTAGCGTACTATCGCGTCGGTTGTAGCAAAGTTCGCGAAACGCGCCGTAGCCCGCGCATTCGTGCTATTAAAGTGTAACCCGGGAATAGGGGAATGCTTGAAATTAGAATGTTTTTGGGGTATGCACGGTATTGTTTCGGATGAGTCGGAAATTTCTACGCCGCGTGTGTAAATAAGAACTGCTTTTGTTTGTAATGCCGCCCATTCACCATTTTCGCACGTTTCGCCTCTACACGCATTATTCTTACATGTTAATAACAATATAACACTTGCTTGTAATTTATTCAGCTGACGTCGTCTGGTGGAGCTTCCTGCGGAAACTACTGCTGCCTACCTGGTGCCACAACGTTGGATGAATGCACAAAAAGCCCGCAACGAGCATTTATAAAGAATAAAATAAACATTTCCCCATTTCACAAGGTGTCTTGCATCTTTATGAAATTGCACGTGGCACATATTCGATGGAGGCTTGTGAAGATCGTTCGCAATCAATTTTATTTATCAATAATATGATTTCGCGCGATTGAGCTGTAAAAGCAAAAAAAAAAAAAAAACGAACGGAGCCGGCGTGACGCGTGCCAGCTAGTATTCAAAACGCGCGCGCACAAAACCGAAACCGGCAGTGTGCTTCAGGTATAAACGCCGACGGCTTGGTGTGCTGCAGTCAATCGGGCCGCTGGGCTCTATGGGAGTGCCCGCTCTTGTTGTATTCCTTTCTCTATGACTACGCCTTCAACGACTGTGGACTGTCCGATTGGACGAAGGTTGGAGAGCAGTTTTCCCTCACTTAGGGATATAGGGAGGACTGAGGGTTTTTAAGCAGCAGTTTGTCGGCTGTTAGGTGCTCGTGTGCTTCGTCTTGCGTGCTCCATTTGGCAGTCATGCTAGACTGTTCAAATGTATCTCCTGTCGTAATGTAAATATTGTAAATAAATCCCGTACTCCTAGTTCTCGACGAGAGCAAGTCCCTCCCTACAACCACGTCCCAAGCGTGAGTGAGTTGGATGACGGCATGGGCCAGCTACCACATATTTCATGCCCGACTACAACCCGTACAACTGGTTGCCAGCGATGAGATCGCCCTCCCTTCAACAACCTTGCAACGCCGAGCCGCGTCGCGCTGGGTCCGTGCTTCTTCCGAGGCGTACTTTCGCGGCCGACCACGTGGCTTCGCAGGTGCCACCGAGACAAGCCAACGCGCGCGTCGCGCACGAGTGGCCCGTGGCGTCCCGAACCGCTGGGCGCTCCTTCGCCTCGCCCCAAACACCTGTGGGTGTGGAGTAGAGGCCTCTCGCTCTGCACTTCTCTCTTCCCTTCACCCTTATAATCACTACACACACACACTCTCGCTGCAAAGCTTCCTCGGGACGCCCTGGGTTCGAATCCGCCTACGGGCAAACGCATTCCGAATTTTCAAATCTCTTAGTGTATTACACCTGGATATGTCTGCATAACCACCTTCCATACATTATGACCCTATAGATATCATACATACTATACTTACATTGTAGCGTTCCGGTCAATAAATGTACCAACACCGCCGGACACGGGGAAAACGCCCAATGAGCCAAGTAGTGCTTTCGCACTAAAAAACAAATTTTGGTTGAGGTTGGCCACATTGTAAGCTTTTCATCCACGCAGTGACTGCACTTGTGGCTCAGCCATTTTGGAAGTGGTAGCACCGCTGGCGCGCTTGTAAACGTTTGCGACGGGAGGCAGACATGTTTGTATAATATATTTGTCAGCGTTTGAAATTGCTGACCGTCAAATAGTCATCGGTTTATGGGGGACCTATATAAAAATCTGAAACGAAGCGCTTCCTTGCTGGGCTGTCGCTTTTGGTCACTTAATTGTACATTGAAGTAGGGACGACTGATATTATGCGTTTCTTTTAAGTGGCTTTTCGCAATATGACTCTTGTTCTAATATTTGCGGCCTGAAAAACAGCACGCACACATTTCCTGCCTTTTTCTTTTTTTTTTTTTTTTTTTTGTCCTGCAGCTCAGCATCGCCGTCGACTGTTTGTACAAAATAAATTTACGCTCTTTCTGTATATTTATTCTTAGGTTACGCAAACGAACATAAACCGCTTCAAACCGGTTCGAACCATTTGTTTTGCTTCGAAGTTGAACCTGAACTGAACCGCTTTCGCTATTCAGGAACGGAAAAAGTTTCGGTTCGATCCACTGAAGTATTGTTGGTTGTCGTCATTCAATGAGCTTTTACTACCATCCAACCCTCGCAGAATGGAAGTGTGCAGGGTTCAGCGATGGCAAAGGCGAAGCTGTTGAATGGGAATAATGTTTTCTTCTTCGCATCCTTGGCAGATACGCTCCCTCGCTCATACGCGGCAATATATTTGCAAGTGGTCCATTGTTGGGAGAGGCTATGTGATTTGGAGGCCAAGCTAGCTAAGTGTGTAACATGGCACAGGAAATGGCAGAACACGTGCCAAGGTCCTCCACTAAAGCACGGGCGCTAGAATGAAGCTGAGCAAATGCAGGCGGTCAGCGCCGAAGGAAAGCGCTACGCGGATGACTCAGACGCCACGCAGCAGCCAGGAGGAGGCGATTTCACGAAAGGCGCCGAGGTCAGAGATGAAAAAAAGTACAGAGAAGGCACGCTTGAGTGCAGGCAGTGTAACGTGGCGAGGGTAAAAAAAAGACATGTCAAGCGTTTTTGGGATGGATGGTCGCAGTCATGATAGGGGCGGGCAAAAATGGAGTTGGCAGAATCGACAGCGGGTCGCAAGCTCGTCGTTGTCTCGGGCGGCCTGATCGACATCTTGAGGAAAAATAGAGGGGGCACGACCTAGAAGAAGTTGCGAAGAGAGTGGTGGAAATAAGGGACATTTGCCCAACTACACAAATCGCGGTATATGCGCCATGTGCCCAACGGGTGAGGAATGACACGGGGTAAGGGCGGCGGTGGCTACCAATAGCATTATTTGACAATTCTGACAAATGAGATTATTATATCCCCAGGCAGGTGTGACAGCGGGAGGGAAAGAAAGGTTTCGTTTGAAACAGCATCCATTTTAGCTACTTGGGACGAACAGTTTGGAAGTGATGATAAATGTAGTGTAACGTTGCGCTTTGACCGAGGGAAGAACAGAAGAGGCAGAACGCGCCACATTAAGTTTAAGTGACCAACAAATAGAAAAAAATAGGAAGCAGTCAGGAAGTCGTTGAAAGCGCACCAACGTAGTTGGATTACTTTGAGCTTCGGAGGAGGGCATCGTCATAGGCGGAGAGTTTTCATTTTTCCGGGGGGAAGAAGGGGGGGGGGGGGGGGGAGTCTGGGCCCGACCAGCTTTCATATCCCCATGTACACACAGTTCAATTTCACAAGCTGAGTCCTCTCGATGCTGTAATCTTCCTTCGTGTAATTGTCGCATGCTTGGCTGTCGCTAATGCTGCTTCGCCTTTCCGGTGAAACTGCAGCCTCTTTCTCTCCTCTTTTTTTCTTTTCTTTTTCTGTGAATCCGAGTATACGCGCTGCCGCGCATGACTGCTGTTGATTCTGATTTCGAGTGAATCCGGCTTGGCCTCATTTCGGTTACTGAGTGAATTATACAGTGTTCCCCAATTATCATGCACCAAGACATAAAAAAAGGAGCAGTTGCGTTACTCAAAGAAAACCTAGTGCATATTGTTTCCAGTGCAGAGGAGTAGCCGCCAGTAATTATTTCGTTACTGAAATTTAATTCGGTAATTGCAATTAATTATCTAACTCGAGAAGTACTGTCCTAATCTTCAAAGTGTCAATGAAGAATTTGTAGGCACCCCAAAATGATATCTAACTGCGGTGTTTTCAGCGACGTTCTAATTGCTGACATTTTTTTCCGACTGGCAAAGAAACCTCACGAAGTATGAAAGATACCATGTGGGTGCACTCTGACCCGCATCCACAAAGAAGCGCCCTCAAATAAGCTGATTGAAAGCAACTGCATTTCCTGTCGCAAACCCGAAGAGACAGCGCATCACCTTGATAATGCTACGGAAAGAGCACCAACAGCAGGTTTCGCGGCTTCGCAGCTATTCTTTCCTCTCATTTCTACGTCACACTTATTATGCGTCTCTCAAGGCCGACTGATCACACTGATAACAAAAGCCCCTTGATAACGAGGCCGAAACGCCATTCTGACCACGCACGAAACGCGAAAAGCAATGAAATAGGCATGGAATTTTTCAAAATACCGGCTTTGCTCGCACCGCATCGAAAGCGCGCGTGCGAAGCTATATTTCGAGCCAGAAACTTGCTTCAGACCAAAGCCAAATTAAAGTGACCGTTATATTTTTCGTGAAAGTGCATAAGTGCTGCAAGAACACGTTCGTGTCAAAAAATAAAAGCGAAATAAACAGACAGGAAATCCACCAAGGTGTAGAGAAAAGGTGAAACCGATGCGTTCAAGAAAGTAAATCAACAGCAACAGTAAGATTTCAGTGTGCCCTTATTATCTACGAATTCGTAAGCTCCGTTGAACACCAGCCTAGAGGATGTGTTCGAATAGGCCTCCTCTTGCAGCTACGCAGTACTGTGTCCGTTTTATCATATCTTCAGTGGCTTTCGTGATGACCGATGCCAGAACTCTACGGCAGACATCCCTTATCCTTTCCATGAACTAATCTGACGTCCGTCTCGATCATGTAAGCACGGTCGTCCACATAACACCAAAGAAAGAAATCGAGTGGAGAGAGGTCAGGTGACCTAGCCGGCCAATTTACAGGCCCGTGCCTTCCACCTATTGCGCATAAAAAGTCGCATCCAGCCAATGTCGTGCTCTGCTGCTGCTGTGTGGGGGGCCCCCTCTTGCTGGTACCACAGAAGTGACAGACGTGACAGCGGGACTTCGCTGAGAAACTCATCCACCACTCCTTCGAGAAATTCGCAGTTCCCCCGGAAAGACAAAGCACCGATTGCGATAGAATATCAGTAGATGACTGTACGAAGTAAGGATAGTAATTTTATTGGCCGTATAAACTGGTAAACATTCGCTTACTAACTAAATTAACAATGATAGTATACGTAAGCGTGACTCAACGAGGACGTCGAAACAGACACACGGAGACAGCGTTGTCTTTGTGTGTCTGCTTAATTCTTTCTACGTCCTTGTTCAGTCGCGCTTACACATTCTATCATGGATTCAAACCAACTAGCCCATCAACGCGTTTTAACTTAACCAGCAGGGTGTCACGCGCGCACAGGTAAACATGAAAACACATCGCTTGATGACAGTGGAAACTAGTCTGTGAAAATGCTGGAGTTAGGAATCGTGGCAGCAGCCGCGAGCCAATTGACCTCCGTGCATATGTCGCTTCAACCCGTACGAAACATCGAAAGCACAGCGCATAGCGGCACTACGCACACTCTGCAACCATCGCAGATCGCTTTGATGAGGCCCGCGCGGGCGCGCACTCTGGCCACGTCGCAGATCGCCTTCAAGACACACGAGCGCCGGCAACGCGTCCCTATACGGCATCTGCGATTCGCGTGGCCCACGCCACAGGAGAGGGCACGCATCGCGGCCGCGTTCCTTGCTGTCTGTCTGTCTGTCTGTCTGTCTGTCTGTCTGTCTGTCTGTCTGTCTGTCTGTCTGTCTGTCTGTCTGTCTGTCTGTCTGTCTGTCTGTCTGTCTGTCTGTCTGTCTGTCTGTCTGTCTGTCTGTCTGTCTGTCTGTCTGTCTGTCTGTCTGTCTGTCTGAAAAACATTTATTTACAGAGGTTTTGTACAGGGAGGGTGCGGGAGCTGTCCTTAAGGGGCTGCCCTTTACAAACACTATGTGGTCTCCCCCTTACGGGAGCCCATAGGAGTCGGCCGCCGCCCGGGCCCGCTCGACCAAGGCCCGTTGACCGCCAATGGGCAGCCCTGCTCGGCCGTCAGCCTAGCAGGGCTGCCTCCCAGTCCTCCCGGGAAGGGTTGGGTAGGGGGGTTAGATTTGGGGTAATTTGACATGCCCACACCATGTGTGGGACCTGTCTGAGGACTTTTCTCCACAGTGCGGGCACTTCCCCGTGCAAGCGGGGTCAAAGTATTTTAAGACTGCCGGGCACAGTAGAGTTTTGGTGTAAAGGCGAAGGAGAATGCATTCCTCCGCCTTTGTGAGGCCCTTATAGGGCTTAGGATAGATGGAATGGCCAGATTGGTAGAGCTGAACGATCTCTTTGCGGATTGGGATTGCGGCGAGATCGGGTTCGGGGTCCGGATCGGTGGGGGACGAGGGTGGTGCCCGGAAAGTGAGCGCGCGGGCGACGGCATCGGCCGTGTCGTTTCCCTCGAGGCCCGTGTGAGCCGGAGTCCAGATATTCGTACGGTGCGAGGGGGCACCGAGATAGTCGCTGTTTTGCAAAATTTTGTAGGCAAGGTATGCAGGCAGCCCTCGAGTCGGTGATGATGACCCGTGAGTGCTGATTTGCGGCGGCTAGCGCGATGGCAGCCACCTCCACGTGTGTAATGGTGTGTGCACGGAAAGTGAGTCCGTTTACTGCAGTGTTGTTGGTGGACGACTGCGACCGTGTACCAGCCCCCATGCTACGGGCAGGAGGCGTCCACGCAGAAGACTCCCTGTTTGTGTCCGTAGTGGTGAGCCAAGGCTTCCGCACGCGCGAGGCGTCTGCCACTATGGTCCTCTCGTGTCATGTTGGCCGGAAGAGGGCGCACGTGCAGGGCATACCTCCACTGTGATGGGATATGTACTCGCTCTTCCGTATGTATTGAATGATGGATGTGTAATCGGGCAAGGAGGCGGCGACCCGACGGCGTTTTAGAGAGTCTCGTGTATTGGTTCATCAAGTGTGCCTCTCGCAGCTCCTTAAAGGTGTTCGCCATCCCCAGGCCCAGGAGGCGCTGGCTGAAGGTACTGACCGGGAGGTCGAGGGCACGCTTGTAGATTTTACGGAGAATGACTTCGAGTGCATTCTCGTCAAATTTGCGTAGGTGGAGGTATGGAGCCGAGTATAGGACTCGATTTGTTACAAATGCATGCGCCAGCCGCAAGGCGCCTTTGCATCGTAACCCCTCGCGCTTGTTCGAAACCCGGCGGACCATCCGGCCCACCTGGTCCCCCACCTTATGCAATTTGGCCACTGTTGTGTCAGCTCTGCGATTTTTGTGAATAAAGAGCCCCAGTACTCGAACCTCGTCGTGTTCGTGTATGGGTCCACTATTAAAGGAGAGGTCGATTTTGGTGGTGCACTTTGGAGAGGGGCTTTTATGTGCACAAATTCAGATTTGGACGGGGAGCACAGAAGGCCGCATCGATGGGCATAGTTGTCTACTATCTCCGCCGCTTGCTGCAGGTTGGCCTCCGTTTCTCCTACCGAACAGTGTTTAGATGGTGATGTCGTCGGCATACAGCGCGTGCGGGATGCCGTCGACCCTCGCCAGCTGAGCGGGAAGTCTCACCATTGCCAAATTGAATAGGAGGGGCGAGAGGACCGCTCCCTGGGGGGTCCCTCGCGTGCTTAATTGGTATGGGTCGTGCTCGCTGTCCTGAATCCGAATGTATGATTGTCGGTCAGTGAGAAATTGCCTAATGTGGTTAAAGGTGTTTTGGCCGCAATCCGTTTGGTAAAGAAGTGTTAGAATAATTTCGTGGGTCAGATTGTCGAAGGCCCCCTTCAAAGCCAAAGCGAGTACTACTTTGTCATTGAGGCGATATTGGATGGGGTCGAGAATTTCTCGGTCAAGTTGAAGCAAGATATCCTCGGACCGGTGTGGGCGGAACCCGAACATGGTGTCTGCGAAAACATTTTTGTTCTCCAGAAACTCAGACAGCCTGTCGCGCACCGTCGTCACTATTAATTTTCCCACACAAGAAGTAAGGAAGATGGGGCGGAGGTTGTCTACGTTGATGGATTTACCAGCCTTGGGAATGAAGGTGACCAGAGCGGTCTTCCTATGAATTGGGAGAGGCGTTTCTCCGATCCAAATGGAGTTGATGTAAGCGAGGAGTGTGGAGTAGGCAGAGTCGGGAAGGTTGGCAAGTAATTTGACTGTGATTTCGTCCCGTCCCGGTGCCGTTCCTCGCTTCATTTTTGCTAGGCCCGCCTTCAGGTCGTGTAGCTGAAACGGTTGGTCCATCTCCGCGTTCTCGGAACCTGCATACGAGTACGCAGGCCCTCGGGGGTCCTGCTGAGTACAGAGGTACTGATCTCGGAGTTTGCATGCCAATTTCGAAGTGTCTCCATCGAAGCTGTGAACCGCTCGTTGGAGATGTTTTTGTTTCTGCTCGAGTTTGAGTGGAGTCGATTAGGGCGCGGGAGAGGCGCCACGTACTCCGGCTGGACATTTGTCGCGCGGCCGTGTTGCATCGGTCCACCCAGTTAGAGTCGGCGAGTTGGGCCGCGTACTCTGCCACTCGTTGGGTGAGCTCGGCGATGCGAATTTTGAGTTTCCGATTGTGTTTTTGCCGGCGCCATCGGCGGAAAAGGCTGTGCCGGGCCTCCCAGAGGTGAAGGAGGTGGTTGTCCACCTCCGGTGTCGCCTCTGAGAGTTGAATTCGGGTTTCCGTGGAGCGAAGAGTGGAAACCGATTGCTGGGACCAGACATGGTACCCTTGCTCTTGAATGGGGGTCGAGCTGGTGTATGTTCGTCGGAATTTGGTTCAATCGGGCAATTTTGCCTGTGCGAAAGGTCTTGCCAATGGATGGGTGCGAATGGTTGTATTGAGTATGCAGTGGTCGCTACCGAGGGTTTCTTCGGTGTTGACCCAGTCTACATATTGAATGTTTTTGGTGAGGGTAAGGTACGGACACGTGTCCCTGGTCACGGACTTACCCACGCGAGTTGGGTGGGCAGGGTCGGTGTGGAGAGTAAGGCCCAGAGTGGACATAAGTTCCGCCAGCTTACGTCTACGTTTCTCTTCACGCGCGTATCCCCAAAGCGTGCTGGGGGCGTTTACATCGCCCACGATCAACAAGGGATCCCTGCCCGCAGCCTTTAAGGCGCGGCTAAAAAGGTCTGCGAAAGTGATGTTGACTATTCTAGGAAAACAATAAATGTTGAGAACGTATAGTGGTGGGTCCTGTTTTCGTAGCGGAAGGAGGGTCACCATCACGTACGAGAATTCTGTTTTGAGGTCAAGGTCAACGAAGTTGGCCGTGTAATTTTTATGCACGCAGATACATGAGAGGGGGTCCTGCAGAAACGTGGTGTAATTTGTAAGTGTGGCGCCGCTCCCTAGCTCCTGGAGAGCTATCACAGCAGGAAGGTGCTCGAATGTTGTGAGGAAAAATAGTAGGTTGGCCCTTTAGCGTGGGCTTTGAAACCTCGACAGTTCCACTGGGTAATTAGGATGGGGATGGCCAATCTGGATCGGGGGAATTACCTGAGTTTAGGGGTACCCGCCATGATAGGTAAGATTGGTAGGGGGTTGCGAAGACGATGCTCCAGCGCCAGCACTCACGGGGAGGGGAGCATCCTCCATTCCGGAGAGTAAGCAACTGTCTTCGCCATCGAAATCGAGTTGTCGTCGAAACATTTTGGGGTACCGGCCGGACACGTCTTTAATTGGGTCGGCTCGCCGGCTGGTGTGAGAGGTTTGCGCAATTTGTTGAGTTATGAGAGAGGGAATGGTCTCTGTCACTTGGGCGATCGTGGCATTCATGGCCGCGGAGATTTGGGTTTCACGAGCGTTAATCCGGCTGTCCATACGGGCCTCGAGGGCGTTCATCCGGGCATTCATACGGGCCTCGAGAGCGGCTACCGCGCTGGGTGCCTCCGCCGGCGCTTCTGTCTCACTTTTCATTACTTCTACTGCGGGGGGAGAGAGGGGTTGCGTCAATTTTGCTTCGAATGCTGTAATTTTCTTTAGCAGCATTTCATTTTGTGCCTGGAGAGCCGCGATCATGTCTTGTTGGGCGCTGCGCGCCGTAGGAGGTGTAGAGGGAGGGGAGGAGGAAGCAGCCCTGCCCGCGCTGCTCACCTGATTTCTGTTTTGGTGGTAACTGGTGACACGCGCGTGGTAGAAGCGAAAAGCCTTACCAAAACGCTGCTGCCACGCACGGAAGTGACGTCACAGTTATGATGACGTTACTTAAACAAGTATGGCGTGTTCCGGTTTATAGTTTTGCGCGCGTTGCTGGAGCTGCTTTAGCTTTTCAGCTTAGCTAAAACACAATTTTACGGTTTCTTACTGTATTGTGTGCTAGAATGTTGTTCTATTTAGTTGCGTTGGAAGAACCGGATGGTGTTCGAGCTTGCGATCTCGAGCGACACTTGGGCGCAACGCTGGAGCAGCTCGTTTTCTTATGCCATGCAGCGCGTTTATGGTTGTTAGTGTGGTCTTGTGCAGCTCCTGTTACGTTTTTCAGTGCTGTTGCACTTGTTTGTTCAATTTGCTGTTGTGAATGGGGCATATGCGGGCTCTCAGTTTGGAAGCACTTTTTTCTCTTATGTTGAAAACGTTTAAACTCGTTCTAAGCGCTAGTTGCTGCAGTTGCCACTTAGTGCTGCGCATCGATCGCGAAAAAAATATTGTTTCATCCTTCGTAGGATTGCTGTTGCAGATATTGCCTGAGTAAGTGAGCTGTTGCAATTTCTATATGGCACTCGATGTCGCATTTACATCTACTGCGTCTTGTCTTGCATGTTCATACTGTTTCCTTGTTTATCTCGGATTTTGGCGGCTAGCGAATCGCGACTTGCTTGAGCACCTGCTCACCACAGTTCACAAGACACATGTTGAGCAACCCCAATGGAAACTATGAAGACAAATATTGCATAACGTGGCCCAGCCGCTCACAGTTCTACTCTGGCTCAATTTTGTAAAGCTTGGCTGTCTTGAAGACCAAGAAATTTTCTTAAATTTCTTCCAGCTAGTTTGCTAAGCTGCTATTTAGTATTGCTTCTTTTGATGGCGCTATGCGAGGTATCAGGTTTGCACAAATGTTCCTCGCAAGTTGTTTGCAAACACGATGTAGGTTCATTGCGGGAACCTGCATTAGGTTAGAGATGTGAGATGCACGCTAATATGACCGCGTGTGGGTTTGCAGGTCCATGCATGCCACTCTCAAGCAAATGCCAAGTTTCCATTGTATGAATCTTCTTGACTTCGCAGGGCTTGTTTGGTTAATCTCTTCATCTGTGCAACAGAATGCTCATAGGTCTTGAGCCTAACCCTGATTCTCTTGTCCAACAACAAAAAAAAATCTTTTAGGCATTGCATTAGGGAATATATCTTGGTGATAATGTGACAATTTTCGCCTCTATAACCTTTCTTTTCTCCCATCAGTGAAGACTTTGTTCGAACAGAGTGCCGTGCAGTGACAGAAATTCTCATCACAATAAGAAAATCTCTGAAGGAGATGTTTGAGTCTAACTAGGACTTCGTCTTGGGCAAGTTAGTGAAGTCTGCTGCACATTTTTGTGCGCAAAAAATATGAGGATGGACACATGAAAGTGCGAACTACCAACTGATTTAATGATTCAAAGGATGGACATATAGTATAAATTTGGCGCACACGCAAGAGGCGAATGTTGTGACAGTAGTAGTTTGTCTAGTAATGCTACAAATAGGCATTAAACAAGTGCGCCTCCGGGGAATTAAGGCAGTTGAAGTGCTACTAACATGTGCACAACCTTTCCGATAAAATATACCTTCGTGAGTTCATGTGCTGTTTTGTTGCTACTCCTGCCCAGAATCATAATGTGCGAAAGCACGGCTCACATGAGCAGGCCTTGCAATGTGCGCTGCACTATCCGGTTTATTTAAATTGTTTGAATGCTCCCTCAAATAGTCATTCAGGCAGTGGGCCATTTGGTCCACACAGAACTCGCCACAGCTGAGAGGCATCTTGTATACCAACCCACAACACAATGCACAAAATGGTTGGCGTGATTTTTCATACACCCTTGTCTCGTGGTACGAGAACACAAGTGGGCTAATTTGACAGGTGTGTAAAGGAACAAATGGGACATTGTATCTAGCAGGCATGTTCTTGAAGCTGTGGGTAAATTTGTACATGAGGTGTACAATTTGCACATCTCAGGTCTAGTGGCGTCTGTTCCGCTTACGTCTGATTAGCAAGTCCTTGTCCATCTGCTCTTCAGCTTTCCGGAATGGATTCGGTCATGGCACGCGTGACCTATAGGATAAACCTGCTTTTAAAAGCCTGTCGGTCTCATCTGCCTCATTTTGCCATCAGTGATAAATAATTCACTGCTGCTACTGTAGCACCCATTTATATATTGTCCAAAGTGATCCTCTTTTGGTCCCAAAACATGGACGCCGTCACCTTACCTGCAGGAATTTGGATATTAAGTTCCTTAGGTTGAGGGGAACAAATGTCATTTTTCTTTGTTTTGACATTGTACAAAAATAACCGTGTGCCAATTCATTAAGAGTAACCTGCAAAAGGCAAATGCCTCTCTCAATCAAGTGAGGCACTAGGTCACCCAGAGCAACAATCTAAATAAAACATGTATTTTATGTTAATCTTGATTTATTAAACAATTTTCTCGCCCTAATGTGGCAAAGAGGACACCTTAACCAAGCCTCTACACGGACAGGTAGAAGAATGACACAAGCGGAATGGAAAGCGTATGCGTCAGCTCCCGCCTTTTAAAAAGATTCATGCTTTTATTGAACACGCCAATACCATGCTGTGTCCCGACCAGCTTCAAAGCCGCAAACTGCACTGTTTTGCAGGGTGCCTATTCCCCATTTGACCCCTCGTTGCGCTTCTGCAGTGACAAATGTTGCGGTGCTCGCTGACAATTAAGCTGCACTGACAGGAGCATATACTAGATTGAGAAGTTACCTTATTTCTGCATTTCTTGTCAGCAATTGGGGCACATTTAGCTGAAGCTTTCATGTTTAGTGCACAAGTATTTACTGTAAGCACCTTTATGACAAATCAAGTGTCTGCTATGCATTTAGCTCAAAACCTTCTATTGTTTTAAAACTTATTCTGAACAGTATCCACAATTGCCTATAGGTCACTTCCTTAGGCATCCTCGGAAATTCTTATCTTCCAAGCTGAAGTAGCCCGTATGGAGCGGAGCCATCATTCTTTGACCAGATGATGAAAATAGACAATGAAATCGGAGAAAGCATAGAGTAAATTAATTGTGCATTTTTGGAATTTATAGACAGTATGGAAAGGGAGATGAAAGTGGACGAAAAGATAGCTTGCTGTAGGTAGGAGCTGAATCCACACCCCCTTCAGTACGCATGTAGTGCCTTACCGATTCAGCTGCTGTGGCACTCACCCTCCCATCCCCTTGGCACAAGCCACTACCACTCACAGCCACAGCAGCAGACATCTTAACTGCAGGCATCATGAAATACATCAGCAGGCAACTGTTCGAGGGCTCTGACTTCGATTGCCCCTAGATGCCCTAAGATAGGGTACGATAGTTTATTGCCCATTTGCCCAATTGGGGCAAGTGGCCTATTGATGCGATTTCATCGAATGAACAGGCACTTAAAATCCACCTTCACTCAATTTGTTGTACATGCTGTTCCCAGATCTCTTCTTTGAAAGGTGAAGCGTTGCTCACTAGGACACAGGCATACCTAGACATGACTTTGTGCCATATGTGCTCAGAATTAGCCACAAATTGAAAAACTTGGCTGATAGATATGGTGCCCCCGTGGTTTCTCCCACACCGAAGCGATTAGCCCAATTATGTCTTTGTACCACGAGTACTGAGAGACAAGGATGTATGAAGAACCATGCCAAGCACTTTGTATGTAGTGCTGTGGGGGTTATCAGCACGATACTCTCTGCTGTGGCAAGTCATATATGCAGGTCAGAGGGACTAGTGTCTAAAGGGACACTAAAGGCAAATATTAAGACAAACTAAAGCAATAGATTAGTGCTCGAGAACGTTTAAGGCATCACTATTATTACAAACAGAGCTTCAGTAATTAAGAAACTGAAGTAAATGCAGGAGACAATTAGAGGCTGCCCTGGGACATTCAAGTACTAGCCCGATGATGAAGGCACTCTTCATTAAAGTTCTGTCGCTAGGACTCATCTACTAGTAATAAAACAATCGCTGTATTGCATTATAAAACGAAAGAAAATGCTACTCGTCTAGTTCTATTTGATTTTTAGAAAAAAGAACACATTGAGCTTACCCTTGAAAACATTGCCCACGCTTTCACGTTTCAGTAGTTTCGTTATCACGTAGTGCTGAGCTGGCTTTTCTGGCTCGCGAAACTCACACAAACTGCAAGTTGCAAAGAATTCTATGTCCATGTGATGTAGCGGGATTTCCGAACAGTCCATGCTACTTGATCAAGAGCAGCTGCAGCGTAAAGCCCCTCCATCCACGCGCCACCGCCGCTTTCTGGTCGGCGGTGGCGCGTGGATGTAGGGCTTTAGCAGCGGCGAGTCCAACGTTCTGTCTTGGCTCGGTTGCTCCATAGCCGCGCGTACGAATTTTGCACAGAAAAGTGTAGCACCGTTTGTAGGGCACTGTTTTACTCACCGATGGAAGTAAAGGGCAGTGATGGCGCGATGTCGCCACTCCGTCCTCAAGAGCAGGCGATTAGAATTGCTCTCTAGGTATGCGAACCCTTCAGACGCAATTTTCTCGTAAACTAAGTCTTTTCTTGGCACGAAACGAGCACTGTGAAGTTTATGGAATGCTACTTTAATAGGCCACATCTACTTAGTATTGGCCGTTAGTGTCCCATTAAATGACCATATTAGGGAGTACTAAAACAATTCAAATAAATTTTATGGTGTGCATCTTGGCACGCTTTGCAAAGCCTGCTAATGTGAACTGTGTTTTTCGCGTGTTATGATCTTGGGCAGTGCATGAGTTCATGGGGGCATATGTTATTAGAACGATCCTGCATGTGTTAGTAAATATAATTCACTTGAATTACATGTGACCTTAGAAGCAGGCTAGTATATAGCCAATAAACTTTTGTATGCTACCCCAAGGCATTAATTGAGGCGGTCAAAGTCACGGCCGTCGACCATTTCATCATCATCATCATCATCATCCTGGTTATGCCCACCGTTTATAGATGTGGTTATGCCCACTGCAGGGCAAAGGCCTCTCCCATACTTCAACTACCCCGGTCATGTACTAATTGTGGCCGTGTTGTCCCTGCAAACTTCTTAATCTCATTCGCCCACCTAACTTTCTGCCGCCCTCTGCTACGCTTTCCTTCCCTTGGAATCCATTCCGTAACTCTTAATGACCAGCGGTTATCTTCCCTCCTCATTACGTGTCCTGCCCATGCCCATTTCTTTTTCTTGATTTCAACTAAGATATCATTAACTCGCGTTTGTTCCCTCACCCAATCTGCTCTTTTCTTATCCCTTAACGTTACACCTATCATTCTTCTTTTCATAGCTCGTTGCGTCGTCCTCAATTTAAGTAGAACCCTTTTTGTAAGCCTCCAGGTTTCTGCCCCGTACGTGAGTACTGGTAAGACACCGCTGTTATAAACTTTTCTCTTGAGGGATAATGGCAACCTGCTGTTCATGATCTGAGAACGCCTGCCAAACGCACCCCAGCCCATTCTTATTCTGATTATTTCAGTCTCATAATCCGGATCCGCAGTCACTACCTGTCCTAAGTAGATGTATTCCCTTACTACTTCCAGTGCCTCACTACCTATTGTAAACTGCTGTTCCCTTCCGAGACTGTTAAACATTACTTTAATTTTCTGCAGATTAATTTTTAGACCCATTCTTCTGCTTTGCCTCTCCAGGTCAGTGAGCATGCATTGCAATTGGTCCCCTGAGTTACTAAGCAAGGCAATATCATCAGCGAATCGCAAGTTACTAAGGTATTCTCCATTAACTCTTATCCCCAATTCTTCCCAATCCAGGTCTCTGAATACCTCCTGTAAACACGCTGTGAATAGCATCGGAGAGATCGTATCTCCCTGCCTGACGCCTTTCTTTATTGGGATTTTGTTGCTTTCTTTATGAAGGACTATGGTGGTTGTGGAGCAGCTATAGATATCTTTCAGTATTTTTACATACGGCTCGTCTACACCCCGATTCCGCAATGCCACCATGACTGCTGAGGTTTCCACTGTATCAAACGCTTTCTCGTAATCAATGAAAGCTATATATAAAGGTTGGTTATATTCCGCACATTTTTCTATCACTTGATTGATAGTGTGAATATGGTCTATTGTTGAGTAGCCTTTACGGAATCTTGCCTGCTCCTTTGGTTGACGGAAGTCTAAGGTGTTTCTGATTCTATTTGCATCTACCTTAGTAAATACTTTGTAGGCAACGGACAGTAAACTGATCGGTCTATAATTTTTCAAGTCTTTGGCGTCCCCTTTCTTATGGATTAGGATTATGTTAGCGTTTTTCCAAGATTCCGGTACGCTCGAAGTCATGAGGCATTGCGTATACAGGGTGGCCAGTTTCTCTAGAACAATCTGCCCACCATCCTTCAACAAATCTGCTGTTACCTGATCCTCCCCAGCTGCCTTCCCCCTTTGCATAGCTCCCAAAACTTTCTTTACTTCTTCCGGTGTTACCTCTGGGATTTCGAATTCCTCTAGACTATTCTTTCTTCCATTATCGTCGTGGGTGCCACTGGTACTGTATAAATCTCTATAGAACTCCTCAGCCACTTGAACTATCTCATACATATTAGTAATGATATTGCCGGCTTTGTCTCTTAACGCATACATCTGATTCTTGCCAATTCCTAGTTTCTTCTTCACTGCTTTTAAGCTTCCTCCGTTCCTGAGAGCATGTTCAATTCTATCCATATTATACTTCCTTATGTCAGCTGTCTTACACTTATTGATTAACTTCGAAAGTTCTGCCAATTCTAGCTGTAGGGTTAGAGGCTTTCATACATTGGCGTTTCTTGATCAGATCTTTAGTCTCCTGCGATAGCTTACTGGTATCCTGTCTAACGGAGTTACCACCGACTTCTATTGCACGCTCCTTAACGATGCCCACAAGATTGTCATTCATTGCTTCAACACTGAGGTCCTCTTCCTGAGTTAAAGCCGAATACCTGTTCTGTAGCTTGATCTGGAATTCCTCTATTTTCCCTCTTACCGCTAACTCATTGATCGACTTCTTATGTACCAGTTGCTTCCGTTCCCTCCTCAGGTCTAGGCTAATTTGAGTTCTTACCATCCTGTGGTCACTGCATCGCACCTTGCTGAGCACGTCCACATATTGTATGATGCCAGGGTTAGCGCAGAGTATCAAGTCTATTTCATGTATAGTCTCGCCGTTCGGGCTCCTCCACGTCCACTTTCGGCTATCTCGCTTGCGGAAGAAGATATTCATTATCCGCATATTATTCTGTTCCGCAAACTCTACTAATAACTCTCCCCTGCTATTCCTATGCCTATGCCATATTCCCCCACTGCCTTGTCTCCAGCCTGCTTCTTGCCTACCTTGGCATTGAAGTCGCCCATCAGTATACTGTATTTTGTTTTGACTTTACCCATCGCCGATTCCACGTCTTCATAGAAGCTTTCGACTTCCTGGTCATCATGACTGGATGTAGGGGCGTAGACCTGTACCTGTACCTGTAGGGGCGTAGACCATTTGCCTGCTCCTAAGCCCAATTAATGGCAAATCAGTTCTGTGGAAGCCCGCAAGATCAAGGAGGGTTCACGAAAATGAAAATTCTCTGACTTTTCTCGTAATCAATGAAAGCTATATATAAAGGTTGGTTATATTCCGCACATTTTTCTATCACTTGATTGATAGTGTGAATATGGTCTATTGTTGAGTAGCCTTTACGGAATCTTGCCTGCTCCTTTGGTTGACGGAAGTCTAAGGTGTTTCTGATTCTATTTGCATCTACCTTAGTAAATACTTTGTAGGCAACGGACAGTAAACTGATCGGTCTATAATTTTTCAAGTCTTTGGCGTCCCCTTTCTTATGGATTAGGATTATGTTAGCGTTTTTCCAAGATTCCGGTACGCTCGAAGTCATGAGGCATTGCGTATACAGGGTGGCCAGTTTCTCTAGAACAATCTGCCCACCATCCTTCAACAAATCTGCTGTTACCTGATCCTCCCCAGCTGCCTTCCCCCTTTGCATAGCTCCCAAAACTTTCTTTACTTCTTCCGGTGTTACCTCTGGGATTTCGAATTCCTCTAGACTATTCTTTCTTCCATTATCGTCGTGGGTGCCACTGGTACTGTATAAATCTCTATAGAACTCCTCAGCCACTTGAACTATCTCATACATATTAGTAATGATATTGCCGGCTTTGTCTCTTAACGCATACATCTGATTCTTGCCAATTCCTAGTTTCTTCTTCACTGCTTTTAAGCTTCCTCCGTTCCTGAGAGCATGTTCAATTCTATCCATATTATACTTCCTTATGTCAGCTGTCTTACACTTATTGATTAACTTCGAAAGTTCTGCCAATTCTAGCTGTAGGGTTAGAGGCTTTCATACATTGGCGTTTCTTGATCAGATCTTTAGTCTCCTGCGATAGCTTACTGGTATCCTGTCTAACGGAGTTACCACCGACTTCTATTGCACGCTCCTTAACGATGCCCACAAGATTGTCATTCATTGCTTCAACACTGAGGTCCTCTTCCTGAGTTAAAGCCGAATACCTGTTCTGTAGCTTGATCTGGAATTCCTCTATTTTCCCTCTTACCGCTAACTCATTGATCGACTTCTTATGTACCAGTTGCTTCCGTTCCCTCCTCAGGTCTAGGCTAATTTGAGTTCTTACCATCCTGTGGTCACTGCATCGCACCTTGCTGAGCACGTCCACATATTGTATGATGCCAGGGTTAGCGCAGAGTATCAAGTCTATTTCATGTATAGTCTCGCCGTTCGGGCTCCTCCACGTCCACTTTCGGCTATCTCGCTTGCGGAAGAAGATATTCATTATCCGCATATTATTCTGTTCCGCAAACTCTACTAATAACTCTCCCCTGCTATTCCTATGCCTATGCCATATTCCCCCACTGCCTTGTCTCCAGCCTGCTTCTTGCCTACCTTAGCATTGAAGTCGCCCATCAGTATACTGTATTTTGTTTTGACTTTACCCATCGCCGATTCCACGTCTTCATAGAAGCTTTCGACTTCCTGGTCATCATGACTGGATGTAGGGGCGTAGACCTGTACCTGTACCTGTAGGGGCGTAGACCATTTGCCTGCTCCTAAGCCCAATTAATGGCAAATCAGTTCTGTGGAAGCCCGCAAGATCAAGGAGGGTTCACGAAAATGAAAATTCTCTGACTTTAGCACAATGTCCTGGGTTCCATCCCCGGACCAGGAGACATTTTTTTTCAACTATGAAGTTTTTTATAAATAAACCCACATGGGTTTTTTAAAAAACTGCTTTCAGCTGAGAAACCTATGAAGCCATCGTTGCTTTGACATGACATCACATGACATAGGTACGTATGATTATATAACACATAATCACTGATAACTTCACAATCCATGCTTCTCTTTCATATGCTCGTCCAGTACACATGTAGAACGTAACAGTCTGCATGTCGTAAGCCGACTTCAAATGGCCGGAGTAGAAATTATGCCGTCAGTGTCACATAATCATGGTCACTGACGTCTTTTTGCTGTCGTTACACACATAGTTGTTCATTTTACACATACGTGTCGGTCCGCCTAGCAACACTTCACGTTAATCATAACAGTGCTGAGTTACCAGCAAAATGTTACCATAACATTGGGTCCCTTAATGGATGGGAGTTGCTCCATTTTGATTTCCGACTTGCGTAAATGTTTAACTTCTGCTGGAAAGCAAATTAACAAGCCCTCATGGTTAATTACATGAATGCAATAATGACTTGCAGGCTAAGGCAATGTTTTCTGACTTGCGACGGAAGCACTGTGAGCAAAGGTGTATGTACAAAGAAGTTGTGAGAAGGCTGGGTTCGGTCGTCCTGGTCACCAATTTATGGGAGGCAGCATGAAGAGGTAGCCACGGCTTATTCAAGCCAGCCAGCCATGGGGTCACGGGATCTCGGGAGCGGCCATTCAGGTCGCACGCACTAGCATGTTTTATTGTTGCTCTGCCTGTGCGTGAGCCCATCTTCTTTGCCTGCGTTGGAGGCTACAGGGCCCCACCTCCTAGTGCGAAGTGCAATTGAAATAAAGTCCAATGGTTAAGCCCAAGCAAAGTGTGCAGACGGTGTCGTCATTGGTAGTGTCAGGTTCATGCAATCTGAGAGATATATACCAGGCAGCATAGGTTGTGAGTGAGGCGCAGCCACAACGATACCAGAGTGAAAAATCGCAACCTGCCACAGGTACTCGTAGATGCCCGGGCCTGTAGAAGTCGGAGCTCAGAAAGTGGACTCTTTGGCCGCTCGGGACTTGCGTGGATATAGCGCAAGTGTTGGTGTCACTCATGTTGTTGAAGTGATTCTCGAGCTGAAGAAACCAGATGGCAGAGTTGTTCCTGCAAAACTTCGGTAGGCCATGCATCCACGGAAGGTGTGAGCACAACATAGGAAGGCTTGCCTGCTGCTGCTTACAGTGGAATCTCGAATGCCGATAGCATCAGGGTTGCAGTGGTCACTGAATGCATCACGAATGTTGTGCTTGTGGTGTCGCCGTGCCAGAGAGAGTGAAATTTGCGCCTTGTGGAGCTGGTGGCTGAGCCTCTGAACTGGTGATGAATGAGGTGCCCCCAGTGGAAAGCGGGCAGCTTGTGGGAACGTCTAAGGAAGGAGAGCGACGAGCTGTAGAGTAGCCGAAAGCGCGTTTGGCCCAGTGAATTCCTTGGAAAGAATGGTCGAGCAGCTGCCTTTGAGCTGGGGAGGAGGCTCACGGACCGAGCAGAGGTTTGATGCTGGGATCGGCGCGTCCTGACGACCGGCACGGGTGGACGCAGGTGATGTGGGACGACAAGACACAGAATGTCACAACAGATGGCGAGAGCTGTTGTGATGGAGCACCAGCTGGTGGAGAGTGAACGCTCGAGGTGACATAGTGAGCAAGGACCGCTGCCCGCAAGTCCTTGTAGAAGTCGGAGCAGGGGCTGAGAGCCAGAGCCTGCAACGCAGCCGGAGCCTGGAACCTGGTTGAGAAGAAAATGGCTGTTTAGCTGGATGAACCAGACTTCCAGCATGTCAATGTAGAATTTCCGGGAACCCTACAATCGCAGGACGTCTGCCGAACCGTGCGAGGCCACGTCACTACTCGCCTTGGTAAAGTCGGTGCGCTGATGCTGCCATGGCAGGGCTCGGTCGTCCTAAAGCCCCTCCATACACGTTTCTGCCGACCAGGTTAAGTACCGCCAACCTGCCCTCCTCCTCCACACTCCTCTCCCACTCACCCCCTTAGCTTCCGGTGACAAGTGGAACTTACGTAGCTGCAGCTTCCTGTTTCGAGTGGAAGCGACGCTTTGTTTTTTAGCGTTGTTTACTTTCGCGTCGCTGGAGAGGCTTTAATTGCACGAGCTGCGGTTGAAACTGTGAATGCGATTTCATCCAAGAACCACTGCCTATTGTAATCAGCGATCTGATTGTGTTCGCTGCTTCGCGTCAACCTGCGACGGGTTGTGGCACGAGCGACAACGTACAGTGGAATGTAGTGCCTGGGCGCTTGGAGACCACTGCCATTTTTCGCGCATTTGGAAAACAGCGACCGCGAACTACCACTTCAGCGGAATACAACAGCTTGTCCCCTTTGCATTCTGCTTATGGTTACTGCCACAGCTCTGCTATGCACGCGCGGGCGTCTCACCATCGTCTAACAGCAGTCAAAGCGGAAATTCCCGCAGCGCAACTCCAGGAAGCGGAAACGCCGGAACCGGAAATTTTTAAACCGGTAATACCGGAACCGGATTTGGTGAGGGGGAAAAGGCGGCGCACAACAAAGGTTGTCGCTACTTAAGAAAGCGGCGGCGGCGCGTGGATGGAGGGGCTTTAGGTCGTCCTGGTCACCAAGTTGTGGGAAGGCTGGGCTCGGCCATCCATGTCATCAATTCGAGGGAGGTAGAGCGAAGAGGTAGCCGCTGTAGCCACTGTTTGTTTTAAGCCAGCCAGCCACGGTTCCACAGGATCTCGGGGCCGGCTGACACCGCGGCCGCTTTGGTCAAGTGCGCTAGCGTGTTCTATTCTCGCGCTACCTGCATGTGAGCTCATCTTTTTCGCCTGCGTTAGAGGTGACAGTCACGCCGCTACAAGGTATTAAACATGTTTACTGTTTGAGCACCTCTGAATTGCATGAGCTATTAAATACACCCATCACGCAAGTGCACAGCCCTTCCGTTAAGTTTATCTGGCAGGAGTCCTTTGTCCTGTAAATGTGCGTGTTTTCTCTGTCCATTGTACAGCTGTATCCTGCTACGTCTACTTGGTTAGATGCCGACGCCAAACTTGGAGGAAGAAGCGAAGCTAGATTCACATTAAATGACTTTAATGTGATAGAATTTTTAGGATTTTCAGCATTCAAAATTAGCTCTCATTACAAACCACATTTAAACTGTTGTGAGAAACCCTCACTAAAAGAAAAAGCTTATACTTCCTCATGAACCTACCCTGTGCATTTTAATTCCTTAAAAATTTGTGTACTTTTCCTTATAGGTTTTATCTTCAACATTAAGTGAACAGGGTTTTTCAACTCCCATGGTCAAAATACATTTACACAAGAACTAAAATTCGTGCTATCTTGTGCTGTCTAGGCCAAATTTCAGCTTTTCTGTGTTGTATGTCATCTTGCTTTTGTGTTCTACTTGGCGCCTAAGATACCCTGATAGACAATTTACACAAACACCATTTGAATTACAGACTCTTCAACTTTATATGTGATAAGTGCTACCGTTGCAGACAGAAAACACTGAAATATAGTAAGAAATTATGAGAATTGTTTTCTGTGCAAGAAATTTGGTTGGCTTTGGGCAAGGGTCCAGAAATTTCTGTTGCAGATAGCAGCATTCCGCTTCTTCATCTGGGTTACATTTAACAGGTGGACATTACTTTCGAAAAGAGTAGTAGTGAATAAGTTGCTAATTGACAAAATCGTGCCAATTCTCGTTTTCATTAATAATTTTAGTGCACATGTTGCAATGATGGAAATGAGTCTGTTAACAACATGCAGGACCTTTTCAGTTGGAACTAACCACTTTCAAGATATACGTCCAAGCAGACGGCAAAAATGCATTGGTGTCATAGCTATTTTCTTGCTGCACTGCGAATATATGCAATTCTCGACGAGGGAAGTATCAGGGCACCGACTTATTTTGCCAACTGTGACTTCGTATTGGGGACGAGCTCCACCACTGGAAAAGCTTCCGCCACCGTCGGTGTGACGTGGAATGAGGGATCACGTGGATACAGCGGCCGTGTTGGCTGCTTTGGAAGCACCGAAGCGAGCTGAAAACGAAAGTCCCTCCTGCGCCGCGGTTCTGACTAAGTGGCGAGGCTTTACCACCTTGGGTGTCTGCTTGACAACATTTCAAAGTACTATAATATGTATTGGCTGCCTTTGGAGGCGTGCTGCGTGGTAGGCTACAGCTCGGCGCCGCAGTGCCGGACGTACGCAATGGAGCCCGGTGTCAGCCTTATTCACACGTAGCCGCAGGGCAAGGAGCTGCGTGAAGCTTGGCTGGTGAAACTTAGAACCGGCAGACAGCCATCGGCTACAACTCGGGTATGCAGCAAGCACAGGTGCGAGGAATATTTCTGCTACGGCGCCGGGACTGCGCAATGTTCGGTGAGTAGCAGAAAAGGCGCACTGAGACGCTCGCCCGCACCCGCTGCCCGGCTAATGTCATGACGCTTTATTAAGTCTATGAGCTTGTTGATACTAGATTCTGGCAAGTTCACTAGAATGGAAAGGGAGCGGTAAGAAGCGCATTAAAAAAAGGCATGGCACATATGGTCATGTCTGTGTTATGAATTAATGTACTGGATTACGAAAAAGAAGCAGAGGGATATCGCACGCCAAGAAGACCGATAAACATACAGTGCAATGCAACTTGAGAAATAATATTGAAATGTCCAAGAATTTAGAAGACAAGAAAAGATTGAATCGTCACGATGGCTCATCATGGGCGTCGAAGTCTTAACAACGAAATTATTTTTGAAGAGTTCTGATAGCGTTCACGCAACAATGGTTGCTAGTTTGATGTCAAATGCTCATATGCTGCGGCCTGAAGCTCACGGCACAGTGCGAAAACGCACTCACAGCGAAAGCAAAACATTGTGCACGGACATGCATGCAGACGCACAGTAGGTCGTTGCGAACCCGTGCGATCGCTGCATTGAGGCTTCATTCTGTTATGCTCCATTTGGTTATGCAGGCAGCCCACTATAAGAACATATTTCACATAGTTTACTCTCAGCGCTTGCCTAACTTTCACGCAAGAAGCCGGTTCGGGAGACTCCACCGCGGCGACCGCGCGTAGTGGCGTTCACTGTACGTATTCGGTAAAGAGATAGCGTCTGTAAACGATTCTGTGCTTTCAGTTTGCCCAAGATTACTATATCGGCAGTCAAAAACTTTCCTCGTTTTGAGAGTGCCTACGTAAATGTCCGGGAGGTCTGCCGCGTGGTGCTTTTATTAAGCGCTGCAAGCGAAACCTATGAGGTGCGCACCGTGTGTTCCCTCATACCACGCAAGGGAGGCGCTTCCAACAGATGGCGACTCCGTAACTCCTCGCCGCCAATATCTCAAAATTGGTGCTAGTAACAACTGAATAGGTCCAGCACGTTGACGGCCTCTAATTCCGCCATTACAGCATGTGTCGTAACGCGATAAATTAAAATTATAGTTAGCGCTATTTTTTCAATTAAATGCTTCTGCACTTGCAACTTATCTAGAATGTAATGTCCACCACTTAAGGAAACAGAAGGTCCATAAAGAATTGCCATTTATTTATCAGGTCACTGCATTGATGTCGCGGCTACCATTGTCGAGCCTATATGCCTGATGGCGCTAGTAAAATCTCTTGTTCCACTGCGGGGCTCTACGAGTATTGTCCACTACACGGCTCCACCCCCCTAGCAATGAAGGCACTGCCGTTGAGTGGTTTAAGAGAGGGCACTGCCAGTCTATGAGCTGGCTTCAAGCGGTCGGTTGAAACTGTCTTTTCGCGTCCGCTGACAAGAATTGTGAAAAACTTGGCGTGACACTTGAGGACTTGGAAGGGATTGTCGTAAGGAGTTTGTAAAGGAGCACGAGTAGCATCGTGATGGATAAATACGCGACTGCTATGCAGTAAAGATGGGCTTGTAAACATTTCTGCGATCGTTACGAAGCGGCGGTGGTATAACAGTGGCCATTTTAATGCGAAGGCGGTCGGCATAAGGTTGTAGGTCAGCAGATGACGGTTCTGAGGCAAAAGAACTCACCGGGTATGCGAAGGGTTGTGCCGGAAACGAGTTCTGCTGAGGAACACTGTGCATCTGCTTTCAGAGCTGTGTGAAGACCTAGCAGAACCAAAGCCAGGCGCTCTGTCCATGGAATCATGGAGCCACGGGCACAAAGTGCTGCTTTCAGTTGACAGCAGAAGCGTTCTACCATGTCATTGGAACTTGGGTGATAAAGCTGTTGTTTGTATGTGCATTACACCCAGAAGACGGGAGAGATCTTGAAAGAGGGACGAGCCAAATCGTCTTCCTCTGTCTGTCGTTATGGTGTGTGGTACACCGTAACGAGAAATCCAGGTGATGGCCTGAGCTACAGACTCTGCAGTAATGTGAGAGAGTGGCATTGCTTCAGGCCACCGTGTGAAGTGGCCGATACGAATGAGTATGTATCGTTGGTTTAAGGACGGTGGTAGCGGACCAACGATATCGATGTGAACATGGCCGAAACGAACGTCTGGTGGTGGAAAATGACAAGCCGCGCTCATAGTGTGTCACCTGACTTTGGCGCGCTGGCATTGTATGCATGCCCGAGCCCAGCTACGTACGTCAGCGTTCATCGTGGCCACAGATAGAGGGAAGTGGCGAGACCTTGTGTGGCACGTACTCCAGGGTGCGATAAGGAGTGTAGTGCGTCAAAAACTTGCTACTGAAATTGTTGTGGAACGTACGGTCGGGGACGACCCGTAGAGATGTCGCACATCTCTGTGACGTTGCAGCCAGGCAGTAAGATATCTTCAAAGCGCAGAGAATCGTTATCAGTCCTGAGTGTTTTAAGTTCACGGTCTGTGCGTTGAGCGGTAGCGAGGTGGACAAAGTCAATGGCGGAACGATTTACTTGGCTTGCATGTATATGGATCCGTGACAGAGCATCAGCAACGGGATTATCGGCACCACTGATATGCCAAATATCAGTAGTGAATTCGGAGATATATGCAAGCTGGCGAATTTCGCATGCAGGGTGCGAGGAACTGTTGCAGTTAATAGCATAAATGAGTGGTTTGTGGTAGGTGAGACTAAAGAATTGACGTCCTTCAAGGTTTTGACGGAAGTGGCGAACTGCGAGGTAGAGTCCTAGCAATTCGCGACTGCAAGTGCTGTACCGGGTTCCTTGCGGTGTCAGCTTCCTTGAAAAGAAAGATATAGGCTGCCATGTCTTGCCAACCAGCTGTTGAAACACGGCACCAACAGCTATGTCAGAGGCGTCTACCATAACGGGCATTGGAGCATCTGGTTGCAGGTGTGCCAGTAGAGTAGTGGTAGCAAGCTTAAGGGCGTTCTTGGCAGAGATAAAAACAGATTCAGTAGCATTAGCCCATGATATAGGTGTGCTAGCTCATGTTGTGCCAGAGAGTAGAATGTGCAGAAGCTGCAAAATTGAAGCACAACGAGGAATGAAACAGCAATAGTAACTGCCGAAGCCCAGAAATACCTGTAATTGCTTGGTGGAAGGCGGACGTGGGAAATCTCCAATGGCTAGGACACAGAATGGGGCAGCTTGGAGGCCATGCTTGTCTACTCGATGGCCCAGGAAATAGAGAAAAGCAATGGCAAACTCACTCTTCGAGATGTTTACAACCAGGGCATATTGAGGGAGGTGTTCAAACACATTACGTAGGTCAGATTCGTCTTCCACAGCAGAGCAACTGAATACAAGAATGTTGTCTAAATAGACGAAGCAACAAGTCCGGCCATGAAGTACTTGATCGATGAACCGTTGAAATGTTTGAGCGGCATTATGGAGGCCGAATGGCATGCGCACGTATTCAAACATGTCAAAAGGGGGCAATGATCTCGGTTTTAGGAATGTCGGAAGGCTCAACAGGAATCTTGTGGTACGCTTTTACTAGATCTATTTTGCTAAATATGCAGCAATCATGAAGCAATGCAGTGAAATTGTGGATGTGGAGTATAGGGTACCTATTGGGGAATTGCCACTTTGTTTAAGGCGCGGTAACCACCACACGGCCGCCAATCACCCTTCTTCTTGGGCACCATGTGTAAAGGTGATAGCCAAGGGCTAGCGGAAGGACAAACGAAGCCCAACTCGAGCATGTGTTCGAATTCTTGCTTTGTAATTTTCAGACGGTCTCGTGCTAAGCGGCCAGGTCGGGTGTATACTGGTGGTCCTTTAGTCACAATGTGGTGCGTGGCGTTGTGCACTATTGGACGATCTGGCTAGACTGGTTCGAACAGCTCTGGAAATTCCAGCAGGATGGTAGACCACGGTTTCAGCACCTGGGTGTGTGCTTGTACGAGACGCAAAGGTGGTGCAGACGTGGTGGTGCCTTGTATGGACAGGTATGTTGAGGAGTCAAGAAAGGTGGCAGTGGCGAAGGTCGACGAGAAGGTTAAACTTCTACAGGAAGTCAGCGCCGATGATCGGCCAGCAGACGTTCGCGACGAGCCATCCAAAAGGGCGTCGCAGACCAAGGTCAAGAGTGACATATTTTTCGCCATACGTTTTAATATTGGAACCGTTGACAGCAGCGAGAAAAGACGCGTCATGGCGATGCCTTCTGCGGTCTTGAAAAGCAGGGGGAATAACAAATTTCCGCACCAGCATCTACAAGGTAGCGAACTTTCGTGACACAGTCGGTGACGTAGAAGAGACGGCTTGATGTAGGGCCAGCAGCACTAGCCGTCATCAGTGACTGGCCCAACCGCTTCCCGGAACATTGCAAGGCGGACAGCATTGACGTGCGCAAGTGCAATATCTGGTGTGATACCAACAAATAAAGGGAGACGGAGGGCGCGACATGTTCTGTTCATGTGAACGATGCCACTGTTGATGGTTGTTCGCACGAAAGCGTGAGGCAGCCAAGTGGTTATTTAGTTCCTCTACTTGCACAGCAAGGTGCGTGCTTAACTGTCGGGTTCGTCAAAGTGCTGCTGTAACTGGGGTCGTGTCGCCACGGGTGCATTATAACGGTCAACAGTGGATATCACAGGATGGAAAGAATCCATAATCTGGTCTGCCATCATCACTAAGGCCTCGACAGATGTAGGTGATGCACATAAAATTGTGCATACCTGGTTCAGTAGACGCTGGAAGAAGAGCTCCCGAAGGATTTTCGAATCTGCTGATGATGGACTGGCTCCCAGAGCTGTGTCATGTGGCAAAGCAGTTCAGTCAGTTTTCTGTCATGCAAGTTCCTCCGATGAGAAGAGCTGTCGAATTCGTCGCGACTCCGAGCCGATGAAGCGCTGTAGTACCTCCCACTTAAGGGTGTCATACTGATTATCGGGCGGAGGAGCTAGCAAAATGTCACGGACCAAAGCTGCAGTGGTTGGGTTAAGCGCACTCACGACGGTGTGCCACTTGGCCACCTGAGATGCGACTCAGTGACGGCGAAACTGCGCCTTGATGTGGTCGAACCAGAGTTCACAATCCGAGGGCCAGAAATTGGGAAGTTTCAGTACGGTGACGGAAGACATTCCGTTTTCTTCGAGACGTCATTGTTTGGCGGCCGGTTCTATGGCGTCGAGAAATAACTTGGTAGACGTACACAGTCGTAATGTGGTACCACGTCCGAGGTCACCAACTTGTAGGAAAAGAAGGCCCACAAAGAACTGCCATTTATTCATCAGGTGACTGCATTGATGTCGCGGCTACCATCGTCGAGCCTTTAAGCCTGATGGCGCTAGTTCAGTCTCTTCTTTTTCCACCGCGGGGCTTTACAAGTACTACAAACATAACCCTGTTGAAGAAGCGGAACACGCTGGTATTTGCGACAAAAGGCCTTAAGAAATCGATATAAGAGAAAGCGCCCGTTATACCGTGACTCAAAAAAGAAAAAGGAAGAAAACCTAATACTGAATCCGACAAAAGAACGGTGGCCGCGGACAAGCCATGCTGTTGCCGTCGTGGGGAAGTCGCCGGCCCGTGTGAGCCCAACGTAGTCATGATAGTTCAACCGGTGGTCATGACGACCGCCTGCCGGAGGTCGGCAAATTGGTTGGCCACATGTAATAACGAAGCTTGGCCCGACCCAGATGGCCGAGATCGGGCCGTCTATATGATTTACTTGTGTCGGCCCGACCTTCTGTCTATTTTTTTTTTTTTTTTTGCTTGGGATTCCGCCGATGAACTTGGGCGCTTCATTACGAGCTGCGCACGCATCGCAAGGCTCTCCGGCCTCGGATAGAAGGTCGGCGAGCTGGGCTTACACTGTCTCCTAGCAATCGCAAGTTCGCCTGGCATGCTCGTTCGCTTCGGTCGGCGCCAATGAAATTAAATGTATTGCAATGTAAGCGTGACATAAATGTGTACACGTTGTGCTGACTAACATTGCGCTTCGTTATACGAGCTGCAAGCGAAAGAAAAATACTTCGGGCCCGTAGAAATGTATGGGTGCTGGCCGGGGCCTTACGTCGAGATCGAATTACCTGGAATCAAATTAATAACATACAACAGCTGTTGAAATCAAGTGTTCCAAGCACTGCAAACACACAACACTGTTTCTATGTCACAAGAGAACATGCTGCTTTACACCAAACGTGATTTCAATTTGTATAACACCTTTATTGACTAGAGAACTTCTTATGCGAACTTATAAAACGGGTATATGTTAACGATAAAAAATGTTCACTTTTCATAACTCTATGCTTAAGATATCACCATAACGCTTAGCTACCTGTCGCTAATACAAGAAATTATCTTCTGACAATGTACACACACAAGGGAATGGCACACAAAATTACATTGATGCAGCATGGCTACCCACCACAATCACCTGCACTGCTCATCAAAACAATGTGGATGGAGAACATCCACAGCAGCTCAGGTTATACTGGCCCCATTAGCACCATTGGAATCACTCTCATTTTAGCTTTTCATACTGGTCGTGTTCTCACATCTATTTAAAAACATTGCAGTGTAGCTGCCAACTTTGCCTATTGAGCATACAGGTGCTATTTTGCACAAGGCTGTGGGTTTTATAGGGCAATATTTGTCATAGATGTGACAACTGCTAGTTCACCCGTGGCAACACTACTTAGGCTTAAACTACATGGCCAACTTCTAAACTAGGCAGCTATCAGCACTGGAGCGTGAGAGCTGCTAGGTTATGCAGCGCCTTTTCTCAGCTGCCTCTCCCATAGTTCTTAGCAACTGAGCACTGTTGGTGCTGGCCTTGGAGCAGCCACAGCAGCAGGCCTGGGTAGCACGCACCTGCAATGTGGATGCAAAAGCCACTTGTGCAAAAAAACAGGAAGTGGACCTTTTAAACAGAAATATCCTCAACAGATTCTCTGGAGAGGAGATGTAACAAAATGTGACCACAAGGTTGACTGGTGGGAATGGTCAAGAGCATATTAGAGCAAGTTCAGAAGCAGCTGTCTTCACTGGAGGCCTTACCATTCGATGTGGTTGTCAGGCTTCATATACAGTATAACAGCCAATAAGCTAGGTGCTGGTTTTGGTTTCAGTTCTGTTCAGGTGGAGTTCACATAAACAGCATTATGTTAAACAAGCTTGTTAAGGCAGCAGTCCCATGGCAGCCATGTTGAACAGGACAGTAGTTCGACCGCCAGTTTTTCAAGAAAATAAATGTGCTGCTTTCTTGTATTTAACGTTAAGTAATGCAAATGAATTTGACATCCTCTAGTGCACTACATCTGCAGGCTTGGAGTGATGCCTGACAGCGGCAAAAGATGCTAATAGCGAGTGGGGCTATCTAATCCAGGTACAACCAAATTAGGAAGGCCCACTAAACTTGAACAAAGACACTCCCTCACCAGAACAGGAATTGGTCTCCCTGGTGCAGTATTCTGCCACTACCTCCCTGATGATTCCTACAATTAACCCATGGCCCTCAGTCCCCTGCAGCTGCAGAGCACCTGGCCAAGGCAGCAGTCAGACCTGTAACGTAGCAAAGGGTGCTAAGAATCTCTATTTCGGGACAGGCCACCAATGGAAACTGACTCTGCCAATCTTTAACAGTCGAACTCTGTCGAGTAAGGCTCTTTGAGCAACTATCAGACATTGCTTGGGATATCATCGGCGTTAGTGAGATTAGAACTGGTGATGCTTACACACTGCTGAAAAACAGCCATGTCCTCTGCTATAGAGGTCTCCCAGATAAGAAGCAATAAGGGGTAGGATTCCTAATCCATAAGGACATAGCGGGCAACATTGACAAATTCTACAGCATTAATGAGAGGGTAGAAGTAGTTGTAATCAAACTTAATAAGAGGTATAGATTAAAGATATTACTAAGTATACTGTTGTAATGGGCGACTTCAATGCAAAAGTTGGGAAAAAGCAGGCTGGTGAACAAACAATTGGCAACTATGGTGTCGATTCTAGAAATGCGAGATATGCTGGTAGAATTTGCAGAAAGGAATAAGCTGAGAATAATGAACACCTTTTCCAGGAAGCATAGCAACAGAAAGTGGACCTGGAAAAGCTCTAATGGTGAAACAAAAAATGAAATTGATTTCCTACTTTCTGCCGATCCCAGCATAGTGCAGGATGCAGAAGTGATAGGTAGGGTAAAGTGCAGCGATCATAGGTTAGTGAGGGCTAGGATTCACCGCAATTTGAAGAGAGAAAGAGTAAAATTGATCCAGAAGAAACAGGTCAACTTCGAAGCAGTAAGGGTAAAAGCAGACAAATTTAAGCTGGTACTTGCAAACAAATATGCAGCCTTAGAACAGAGAGATGATGATCACATAGAGCCAATGAATGAAAGTATAATGAGGCTGGCTTCAACGGCAGCAATTGAAGTGGGAGGCAAGGCACGAAGGCAACCAGTAGGCAAGCTCTCCCAAGTAACAAAAGACCTAATAAAGAAACGACAAAGAATTAATGTGTCCAACTCAGGAGATAAGATAGAATTCATGGATCTGTCAAAACTGATGAACAAGGTGAAAATAAGTGATATTCAAAACTATAACGTTAAAAAGACTGAAGAAGCCATAAAAAATGGACGCAACCTGAAATCAGTGAGAAAGAAACTTGGCATAGGACAAACCAAGATGTATGCACTGAAAGATAAGCAGGGTAAATCTTCAGCAATCTCGAAGATATAGTAAAAGAAGCGGAAGAATTTTACACTGACCTGTATAGTACCCAGAGGACTCGGGAGAACTCCATATGAAACAGTAATGAACGGAATACAGAAACTGCTCCTATAACTATTGATGAGGTCAGAAGGGCCTTGCAAGACATGAAACTGGGAAAAGCGGCAGGAGAAGATGGAATAACAGTCGATTTAATCAAAGATGGAGGAGACATAATGCTTGGAAAACTGGCGGCTCTCTATAGAAGTGTCGATCGACTGCAAGGGTCCCAGAAAACTGGAAGAATGCAAACATTATACTAATCCACATAAAGGGAGACATTAAGGAATGGAAAAATTATAGGCCCATTAGCTTACTCCCTTACTATATAAAATATTCACCAAGATAATCTCCAATAGAATAACAGCAACACTAGAGTTTAGTCAACCAAGGGAACAGGCAGGTTTCAGGAAAGGATACCCTACAATGGATCACATCTATGTCATCAATCAGGTAACCGAGAAATACGCAGAGTACAATCAGCCTCTCTATATGGCTTTCATAGATTACGAAAAGCGATTTGATTCAGTAGAGATACCAGCAGTCATAGAGGCATTGCATAATGAAGGAGTACAGATCACTTACGTAAATACCTTGGAAAATATCTACAGAGATTCCACTGCTACCTTAATTCTACACAAGTAGGAAAATACCTACAAAGAAAGGGTTCAGACAGGGAGACACAACCTCTCCAATGCTATTCACTGCGTGCTTGGAAGTAGTATTCAAGCTACTAAACTGGGAAGGCTTAGGAGTAAGGATCAACGGAGGATACCTCAGCAACCTTTGCTTTGCCGATGACATTGTTCTATTCAGCAACACTGCACACAAGTTACAACAAATTATTGAGGACCTTAACAGAGAGAGTGTAAGAGTGGGGTTGAAGATTAATATGCAGAAGAGAAAGATAATGATGAATAACCGGGCAAGAGAACAAGAGTTCAGGATCACCAGTCAGCCTATAGAGTCTGTGAAGGAGTATGTTTACCTATAGTCAGGTACAACTTTAGAAAGAAGGGGGGCCCCGCCCAGATGACCAAAGCGCAACAGCCGATTGCCTCAGCGAGTAAAATAGTCCCGCTCAAAAAGCTGTGCTTATAAATCTCGTAATTCTCGGTATAAAGAAAGACTTTTGTATTTTGATGACTGCTTTGGTAGAGCTCTCGTGGTTGGAATGCTACATACAGCACATGCCGGCTCATGAGAGAAAAATAACTCAGTGCCTCCTACAATTCTGCGAGTCGTCTGCTTTTGGTTGACAGACAGCTGGCAGACATTGCCAGCTCCTGACTGGAAGCTTACCATTATCATTGAAAAGGAGGGTGTACAATCAGTGAATTTTACCAGTGCTGACATATGGGGCAGAGACTTGCGAGACTGACAAAGAAGCTTGAGAACAAGCTAAGGACCGCGCAAAGACCGATGGAACAAAGATTGCTAGGTTTAAGAGACAGAAAGAGAGCGGTTTGGATCAGAGAGCAAACGGGTATAGGCAATATCTTAATTGACATCAAGACGAAAAGATGGAGCTGGGCAGGTGATGTAATGCACCGGTTAGATAACCGCTGGAACATTAGGGTTACAGAATGGGTACCAAGAGAAGGAAAACACAATCGACGATGACGAAAGACTAGGTGGAGCGATAAAATTAGGAAATTCGTGGGCGCTAGTTGGAATTGGTTGGTGCAGGACAGGGGTAATTGGAGATCGCAGGGAGAGGCCTTCATCCTGCAGTGGGCATAAAACAGGCTGATGATTATGGATACCTACAAAAAAATGTTTATTTTCTATTGAAATGTGCACAACACATCAAGAATAAGCATAATCGATGAAAAGAAAAAAAATTGTGGGGACTTTTTCAGCAACAGAAGGGAAACACCAGGCAGAAAACTGGTAGTGTACCTTACCCCAAGCCACCTATTGTTTCATTTGGAATTTGTGCAGCCAGCTCTTGTCATATGTGCACATAAATGCACATTTCATTTGCTTTGCATCACATGAGTGACACCACTGCAGCTGGAGATTTTGCGTCAGTATGTCTCCTCTGACCATGCCTTCAATAGGAAGCCAGTCACGTGCCAAATTTCTTCCTCGTTCTCTGTTCCAGCTCTAAACCAACAAATGACACTTGCTGCATGTGAGTTTTGGCCAAAGACATTCATCCAGAAACATCGTACTCAATACTGAAACTTGAAAAGAAAACAATACTTTTTTTTTTTTTAGGGTATGTTGCCTGCAGGCAACACTCGTCAATAAAGGGTTAAGACTCGCCCGTTGTGCAGCACTCTGAGAAGCTTCCATTCCGTCAGCGTCACGTGGCAGGTGGTCAGAGGCGGACGACAGAGAAGTCGTTCTTCTGTGCTTTTATAACTACAATCAAACGCTTATACGGTCGAACCCATTTATAACGATACCGGTTTTAACAATATATCGGTTATAACAATGAGAAGCTGCTGCACCATCAACTTTTGTAAGTTTTGCATGGTGAAATAAGCGGTTTACTACAATGCCCCTATGACGCATTATCGGTTATAACGATGAAGGCTGGCTGCTCGGTGTCCGAGCCGAAAAGTAGTGAAATGCGAAATCCTTGAAAAGAAAATGAGAAATTCGAGCCGCTGCTCGAACGGCCGTCGCACGCTCATTTTCCAGCCTTCTCCGCGTGCCTCTCTCTCGTTGCCCTTCCACCCCTCCGAACACGAATGGCCTATGCACATATCTCTACACTGCGCCACCCTACAAAACACGAATGAACCATGCCAACTGCGCTGCTCTCATCTTGCTCGCTGGCTCCTCATTCAGCGCAGTTCTGCAAACAGTCCTGTGTTCGTTTTCTACGTCGAAATCGTTCCTGGCCACATGGTGTCTCAGCCTCTTTTGACTCGCCGCTGAGACAGAAGATGACTGACCTGCCCGCTGATAATCGGCAATGCACAATGTTGCCGGTGAAACTAAAGCGCACGGCTATAGATTTGGAAACTAAGTACTAAGTGGTTTTAACCGATGAGGCGATTGTCGCAAACGTGCTTGCATTGGATAGAGACAGCGACGACAGCAGCGATGATGCGGTAGGGCAGGCTGCCTCAACGTTGTCCTCACAGGAGGCCCGGCCGATGATTCAGTCTCTCTAGGGCTTCGTTTTTATGAGGAACCTTCCGCTGCACTACGTGGAGCACCTGGATGCCTTGGAGAAGGATGTCGGCAAGGCTGACGGACATATGGTTTTCTCGTGCAATGCAGTGCGACGTTATGTGGCGATATGTTTGTGGCGATCTCGCCTCTGCATTTCTTCTGGATTTCTCAAGCTGACAGGCTGCCGCGGCAACCTCCTCGCATTTTTGAAAAGGCCCCTTTTGGGCCCACCAAAGCACTGCCTCGGCAGTGCTCGCATATCGCTTGCCACCCGTGACCCCTCTTTGCAGTTATAGCAGTGGCATTTTTTAACACCGACAGCCGCAGCTTGTTACGCGTGATCGGAGCACTTAGGAAGCAGTTAAACGAGTGAGCACAATCAGCAGCTGGATGGAGGAAGGTGGTTGAGATATAGTGGGGAGGGGCACTGGCCTCCCCACCATTATAGTTTGCTAAGATCAGCTCTGCGATCCCCCTATTTTGATTTTTTTCATGCAACCTGGTTTTAACAATTATCGGTAATAACAATGGAATATTCATGGCATTTGAAAATTGTTATAAGTGGGTTTGACTGTACAAAAACATGACCTGCATAATGAAGGATTGCTTATGTCCTGCTGGAATTACAATCTTTCATATGTATTATAAATGCCCCTAAAATGAATACCACTACAACGAATTTACCTGTGCAAAGAACTAATTTAGGCGAACCCGACTTATATGTTACTTTAAAATGAATGTCACTGCTCTCTGCAGATACCGCTTAGCTGCACCCCTACCTGACGAGCACACCGATGTCAGTGAGTGCCACAATCCTGCCACACTTCTGCAGCAATCACTCAATTCCTGCACTGCTTGTAGCAGAGCCGCAGATATGACGGTTGGCAAATACGTCGCAGTGATGATGTAATCGTAACTGGCAACCGACATTTTCAAAGCTGTCTGGAGCTTTTGAAAGAATGCAAATGTCAGCGAAAGCAACAGTGATGAGGAGCCTGTAAACAAACTAAGAATACTGACGGCAAGGGAAGTGATGGCGGGATTTCAGAACTTGCAGCACCCTGCATCGCTTCACCGCGGAGCATGCCATGAACCTCAGCGCAATAAGGTCAGCTACAGTAGCGTGTTTGGTGTCAACAAGGGTGCACAAAAAGTTAGCTACTCCCATTTTACTATAGCTCTCTTACATTCATGTTAAATAAAAGATTTTCTCCTGTTGAACATGCTTAGCCTGCTCTATCGAGGGCCGTATGGTGTGTGATTTTTTACAACGAAGTGACCTGTATGATGAAAGATTTTGTAGGTCTCAAGCACTTTTGACCCAAAGCTGTAGCTGCACTGACTGCACGTGGTGAAACAGAACTGGTTGTGCGTGCAATAGTGAAAAGCATGTTTTGGATGAAGACGTGTGTCTTTTGCCACAACTACATTGCGAAGGAAGTCGCGAGGCCTTCGTCGCTGCAAGCGCTAATCAGTCATGAGATGATGAGAACCGCCGTTTTTGAACTGCTCTTGAGCAATATAGAAGCAGGATTTGCCGATTCATTTAGTAAATAAAAGTGTAATGATGTAGTAAGCATTTGAGTAAAACTTGTTGCTGAGCGAGTTGGTTGAGAACTGATGAACACATTGTTGCGCTAACAGGGAAATAAAGACTTAGGAGGGCAAGTACGAAACGATAGGTCAAGCGCTGACAGTGTCCTAGACAAAGGGCCAAAGTATAGCCATGAGCCATGTATACCAGCCCGTGAACTTTTGGCCTTAAATAGATGCATAAAAAAATCAGCACTCAACCTATAGTTTCTTACTTGCCCTCCTAAGTCTTTATTTTCCTGTTAGTGCAACAATGTATTCATTAGTAAGCATTTGCTTATTGTTTTTTTGATACCCTCAATAATTCTGCCATGGCCTCTGAGGTTTGCACACGTCAGCTGGTTTTCGTCCGGTCGCCCCAGTTGTATGGAGAGAGCATAATTTCAGAGGTGGGGCGTGGCTGGCTCTTCCTCCATGCCGCGGCACTCACAACAGAGGCATCGGGGAGGCTTTCGGGCGCTACAGTACTGTTGCCGCAGCTTGGATGAGGTGAGAAGGGAATGTTCTTGCACTGGTTTATGATTTTTTACTAATTTGTAAATGACAGTTCAAGGTGTACGAGGGTCAAAGTGCATGCTGGAGCCTATTTTCTCAAATGGTTAATTTTTTTTCTGCAGACATACACTCACTACATCGAAGTGAGTACGTAGAAGTCGAATGTCTGTGCAGAAGATTGTCATGTGCTGAGAACACATTATACTTAGAAATTTGCGGGTTAGATATATGTACTTCAGGATAATGGCTAGCCGGGCTTGTTGGTACGAACACATTCTTTAGCAAACAGCGCGTATAACGGACACAAAAAAGAGGCACACGACGCAGGCACTGTGTCGGCTGTCTCGTGTGCCTCTTTTCTGTGTCCCGTTATTCGCGCTGTTTACTAAAGAATATATAGATGTGTTTATCATTTTGTGAGCCAGTTTCAAAGCTGGCTCACCAAAGCAGCCAGTTATAAAACAGTTTCACCAGCTGGTATCAGCACTTGCTTTCATCTGTGTATTTCACCACCGTGATATGGCGTGAAGCAAGACGTAGCAGGAGCCGCCTACAGAAACCTGCCGCAATCACCAGTGTACTTAGATTGATGTGCACGTGAGAGAACCCCAAGTGGTCAGAATTATTTCGGAACTCTGCGCTACAGCGTGCCTCATAATCATACAGTATTGTTCATTTGCCCATACACCCAGAATATTGTATTGCGATAGCGATTATAAGAACACTCCAGGCAGCGACATGAACATTTCCTTTCAATTACGCCGAACACATACGAACAAGGCAACAGCACAAACGCTCACTTTGAGCAGCATGCGCATGCTACATAGAAAGAAGGTCTAGCGCACGCTGACGCTAACTGAACTGACCAAACTCGGCACTCAGCACCGAACATGCTTTTTTCTTGCGATATCATCGGCGCTCAGTGCCGCCAGGTCTGGCAATACCTGAACGTCCTCACCTCACCTTCGTGAGGAGTGTCAGGAATTGCCAGACCCTGAGGTGCCGGCGGTGAAAGTGAAAGCTATGCTCGTATTGCGCACAATGCTTAGCACTCGCCTGTGAGGCTTCCCACATTTCCTTTCCAAACTCCCTCTGTCGTGCCGCAGAGGCACGAAATGTGGACACACACTTTTAAGAGCAAGACAAGAAGCACTGGGCAGTGACGGCAGTGAAAGTGGCCATACGTTTAGCCTGAGTGTTGTCACTGCTGCGACGGCTCCGGACTGGTGCTACAGGCGTGTACGTAAACCTCATATATGTGTGTGTGTGTGCACGCATGTGTGTGAAGGAATGGGGAAGTTTAGCATATACGCAGGAACGTTGTGCTGCCGATAATGCGGTGGTCGCACAGTTCCGTCATAGGCCCTTTCCCTTGATACAGTCGTTTGAAAAATGGTGTGTGGCGCTTGGATTATAAAGCGTTGACGTTGCCGCCGCCACAACAATTTTAGCTATGCCTCCTTCTTCCAATTCACCATATAGTCAGAAAATAACCAAAACATTAATTTCTTGCTTAACACTCACTCGGACTAAGACTCACCAAAATTCTACTCAGCCAGCCTCACACTCACGGGTCAGTGTAAGTTTGAGCCAGCCAACTCATAAGTGACTTTACTGACCTATGCCATACCCACTGTCCACTTCCCTTTGAGCTCGATGCTTTCGTTCGCAAGGTTGCGGTGACAATAAATCCAAATGAGGATAAAGCACCCTCTCCAGAATTGCTATCTCGAGATGGCATCGAACCAGATGGCTGGCGTGACCAGTTTCCCTATGAAGTTCTTTCCGATGGCAATTGGAATTGTAAAGAGTGGGCTCATTCCTGCACCAACTAGCCTGGCAGCAGATACTATTTGGTTTCGATAAGCTTCCAGAAACACATACAGAATTGAAAGGACATAAACTTGCGTACACATTGACAATAATGCAAATATTAAATATGAAGCCGTAAGCTATGAGCGGGTGTCGGGAGTCAGAATGCTTTAATATCTTTCAGAGCTGTCAGCCTTCATTGCACAGCGACCTATGAAGGTGACAGCTGACGAACCCCAATGGCTTTAGCGTTCAAACAAGCTTCTTATAACACAGAAAGCAGCCCTGCTTGGGTGTCCGTACCTCATCAATATCTGTACGCGATCAAATAATAAGGTGACGTTTCGCGGGATGTGGACCACATTGTCTATCAGTGACCGCAATTGGCCCAGATTCCGTCCAGATATCTTTTGAGCAAAGAAGGATGCCAGAATACCCCTGTTACTTCCCACATCACAATATTTTATGCTGCGAAGAAGCAGACACGAATAAAATAACCTAATACTAACACAGACAAAAAGGTATACCCTTACAATGATCTAATTTCGGAAAACTGGGCAGTTGCTGTGTTTTCTTAGTAAATTAGGCCGAAATAAATGCATTTGGAAGATCTGGGCACTGCTCCTTCCCCTTGACTGTGAAAATGCTCCGCAAAACACAAAAATGAGCCAATGTGCACAATGATATCTCACGCAGTCTGCCTTGTACCAGAGCAGCCGCTGGCACCATACACTTCAGCTGACAGCGCCCCCTCGGGTAGCCGGGCAAGCATGCAGCATTACACCTTTTTGCTGGGGAGCGCAGCGAATGGGACAGCCAGAGCAAAACAAGCTGGCGAACACAAATCTCAGTGGCCATGATTCTACATTCGGTTGATTAGGACACTTTTTTGGGTCCCGTGAAATCCAAATTAATGATGTTTTACTGCATATCGAATGTGGCAGTGAAAGGGAGTTCGATACATGTGCAGTACAGCACTACACTTTTGTATGGGATTTCCAAGGAGATCTTACATGGGTTTGATATAGGCAATAATTCTACATGTCCGGTCTGCTATACAGCTAAACATAGATATAATGAAGTCAGTAAAATCAGTACATTACTTCGTCATATCAAAATTTTGTTATACTGAAATTCAACCTTTCATGCAAATAAGTACAGTCGCCAATACCTTTTTCTTACATGGAAGGGGACATGAAAATTCTGCATTATCAGGCAATCGGAAAAAACAAATTTCAAAGACAAAAGTAAGTTAATTTCTTTGAATTTGGCAGTCGGGGACCAAAGATGCAGTTTCATCCGTGTCAACAATATCTTTGCATCGGCGCTACAAAGCAAAGCCTGGGAAGCTTTCATGTCCACTCCACTGCCGCCGCTGCTGGTGGTGTTGTCCACAGTAGGATGACACTATTAGAGGACTGATCTCCACACAGTCCGATAAATGCAGCATCAAAACCCGTTAGGTGTCACAAGGAAAGCTTCACTTTAACATCGCCTGAAAGAGAGGTGATGGGTGAAGATACATTGTTCACTGCCACCATGTTTGTTGCAAATTTGCTACACTGCACGCGTGTCATGTCCGAGAAATCAAGCAAGATCTGGTTTGGCATTCTAAATTTCAGTAACAATATATTCATTGTTTCTCTAGTATTGGTTCTATGAGCAAAAAGCTGCAGTTTGACCCAAAAGAAACTGGCATTGATTAACAATAGCAATGTAGTAGACAACTAACGAAGGTTCATAGTTTATCGTCTGTATAAATTGCAGTAAACATTCACTTACTAATTAAATAACAAGCATGGTGGCATGCATGCCCAGGCAAACATGAACAGATCTCACTCTATGACCGTAAGCTATCTCTGTCACAATGCTGGTGTGTTGAAGAGCACAGGTAGAAGAGAGGGAACACTTTGTCTGCCTCTCTCTTCAATGTGTCTGCAAAACTAGAGATTATGTGACCTCCAACACTAAATGCACAGGAAGACAGTACATTACCCCCAAGATAGGGCTCGCAGGCAGCGTATACGCCTAGCTGTGCAGTGCGCAGTGATGACCAGGGTAGAGGAGGGGAGATGTGCAGCGGCAGTGAAAGTTCGTTATATTGAAATCGTATATAAACACACTTTGTTATATGGGGTTCAATATACATAATGTTCTAAGGACAAGAAATTATAAAAAGTTAAATACTTTGCTATATCGAAAATTTAATAACATTTAGATTTAACTATATACTGAATCGACTGTAGTTTAGATATACAGTCGAACCTAGTTATATCAAACTCTCAAGAAAACGCCTAGCAGTTCGATATAGAGCATAATTTGATATAAGCCTGCTAAATAATTGGATGTTATAAAAGCACATACCATTTATAAAATCACTTTATTGATGAAGCTAGCTTAGTTTCGCATAAGTTAGTCCTGCATTTTCTTCTGCTTCGGCAATTTCGCTGCTTGCGACGCACACACTTCCCCACATTGCCAAAAGGAGTCTGAGCAGCTGAGGCCGCATCCTTCCGCATTCGCGCAGAAGCACCAGACTAGTGCAAGTGCACCAATCACTTTGGAGGATGTGGGCAAAGGACCGTCATTGCTTTCTTCATTGGGCCCACTTTCATTTGTGCTCGGTATGATGTCGGCGATGTAGTCTTCGTTTTCGGGCTCTCCTGTGGTCGCGACACCATCATTTGCACTCACTAACTTGTCCACTATTGATTCGTTAACAGCTTCCAGAAATTCTGACAGCTCGCTCCAAACATTGACAACACCGGCAACGGCTTCGTCGCATTCATTAGAATTTAGTCATCACTGAGCACTTGGAAACCGGCACATATGAAGAACCACTTGTACATGGCCGTGCGTATGTGTCGGGCGCCACGGGCACCGGGTCGTGAGTTTGGTCGCTTTAGCCCTAATCGTGACGAGAGTGCTCCTCGAAATCTTGCACACTGCGGGAACATTCAACTTCTCATCGCGTTCGACCCGATTTATGATTTCGAGCTTCACAACGAAAGGCGAATTCTGCCGCTTCATCACGGGAACACTGTGGGAGAAGGCCCACAAGACACAAATGCAATGAACCAGAAAAATTGGCAATGGCTTAGCTCGGCTATGCCAGAATATACGTAGCGAAAGCTAAGGCATAGCATGGTTAGCCTTGGTTAATCTTGATTGCAAGTCCAGGTTAGTCTGGTTATCTAGCTATGTTGTGGTGTTTAGGCAGTCGTTCGGCACACTGTTTGTCTGTTTCCTCGGCGATTCATTTCCTCTTCATCTCACTCCGATGTCGACTGCAGGCCTCCTCCTGCTTATCAATTGTCACTGTCCATACTGCCGCCTCAACTGTGGTTGCGGCGCATGCGAGCTCTCTTTTTCAATCTTCTGACATGTTATCAGGCATGCGACGCAGCTGGTGAAGCAAGCGGAGCCGAGCGCAACGACGAGGAATGCGGTGTGACGTCATACCAAGCGGCAGCAGCGGAAAGGCACGGCGCTGCGCAGCGGTGGAACACCTGTGGCTCGGTGCTACTAGTAGCGCATGCGCAGTAGTGACTAGGGAACGAGAGAGAGAGAAATATCCGCAGCGAGGTGCGCATTGTGACGTCATGCGCCTCCTCGGAGCACCGCCACGGCGAAATCGCAAGTTCGCAGCCAGTAAAGCTTTCACTTCAAAAGCAGCGACACAACTTGCACTTTCGCCATCTTGCACGACGAAAGCACAAGAGCCTCTGATTGGTTGTCTGAGCAAGCGCTGCGGGCGGGCCAGGATCATTTTTGCAGGGGGGTATCGACAGCTCGCCCAAGCAGCCCGAGGCAGCGCGGTCAGGGTAGGGAGAGCAGTTGGATGGAGCCGCGCCGCCGGGGTTTCCCTGCTACCGCAAAGGAAAGCCAACTTCTGGGGGCACTTTTCCGCCACTTGACGTTCGATATATCGGGAGTCGCTGCTATTTTTGTTTGATGTAAGCGTAATTCTTGCTATATATACTCAATGTTACTATACTGTGACCAGAAATTGATCGATATATAAAATAATTCAATGTAAACGAGTTCGATATAGTTGGGTACGACTGTATCACCAAAAGCAAGCTAATGGGCCCATAATGTTGGCATTCTTATCCATCACTCGTACACTTAAGTTATGAGACATTGTGTATGAAGGGTCGCAAGTGTCAACTGCGCACAACATCAGCAGCACCTACCTTGAGAATTGCTCCTGAGGTAGTCCCTCTAAGAGGAATGCTTGTGGTCCTGTCCTGTGCTGCAGCAGATGCGCAGCCTGGTGACACGCAGCAGCCAGGCACACACAGTTGTGTACAGCTTGCCTGCCACCAGCACCAGCAAGAACTGGTGGGCCAGTGCCCACAGCCGGTAATGGGGGCCATAAAATGGGTCTGACACCGCCGGACACAGCATGCTGTTCAGGTTCACTTCAGTCACCTGCACATGCTTCAGTGCATGAACAGCCTGCACACACCGCTCCAACGCTCCACTATTTATACTTTAGTGCAGAAAAATCTAAGGCTTAGTGTCCTCCTACCAGATAATAGAATGTCATGTTCACGAAGGAGATGATTTACTACACAGTCACTTACATTACAGCATGCAAAATGTCAGTTCGGAACAGTTACTTGTCTCAATTTGTGCCGTCTTGTTGAAACTCTGCGCGATGCACGATAATCACAATGGTCACCACCATTGGCATCATGGAAAGGACAGATGGACGAACAGTGCAATAACTGCTGTCACAAACTCCCATTTGTGGCAGAATCTATCACCTTCTACGAAATGGCACAGGTGAGCACATCTTCCTTTCCCTCATCGCAGCCTTGCAAGCTAGACTCATTTGTTTTCACAATTTTTTTTATGACTGGTCTCATGTCGCATCTCAAGCCTCATATTGTTTGACACATAAGCAATTCTTCCACCACCTCCGTGCCAAAATGTGCAACAAAGCTCACTGCTAACGAACACTTAAATTATCTCACTGTTTTAGCGTGGCACAATCATATTACTTTGTGGTGTCATGATCATGTTCATTAGGCATGTGACTTCTATTGACCCTTTTCATCGAGCAGTTTGTTCTAGAGAAATGAGATGGCGCTTTTGGCGGCGCACCGCACGTAGCCTCAGCAACAGCTCACGAACACAAAATCATTACCGCTTTTACCTTGACTCTGTGTGATCAGCTGTTGGGTATGCAAATGAGTCTCCACTAAGGCACTATGCTCTCATTGTGCAGAAAATTGTGGACTAATAAGATGTGTTCAGTAGTTGGCTGCAAAAATAGTGACTGGCATATTAAAGGGCCCCTGATACGGTTCAGACAAATTTTGTAGAGGCGTAGGGTACAGCTAAAGTTAATCATTCGCACCACAATTTGTGCAAAACGTCTCATATTAAGAGAGCTACGAACAATTACAAGTTACCCTCCTCCATACTCATCCATTTTCTCCTCAACTCGTTCGCTGAGTGATCGGGGCTAAGTTCCACCTTCACTGGCTCTGTGTCATGATGGCACGTCGTGTCGTCGACTTCCAGTTCTCTAGGAGCGAGTGCACGAAGCCTCTCCAAACTCTCCGCCAGCTGCTTGGCAGTCAACCCCAAGCAAAAGCCATCGAAGCAGCGTGCGTTGCGAGCATTCTGTCGCAGCGCCAAACGTGTCTGGTATTCCGGTAACGACAGGCAAGCTGGGCATTTCAACGGAACGGTGGAGGCATAAACTCAAGCTGATGGAGGAACTTTAGCGTAGACGTACCAGATTGGTCTCCACGGTCCAGCCACCCATTGGTGCAGAGCTTAACAAGCCAAACAAAGAGGTAATATTGCTCTAACCAAGCGTAAAAGATCTTAAACATTTACAAAAACAATGTGTTAACGATTACATACCTGCAAAATATTTACACCAGCTGCAAAGAAGAATACATTTCGTTACTGCTACACTGTGTGGTTGAGCTCTGTGCCACCAGGTGGCTGCACCGTGCAGACCATTCACATTTGTGCTTCTGCTCATCCTGTGAACGACCCGGTCAAACGGCCAGGCCCTGTTCCCTTGCGCTTGCGTTTACCCTAATACTGGACTTATGAAACGCTATTGCATTAGTAATCTTCCGGTGTGAAGTGATGGCTGTAAACGTGCAAATCCTGGCGCCGATCGGATAGCGGCAGTCTGATGCACTGCAGCCAGTCCGCTCGTCTGCTGCCTTGCAGAAAGACACAATGTCGCAGCTTGACATATTGCCAGTCGCTAAGTTTGCAGTCCACAATGCAACAAAGTCGAATCATAGTGCTCGCGAAAAGACTGAGACCGACTCTGACCGCAGAGCTCTCGTCAAAATGGAGGGCGTTGTAATACAAGCAGACGACGCTTGCTGTGTGCCCGAAGTGTTTAAGAGTAGCGAGAAATTAATCTTGTGCATTCTCTTTCTGTTACTTTCTTTTTATAGAAACAAATTAACTAACTTTCCAACTATTATGATCATCATCTGTTCACCATAAAGATGGAAAAATTATTGATGACGCGCCCTGGGCAGCCAATCGGATAGCTCGCCCTACTGACGTGAATTGGGCGATTTATGTCATATGGGTAGGGGCGGCGGAAAATTCGGCCGAGCAGTGTGCTGTGATCGGCAGTGATGTCCATTTTTAAAACCTTATAATAAATTACATACTTTACGTGGAGCACTTAGATGTGTCAATTAACAGTCAGAAGGACCTACTCTAACGACTCAGTATGTTTGTACAATATTGTCAAAATTGTTTCATCATCATCAGCCTGGTTACGCCCACTGCAGGGCAAAGGCCTCTCCCATACTTCTCCAACAACCCCGGTCATGTACTAATTGTGGCCATGTCGTCCCTGCAAACTTCTTAATCTCATCCGCCCACCTAACTTTCTGCCGCCCCCTCCTGCGCTTCCCTTCCCTTGGAATCCAGTCCGTAACCCTTAATAACCATCAGTTATCTTCCTTCCTCATTACATGTCCTGCCCATGCCCATTTCTTTTTCTTGATTTCAACTAAGATGTCATTAACTCGCGTTTCTTTCCTCACCCAATCTGCTCTTTTCTTATCCCTTAACGTTACACCTATCATTCTTCTTTCCATAGCTCGTTGCGTCGTCCTCAATTTAAGTAGAACCCTTTTCGTAAGCCTGCAGGTTTCTGCCCCGTACGTGAGTACTGGTAAGACAAAATCGTTTCAGGGGAATGGAATGAACCTGTGTGACCAAAATCACAAACCACTGCTACACAAGGACAGCTTGTGTTGCCGGCCCTTCGTGATGCATGACTTTCCTTGAGGATAAAAAAACTTCACTCATCCGCCAGCATTGTATCGCTAACCTCAAAAGAAGGGACTTCAACCCCGCAACGTCAGCAAGTGTGGTTACCGCTCGTTAAACAATGACAAGTGGAGTAGCACCACCTCCTGTCCTAGTAAGTTTCATGAGCATTATCTACACACATCAACGCCAACTGGCAAACAAACTTATGCCCACTCTATTGCCAATGTATCAAAAATAAGTGAACAGGCACCCACTTGAACATATGCACACTGTATGTGCACAATAAATGACGTACTACACCGACAGGAAGCTGAATGTTTCGTGACGGTCCACAAGAATAAGCTAGCTACCAATGATAATACCTCTTTGCTACAAGGTATTACAATGTACAGAACAGCTAGCGAAAAATCTATCGGAACTGAGCACACCCGCGGGCAATTAGCAGAAAATAATCAGATAGTAACTGCACTGAGGAACTTTACTGAGTCAGAAACATGAGAAGCCACTGCTTCAAAGTACCTGCCAAATAAAGAATGAAGAGCAAAACACACTGATCCTGATTCAATACATAAGTGGCAAGTGTGGATAGCTTGGAACACATATTTAGCTCTGCATTTAGAACAAACACCATATACGCTGCTCGTGCCGTTTGGACATAGCTTAATCAGCTCCGAAAGCACTTTTATGTGTTCTCTGAATCTGTGCCAAAGCTACTTGTCATCCACCCTGTCACTGTCTACGGCATCTCCCAAAACATAGGTTTGCAAAGCTGCACCAGCATCATACTCATCCACTGTAAACACGGAGGCAACGGAAGCAGCTAAGGGAAGAAATGGACATGCCACCACGTGACGAAACGTGGCAGCGCCCACGGGATTGCCACAAAAAATACCAATATTCACCTACCTCGATTACAACATGAAATATCTAGTCACACCTTTCATTTTTCTGCAAGATCAACTATCTTCACTCCAGTAATTAATGTGTAACGTAATTGGCATCACCTGGCCGAGCCATCAAAGGGCTCGATGAAATCTCATCGTTAATGTTTTTTCTCTTGTACTCCAACTTTAATATTTGAAATCCTGTGGATCTTACTGCTCGATTTTGACATTCTTATCGTTAAGCCATGCATTACACTGATGCTTATCCCAGTTTTCTGAAGATGCTGTAAGCAAAGCTGTATGCGGCTGCTAGTTCCACATGGTCCCTCTCTCGAGACAGCCTTCACCCAGGTTCCGAACAGTGCTAAAATACCAGGTGCACCATGCAAACACTTTTCAAGGAGAACCAAGCGTTCAAACTTGTGTAGCTGCTACACAGGTGAGTGGACAGCTTTTTGCATAACTTAAGAAACTGGCTCCACACCCTGGTGGCCGCTGCAGTTTCATATAAAAAATCAACAGTACTGAATAGAACAGTATTACATTATGGGTGAAAAATGGAAATCATGTACAACGTCCTTAACCCTTTGTCACATCCTTTTGGAAAAAGCATTCCCCTAGGATCACATTATTTTTATTGCAGATTCGCATTCTCTAGAGCAACTTATTTCAAGAAAAAACAAGCCAATATTTTTTTAGGTAACAATAAAGTGAGAACATTTTTGCAATGAGTATAGTTTTATACATGGGTTATTGTAAAATACATAGATAAAATAGCATAAGCAATTTTTTGCAGATGTAATAAAATGTAATAACCTCCCTAATGAAATGATCTCCACAATGAAATGGCCCTCAGTCCCCAGTGGCTGCGGAGCACCTGACCAAGGCGGTGGTCAGACTTGCAATGCACCAGAGGGTGCCAAGAATATCTGGGTCCGGACAGGCCGCCAATGAAAACTGACCCTTGCAATGTTTAAGACCCGAACCCTCTCGAGTGAAGCAAGCTTAGCAGGACTCTTCGAAGAACTATGAGACATTGGTTGGGATATTATTGGCCTTAGTGAGATTAGAAGACCTGGTGAGGCTTACATATTGTTGAATAACGGCCATATCCTCTGCTATAGAGGTCTCCTGGATAAGCAATACGGGGTAGGATTCCTAATTCATAAAGACATAGCAGGCAACATTGACGAATTCTACAGCTTCAACGAGAGGGTAGCAGCAGTCATAATCAAACTCAACAAAAGGTATAGATTAAAGATAGTACAAACCTACGCTCCAACGTCCAGTCACGACGATGAGGAAGTAAATCAGTTTTATGAAGTTGTTGAATTAGCGATGAGAAAAGTGCAAATGCGGTATACAGTAGTAATGGGGGACTTCAATGCAAAAGTGGGGAAAAAGCAGGCGGGTGAACAGGCAATTGGCAACTACGGTGTCGACTCCAGAAAGGCTAGAGGTGAGATGCTGGTAGAATTGGCAGAAAGGAATAAGCTGAGGATAATGAACACTTTTTTCAGGAAACATAGCAACAGAAAATGGACCTGGAAAAACCCTAATGGTGAAACAAGAAATGAAACTAACTTCATACTTTCTGCCGATCCCAGCATAGTGCAGGATGTTCAAGTTATAAGTAAAGTAAAATGTAGTGATCATAGGTTAGTGACGGCCAGGATCCACCTCAATTTAAACAGGGAAAGAGCAAAATTGGTCAAGAAAGAACAGGTCAACTTAGAGGCAGTAAGGGTAAAAGCAGACAAATTTAGGCTGGTACTTGCAAACAAATATGCAGCCTTAGAACAGAGAGATGATGATGGTGACATAGAGGTAATGAATGAAACTGTAACGAGGCTGGCTTCAGAGACAGCAATTGAAGTGGGAGGCAAGGCACCAAGGCAACCAGTGGGCAAGCTCTCCCAAGTAACAAAGGACCTAATAAAGAAACGACAAAGAATGAAAGTGTCCAACTTAAGAGATAAGATAGGATTCGCGGAACTGTCAAAAGTGATCAACAAGGCGAAAATAAGTGATATTCGAAACAATAATGTGAGAAAGACGGAAAAAGCCGCAAAAAGTGGACGCAGCCTGAAATCAGTGAGAAGGAAACTTGGCATAGGACAAACCAAGATGTGTGCACTAAAAGATAAGCAGGGTAATATCATCAGCAATCTCGAAGAGATAGTAAAAGCAGCGGAAAAATTCTATACTGACCTTTACAGTACCCAGACGACTCAGGAGCGCTCTATTCAAAACAATAGTGAACAGTATACAGAAAGTGCTCCTATAACTAGAGATGAGGTCAGAAAGGCCTTGCAAGGCATGAAACGGGGAAAAGCAGCAAGGGAGGTTGGAATAACAGTCTATTTAATCAAAGATGGAGGAGACACAAGGCTACGAAAACTGGCGGCTCTCTATACGAAGTGTCTATTGACTGCAAGGGTCTCAGAAAACTGGAAAAATGCTAACATTATACTAATCCACAAAAAGGGAGAGGTTAAAGAAATAAAAAATTATAGGCACATTAGCTTACTCCCAGTATTATACAAAATATTTACCAAAATAATCTCCAACAGAAGAAGGACAACACTGGAATTTAGTCAACCAAGGGAGCAGGCTGGCTTCAGGAAAGGTTACTCTACAATGGATCACATCCATGTCATTAACCAGGTTATCGAGAAATCCGCAGAACACAATAAACCTCTCTATATAGCTTTCATAGATTACGAAAAAGCATTTGATTCAGTAGAGATACCAGTAGTCATAGAGGCATTGGTGTAATCAAGGAGTACAGACTGCTTACGTAAATACCCTAGAAAATACCTACAGAGATTCCACGGCCACCTTAATTCTACACAAGAAAAGTAGGAAGATACCTATAAAAAAGGGGTCAGACAAGGAGACACAATCTCTCCTATGCTATTCACTGTGTGTTCAGAAGTATTCAAGCTATTAAACTGGGAAGGCTTAGGAGCAAAGATCGACGGTGAATACCTCAACAACCTTCGGTTTGCCGATGATATTGTTCTATTCAGCAACAATGCAGACGAGTTACAACAAATGATTCATGATCTTAACAGGGAGAGTGTAAGAGTGGGACTAAAGATTAATATGCAGAAGACAAAGATAATGATAAATAACCTGGCAAGGGAACAAGAGTTCAAGATCGCAAGTCAGCCTCTAGAGTCTGTGGAGGAGTACGTTTACCTAGGTCAGCTAATCACAGGGAACTCGGACCATGATAAGAAAATTCACAGAAGAATAAAAATGGGTTGGATCACGTACAGCAGACATTGTGAGCTCCTGAATGGGAGCTTACCGTTATCATTGAAAAGGAAAGTATACAATCAGTGCATTTTACCGGTGCTGACATACAGCACAGAGACTTGGCGACTGAGAAAGAAGCTCGAGAACAAGTTAAGGACCACGCAAAGAGCAATGGAACGAAGAATGCTAGGCATACCTTAAGAGACAGAAAGAGAGCAGTTTGGATCAGAAAGCAAACGGGCATAGATGATATTCTAATAGACATCAAGAGAAAAAAATCGCGCCGGGCAGGTCACGTAATGCGCAGACTAGATAACCGTTGGACCATTAGGGTAACAGAATGGGTACCAAGAGAAGGGAAGCGCAGTAGAGGACGGCAGAAGACTAGATGGAGTGACGAAATTAGGAAATTTGTAGGTGCTATTTGGAATCGGTTGGCGCAGGACAAGGATAATTGGAGATCGCAGGGAGAGACCTTCGTCCTGCAGTGGACATGAATAGGCTTATGATGATGATGATGATGATGAATAAAATTCACATAACTTATTTGTCTTAAATTGGTTCAATACCACTAGGGGGCATATTTCGAATGAGTACATTTCATTTCCCACTTTTATTATGTGTTGTGCTAAGGATGCAATCTCAGCAAGTACGGCAGTTCAGTTGCGTCTGAGTCCCGCCCGAACCAATCACAAAAGGCCAGAAGAATTAAAAATGAAGTGGATCAGTAAATAATATTGCCCCAGGGATGCACGGCCATAGTGAAAGCAAGGCATGCCTTGTAAACACCCGCAAGCAAGAGGTGCGCACTCGCCAAAAAAATGAAGCCAATCAATTGTTATATCACCAGATGAGATTCTGTCAGTTTGATTACGCTATTCTATTGACGTAATCTTGGAGAGCAACTGCGCAGTTCTCGCATGTGCTACAAAAAGAGACGTACACACAGCAGTATCTCTGGTTTGAAAGTGCCCGCCTCTAAAACCGGATGGTCCTGATGGGCTGCCCAGGCGACACTGCGGAAACGCCGGTCAAGAGAGCCCTCCATGCCATGCTCATAGGTTTCGGGTAGTACAATAGACGATGCCCTGCTGGTGAATGCATGGCGCCGCAGTACATCTGCTCGTCTCTGCTGCGGTGGAAATTCTGGAGAATTTTGTGCATGGGAGGCTTTGTCACATGCCTTAGGTCACCAAGGAAGCCAAGTGCTGTACAAAGTGCATGCACTACACATAAGGAGTTGCAGGCGCTGTTTCGGTGCACTGCCGCTTTCGTGCGTGTGCCGCTCAAGCCACACAGCGCCAAGCTGCAATGGCAGACTGTTGCAATATGTGTCTATTCGCTTAAGCACGTGCACCAGCTCAGAACCATGGCCCAATAACAACGAATTAGTTAAATAATGAGGCTAATACAATAGGCTGCTGGCGTTAGCACCGTGACTAAGCTTGACCGACTCTGATACGTGATGATGCTGAGAGTGCTGGCCACATGCATGCTTATGCTGCAAAAGCGCATTTCAAGACATGGCAATCAGTAAATACTGTGATTGAGTGTCCGTAGCTTTCATGCTGACATGCTGCAGTTCTTTCTTTTTATTTGGAGAAAGAATGACGCCGTAGCAACAGTTTCATTTGTTGTTGTTCATTTGTTCACAGTAACATGTAATGTGACAATGGCTGTTTAAACACCACTTTTTATGTACAGTTCCCTATCTTATTGCCGCAAATGTCTCTCTGTGCCAAGTCAGCTGATCCATTTTCTTTCGCTTGTTCTCTCGGCAACACTTTCTGAAACAGTTTCATCTGCTCTATATAAACTTTCGCTTAATCAGGTGGGCTGTTCAGCATCAGAAATGCCTTTAGGTCCTGTAAATTCCTGTATGTCGCAGTTTTCTACTAAAAAGAAAACATCTGCATGCACTCTTAGACACGACTGAATTTTTCATGGTTAGGCTAAAATGGGGCGCACTCTCAGAAGAGATAATCGACAGGCTACTCTGTGAATGCAGGTGCCTTTCCCGATAGATAAACACCAAAATAAAACAAGAAATGAACCCTGAACACACACACCTCGAACATGCATACAAAGCAAGCGAGACCGGCTGTGTACAGCCCGGTGACAACGTAACTTAATGCGGAGAACTGCGTGTTGTATACTACCCAGCCAATTTTGTCGCTCACCACCAACTCTTTGCACAGTGTGTTGAAAATTCCAGCATGTCACACCCATGACCCTCATGACAATTCATCATGCATCAATAACGGCGATGACCATGCTTGGGGACCATACACTGCTTGGCATAGTCTGGTGTATACTCGCCTAGAGTTTGCTACCGACTCGCGAAGTCTTCTCACCTTCAATACAGTCTGTCGAACAAAAGGCGGCCGCTTTCCAAGACCTGTGCTGCATTCAGTAGCGCACAATGCCCTACATACGTGTCGAACACTTTTCGAGTGCAATGACGCGTTGCCGCATGCTGCAGTGACCAAGCGGACCAGCTATCGGCGATGAAAGAACACGCATGTTCCGCCAAGTTCAAGACACGCAAGAGAGCCCCCTGACATTTATTCCCAGCTGTATATTTAAGCCCGTGACGGCATCGCCCTGTGGCTTCCGTGGGCACAGATACAGAGGATGCAACAGTGTAACGCAACTCATGTGCGATAACACAGCACAAGCACTTATCAGCACACCCCCTTTCTAGAACAAACAGTTTCGTGTTTTACCGAAGAACACAAAGGTTAAGGGGGCATATCACAGATTATATAAGCACAAGAAAGAACATGCGGTGCAATCAACAATTCATTCATCAATACCTTACCCAATTGGATGGTTGATTACTTTGCCTGCTCTGGTCACATACCCCATTACCAAGGGCACCTGACTGGCATCATTGTTTGGGAACTTGTAGCTCCCTTCGGGCTTCTCCTGTTCAGCAGTTGGTTCAGCATTCTCCTGTTACACCTCAGTGTAATGCCCTCATCGGTTTTCACCATGTAGAACCTGGGTGCAGCAGCTGTTGCAATGGCATTAACTCTAGTTTGCATGTCCGTCACCCAAACCGTATCACCAGGACCTAGTTTTTCTAGCAGTCTGGCATGATGGTTTGTTGAAAAACCGCACTTGCCACTTCCTTTCAGTGCAGTCTTTAGCTATAACATGCGAAAGACGCGATTTGACCGGGCCACGCAACTGTGGTGCCATTGGTACATGGGTTTGAAGATGCTGGCCCATCAGAATTTTCACAGGATTGAAAGACAAGATTTCTATACAGCTCACAACCAGTTAGATAGAAAACCGTTCACCTTGACCAAGATCTTGGGACCATGGACTCGCATATCGCAGCTACAAAAGGCCACAAAAGCGCTGCTGCAATATTTGAAGCTACAGGATTGAGTCAGCGTCTGTGATCCGGACTGAGTGACTGAACGGTATCCCCAGTGGACTTTCTCTTCTTCTTTTATTCTTTCCGTCTCCTTTTCCCTTTCCCCAGTGTAGGGTAGCCAACCGGGCTCAGTCCTGGTTAACCTCCCTACCTTTCATTTATCATTTGCTCTCTCTCTCTCTCTCACAGGACTGAGGCCAACAAGTATGCGTCCTTTCATTTGAGCACAGGGCTCTTAACTGTCTGCACCATTCTTTCAATCTCTCCGTTAGCTTGTAGATGCCGTGGGCTGACGGTGATGTGACCAAAGCCGTAGTCATTAGCAAACTGCTCAATTTGCAAACACGCAAACTGTGGGCCATTATCTGTCACTATCATTTCTAGAATGCCATGGTGTACAAAGATACATTTCAGTCTTTCGATTACAACACCAGTATTGATTGAAGGAAGCAACGCGACCTCCGGATAACGTGACAGGCAATCTACCACAATGAGATAGCGGCAATTGTCAATGAAACAAAGATCAGCCCCTAGGCCTTCCCACGCGAATCTTTGACAGGGGGCAAAGGCTCAGAATTCTGCGGCGCAAATCACGCGCATGTCATGCATTCTTCCACCTGGCATGCTAGTTGTTCACTAAGGCCTGGCCACCAAACAAACTCCCTCGACAGTGCTCAGCTTCTTGCAATGCCTGGATGTCCATAATGTAGCTTTGTTAGGGCTTCCTTTCATAGGCACTGAGGAATGATAAGCCTGGTACCATGTAGGAGCAAGCCTTCGTACTCGGCTATCATTGCTCTATCTTGCCAGTATGGCATTAGATGGGAAGGAAGCTTTGGTTCCACTGGCCGGTCACTACGACATAAATGATGCAATGCTTTACACACCAGATCTGCTCCTTGAGCATCTTTCACCCTCTGAAACAAGTTGCTTCCAGTCTTCAGGCCTTGAATGCATGATTTGGAAAACGATGACACTTCACCCACAGAATGTTCTCCGGTTAGCCGCTTGTCTTTGGCAAGTGGTTTCTGTGAAAGAGCATCTGCAGTAACAAGGCATTTTCTGGGAACACACACGACATGAAAGTTATAACGCATTAGTCTCAGCCTAAAGCATTATGCACATGGGAGAATCATATCAAGAAGCATATTTCCTAACAAGGATATCACAGGCTCGTGGTCAGTTTCAAAGATAGCCTCAATTCCTCTCATGCAGTCATCGAATTTTTCAGCAGCCCATGTCAAAGCTAAGGCCTCCTTTTCCACTTGCACGTAGTGCTGCTCAGTTTTTGTTAATGATAGTGACACGTGAACTCATTTACCTTTTACGGGTGAGCGCTGTCTAAGAAATGTTATCGCTCAGCGCAGGACGCGTCTACATGTATCGGAAGTTTCTAGAATGTTATCGATGCTTCTATCCGCTGTCGTCACCGAACCTTGTGTAATCTGATTGCATGTATGCACGATGCGAATGGTGTAGAACTTTGTGGAAGGCACGCGGGTCCTAGCGGTTATTCTGGAACATTCGACGACTGATCTATAAAAGCCGACGCACTTGACCCGTTGATCAGATTTTGACGATCGCCGACTGTGTTCGCCGTTGTCGCCATTCTTTAAGTGCAGCCTGTTTTTGTGGGCACAGGTTCACCCAATAAAAGTTAGTTTCGTCTTTCACAGTATTGCTACTGTGTTCTTCATACGTCACTCCACGTGACAATAGCGAGGCAAACGCTACTGGTCGTTGCTCGCCATTACATAGCGTTTGGAAAAGGGCAGCACCAAGCCCAAAAGATGATGCGTCTGCTGAAATAATCGTTGGAAGTATAGGGCCATATGATTAGCGGAGCAAATTAGGGCCTTCAGGTTTTCAAAGGCGGTGTTCTGAGCAGGGCCCCAAACCCATTCGGTATCTTTTGTCAACAGCGCCCTTAGAGAAGCCGTTATATATGGCAAGTGTGGCAAAAATTGTCCAAGATGATTCGCCATGCCCGGAACACTGCATAACTCTGTTACGTTACCTAGAGGCTCCAGTTCTTTTACAGCATCTATCTTTGCCCGGTCATGTTGTACACCATCTCAGGAGATGGTCAAAAAAGAAGATTTTGTTTACACCGAAAACACACTTTGCTTTGTTTAAGGTGACATTCTGAACCAATCTAGCTAGAACATTTGTCAGCCTTGAGTCGTGCTGCTTTTTAGTGTCACCGAACACAAGAATGTTGTCCATCAGGTTAACTGCACCAGAGAAGCCCTCCAATATTTCGGTGATGCGCTTTTGGAAATATTCAGGCGCTGATGTAATTCTAAAAGGCAACCTCATAAAACAGTAGAGCCCAAATGGTATTATAAATGTGGTTAACTCCTCCGAGTCCATGGCGAATCGAACCTGATGAAAGCCTCAATTTGCTACTTTTCAGAACAACTTCGTGCAAGCTAACGAACCTACCACTTCATCGACTGTAGGTATCGTGAACCTTTCTCTTAAAACTGATTTGTTTACCTGTGCCAAGTCAATGTATACTTCGATGTCTCCTGAAGGTTTTACAACTGGCACAATACCAGCGCACCAGTCGGTTGGCCCGTCAACTTTGCGTATAACACCCATTCCCTCCATTTTCTCAATTTCTTTTTTCACCTGGTCTCTCCGTGGAATCAGTATCCAGCGTGGTGCACACATAGCAAAAGAAATGGCTTCCGACTTCAGTCTGATGTGATACTCGCCTGACATTGTGCCGAGGCTGCTGAAAGCTTGCGAGAGGAAGGCCTCATAATTAGTGTGCTTGCTTAAGGGCTCCAAGAGCTTAATTAGCCCTAATGCTTCAAGAGCTGGCAAACAGAGAAGAATATGGTGCAAAGGGCTGATGACATAGTGTGCTTGATGAGAAGATTTCCCCTTTCATTGAACTTCTGCCTCGAATTTGCCCAAAACATTCAGGTGAGCCCCACTTGCACCAGTCAGCACCTCGCCTACCTTCCATAGACTAGAGGGTAAAAGTGGAAAAGATGACGGTACTACAGAAACTTCAGCACCCGTATCCACCTTAGCAAAGACTGGTACATTGTTAATTTTTACTTGAAGGAATCGCGACTGTGCTAAAGTGTCCCTTGATACCACAGCTGTGGCACTTCTGTGCCTTCACTGGGCAGGCAGTCCTGGCGTGCACGTTGCCGCCACAGAAGCTGCAGCATTCATCCCGACATGCTGGACCTTTGTTTCCGAAGACTTTCCTCTGCTGTATCTTCTGATGACCCACGGCGTTAACGCCACCCTCGCCGCACTCCAGAGACCAGGAACCGTTGCTGATGCCTTTGTTAAGCATTGTGACTGCACTGGTCCCTCGGCGATTACCTAGCACTTACATGTGGTGCAAAAGGAAAAAAAAAAACGACTGGCAGCAGCCGTGCGCTCCGAGTACCGAATTTCAATCGCCGAGCACTGTACATTTCCGACACTGCTTCGTTATGGTCTAGTTGTTCTACCATTAATAAAGGAGCCATTCATAAGCAAGAGCATTATGTCCTATGTGAATTACCTGTCTTCGCCTCCTCAAGTGTAACGGCTCCGGAGCTTGGGCACCAAAGGCAAGCACTCAGATTTGCAGTCATCATTTTGCCGTATTATCAGTGCATCAGTCTCCTTTCTAGGGTGCACTTTTGCTCCTCGCGCTTCCCAAATATGGTTGCGTCTGGCACATGACCGTTTGCTGTGCATCAACGGCGAATGCTAACGCACCGGCGTGTTCACACTCACCACCACCAATGGCTCTCGTAGCGCTAAGTTGTGTGAAATGAGCCATGAGTGAAGATTGGACTAGTTTCTAAGAGATTAAGAATGGTGAAGCATTGCAAAGATAAAAACGTTACAACAGACAGAAAATGGGAACTTACTGACACATGTGCGATAGTGTAGCAGCTCAAGAAACAAAAAAGGGAGATGTACGCCTCCTTTCTTGGCCCATAATTTTCGCGCTCTTCCTCTGTTTACATGATTAAATACGTGACAATGTTAACATGCACAGCAAAATAACATCTGGAATATAACTGCTGGAGTTCCACATCTTAGCTTGCCACAGTGAACTCTGTTCGTGGGTAGAAATCTGCATCACAATTTGTACAATTTTTTTGCGTTATATGTTACCTGATGCCATGAATGTGGCCTGCCTTGTACAAGTGGCAACCTCTCTCAAAAGCAGACACGCGAAAATGCGTCTTCCGGTATGCCAGGCCTCAAAACCCGCAGTGCGAAATCGCTGGAAGCACTGTGAGCGCCTTTGCCTCGTCGTCTGCTTCACATGCCAGTGCTCTGGACCACTGCCGTTCGTGGCGCTGTCCGCCTCTGGTGTGCCACTGGAGCCTTACGATGGCCACCCAGAGCCTCAATAAATCCGTTTTCATGAAAGTCAAGGGGCAGCAGCAGATTAAGAATTTTTTTTCTAGAAGTCACGAAATATTAGAGCACCTCCAGAACGATGCTAGGCAGTGGTTCATACTGAAAAGGTGAATCTTTTCATACGTTCAGTTGCCAGCAGGACCATTTGGGATTAGTTTCTGCCACCTTACATATATGGCAATGACCCTCAAAGGGTTAACGCATGCACTTGACGCATATGTTGCTGGCACTCTCGTGTATTTTGCATGGAGTGGCAAGAGATTTTTTTGGCAGTTCAGCCACACTCTGTCCCACTATCTGTACTCGTGTGTTTGGGCGTTAGTGCTGTGTTTCCGATTTTCCTCTGCTTAGCATCTGCCCTGTATGGTGCAGCGTTTGCCATGTGTTTGCCATGTTGGAAGAAAACCACCTTTAAAATCTTGTGCACTACAGTACACTTCTGTTAATTAGACTCCGGTTAATTCGATTCCAACCGAAGGTGCCAGCCGGTGCTCATGCATTTCTATGGACTCATATGTTCGTTATTTCGATCCTAAAATTTGAATTTTCCAGATAATTGAAACTTGACCAGTCCATATGCCCGCATTGGGGTCACTCAAAGGGGTGGCCTTAATAACAACTCCTTGTGGCAGCATCTGTCTCGGCAAAGCTTCGGGGACTGTGAATGCATTGAACAAACATCGTCTCCCGTCCAAAATGGAAATTTTCGGCACGCCCTAGGAAGGTCTTCAAGCAATAATGGTAGCTCATTGATGTCTGATTACAGTACTTACCTGATTCTTATAACAGGCACTTTTTGTTTTCCATGAAAATTGGGCCGAAAATTGCCTGCACAGTGAAATCAGATACGAAACCAAAACTGCCTTCGCGGCAATCATATGCTTTACCGCATAACATGTTTGTATTGCAGGGAGGCTGACTTCGAAAACTATGCGGCAAAGCTGACTTTAGAAACCCGGCCACTATTCTGAAAAATTGAGTACGCATTACATTTCTACTCTGGTTAGGAGCTTTCAGTAATTTCTATGTTAGTTTTCTACTTTGTATAAATAGAAAGTGGGTGCACGCTTGATTCAGACGCACATTAAGCTCAAGCAAGCACTGCGAAATGAACGAGCAGTGTGCTTTGGCATATTTTTCTGCATCTTGCTTAATTCGCCCCGCCGAATAATTCGCTAAAGTTCGTCGGTCCTGTCAGAGTCGAACTAATGGAAGTTGACTGTACTTTTGCCATGGCTTGGATTCCACTGCTTCTTCGAGATAATAAATAATTTCCTTCAATCACCTTGCCTGAAATGTTTCCTTGTTCAATGCCTTAACATAAGCAATCTGTGAATGCTGGTCAGCACTCTCTGCAGCTCACTGATTTCAGACAGACGCTCCAGCACCACCTTGACAGCTGTTGGAGCTGCCCACGCTGTATCAACTTCATAACAGATGGCTAGTCAGAAATGCTTGCCTGGCCTGCTATGCTACACAAGATGTTAAACACAGGCCGGCAGAATAAGCAAACACTCATTCACCAATATCTCTTGTAGACTATTTACTCACTCAGGTTCACACCCACTTACTAACACTCCATGTCACCCCTGCGAAATGAGTGCACAGTGAGAACGAGTCAGTGTACCTGCGAATGAGCACGTCAACCTATGATGTTGGTGAGAAATATGGTATATAATGATAATCATATGAGAACACACTGATGGCACATACACCCATGCACACTATAAAGCTATTCACAATTTCTCATTAAGCCCTGCGGTTTTAAAGTTTTCATGTCAAGAGATAGCCAGCTCGAAAGCCTGTAAATGACAACTTCACATGGGACATGATTGGGAACCTTGCCTCATTCTACTTAGATTCCCTTAAATTCAATGCAAAATGATCGAGACAAGGCACTTGTCCTGTTGTACTAAGTTACACATGGCAGTGGTCACCAGCTGCATGCAAGGTGAACCCAGCATGCATGGTGAACACAAAATGAGATGTAGTGAACATAAACAAAATATGGTTAACCAATTAGAAAGTTTTGAAACAGTAAATTGTACTTTTATGTTTCTCGCAACCTATTTCTATGCTGAGCAAAAATCTCAGTTCTTCATTACATGTCCCGCTCGCGGGCAACGAGGCAGCCCACGCCACAGCTCGAGGTCTCACACGGCGAGCCGCCGCAGATTATGCGGCCGCCGCCCCCGCCCCCGCGAGCGGGGCATCGGATCTGCCTGATCGGGACACTACAACAGAAATGCAGCAACAAGAATCACAATGGTCGTGGGGCGATCGCCTGACCATGTTCAGAGACCTCACCCAACACTACAGACTCCAAAGACGCACATTCCCGCCACCACACGACAAGTTAAACAGGAATGAGGCCGTAACTTTACGCTTGCTCCAGACACACAGCTACCCTAGCCCCGCGGTCCTACATCACTTCTACCCAGGTTTATATCCAACAGATGCCTGTAAAGCTTGCAGACAACGAGCAACGCTGCGACACGTGCTCTGGGAATGTGCCGGCAACCACGGTAATGGGACCACATCCGTTCGCGACGCGTCCGTAATCGCGGCCGTTACCACAGTACGGGAAGCCTCGAGCTCGCTTCTCCCCGACGCCGCCCCAGCTGCGGGGGCCGCCGGGGACCTTCTCCATCGGCATTGCCGCCGCTGGGAGGCGGCTCTCAAAAGTTCAGAGTTGGCAGACCAGCTCTGGGCCGTCCGGCAAGCCAAAGGTGCCGCCCGAGTCCAAGGACTTCGAGCCGCCACCTGAGGCCACCACAACGAAACTGCCGGCCATTCATTAATAAAGTTTCTTCTCTCTCCCTCTCTCTCTCCATTACATCAGTAATAACTTATCTCCCATCTTGTCAAATGCTCTAGTCAGTTGTTTCTTTAAGGGCTGTGCTAGGGTATAGTACCATGTCAAAACCTCCGTTAGTCTGATTCCTTTTTTCCTTTGGTACTATTCACCATTCACTTCATACCTAACTGCCATTAATTAGCCACACACTGGTGAGCTATGGGGATGTTCAGCCTCATGGTGGACCAGGCACGACGAAAAGCATGAGCCACCAAGTATGACTCCATAAAAGGTTTTGCCAGCTAGAGCCAATCTCGACCAATCTTCCAACTCCGTTTTGGTAAATATGTCAGCTTTGAGCATTTTGTAAGCTAGTCAATGCCGAGAAAAAGAATGATTCTTTTTTCCCATTGGAGGATTAACTTGAGTGTTCTCAGTACGCACCAGTGCCAGCGATTGCAGGACAAGGAAGTGGTAGAGGTACTGCAGCGCCAGGCTGAGCAGCCCCCAGCTGAGGTCGGCCAGGGGCTCTGTGCTAAACACGCCGCCCAGCCGCATGAGGTAGCAGGGCACGGCCAGCATCAGTCCATGCTGCACCCAGTACACCTCTTGTTCCAGCGGCAGCAGCCGCGTGTTCAGCACCGGAAACAGAAGTGCCAGCAGGGGACCATTCAGCCAATGGATGTGCACTCGAAACAGCACCGTCAGCAGGCAAGACGTGGGAGGTGCCGCCAGCATTACTATCTGAAACAGGCAACACTGAAATGTAGGTTCTCCGCCACCCTTATAGCAGCATTCAGAGTGAGAGCTTGGCAACAGGAGGAGCACAAAGAAAACACAGTGGCTGAAATCAAAACTCAAGCACTTCAGCTCTCAAGTCTTTATATCTAATATTTTGCCTGGGAAAAACATTTCGCTGATTGTGTATAATGTCCCAAAACCACACTGTTGTGGAGGGCTCCAAGTACATTTTTACCACCTAGGAATCGTTATTGTGCACGTAAAGCATTCTTCTTGCATTCCACCCTCATCAGAAAATGGCTGGCAATTTAATCTGTAAACTTGAGCTAAAGCAATGGGACACAACAGCGACTGAATAAAAAGAAATTACGGTTTTTTACATGCCAAAACCACAATCTGATTATGCGGCATGCCATAGTGAGGGACTCCGGAAATTTGGACCACCTGGAGTTCTTTAACGTACACCTATATTTAAGTATACAGACCTCGTGCGTAGCAGCGCAACACCATGGCCACTAAGCCACCTTGGTGGGTGCCACTAAATTAAGGAAAATGTGTACTCAGCAGTAGTATTTAATTTACATGGCCTTATATAAAAATTGCCTACTCCCTCAAAGACCCTACAGGTGACACTGTGCTTACACAATGGACTCCATGCTCTCCCATATTTGCATTAGCCATGACAAAGGCAGCACAGATTTAACAAGTGCAGGTGAGCTCCACTGGAAGCAGTGCGGCAGCAAAGAGCTTGTGGCAGGCGCTCTGCACCTGTAGCATGGTGATGATGTGGCAGGGGTTGAGAATGTAGATGACGGTGCGTGAAGCAAACTTGAAGCCAAGTTCCATGCCAAACACCAAACAGAGCAGCACCAGCAGACACCGCTTGCCCCCACGATCTTCGCGCACAACTTTTGGCGCTGGAGGCACCTGCACATGAACATCCCTTCTGCTTGGCAATGCCGTCGTCATACAGGAACTATCATTGAAACCTGCAGCAAAAGACTTCTACAGCTTTAAACAGCACAGCAGACTGAGTCATGTATATCCTTCGCTGATATAAAAAAAAACATTTGAGTGAACTTTGCGTTGCTGTACCTGAGTAAGATCTTGCCAGCTGACGCTCAAATTCATATGCATATAAAAAATGCACAGCCCATACTGGCGAAATCGAACAGGCTCTCAAAAATATTGCCACAGTGTACGCATGCTCATGGTAAATGTTTTGAAAGAATATAATCCTTTCATCCTGCCCGTTGGAAATTTACTTCAACACATTTCCAGTGCATTCAACATCATTAAAAGATCACCAACAAAAGATTTCCAGCTTTCAACAATTGAGCAACTGCTGTTCAATTACTTTGTACAATAAGTTATCACCCACAGAATATTGCTGGTGAAAGTTACCGAGAAACTATTTTAAATAAGAGTTTTAAGACCAAGCCGACAGCTGCCTTTAAACTGCAGCACCTTGCAACATCGACATCAACTTTATGCGTGCTAGCCTCTCTCCAACATTCCACAAGAGCTGCTGATGTTCGATGGGGATGCTCAAACGCACGGACCAGGATGGAAAAGATGCCCCTTGCCTGCTGAGCTGCTCACCTGACTGTTTTTTTGGCTCCGTGCTCTCCCGTGTGCACCCTTGTCACACGTGGGAACCAAAGAGGTCCCAGGCACAAGGGTAAGAACAGACGTTTTACATCGAAGCTGTCTATGGCTAGGATCTGGAAAAAAATTTGTCCGAGATGTTGACAAATAACCTAGCCACGTGGTACACAGCAGCAAGGTGTGAGCAAGCGCTGCTGCATCGCCTCTCTGCAGCGGAACACGTGATGTGACGTCACACCTTCACATTTGTGAGCCGGTGACTGAAGGTCAAACGCACGTCGAGACTGACCGTGGAAGTTGTGCCTTGAGGAGTAGAGCTTTCGCTCTAAAACAATACGCCGGAGCGATGAACGCTGTTGGCCAAACGCTAGTCTATGACGATCCATGTCAAAACATCAGTGTATATGTATAAAGCAAATATTATTATTATTATTATTAAAAAGAAAAATTAAAAATTTTGGCAATTACAATTTTTGTAATAAACAAAAAATTTATTTGAAAAAGAAAAGGATGAAACAAACAACATATTTACACGAGTTTGTGCCTTTGAAAAATTATGGGGCCTTACGTGCCAAAACCACTTTCTGATTATGAGGCACGCCGTAGTGGGGGACTGCGAAAATTTGGGCCACTTGTGGTTCTTTAACGTGCACCTAAATCTAAGTACACAGGTGTTTTTGCATTTCACCCCCATCGAAATGCGGCCGCCGTGGCCGGGTTTCAATCCTGCGACCTTGTGCTTAGCAGCCCAACACCATAGCCACTAAGCAACCATGGCGGGTTGGGTTTGTGCCTTTATTCAACCCATATAGCATAACCATCATATAGAACTGAATATAGCTATCAAGCAATACAGCTTCGCTGGCCTTCCATCTTCACATAGTGGAAGGGCTCTGAATTTATTTCCCACACTTTTGCCCTCCAAAGTAGGAGCACAGGCGTTGCACAAGGACGGGCATTACATTAGTAAATATGGTACTTTTTAAGTGCACTATCCTTGGAAAACAGCGAGCCACTTTGGAAATGTGCAAATAAAAATTGGTTGAAGCACATATGGCAGGCATTGGCAGGTTATCCTTGAAAAGAAGAGTGCACACTCATCGCATAGTACCAACTTTTAGGTATGGTTCCGGGTTTTCAATTACTCCTACGAGATCCGAAAAACACTTCCTGGTAAAAAGACAATTTGGATTCATCCGAAAACCACCAGATTATCAGGGCCCTCAGCTGTGACCACAATATGGCGCAGTAACAACACTTGCAGGAATGAGTGAAAAGCTCAAGGCATTTGTTGTGACAGCGAACTCCCCAAAGAACTTGCTGATCAGGTTGAGTCCCTACAAAAAAATATAGAAACGATCTGCTCTCCACAAGTACAGAACTAGAAGCTCAGGCTACATATTTACATGACTTTCGCTCTCTTCTTGCCGAATGCCTACAGTTGATGCTAAGTCAATGCTATGGTGCATCTTTGACAAACTTTACAAAGGGCACAGACTGCACGCTTGACATCTTGGGCGAGGAGACGCTCTGTGAGGTCATTGGGAGACGCTGTTGCAGAAAAGGGGAGCTTAACCGTGCAGCGGAACACTTCACATGACTTGGGGTACACAATAAAGTCACTCTACTAGTACCGTGCTCTAATTGTCATTATTATTATTTTATTATTATAAATAATGAAACCAAAGATGAAGGCAAAAATGCACATTCAACACTTATGAGCAGTTGTTCTCTGTCATTCTACCACTGCGGTATGCGTACCTTCTTTGCAAGGGAGTTCGCAGAATACAGTCGAACCTGGATATATTGAACCCACATATAACAAATTATTGTGTGCGTCGAACAGCTGTAAAATCCCCTTGGAAATTCTCGTACAAAATTTTTATTTTATATATTGTAGCGATGCAAATTATCTATATATTGAACTTTTTTGTGATCCCCTTCAGATTCGATATATCCAGGTTCGACTGTATCAGGCACACACTATTAGAGAAATCCTTGAGCCCCTAGTTTTCTCATCATTTCATACACTTGGCAGGATCTACTGGCTTTTGATATATCCAGTGCGAATGTTGAAAGGGTAATGTTGGTGTTTAGTTTTGTAAAGCAGAAAGAGTGCAGCACAATGACAGGCTCCAACATACGTAAATGTGCATGTACATATTATGGTAAGTTACAACGGTAATAAACCCCAATACTGTAACTGTTGACTGTAAATGTAAAGAAAAAGAAAGAGACAGAAAGGTTTATGTGGATGTACTGTATTTTCCTCTCTCCAGTCAAGGCTATTATTGAGGTATGGGGAAGCTAAGGCAAATAACAGTCAAAAAGTCGAGAAACATTGAATTTTATTGTGCCTTAAAAGAGATCTCTATTAAACTTGAAGTATAATCTCAAAAATGCAAAACCTTATTTAAGGGGAAGATAAGGAGGGATAAGATTAGGAAGATAACAAAGAAGGCTTGAGAGAAAGCTATGAACCGTGCAACAAACAATGTAATGGAAAATGATAGGCATAATCTTAAGAGGAACACAGCCAGTGTGAGCAAACACGTGTAGCTGCATTGATATTCAGGTTGAGATTAAGAGATGGAGTCGAGTATGGCAGGCAGACGTGGTGCGATTAAATTTGCAGGCATCGTACGGAGTCAGCTGATGCAAGACAGGTGCAGTAATAAGAGATCGTTGGGAGTGGGTCCTGCCGTGAACATTAAAAAAGATAGGCTGATCATGATTTTGCACAGTGCACGGTGTTCCAGAGCCTGGTAACGGCCATCTCCGCAAGCGATTAACTTTTGAGCCCAATGAGGAAAGAAAGAACAAGCAGAGGAAAATGTGCAGTAGGAAGTAGTTCTCTAACGAAAGAGACAAAACATTCGATCGTTCTATGCAGATGCCGAACTCTTTATCCCGGCCATTACGGCTTTTTATATGTGCAGCATGCGTGACATAAATGAACAAACTACAGAAATCAGTCATGGACACCTGTCTTTGGCGCTACCGCTGGTCCATACTTTCAGCGCGTGATCACTGCTATCGAGGAGGAAGTAGTTTATATGAGGAATAATAATTCTCATACACAGTTCTCGACTGGCCGACTGAGGTGACAACGCAGTCGGCCGCGCCAATGCGCGAAAATGAACGCACTCGGAATGGAATCGTATTATCGACTTTGATCCATCATAGGTGCGCTGATCCTGGCTTGGTCGATGGGCCAACAGTTCATTTGCCAACAAACGGACCCACCTGCAGACGCCGCCAGCTCCACAGCGCTAGTGCCGTAGCCCAGAGCACAGCCAGCAGCGTTTCCCAGAGGCGCCTCCGGGTGGATACGAATTGGGCGCACTCGGGCCCGCCGTTGCCTGCCAAGCTGTGGTTGACACCCGCGTATGCCCACCCGGAAACGGCGAACAACGACGAGGATGCAGCAGTGCTTAAAGTGCACGGCTCAGTTTGACCGTTCGCCATGCCGCTCATGATTACACAAATTCGACACTTGTTTCACCACCTCGAGTGAAAGCCCCGTGAAGTCCTCCAAACTTGCCACGACCCAAGAAATGCGAAAACCACGGTAACTACGACCACCGGTGCAACTCCAACATCCATGGAGGAAAAAAAGCCATGCCATAGCCATGCGTTATGCCATTTCCAGCGCCAGATTTCCCTCTAGGTAATGTAGTGAGAAACTCTATGGTCATTTCCTCACGTCAATCTCGGAGGCTGCAACGCTTCATGCTTTCGGCACTTACGGCTCTTTTCGACGCCCGCTACTGCCACCCACAAAGCTGATTCCTGATTGTTGATATTCAGTAACATAAATTTTAAAAAATTTCCTACATTCATTTTTTTTATTTTCCTTCTAAAGAAACTTCAGGAGAGGAGATGGAAAAACTTATGTCTTTTGTTTTTCCATCTCCTCTCCTGAAGTTTCTTTAGAAGGAAAAGAAAAAAATGAATGTAGGAAATTTTTTAAAATTTAGATGGAAAAACTTATGTCTTTTGACCCGCCGTGGTTGCTCAGTGGTTATGGTGTTGGGCTGCTGGGCGCGAGGTCGCGGGATCGAATCCCGGCCACGGCGGCCGCATTTCGATGGGGGCGAAATGCGAAAACACCCGCGTGTTTAGATTTAGGTGCGCGTTAAAGAACCCCAGGTGGTCTAAATTTCCGGAGTCCTCCACTACGGCGTGCCTCATAATCAGAAAGTGGTTTTGGCACGTAAAACCCCATAATTTAATTTAATTTAATTTATGTCTTTTGAATTTATCATCATCATCAGCAGCCTATTTTATGTTCACAGGACGAAGGCATAGCACAGAACCACGGCCGCTCAATGAAACGCACAAGTGCGTTCCCATTGAGCGGCCGTGACAGAACACTCTTTATTCTATGGGCACATTAGGCACCATAGAGCATAGATTCAAGTAAAACTCTTGCTTGGGCTAGTTGGTTCATGCTTGAAGTAGGTAAAGGCAAGGCGCAGAAGACCAGGACTTAGGAAGAAGAACACAAACGACAAGACGGGCAAGTCCTGGTCTTCTGCGCCTTGCCTTTACCTACTTCAACAGAGCATAGAGTTTGAAACTCTGTGGTAGGCATTATAGAGTTTTATATTAGTATACCTAGAGAGAAATCTGGCGCTGCGATCGTTCAACCCAACGTTACTGGACTGGTTCAACCGTGTTCAACCATCATAAGAATATGATAAGAATGATAGAAAAGTACAGGCTTCGGATTGACATTCTGTTGGCTGGCGAACTAGTCCACAAGTATTTTTTGGCAGTTTCGGTTTCGCTCCCAGCGCAATTGCTATAACCTGCAGTGGGACAGTGCAACGCAAAGTTCTCTGCGTTTGTTATGTTGCTCGAAGTGTCGATAGCGCGCTGGGCCAGAGGCTAGGACGACGTTTGTGTCGCCGTGTGGTGTCGAAGCCCTGACGAGAAGGTGACTGCATCGTAAACGTTGAAAGAATGTGTTTTGACCTTGGTTTACTAATTGTGTTAGGTTGGCGCTGTAGCGTTACGTGCTTTATGAAACTTCAGAATAGGAAAAAGAAGGCACTGCTGATACAATGCATATATAGTTGTACTTCTAGTGGCTTTACAAACAAATTTTATTGAGGGCTTCATTATGCATTGCTCGATCGTTTGTGTGCTCATCGAAATGCGTGTTTTAGGACTTTGAGAACACAAACTTACTTGTGGTAGGAAAGGTTGCTGCTTCCTGGCTGCAGTGTCGCAAAATGGGTAAGTGCAAAGCCACGCCATAACGCTTCGGAACCGGTACGTCAATATAGTATATAATGAAGCGTACTCGTAGGAGGCCTCAAGCATCCCTGCTAGCAGTCCACCAGATGTGCTTAAAAGTACTTGAAGACGTCCAGCAATCGTGACAGCCGACGCAGCCTTTCGAAGGAGCGAGAGAGTTCGAAAGTGCCTGTCGTCTGCGAGAAAAGTATCGCGTTTGCAGCGAGCACGTGTCGTAGCAGACGACACTTGCAGCATTCCGCTCAAGGGCGCAACACTTTCTCACAATACAACATTTTTATTTCCATAAATACTTGAGTATATTTATATAAGTACATGCACGGTTGTTATTGCTGTTGCAAAAATAAATAATTATTCTAGCTGGCGTTAAATCGGGAACAGAATCGCACAAGAATGCATACCCTAGATAAACTATAGTAAGCCGTGCTTCCATCTTAAAGTCATACAAAGTTTATGTAGCGTGTTGTACATTATATAACATACTGCAGAAATAAAATTAGATTTTACGCGATAATATTTGAGTACAGCTTTCAGTTTGCCGCCAGGTGCACGACGCGTGCACCTGGCGGCAAAGCGGTAGCGATGCGGATATGACGAATATTGAAGAAACGTACGCAACTTGTTGATCTCTCTGTTGCGCCATGTTGCGCCTAGGCGTTCTTTATTCTATGCCTAGGCTGCCAGGCGCATTGCTTGCTCATCATTTGAATCGTTTGCGAGTGGACGGATGTCTCTCTCGTCGTCCGCTCTCCCTGTTGCGATCGTCATTTGAGCTGTTGCAAGAATGTCGATGCGTAGCGTGGCCGGCGGGAGCTCGAATTAAACCCCTTTGATAATTTGAAAGTAGCGACACTCTCCTCCTCGCGGCGCTTTCCTCCTCGATTCTCTAGTGTTCCTGTATATGCTCCCTGCGGGAGCATATACAGGAACACTACGATTCTCCTCCCCCGCCGGCTGCGCACGGCACGTTTTTTTTTCTGGGTGCCCACGGGCGGGCCGCAGCATTCTATGGAGGCGTGTAATTTTGGGCCAGTAGCGCGCCCCAGTGGTGCTGAAATTTTTGAGAAATGCTCATAACAACATCGATAATGCTGAAGGCAACGTTTACGAAGAGGTTGGTTTTTTTCTTAAAGCCGTATGAATGGGGCATACTGTTGTAAAAAAAGCTTTGAGGCGAACTCTATACTCCAGATAATATTTCTGCCACATGATGAGATGCTTTACGTTGTGCGTCTGATCTAGTATTGTTTGTGGCATAGCAGGGGGCGGCAGAAAGTTAGGGGTGGGCGGATGACATTAAAGGGACCCTGAAACGATTTTGACGATTTTCTACAAACATACTGGGTCGTTAGAGTAGGTCCTTCTGATCGTTAATTGACACATCTAAGTGCTCCGCGTAAAGCGCGTAATTTATTATAAGGTTTTAAAAATGCACATCGCTGCCGATCGCAGCACGCTGCTCGGCGGAATTTTAAGCCGCCCCTACCCATATGACGGAAATCACCCATATGACGTCAGTGGGGCGAGCTATCCGATTGGCTGACCAGGGCGCGTGACCGATAATTTTTCCAACTTTATGGTAAACAAATGATCTTCGTAATAGTTGGAATGTAGTTAATTTGTTTTTATAAAAAGAAAGTAACATAAAAGGAAGGCACAAGAACAATTTTTTAGTACACTTAAGCACTTCCGGCACACAGCAAGCGTCGTCTGCTTGTGTTATAACGTACTCCAATTTGACGAGAGCTCCGCGGTCAGAGTCGGTCTGTCTTTTCGCGAGCACCTAGGCAACGTATCCTAACAATAACGATAAGTGCGATCGAGAGGCTGTATCATCGCTCAGAATCCTTCACAGCTGAAAACGACCTATAGTGCTGCATTGAATTCCGACTGAACAACAACAGTTGGCGACGTGCGAGGTGATGGACGGAGTTTAAAGGGACACTAAAGCGAAACAACAAATCAGTTTAGACTAATAAAGCATTCTTTGAGAACACTGCAGGCAGTTATTTCAAAATAATAGTTCGATTATTAGATGAGGAAATCAAGGTCGAAATATCAGCATTTGAATTTCGCGCCGAAACCTCGACGCCCCAGCCGCGTTGGCTGAGTAAAGGTTCCCGAAACTTGCCATGTTTAATATTTGGTGTTCTTTAGAACACAATATAGTCAATCTGTACCGCTATATAATTAGGCGGTAGAAGATGCCGTCAGAATCCATGACGTCACAGCGACCAGGTCCCAATGGGCATGTGAACTCCTCTGGACATCCACTAGAATACCGATTCTGGATATTTTGGTCATCCATAGGACGTCCGCAGATCGCCTAAGGGCGTACGGCGGACATCCACAGGACTACCAGGCGCATACTAATTGGCAGTCCGAGGGGTGTCCCGCGGATGTCTAGAACGGATATACGGATGTTCCACGGACGCAAGCATTTGTTTATGTTTTCATTGCTAAACGTCCGTCAGACATTTGTACGACGAACCGTGGACCATTAAGGGATGTCTGCAGGATGTTCATTTTTATTTAAATGGGCTAAATAGCACAGTTAGCGTAAACATTGGCCTTCTGTAGAATCTGTGCTGCAAAGATGATGCAGTACTGGCATGTACTAATGAAAATACAACTTGCACCCATGGAACGCAGACTCCAAAGCAAGCTAAGTTTACATAAAATGGAGAGACAATCACTCTCACAGATATTTTTATTCATTTCTATTTCAAAAGCTCGATTTAATACAGAGTCGCTAGTAATGCAAGTGTTACAAGTATTCAAACACAGAACTGGTCACAAGACAAGATACTGCAAACCTATATAAGATTCAGAGAGAGAATTAATGCATGTAACAGTCCTGCATTATAATAAATGTCAACAACTTATTACCACAAACTAAGACAAAGGCTGCAGGTGACAGCTTTTACAGCAGTACATTAAAATTTCCAGCCCCCAAGTGCTACAAGAGTGAAATGAGATCACATAATATAAGAACGTATACTAAGCACCACTATCGCGATAATACATATTTAGAAACATCAAGGTAGGCAGGACCAGGTGTAGCCCTCAGTGTACTTCAAAAGCATGGTACACTTCTTTCACTGCAATACACTTATTCTTCACCTTAACATCAGGGAACGTGAAAAAAAAAAGCACAGAATGCCACATGGAATACGAGACATGAAGAGAGCACAGGCATTGACTGTTTCATTAGCGTGAATGAATCGTGAGGTGAGGCTCGTCGAATCCCAGAAAAAAAGTTGGCAATCAGTACGCTATCACATTTCACTACATTCAGTAATGACTAAGGAACATAAAGGTACTGGCAATCCTCACACCTAAAATATCACACAGCTGAGACCTAAATTATTTGGACCGTGCCTTTTTTCAAATTCTAGCAATACCTTGGAAACAGCAAATGAACTCAGGCTCATAGAACCGGAATGGCACTGTTGTCCCCACGGAGCTCTCTTGCACAGAAGGACAAAACATGGGACATATTCACAGATGTTGGACAGAGCAAGCAATCATAAACTACGAGAAAGCTTTAAAGGGGCACCATCGTACGAATAAAGTAATCATTATATTTTATTTACAGCAGCTATATTTTTTGCGTTACAAAGCTGTAGTGACCACATTTACCTCACTCTGCGGAATATTATTATCGGGAACCTCTGGGATTCGCAGCTGCTTCACAGAGCTTGGAGAAGGTTGCGAGTCACTTTAATCCGAGTCTGTGTATACAAATGGTGCTCGGCAACGTCTTTTTTGAACCATGTCAGGGTCACTGCTCAGGTCCGATGTGAACTGACTTTTATTCAGCTTTTTACGTGCATGATCGTATGTGGCTAAACAAGAAATGACAATGCAATGGTCAAGTTTTTACTCTCATTTTGTTCTAAAAAATCACCATACCAAAACATGGCTCCCACCAATAACCCTTTTACAGAAATGTCAAACTGTTTCCACGTTGACTCCACCTGGTGCGATTTTTTTCACCATTGATGTAAGCTTTTCGGGCTTTGCGTGAGCTGGCCACCAACACTTGTTGTCGGAGATCCAACTTGTAGGAACAACTTCCACTTCTTCAGCTTTGGTGAATTCAACAGTGGCATAACGCATCTGAAGAAAGAACACATGCTTGAACAAGTTCGAAAACTGTGATCAGTAATAAAATCTCAATGTTAAACCACCATAATATGGCAAAACACCTCCCATTTTGTACTAGGAAAGATACATAATAAATTAACAAACCTGACTGTGAGCTCAAAAATTACCTGCCTGCAACAGCCACGCCAAAACAAAAATAAAAATATTTCTTCCATGGAACGAGTTACCAATTTACGAAGCAAAAGACTGCAAACACTATTCTATGAGAATAGTTGTTTAATGTGAATAGTGTAAACTTACAATCAGCTGACATTGCAATACAGTGCGCATACTTTAAAATATTGCTCCAAATTAGCCTAGGTCTCAAAGCTGCTAATTTTAGGATTTCTTTAGTAATTAGAAACCTTGACGGCGGGGTAAAGTCTCAATTATACAGCTGTGCTGTATGTTTAGGCATTTACAAGCCATGCAGTAGTCATGTTCAGGAGATCCCAAAGTATTACTTGTATTAAATGCCACATTTACAATCTCACCAGCTAATATAAAAGTTTTCAATTTTATCATGTGTTACTATAGAAATTAAATATGCATACATTGCTGCCTGACTCACGAAGTGGAAAGCCATCCGCACCGAATCTCAATCGCCCGGACTAATCGCGGTCACAGAATGTGGAGTCTTCTGAAAGTGTGTCATATTCTGACGACTCGGGTTTCTGAACGATTTCGTTCACTTTAACACAAGGTACGGTTTCCAACCATTTGCACAAGGACTGCGAAACAATAGATGGACTGGTCGGAGAACACTCCTGCCCGGTGCACGGAGAATAGAGAAGTTTAAAGGATTTCTTCGTCTCCCGTGCCGCTGTCTCTTCAGCAAATCTCTTGCGAGCTCTCTGCATACTTTGCGTGCGCTACAGAGTATTAATAGTGAGTAGCAGCTCCCAGCGACGTATGCGACCGCAAGCAATCGCGTACAGCAGCACCTCCTTGCATATATGCGACTAAAGGAAAGCCGCTCACGCGAACTACTGCGCATATGTGGCCTGTAGAACATACCGACAACATGGGTCGCTCCGGAAATTTGGACCACCTGGGGTTTTTTAACGTGCACCACAGTGTTTTCGCATTTCTCCCCCATCGACATGCGGTCGCCGTGGGCGGGATTCGATCCCGCCGACCTCGTGCTCAGCATCCCAACTAAGAAACCACAACGCGTCAGGAACACTGCATGATCTGTGATTGGAAACGTGCAAGTTTAGACGGCATTATTGATATATCCTAACAGTTTTTTTTTTTGCAAATTATTATAATTTAAATCCTGATTTGAGAGCGTTTTAATCTATAAATGCAGAACGTTTTGCACAACATGTTTAAATTTAGCGCGCTACGCACGCCGGTCGATCGCAGCGCTTACTTGTGGCGTCATCGCAGAAGTGTCCCCGGTTCTCCTATGTTTAGCCGTATGGATGACACACTGCCCCATTGCAGTACGCCAGCAGTTCACCATGCAATAACAGCCCGCCGAAACTGAAAAGTGTTTTCGGTGTTGTCAGCGTTCTGGGTTGAAAATGCACGTCATGGAAGCTTTTTGCAACAAGGTTGAGCAGGCCAGAAGCAATACAAGACAAATAGCGCAGAATTTCAAAGCTGCGCTGCATAAACGCCAGTCAATAGGTAATTTTAACTATTTTTCGTAAGTGAACAACAGCGGTACAACGCCGTGCTTGTTTTTTTCCAGTGCTTGAGCTTCACGACAATTTGGAGACCAGCAAACGTGAGAGGCGGAGATACTCAAAGGGTATGTCACTGCATTCGTTACGAATTCAGCCGCTTTCGTGATGTGGTAACGTGTTTGAAAAGTTCCTAATGAATGCGCTTGCTTTCGAGAAATTCAATTGTATAATTTTACCCCTACTGGAGCGTCTTTGCTGGTTTGCTCTCTGTTGCTCAGCCATTGAAGATGGATTTGAAGACATCGTAGAATTAATGCGGCGTTACCAGCTGATGATGGAAAAGAAGAAACGGGATACGGAACAGTTGGCTGCCCTCGCCGCCATCTGCGACGAGAAACAGAAACGGCTGGAACTGCACACCTTGGGCAAGTCTGCCTCCGAATGCTTTTTTCAGTGCGCCCGTATGTCAGAACGACGGTGCGAGCGCTATTGCGAAACGCGTGTCAGGAGCCCATGACTTAGGGAAACTGCGTCGTGCGCGTCTCTGCACTTCACTACAGGCAGCGAAATAAAGTTTCCGAATATTTCAGCAAGTTTAATGTGTGTCCACAAAAATATACATGACAGTGGCATGTCTGCCCAGAATAATATTTTAAGTACGAAAAGTATTATGCCAGAGCCGTTCAATTTCTAATCTTACAAGCGAAGGCACTGTGTATAGTTGATCGAAATGAATGTCAGTGATGCCTCCAATTTAACTCTTGCATGTGTAGACATGTTTCGCCAATTGGCAGGAGCTATCACGTTGCATCACACTTTTTGATTGCAGGCTTTAAAACAAGTGGCACCTTGGTATTTGGCTTAGCAAGCTTTCATCCACTTCCGTAGCTCATGACAGAGTCGGGGGTTACATAGTTGGCTAGCTGACTTGCCAGTGGCATGCATGTGTAGAAACATCTAGTTCACTTCCCTTATATGCCTTAAAGAAGTGCAGTGCTCTGTCATGGAAAATGTCCGTTGCTCAAGACGTCGTATCTCGGTGTTGTTCTGACGTCAGCGCGCACGCGGCAGCTGTCACAGACTATATCTGGCGGCCATCCCCTCCCCGTGTTCCCTTCTCCTTACCCTGTGGTCTGGGGGCAACGCCCCAAGACAATAAAGCTGGCTTTTTCCTTGCTGGCACTAGCAGTGCTGATGTCTGGTCACTTCAGATATGTATTTTGGTTGCATTGCTTCCTGCCTTTCAATTTTCAAACGTTGCTCATGTCTACATGCCTCGGAATTTAAAAGTTAGACACATTTAAAATGTTACATTCATTAAAGGAACATTTGCACTCAATAGCAGCTGAATGTTGCAAGGTAAACTGACTGGGGCTGCTTTTAAAGCAAGCTTTACAGTTGAAGAAATTCAGATCACTCAACTAGTGCCTACATTTGTGACACACATTACTACAGTTTGGCAGGAACACTACTAAAACCTTGACACAAAAGACCAAGAAATTGGTACACGTTCCACGACCATGCAACACCAAGGTACATAGTTTGTTTTTATTGACATGAAAATGTTTCTCATGCTCTGGCCACCAAAACACGTTGCTTTGTTCTCTACCATTGCAATTAATTCTCGGGGCATCTGAATCGACGGCTAGCCCAACCAGTACCTTTTCTCCTTTAAAGTCAGTGTTTCCATTTTAGTGATCTTGTTGCTAAATTTAGCAACAAATTTTTCTTTTAGCGATGTGACAAAAGACAAATGGCGATGTTTTAGCATTTTCAAAGGTAGAAAAGTTACTTCGAAAATTACTTTATAGAATGTGGTTTATGGCTCATAAGCTCCGTTTTAAGAGGCAGTTCCGTTTAAGCAATTTCCATTTATCGAGATTCCAGATGAGCAAGATCTATTTTATTGACCGCAAGCATTCAGTGCCATCTCTGGTATAGCAGATGTTGTGGACATCTAGCAAAGCAGTGGAGCTTATGAACTAAACAAAAACTCGATATTGCTGGATTGAGCACCTCAGACAATTAGCTCAGTGCCTTTGTACAATTAGGAAGTTCTAGCAAGTTCCTAAACATATTAATGTTTTGGAATACTGGAGAGGTGCGCAGCAGCAACAATGCTGGTGGTGACATCCTGTGGTGCAGTGTTTAACCAAAGAGCGCAGAAAGCTAATGTTTGCTATAATATTCTACTTCTGTTGTAAACGATTGGTAGCAACATAATCGTTGACGTGCAGTCCTTTTATGATTTTCCTTTAACGAGAACACTCGCACCACACAAAAATAATTTCAAATGCAAAGCATAACAAGATGTTGCTACCAGTGTTGCTGCTGTTGTAGGGGTGGAGGTTGAATGCGCAGGTAAAATAATAGCATCTGTGGACTTTACAAAGCCCTGACATGCAACTCTCTTGAGATTGTAGGCCTTTCTGCTCTCCTGTGTTTGTTTTCTTGTTTGTTTATTGATCTATTTTATTTTATTCTTCTTTTTTAGAAATATTGGATAGCGTACTGTATCAGACCATGCCTGTTCTAAAGGGCAAAGCCATGCAGCATCTACCGTCCACAGCTTTGCTAACCCAGCAATTACAAACTATTTAAAAACAAACAAAACCACCCTATTGACTGGTCACTGTATTGCTCTCAGTGAAAGTGATGCAAAAACCAACTTTACTCTTTCTGTCCTGCTTATATGAAATGCTTTAGAAAAACTTGTACGGGATGCAATCCTTTCATGACACACACATCTGATAAGTACTTAATAATGACTGTCATAGAGTAAACGTAGAATGGTCTGTTATTCCTTTGAGGCCCCATTTGGCAAATGAAGCAGGAGATAAAGGACCAATTTCTACTTCATATCCTAACCACACTGGTTATGAAGTTAGTGTGATGTCCCAGATTTCACAGTGTTTTGGATATATTGGCCATGCAGGAAGCTTTAAGAAGTTGTGAGGTTGGGTCTTTTTTCTACTTTCAAATGCAGCGAAATTCATTTTATTGATAACCAATTAACTACTGCTGAGATGCTGCCAAAAATCTGTGACTGCGTGGACAGCTGATGTGCAAATTTCTAGCTGGCATCACCAGCCATCTTTCATTCTTGCCTCCTATCTGGGTTTTAAAAGAATTTCCCAAAATAAAGCTGACTTACTCACAACTTGAAATGTAGTGATCCTTTAAGGCTGCAAAATATTTGTGCTTTTGCCATGTGCATTCTCATGGAATTGCACCTTTCTTTGTTTTGGAGGAGCATGAAAGTGCAATCGGTAATTCGAAAGCATTTATCATGCTGTAGAATAGTTCAAAAGTGGCCTATTAAACATAAAGCCTTTTTCTTGCATTTTATACATAATTGACTCCATTCGGTTTCTAAATATGGAAAGTTGAGTCTCTAGAACATGTGAATTCTAATGTTACTTTTATGATAGCAGCAAATCTCTTTTGTAAAGATGATTTGGTTAAACAACCAAACTTATGTCATCTAAAGAAATTTCAGTTCAAGTGTATGTGTTTTCTCAGAATTGCGTCTTCATGACCTGCTGAAGGCGAGGACATCAGGCTCAGAGTGTTTGGTGGACTTGGCCGTCAAATGGGCAGGATTGCAAGTCGTATTAATACCTGGTAAGTTGTGTCTGAAATGAAGATGTTGCATGAGCTTTATTGACGGTTAGCGAGTTAGGTCTCAGGCCGAACCAAACTAATCTTCGAACTTCAGACTGTTAAAGATCATCTGCTATCTACGGACATAACATTGACTGACATATGCAAGCGTTTGACTGACCTTGAAGCACATTACAGTCGGCTCAAGCATGTGCACTGAAATAGATGACCTAAAAACTTTCAGCGCTGAAATAACCCGCCAGTATCATGATCTTGAATCTCGTGTAGACAACAGCGAAAACCACTCGCGCTGAAACAATCTGTTATTTTATGGCATTCATGATCCCAGTCCCAAAGAATCCTTCACTGATTCTGAAGCAATAGTCATTCGTCACATCAGTGAAAACCTTCAACTAACAACCGATCTTTCACATATAGAACAATGACTTTATATTTCCCTGACTTTATATTTACTCCACTAAAACGACAAAGCACCAAAAAGACCATACGACTCTACGATAAGGAAAATTACACTGCTATAAATAACAAACTGAATAATTTTCTTCCAATGGACGCCATTCGCCTGATCGCGTTCGGCCTTTGATCATAAAATTTAACTCATTTAAAAAAAACAGTCGATTTTATCAGAAGGCACAATTCAGACACAAATTACAGCGTTGGTGAAGATTTCTCACTCTCAGTCCGGCATGCCCTAAAGCATCTATTAACCTTCGTCAAAACAAAATCTACAGCATTTAAGTTGAACTTCAAAACATTGATCATTGGTTCAAACGTTACATATTTGATGAATCCTCCCAGACAGTAAAGGAACAAATGTAGCAATCACCGCGATGTCAATTATCCTCAAACGCACCCCAATCAGCAACGCAAACTACCCTATATCTTTCCGTAATTTTTACCAACATTCGCAGCTTTATTTCAAAACGTGAACTCGTCTCTAATCTTGTTTCATCCTCCGGCAGCAACTTACTCGTATTAACAGAAACATGGCTTAATAGTGACGTCACTGATCACGAGATCCTGGCTCACTTGCCGAATTTTCAAGTATTCCGCAAGGACCGCGATAGCAGAAAGGGAGGAGGAGTGCTCATTGCAGTTAGCCAGGAACTACCATCCACTTTAGTTAATCTTTCATCCGATCTCGAGATACTATGATAAAATGTCAAGCTACACCACAATCTGTTTTACTTTGTGTGTGCTACAGACCCCCGCAAAGAAACCCTGATTTCCCTGGCAAACTTAATTCCGTACTAAGTGAACTTTCACCAAAGCACCCTAATACACATATTATCTTGTTTGGTGACTTTAATTTTCCAAACATTGATTGGCCTAAGCTAACTGTTGACGGAAGATGCCACAGCGAGGCAATCGAGTTTGTGAATGTTTGCCTTAATTTTAACCTTACTCAAATCATATCCAAACCTGCCCGCGTAACCCAAGATTGTGAAAGCATTTTATACTTAATACTATCCAGTATCTCTGACACCATAAAATCCATTTCATGCTTACCAGAAATAAGTGACCACAAAGTAGTTCAAGCCGACTTTATATTTACTCCACTAAAACGACCAAGCACCAAAAAGACCATACGACTCTACGATAAGGAAAATTACACTGCTATAAATAACAAACTAAATAATTTTCTTCCAATATTCCAAGAAAATTTTCATTGTCGCTCGGTGCATGAAAACTGGACGTTATTTAAGGATAAAAGAGATATATTAGTCGAAAAATTCATCCCAAAATTCAGTTTTCATGCCTGCTCTCAAAAACCATGGTTTATTAAAACACTTAAGACTAGAAAACAAGAAAAAATGTCTGTTTTGCTCTGCCAAGCTGCGGGATAATGAAAACACATGGCTGAAATATTATACAGCTGAATACCTAACAGCAATTCGCAACGCTAAGCATTCTTTTTTCCACGCTGACTTGCCGAAAATGCTGACTACCAGCCCAAGAAAATTCTGGCAGGTTATAAACCCAAACCACGCATGCACTGTCGCTCTTACAAAAGAATCAAGTGAAGCGGCCACCGACTTCAAATGTGCTAATATGTTTAACACCGCCTTTTCATCTGTATTTAGCAAAGAAACCGACATGCCACCCCCTGTACAATCCAGTGTCTTCGGAAATGTTATGCCGCCAATTTTCCTTCTTGCATCTGGAATTTCTGCCATAATTGACGAACTTAAACTATCTTCATCAGTCGGGATCAATAACATTAATTCAAAATTTCTAAGGAACTCAAAACATATGTGCATCATTATTGTGTTTACTGTACTCACAGTCACTTTCCACGGGCCAGCTTCCTGCCAATTGGAAATATAGAAAGGTCATTCCAGTCTTCAAATCAGGTACCATAGAATTGCCGCTAAACTACCGACTCATTTCTTTAACCAGTATCCCGTGCAAAATCATGGAGCATGTCATTTACACATGTATCATTTACTTCTCCGATTCGAATAATTTCTTCGATCCTGCGCAGCATGGATTTCGCAGAGGTTTTTCGTACGAAACTCAACTGGCCATGTTTGTGCACGACTTACATGCTAACTTAGATTGCAATTTTCAGACTGACGCCATTTTCCTGGACTTCACGAAAGCATTTGATAAAGTACCCCATAAGCGCCTTCTACTCAAACTTTCACTGTTAAATCTTCACCCCGACATCATAAACTGGACCCGTGAATTTCTAAATAACCGCTCTCGGGCTGTTTTTGTTAACAATGCTACCTCTGCTTCCCTTCTAGTAACATCAGGCGTTCCGCAAAATTCTGTCCTTGGCCTGATTTCTTATATACATTAACGACCTACCAACTCGTGTATCTTGTAATATCCGAATGTTTGCTGACCACTGTGTTGTTTATCACACTCTTGCCAACGCCTCTGATCAATTAACCCTTCAAAGTGATCTTAACCATGTAAAGCAATGGTGCGACGATTGGCCAATGGAACTTAACCCTCACAAATGCAAAGCCTTATCTTTCAAGCACCGCCGCTTTCCACTTGTTTTTTCTTATGCGATTAGCAGCGTTACTGTCGAAGCAGTTCAATCATTCAAGTATCTGGGAGTCACTTTCAGCCATGACCTTTCTTAGGCTTTACACGTCATTAACGTCATATCATCTGTAAATAAAACACTTGGATTATTGCGACATCATCTACATAACACACCTAAAAATGTAAAATTATTAACTTATAAAACTCTCGTGAGAACAGAATTGGAATATGCTTTCCCAATTTGTAACCCGTGACAAGCTTATATTCAAGACGTCCTTGAGTCACTTCAAAACCATGCTACTAGATTTATTCATTGTTTGTATTCTTATGATGTGAGCGTGTCATCATTAAAAGCAGAATCTAATTTACCCCTTCTCTCATGTCGCCGCCGTATCGCCAGTCTTTCTTTATTCTATAAACTTTTTCATAGCTTGATGGGTATCCTGCCATATATTGTTCCCCCAACACGCATATCTAATTGCACTGGTCATCTTCTTCAAGTCGCGCGCCCACGTGCATGCACCGTTACCTTTTCTACATCGTTTTTCCCTCGTACAGCTGCTGACTGGAATGGCCTTCCGGGCGACATCGCTGCCATCCCTTGTCCATCCACCTTCATAGAAAGCGTCACCAATCACCTTTCACCATAGATTAACGCATGGTTTCTGCTTATTTCTGTGCAACCCATCCCTTATGTAATACCCCGTAATAAAAATGAAATGAAGCGGATCCAGCGGAGAGAGCAGCCGAGCAGTCCCAGCCAAACGACAGTGCGAGCCAAAGCAGTGACACCGGCCCCTTGGTCTTAATCATCCTCACTTCAGGAGCCATGCGGCCGCAGTAATGTTTGTGCAATCTTTGTCATTACAATGGCCCCACGAGAGAATAGTAGCCATCCTGGCGACTTACAGTGACGAAACGATAAGGGGATCATAATAGGGTTCAAGCCGGCTGACGTGCACTGTCTCACGACCACGGCGCCGCAGGTCGTCAGATGGAGTCAGAGGTTCGACCACATAGTTTACAGCAGATGTACAGGCAGTGAGCCGATAAGGTCCATGGTATTGAGCCAGCAGCTTGTATGAAAGACCAGGAATGTGAGGCAGATTCCATAACCAAACGAGGGAGCTGACGCGGAAAGTGGTAGTGCTCAGGCCGTAGTCATGTCAATCCCGCGGGTGAGCTTGACCCTCCGTCGTGAAGGTGCGGGCAAGCTGGCAGCATTCTTCAGCGTACTTGGCTACTTCTGATGTGGGTCTAAATTCAGAGGCGTCGGGTTGGTATGGCAATACTGTATCGAGCATGCAGAAGGGTTCTTGTTCATACATCAAAGAGAACGGTGAAAAACCTGTGGTAGCTTGAGTCGCGGTATTGTACACATAGGTTACAAAGGGGAGAACCATGTTCCAGTTAGAGTGGTCCGACGCGATGTATGTAGTGAGCATGTCGCCAGGGGTGCGATTGAAGCACTCAATTAATCCGTTTTTCTGAGGATGGTAAGCAGTAGATGCGCGGTGGATGATGTGACACTCAGCAAGCAGAGCTTCAACCACTTGGCAAAGAAAGACGCGCCCTCTGTCACTGGGGAGTTTACGAGGAGCGCCATGTCGAAGCACGAAATTGCGCAGGATGAAGAAAGCAACCTCGCATGCTGTAGTAGCAGGAAGGGTGGCTGTCTCAGCATATCGGGTGAGATGGTCAACGCCGATTATCCATCGGTTTCCAGACGTAGTGCTTCGTCGCATCGGAGTGCTTGTGGCGTCCACCACAAGACATAGTGCCCATCCGGACATAATGCTCCGTCCGCGTCGGAGTGCTTGTGGCCAGACCTGTGCACCACTTGGATATCATACTCTTGTAGCCGCAGGGCGCAGCAACCAAGGCTGCTCGAGGGGGTCTTTCAAAGTCGACAACCAGCAAAGAGCATGGTGGTTCGTGACCACGTAAAAGGGTCGTCCATAAAGGTAGGGTCGTTACTTCCCAAAAGCCCAGACTATAGCCAGGCACTTTTTTTCAGTGGTTGAATAGTTGGTCTCGGCTTTTGTGAGGGTTCGGCTCGCGTAGGCGATAACATACTTTTTATAGCCAGGCTTGCGTTGCGCGAGCACCGCACCAAGGCTCACGCCGCTTGCATCCGTGTGTACCTCCGTGGGCGCCCGTGGATCGTAGTTCCGGAGTATCGGAGGAGATGTGAGCAGCTGGCGTAGTGTCTGGAATGTGTTGTCACATTCAGGAGGCCATTTAGACATGTCACTGCCAACGGTGAGAAGGCGCGTCAAAGGAGCGATAATAGTAGCGAAATTGCGCACAAATCGACGAAGATAAGAACAAAGGCCAATAAAGCTCTGGAGGTTCTTCAGTGACGTCGGTTTAGGGAATTCGGCGATAACTCAAAGTTTCACAGGATTAGGGAGGACGCCATCCTTGGAAACAATATGGCCCAAGATTGTCAAGTTGCGTGTTCCAAAGCGGCACTTTTTGATATTCAACTGAAGACCAGCGTTCTCAAGACATGTCAACAACTGGTGGAGACGAGAGAGGTGCATCGAGAAATTTGAAGAAAACACGATGATGTCATCAAGGTAGCACAGACAGATGTTCCATCTGAGACCACGAAGTATGTTATCCATCATGCGCTCGAAAGTTGCGAGCGCATTGCAGAGTCCGAATGGCCAATCGCATGTGGCCATGGGAACTGCCAGTAACCAGATCGCAGGTCCAATGATAAGTGCTCGGCGCCTTGTGAACAATCAAGTGCATCATCAATGCGGGGTAAAAGGTAGACGTCCTTCCGTGTTACTTTGCTGAGATGGCGGTAATCGACACAGAATCAAATAGAACCACCCTTTTTACGCACTAGCACAACAGGAGAAGATCACGGACTCTGGGATGGTTGAATGACGCTATGCTCGAGCATGTCATTCACTTGGTTGCTGATTACATGTCGCTGAGATGCGATAAGGATGTTGTCTAAGGGGAGGCTGGGACCCGGTGTCGATGTGGTGGGAAACACTGTCCGTATTACCCAAGCCGTGTTTTGTACAGTCGAAGGAAGAGCGGAAACTATCCAGGAGAGACATAACTTGCTCACGGTTTTCAAGTGAAAGGTTGGCGTCAACGCACGAATCAAAGACCTCGGTAGCCAATTGGGAGCTCTTTGGAAATGGCGTCATGGCATCGAGGGAAAGTACAGAAGAGGAGCCAAGAACGTCCAAACACTCAGATATGAATGGGCTCGACAGAGCCGAGGGATTCGTCGCGAGGGAGAGTGAGCGGCTATGTGAACGGGTTGTGTACTTGCTTAACTGTTGCACCAGCGGCTACGTTAAGAACGGCGAATGGAAGTGGTAGAGGTTTTCGGCGAAGAAAAGTAGATGAGGGCGTGAACAGTACCTGGGCATCGGGCGCAGATGGACAAAACAAAAAGACCGGTGTAAAGGTGCTTGGCGGTAGACCAGTATCGGCGGCGACAATAATCTTTACAGGGGCGGGAGAGGTGGCCGGCAGAGTGTTATGAAAGACAGACAGAGCAATTTTGGTGTGGGCGCAGTCAATGACTGCTCTGTGGCGGGAAAGTCTCATCCCAGGATGACATCATGAGAGCAGGAAGGCAGCACAAGGAACTCAATCGTGTAAAGTATGTCCTGAAGAATGACCCTAGCGGTGCGTGCGGCTGAAGGTTCGATGGGCTCCGTGGTGGCAGTACGAAGTATTAGACCAGAAAGTGATGTGGTGACCTTTCTGATCTTACAACAAAGAGCCTCACATATGACGGAAATGACAGCACATGTGTTGACAAGTGCGAATGTAGTGACTCCTTCAACTTGTATTTCTATAATGTATTGCGGCGATAGCGGAGGTTTTGGGCATTTTGACAATCGTGCAGCTGTTGCCTCCGAAGCTGCAGCACTTACTCTCCCTCGTTGGAAGGCGGGCGACGACGCATCCGCAAATTCGAACGGCAACGCGATGATGGTGAATGACGGCTGCTAAAGTTCTGGCGACCGGTCCAGAAGTTCGGTGACGAGTTCGAATCAGCATCTTGTTGGGCTGCGGTGTCGATCAACGACGACGTCCAGACGCGGCAGGCGGCGGTGACAAAAGCGCGCCACGTGTCCCGTGAGACCACCGGAGAAGCATATCAGCTGATTGTCCCACGCGCGCCTGCATTGTTGTTGAATAGAACAATGTCATCGGCAAACCGAAGGTTGCCGAGATATTCGCCGTCAATCCTTACACCTAAGCCTTCCCAGTTTAATAGCTTGAATACCTCTTCCAAGCATATAGCGAATAGCATTGGAGAGATTGTGTCTCCCTGTCCGAGCTTTTTCTTTATAGGTGTCTTCCTGCTTTTCTTGTGTAGAATTAAGGTAGCTGTGGAGTATGTTTAGATATTTTCCAAGGGATTTACGTAAGCGGTCTGTACTCTTTGATTACGTAACGCCTCTATGACTGCTGGTATCTGTACTGAATCCAATGCCTTTTCGTAATCTATGGAAGCCATATAGAGAGGCTTATTGTACTCTGCACATTTCTCGATAACCTGATTAACGACATGCATGTGATCCATTGTAGAGTATCCCTTCCTGAAACCTGCATGTTCCCTTGGTTGACTAAAGTCTAGTGTTGCTGTTATTCTGTTGGAGATTATCTTGGTGAATATTTTATAGTAGTAAGGGAGTAAGCTAATGGGCCTATAATTTTTCAATTCTTTAACGACTCCCTTTATGTGGATTAGTATAATATTTGCATTCTTCCAGTTTTCTGAGACCATTGCAGTTGACAGACACTTTGTATACAGAGCCGCCAGTTTTCCAAGCATTGTCTCCTCCATCTTTGATTAAATCAACTGTTATTCCATCTTCTCCTGCCACTCTTCCTTGTTTCATGTCTTGCAAGGTCCTGCTGACCTCATCGCTAGTTATAGGAGGAGTTTCTGTATCCTGTTCATTACTGTTTCTAATTGAGGTATCCTGACTCCTCTGGGTACTGTACAGGTCAGTATAGAATTCTTCCGCTGCTTTTACTATACCTTCGAGATTGCTGATGATATTAACCTGCTTTTCTTGCAGCGTATACATCTTGGTTTCTCCTATGCGGCTATGCCAAGTTTCCGTCTCACTGATTTCAGGCTGCGTCCATTTTTTACTGCTTCTTCAGTCTGTCTCATGTTATAGTTTCGAATATCACTTATTTTCGCCTTGTTGATCACTTTTGATAGTTCCGCGAATTCTATCGTATCTCTTAAGTTGGACACTTTCATTCTTTGTCATTTCTTTATTAGGTCCTTTGTTACTTTGGAGAGCTTGCTTACTGGTTGCCTTGGTGCCTTGCCTCCCACTTCAATTGCTGCCTCTGAAGCCACACTGTTTCATTCATTACCTCTATGTCATCTTCATCTCTCTGTTTTAAGGCTGCATATTTGTTTGCAAGTACCAACCTGAATTTGTCTGCTTTTACGCTTACAACCTCTAGGTTGATCTGTTTCTTCTGGACCAATTTTACTCTGTCTCTCTACAAAATGAGGTGAATCCTAGCCCTCACTAACCTATGATCCCATTACTACAGTATGCTGTATTTGCACTTTTCTCATCGCTAATTCATCCTCATAAAGCTGATCTACTTCATCATCGTGACTGGATGTTGGAGCGTAGGCTTGTATACCTTTAATCTATACCTCTTATTAAGTTTGATTACGACTACAGCTACTCTCTCATGATTGCTGTACAATTCATCAATGTTGCCCACTATGTCCTTATGAATTAGGAATCCTACCTTGTATTGCTTCTTATCTGGGAGACCTCTATAGCAGAGGACATGTCCGTTATTCAGCAATGTATAAGCCTCACCAGTTCTTCTAACCTCACTAAGGCCGATGATATCCAAAACAATGTCTGATAGTTCCCCAAAGAGCCTTGCTAAGCTAGCCTCACTCGACAGGATTCGGCAATTAAAGGTTGATAGGCTCAGTTTCCATTGGTGGCCTGTTGGTGGTCTGCTGCGTTATAGGTCTGGCCACTGTCTTGGTGAGGTGCTCCACAGCTACTGGGGACTGAGGGCCACGGGTTAATTGTAGGAATCATTTGGGAGGTAGTGGCCGAATACTGCACCAGGGAGGCCAATTCCTGTTCTGGGGAGGGAGTGTCCTTGTTGAAGCTTAGCGGGCCTTCCTAATTTACTTGTACCTGGATTAGTATGGCCCCACTCGCTCTCGGCACGTTTTGCAGTGTCAGGCGTCACTCGAAGCCCAAGCCTGCAGATGTTGTGAACTGGAGGAGGTGAATTTCAAGCTCACCATCGTCAAATTAAAGAGAAAAAGAAAAAAGAAGAACCGTATGGAAGGATTCGAAGTTCCGACTATGGCAACCGAGCATTCAATATAGCTCAGTCAAATAATCTCGTAGGCGGCGAGGCTGCCTTATTGCCGACAAGTACAGCCCAGAGGGCCCTATGTGCCTAAAAGTTTCTTTGATTTATCCGCGATAGATGATATAGAATGATTTCTAAACAGTTCTAGCCTTGTAGTTCTGAAATCTCACGTGTGCAGGCAGCCATAAACTCGGCTAGGTAAACCACACAGGCATACCGACGACTTTTCACCATTGCGAATGCATGCTCGTGATCTACAGGAGTACAAATGGAAACCTGCGAAAACGAATATAAGTGCAAATGTAGAAGAAATAAAAGGACGGAAAGTATGACCTTTTTTTTTTCTAGCTATGTATGCATACATATAGCTATTTATATATATAGCTATGTATACATATCCACAAATATGCTCGGCGAGAAACTGACTAATCATACCACACCACCGGGAGGGTGGCAAAAAAAAAAAAAAGCTTTGCCTTATGAACACACTCTGATCAAACTTTGCCAAACAAATTATTACATGCCTTGCTGTAAAATGCGCTATCCTTGGTATGCGCTATTGTTGGTTGCACATGAAAGCACTTTTAGCCAGTCTTTTGTGTTTAATTAAGCTGCTGCTACAGAAGCAGCAGACTACCATTATCAGATCATAAAAGGACAGTGAACAAAGCTAAAATTTCTTTTAAAACCCAAACCTACCTCAAATAACGCATTTTATTTTGTCAATGAATATAGCAAAAATAATATGAAAGCCAGTAATAGGAGGTGCATATCAAAGAGAAATTTCTCCAAATTGCTCATGGAGTGTTTCCGTACTCCTGAGATTAACCATCAGTTTTTTTTTTCTATTTTTCCTTTAGCACCATGTCTTGCCTTTTGTTGTGAAATTCAAATGATGCTCAACAGACAATTTTGTTTTTGTTTATAAAACATGATTTATAATTGCACTTCCCTAAGTGTAGTAATGGGCCACAAATTTAGAAATAGAAATTGGAGAGAATTGAGTTCCCACCTAGGGTGTTTGGCATAGAATAATTATTCGGTATTCATATTAACATATAACAAAAAATAAATTCTATTTCAAAATGAACAGGCAGGTTCTCCTCTCATGTGTATAGTTATCACGAGTGGTCATTGAATTTTTCGAAGAAGGCCTTTTGCACAATTTCGTTAAGTTGTATTCCTTTGTGAGTGGTGGTCTTTGTATACAGTCACTGTACTTTTATTTGGACGTCATCATGGCATGATCACGCATTTCATAGAGCCTAAATGAATGGCGATTGAAATGTGCTGCAAGGTTTTGCTTGATCTCTTGAGATGCTATCTACTTGCACCGTGTCATAAGTGGTAGTGTAGCCAGATAATCTTAAGCACACTTGTCCAAAGAAGTTCTTGCAGTTCAGAAACGGAGAAAGCTCATCTTTTGTAGCCTAAGCGCCTGGCACAGGTACACTCCACAGGCACCAAACTCAGGCACAAGACCATTGAGTTGGGGGGGTTGAGATGCTTGAAGCACGAAATAAATAATATATTTGAGGTTTTTCATAATTTCTATGTTAAAACTTTAGTGGGCAGGTGTGACAGCAATGTAAAACGGCTAAGACCTTTTGTGTCATTTTCCTGTCTTTCGTTCAAACTCGACAATGTCCTCGACTTTTGACTGTTGGCTCGTCTCCTGCGCTAACAAAGATGCTGAAAAGTTTGGACGTTGCATTGTTGCTTTTCGAACCCAACTGTTGCTTCGATGTGATCAAGTGACCAAGATTAATACTCGTGTGTGTTACTAGCAGCAGCTGCTCATGTAAAGATGTGGCATCTGTCTGGCTACCTGGCAGTGGGATGCACCCGCTCATCAAGCTTGCCTGTTGATCGTAAAGCACACACGCAACGGAAAGCTTGTATGCTGCTGCAAGGCTTCCGAGTGAATTTGCACAACGTGACCATGGGCCATCTCTTGTAACAATTCTTCCTCTTTTTTGTTGTGCTCTTCACGATTACTTTTTGGTGCACCATGGTGCAGCAGATGGTAAAAATACAAATTAGGGAAAATGACCATTAGTGAAATCAGCAATGCCAGTAATGTGCATTATGCATTGCATACAACTTTGTGGGTTTCTTCCTCACCTCACTGCAAAAATTCACTTTAGACTTGTCATGAGAATATGAAACAAATGGCCATGTCAAATTTTACTGCACCAAGCAGCTATGAGATAAGAAACAAGTCAGTCACCTTTTCGGTAAGTCAGCATTCTGTTACACTCAGATGCATTGGCATGAAAAATCCACTTTACACATCTTGTGCAAAGATGAAACGAATTGCCATAACCAATTTTACTGCACCAAGCACCTGTGAGGTAGGAAACTGGTTGGTTACTGTTTCCGTAAGTCTGCCATCTGTTACAGTCAGATGCATTTACATGCAGCAGCACTGACATCACTGTCGAACACTTGCGCTCCCGTCTAGGTGGCAATGCCAACTTTATAAGAAACAGTCTGGTGGGGCCTTATGGTGTGGAGAAAACAAAATATTAGTCTCAACGCTTTGAGATTTGTGTGACTGTTGTTCCTTAATTTGAATGGAAATGAATATTTGACAATTTCGAATAGTGTATTACTGAACCGAATATCAAAGCTTATTCAATTTGAATGTGAAATTTAGGATATTGACTCATGTCTAATAGCAATGAAATGAATTTTTTTTTTTCAAGCTGATATCTGGCAATGAGCATTGGACAAAATCGGAGGCTTGCAGCACTTTGCTAGCACATTCATGATATGCCGATTAGCTTGCGATAATAGAGGATGTGAGAGCAGATGATGCATATTTTCTAACGACCCATTGCATTTTCGGTTCTTATCATTCATCACATCCAGTGGCTGCAAATTTCAGTGATAACGGCAGCATGTGAGGGAATGCGGGGCACAAAAAAAAAGGCAAATAAAAGAAATTGTTGTAACACAGGACGCTTAGATAAACCCCTTGTCAGCACATGTGCAGCAATTTGTTGCAGCTACAGCCAAACAGTATCCTTCTTTCAAAAACTGCTCCATTCACATTTCATTCTGGCATAACGGTGCAGGACTTCTGACCAAGGCACAGCATGTTGTGTGCACAGTTTGCAGGAATGCAGTTTGCAGGAATATATATATATATATATATATATATATGTGTGTGTGTGTGTGTGTGTGTATAATGTCTGTGATGCCGAGATCCGAAGTGAATGGATGGAAAAACTTTATTAAGGTCCACCGGAACGTGCACTAGCACGTAGTGGGCTGCTCCCACGTCTGGACAGAAAGACCTAGCCTCTCCGCCACGCCGCAGGCCCGTTGAACTGCCCATAGTTAGGCTTCAAAATCGGGACTACGTAGGGCAGCCTCCCACATGGACGACGTGTAACGTCTTCGTTGTCCTGTAACGCGGGGCATCACCAGAGCATGTGATCTAAGTTGGCAAAGTCTGAGCAAGGCATGCAAGTGTTTGACGTTTTAATTTTGGGACGTCTGTGCCATAAGGAGTTCCGAAGGGTTCTGTATTAATCTGGCGATATCAACTGTGAAAACAAAATTGCAACTTGTGCTCCACGCTTGGGCGTGGATGGTGGTATGTCAGTATATCCGGTTACAGACCAGTATCTGTTATGCTTGCTCGGCCTAGGTTGGAAAAAAAAAAAAAAATGAGCGAAGTGGGCTGTCGCTTTATTTCTTGTTCGGGAAAAAAAAACAGGAAAGGAACTTTGGCTTGGTATAACACGTTTTTATGTATCTGCTGCTCGATACCTGCTTTCTAGACTTTCATTAGATAACACTACTCTAGAACTTTTACCCTATAGGACGGTAAGAAAAATGAAAAAGACTTGCCAAAAAGACGGAACTTCTTTTTTTCGTGCAAATGATTCTTGTGTTCATATGAAGCAAGACCATGATAAAAATTTGTTAGATGAATTTTACAAGGAACTTTTTTTTTCACTAACAAAGGTGGGCTTTGCTGCACACAAGTGAGTTTGTGCTCCCAAATTCACTCTTCAACAGCTCCTTGTGCCATCTGATGTTATTTACAACAAGCACAAAATAGATGCCTGCCGTCTGGAAGTGTGGAGCAACTCAGAAGTTCGAATGGCCTTCAGGCCTGCACGAAAAATCAAAAAAGCGCTCTTGTGAGCCTGTCACAGGAAATGCGAATGTAGGGACGAGCTTTAGTGAAAATAGACACATGATGCACAAGCAAGGCAGCCTTTCAATAGTCTACTTTGCTGTGTAATGTTAAATTCAGATAGCTTTGGGCAGGATTCAAAAGAGATTGCCCTGACCCAGGACCGAGTGAAAGCAGTGAAGGCTTCATGCAGCCACATAGCAGCTCGTGGTGTGTCCGGTGAGACTGCAAAAGGAAAAAATTCAATCAAGAAGTTGCTGAGCAATGCCTGGAAAAGATATTAAAGGCAAAATGCTTTTCTGGCATCGAGAGCAGACAAGTTCTCTTGCAGGCGAGAAGTGGCTGTCAGAGGCTCCTTCAAACCGGGAGGCACTTGGAAAAAAGAAGAAAAATAAGAGACCTCATTAACTTGATGACGGCATCAGAAGTTATTGCCCCTTCGTGTGCTGTTTTGAGAACTTCGAGAAAATGTGGCCCAAGCCATTTCAGATGGGGGGGGGGGGGGGGTAGTATTTGAAAATCAGCTGTTGCTTTTGTCGCAGACAACGACAGGAGGATGATTGCTGCAGCCGAACTGCTCAGTACAGAGCACCTACCGTCAACCTCATTGTTCGAAATTGGCTAAAAGTAGCAGTGTGTGAATATTAAAAAATTTTCGTATATTAGCAAATATTATAGTCCTAATATTTGTATTTAATTAGAATGCTACATATTTGAAAATTTTTAAATATTGGGTTCGATGCGAATAAAGCAGAACCTCGTTCATACGACCTCGTTAGGTGCAATATTCCGGTGGCAATGTTCGTGATTGAGAGTACAAAAAAATGATGCAATACAGTTACGCCCATAACCGTTGTCTCCAATGCATAGTTTGTGGTTCGTAGCAGCCACAGGAAAGGAAAAGCAACTTATTAGAGTTTTGGAGGTCCAGCCAAAGCTCAACGCCACTCTCCGAAATGACTCTGAAGTACCTGTGTATTCGAATCAGCCACATTTATACCAGCAGAACACATGTTCTCAGCTTCTGAACAGTGTGGGAGATACGGGGTTCTCCTCCGTACTCTTGGGACAAAGGAACGACAACACAGTAGTGCAAACAGTCACAAGGGCATTTATTGCACCTTTCATAGATCAATGCCTGCTAGCCGAGTTGCTATCCCCAAAACATGCCGATGGGCGCACGACAAATCTAGAAGTCCGACTTACCGCGACCGCATTGCGAGCGAATATGTTCGCCCCATGCTGGATCCCAACGCCTGGTCGTTCGCGTGTACAGTCACGCGAATCGTGGCACGTTCGAAGGCGGCCACGCGAGACGGTCTCGCAGAACCATGGATTGGCGCGCGCGCGCGGTACGTCCGGCGCTGTTCGCCGACCCGCCGGGAAAGCGACAGCACCTTGTCCCTCGGCGCCCGAGTAACCCTGCCGCGGCACGACGGTCGCGCCATCTCTCGCATCGCGCTTGTACCACGCCGACCGCCGTGGGCGCAAGGCCACGCGAGCCGTGCGGGAAAACAGCATATCAGGGGATGCGCTATGCGGGAAAACATCAGGGGACGCGCGAGAGTCGCGCATCCCCACATCCCCCCAACCTTAAATCACTTCTTATTCCGGCGAAACATGTCACACGGTCTAACATTAACCCGTGCTTCGCGAACAAGGTGGTACATGTAACAGTGGCCGCGCCGGGGAAATGTCCACACGCTGTCCGTAACATGCGAGCTGACTGTCCTTGGGGTACACCGCTGGCGTCCGCCGGTCACCGCAGCAGCTTTGCGACTCGACGGCACGATCCTAGGCCAGGACTCCGGAGACGACGCAGTAGTCGGTACGAGCAAGCGTCGCTCGCGCCGAGGCGCCCTGCTGGTAAGAGCCGCCGTAGCTGTCGGTGACCGCTGGCTCCTTTGTCCGCCGCCGAGGGTTGTGAGCTGGATGCAGGAGGCCGCCGAAGTCGCTGCGCCGAACTGGCCACAGCATCACCATCGCCCGGGGTGACTCGATCGTAGTCCGGGGCAGCAGCGCAGACGATGTGCAGGAGACAGCAAACCAGAGGTGACTCCAATCACACTGCGTACACTCATCGCACTCGGCAAACACTACAGTAGTGCAAGGGAAAGGAATTCTGCATGCGCATCGCCCACGTGGTACGATGTTCAATTCGGCTAGCAAAAGATCGGGCAGCTATTCAGATGCTAAGTTCACGTGAACGAAGCTCGCTTTCTTGAGTCGAACGAGTAATTTCAATTCGTGCGAGGCTAAATAGAATGAGGGAAGCAAATTGCAACGCCTCAACGCCACGGTCCACCAGGTTGTGTCCCTCCACGTGCGACAGGCAGCTTCGTAAAGCCTTAGGCCTAAAGCGTCGCTACTCTGACAACAACCGGCATCCAAAAACAACACTCAAAATGGGCGCAAAACAGGCAGCCGCGAGGAGACGTTAGCTCTGTGAGGTGGTCCTACTCCGCTCGGTGCACACAGCATCCGAGTTAACGGCGCCCACCGTCCCAGACGGTGTCGGAGCGCCCGGTGCCAGGCCGCAATACCAGTCAGCCCGTCGTGGCACCCGTGGCCCGCGGCCACCCGGCTCCCAGAGCCGCGACTTCATCCGAGTCAAAGAGATAGAAGAAGCTATTTACATAAGAAATTCGGACCACCCACGAGGCTTCCGTACTCACTCGCTTCAGGCTTGCCACTGCTCCGCGGGCGCTCAGCCTCGCTCTCCCAGGATGCAGACCACGTGGCTCTCGTACGGACGAATGTCATTAAAGAAAACACTTGCGAAAAGGCTTAGCATGTTGACGTGTTCAAACACACTACAGCCACCGCCGCCTCGCGCAAGAAAGCACGCCGCCAACGCTAGCGATCAAAATCCACGCTAGCCCTACGCTTCGGTTCAAACAAAGGTCTCGAACGAAGCAAAACTGTTAAATCTATCGTCCGATGCCCCAAGAGGTCCACGTTGGGCAGCCAGATGTGGGAGATGCGGGGTTCTCCTCCGTACTCTTGGGACAAAGGAACAACACAGTAGTGCAAACAGTCACAAGGGCATTTATTGCACCTTTCATAGATCAATGCCAGCTAGCCGAGTTGCTATCCCCAAAACATGCCGATGGGCGCGCGACAAATCTAGAAGTCCGACTTACCGCGACCGATAGCGAGCGAATATGTTCGCCCCATGCTGGATCCCAACGCCTGGTCGTTCGCGTGTAGGGTCACGCCAACGGTGGCGCGTTCGAAGGCGGCCACGCGAGACAGTCTCGCAGAAGCATGGTCGCCGCGCGCGCGGAATGTCCACGCTGTTCGCCGGCCCGCCGGGAAAGAGGGTCGCTCCACTCGCGGCACGGCACGTCCGCGCTGCTTGCTGTCTCGAACCCCAAAGAGACCAAGCGCCTTCCCTTTCGGCGCCCAAGTAACCCCGCAGCAGCGCGACAGTCGCGCCATCTCTCGCACCGCGCTTGTACCACTCCGACCGCCAGGCCACGCGAGCCGTGCGGGAAAACAGCATATCAGGGGATGCGCTATGCGGGAAAAACATCAGGGGACGCGCGAGAGTCGCGCATCCCCACAACAGAGAATTTCAGAGGGGCCGACTCAAGGGCAAGAAAATAGACCTGCTTGTGTTTCTCCACCACAGTGCCTGCCTCACACATGAAGTTGTCTGTGTGAAAGGAAACGGGTCAAAACGTGCAAAAATCACACAACCCTTACTTCTTTTCTCTTTAAGTTTAAGATTCAAAAGGTATAAAAACAAAACACTTTTTGAGTCTGGTGCAAGACTAGTTAGCTTGGGTATGACTGAGCACTGCATGGGTTTGCCGTAATTTGAAGCCTGTGCCCATTGGCTCCTGGACCAGGCCTTGGGGTATAGTACAGGCTCGTGCAGTGCTCCAATGACTATAGTTAGGCTTCTCACAATGGAGAAAAATAACTTAATTCACTTGCCAAAAAGCTGTTCCCAGTTGCATGAACTGTGTGTTATCGACAATCAGTTATCGCAAAGGTTCAAATAATATCACTAGTGAAGAATTTTGCAAGCTATCGATAGCACTGTCAACAGTGAACTATTGTAATACCATGAATAGTGCTATCGGTGGTCTTTTCTACACTATCGATGGTATCAAAGTGAACTTATCTGTAGTTTTGTATCACTAATAGCCAGACCTTGGGGACCTATCACTGGCTGACGTCATATGAACAATAAAAATTTGCTATCTCAAGGTCCAAATATATTTGAAATCAGTGATACTTAGCTGCCAACTTTTATGATTTCATTGTGAAATGCCCGGACTTTAGAACTTGTTTATGATTGTCGTATAGGTGTTAGTGGTTATACAATATTTTATTTGAATGCAGCTTAGGACATGGGACAGAATCTATTTCAAAAAATGCAAACACATCTGCCGACCGATTTTCAGAGCCAAATTTTATGGATCTGCTCGATTATTTGGACGCGTACCCACAGCAATGCCACTCACTCTGCTGAATCCATGTTTAATGGCAACCATATTTTTCGGTTCTGTTACATGAATATTTCAAGAATAAACTTTACAAATATCTCCGTCTGTAATGCGGATTATTCTAGCTGTGAATATAGAGGAGTGTGCCTGTTTACAGCGTTGCGACAGAAAAGCTGTAACTTATTTTGATAACTGGTCCACATCTTAAACACTAAATAAATTTTTAGTATTTCTTACCAAAATGTAGTATTTTTAGGCTTCGACCGAAGTAGTACTCGAATATTAAAGTTTGCAGGCCTGATTATATCTTGAATAATACATCCCATTCACTTTATTGGAACCTGAAGATGATCTAGAAGACGATTTAGATGATTTACCCTTTTTTCTGTATATTAAAGCATACTTAGTAAAGAAAAAGTTTGACAATTTATAACTTGGTGAGAAAGATAATGATGCAGCCTATTTCATTTTTTTACCATGTTCCTTCTTTACTGTCTATTGAGGTTTAAAAAACTGGAGTGTGTGTATTTTGTTTACTTTGATTTCTTGATGACAACATTTTCAAACTGACAGAGGTAGACAACATTAAAGAATTTTTCTTTTACTGCTTGTTCAGTGTAAATAGGGATACTCCTTTGTGACATTAACAGCTATGCATGTGGTGTGACCAATTAAAAAAAAATCTCTGGTGTAAAAGACAACTTTGATAATATATCATGAAGCTGGTGAGACTTCAAAAATGCGGTGCATTTGATTCTTCTTTTAAATGTTTGCTTTCTCAAGGCATCAAATCTTCATTTAATATTATTTTTCAGTTTCAGTTTATTATTCTTTAAATACAGTGAATGGGTAAGAGACAATATACAGACGAGGGTCCCAAAGTCAGACTGCAACGGGACCCTTGATTAATAATAGCATCGGAGAGACGTATGAAAGATGAGCAAACTAGGTAAAAGAAACAAACATAATCGTGAAAAATACGACATATAAAAATTAAACGAAAACAGTTGTCAGTATGCAAGCCTGTAGTGCATAAAAAATAACTGTCAATACATACAAATGGCAAATGTAGTGTAATGAATGATGTAAACTTAGTTACACATGTAAAAAAGCTTAACGGCATGACTAAATGCATGAAAGGATGAAGATTTAGTGGTGTTGGGTAAACCGTTCCACAGTTTTATAGCAGCGATTGATGTCATTTTTCCATAGTTAGAATGGACCATAGACAGTAGAAAATTGGAATTGCGTGTGAACCTGGTATTATTATTATTATTGATGAGGTACCTGTAATCAATGAATTCGTATGAAAGCTGTTTAGTAAGTAATTTACAAAACATAATCATTAAATAATAGTTGAACAAGTTTGTCACAACAATGATGTTGTGACGAACGTGACGATATTAGCACTCGTTAAAAACCCGCTCTTAGATATAATGCGTATTGCTTGATTTTGCAAGTACTGAATAGACGAGATATGACAGTAATATATGTTTCCCCAGGAAACAATGCCATAATTGATGTGTGAAAGCAAAGTATAATGCTTTCATGGTGTAACAATCTTTCCTGGAGTTCACATGTTGAAAATATCTGCTCATCCACCTTTCACAAGCTATGTCTTTTACGGAATAAACTTTCGAAAGCCCCCGCTCAGGTTAAACTGTTGGCTTATAATTCATTCATCAGGCCTAAGCTTGAGTATGCATGCGTGGTGTGCGATCCATATACTAAAATCAATATTAAAAAACTTGAAAGAATTCAAAGGAAAGCAGTAAGGTTTATTTATTCAATATTTTCACCGTTCGATTCACCGTCTGAGCTAATGAAAAATGGCAGTAACCAATTCCTTGAAACAAGAAAGAATATGCGTCGAGAGTTTCTTTTCTTACTAATAAATAAAGAATTGGTGCTTGATCCTGCACCCTATGTATAGTTTCTAACCATATGCTTCACCATCAACCCGGTTTGCTAACCCCTCACTTTGCTCGCACTGACACATTCCAATTTTCTTTTTTCCTGCGTAGCATTAGAGAGTGGAGTTCACCAACATAACTGACCACGTATTGTGATGCTGATTTTTTTGTTCTTGTTTTTTGTTTTTACTTGCTACCTTTGACCCTATGTTATCAATTTCTGTATTTGATCTGCTTGGGTCTATAACACGATCTGCAGTATGAAATAAATGAAAATAAAATAAATAATAATGCGTTGAAGAAATATCCTTTTCAGTTAATTAATGCTTTAATACCAATGGTACACTTTTGCTTAATGAAGGCAATTATGCTGGCTACATTACTTATGCTGGCTACATAAAAAATTTGATTGTTGTGGTTTCCTTCTTTCGCTTGCAACATGACTGACATTAAGAAAACACTTTCTGTGAAAATGGTCCTACCACCTGATACTGTTTCACAATTTTTCCTGTAACTGGTTGCTTTCTGGGGAAGTCATATTTTGTTTTGTCCTTTTGACTGATTGTGCAGGATATATAAAGTTATGAAAGAGGTTAAAAACTGAAATGTACGACCTGTCTTGATCTCTTGTGGAACTGCCTTTGTGTAATTGAAAAGGGTAGCTTTGTCATGAGTGCTAGACTTTAGTGCACTATGTTGTGCCCGCTTGAGTGCGCTGAAGACAAATTGTTCATTCGCAGGGCGTGGCTACCGGATCTGCCTGACACTACTGGACCCACGCCAGCCTCAGCGCTGCTGCAGTCTTCTGCTGGGGCTTGACAGCGAGGGTAAATACAGAGGTAATTGTAGCTGGACACCTGCTTGTACGGACGTCTGGCAAGGTGGCCTTTGTTTCTCACTTTTTCTGTCACCCAAAGGCCTTTCAGCTGTGGCCAACAACGTGGCTCCACAGGAACCCTCGACATGCTCCAGGGATGCAGGCGAAGGCTGCCCACCATGGCAGGTGCAGCCGTTCCTGTCACGGAGCTTCTCGTTGCCATTTGCAATTGCTTGTCTTTGCAGAGTAAACCTACGACTGATTTTATTCAGCTAGTGGCATAATGAACATCTGAAACATAGTTGCAAAAAAGCTTCAACATTAGAAGCAATTCTAGTGTGCTTTTTGGCGTGTGCTTTTTGCATAAATGAAAAGCACTTGGTTAAGAATGGAGGTCACTGTCAGATGTTTGAGAATTGCTCAAGTAGTTCCTTGTTATTGTAGCATTAAGAAACATTTCTGCCTAATTTCTAACCTGTTCTTTGTACAAAGTGCCAGCATGTATAATAAATATGCTGCAACATTGTTTACATAAACATTCCCAAATCAGGAAGGTATTTGTACCAGAAGCAGCATAGCATTGTTAATGATTTTTTTCACCAGTAATTGGAAGTATGCCTGCAGTTTATTTTAACACAATTAGGCTGTGTGAATATCAGTGTTCTGCTTTGAAGCAAATAAGAGTGTTGAATAATTTCAAAGTGAATAACTTGAATAGCTGTGGTATTCGCATACAATCTTGATAGAACAGCCAGAAGTTGACAAAAAAGAAAGGAAAGAAAGTGGGGGTTCCTTTATTTACAAAAATAGAGGTTCATCTCAGTGAAACAGTCAATTTTCAAATTGCTGTTATGCAGATAATTTGCATGCAATAACAACGGTTGTTCAACTTTCTTTACATCTGTGCTAAACTCCCTTGTCGTGAGTCAAGCAGGAAAATAGCCCGCTTGTTCCTCTACTGCATGTTTTATCACTCGCCCATTGCTTGCTCGATAACATACCAGGGAGGTGCTCTGTAAGTCTCCACCTAGTCGACTGTCCATTTTGGCTGCTGCTGAAGTGGTGATTGGCCTGCGTGGGGTACGAGCGAGAATGAGGCAGTAGCGGCTGATATGGACAGTCCACTAGGTGAACACTTCTAGAATACCCTCTTGCTCATCACCTTTCACTCCACAAGAATCATTCTGAATTTGTATTTATCCGCCACCTGCAAGCACTACTGCACATAACTACTTTTTTCATTTGAACAGCAAATGAGTGGAATAATCTGCCCACCGACACTGCACACCACTCCAATACTAGCCATTTGAAGTAATTCATTTAACACCTCGCACAAATGTGACAACCAACCCCTCATGTATATACCCTGCACCAGGAGCGTTTGAAGGACACACACACGCACGCAGAGAGAGAGACAGACAGACATTGATTTAATCGATTGGTTTGCTTGCGGTGATGACACCTGACCAATGATGGAGTGTCAGGAGTCATTTAATCAATTAATTCGCTTGTGGTGATGATGCCTGACCAATGTTAGAGTGTCGGGGAGCATTTAATCGATTGATTCGCTTGCTGTGATGACACTTGACCAATGGTAGAGTGTCAGGGAGCATGTAATCAATTAATTCTCTTCTGGTAAGGTGATGACACCTGACCAATGGTGGAGTGTCAGGGAGCAGTGAGGAGATGTCTAGTGACTGGGGAAACTGGGAAATGTCACGGAAATTCTAAGCACTTGAAAAGGTTATAGAATTGTCTGGGAAAACTTTCGTTAATGAGTGATGTCAGGGAAAATGAGTACAGATAGAGCATTTGTGTACTTGACATCTCATCTTGTATTGTTAAACATTCCTTTGTGCAAAGCATTTGCAATCCTGTATGATGTCCCGTGTACAATGTAATGATGAAACCGTGGTGGCATGACCAACATTACATCTTTTCTACTGACATCCAAGACAGCGAAAAGATGTCTTAGAGAGAGCAATGCTGAAAATGGCTACTGCTTGTGCAAGCGTATTGCCATGCCATCAATCTTAGGGGTATGTGTTGCACATCAAACTACCAAGCACAAAGCTTGAGCGATAGGTCAGTACACCCAGCTTCCAACTGTTCATATTGCCACAGTGACTCGATCCCCAGTGGTGGTAAGGCTTTCAATTTAATTTTATTTTCGACAGCCATTGTCCAGGAGCCTGGGACTAAAGGTGGCATACTTGCCTGACATCGTCCTGTTGTTTTCTTTTGCCCTATGGTGAGATGGTGGTCTGACAATGATGGACAACACAACGAAGTGTAATGGAAAGGACGGATGGTTGGCACTTTCAGTAAAATAGGGACAGACAAAATACATGGTCTGTTCTTGCTTTCACAACAGTTTGTCTTGTGCTTCTTCTTTTTCTGAGCTGGTAGTTGTGACATGTGGAACAAGAAGCTAAATATGATCACACTGATCCTTAAGCTCCGTATTCTTGTTTGGCTCATGCTTGCTTTGCCTAAGAAAGCTGCTTTGAAGGCTACTAGTGCCTGGGTAAGTGAGATGCTGTCTGTTGCAGTGTCCGAGTGTGAGCCGACCCTAGCCAGCTTGGATGGACTTCTGAAAGAGCTGAGGCGAACCTGCAACCTGTTACAGTTTGTGCGTCATGTGCGACAGCAGTTCAAGAACCTGTTACTTGCACATCCAGTGGAGCCCTCTGATGAGCCAGCGCAGATTGTTGATGAGCACCAAGAAGCAGTGGCCAAGGTGTGCGATGCATAGCACCTGCGTCATCTTGAAATTGTTTCTTCTCAAAGCGACAGTTTTCAAAATATATCGAAATAGTTACGGCACAACCTATCTCGTAATGACTGTCGATAATGTGATTTGCAATCAAGCAATGTAAGGAAATACAGTAGAACCTTGTTATGCATTTTAGAACAAGATGTGAGAGAGAACGTACTAACCAGGAAAATGTATGATCTAAAGTTCCCCCGAAATTCGGCAGACTCAGCTGTAGTTGACATCTACATAATGTGAAGCAATGAGCGAAGTGTTGCATTATGAAACACAGATGTGCGCCAATCTTGATGCTCCCAAGCGGCCCGAGATGCACATTGTCATTTTTGAAACTTCGGCAAGCTTATGTTCGCACTTCTCGAATTCGGCCTGGGTCGGCAACTTCTTCAGATGTGCATTTTGACGGGTAGTTTTCACACAGCCCACTCGGTGAGAATCGTTGCGGCACAAGATGCAGATGCACTCTCGTGGGATCGAGAAACTTGAGACTCGCATTGTCCTTTCAAGACAGCGATGGGAAACTGAAACGAAATCGAGCTGGTGGGCAACACCGAAATGAAATTCCACCAAAGCGAAACATGACGCTCACTTAGCACCGCCTACAGCTGAGAAGGACAGTGTGTTTGAGTTATCGCTCATTAAAGTATAAACCCCATGCAAGCAATCTCGCGCAACAGTGAGAAGTGATGCGATAGAGATTGCTGTCGCGTTCACTCGTCGCCTACAAGTCGTACCCCATGTGAGTGACGATATTGAGTGACGTCCCCCCTGGTGTTGCCGGTATGACGGCAGCAATATCTGTGCCAAAACTAGTGTGATGCTTGCTTTATTAATTTAAGTTGATGTATTCTACTGTAAAAAGCAGCATAAAATATTTCTGAAGGTGTTGCAGTAGGTTCTTATCCTTGCACTTATAAAAATTCAATCACTTGCTTGTTTTGTGCGACAGTTGGTAGTATTTGAGTGATGTATATCCAGTTCTGGCTTCGCGCTATTGGTTAGTCACTCATACCACTTCCAGATGATGAGCGGCGAATTCTAGATTTCCAGAACCGAGCGATCGAACGACAAGACCAAGCGATTTGTTCAAGCGATGGCCCGTTTTGTCGCTCAAAGCCGTCACCCGTCGCCGTCGTGCACAAAGTCGCTCTCATTGGGCTTAACCTTAAAAGCGTGCAGTATGCTTCCTATGCCTCATGCACTGCAAGACAGATAGGTGAAGATTCTTATCAATGGATTGGCAGTGAAATGAGCCCAGAAGCCTGCATGCTTTTTTTTAACCTGGTACTCAGGTTGCAATGTCTACAACAGAAGTGGGGAGTCTGGCGAGCGAGAAGATTTCCACTGTTTTGCTATCAACTCCTGTTTAAACTGTAGGCAAGTATGTTCATCTAATGTGTGAAGCCCAAAACAACTAGAAAATAGCCTGCAGTGTGCTGCCATATACAGGTCATCTCACATAACTTGAGCCAAAGTTTTAAAAATGAATGGCACTCTGGACGTGAGTTGAACCAAATGCATAATGTTGGCACTGGCGTAGAGTTACTCAGGCTATTTTTAATTTTCCCCTTAACTAACGGATTAGTTATGTTTAATTAATGAACTTTTTAAGTATTCGCTGCAGACTCAATGCAATGTTGCAGAGCACCTTAAGCACCAAATACGCAATGTTCTGGAGCACCTTGAGAAACCTCTCAATAAATTGTTTCCAACACTATATATCTCACGTGGTCCTTCTTTCTGCATTCCAAAAAAAGCCAGCGAAATATGAAAAAATACTATGTGACGGGGTGGGTGCTTGCGCACTGTTATTGTGCTGCTCTCAAGCATGCGATGGATGAACAAGGTCAGCAACACTTGGCCAGCAGCATGCATTTGCACCACCATGCGATAAGAGCCGCATGCCCAAATACCTACACCAGGCACAACACCCTGTCGCGGGCCAGTCTCGCTGCAGCTGGCCTTGTTCATCCATCGCACACTTGAGGGCAGCACAATAATAGTGCGCAAGTGCCCCTTTACATGGTATTTTTTTATATTTCACGAGCATTCTTTGGAACACGGAAAAAAGGACCATGTGAGATATATCGTGTTGGAAACAATTTACTGAGAGGCTTCTCAAGGTGCTCTACAGTCGAACCCGACTATATAGAACCCGTTTACATTGAATTATTCTTTATATTGAACAATTTCTGAACACGGTATAGTTACAATGAGTATATATAGCAGAAGTTACGCTTACATTGAACAAAAATAGCAACTCCCAATATATCGAACGTCAAGCGGTGGAAAAGTGCTCCTAGAAGCTGGCTTTCCCTCACGCTGACGGAGAAACCCGGCAGTGCGGCTCCATCAAACCGCTCTCGCTACCATGACTGTGCTGCGTTGAGTGATCCGTCAACACCCCCTGCAAAAAATTATCCTGGCCCGACCGCAGCGCTTGCTCAGACAGCCAATCAGAGGCTCTTGTGCCCTCGTCATGCAAGATGGCGTAAGTGCGAGTTGTCTTGCTGCTTTTTGTGTTCATTGTGTTTGCACCTTGTGGGCCTTCTCCCACAGTGTTGCCGTGATGAAGCAGCAGAATTCTCCTTTCATCGTGAAGCTCGAAATCATAAATCGGGTGAGATGTGGATGCCCACACAAACGCAGTGAGATGTGGATGCCCCGCCGCGTGCAAGATTCTGAGGAACACTCTCGGCACGATCTTAAGGGGGAGATTAGGGTATGGTGTACTAGAATAGGGCAGTGTGCCGTCCGGCAGTGGAAACGAGCCTCTTTTTGCGATGACGGCCGGGGGGTGCTGGAGCACGCCGGTCTACTGCACTGCCACCTGTTGCTGCAGCTTGGAGTCATTGCCGGCTAGAGGAAAAATAATGGTGCAGCACAGGGCCTCCGGGATTGGTAGTTATGGTTGTCGCAGAGGTCATGCATGTATGTATGGAGCTCGCTCATTGCTTACTGTGGTTTTTCCTACCGTGTTCGCACATTCTTTATGTGCACGGCGAGCGCTGGGTTTCTAAATGTCTTATTGTGCGTGTGCATGTGTGTACATTGAGGTTCCTGCATAACGATCAGAACTCCGGGCTGCTTCAGATCGGGCACACTGACAACATTGGCTGTATTCTTTCTCTTCGGCGCCGTTTTGCGGAGCAATATATCTGAACGATGGCGGCTGCATTCGTCACAGAGCAGTATTTTTTTTCTTCAGTGAAACCTGGCGACCGCTTTTCTGGCTGATGCAACATGAAGGGAATCCTGTGCAACCCACCAGGCACAGTGCAAGTGCTCCTTCCGTGCTTTTCAACCTCGTGTGTTTAGAAATACTAAAAACATATGCGTGCTTAGCGAACGGAGCGAGCAAACGAGCGCTTGTTTGTTTTCTGCAAACGAAACATTGAGCAGACGATCAGGAACACTGCACGTGCAACTTAGACGGCGTTATTGATGTATCGTAACAGCTTGTATTATTTATTTTTTGCAAATCATATTAACTTAAATTGTGTTTTGAGGGTGTTTTACTTCATAAATGCAGAAATTATTGCACAGTATGTTTAAATTTTGTGCGCTTAGGCACGCCGGTTGATTGCAGCACCTCTCTGGTGGTGTCATCGCAGAAGCGTCCCCGCTTCTCCCATTGTTTTGCTGTAAGGACGATAAACTGCCCCATTCCAGTCACCGTAATTAGGGCTAAAGCGGACAAACTCACGACTCGATGCCTGGGGGGCCCGACGCGTACGTGCGGCCGTGTACAAGTGGTTCATCCGAAATTGCTTCAGACGTGATGGCTTCCATGTGCCCGTTGATGACTGTAAATTCTGATGAGTACGACGAAGCCGTTGCCAGTGTTGCCGAAGTTTAGAGTGAGCAGTCAGAATTTCTGAAAGCCATTGACGAATCAACGGTCGAAGAGCTTGTGAGTGCAGATGATGGTGTCACGACAACAGGAGAACCCGAAAATGAAGACTGCCAACATCGCACCGAGCACAAGTGAAAGTGGGCACAATGAGGAAAGCAACGACAGTCCTTTGCCCACGTCCTCCGAGGTGATTGGTACACTTGCACTAGTCTGGTGCTTCTGCGCAAATGTGGAAGGTCGCGGCCTCAGCTGCTCCGACTCCTTAGACAATGTGGAGAAGTGCGTGCATCGCAAGCAGCGAAATTGCCCAAGCAGAAGGAAATACAAGACTATTTCATGCGGAACTAACCTAGTTTCATCAATAAAGTGATTTTATAACGGTATGTGCTTTTATGACATCCAATTCTTTAGCAGGCTTGTATCGAATTATGCTCTATATCGATCTGAGGTGTTTTCTTGCGAGTTCGATATAGCCGGTTTCGACTGGACAACTTAGCGTATCACACTTGGGGTCTTCAGCCAATACTTAGAAAGTTGATTAATTATACATAACTAGTCCGCTAGTTAAGGGGAAAATAAAAAATAGCGTGAGTAACTCTAGGCCAGTGCCAACATTATGCATACAGTTCAACTCGCATCCGGAGTGCCTTTCATTTTTAAAACTTTGGCTCAAGTTATGCGGGACAACCTGTATAAATAACTTGTCAGAACATTCGCTCTAAAGGCACTTTGGCCTCTTCTGGTGTGGTCGGCTCAGCACTGGTCGCAGAAGCGAATAGGTTAACACTTGGTTGGCCATGTGCGAATGCTTTCATTTCAACAAATCCACCACATGATTTTCAACTCGCGACACTGTTATTTGGATGGGTAATCTTTGAATGCTGCTGTTCCAGCAGGTATTCTGTCCCGGTTGAGTATTTGGTGTAATAACCAGATTCTTTAGAAGTTGGTTGCTTTTCTTCTCAACTTCATAGCAATGTAACTTCCCTGCAATAATGCCTTTCTTGCACTGTAGGTGCTTATAATAAATACTGACTAAAATAGTGTCTGAAAACCCTCGCTCTGGGTAATGATCATATAGTATTGTACAGACATGCCTGAAATGTGTCATTTTAAAATGCAACATTTGTAAAGTGAGACAAGTGTTCCACACATAGAGTGAATCAGATGAACACAACCTTGCCAGGATGGGCAATACAAGATTGGCACAAGTTGCCATCATTGTAGGTTGTGAATCTTGCTTCCATAACCATCATCAGAACAATCTGGCTGATGGGGCTAGAGCAGACAAGTGTTTACTACGTAGCGAGTCAGTGCCTTACTCATTATAGTCCACAAGCATAATTGAGACAGTTTCTCATTGGCCTGCTTAAAAATGCACTAAATTATTTAAGACTTTTCAAAAGTTTTCATTAATTTCGCAGTAAGAGGTTCATTATGAGAAAAGGAAATGAAGGGGCAAACTGGTATTCCCTAAACTTTGTGCCACAACCAAAAAGCTGGTATTGCAGGGTGACCTCAGGGACTTGAAAGTATTTTCTCATATTTGGGCCACTTCTGCATGCTAAAGCTTTTCAAATTTTGCCAAGTTTAGCCATTGACTCATTCAGAATATAGTGCAGTCCATCTTTATCAAGAAAATTTATCGCTGAACCCATGTCACGTTGAAGGTCAATGTTAATGTGATTGGCATTGAATCAATATAGCGACACCATATTGCCAGCACTCAAACCCACCATGTATGAGGTCTCCCTCCCACTTCGATGCTGTGAGCATCCCCTTTGGAACGGGGTTGCGCCACCAAGATCTTGTTGTTATATTACCTAATGTCCTACCTACGTCAAAAAAAGAAAAAGGAAAAATAAGAAAAAAAAAAATGACCCCACGAGAAATTCCCGTCACCGAACTTTCTGAACCCCCTATTGGGAACTTTGTTTTTGTACACCTCTGTTTTTTGTCCTTTGCCTACTTTTCTTCTTTCAATCGCCTCTTACTAATCTCTATTGCAGACATGTTTACTTTCCCCCTGCTCTCGCTGAACCCAAGGGCTTCGAGGAGGCCAGAGGTGCCCAAATCGACAGCTGGGCAGATGTCCTCAGATTCTAATAAAATGTGCTCCATCGTTTCCCTAGCTTTACCACATCAAGCACATGCTTCTTCTTTGTTGTATCTCGCTCTATAAGTGCATGTTCTAAGGCATCCTGATCTCGCTTCGATAAGTAATGAGCTTCCCTTTGAGTTATTGAACAAAATTGTTTCTTTCCTGATTTCGTTTTTTTTCCTCTTAAGTAGTTACTCATAGCAGGTTTCTTTTCCACTGCTGCCACTTATGAGATTACCTCAGCCTCCCTGACTCTCCACTTGACGTACTTTGTTGCCGTGCTGCTCAACATACAAGTCCCATACTTGCTGGTAAGCTTCCTAGTTCTTTTCCTCCACTGTGAATCAGTTTTTCCTGTACAAATATCTGAACATTCTCTCAGCACATTTGCTTTCTTTTGTATTCCCCAATCATTCCTCGTAATCAGTTTTACTTTGTGCTTCCTACTGGACACGCTGCGCCATCTAGCAGCAGTGCTGCAAAGTTTGTGCATGGTGCACATGCGCATATATATATATTTAGACAAAATTGTCTAAATGTATATGGGGTGGGTGCAATTCTGCATTGATGGTAAGCAGACAAGTGCAGCCTGTGCTGTTAGAAAGTAATATTTTGTCTATCAAGACGATGATCCTGTAGCTCATGTTTTCGGAATTGTTGAATTATTTCTATGATAATAGCTACATGCTTTCGTGGTTTTCTGTCCAACTGACTTAGTTATATACAAGTCAAGACTTTTTCTTAGCCAAGCCAAGCTAAAATGGTAGGATATGCCAGTATAGCCAACTTCCGTTAATTTGACCCTGATGGGACCGATGAAATGAATAGCAATATGTGCCGTAATGTGCTAAAATCTTAATCCATTATTTTTGTTAATTAGCTGATTTTGCATCTCGATTTTCTTGTGCAAAAAATTTTTGCCGCTCCAAGTATTTCAGCTCAAGGATTGCAATTGTGAAATCTGCCACAAGTGATTTTTAAAGAATTCTCTATAGTCAAAAAACATCCTGTATAGTGGACAAGTCCTTGGAATGTTTAGGAAACTTCTAGGTATACTGTATTTTAAACCTTTTACTTCTGTAGTAGTGTTGGCGTTTGAACAGTGAAGTCTAGCTACATATAAAGTTGGTGAAACTCTACGGACATTTCTTACGGTTTTGCTACTGTCTGTTTTTGAAAATGCTAATGGTGTGATCAGTCTGTTGAAAATTAGATGCAGCTCTCTGTTTGGAGACTGCATTGTTCTAAAACAGCATCGCAGTTATCTTACACACATTATTTTAGAAAACGAAAGGATAGAAAAGTTGGGCCAGACCCTCATATGACCTGTCAGAAAAAAGAAGTAAAGAAGTTTCATATTTTGACTGCACTTGTGGCCTGAGGTTAGCAGGTAGTGCAAGGCTTCTTGGTGTTTGCTGCACATGGCATTGTTCTAAACAATGTGCATATACTTGTTGGGTGCAAGTAAAAAAAAACTCAGCTGGAAGTTAGGGCTTATGTTGTCGTCTTGAACTTGTGTACATTTCTCACATATTCCCCCCCCCCCCCTTTTCTGTGCTAATAATCTTCTTTCATTGAATACCCGCAGATGAGCTCCCAGTGCAGTGTGTCTCTATTTAAATAAAACGCAGTTTCACCAAAAAGACGAAGCATCGATTGCAATAGGAAATTAGTAGACAGCTATATGAAGTAAGGATAGTAGCTTTATCAGCCAAATAATCTTGTAGACATTCGCTTACTAACTAAATTAACCCTTTCGCTGTCACGGACGTACTGGTACGTCATCGCGCTTCCCCCCCACAGTGTCACTGACGTACCGGTACGTTCTCTATCGTGCGTTCAAAATTTCGCGCCTCAGCGCAAAGCTGGCACTCCTAAACTGGCCACGCCATCTGTTGACTCTTTCTACAAGTTCGTATATTCGCCTCGACCTCTGTTAATCCCTGTATTGAAGAGTATGGTACGACTGCCACGCCTCCCTCTCTTTTTGCCGAGTGGCGCGGTGGCTCCGCGTTCGCTGGATCATGCGTCGCGCGCGTGTGGTTATGGGTTCAAGGGTTGTTCTGCCCTCTCCGCTGGTTTGAAGGTTTTTGTTTTTCTTCTGTTGGTGTGCCTGCTACGGCGCGTCAAGTTCAGGCGCACGTGCTGTTGCCTCTCCGAAAAGTGTGACTCGATTGCTGCTTTCACTCTCTCGCCGCACCCTCGCTTCCAACTTGCAGCAGTAAACGTAAAGCCCTTCGAACTTTGTTTAGCCTTTTTCCATCTCCCTCTGTCTTCTTGATCACGCAACGTCCCATTTATCTCCGTTGTGCGGGCGACTGAAAGCGCATCCTCCCTGCGCGCGGTTACTTTCGGATGGCTCAGCGCGCGGGACCTTCGTCTGCTCATTGGAGCGGTGGCTCAATTCCGATTCAGAATACGAGCCGAGCTCGGATTCGGACTCGGACAGAATCGTATGCGAGGAAGAGGGTTCCGCATCGTCAGATTCGGATGTTGAACGGATTTTATAGTCAGGCTGATGATGATGATGACATTTACTAACAACAGCTGCAGAACACTTAAATGTGCATATTGCATTGACTATGTTATTTGTATACTAATCATAATCAAAAATAAATTGCTATGTTCATTTCCTGTTATGCTCGTTCCCTGAAACCAAGCCGACACTGGGGGTGCGTCACGGCCAGAAAGGTCCGAGAGTGAAAGGGTTAACAAGCATGGTGTCGCACGCGCACAAGCGAACATGAACACATTTCACTCAATGACTGTGGACACTCGCTGTCAAAACACGAGTGAGGAAGCACGGCAGTAGCAGCGCGCAAATTGACCTTCACACTGCCTCTCGCTTCAATGCAAACTAAGCGGTGAAAACACAGCACACATGAAGCTGTCGGCATTTGGCAATCTCTGTCCCCATTGCAGATTGCTTTCAAGATATGGCCCATGGGGACGCGGCAGCCGCAGGAGTAGAACGCCCCCCCTCCCTCCCTTGCAGGCACAAGATTCCACCCTTGCACACTTTCACTCGCACATACAGCATACAGTGCACGGTGATGATGTTATCGCCCTTGGACTTTATATTGAAGCTGATGGCAGAAATACACCTGTAGTGGCATTACAATTGCTATCGCAGTAAAATGAAAGTATCACTTGGGAATGTGCTATACGTCCCACGTATAGGTGACATGCCTGCAATAAGCTCTTGCCCTATTGTGTTGCATCCTTCATGCAGTAAATTTACAACAAAAGTCAAGCATCTGTGCAGCTTGTCTTCTTTGCTTGTTTTGCACTAGTGCCGTAAATATCTAGATTTTAATGAACTTGCTAAACAAGTTCCTTTGTTTCACATCTCCTACAGTCTGTGTTTAACCCAAGGAAAGGTGCACTCAAATCTTGCAAAGATTTTCATGGTGCACAGCTTGAGAAAAAGTAAAGTATCGGCACCACTTTGGCCCAAACACCATAAGACGGTCTTTAATTTGTCCATGTTATGATACAAGCTCTAAATTGCACAAAAACGGACTTAGATATATCTTGTCAGACATGCAGCTACCCAAAAATGGTAAACTGCAGCATTGGTGGTGAAAAGTGTATTTTACATGTCTGTGGTCATCAGGGCCCATCTTTCCAATCTGTCACTTGTGAGTTATTGAACTCAGTCATGGTACTAAAGGATGACTGGAAGACACAGAAGTCTAGCTCTGCTGCTGATGAGCAGCATGGAGTAACTCGTGCTGTAGGTTGTGCAGTGAGTGGCCACTGAGGGAAAACATCAGGGTTGTAAAGCATGGCTGACATGCTGTTCGAGACAAACATCTTTGCCTGGATCAACACTCTCGTGGAACATTGATATCTTCAGTTCTCGTGAAGAACACACTGGGTTGGAACCACGCAGTTTTTGTCAGCACTTATGCAACGCTTGTCTGTAGGGACAATCATCTTTCAGAGTGAATTCCACAGTGACATAAGTGCACCTGCTCACAAGTGCCTTTCATGACGTCTGCTTGAGCAGCATTGCAATAAGCGAGGAAATAAACATACAGCTCCATGTGGCACCAAATGTTGAAAGTGTTCAATCAAAAGATGTCGTTGACTCTCTATCCGGGCTTTGGACCAAGCTCCTGGACGTAGCTGGCAGGAAAGACGCCCCAGTGGCCATCTTTCTCGCCGTGCCACCAGCCATCTTCAGCACGGCTATGCACTGTCACCAGGTCACCTGCATACACACACATACCACATTTAGTTGCAGCCAAAAAGCATGCAAGTCTTGCATTATCAGATCAACTAAAATGGCCAGACTTGCACATGACAGTGGTGCTCACAGAATGGTTTGCTCATTGTTTTACACTGTGCATAAAGTTCAGGACTGTGTCAAATGACATTTGCTTTGACACTTTTGACAGGACAGTAGCAGGTGTAGATATGGTGTTTGTACTAACACCAATAGTACTTGTGCCATTCATAAGTGAATGAATAAAGCATTTTATTGCAGAGTAGAAGAGGAAATTTGTGTTGCATGCAACAAAACTGTGCTCTTAATAGATCAAAACCTTCGTTGCACTTTTTCAGACCATGGTTCACAAGGCAAAACCTGGCAATGTGCAGCTATTTCTAAAACAGTATTTTTCTTCTGCTTCTGCAGTTACTCCACGCAGTTTTGCTTCCCCAAATTGTTGAGCACAGTGGTGTCGACAGGAGCTTGATGTCTGGAAGTATTGCCAAACCTCCTAAGTGTAGATCACCCTAGTATCGCTGCCATACTTATACATGTGTAGTGGAACATATGCATGTTGTGATTGCTGGGACTTGGGAGAAAGCAACCATGTTGTTGGTAACGTGCACGGTACATTCAGATCGATGTCGTTTTCATTGTGTGAGCGTGTGTGACGTGAAAAGTTAGCTTGTGTGCTACAGGATTTTCAAGTTGAGCCTAAGGATGCCTAAGGAAAGGAGGCCTTTCACATGCATACCTTGTGAAATACAGGCATCCCAGAGAATAAGCACCTAGGATGCTTTTTGATGATGTGCACTTAGCTTATTACATTGCTGTCTCCTCTTAGGCTGCTTCTTCATACACGATTTTTCTTTCTCTTTCTTGGCCATTTTTTCTCACAGAATCTACTTTCTGTCAAGACACACAATTCATGTATATTCAGAAAAGTCAGCAGACCACAGCAGTCTCTTTTCTTGAAACTTGCCTGCATAATTGACACATCTGGTTGTGCATGCAAATTTTCATTGTGCTGCAATACGCTGCTAAGCTTTTCCCATTGCACCAGATACTTGTGAATGTCTTGCATGTCGAATTAGAAAATTCTTAATGTTGGGAAACTGGTTAGGCTTACCTATGCCAAACTGCAAACAAGATTCAACGAAGCTGCCACTGCTTTTTAGAATACATGTTTCACTTTTGTGTTATGACCTATTCTTCTGAAAGAGGGATCAACCTATTCTTTTTATGTACTGCTGTCAATTTGGAGAAGTTGATGAGAATTACCCGCCGTGGTTGCTTAGTGGCTATGGTGTTGGGCTGCTGAGCACGAGGTCGCGGGATCGAATCCCGGCCATGGCGGCCGCATTTCGATGGGGGCGAAATGCAAAAACACCCGTGTGCTTAGATTTAGGTGCATGTTAAAGAACCCCAGGTGGTCGAAATTTCCGGAGTCCTCCACTACGGCGTGCCTCATAAGCAGAAAGTGGTTTTGGCACGTAAAACCCCATAATTACATATTGATGAGAATTGCATTACTGAACAAACGTACCACTTCGCTGTTCTACTAATATAACTTTCCTGGGAGAAGCAAAGCCAGTGTACTCTTGTTCAGCTTGCTTTGGTAAAGATGCACATTTGTAGAGGTATGCGAATAGTAATTTTTGAGGCCGAACGAAATACCAAACAGTGCCAGAAGTGAATCAAATACTTGTTGGCAAACTTGAGTCATTACATTTCACATCAGTATGAAGCATCATTTATACTAAAAACAAATCATGAATCATGGCTATAATAAAAACAAATGCAGCATTAGGAACAAATAAGCAGTGTTTACACGCTTGGGGACTCTTTGGACTGTACATGGTCATGCATTATCAGATCGAAATTTAAAACTGCAGCCTTGAGGGCCAGTTAGCGAATGCGCATACGTTCGAGGCAAAATGAGATGTGGGTGTCATTTCTGGCACCAGCAGACCGAAAAACAATAGACGTTATCTCTAGTTGGAATGGTTGTAGCTGATAAGTACACCGAGATTTAATTTAGAAGAAAACACCCAGGTGCAGCAAGCATAAATTTTACCGAATGATACCAACTGCCGAATGTTGTGTATGTGTGAATGATTGCAGCTTAGCTGGAACAGTCAGGCTCTATGTTTAACACATTCAGACGCCAATGAATTCTATTGATTGAAAACTTACTTTAACCGCATTTCTTGCATATTTAAAATCATAAGAGCCTCACAGCTGCAGAATAGATGAATTTTCATTTGTTTAGAGAGTTTTGTCAAATCTACAGAATATGGACTCTATGCGAAAACTCACTACAGGAACATTACATGTGAGAACTTCAACTATTTCATTTTTAACAGGCTTGAAAATCACCTATACAGGCACTTAAAAATTATGCCTGGTGCGACATAATGTGAAAAACCATGAAAGGAATGAAGCCACTACATGCAACTATATCCTTGCACCGAGAAACTACGCACAACCGTCTACCTTCCCACTTGTTTTACTAAAACGTTTTGAGCCAGTTATTCAAGCTAGCAAGACGATTCCAAGTAAAACATTTTCAAGATGCATGCGACACATTTTAAATATTGTTACGGAAGGATAAAAGAAGAGGAAGGAAGAAGGCGTGAGACGCTGACTGCTGCGTGTTGTTGCTGGTCAGCCATTCAACTACTCTGACTCTGCTTGTATATATATTGTAAATACAGTCTTTCTATACTTCCAACATCCCCATTATATATTGGTGGGAGGTGCTGGGTACCATGGCTCGAACCGGAGCTCCGCACTGGACGTCGCATCACCATCTTCACCATGAATGACGGTGAGCATGGGGGATCAACATTGTTGCCGCCTCCAGCGTCACCGTCGCCAGCTACGTAGCTGTCCCCTTCGGTTGTGGTTGTGCAACCCAAGAATCCTGGAACTTCCTGCGGGACCGATGGCACCGATGTTGAAGAGTGGGCGGCCATGTACGAACGCTTGAGTGGAATTAACAGATGGGACCCTACGCTTATGCTTGCTAACCTGTTGTTCTACCTAAGAGGCACGGCAAGGGTGTGGTACGAAAACCACGAAGAGGAGCTAACCAGCTGGGACCAATGCCAAGAGAAGTTGACAAGAGTTGTCTGGCAAACTAGCTGGCCATAAAATTGCCGCAAAGCAGGAACTGGCCTCCCGTGTCCAATCCCCCGTGGAGTTCTATGTCTCGTACATCTAGGACGTGCTGGCGCTTTGTCGTAAAGTCGATCACGACATGACAAGCTGAGAAGGTCGGGCACTTGCTGAAGGGAATTGCTGACGACGCCTTTAATCTGCTCATGTGCAAAAGCTGCTCTACAGTTGATGCTATCATCAAAGAGTTCCGACAATTTGAGCAGGCCAAAGGCCAAGCGTCCTACAACCATTCGCCAAACTTTTCTATACTGCCGCAATGTTGACGTGTGTAGATCAGCCCGCACAGCAGCATGCTTCGCCATCAGAGGACGTGGTGCGAATCGTTCGATGTGAACTGGACGCGATGGCGCCCGCAGCCCTGATGCTACCCCTTTTTCAGTCCCCCTCGTACAAGCCATCATTCTCCAGGAACTTGAAAACATTGGCCTACATTCTGTCTGTGCTGCCGCCAACCCCAGAGCCAACGAACGCCCTTCTACAATTTTCACTCCACCCCGACATTTCTCTCTGCGTTATTGCAACCCAACTGAGTGGAGAACTGTGGACGACCAGCCAGTATATTAAACACTTTCGCGACTGTGGGAGAATCGGTAGTTTTCGTGTAGTCTGGTAATTATTTTGTTTCCTGCCACAGGAAATGATTCATGTTGAAGTGTATGGTATCAAATAGTAGAAAAAGAAATTATCTTTCCAACGGTATTAATTTCAAACAACATATTTATTAATAATAATACGAAAAACTTATCAAAACAAAAAAAATCATAACAAGAACGAGAAAGATCGATAAAAACATCAATGCTGCTTTGCATAAAAAAATGCATAAAAAAACCAAGTATACATTTTCAACAATAGGGCCATTTGAAATCGTCCTGCAAATATTAGCTCTGTATCTACAAAAGTTATTTAGGTACACAGGAAAACATTAGACCTAGTGTCAGTCGTGTCACCGTGCGAAGCAGTTTCTCGATGAAGTGAAACAGAGGTTAGCTGCACATGTTTCGCAGAAAACATTTGTTTTCTGCTCAACTTTTCTTTCTTCATAGCACAGTTTACAGTTTCTATATCTTTCCATTTCTTGTGGTTGATGCTGTTGAACTTGAGCTGCACTCCGAGAGGGAACAACAGGCGCGACTAGGGGGTCCGCAAGATGTGGCTCATCATATCCCAGCAGCTGGTCAATTAGTTCTAACCTGAAGGCAAACTAGTCGAAGTGCAAACTTCTTTATAGTTCTGGGACTTCTGGATGCTACCGACGATGCTCGTCAAACATTATAAAGCTATTTACTACAGCTATATCGATACAGTGGAAAAACAGTGTCTTCCACCAACGCAAGGACTTCATAAGGACGTTGTAGGATCCGATGAGCTGGTCGGATTTATCCACTCCAAGCATGCCCACTTCGTATTTCTTGATCAGTACCGGCTTCTTCACGGACACTTCTGTCCACATATTCCCGACTTTCTTCCTTCGCTTTGCAAGGACGAATTTGTTCGCTGTGTGCGCGCTAGACATCATATTCACAAGCCGCCTGTCTTTCCATTGCAGGTACAAAACATCCTGCTCCCGCAGCCATCGAACGTCCTCTCTTTTTGCCTTCTTTTCCCACTGTGTGTCTTTGAGTTCACTTGGAAAGCCACGCCGATCTTTCCGCATTGCTCCATATGCAAGTGTCTTGCGCTCCAGTAAATGAATAAACAAAGATGTGGAAGTGTAGAAATTGTTAACAAAAATTGGGCAACCCTGATCAAGATGATTTTCGCACGCTAGGTTCTTCGCGCTTTCCCGTATAGATGCTGAACTGAACAGTGTACCCCGTTTCGGAATCTGCCAAAACCCATAATTTCTAACCCCATTTGATCACTTTATCCCTCATATACTGGCGAATTCCGGACTGACCTTTTGATTTGACCATTCTCTCGTCGACGGAGAGGTTCCGACGCAGTTGAAAAAATAATGCAGAAGAATCGTTGACGCGCTGAAGCAGAGAGGATATGTGGTGAAGCTTGCCATGGGATGCGACGGTCGTCTTCTCTAGATCAGACACACTCAGGAAGGCAAGCAACGCCTTGAACCGTTTCCTTGGCATCACTGTAGGCGGAAGAAGCCCTGAGAATAATCTGCGTGTGCTCCAATAACAATGCAAGCGTGGGACTTGCACGATTCCCATGTATACGAGAAGTCCGATGAACTTGAGCATCTTCTCTTGAGTGACTTCCTTCCACGATCCATCTCTCGCTGTAAGTCGGTTTCTCGAAAATATGCATCCACGCATACTTATTTGTGTTGTTGCATATCTTCCTGATGATTTCGGCGGTGAAAAACAACAGGAAGAAATTGACGGCTTTTACGAACTGCCACGCAGCACTCCGGAGCGCGATTTCGAGGTCCATTCCCGGCGGTCTTCGTGGGCAAAACTTCACTCTCTTCGCGGCCGCTGGCAAATGGTCCTGTCCCAACGACGTTGATACCCTGCAGATAAGAACTGTGACCTTTAGAACACACCGGAAATCCTTACGACGCGATAACATGGTCCGAGAAGAAAGCAAAACTCACCGGCGGATACCTGTCGATGTTCCGGGGCGGTTTGCCGCACTTTCGTCGTCTGTACTGAAGTCCGACGAATCACAGTCATCTTCCGAGTCTGTGCTGCTACGATCATCCGCAAATTCGAGCCCAGATGCATCGTAATCCGTTGAAACTCGCCGTTTGCGAGGGGCGGACACGCGCAACGTAGATGCCATTTCGGAAACAAAGAGTGCTCGTCACCACCACTACGCAGGCGCTTTAAAAATCCCCGCGCGGTGAAAAAGAAAAACACAAATCGGAAACTGATAAAATAGTCCCTCTTTAACTCGCTCAATAGCACTAGCTGTTCGAAGCGCTCAGAGAAGCTCCAAAATTCAAACTTGTACCATCGAGAACATACTGTCGACGCGAATAGGCGCGGTCACGAAAGTTAATCTTTCGCCGCATTGGTCATGTCGCCCGATACTGTCGCAACTCGTGGCCCTCAACACCCCGCACGCCGACCAACCTGCGCCGTTTTGATGAAAATGCCCGCAATGTTTCGGCCACTGCCAAGTCTAAGAGCGCCGACAACTCTGCAAGGAACACATTGTACGACTGTACAATGTGTTCCTTGCAATTGTTCCTTGCCCATGCTCACCATCGCCGCGCGGACACCAGTCTCGTTTACTGCAGCCACGTCGCCTTTCATTTTCTGTGGCTTTTGGCTGTACCCTTTCGGAAAACTAAGAAATGCATCCTTCAGAGGTGGTTTTGCATTGCCTACTACCACAGCAAATCCTCTGTCTGTGCCCACAAAGAGAATTGTAATTTACATTAAAATAGACCGTGTACCTATCCAAGCACTCGTCGACACTGGAGCCCACATGTATGTCACAAGTGCTAACCTACGTAGACGTTTAAAGAAGGTCCTCACGCCAAGCAGCTGCCCAAGTGCTCCGTGTGGCCAATGGCGGCGTGCTGGTTATTCTTGGAATGTGTACTGCGCTTTTAACTCTTTCGCTGTCAGACGTACCGGTACGTCTTCGCGCTCCCCCCCCCCCCACACAGTGTCACTGACGTACCGGTACGTTCTCTATCGTGCGTTCAAAATTTCGCGCCTGAGCGCAAAGCTGGCGCTCCTAGACTGACCACGCCATCTGTTGACTCTTTCTACAAGTTCGTATTTTCGCCTCGACCTGTGTTGGTGCATGTATTGAAGAGTACGGTGCGACTGCAGTCGCCCCTCTCTCTTTGCTGAGTGGCGTGATGGCTCAGCGTTCGCTGTATCATGCGTCGTGCGGTTATGGGTTCAAGGGTTGTTCTGCCATCTCCACTGGTTTGAAAGTTTTTGTTTTTCTTCTGTTGGTGTGTCTGTCACGGCACGTCAAGTTCAGAGGCACGTGCCGTTGCCTCTCTGAAAAGAGTGACTCAATTGCTGCTTTCGCTCTCTCGCCGCTCTCTCGCTTCCGACTTGCAGCAGTAAACGTAAAACCCTTCGAACTTTGTTTTAGCCTTTTTCCATCTCCCTCTGTCTTCTTGATCACACAACGTCCCATTTCGCTCCATTGTGCAGGCGACTGAAAGCGCATCCTCCCTGCGCGCGGTTACTTTCGGATGGCTGAGCGCGCGGACCTTCGTCTGCTCATTGGAGCGGTGCCTCAATTCCGATTCAGAATACGAGCCGAGCTCGGATTCGGACTCGGACAGCCTCATTCGAGGAAGAGGTGAGTTCCGCATCGTCAGATTCGGATGTTGAACGGATGTTATAGTCAGGCTGATGATGATGATGATGTTTACTGACAACAGCTGCAGAACACCGAAATGTGCATATTGCATTGACTATGTTGTTTGTATACCAATCACAATCAAAAATAAATTGCTGTGTTCATTCCCTGTTATGCTCGTTCCCTGAAACCAAGCTGACACTGGGGGAGCGTCACGGCCAGAAATGTCCGACAGCGAAAGGGTTAAGTATAGCCAGCCACCCTACTTCTGTTCTCTTTTCTGTGATCAACAACTGCCCTCACGACGTTATCGTTGGACTGGACTTTTTATCTAATCATCCTGCTCTCATCAAATGTGCAACCGGCGTTCTTCAGTTGGAACTGCCTCAATTCGCCGATGCTCCGAGCACTGCCCCACCGCACTTGTGCTCGATTCACGATGTGTATCTGTCACCCGAAGCAGTCACTTACGTCACTTTTACCACACAGCTACAGGTTCCCGATGGTAATTATGTGCATCGCCCCATCGTCGACATGCATTGTAACCTGAACGTTGCTATTCTGCATACGCTGGTCACGGTTACTAATGACATCATTCTACCACTTCTGAATTTCAGCCTGTGCCCTCAAGTGCTTCCAGCTGGCATGTTCTTGGCCAGCGCTTCCAGTACTTCTTAATTTGACATTGAGAGTCTGAATGCCGAGAGTGGTTTATTACCACCAGTTGCAGCTCACAGCTCTGGTTCCTTAACGGGTGACCTCGCGAAAATGATTGCACCTGATCTCACTTCTGCACAGGCCACGGACATACGTCTCCTGCTCGAATTTGACATTGTGACACAGTGACATTTTTGATTTCGGCAACAGGCCTTTAGGCCAAACATCTGTTGTTCACCACCGTATAAACATTGGAGACACGAATCCCATTCGTCGGCGTCCCTATCGTGTATCGCACGCTGAACGTAGAGTAATCCAATCAGAACTGGACAAAATGCTCCGCAAAGGGGTCATCATACCATCAGCCAGCCCATGTGAAAAAGAAAGCTGGTACGTTGCATTTTTCCGTCAATCACTTGAAAAGACGTCTACCTACTACCACACATTGATGACGCCTTAGACTGCTTGCACCGAGCTAAATACTTCTCGTCCATTGATCTTCGATCTGGCTACTGTCAGATTTCAGTTGATGAATTGGAACGCAAGAAGACAGCCTTCATCACGCCGGGTGGTTTCATCATCATCATCAGCCTTGTTACGCCCACTGCAGGGCAGAGGCCTCTCCCATGCTTCTCCAACTACCCCGGTCATGTACTAATTGTGGCCATGTTGTCCCTGCAAACTTCTTAATCTCATCCGTCCACCTAACTTTCTGCCGTCCTCTGCTACGCTTCCCTCCCCTCATTACATGTCCTGCCCATGCCCATTTCTTTTTCTTGATTTTAACTAAGGTGTCATTAACTCGCATTTGTTCCCTCACCCAATCTGCTCTTTTCTTATCGCTTAACGTTACACCCATCATTATTCTTTCCATAGCTCGTTGCGTCGTCCTTAATTTAAGTAGAACCCTTTTCGTAAGCCTCCAAGTTTCTGCCCCCTACGTGAGTACTGGTAAGACACAGCTATTATACACTTTTCTCTTGAGGGATAATGGCAACCTGCTGTTCATGATCTGGGAATGCCTGGCAAATGCACCCCAGCCCATTCTTATTCTTCTGATTATTTCAGTCTCATGATCCGGATCCGCGGTCACTACCTGTCCTAAGTAGATGTATTCCCTTACCACTTCCGGTGCGTCGCTACCTATCGTAAACTGCTGTTCTCTTCCGAGACTGTTAAACATTACTTTAGTTTTCTGCAAATTAATTTTTAGACCCACCCTTCTGCTTTGTCTCTCCAGGTCAGTGAGCATGCATTGCAATTTTTCCCCAGAGTTACTAAGCAAGGCAATATCATCATTGAATCGCAAGTTACTAAGGTATTCTCCATTAATTCTTTATCCCCAATTCTTCCCAATCCAGGTCTCTGAATACCTCCTGTAAACACGCTGTCAATAGCATTAAAGAGATCGTATCTCCCTGCCTGACGCCTCTCTCTATTGGGATTTTGTTGCTTTCTTTATGTGGGACTATGGTGGCTGTGGCGCTGCTATACATATCTTTCAGTATTTTTACATACGGCTCGTCTACACCCTGATTCCGTAATGCCTCCATGACTGCTGAGGTTTCGACTGAATCAAACGCTTTCTCGTAATCAGTGAAAGCTATATATAAGGGTTGGTTACATTTCGCACATTTCTCTATCACCTGATTGATAGTGTGAATATGGTCCATTGTCGAGTAGCCTTTACGGGATCCTGCCTGGTCCTTTGGTTGGCAGAAGTCTAAGGTGTTCCTAATTCTATTTGCGATTACCTTAGATATTACTTTGTAGGCAACGGACAGTAAGCTGATCAGTCTATAATTTTTAAAGTCTTTGACATTGTTAGGAATGGCCGGCCGGGGTGGCAACGTGCCAGCTATTTCAGCCCGCTGCATGTGCTTCGACCGAGCCGCGGTGGCGGCGCCCTTCAGAGAACGAGTGAGGACAGCGCTAACCAACCATGAACTTCCTTTGGAGAACTGCGGACTACGTCCGCTCTGGAATTTAGAGGCGCCGGCTGGGGTCGGGCGTGACCACCTGACTACGGGTACGCAGGACAAAGGATACCACGACGACTGCGCTGCAAAGGTCGTCTGCCCTCGAGAGAGCACTGAAACCTGTGCGGCACGTGTGTGTGAGCCCTCCTCCTCCAAAAAGGCGTGTAGTCTGCGATGAGGTCGAACGGAGTGCTTATAAGCAGCGGTTGTCGGCTGCTAGTGGTGTGCTCGTCGTCGTGCTCTGTGCTCGAAATGTACTCGTGAGCTGTGTGCTTGTAAGCTGTGTGCTGTATGTTCGTCTTGTGGGCTCCATTTGGGAGTCACGCATAGACTGTGTAAATGTATCTCTTGTTCAAATGTTAATATGTAAATAAATCCTGCTCGCCTAAGTCCCGACGAAGAGCCTGGTCCTCCCTACAACTACGACCGCCAAATCTGACATCTGGTTGACAGCGGTGGGATCGTCTTGACGAATCTAATATCTGGATGGCAGCGGTGAGATTGGCCTACGGCTCGTAGATCGGCCTACGACTCGGAGACAGCAATGGCAGCTGACGGACGTTCGCACATGGTGACCTACCGGTATCCTGATCAAGTTGGAGGTGACTTGGGATTGACCACCTCTTGCAACTGACTGGATACGGCGGAGAAGGACTGGCGTTATGGTGCTGCTTCAGTGGGTAAGCGTTTGGTTTTGGCTGTAAGATTTACCAGGCTTCAATTTCTCTGTGTTTTTGGATTTGATTCGTTGGGGATCTTTTACTTGTATTCTGATTTGCGTGGGTATTGCAACAAGTATTGTGTGACAGCAGAGCCAAAGCTTAAAGTAGCGACCATGGTTCTAATGTGTTTGACGAGGGCTGACCTGTTGTGGTTGTGTGAGGAGGTTGAGGTAGACGTAGAGGAGGACTTGATGGAAACAGAAATTCGTAAGGCAATTCTCGAAAGTGAGAATGAATTGAAATTCATCGAACATATAGGTAACCAAATTCTAAGCAAAAAATGGGAACAGGAAGCAATTAGGCAAGAACAGGAAAAAGCTAGGCAGGAACTAAAAAGTATTTCGCAGGAAGAAGGCCTAACAGAAGTAACAAGGCAGTACATTGATGCACTGAACAAAGAGATTGAAGGTTTGAAGCAGTTAATCGAGCAAAGTCAACAGCGGCTTGAGAAATCTATTAGGCTGGACGCAGCGAAAGTGGGAGGAAGTCGATAGCAGATTTCAGTCGAAAGTCGAGGAAAGTAGTAGTACCTGTGAGATTAGCAGCACGTTCATAGGTGAACTCGAAGTGCCAGGAGCTAACGAGGCCTTAGTGGCAACAGAGGCCGTTAAAGGCCAGAGTGAGAGCGACGAGGTGCTGTGCCAACAGAGGACTGTAGAGACAGCTAGGCCAGCTGCGAACAAATTGGCACAGTTACCGCGAGTGTGCGTCGCTTGTAATGTTAGCGAAGTTGCTAGCGAAGTACAGAGTACTGTTGACCCGACAGACGCGAGCACCCATGTCGAGCCAGGTCTGTGTGCCGAAGTCAAGTGCCAGCTGGACGGTGCAGTTGAGGGAAGTTCGCAGGATTGCGAGCTCCGTAGCTCAAGGGATAACTACTGCATTTTTCAGGGATCGGTGCAGCTCTCCGCCAGTCTAGGTAGCCAAGAGAGCGATGATTTAGTTATTAAATCATTCAGACTGTGCGGGTAAGAGACCAATCCAGACCGACGAAATGTGTACTGGCCAGCAGGAGGCGCGAGAAAGCGGCATGAAAAGGAATTCAAAGAAAAAGCACCGCAGAAAGAAGCGCCGTAAAGATAGGAATGCGATGACTAATGTAGCGCAGCCAAAGATGACGAGAGACCCAAAAGGGCAGGGAGCGAGGAGAAGAAAGGTGCGGTCGTCGTTGACAATGTTGGCACATCAAACACATTCGAGCCACCGGTCAAAAAGAGACCGAGAAGCATGTTCTGCATGGACGCGGACAAAGGGCACGGGGCAGTTAAGTTCCTCGTCGTTCCGTCGTTTTTTTCGGAGTTCAGCATGTACTACAAAGATGTGCAAGGTGGCAGGACGAGACGAGGTGATAAGGAGTCGCGACGCGGTCAGTCAAGTTCGTGAGGAAAGCGTGGCGCCAGGACACAAATTGGCAGGAGACTGTAACGTCTTGGAGGAGCTGATAGCGGGTCAGCCCTTTTGTTGTCCCTGGATAGCCAGAGTAGCTTTCGAACCGCGACCACCTCGGGTACGGCTCAAAAGTATGAGTCAGTCGTAAGCGTTTGGAACGGGAGGCCAAGAGAGCCTCCTCCGTAAAAGTAAAAAGTGTTTTTTTTTTTGTTTTATTTTTCAGCATTGGAAAATTTTCGCAATTTAAGACCAAAGTTTCTTTCAATATGTAAGGTATGAGCTCTGTTTATGTTTTGTTTGACAATCTCCGAGATTTGAAAGACGTGTCTTATGTAAACCATAGTTTCGCGAGGTGTTTCATTAATAAGTAGATAGGTTATCGTTGAGAGGCCTATCGTAACGCGCGTGTGTATTAGTTAACCTTCTTTTTTTTGTTTTTTTATTTTCTAAGGTTAAGCGCGTAGGTTTTCAGTAAGTGCATCATTTGCACCGAGAAGAACTCTTAGGTCCATTAGCGCGTGTCCTGTGCGGACAGAAGGAAGCAGAAGGTTTATGACTGAGTTGCTCATGTGTGTTGAGGGCAGCCGTATTCTGACTTCTCTAGTACGCGTGCGTAGAGCTAGTTATTGGAAGACACATTTGTTTAAAGGTTCCTCTGTGTTGCGTAAGTTACGCAAGCTTGGTTGTTCGTTTAAGGAATGTGTCCTGTATGGACTAAAGGAACAAATGTGAGTAAGCGTGATGAAACGTTTGCGTAAGACGCAAGTACGCGTTAAGAATAGGGACCACAAAGCTAGCGCGTTTGTGATTACGTACCTATGGAGTTGGCCAGACTGTTCAGTGGCAACAGTACATGAGATAAGTACGCCACTGCGATAGGGTAAGAACAGGCTGTTCGTGAATTTAGGCTGCTTAAGATATGTTCGGGTATTGGTATTTGAGAGCCTTCGGTTTAGTTCTGCGTAAACCTTTGCTCTTGTGCAGCACGACAGTCAGATCTGGTTAAACTCGGGGGGGGAACGTGAACGCTCGCTTTGGCGGCACAAAATTTTGGGGCAAAATTTGGGATTCCCAGTTGAGCGGCTTACACGGAAATTTTGATAGGAAGCCTGGTGGATTAACAGCTGATTCCGGGCATTTGCACGCTGAGTGGTATTGTGTTGCCGGGGTCGACTCTTCTGTGCCAGTTGTTGTGAGACGGTTGAAAGCATTCCAAGTGCGCGGGGGTTGCAGAGAGCAAAGCCATCATCTTGCTCGCCAGCCATTCTCTTCCTGCCCAGCAATTGCCAGCACTGGCCAGGCGAGATTTTCCGGGCCATGGAGGAGCTGTTAGGAATGGCCGGCCGGGGTGGCAACGTGCCAGCTATTTCAGCCCGCTCAGTTCACGGTCATGCCCTTTGGCCTATGCAATGCTCCTGCGACATTTCAATGTATGATGGAGTTTATTTTGCGAGGCTGCAAGTAGACCACCTGTCTTCGTTACATTTATAACGTATTGTTTTTTTCCCGCGTTCGGCAGCCACCTTACCCGACTCGCTGCCATTCTTGCGGTCTTCCGGAAAGATGGCCTCCAACTGAACTCCACGAGGTGTCAATTCGGGCGGCGTCAGATCACCGTGTTGGGACACTTTGTTGATGCATCCTGTGTCCGACCAGACCCGGAAAAAGTTCGCGCCGTTCAGTTTCCAGTGCTTCTGTCGTGCGCTGCTTCATCGGCCTGTGTTCTTACTTTTGCCATTTAGTCGAAAAACTTCGCCGGCATTGCTCGGCCTTTTACAGATCTAAAGAAGAACATGGCATTCTCATGGGGCTCAAAATAGGCTCATGTGTTCCCGGCTCTCATCGGGTTTTTAACTTGCCCACCTTGATTCATCTGCACTGACCGAAGTCCACACTGACGCAAGCGGCCACGGCACCGGCGCTGTTCGACCCGACATCTGAATGGTATCGAGTGCCTGATAGCTTACGCCAGCCGCCTGCTGTCCCCTCCCGAGAAAAATTACTTCATCACTGATTGGGAGTGCTTAGCTTTAGTTTGGGCTGTCGACAAGTTCTGGCCATATTTGTACGGCCGCACGTTTTTGGTTGTTACCGACCACCACGCCCTCTGCTGGCTGCCTTCCCTCTGGGACCCAATAGCATGGCTTGGTCGCTGGGCTTTGCGGCTCTAGGAATTTTCATTTATTGTCAACTACAGGTCTGGACGTCTGCACAAGGACATTGACTGCTTCTCTCATGACCCCGTGGATCCTCCTGATTCTGCTGTGCATGATCCGGTGACCTGCATTATGGCTTTTACTGACACGACTGACATGCGTGCTGCGACGAATCAATGCGACGAATCCTTACAGTTAATCATCACTGGAGTGCAATATGGCCGCACCGATGGCACAAGCCGCGTGCTCGTGCTGCACGACGGCATCCTCTACCGCCGAAATATCAACCCTGATGGCCCTGAGTTGCTCCTTGTCCTTCATCATCTGCAATCCATCGCTCTTGAACAACTTCACGATGCACCGACAGTGGGATACCTTGGAGTTTTGCGTACATATGACCGCGTACAATGCCAACTCTTTTGGCCGGGCCTCTACCGCTCTGTGCGTCGTTATGTCTCAACTTGCGAATTGTGTCAGCGCTGGAAGAAATCTCCCCTACCACCTATCGGACGACTTCATCCAATTGAAGTTGCCTCTAGGCCTTTCTTTTGTGTAGGCCTTGACCTGCTTGGCGCTTTTCTGACGACGACTCGAGGGAATAAGTGGATCGCCTTCAGTACTGATTACACGACACCCTACACGATAACAAAGGTGTTGCCGACTGTTTGTGCAACAGATGTCACTGATTTTCTCCTCCACGACTTCGTTCTCCACCACGGTGTACCTCAACAGTTACTTACAGATTGTGGCCGCTCGTTTTTGTCTCGTTTTGTCAACCTGTCCACCACCCACCACCCACAAACAAACGGCCTTACCGAACGCTCACAGAGATGCTGTCGATGTACATTTCGAATGATCACCGCAACTGGGAAGCCATGCTGGCCTACGTGACATTCACGTATAACTCGTCCCAACATGACACCGCAGGATATCATACCTGCCAACTCTCCCGATTCGCCCGGACGACTCCCGATTTTTTACTGAACTTACCAATTGTACGATCACTGTCATATATCTCGCGAAAAGTGGTCTCTGTTCATGCAATAATGGTTTTTGCGAAACCGGCACCACGGAATCTACAGCCACATCGTTATCGTCAGCATCACCAACAACGGCCGCACTAGCACCATCGGTATCATCAACTAAGCAGCCATCTACGGTGCCTAGTAAGCCGACCAAAGCCAGAGCCAATGTAGCTCTTGCATTTCATGCATGCCTTCGTCCATGGTGAATCTTGTTGCTGCTGCTTGGTTCTTTATTCTATACTGCTTGTGTGTATGATTAGTGTTGGCTAGGTTGTGTGTGTGCGGTGCACCGTCTAAAGTTACAGTCCTCGTGTGCTTGATGCCATGGCGCTGTCAAAGCCCAAGAAAAGGTATTTGCAGCAGTTTTTGTGATCTTATACTTCTGAATTTCCGTGCTTTTTGACATCAAGAAAAGAACATTTTGCATTTTGTACAATGTGTAGATGTGATGTCAGCGTGTCTCACGGTGGCAAAGGCAGCTTGAAACTACACGTTTCCACAGCGAAGCATCAAAGCTATTTTCACACCGCTGAGCAGCAAAAGAACATAGTGAACTTTCTCTGGAACAACTGCGACGACAGTGTCATACGTGTGGAGTGCCTGTTTACGGGATTCTTCGTCGAACACGACCTACCCCTTAGTTTCAGTGACCACGTTTGGCGTCTTCTACAGAAAATGTTTCTGAAATGCGATGAGGCGAAGTGTTATGGATGTGGACGCAACTCTGAAGAACGCGGAGGTGGCCAGCCTGAAATTTATTTCACAGGCATCGCTCTCGAGTCTTCGTTTCTTTATTTAGAGTTTCCTTCAGCTGCTGCCCAGAGATTCCAATGAATCTGCAGAAGACGCTTTAGATACTCTCGAAGCTGAGTTTGCCACACTACAGGCGTACAGTCTTCAAGAGGACATTCTGAATGGAGAAAGGTGGGACGTGCAGTGGTCTATGGTTGGAAAAATGAAAAACACTGATGGAAGACATGTTTCATGGAGTTGCTAAGGTGATGCTCGATTTACTCGTGATAGTGCATAGCAAGGCAGAGTGTGAGGATTTTTCTCACGGCGCAAAAAACTAGGACTGAATATTGCTCGTCAGTGTACAACACAACCCTCCAACACCGGCTGCTAGTGAAGGGCCATCAGTCTGGACTATGTTTTGAGCAAAGCTAATTGGACAAATTTTTGAAGTGAGCAAAGTCTGCTACTGCAAGGTCCCTGCAGAAGGACTCATCGAACACTGCCTGAAAGTTTGAACCCCCCCCCCCCCCCCCCCTCCCTATGGCGCGAATAAAAAGTCTCCAGATTTTTTATCTCGCCAGGTTGGCAGGTATGGGATGTTCACCTTTTTATCTTTCGTATGGTCGCGGCCCCACATTGCCATTTGACATCATCCTCCATTCTTTGCCCCATGTTGCAACTGAGTATGCTCTTGAAGTCATAGATTGCACTGACATGTCATGTCAAGTCACCCAATCTCGTTAATTAGCCTCGCAGCATATCAAGAAAGAGCGTTACGACCGCTGCCATCGCATTGTTAAGTTTGCCCCAGGTGCTTGGGTGCTCCTTTGGTCACCATGTTGTTGGGTCGGCCTCTCCCAGAAGCTTCCATCTCGCTACACAGGGCCTTATGAAGTCCTACATCAAGTTAACGACGTCAATTACGAGATCTCGCCATTACAGTTTTATCCATCTTCAAGTCCGACGCCTACTGACATTGTGCACGCTTCGCGGTTGAAGCCATACTTTGCTCGCGATTCTTCACCTAACATGTGCCGAGACGGTGCTTCAGCACCTGGTGGTCCTGTTATGGAAGGATAAAAGAAGAGAAAGAAGATCGCGAGACACTGGCTCCTGCATGTTGTTGCTGGTCAGCCATCTTAACTACTTTGACTCTGCTTGTATATATATTGTAAATACGGTTTTTCTATACTCCCACCATTCCCATAACCATATCATTACTTTCATCAATGCTTCTGCTGTTGACATTCTTTCTTGGCGTACACAGCGTCCTAAAAGGTTAGTTTGCAACTGAACACTTCTGTCCAATATGGCTGCTTGGATGAAAACCGTTGTATTTTGCTTCAATTTTATGTTTAATTGTGCAGTGCTGACAATGTGGAGTATTAGAAGAGTATTCAAATCTGCAGATAGTGACTATTATAGTGTTACATAGTAAGACGCAGACGAAAAGCTATATACAAGTATATTTACAAGGGAATATGCTGCACTTGGCCAAGAGGCAACAGCCCGCGCTAGCCTCTAATCGTCGTCGTCTTCTTGCTGCTCGCCTCTTCGTCATTGGAAATACTGTTCCATAGCACTACCCCCGGCGGCAAAAGTGCCGTTCCGGAGCAACTAAAGGCCGAACTCGGCAGAAGTGTAGTAGGGCTTGAGCCTACTGACGTGCATGACATCACTAGATGCCACAGGTGAGGATGAGGTTGAACTCACAGGAGCAATTTCGTACGTCACTTGGCGCAGCATGCGGTAGGGCCCTGTGAATCGCGAAAGGAGCTTTTTTGAAAGTCCGTCGTGACGAGAGGGCGACCACAGGAGCACGAGCGCACCAGGCGAAAACCTGCACGTCACGGTGGCGGGCATTGTACTGACGCTGCTGAGTGGTTTGCGAGGCTGTCAGTCGAGCACGGGCAAGCTGGCATGCATGGTCGGCGAGGGCGATGGCATCGCCCGCATACTCGCTTGTTGAGATCGCAGCAGGAGGAAGTGCCTTGTCAAGGGGCAAGGTCGGTTCGCGACCGTACAGTAGATAAAATGGAGAAAATCCGGCGGTGTTGTGCCGGGAAGAATCGTACGCAAATGTCACGTAAGGAAGGGCGATGTCCCAGTCGTGGTGGTCCTTGGAAACGTACTTGGACAGCATATCGGTAAAAGTATGGTTTAATCGCTCTGTCAGGCCATTGGTTTGAGGATGGTATGAGGTAGTAGGAATGCACAATGTCGGTGATAACTTTCGAGAGGAAGTTACGATCACGGTCAGTAAGCAGCTGTCGCGGGGCGCCATGAAGTAAGATAATGTCACGCAAGAGAAAGTCTGCGACGTCAGTGGCGCAATTGGTAGGGAGAGCCCACGTGATAGCGTATCAGGTGGCGTAATCAGTTGCGACGGCTACCCATTTGTTCCCAGAGGATGACGTGGGAAGGGACCGAGGAGGTCTAATCCAACACGAAAAAACGGTTCCACAGGGATGGTGATCGGCTGGAGATAACCGGCAGGCAGCGTCGGATGGAGCGAGCGAGACCAGGCCAATAGAAGCGGCGGCGGACGAGATCGTACGTGCGGGTTACCCCAAGATGCCCTGCAGTAGGTGCGTCATGCATCTCAAAGAGCACAGTCTATCGTAGATGCTTTGGCACGACAAGAAGAAGATCAGAGGAATCAGGGAGAAAGTTCCTTCGGTACAGAATGCCGCCCTGGAGGACATATCGGCGAACGAATGTGTCGGTAGGTGTAGAGCGCAGACGCTCGATGAGTGCTCGCAGCGATAGGTCTCCGTACTGCTCATCGGCGATGTTAGCGAAGGCAAACACAGAGAAAATGCCGTTGGCGGTAGTACTGTCGGCATCGGCAGGCTCGTTGACTGGGTAGCGAGACAGGCAGTCAGCGTCCTTGTGTAGTTGGCCAGATTTGTAGATGACAGAATACAAATATTCCTGGAGGCGTAAGGCCCAGCGACCAACTCTACGGTAAGATCTTTCAGTGAGCATAACCAGCAAAGCGCGTGCTGGTCTGTGACAACGGAAAAGGGTCGGCCTATAAGTATGGGCGTAACTTTGCAACCGCCCAAACTAGGGCCAGACACTCATGTTCAATGGTGGAATAGTTGCGCTCCGCGGGTGAGAGGAGCCTGCTGGCATAACCGATAACACGGTTGTGGCTGCGCTGGCGGTGTGCCAGTACTGCGCCAATTCCGTGAATGCTGGCATCAGTACGGACTTCGGTAGGTGTAAGGGGATCGAAATGGGCCAGAACGGGAGGCGTTGTGAGGTCAGTTAGATGCGAGAATGCAGAGGCCGCGTTATCGCCCCACTGGAAAGGGGAGTCTTTTTTTCAAAAGCTCGGTTATTGGTCGTGCTATGGCCGCAAAATTTTTCACGATACGGCGTAAGTACGAACAAAGGCCGATGAAGCTGCGCACATCCTTAACACACTTTGGAACAGGGAAGTGCGTAACAGCATGGATCTTGCCTGCGTCCGGTTGCACTCCGTTTGCATCAACGAGGTGCCCAAGGACGGTAATCTGGCAAAGGCCGAATTGGCACTTCGCTGCGTTGAGTTGCAGACCGGCTCGATGAAAAACGTCCAGGACTGCCGAGAGGCACTCGAGGTGCGTGGCGAACGTTGGGGAGAATACTATAACGTCGTCCAAGTAGCACAGGCACGTGGATCTTTTGAAACCGTGAAGATGGGAGTCCATCATGCGTTCAAAAGTGGCAGGAGCGTTACATAGACCGAACGGCATCACTTTGAATTGATAAAGACCTTCAGGTGCTACAAAAGCAGTCTTCTCGCGGCTGAGATCGTCCACGGCAATCTGCCAGTAGCCGGAGTGAAGGTCAATAGAGAAGTAGCGAGCACCGTGGAGGCAGTCAGGGGCGTCGTCAATCCAAGGTAGGGGATACGCATCGTTTTTGGTAACCCTGTTAAGGTGCCGATAATCCACGCAAAAGTGCCATGAGCCATCCTTTTTTACCAGTACAACAGGTGATGCCCATGGACTACATGACGGTTCAATAATGTTCTTGCAAGCATTTTGCGAACTTCTGCGTCAATAACTTGACGGCCAGTGACACTCGATACAGGCGGCGATGAATAGGAGGGGCATCGCCGATATTAATGCTATGTTTAACAGCTGTAGTTTGGGCCAAGGGACGATCGTTAAAGTAAAAAATATTGTGGTAGGAAAACAATGCGGTAGAGCTCACGAGCGTGCTCAGACGGCATGTCGGGCGCAATCATTTTCTGTAAGTCGGCAATGATACAAGTTGCCGACTGCAATGGTAGAGGAGCATCAGCTGAATTGTCGTGTACTGCAATAGATGCTACTGAGTGATCCTCGAATGAGCAAAGCTGGGCCAGAGACATCCCGCGTGGCAGCACTTGTGTCGTCAAGCCAAAATTGACCACTGGTAGGCGGATGCAATTCGCCGTAATAGATAAAACGGTATTAGGTACTGTGATCCCGTGTGTAAGTAGGACGTCTTGCATAGGAGCTGCAATGTAGTGACCGTCGGGCACTGGTGGGGATGACACGAAGTCAACGAAAGTCAGTGCCAAAGGTGGCAAACGAACGAAGTACAGAAACACCGTCGACTTGCACGTCAAGAAGGTTCAGATGAGTGGGCAACATCAGTAGAGGATTTGTCGACGGCGAAAAGAAGCGACGGGGCTGGGGAGAGAGAGATTGTTGTCATTGGGGCGAAGGTGAACGAGAATAGGGGCGCTTCGGCGCAAGAGAATCAGTGGTGGCATTATCGGAGCCTGTGGCATAGGGACGAGAAGGGCCACCTGAAGGGCGAGAGTAGGCAGTATAAGTAGACCGGGTCGGGGAACTCCAGCGACTGCGACAGTGCCGAGAAATGTGCCCGATTCGACAGCAGTGAAAACAAATGGGCTTGTCGTCAGCAGTGCGCCATTCAGATGGGTCGTGGAAACGTGGTGGGTAATAAGATGCAGGATGGGACAGAGCCGAAGAAGCCGGGTAAGTATCAGGGCGATGGGCCGAGCAGGTGGTGTGAAGACCCATGTTTGTGAATTCCTGACGGACAACTGCCTGGATCACGGAAACCGTGACTGCAGGTGCGTTGAAGGAGCTGGAGTCGAAGGCAGCCGGATAGGCGGCCTCGATCTCATGCCGGACGATCCTGGTAACATCGCCAGTGTTGTTGGGACGAGGAGCGTCGGCACAGGAAGATGTCGCTGGGGTGTTGGGCAGACGGAGACGGGCAAACTGCTGGTCGATACGCCGGCTTTTAGCGAGTTCCAGGTGGTGGCACTCTTTTATAACTGCATGCATCTACCGTCGCCACGTTGTTGAAAACAACCAAGTTGAAGGTGTCATCGGAAATGCCTTGGAGAATGTGGGAAACCTTGTAGGACTCAGTCATATGTGCGTCAACTTTGCGGCATAGAGCCAAGACGTCCTGAATGTACGTGACGTAGGGCTCCGTTGACGTCTGCACACGGCTGGATAACGCCTTCTGCGTGGCAAGTTGGTGACCGTATGGGTTGCCGAATAAGTCTCAGAGCTTTTGCTTAAGTGAATCCCAACTGGTGAGCTCATCTTCGTGCGTCCGAAACCAAACTCGAGGTGTGCCACTGAGGTAAAAGACTACGTTGGCAAGCATGATAGTAGGGTCCCACCAGTTATTGCAGCTGACGTGCTCGTACAGGCTAATCCAGTCCTCGACATCTTCCCCATCATTGCCCGATAATACGCCAGGATCACGAGGAGCGGGGAGAGTGATGTAGGTCATCGAAGTGGCAGCAGGTGTCGGAGGCCGGGAGCCATGAAGGAAGGTTCGACGTACCGTCCACTGCGAAGCCCTGTGACGAGGTACAGGGAACGTCCACCTCCGCCAGATATGTTACGTAGGAAGACACAGACGAAAAGCTAAATACAACTATATTTACAAGGGAATACACCGCACTTGGCCAAGAGGCAACAGCCCACGCTAGCCTCTAATCGTCGGCGTCGTCTTCTCACTGCTCGCCTCTTCGTCATTGGAAATACTGTTCCATAGCAATATTAACAATATAAAATCGATTACCAAATTTACTCTCCAATCTAGGCTGACCCCCGAATTCGCAAGGTTAGAAAATAAAAGAAACAAGCTTTCCTTGAATGTAAGGCCAACGAAAAAAAAAAGTATTAGACTGTGAGAAAAACATACAATGTCGTCAAGATATTGCACTTTCAGAATGCTTGCCTTTGCTTGCTGTCTGATTGACTGGAATTTCATAATATGTCGGCGTAACTAAGTTCACTACCTGACTTGGTGCAATAGAGAGACCACAGGGAGGAGACATTTTGAAGGCATGCTGAAGCAGACAGGCGTCTTAACTTGTTCCGAGCGAGGCCTCGAATGTTTGTGACTTCCTTCGCATTCGTCTGTATGATTTCCGTGGTTATGGGCATTTCCGCTTGGTTGTGTCTACATAAAATTGGCAGCATTGTTTTTAGCCTCGTGGCATCGACCTTTCTGGAGTCGGCAGTGTCTGGTGGTTGCTGCCATACCGCATCCTCGAATTTAAGCCGACCCCAGACATTCTCGTTTTATTTTTATTTATTTCTTAAAGAAAAGTATCGGCGTACATTCAAATAAATACAGTATTTGGAAGCTTCAAATATGCACACACTTCTACACATTTGTTTGTATTGATTTAAAGGCACAGTTGGATCATGGACATCACTGTTTTCTGGTCACATGTCAAACTATACTTGCCACCATCTTTGCAAAAGTGCTGCTCTACCTCCATTGATATGTTGCAAACACATACTACCTGCTAGTAACTGAAAACTATTTAGTAGAAAAAGTTTTTATTTAATAAAGCTGGAATGTTTTACAAGTCCTCTGCATTATACTGCATTATCACAAAGATCATCATTATGATCATTAGCAAGAACCAAAGCTGAAAATTGGTTCAGGAGCCAGCTGGACGCCGCATTTCCTAATGATAAATGTCGTTTTTCATACATTTTACAATTTTAATGCTACCATATTTCCACTATTGCTGGTGTGGACCACTTGCCACAACACACGAAGAGAAAAGTTTTGAAAATGACATAGAATGTTACGCAATTTAAATTAAGAAAGAAAAAATGAAATTACTCCGAATTTTTGTTCTCCTGGAGTTCCGTCTTAAGCAAAAAGGGCTAGTGAATGCAAGATGGCAATCGGCACTCCAATACTAGAAGCATTGCGAGGTCAAGTTTCAAGTTTATTTCAAGTTATTTCTTTACTTATACTTCATGATGTACAAAAATGCCAAAAATATGTTTGGACCGATAGCCAAAGGCTAGTAATGAGCCACGCATCAGCCTGCTGCCTAAGCAATCGTTACTTTCTTTTTTTTTTCTAATTTGTGTCCATTATGCCTGCCACTATGAGGGAAGCATCCTTATCTTTGCAGTCTTCCCACTGCAGACACTACAGGCAATGAACTGGGAAAGTGCACTGGAAGCAAACACAGTGTTGTATCTACGTAGCAATTTTTTCTGTATTATTTGCTCTAGCTCCGCCCACATGTAATTTATACAAATAAAGTGATTTTATTTGTGATCAAATAATAAATTCACTCTTTCATAATGCCTGCATAGTCGCATCATGCATTTTCTAAACTTCTCTAAAGCTTTGTTAATCTGCATACTGGATGCAACAAGAGTGTTATCTGCAATCATAGAGGATATTCTGGAGCCAATAAATTCGCTAAGCCAGAATTAATTTCAATGCAACAAATTATCTAAAAAAAAGTGAATGTTGTGGGGTTCTCACTTGTGCTCTTGGGACAAAGGAACGACAACACAGTAGTGCAAACAATCACAAGGGCATTTATTGCACCTTTCATAGATCAGTGCCTGCTAGCCGAGTTGCTATCCCCAAAACATGCCAATGGGAGTGCGACAAATCGCGGAAGTCCGACTCACTGCGACCGGATAGTGAGCGAATATGTTCGCCCCATGCTGGATTCCAACGCCTGGTCGTTCGCGCGTACGATCACGTGAACGGTGGCACGTTCAAACAAGCCCTTGCGAGACGGTCTCGCAGAAGCATGGATCGGCGCACGCGCGGAACGTCTGCACTACTTGCCGACCTCGAGCCAAAGAGAAAGCGCCTTCTCCTTTTCGCGCCCAAGTAACCCCGCCGTGATGCGGTGTTAGCAGCGCAGCACTCGCGCCATCTCTTGTATAGCGCTTCAACCACACCGACCGCTGCGGGCCGCAGGCCACGCGGCGAAGCCGAATTACAGGAGACGGGAGCTATGCGGGAAAACAACGTATCAGGGGACGCATGAGAGTCGTGCATTCCCACAATGTTCACCTGCAGAATATATTCACAGAAAAAGGAGAAAAAAACGTGGAAATGAAAACCGAAAATGCTGAATGCTAAATATGACCCTGTGGCACAGAATATAAGCCGTGATGCGGCGTTAGCAGCGCAGCACTCGTGCCATCTCTTGTATTGCGCTTCAACCACACCGACCGCTGCGGGCCGCAGGCCACGCGGCGAAGTTGAATTACAGGAGACGGGAGCTATGCGGGAAAACAACGTATCAGGGGACGCATGAGAGTCGTGCATCCCCACAATGTTCACCTGCAGAATATATTCACAGAAAAAGGAAAAAAAAAATGTGGAAATGAAAACCGAAAATGCTGAATGCTAAATATGACCCTGTGGCACAGAATATAAGTAAAGCAGCATATACGAAGCACAAAGCTCCTGTCGGCGGAGAGGTGTGCAAGTTAGTCTGAGGTTTGCACTTATTTTACACAGCATATGAGCTGCTTAGCCTTGTAGTTGTCTGGGTGCAAAAAGGGCAGAGCACAACTATGCGGAGGGTTCATTGCTAGTATGATTAGGATAGTACAGAGGCTGCGAATTTGTGCTGCTATAAAGCTTCCTTTGGCCTTGCTCTCGATGTAGATTCGCATACCAATATTTTTGCCAAGGTGAAAAGGGTGAAATGCCTTGTCTCTTTCCGATGGCAAGGCACATACGAAGCTGGTTATTCCCACGTACCTCCCAGCACTAGATGGCAACTTATCAGATTTTATGTGCACTGTGAAAACACCTGCATATATAAGGCATGAGCTGATCCACCGTTCCCAAATGTAGCGGTGTTTGTCTTGCCTGGTTTTGCAACCATAGGCCTCGGGCAAGCTGCCACAGAGAAATGAGTGATTCACTAACTGCGACAGCTGCACCTGACTTGCAAAGACATCACCCAAGGCAAAATGCACGTACTTGATAAATGAAGGGCATATTCACAAAAGCATGCCACCAAATATTGGGACATGAGAAATTCTGCTCTTTGGCACAATTTTTATATTGCACAGAATGCATCATTATGTGCCATGAGCTAGGTGCAAGTCGTGTTGCGCTGCTAAGCACGAGGTCACGGGATCGTATCTTGGCTGCTGCAGCTGCATTTTAATGGGGGTGAAATGCAAAAATGCCCGTTTCTTGTGCATTGGAGGAACATTAAAGAACCCCAGGTGGTCAGAATTATTCCAGAGTCCCCCACTAAAGCATACCTCATAATCATATTGTGGTTTTGGCACTGAGAAAAGCAGAATTTTAAGCTAGGAGTAAGTCACAGTGAAGCTTCATGATAATTTCTGATATAGCGAACTCATTCTGCACAATGAAGGTGTTGTATCGAGTATCTACAGTATAAGTGCACAACCCATCTGGGATGCAGGCGGCATGTTAGCAAGTGGCAGATGCGAAATTCCAACTGAATCTTGAAAACAACAGCACTTGACAAATGCGGGACAAAGCAAGAAGGTGCTTCATCTTGCCGCAGCCGTCTCTTTACTCTTAGTGGATTTAATTTACATGACAATGCAACAGTGTCAGCTCAGCTTTGCACACCCACACTTCCCTGTCGAGATTCTACTGCTCCTTCAATGTCTCAGGATGCAACGAGAGGCTTGCACATGTGGTTAAGAGGTTAGAAACAAAGGAAAATTGCCATCTATCCAGTTCTAGCTTGATGCTTTCTATCTTAGGATCCTGCACAAGTTTTCTTAGCTGCAACCAGATGGTTTGCAGATTTTTCTGTATTGGCTCTGAATCTGCGCAAGCACTTGAGGCCAGCATATGTGTACGCTACTGATATATTTCTGAAATTGCATGGTGTCGAAGCACAAACTGCACCAAAAAGTGATGTGTTTGCAAGCACCTGAGCGCAGGCTGAGCTCATCATCCATGGTGGCCTGGTAGTCGTACAACGCTCGGCACTGTGAGGGCAGCACATTAGCATATGGCTGCTCTTCTTCTTCCTGCTCAGTCTCAAGGGACACGGGGACTTCGGCACCCCCGTCGGCTGCCCCACGGTCCCACTCCTCGGCACTTGAGGAACGCCGCTGTAGCCAGGGTGGAATCTTAAGCACTGTCTGCGCCAAACCCTGCATGGAAACATTCCCACTATTTGCTGCAGCAAAGGAACAACAGGCAAAGAGCAATTGCTCCACCCGATGGCCTTTCAGTCTTGATCACACCAGTAGCACTGAATTAAAAAAAAAAGATAGCACTACATTACGTGCAGTCACTTTCTCAACCTTATTACAGAACGAGGCAGGAAAGGCCGCAGTGTCGAATCACGCCTGCTGTCATACGGTGCTACTGTACACCTCACATCGCAGCAATCTTGAGGCTGTTCATTACCACAAGCTAGTTCGTCAGCTATATTTTGCTACCAACATGAAATGTGGTCTCCAACTTGCCTGTCGGTCCCTGCGCTGCTCTAAATGTGGAGCCAGTGGATGTGGTGGCCTTGGTTGACCCTCCAGGCCTGCCAGACAGCACTGCACCTTGTGGCGCGATGCCTCCAAAAATGCCAGGCTTTGCCGCAGCTGCGCAACATGCATGCTCTGTTATCAGAGGACTGTACAAGAATCACCTTTTTTTATGTCGACTCCTTTCTTTTCAGATCTGTGCAGTAGGAATACTACAAGACATTGTGGTTGCCGAGTGGCATCTGCTGCAGTGTGAAATACAGGTTAAAATTCGGTGTTGCCTTTGCGCTACGGTATATACACTGTATCTAACGTACAAACTCCTCTAAGTGTAGCCTCTGCGAACCGCCAGGATTACTGGACCACAGGCTTGATTTTTTGCAAGCCACATGCGCATAATATTGAATACCAGCTACTTGCCTGGCATCTGCCTAGCTGCCGGTGGCGTAACCATACCTTTATTTAGGGAGGAGGGACGGGTTCTTCGCTGGCCACTACCACTTTTTCACCCTCTTCCTCAATATACTATATATATATATACACAAAGAAGCAGGCGTAGTAAAAGTGTAACCTTCATTGTGCATCTTCGTTGATAAAGCACGCTTTATCAACAAAGATGCACATTTTTACTTTGCTGAACAACAACAGTTTTTCATTAATGCAGCATGTGGCCACTTTGCGTCAAAGTAGGCTATCGTCCTTATGGTATTTTTAAAAATGATGCTATTTAAAAAAAGATAAGGCCATCACATTTTTTTTTTTTTTTGCTACTTGATGCATTTATATAATGTACGTTGATGAGCTAGTTGAGCTAAAAATGGGACCAAACATAAGAGATGGCACACTGTCTTGTGTCTTCTTGTTTAGTACCGTTTTAACGCTGTTTGTTTTTTCCAAGCATTTATATAAGCAACAACGTTTACCAACCCATAGTGAACAATGTAACGCATTGTGGCCCACCATTTGCAGAAATATTATGCACATGCGCGAGAGATGTATTCTCCAACCCCAATATTCACATCTGCAGACTAGCAGAATGATGTATTGTGAACAGCTTTATCTTTAACACACGAAATCCTGTCAACTTATTTCAAGCATCTCAGCACTAAAAGCCCACATAAACTTACCCTCTCTAGACTCACGCCGTAGAATAGCACATCTTAACCTTTTTCATAAATTTTCCATTCTTTGCCTTTTGGCGACCCTTACAGAGAACATCGCATTGCACACACCAGTCACCCTAACACAGTATATCCCCCACAAGCCCACATCACGACTCTTCAGCAATCATTCTTTCTGCGCACAACACGAGACTGGAATGGCCTGCCTACCGAAGTTTCCACTATCATCGACCTATTTGCACTTAAGCAGCTCAACGAAAACATCCCATTGCAACTTGTAATATCTTTGTTTGCCATTAACCACCCACTCCTTAATGTAATGTCTCAACAAGAGACCTTTGAGGAAATAAATAAACTAAGAAAAATGTGCGGTTGCTTCAGACAGCATTTTGCATCCTTGTTGATTTTCCTGCAATAAAGCTTTTCTCTCTCCCCAGCTTTCAGTGTGGATCACCTTGTGTGTTCAGTTCGAAAACACCTTGTCACTGGCTGTGTAAGGCCCACAGAAATTTGTGGAATCTTAATAGATGCAATGGCCTGTCAGCTTGCACCTTTTGAAATGGGCTCCTTTAATTGTCTGCTCACCCTGCTTATGCCTACTAGGCTCAGTAATGTGTAAAGTTGGGTTAGTTGGTGATTGGCAACGAGTGTCGTCTTTTCTTGTGTCTTCACTGTGTCAGTGTCAGTGCGCTGCTTCACCAGCAAGGTATGATGCCTACTAGGCGGTGTGTCCTCTGTATGGGAAGTGAAATATTTTACAAGATTGCCCTACTATTCATCATTGTCAGTACGGTAATTATTAGAAATAGGTCCTCTTACTTTGTTCCCCACTAGGTGCTTTGTCCTGTTCCACTGTGAAACCCCCCTTGTTCAGTCAGGTGTCAGCCATCGCTAGTGCGGCTAGCAAAATTCTCCTACTTTCTTCCAACAACCACAAATGTGGCCACTTTTTCCACTATCGGACACGAGTTTATGGCTATTTGTGCATTTTGGTGTTTTGTTCATGTGCATGGGAGAGGGGATTGCACCCATGACACAATCCCACCTTTTCGAACTGCCACTAGCCCTCGACTTGCCTTCACATTCAACTTTTCCCTTTCATGCCATTCTTTCTGAGCTTATTGTTCCATGGAAAATGGGGGCAGGGAGGTTTCAACCTCCCAAGCCCCACCCCCTGGCAACACAAAATGTTAGCTGCTTTACCCCATCAGGTCCTTCCTAGAGGGCAGCACAAGGAGGAAACACACAGACATAAAAACATGAAGAGGTAGTAATTAAAGAGTAAGGCATGAGAAATATGTCCATAGTGATTGCTATGCAGACAATAAATATAATGTAGTAGGAAGTATGTGGAAAAGGGAGTAATGGTACCTGAGCTTGCACTTGCACCCGAGAAATGTACAGACAATAAAAGAATGCACGAATGACATAAATGAAAACTCTCAACTGGTATTTTTAAACAAAGTAATTCATAATAAACATCTCTTACAAGTGCCATCTGGAAGTGAAAAAGTTGTAACCACAGCAAAAACATGCAAACAACAGCTGGATCTACTAGCTACCAGTCAACCCTGTGCTGCACAGTTGTGGCTGCAAACCAGCATTCACGGGCATCCACATATTATTCAAAAAGGCACCAAATAGGACAATTACAGAGCTGCTAAAAAAATATGGAAGACACTTTTGCCAGTCAGCCGTATAACCTGTTCACAGAAAAAATATGCGTACCTTTGCAGTACATGTTTTACGATTGCATGTTTTTGGCTTAGTGTATATCTTTGTGATTGACTTGGCATATATTTGACATTGTGTGAATTAGCACCACTGCATGCAATGGTGAGGAAATATGTGGATTCTAAAGCTAATCACTTTCAATATCGCTGCCAGTTATTGACAAACTAAAATTTCTCATATGGGACACTACCTAAATGTGATGATTGCATATAGTCACTGCATTAAAAAAATGTGCAGCAAGATAAACAGCTACTTCAATCCATTTATTTATAGATGGCATTCAAGAGTTGCCATTGAGAGCCCATCTCAGTCTGCACAGGCCTTCGCAAAGAAAGGCAGATCTAATGAGTGCTCAAGGTAGTACAATAAACTGCCAAGCGAGACCGTTTTCTGCAGGGGGCCTAACCATGGCGATCTTCAACAAGTTGCCTCCATGAATAACTGGGCCCACAAAGACTGCTCTTACTCTAGAGAATCTCATGCTCTGTGACAATACAAAATTTTATAAACCTGAGCTCTGTGTATTCATTCAGAAACTGCAGATTTGTCTCCAAACGAGAAGGGTTGAGATCTAGAATGAAATTTCCCTTGCAGCACTTTTCCACTTTGTTCAAGCATTCACCAGGTGGAGCCTCCCCTCTGGTATTAACTGATTAAATTAAGGAGGCTAAGAGTTGAGATCTTGAATGGAATTTCACTTGCAGCACTTTTCCACTTTGTCCAAGCATCCACCAGGTGGAGCCTCCCCTCTGGTATTAACTGATTAAATTAAGGAGGCTAAGAGTTGAGATTTTGAATGGAATTTCACTTGGAACACTTTGTTCAAACATCCAGCAGGTGGAGCCTTCCCTCTGGTATTAAGTGATTAACTTAAAAAGGCTAAGAGTTGAGATCTTGAATGGAATTTCACTTGCAGCACTTTTACACTTTGTTCAAGCATCCACTAGGTGGAGCCTTCCCTCTGGTGTTAACTTAAGGAGCCTAACAGTTGAGATCTTGAATAGAATTTCACTTGCAGCACTCTTCCACTTTGTTCAAGCATCCACCAGGTGGAGCCTTCCCTCTGGTATTAAGGTAAAAAAAGGTGAAAGGTGGTATTAAGGTGGGTATTAAGCCTCCTTAAGGTGGTGGTATTAAGGTGAAAGTGAACGTTGGATGTTAGAAATACGTGAGAAAAAAAAGGCCACACCTAGAATATTTTGGAACCACATAAATTTATTAGGGAGGAAGTCAACAACGATCAAACAACATATCCTAGACGAAGATGAAAACAGACTGGAAGGAGAAGCGGCAATAAATTACATCCGAAAAGCAACAGCCTAATCTTTCCAAGGCAATGACGAGGTTGTATTTGAAGAAAAGGAGAGCATGAAAGAAACCCAAGTGAAAAAGGAGCTGGTTCTGACAAATTTCAACTGGAAGAAAGCGGAAGAGAAAATTCCTAAGCGCACAGCCACAGGGCTAGACGAGGTTCCCTTTAGGCTGATAAATGAACTAGGACCAAAAAGTAAGGAAGCTCTAGTGAAAGCAGTGGAAAAAAAACTTTAAAAGACAGATGAATACCAGACAGTTGGTGACAAAGTAGAATGAATTTACTTTATAAAGGTAAGGGGGAGAAAGACAGAATTCACTCGTTTAGACCGTTGACCATTACATCAGCATCGGTAATATACAGGCTAGCAATGCAGGCAATCAAATTAAAAGCTTCAAGCATGGGCAGAGAATAATTGCATTTTGGGGGAGCTTCAGAATGGCTTCAGAATAGGTAGGCGGTTGGATGATAACTTGTTTGTTTACTCAGTGTATTGAAATATCAAAAGCAGAAAGCAGACCGTTGTATGTGGCCTTTTTAGACATTACAGGAGCTCACGACAACATAGACCGCAACATTTTGTGGGATATTCTGGAAGGGGAAGGCTTAGGTAACGATTGTCTACAGCTTTTGAGAGAGATTTACCTAGAAAATACCATTTGCGTTGAATGGAAAGGGATGAGAAGCGAGGAGAAAGTTCATGTCAACAAGGGACTGAGACAGGTGTGCCCTTTATCCTTGCTGCTGTTTATGATGTACATGGTGAGGATGGAGAGGGCGCTAGAAGGAAGTAATATCGGGTTTAATCTCTCATACAAACAGGCGGGTACAGTAGTAGAGCAGCAACTCCCAGGTTTATTTTATGCAGACGACATTGTGTTGCTAGCTAACAAGCAAAGCGATTTGCAACGTCTGGCTGATATCTGTGGACAGGAAGGCAACAATTTAGGTTTGAAATTTAGTGTTAGAAAATCAGGTGTTATGGTATTCAATGAAAACAGTGGACAGCGATACAGGGCCAGGAAATACCTTGAATAAGAGAATATAAATACCTTGGTATATGGATAAATGAAGGAAATAGATATAAGGAAACAGGAAGAAACCATAACAGTGAAGGGGAAAAGAAATGCAGCCATAATGAAGCACAGAGCGCTATGGGGATACAATAGGTACGAGGTGCTCCGAGGTATGTGGAAAGGTGTAATGTTTCCAGGACTTACTTTTGGAAATGCGGTTGTTTGCTTTAAATCAGGGGTACAATCAGGACTCGACGGGAACCAAAGGTCAGTGGGTCGCCTCGCATTGGGCGCTCACGGGAAGACTACAAATGAAGCTGTGCAGGGTGATATTGGCTGGACTAGTTTTGAAGTGAGGGAAGCTCGCAGTAAAATTGAGTATGAAGAACAGCTCGGGAATATGGAAGAAATTAAACGGGCTGGGAGAGTGTTCAGGTATCTGTACAGGAAAAACATTGATTCACAGTGGAAGAAAAGAACTAGGAAGCTTACGAGCAAGTATGTGGCCTGTAGGGTGGGCAACACAGCAACAAAGAAGGTCAAGCGGAAAGTCAGAGAGGCTGAAATAATCTCATGGGTGGCGGCAATGGAAAAGAAACCTGCCATGAATAACTGCTTAAGAGGAAAAAAAGAAATAAGGAAAGAAACAATTTACGATAACTCAAAGGGAAGCTCATTACTTTTCGAAGCGAGATCGGGATGCCTTAGAACACGCACCTATAAAGCGAGATATAAGAAGGAAGAAGAAGCATGTGCTTGCTGCAGTAAAGCTAGGGAAGCTATGGAGGATGTTTTATTAGAATGTGAAGACGTCTGCCCAGCGGCCAATTTAGGCCCTACTGGCCTCCTTGAAGCCCTTGGGTTCAGCGGGAGCAGTGGTAAAGCAAACAGGTGTGCAAGAGACATAAGTAATAGGTGATTGGAGGATTGGTGGAATAAAAGTAGGGAAACGACAAAAAACAGAGATGTACAAAAGCGCAGTTCACAATAGGGGATCAGGAATTTTGGTTGTGTGAGTTCATAGTGTTTTTTTTTCTTTTTTTATTGTTTAACGTAGGTAGGACATTAGGCAGTATAATAGCAAGAGCTTGGTGGCGCAACCCACCGCCCTGTTCCAAAGGGGACGCTCATAACATCCATCCATTCATCCTAACTGATTAACTTAAGGAGGCTAAGAGTTGAGATCTTGAATGGAATTTCACTTGCAGCACTTTTCCACTTTGTTCAAGCATCTACCAGGTGGAGCCTTCCCTCTGGTATTAACTGATTAACTTAAGGAGGCTAAGAGTTGAGATCTTGAAAGGAATTTCACTTGCAGCACTTTTCCACTTTGTTCACGCATCTACCAGGTGGAGCCTGCCCTCTGGTATTAACTGATTAACTTAAGGAGGCTAGAAGTTGAGATCTTGAATGGAATTTCACTTGCAGCACTTTTACACTTTGTTCAATTACCCACCAGGTGGAGCCTTCTCTGGTATTGACTGAATAAATTAAGAAGGCTAGGTGACTATTCATCACTGCTCAGTTTCAAAAGGGGTGCCAATAAATCATCACCATCATCATAACAGGAGATTTAGAGAAAAGGAGATCTATACAAAATGCTAGACTGATAAGCATGTATAGCATACCTGAGATAACTCAAGCAGGCCTAGGTGACTATTTGTCACCGCCCAGTTTCAAAGGATATGCCAATAGGTCATCATCATAACTAGAGTTACTGTAGCATACATAATGAGGGTCTTGAATCTGGCAACATTGATGCCTTCAGGTAGCATGAGTAGGTTTATTGACCAGTTGCCTTCACCCAAAAAGATCATGTTCGCGTGACACCTGCGGCAAAAAAAGGATGTTCCACATTTGCCGCCAAGGTCTGTGAGTGGTGGCGCCGGCTGACACTCCCAGGGTTCTACTAGGACACATAATTGCCCAAGAAAGTGGATTGGGGAATGGCGCCGCGGTAGCTCAATTGGTAGAGCATCGCACACAAAATGTGAAGGTTGTGGGTTCGGTTCCCGCCTGCGGCAAGTTGTTTTTTCATGCACTTTAATTTCCATTAATTTATTGTTTCTTTATTTCATTTATTAAGCACAAGTAATTTCCCCTATGTTTTCCTTAGTGTCAGTGTTTGTTGGCTTCTTATGATATGACTAATAAAATTTGGGCCCCTCGGTTAACCCCCTTTCTTCTCGTTTGTAGCATATACAGTAACTGTAAACCTTCTCACCAATACAGGCAATTTGTGCCGCACGCTGACCCACAATCACAGCTATTCATCACTGCTGTCTTAAATGTTTCTGGCTCCTCCTCGTAGATCACATTCAACCTGTCCAACTTTGGAGTCGGTTGGAGTGCGCAGCGGGCTCGCGCAGCACATAAGCCCAGATTGGCTCGCACAAACCTGTTGGAGCTTCTCTTGGACACGTAGCTGGGCCTCCTCATCACCAAAGCGAGGAGATTCCCTGAAAGCCTGGGCTAAAGACTCCACACCTGCACAAGGTCGAAAGATGTCGGTCACACTTTGCTCACATAAACAAGCGGGTTATAGCTTGTTACACGTATGTGCCAACAGGGTTATTACATTCAAATCAGAGGGTTTAGGGTTGATATCATTGCTAGGCTTGTTAATCAAAAATGCCATGGTTGCAAACAAAATAAAATTAATGTCTGTGATAAATATGATTTTTAAAAAAAGAAGGAAATCACTCTGACAATAAAATACTTTTTTACTACATTATACTGCAGTTCCTCATACTGCATAACACAGTTCACTAAATGATAACAGTCTGTGAACAGCTGTGTGGCACTATGTGCATATTAAGGGCACAAGAAAATAAAGCTAGCAGCTGAATGTTTTTACAGATTTGTAAGAACTAACTGGCGAACAGTGTGTGCTTTTCCATCTTATCAGGGTGGTACTGTCAGCTGGCAGAAAGTGCTCCACAAAAACAGCACACATTGAGGATAACTAAGGTGTTGAAGGTTCTCGAACAGTACCCAGAAGAAAGCGTGCAGACGACGTAGAAAACTGACTTCTCTCTGCAAAACTTGTGGCTTAGAAAGCTGTCCATAGCATAAATTCTTCCAGCATCCTAACGTTGTCATAGATTCTGAAGTGGAGCGTGTACAGCACCACCTCATGGACAAGTTGCACACTTGGTTCACCATATTTATCTGCGCTGGCGTATGCACCACTAGGGGTTGTTGTTGTTGTTGTTGTTGTGTGGCCAGCTGCGTGGTACACTGCAAGTCCAAGTAAGATGTGTTTTGTCAGTCATGTGTGAACTGCTCAGCTTCCTGCCACAGACGAAAAACAGCAAGCTAAACCCACAAGCAGCAAATATATAAACAAGTTTTGCAAAATGTTCTAGGCCATAACTAATGGTTGCATGTGAATGTCACATTTCATTAAGAAAAGAGAAAACAGGGAAATAGTGCACAATAGCTGGTGAAAAACAGTGCTAAAAGCTTGGCAATATGGCATTATGGCATAATCACACAGTCATCCAATCACCCAGGAGACAAGGAAAGCATAACGATACGACACCTACTGGTTGTCTACCTTGGAAGAAGCTGTTAAAAAAAAAAAAAAAAAACTGCACTGGGCACGGTGATGGCCAAGTGCTTAGATAATCCTCTGGATCATCCACTTGGTCTTCTTCCCTAGATCTGCCTCCTGCCGAGTTTCTTCCGTTGGCTTAAAGCAAAATAAGCTAAAGTTCAAAATAAAAATACTGATCCAAGCTGAGAAAACCTTGTTTTCCTCGCCGCTCTGTGTCAAGGTCCTTTTGTAGCAGCTGTAGCAGCCTCTCAAGGGCCTCTTTGCGCCTCTGGGGCTGCATGGGACTTGACAGATCCTCCGCCTGCATAGTTGTTTTGTTTTTTGTTTTTGTTTTGCAAGAGCAGTGCATGTGGCAGTTGCCAGTGCTTCAGTGAAGCTGACTTACATAGAAATCTGGTAGCAGCTGCTCAGGCACGTTGGGTGCAGTGGCTCTAAGGCGCACAGCCTCCTCAATGTCCTGCTTGGCATCCACATGGGCTGTCTGTGCCTGCACACACTCAGCACACTGCAAGGATAACATGGGGAAGCATGTCACAATTAAGTGAACCAAGTTTGAGCACGGAGCCAGTGCTATGCTGAATGGAGGGCCATTTGGCCAGCTGTGCATTTGCACTTCAAGGTTTTGGTTTGTGTAATTTGGTTTTAGCAGTAGCAGTCCCAGCATTATGTTAGCTTGGGTGACTTCCTGGGCTCTTTTGTCCTCTAGGTTGGCAATGTGATCAGGTGTCCATTACCATTACCGTAAAATTCCGAGCAAGCGCCCCCCCATGGTAAAACATAATCTAAGAAAATTTGCAGGAAGAAGGGAGGGAGGGGAGCTTGCTCGGTTGCGGACTGAAATTCAAGGGCTGTAAGAGCTGGATCCGGCGACTAGCAAGCCAGCGATTGCATGCTCGTCTGGCTGGCTCGTATATTGTAGGTTAACCGCAACATAATTGTGCATTTTGGGAAGCTACCGCAAGAACACATGAGACGAAGAAAGGGACAACACACTGCTTGGTGTTTTCCCTTTCTTTGTCCCGTGTTTTCATGCAGTAACTTCCCGAAATCATGAATAAATAACTGACCTACGCCCACACACTGCTATAATCATGTACACATTGTGCTGACCAACATAGGCGCTTCATTACCAGTTGCATGCGGTCGTGTCATAGGGTCCATTGGTCTCTGATTCAATGGCCCAGTGAGCTTCTAGTCATCGGTAGCAATCAACGGAGCCGACACTGCAGACGTGGCCTTGCTAAAACACTGCTCGCATAGTTGTGTTTATATTGGCATCTCTTGTTTAAAGTGAGAGAGATGTGCAAACACGTTTGTTTTCACTTTATTTGCTAAGCCATTCCGAGCATCCCGGCAGGGGCGCCAGTTCTCGGCGGAGCTGTGCACCACTCGCTCATTCGTACCACTTTCGTACAATGTGTCCTGAATCGTCGTATGTGGCAAGTCTGAGTCTGGCTCGTCGTATCACGGATCACACGCAAAATCGCACCATGCATTTCGCGCATGTGACACCTCGCACCATGCAGGAAGGAAAAAGTTAGGAGAGAGCACATTACGTCATGCAGCCAGCCCTTTGCTCAGTGGTGGCCCAATACGTGGCCTCTTGCATTGGAATCACGGAGCAAGAATTGACATTTGCCGAGGCGGTTGGTTTCCAGTAGCTATGCCAGTAGTCTTTATTCAGTGTGCTCTTGTTCGGCTGCCATGCCGTGGCTCTGCCTGCAGAGCGGGAACACTGAAACTAGAGTATACTAGTACACTCTAACTAAAATTAACCGCGCACGTTGATGTGCGGTCACATGTTGGGCCGACAAGTTCGGGCTTCAATCGCGTTGCGTGATGCTCCCTCCTACCCTTTTTCTTCCTCCATGCTTCGTACGTTTGGACAAAATGGCAACTGACAAAGGCTATGGCCATGGAGGAAGGAAAAAAAAAATAAGAGGAAGCATTACATCACGCTGCCAGCTTTGGCAAGCGAACGTTCCGTGAAGCCACAGTGTTGGCCCCACATGTGGCCTCTTCTGTCGAGATCATGGAGCAAGAATCGACATTTGCTGAGACATTTGCTTCTCAGTAGCAATGCCAGTAGTTTTTATTCAGTTTTGTATGGCTGCCCTGCCGTGGCTTTGCCTGTAGAGCTGGATCACTAAAACCAACCACATACATTGACGTGCGATCACGTGTTGGGCCACCAGGTCGGCTTCAATAGCATTGTAGTATGCTCCCTTCTATCTTTTTTCTTCCTCCATGGCCGTTTCAATGTTGCACTGTGCAAACTTGACATTTCCACAGTGCAACATCCTAAAAGACAGGCCGTCGGACCCAAAACGCTGCAGCCTATACATCACTATTCATTGCTTTCTTTTGTACTCGGAACAAAATGATACGACATGTTTTTGCATATAACACATAACCGACTATAGCAAATCGATTTCAGAAGATTCGATTGAAATCGGAAATGACTTTTTTTTTTAATTTGCACACGAAAACTGTCAAATTTCTGATATTCTGCAATTTTTCTTAAATTTCCTGCCCGAAATAATGATTTCAGTATGTAAGCTAGACCAAATACACTTTGGTGCAACTTTAACAAGTAGCAATGAATGCACAAGCAAAATTATGAAAGAAACTTACGTAACAAAGCACTAAACATTTGCCAAAAAGGTCACTTTTCTTTCACTGCTTGCTCAAAAGCCAAGCCTGCCATTTTTTTGTTTGTGTTGTGAATTTGTGCAAGCAATTAAGTGTATCTTATTTTCATTAATAAGGTTGTGCAGAGTAAGTATAAAAAGTATGAAAGCATTAAAAATGCAACATTTTTTTGTACTCTCGGAAAATTGTAACTGCATGCAACTGCATTAGCTGCAATTTCCGCCTTCTTTCAGTTCAAAATTTTTCATGCTGGAACAGAGCCGTGCGCTGAAAAAATAAACTTGGTTCCAATGCAATGAAGGATCTTTCTGTCATAAAAATTTTGTCAAAATCAAAAAATAGTCAGGACCCCCTCTGACTATCCTTATTTGAATACACCCTATATAAATGCCCTTTTTGTGTTTGCGACACTGTATCCTTTGTTCCTAAGAGCTTTTGAGATCTCACCACTGAAGCTTCGTTTTTCACTAAAATTTATCGACAACCTATACTATATTCAGTCTGCACTGTTCAATAAAGCACTTGGCATTTTTGCTTGCCTGCCTTGTTGAGAAAAAAAAAAAAACTCATCATACGAGCACCTCATCATTGTAGAAGCAAGCTGCTGCAGAGTTGCCTGCTGGTAACTAGAGTAAAAGTATTGACAAACCAGGCAAACAGTGTTGCCAAGCTTTCTATGGCCAATGCAAGCCAAAAAAATTCAACCTTGTGAAATTTCTGTAAGAACAAAGCGGTGACAAGCAGTAAATTGTTCAAAGCTAGAATAAAGAAGAATGTGACTGCACGTGTGTAGGCAGGCATTCATTTCTATGTCCCCTGCATGCGTGATGACTGCCAGTGCACTTTCTTGTGGCCTACTAAAGTTTGTTAAAGCAAAGTTTTACAGCAGGTGGTGTCATGTAGCAGTGTTCGGAAACTTTGTCGGTTCTTTAAGAGAGTGGCTGTCACCATGAGGACAGCACACAGGCACCGCACTATACTTGATCACCTGTGGTCGTGTTTTAGGAGAAGCCAGTCTGGAGGCCCTGGACAGAAGCGAGCACTGCATCGTACAGAAGGCCACTGTCTGAACAAGAGACCCTGTGTGCGGCATCTGTCTGGGTGCCCTCTGGTCACCAGTACCCACCTGCAGCGCTTGTGGGGCTTTGTGCAACAAGTGCTGGGCATATCGTGACAATGCTGCGTGCAGTGCCTCCAGGCGCTCCTGCTCCAGAGCCTGCAGCCAGCCGGCAGTCTGGAACAGCAGCGTCTCCCACTCCTGCCGTGCCTGCTCAGCCGACATGCACGCGCCGTAATATTCGCCCTCGGCCTTGGTCAGAGCATTCTCCGCCTTGCGCCGCTTGCTCTCCAGCTGCGGAATTCACAATGTGTACATGCGCAAACTCAAATAAATTGCACTTCCATACAATTCTGGCAGGACATGTTAATGTGCAGCAGACACGGAAGAAGGCCATTGAGAGGCTTCCAGGGAAATGGGAAGCAGAAAAAACATGGTGTCACGATTGCTTGGGAGTTGACATGCGACTGACTAGGAGGTCCTTGTGCCTCACTGCCAAATATTGTGACTCAGATAACGTGGCCAAGTGTAATCTTGCAAACATCAGCAAGATGGGGAATATGTGCAGAAGACTGAAATCATCAGAATAATGTGACAAAAGGCTGCGGCAATCAAACATAATTTCCGAGCACGTGTAAAGCATGTCAAGCACGATGAAATGGGATTGAATTGAGCCAAACAACTTCTCCCTGAGGCTGGACCCTCAACCACTGATCATACAGTCCACCCCCAAATACTCTAAGCAGGCCCACAGGAAAGTATGCAAATCCCTTATGTAGCATGCATACCAATCAAGCCAGTGCATCATTGTATGAGACTGGCCGTGGTCGCACCTTGTGGAGGTCTCTATCAGTGAGGAGGCGCATGCCCCGATGCGAGCGGGGTTCGAGCACCCGCCCTTGGGCCTGCTCATTGATCCGGGCACAATGGTAGGCGTGGCGCTTGGTCCGATCCTGAAGGGCACGACGATCCCGCACGGCACGTGCACGGCGCTCCACAGCTGCCTCGAGAGCCTTGCGCCGTCCTGCCTGGGCCTCGCAGGAGGCTCGCAGAGGCCCACACACTCCCTCCGACAGGCCTCGCGACAGACCTCTGCACACCAGTATGGCCTGCTTTGTGTTCGAGAGCCCTGTGCCGAGTCGACTTCTATGCAGAAAGGTTAATCCTCACCTGACTGCCGCACACCATGTGCATGTTCTGGCGGGTAGAGATGATATTATAAAAAATTACCATGGGATCGTTTAGAAAGGTGACTGCATAGAAAGGACAGACTGAGTGTCCAATTGATACTCCTTTAAGTCTGGTAAGAAGTGCAATTCTTACCACAGGACAGAACAGAAAAAAAGACGGCAACATGTCCGTCTTTGTTATTTGATTGTTTTATCCTGTGGGTGAAATTATGCATCTTGCTACACAAAAACAAAAGTGTTGTCAGCATTTTCATTATTCTATTTGACAGATAGGCTGTCTTCCAACTTGCTGATGTGATGGCAATGTGCTCTCATGCTTGTTTGCTTCCCTCATGTAAGGGGAGGTTGATTCAGCTGTTAGCCAGGGCCACCTCTGTACCTGTGAAGCTGGGCCTCCCGTTCCAACTGTGTGGCCACTTCCTGCCAAGCTGTGGCACTTGTGCTGCAATCAGTGGAACACACTCATGAGCTGCACGTGTGGGGTCATGGTGACACGTGTACTGACCCAATGGCATCCCTGGCTGCCCTGGCAAGGCGCTGAGAGAGCTTTGCCAAGCTCTTAGCATGCACAGCTTCCAACTCGGACCTGGAATAAAATTATCCCCAACAAGAAGCTTGCCCCAGGACAACATTCTGCAGAAGGCATCACTCAAATGAACCAACAAGGACAACTTGTCTCTTTGCAAACAGTAGTTACGAGATAAGAGTTGGGCCAGGGCTGCTTGTTCACATGTTCAGGCATAGCATAATTTGAGCAGGTATATCTCACATCACATTTTCAGGCCAAACGACCGAGCCACTATGCCATGGCAATTTACACAGGTAAGCAGATAATACTTTCACTGGCGCTGGGAAATGCTGATAGTTTCCCATCAATGCCCCATACAGCAGCTTTGATTAGGCACGGTGCTTGCAAGTGCACTCTTTTCCTTTGCTCCGCAGGATGTCTTCGAATCTTTGAGTCAAGAGCAAAGGCAGACTTGGCAAAGATCATCCTGCAGAGGAACTAATAAACAGACACATCTTGCATCTTTTCCTTGCCAATTGATGATGCTGCTGATGGTGTTCATGATTATGGAAGCTGCATGCTTCTCCAGGTTGCAAGAGTCCAGGAGTTCAAGTGGCACCAGAATTTGTTCCAGGAGTAGCGAGGGCCTTAATTCAAGGTCAGGAGAGAGCTAGTCCCTAAAGATATGTATGAAGTAGCCAAGAGCTCACAAATACTATTTGTTTATTCTTAGCAGATGGGTTAAGGGTCTCAGAATCCCTTGGTTGTCGAGATTTCTTGCTTGTCTATGCAGCTATCCCGCATACTTTGTGTGTATATGAGCATACATCAATATGTGAGCATCGCAGCAATTCTGTGTTGCTGTTTCATCTGCTCTTTGTTATACGATATGGCGAAATCCACCTTTACCATTAAAAGCTACGACAATACTGTCACGTCGCAGTGACAGTGAATAATGCAGCGGAATTATTCCATAAATGATGGAACTAGCTTTTATTGGGTGAACCTGTGCCCACAAAAGCAAGTTACACTCAAAGAATGGCGAACACGGTCAGCGATCGTCGAAAATTAGTGTGCCGGTCAAGCGCGTCGGATTTTATACATGCATCATCGAAGGTTGCAGAGTAATCGCTGGTGCCCGTGTATCTTCCAGAAAGTTCTACACAATTCGCGTTGCACATGCAGTCAGATTACACAAGCTTCGGTGACAACAGACAACTTCCCATACATGTGGGTGCATCCAATGCTGAGCTATAACATTTGTTAGACGGTGAAAAGTGGCCACCCGAAAAAGATAAACAAGTACACATGTCATTGTGTTTAATGAATGAATGAATTAATTAATTAATTAATTGCTCAGCTCAACATCATCAGCTTTTCTGGAGAAATTGATAAAAATGTTCATTTTAGCAAGATGAAATCTTGTTTTGCAATGCTAAAATGAGGGGATTAAGACTTGGCATGTTTAGATACATTATTATGGCTTTTAATGTTCTGGATGATGACATTTTATTTCTAAACTTTTCAATTATGGTGACTGTTGTGGCAGATTTCAGTTTCGAAACTGACTTTCCTGTTGGATCCAAATGTCATCACTATGACATCGCTATTGTATATACAGCCAAGCACTGATTAAAAGGACTCACTTTTCGTTATGTTACAAGAATGTATAGCGTGAAGTGGTAATTAAACAGGACGACAAGAGACAGTACACTCTGCCAATCCTACTTCTATTGCTGGTTTTTGTCCACCTTCTGTTGGGCCACAACTGGCACGTCTAGCAGGCCCTTCATTCTCACTCCTTCCCCTCCGACGTCAGACGCTGCCAACACCACAGTGACCTTCTTTGTTCATATCAAAAGCCTGTGTATATGCGATGTCATTATGGATGGCAGTCCATCACACATGAATTCTATTCAATGGGGCATTCTGCAGAAGAGTCTTCTCAGCCTCTATAATGTTTATAGTGGTAGTCATATAATTAACATTCGCAACAAGTAAAATTACCATACTTTCATGCATATAAGCCATTAAAGATTCTTAGCAGTAAACTTCACATTTAGGAGCCTTCATTCATGAGTCTTGAAATTTTCAAGATTTGGCAGGAATCCTCTAGTTTTAGTTTAGATAATAGCCAGGAAGAAAGAAACAAAGTCTTTTTTTTTTTTTTAATGGGCATTCCCCTACTTTGTTGTTCTTTTTCCCCTCTGTCTCTCTTGGGTGAGGTTGAAGGTTACTGATATATCAGCAATAATTTTTTAAAACTGCATTTGTGTTCTGTGCAACAAAACATGCTTTGTTTTCTTAGCTAAATAATATGAAGTCACCCAGGGAAAGGGCTCTCTGCACAACATTTTTTTTTCAGCAAATACACTCTCACAAGTTTTGTTATTTTCTTCTGTTTTGACATTCCAAGCCATTTTATGACCCCATAGACACAATGTTATGGCATTCGACCATAGCAGTACCGAAAGAGCACCTGGTCCAATTATGTTCAAAATGATCATCAGTCAATTTTCATATCTTCACACCTATGCTAGTTTATGTGACTGCCCTAATGACAATTATGCATATAATATAAAATTTCCCGTTCACAGACAGTGAATGATGCCATCAAAGGGCCTTGCAACACTTTTTTTTGAAAGGCCCTCTGATGGCATCATTTCATGTCTGCAGAGTCACTACACAATGCTCCGGCACCTATCAAAACCGAAAATTATTCCTAGGTATACTTGACTGTGGCGTGAAATACACTTCGTGAAAAGGGAAGAAAAAAGAAGACAGTGAAGCGCCAAACTACCAACTGTTTAATAACAGCCTCAACAACATAGAAAAAAAGGACTTCTGCACACGCGCAGAGAGCTAAGGTGTGACATAGAACAACATGGTCATGATAACATATTTTGAAGAAAGCACATTTCTGCAGAATACAATAGGATATTTGTATCGCTGGCACAATCAGACCCTTTCCTTTTAATATAAAACACTTCCAACAACTCCTTTGCGGTTTGGTCCCTACTTTTGCCAAAAATCAGTACTTGCTCAAAGCATGGTCTATAACAACAGGCTTTGCAGTGCGCAGGAAGATGTGGACTTTCAGACTGACTCCAACCAAATAACTGAATTTTATTAGCCCGACGTTTCGGAGCCCATACGGCTCGTTCTTCAGGGGTTGTTCTTTGGGGGTGGCGGTGTGCAGCTTTTAAAGGGTCTTTTGTAAAGGTTAAAAGCTGCACACCGCCACCCCCAAAGAACAACCCCTGAAGAAGGAGCCGAATGGGCTCCGGAACGTCGGGCTAATAAAATTCAGTTATTTGGTTGGAGTCAGTCTGAAAGTCCTAATCAATTTCCCAACCAGACAGGCAATTCTGTCGAAATGTTTAGCTGCAGGAAGATGTGCAATGTCACACTTGCCAATACTATTAGCATGCACGCTCAGTCTGTCATTAATACAACATCCCATTTGTCCAACGTAGGACTTGTCGCAACCTAGGGGTATCTCGTAGACCACCCCTTCAACACAGTCCCACAAAGGTTTGGCGTGCTGCTGCTGGCAGCCCCGCGGCTCATTGTGTGTGACCCGGAGGCACAATTGAGCCAAATTGTTGGGACCCAAAAAGACAACCGGAAACAATGTGGAACAGTAGGCTGTCTTGCCTTCTGAGGAGTGTGAACAAGGCAAGCACCAAGAATAGACGGACATAGAGACTGATGGTTATTGGTGAAACCAATATTCCAGATGATATAGACAACCTTCTCTATGAGGGACCAAAATATGGAGTTGAGCCTCAGGTTCCAGCACAAGAACTTCTTGCGTGAAATTGGCAAGTTGCGAGAAAGCGCCCCGGGAATAGCGTGAGCGTTGCTTGCTGGATGGTGTAGACAGCATACACCCCCAAGGCTGGAACTGGTCATAAGGTGCGAGTGCTGCAATGTGTGGTGTCTTTTTTCAAAGACAACAAACTCTCTAATGCAGTCCGATAAGGAAGGCACTTTTGTGGCTCTGCCTGGGCAAACCTTCAACAAAAAAGCACTAGAGGCTATCAACAAGAATTTTAAGCCTGCTAAGGTCAGTTTATCAAAAATTAAGAAAACCATGACTTTGTCTGTGAAGAAATTGGCTGCGAAATATTAGCTAAATAGATCAGAAAGAGCAAAAAAGGTTTTCACAGCTTTTTTCAGTGCCAAGATCCATAAGGTTGATGTACCGTTTCGAACGATTTTTAGTGAAGGGACACGTGGCAATATCAAGTCAGTAGTTTTTTGCTAAAAGACCTGCAGCTTCTTGAATTGAATTACCCTTTCTTGACTAGAAACTCGGATGAAGTTCTTGAATATTTCCGTGGCAGCCAAGAAATAGGCTATGTTTTCTCCATTGATGTAAATGACCTTTTTTACTTGGTTCCGCATCCTGAGCTTCTAAAAGCTGTTAAACAGTGCATTGATGAAAGTGGCAAAGCTGGTTTCGTGTCTAAAATGGAGATGTCAGCTTAAAAGTTTGTTTACCTCTTGGAAGCTTATCTCAACCGCACCTTTGTAACTTTTGAACATGACATATTTTTGCAGAAAAAGGGCATTTGCATTGGTTCACATGTAGCATCCATTTTATGTGCCATCTTTCTATCCTACTTTGACCACACACTACAATGTGTTTTTACTTCATCTCATCCTAATATTCTGAAAGTCTTTAGATACGTTGATGATTTTTTAGTTGTTGTTGACAATAGGTGCCCTTTGCCATGCCATGAAATGGTTGAGCAGCTTTTAGACGTCTTTAGAGCAAATGCAAAAGGACTTACTTTTACTAATGAGCTTCTGAAGGACAGTCCATTGCAGTTTTTAGACCTTAATCTAACACTTATGAGTGATCACATTTGCTGTGCTTACCTCCCTCAAGGTAAAAAGGAATTGTTGCAGTACGACTCAGCATACTTTAAAGGGACACTAAAGCGAAACAATAAATCAGTTTAGACTAATGAAGCCTTGTTAGAGAACCCTGCTGGCTGTCATTAAAAAAGAATAGTTTGATTATTAGATGAGAAAATGAAGGTCCAAGTATCAGTACTTGAATTTCGCGCCGAAACCCCAGTGCCGGTACGTCAGCGTGACGTCAGGGATTCCAAAGTATTTTTTCGCACTTGGGCCGCGTTGGCTGAATAAAGGTTCGCGAAACATGTCATGCTTAATATTTGGTTCCTTTAGAACACAATCTAGTCAATCTGTACCACTATATTAATTAGTAGGCCCTAGAAGATGCCATCAAAATCCAAGACGTCACAGCCCCCAGGTGCGGGAACTTAAGTAGGCGTCGCCACCCGTATTTCGTTCTTGCGCTTTTTCTGGCTTACCAAACGTCTTATCGTTGTAAAAGTGGTGTTTTTGGTGTTGTAGAACTGTAATTTACTGATGCAAAAGGAATCATTTTTCACTTTAGTGTCCCTTTAAGACTGGAGCTTGGAATCGCCTTACTTTGCCTGTAACCGGCTCGATGCAAGTGATGTGTGCATGTGATGTGGGTGAGTTTTTGCAATCAACATGAGGGACTTTTAAAAGCAGGCTGCCCTCAGTCTGTCCTAAATTCTGTGATCGAGTCCCTGCTGCAGAAGCTGAAAGCTAGCGCTGTGAGTGTGAAAACGCACTCGAAGGAAAGGGAGCGTGTTAAGTCAGAGGCAGTCCCTTATGTGCACCGTGTGAGCTTTAACCTCAAGAAGGTGGCTACCAGATATGGCATTCCAGTTGTCTTTTGGGCTCCAAACAAGTTGGCTCAATTGTGCCCCCTGATCATGCACAATGAGCCGCGGGGCTGCCAGAAGCAGTCCGACCTTTGAGGGACTGTGTTGAAGGGGTGGTCTACGAGTGTCACGGTCTCAGGGTGGTAAACACGTCACAAGGAACGTTTGAGTTAAGAAAAGCCTTTATGGGGGATGAGCATAAGACAAAATACATATATCCAGAAAGCACGCATTGTCAACCCAGTGGCAAAACCCTAACATACGACAAACTATATGCAAAGCTAGCTAATTGAAAATATTGCCTTAAGTCCTCACACTCGACGTATTATGAAGTTGAAAATATTTACATGAAGTCTATCGATGTGGCCACGTCACTTCGTTGTCGCTGCTTCCGATGACCCTTCGTTGGGCCCGCCGATGCGTCGTAGACTCAACGTCGCTGTGTCCGACGTTCAGTCCACGGTTGGCCTGGAGGGTGGAGTGACCTAGGCGCAAGAATCGCCCAGTTAACTCTGCAAGCTGCGAATCGTAGCCGCAAGGAATCCGGGAAGCGGCGCAGTCAGCCTGTAGCTGCAGCTTCCGGTGGGAGGTCCACTCAGCTCGTGGGTCGTGGCCGTGGCAGCTGAAGAACTGCTTCCACTGGGTTGCTGCCATCTCCGCGATCCACCCGTCCTGTTCGGCCTCCAGCCCCTTTTCCTCCTTCGTCCCAGAGCGTAGCTGGGCCGCTCTCTTTGGCTATGTGTCCCTTCTCCCATTGGCAACGTAGCTGCACGTGCACTTTTGCGCTTTTTCTTCTGCTTTCGTATTGTATTATTTTTATTCGTACGCTCTTATATTCTTTCTTCCTTTTTCTTTATTTCTGCCACCGACTCCTCGTCTCTTGTTTTCTTCTTATCTTCTACTTTTTCTTCTTTTTTCTCTCTTCCTTTATTGGCTCATGACATATTATGCCCACCTTTAAGAGTTTTTCCATATGAAAAACTGCTTCTTTTTCCTTGTATTGGATGTTTCCATCGTCTTCATATGTCGGTCAAGCATTAACACTTGAGGTCTTCCACCATTTTTGTCATTTGCACCACTGGGTACCTTCCCCACACGTCACTTCACTTCACTTCACCTCACTTCATTTATTCACTGCACTGTGCACATCATCGAGTTCACTATTGCACACAAAAAAGTCATTGTCAAATACTCCTAAACCACACCAGTTCTAGAGTAAACTGTCATAACACTTGTCACACCATGTACTATGAAGTTCTACTCATAAAATCTGATCCAACATTTTCTCTTCCCTTGATGTATTCTACATGGAAGCTATATTCTTGAAGCGCAAGGCTCCATCTCATCACTCTGGAATTAGTTAACTTTGCTTTATTTAAGAACTCAAGGGGTTGGTGATCTGTCTGCACCCTAAAATGTTTTCCATACAGGTATATGTGAAACTGTTTGACTGCCCATACAAGAGCTAAACATTCTTTTTCCACAGTTGAGTAGTGCCTTTCCTTTTCGAGCAACCGTTTGCTTGCATAGAATACCGGATGTAATACATTGTCATTTTCTTGTAGCAACACCGCCCCAAGCGCTTTCTCTGATGCATCTGTGCACAAAACAATCTCTCTTTTTAAGTTGGGCGCCACCAGAACGGGAGGATTGCCCATGTGCTGCTTGAGTGTTTCAAATGCGTCCTCTTGCGCTTTTTTTGTCCATTTCACTGTATTGCTTGCACCTTTCTTTATTAATTCCACCAATGGATCAGCTATCTCCGCATAATGTGGACTGAAGTCCCTGTAGAACCCCGTCAATCCCAGAAAAGGCTGTACTTCTTTCTTGTTCTTTGGGGGGTTTGCTTTTTGAATCTTCTCTAGTATTTCCTCTTTCGTCGAAATGTGTACCATGCCTAACTTGTGTCCCAAAAATGTCACCGCGTGAAAACCAAATTCATACTTCGTTGGCTTGATGGTCAGCTTGGCTTCCTGTAACCTATAAAATAATCCTTCTAATGCTTCCAGGTGCTCTTCCCAAGTGCCTGTCACCATCAAAATATCGTCAATATAATGTTCCACATTTTTCAGACCGTGAAGTACTCTTCTCATGAGTTTCGTAAATACTGCAGCGGCTGTCTTTAGTCCAAATGGCATGTACTTGAATTGAAATAGCCCATTTGTACTTGAAAATGCCGTCTTTTCTTTGGAGATCTTCTCCATGGGTATTTGCCAGTACCCCTTCGCTAAGTCAAGCTTTGAAAATAATTTTTTTCTTGCCACCTTTGCAAAAACCACCTCCACTCTTGGTATTGGTTCAGAATCAGACACTAATATGATGTTTAACCTCCTGAAGTCTACACAAAGCCTATTAGAGTCATCTGGTTTCTTTACAACCACCAGAGGTGCGTTGTAAGCTGATGTAGACCTCTCAATGATGCCTTGATGTAACATTTCGTCAACTTCCTTCTCAATAGAGCCTTGAACCACTAGTGGCAATGAGTATTGTTTGACGTACACTGGTGTGTCTGTAGTGCATTCTAACTGGCACTCGATAACATTTGTTCTTCCTGGGAGGTCCAAGAATAATTCGTCATGCTTGTGTAATAATGATTTTAACTCTGCTGCTTCTTCTCCACCCAGAGATGGATTAATGACTGCTTTTTTCTAACCCCGTGGTTTTCTTGTAGTGGTAGGTGTGTACTTCCAAGTCGTCTTTCTCTTCTGTGAGTACCATGTTCACAACTTCGAATTCTTGCGAATTATGCCTCTCTTCATATTTCTTTAACATGTTGATGTGAAACACTTTTTTAGAATCGTTCACCAGGAGCTCGTAATCCATCTCTTTCCTTTTGTGGGTTACCTCAAATGGTCCCTTCCACTGCATAAACAGTTTGTTTCCATCACTGGGTAGAAGGATAAGTGCTTTGTCTCCTGGATTGCGGCGTCTTGTCACTGCCTTCTTGTTATAATAGGTTTTACATCGTTCTTTGGCTTCCTACAAACTCCGATGTGCTAACTTGCACGTTTCTTCCAGTTTCTCTCGAAGTTCCAACATGTAGGTGTACGTCGTTTTGACTTCAGTGTCGAGTCCTTCATTTGCCCACGCCTCCTTGAGGATAGTTAATGGACCTCTATCCGCGCGTCCATATAGCATCTCGAACGGAGAAAAATTGAGGCTTGTTTATTGTATGCAAACAATTGAGGCAGCATTATTGTATGCAAACAATAATGCTGGTAGGTAACGGTCCCAATCCATAGGGATTTCGTGACACATCTTCTTTATCATATTCTTCAATGTGCCATTAAATCTTTCTACCAGGCCGTTCGCCATAGGATGATATGGCGTTGTGAGCAACTGCTTTATCGAGAGCAACCTGTTGCGCTCCTTCATTATGTCAGATGTGAAGTTGTATCCCTGGTCACTAAGAATTTCTCGGGGAAGACCATACCGAGAGAACATCTCTATTAGAGCCTCGGCAACCTGAATTGAATCTATGCCTTTTAAGGCAATGGCTTCTGGAAATCTTGTCGCCATATCGACCATCGTGAGAACATAGCGGTTTCCTTTTGCTGATAGCGGCTTAGAGAGTAGCGATGTCTATCGCTACTCTCTGAAATGGCATATCAATGGTTGGCATATTCCCAAGTGGAACTCGATTCACTCGTCCTTTTGTTATCGTCCGCTGGCAAATGTCACAGGATGTTATATATCTCTTTACTTCGCTTTGTAGTCCCGGCCAGAAAAATTCTTCTGTGATCCTAGCCACCGTTCTTTTCATGCCTTGCTGCCCGGCCATGATGCTGTCATGTCCCAAATTCAAGACCGTCCGTCGTAGTGATTTAGGAACCACCAACTGCATCACTTCTCTGCCCGAGGCAAACCTACATCTCCTGTACAACAATCCATTTTTCCTCTGGAAAAATGGATTGCATTTTCGCAAATTCTGTTGGCGTCACCACAAGTACTTCGGTTGTAGGTACCTTGCAGGTACCGGTTGTAGGTTCGCTGCGTACTTGATCTTGTAGCTACCACCGACGAAACTGCTGAGCTACCCTCCGTAGACTTAATTTTTTGTGTGGCCATGTTAGGATCGTGCTCTTGCTGTTTTTCTTTCGCTTTTCCCATGTCGATGCAGCTGCTATTCCACTTGATATCAGGGTTATCCACGCTTCTTACTCTTGGTAGATTGCCCAATATTGAATCATATAGCGGCTCATCTACGCACTTCGCTATCAGCCATCCAAAGTAGTAGGGAGTAGAAACTTGAATTCTGGCCTCAGGCAAATGCCTAACCGTGCTGTTGACCATGATAACCGCCGCTATTTCTCCTGTTAGTTCTTGCTCCTGAACCAAACTCCGCCTCGCTAAGGCCGTGTTGGTTCCACTATCTCGAAAAACCGAGACTCGTATTTCGTTGATCTCTCCATCAATTACAGGAAGACCCAGTGATAGACTCGTCTTCTCGAAGGCTTCCATGTTGTGCGAGACCATGGTTTTCGACACATCATGTGTATCCTGGGTATCCTTGGTTTATCCTTGTGGTGGTGCTGCCTTTCCACTATTTAGGAAAACCACGCCCGCTGCCTTTTCTCAGTTCTGTAGTCTGCAGTCTTCTGTGCGGTGTCCTCATCTCTTGCAGTGCTGACAAATGATATGCGCCTGTGGTCGATTCCCTCCTACACGACAGTCTACTGCACGATGACCGACGCAGTTGCACAAGAAACATCTAAGTACCTTAGGTACCGCACCTTGCCTAACTTGGATTACATCCTCGTCTCTTTTATGAGTATCTTCTTCGTTTTTACCTAACTTCCTCAAGCCTTGCGCTTCCAGAAATTGGTCAGCAGATTCAGCAAAGTCATCTAGACATTTTAGTGAACATCTTTTAAAAAAAACATTGAGTTTTGTGCTACAACAAGTTAAGAACTGCTCAATCACAATGTGCTCCCTGACTCCTTCATACGTCTTCTCTGTGTTTGCCATTTCCATCCACCTATCAAAATAATTTGTCAAACGGCAAGCAAACTGTTTACCAGTCTCTGATTGTTCTGGTTTACTATTCCGGAATTTCTCACACAATCCTTCTGCAGCTAGTCTGAATCTCTGCAGTAAAGCTTTCTTGACTTTGTCGTAGTCCATTGACTCAGATGCTGGCATTCTTCTGAACACATTCAACGCTTCTCCAACTAAACACAATCTAAGCGCTGTCGCCAACTCAGATCGCTCCCAGCATTGTCCCAAAGCAATTCTTTCAAAACGATGCAGATAGGCATCAAGATCATCTCTTATCGTCAAATGGAGCCATTAACTTTCATGGACAAATTGTCCTTGTTCTTTGTGGCTCCATTTCCGAAGAAACAGGCGATCTGTCCGCGTAATCTTTTCCGACAGACACATCGGCCAAATGCAACTTTAACAACAAGATGCCCCTAGATTGTGGCAAGTCCTATGTTGGACAAACGGGACGTTGTATTAATGAGAAACTGAGGGAGCATGCTAATAGTATTGGCAAGTGTGACAATGCGCATCTTCCTGTGCACTGTAAAGCCTGTCGTTGTAGGCCATGCTTCGAGCAAGTATTGATTCTTGGCAAAAGTAGGGACCAAACTGCAAGGGAGTTGTTGGAAGTGTTTTATATTAAAAAGAAAGGGTCTGATTGTGTCAGCAATATATATATATATATATATCCTATTGCATTCAGCAGAAATGTGCTTTCTTAAAAAATATGTTATCACGACCATGTTGTTCTATGTCACACCTTGGACCTCTGCACACGCGCGGAAGTATTCTTTTTTTTCTACATGTTTTTGAGGCTGTCATTAAACAGTTGGTTGTTTGGCGCTTCACTGTCTTCTTTTTTCTGTCCCTTTTCACGAAATGTATTTTGCGCCACAATCAAGTATACCTAGGAAATCTAAGCACCAACTTGCCCAAGAAGAAGTCCTTCTGCAAAAATTATTCCTGTAAATGCAGCGGAGAACCTGAAATTTCATTTTGAAAAATCTGCCTGCCCATTCCTTCAATTTCTATTAATGTTCATGTTTACTGATACACAGTCACATAGACGTCACAACTAAGCAGCATCTCTGGCAGCACCATAGTTGGAGAAATCTGATGATCGACCAATTCCATATTGTGGTACATAATGCCAGTGTGTCAATAACATGGCCTCTGAAGTTGGACATTGTAAGGGACTGATCTCAGAGGCCATGCCAATATGAAAACTCAGTGCATTGACATGCCAAGCAGGGCAGGCATCTTTATGTGCTGGCATAGTTGCACATGCAGCAGGCATGATGTAAGTAGGAAGTGTAGTAGGAATGATGTAAAGGCAAAGGAGCAGCACAGGAGGCATTTGATTACTAACAATACTTTGATGTTGTAGTGACTGAAAAACACAGTAGCAAAACTGTGACTCACGAGGCTAACTCTTTATTAGGTGAACCTGTGCCCAGAAAACAGGTTACACTCAAAGCACAATGATATCAGTGATCACAGTTGGTGATCGTCAAAAGTCTGACCCATAACAACATGTTTGCACAGCGCAAAAGACGAGGACTGAAGGAAGAACACAACACAGACGCCGACTTCAACTGAATCGCCAGAACTATATACATGAGAAAAAGTAATGAAAAAAACAACCTTTGCATTAGGTCACACAGGAACCCTACTGCATCACAGCCAGATACTTGATTTCGTTTTTTAATAATAATAATAATAATAATAATAATAATAATAATAATAATATACCAACAATTTGTGAGGGCAACAGACGGCATGCTGATGCAAAGGTCGCCCAGCCGCTGTATCTTGTCAGGTTCTATAATTTCACGTGTAAGCTGTTCTCGGTGTTCGGAAATTACGACACAGTTTTCAAATCATGTAAACCAAACCCAGGGCACATGCTCCAAACCGCTTCCTATGGTTAGTATTGCAAATATTTCGTCATGTGGCATGAGCATTCACACGCCTACAGAACACTGATAATTTTTCCAGGGCAGAAAAAGCCACTTAGTCAAAAAAAAGAAACGACACCAAACTACAATGCTGTGCAAACATGTTGATATTGAATCACCAACTCACCCAAGCTTCCAGCTTATCTGACCCATAAGTCAAGTGTGTTGGCTTTTATACATGACTCGTCGAAGGTTCCAGCATAATCTCTGGTACCCACATGCCTTGCGGAAAGTACTGCACAATTCATGTCACGCATACTATCTTGGTTCAGCGAGAACATACACAACAGATAGAATCAATGATAATATTCGAGTAAGTTCCAATCATGCAGGCACATCTTGTGCTCAGCAATAACTTTTAAGTTGTTAGCGAGTAAAATGCAGTCCCCAAGAAAAGGATAAGTACACATGTCAAAACAATGCCACAGTTTTTTCTGTTAAGGGCATTAGCCATTTCCTTTAGGGCAGGGCGCTCCATGGTTAGTGTGTACTACCATGGTGGCAGGAGGAAATATTGGAGGGTCCCGCTTTAGATCTGGAAAATATTTACAAGTAGATCTATGCTATTTCATGCCTCTAATTAAATATACAGTGCCAACATGGCAGTACAAATGCTGACCTGGAATGCTTGAACCACAGGAACAATGGACATAGTACTGGCAGTAGAGAAAAACCTAGAGTTATGGCTTATGTAAAGAAAACTGTAATACAGAATGTTGCATTTTCAAAAAAAGTAGCAGTTCATTGTTTAATCATACATGCATGTGAATAGACTCTGCCCACATAAATGAGAATAATGCACTGTTGAGGAGCCCACAGCTTGAAGAATGCCATCACTATGACTGTCATCAATGTTGTTGCCTCTGAGCAATACTTTTAGCCACAGCACAAAGCTCATGACAAATCATGCAGCCGTAAGAATATGTGTGGCTCCACCTGTGTGGCTATAATTTTCACAGACAATCAACAAAGAGGACATGCTTCTTTTTTATTAATGCAGAGCTTTTGCCAACATATGTGATTTCAATGTATAACTGGGCCTATGACACAATAAGTAAGGATGAAGCAGCAATGGCAAGCTATTAAAGGTGCATCTTTTTCTCACCGCTCCTGCAATATGCTGACCACTTCCTTAGAAAAATCAGCGCCCTGCTTCAAAAGGCGACGTAGCTCTTCAAACCCTGTAGGCCCCTGCAGGTCATAAAGAAAGCATGTGTTTCACAAGCCTGGACTACTTTGCAGCTTCATTGTGGTCACACTCGGTGAAAAAAAATGGTCTGCAACTACTATAGCGAACTCAATCACAAGCTCTGCAGCAAAATTTATGCAAGTTGTTCGGAGTTTGTTCATGTGGGTAACTCATACAGACAACAAGAAAATGCAGCTGGAGCTCTATATACCAGGGGCGTAGCCAGACGGCGGGGAGGCTTATGGAGTTCCAGCCCCCCCCCCGAAATTTTCTCGTGCTGCTTTGCACCGCAGACCAAGACAACCCCCTGTGCTGGAAATCATTCTGGATTTGTCTAGAATGTCTTTTTCACGCGCGAAAAGACAGACATTTCAGCGCGAACATTGCAAACTCAGGCTGGATTTCATGGCAATGCCCATGCACCTGGAGTTAGATAACGCAAGGAGCCCCATCTAAGCACCAAGTTTCAAAGGCATTTTGATGGCGAGCGGGCACGTTGCGGCATCTCACAGAGGCCGCGGTATCTACAGACTGCATGAATTTCAATTCTTAAATTTTATGGTTATAAAGTTCTCTTAAACTTTTGATGTAAAAGGTGCATTGACATTTCCACAGTTGTGCATTAGATTTACAATTTCGGAACTTCGCGGGTTTAATGTTGTTATAAACATTTCGCACCAAAGATGCATTGACTTTTCTAAAGTTGTAGATTGGACCATACAACTAGACAAGCCGAATCAACACACTATCAGACAAGTTGACAAAGCACGCAGCGAGGTCCGATGAGACGAAGTGTTGTGGTAGTTCATTTGTGCCGTCGTGTCACAGAAAAGAATATCAACATTTTTTTCACCTGCGCCAAAGCATCCATGTCAAGACAGTAAAGCCAGCAAAGGTAACTACGTTCTTATTTCATTTTTTGTAGTTTGATTTTTATTCGCGAGGACACATAGAGCCTCTTTGATTTTCTTGTTCTTGTTACCTGCGGGCTGCCAGAGCGCGGTCACTTTGGTGTGCGTTCGTTTTTCTCTGGCAGAGCGGATTTTCGCCCGGCAGAGTTTTGGACGCTTCCCGATTAGCAGACGAGAAAAAGAAACAATGGTCACTCATTGCCATCACTGTGGGGACTCGACCGATTGCGACGCGCTCGCTTGAGCACAACCTTGCGGGAAAGTTGTCTCGCCGGTGTAGTATACCGAGCAGTATGTGTATGGTTCTCTGTGGGCAAAGCGTCTCACTTTTTCTTCTATATTCCTTCGGTAGCCACATTATAGGTGCCCAAAGTAGGCATTCAATTGTGGCCAACATGCTTTCCTTCGCATTTTTTTTTTTTTCATTTCGGTGCCCCAGTATCACAAAAAGAAAGAAAGACATTGTTGCGGTGCAGCGAATTGTCGCATGATGAAACTTCAATTCTGTTACTTCTTCTTTTGCGGAAAGTAGTGGCCCACGGGATGCTTCAGTTGCCGGATACTCTTATTATATTTTTGCGATAGCAATTATATGGACACTCAGGCGCATTCCTGCTGTCGCCGTCACCCTCATGTTCCGTATGAAGTCCAAGGCCGATAACATCATTACTGCGCGCCGCATGCTGTACATGGGAGTGAAAGCGTAGTGGGGGGTGGGTGCCATGGGTGATCCGACGATGGTGGCTCAGTTGTGTGTGCGCGATACATCAGGGGGAGTAGAGGGGGGGGGGGAGCCTAAGGATTCTGTGATCTGTGATTGCAAGCTAAACATTTCAACAGAATTGCCTGTCTGGTGGGGAAATTAATTAGGACTTTCAGACTGACTCCAACCATATAACTGAATTTTATTAGCCCAATGTTTCGGAGCCAATTCAGCTCCTTCTTCAGGGGTTGTTCTTCGGGGGTGGCGGTGTGCAGCTTTTAAAGGGTCTTTTGTAAAGAAAGGTGGGGAAGTACGGAAGGTGGGGAGACACTTCACAGACGGGAAGGGGGGGGGGGATAACAAAAGGGTGAGACGGCTGCGTGGTGCTGGGCGACTGGGATGACCGGTGCTGGGGGAGGTTACAGGGCAGTGCTGACGTTTTGGTGTTTGTGAACTCGAGCGGGAATCTACCTAGCTGGGCATCCTTTTTTTCTTTTCATCTTGTCCCCAAGGCCATAGATATGCTCCGAGGGTAGGTTGCCCTTCGCACGCTTTATGTTACCCTCCGTATTCTGAATGTGCCATGACTCCAATAGTAGTCTTTTTCGCGAGTTTGTCTCTGTTTGAATGATTTGAGTTTCCTGGAAAGCAACTCTGTGGTCGGCGTCTTCAGAGTGTTCGGCGACGGCGCTGCATATACGGTTGAATGTTCTGCCGTCGTTCTCGTGTTGTCTGATCCTTTCTTTTAGATTTTTGGTTTGCCCGATGTACAACGCTGGACAGTCGGCACAGTTGATTTTGTAGATGATGCCTTGAGCTTTTTCTTTTGGTGGACGATCTTTTGGTTTAGGGAGGAGGATATTGAGAGTGTTTATCGATTTGTGCGGCAATTTAAGACCTTCTTTTTTTAACGTTCGGCTGAGCGCTTCGCTGGTATCTCTGACGTATGGGATGGGCACTCGTTTCTGAGGTTGGGGAGAAGTCAACGGCTGAAGGTCTCGTAGTTTGTTTCTTCTTTTTAGTTGCCGGGTTGTTTTGCGAATAAAGTAATCTGTGTAGCCATTTCTCTTAAGTTCATTGAGAAACATTCTCTTTTCTTCCTTTTGATCTGATTCCGAAGAGGAATGAGTTTCGGCCTTTTGAATAAAGAATTTACAACACACGCCTTGTGGTTTGCCGGATGGTCGGATTGGAAGTGAAGGTAGCGGCCCGTGTGGGCTGGTTTTCGGTAGACTGAAAATTTGAGAATGCCGTTCGGCATTCTAAATTTTCTAAAATTTCTAAAGGTCTAAAATTAGTCAGTGGGACAAATGTCTGAATGGTCATGGAGACTACTTTTAAATAAAGTATGCTGTTTGTCATATATTCGCATTGGCTCACTTTCATTTGACTCGCCCTTGTATATTTTGCAGAACTCCTGCTTTTTATATGTGCTCTCTGTTGCGACTATCATTTCGGTGCAATTACTCACAACATACTACCAGTGACAGCTGCTCCTGTGCAATACATTGGAACAAAGAACAGCATCAGTGAGATTTTTGCCTGGCCGTGCATTTGTACAAAAATGTAAACAAGGTTCTTGAATGACAAAGTTTCATTAAAATATTTGTCCTCAACTTGATCATTTCACGACCTTTACATTTTTCATGTGAGCAGCATGCACTGCTTTGCTGGTTTCGAACTGATATAGCTCTAAAGTTTGTGTGATACTTTCTTTACTTATTAAATAGACAAAAAAGATGGAAGCATTGATATCAAGAATTTCAGGTACAACTTTGGGGACATAGGAGCATATTCTTGCATTAAAAAAATACATATTTTCCTTGTCTTCACAGTGCATAGCATTCAAATTCGTTAGCAGCATATTTGGCGATGGCAATGCAGTTATTATTCATGTATTTGATCCCTCAACAAATTTCATAACGAGGAGGCCGAGCTTCAACATGAGCCAAAACAAAATTTAAGACACGCCACGTACCCGATGCATTTCCGTGATGCAGGATGCACCTTCCAATGGGGCATTCCTTCGCTGACCAAAATACCACCGATCTCCGAGGGCTTATGTACTTTGCGTCATGCAACACTGACAGACAAGCAGTCAATGAGTTGATAAGGATAATAGGGAGTGATGAGGGGTTATGTGGGTCTCATCACGGTTGATAATGGTTTGACATAAATGGATAAGGTGCTAAAGAGCCATCAGGGCTTACAATGATTGGAGAAATTTTGATAAGGACCGCTAATATTTGATAAGGGTCAGATCAAGTCTGATAAGATTGATAAGGGTTGCTAAGCACAGGATCAAGTCCGATAAAGCTGACCACAAATGATAAGGGTTGGTAAGTGTTTATACTGATCGGGTCAAGTTTTATTTATTTATTTATTTATTTCAGAATACTGCAGGCCAACAGTTATGGCCCATGCAGGAGGGGCTATACAAGGCATGTAAATACACTGTGACATAAAAAAAGAAAAAGAAAGAACGCCAGTTTAACAGATTGCCACTAATAGACAAGCAGAAAAATATGTATACACATGTACATATTCATACATATATATACGCATACGCACATATACAGCCCTCATTCACTCAAACAAATGCTCTTCAAGAGCTTTAACAAAATTAGGGGACTGGAAGATGGCCTCTGGAAGACAGTTCCAGTCGGAAACGGATAAGATTGATAAAGACACCGGGCTACGTGGAGATTAGCAAGTGGCCCAATGCTTGCGCATACTTAGACAACTCCAGTGGAGTTTCTGCGTGAATGTTTTTTTATTATGATGGCAACTATATGGACACCAGAGGCGCATTAATGCCTTTGTCGCCGCTGTGCTGTCGAGGTCAATGCATACATAGCTCACACATGGAGGACAGATGTGCAGTGTGTTTGGTTGCAAAAACAATGAAGCTAAGTAAATGCACTGTCACATTCTATTCAGTTGGAGTGAGGGCAGCATTCTGCTGCTGCCATGAGCGCTGTGCAGTGGTGTGCAAAGCGGTAAAGTACAAGCTACAAAACTGACTTTCGACCTCATCTCATGCATCACCAAAGTTCCACGGACGCAACGCCGCTGGCAGCACTTATTATGTCAGCATTGCGAGACGCCTGGTAGGGCACTGTTTATGCTGTGCAGCAGAAGTTCCATAGTGTCAGCTGGCAGGTCAGCCTGTATCAAAATTCTGGCCAGCTATTCAGCACACGAGTAGGGGAATGGGAGTAAAAAGAGGCATGTACATTATTGTTCAGGAAAAGCCCATTTCCAGAGCAGGCTGATTGGGGTGATGGGGCTGATTGAGGAGGTTGGGGTGACGGGGAGCGACGGCGTTGAGGCAACGGCGATCACACGGAGGAGCGGCTGCCAGGGGCATCAAAAGTAGGGTACAAACGGCGAAGTGAATAACGGCGAGCGTCGACATATGGGCGAGGAGCAGGGAATGAGCTCCAGTACGGCGGCATCCAGGTGGTGCGGCAGTGGCGAGATACATGACCAACGCGGTGGCAGCGAAAGCAGATCGGTTTGTCCTCTGGGGTTCGCCATTCAGCAGGATTGCATGGTCTGGGAGCGAAATACTGGTCATTACAGGTTGTGGACACGAGAATGGGTGCCGAATCAGGTCGGGAGAAAGAGCAGGCGGTAGGGATGCCAAGGTTTGCAATTTCTTGCCGCAGAACTGCTTGAATAATGGAAATAGTGGGGGCCGCTTGGTCAAAGGTACCGTCAAGGGGTTGTGGATGAAGGGGGGCCAGACTCGCCGCTTCAATCTCACGGCGAACGATACGTGTGACATTCTCTTGAAATGGTCGTGTGGCGGTAAGAGCAGAGCAAGAGGACGTGGCAGGGGTGTTTGGGAGCCGAGAAAACTGTGGGACGACACGGCGGCATTCTTTGACGATGGCGTCGACGGTAGAAACGTCGTTATAGACGAGCAAAGTGAAGCCGTCGTCCGCGATGCCTTTTAGGATATGGCCCACCTTGTCAACCTCGGTCATGTGCTCGTCGACTTTCCGGCAAAGCGCAAGCATTTCCTGTGTGTAGGAGACATACGATTCAGTCGACGACTGGACACGGGTTGCAAGCTCTTTTCGTGCAGCCTGTTGGCAACCTGACGGGTTGCCAAACAAGTCGCAAAGCCTCTCTTTGAAAATGTCCCAGGTGGAGAGCTTGTCCTTATGGGTGCGAAACCAGACACGCCATGTCCCATCTAGATAAAAGTTCACATTGGTAAGCATGATGGTAGGGTCCCAGTAGTGGCTTTGGCTAACATGCTCACACATGCTGAGCCAGTCGTTGACGTCAACGTCATTTTGGGCGGAGAATGTCCCAGGATCACGGAGACTAGGAACCATAACATACGTTGTGATTGGCGCCGCAGGTGTAGGTGGCGACGGGGCGGTTCCATCGGAAGCCACGGCTGAGAAGACGATGGTGCAGTCACTTCGGAGCTCCGTGGCGAGGACGGGAAACATTCCACCTCCACCACAATGTTATGCAAAGGACGAGTCAGTAAGACGAGCAACTATTTATAGGTTATATTTACAACAGTGGTTGCAGTGCTGACCAGTTAGATTCACAGCACAAGCCCAGTTCGTTGTTCCTCCTCTTTTCTCGAGTGATGATGCCCACGCACCTCGTTCAAACAATCACATAGCACACGCGTGTAGCAATATCATATGATAATATATTGCAAACAATACTTCATATTTTGGTTTGGTACACTGACACCTTTCTTTTTCTTTAACGACTGTTTATTTTGTGGTGCCATTGTTTACAAATTGTTCAACACACAGGTCAAATCTGACACAGTTCAGCCACGCATAATAATTTATTTAAAGCAAATCTCTGGCTGCTGCACCAGTTTCTCAACACCGAAGAAGTTGCAAGAACAGACTGTGAGAGATTCGTCGGCTTATAACAACCAAGTGCCCGGTGAATGGAATGAACGATAGCTTGGAAGATTCTAGACAACCGAGGGGAAGAAGCCTCATGGCTACACGAAGCAGATTATCAACACAATGCAGCACCTTGCCTTTTTTTCCCTGGAATTTCGGTCACACATGCGCTGATGAAATAATGGTGTCGCACAGGTAATTACAGCCCTACGATGCATTGTCTTCCTCTTGGTTTTATTGCACATGGACTGCTCACACTGCCGAACACCATGGAGCAATCTTTCTTCTTTTTAGGAGGCTTTGAACTCAGTCTAGCTTTGTTGTTTTCGTCGATAGTGCAGTGCTTGCACTCTTTTTTCATTCACACGTATATTGTGACGTTGGAAGAAGAGATAGAGAAAAAAAAAGCCTGCGTGGCACATGCAACACAGTCGCAGCGTAAGCTAGAGGAACAGCAGCATAGGAGCTCCATTTTCGGCGCCATGCACTACAGGGTCTTCGTGGTGAAGTCTCATTGTGTCGTTTTCATGACAACGATCTGAACTGTCCGCCCAGTGTTGATGGTGAGCTGTGGCTTGTGCTGGGGCTGGTCTTGCTCTCCACACAGCAGTCTGCTGAGCCCGATGTTGCCTGGTTGCAGCCGCATGCATAGCTCTACAATTCACACCTTCAGCAGCGGTTCGTACCATGCGAGGAGGTGCCATACCATTTACCAAAGAGTAATAAACACAGGTATCTGACTACGTGGTGCACATGTCATATCCCTTCACCCGTGGCACGGTATGTCGCTGCTGATTATGATGATGATAATGATGGTGGTTTATTGGCATCCCCTTCGAAACAAACAGTCACCCAGCCTGCTTGAGTTAACCAGGTGAAGCTACATGTTGCATGCAACTGCTATATGCAACTGCTACATGTCAGTACAGCTGGTGGAATATAACGGAACTGAAATGCAAAGCTTGCATGTATCGACACTACGCGGTGCACATGTCAAATGGCACAATATGATGATAATGAGAATGATGACTTAATAGCATTCCCTTTGAAACGGGATGATGAAAAGCAGTCACCTAGCCTGCTTGAATTATTCAGGTATGACATACAAGTTTTTCATTACAGCAATATTTATACATCTCCATAATCTTCTTTTTCTTCCACAAGACTTCTCTATCTGCCTTGTACCGCTACCTATGCAACTGTTACATGGCGTGCCACCTGGTGCAATTATATGCAAACTGCAATGCAAAGGGCGCACGATAGACGCTATGCAGCGTGCATGTCGCATTTCAAGGCAAGCGGCACAATACGATACTAATGATGATAATTTATTGGCGTCCACTTTGAAACATGGCGGTGATATAGTCACCCAGCCAGCTTGATTTAATCAGCTACACAATGTATATTTTTTCTAGCATTCTTGTATACATCTCCTTAAACTTCTTTTTCTTCCTCAAACGTTATTGAACTGCCTTGTACTGTTATCTGTGCATCTGGTACATGGCATTCTACCTGGCATAATAATATGCAACTGCAATGCTAAATGTGCATGAGACAACGCTACGTGATGCACAGGTCACATCATGCTTCTCCTCACACACTATGATGTGTTTATAGAGTATTTTTTCCGCTGCACGCTAGCAAGTGCTGGCCTGACTCTGTGGTAGCGTACTCGACTCCCAAGCAGAGGGAGGGCCTGGGTTTGATCCCGGTGAGAACTGGGCATTTTTTTTTCTCATCCCTGGCAATAGCTGCTACAGACACTAGACACCGGCAACGACAGACGCCACCGCCACCTGAAACGGCTGTTGAAATGACCCCATAACAGCTTACGTTGTAACATTTATTTCATTTGATGCCTGAGCACATCATTATGCTGGAAGGAGTCTCAACACAGAAGCAAAAAGTGATGGATACTGCCACTAAAAATGCAATTATTCAAAAGCCCAGTAATGTTGCTGAGATTGCTAACCTGTGCAAGAAATATGGATTGTCAGTCTACACTCTTGATGAAGTTCTTAACCAGCCAGTCAAGGTCATGTCCCCAGGGCCCTACATCTAGATGCCATAGAAATGCTGAACGCATCCTGAAATAAAGATAAACATTTCCTTTTGCTCAGCGGATGCCTCCAAAGATGAAGTGTAGAATGCCAGCTCAGCCTTTTGGCCATCGGTGCAGGCCTTGTGGCAAATGTCGACAGATACAGAGCGACTTTTTTGCTGCTGGCGATAGTGCAGACATGTCGGAGAACATTTTTTATGAAGAAATTGGTGCGGAGATGCAACAACTTCCATATATGGTATGGAGGCCTCCAGTCAAGATGATGATCGGGAAACCAGAAAGCCTGGAACTGCACCCCACCGATTTCATGGGAAGACCACACAATGGGTGGTCTTCCCATTTTTTTCCATTTTTGTAGGAGTTGCAAGTATTGCAATGGTCTACCTCTACAATTCACAATCTGGTTCTTACGTACTGCGGCGCACTTCCCCGTGTTATCCCGCCACAACTGCGATGCCGTTGTATCGAGGGCAGGCGACAACAGACACAGCCGGCAGCAACGGCGGTCGGCACAGGTGCATTCTCCCACTGCGCAGGTGTGGCGCGCGGTGAAGTCACGTGTCCTTTCTTTCTTCTGCGTCCTACTCTTGTTTGTCATCCTTTTTTGTTAACCTTACCAATGTTATTAGCCAGCCCAGATACCCCCCTATGAGACCACACATACGGCTCATTCATACAGGTCTGCAGGAATATTTTTCGAGGGGGGAGCGGCAACCCAAGGTAACTTTTCTCTGCAAATGAGGGAGTGGGGGGGGGGGTACCTTTACTAGTACAAATGTGGAGAATGCTCAACGTTTGCCATAAAGACGCGTAAACTTGCAAAAGATAAATGCACCTCTCCTTTACTTGACAAACGAGGAACCACATCAAATGGACTGGTGCAGGAAAGAAGCGCAAGAACACTGCCAATAACATGTAAACAAGTGAAAGTGCAAAATAAAGATTTCTAGTAGCATTTTTTGAATTAGCTCTGGAAGAATTAGCTCTGAAAGCTGGATGCCGCTTAAATTTGCACCCCGCACCGGGCACAAGCCTGCAGGTCTGTTAGGTAAACAGCTGAGCTGTAAAGACTAATAAGCTCTACTAGAAAATTTACACCACTGAAAAAAAAAAAAAACACACACACAGTGAAAGTTTGACCAACTGACCAGAATATAATTCTGGTCAGTTGTCAAACATACTGTAGTGTATCAAAACAGAGCTTTAATGCAGGGATTAATTTGCCTATATCATGACAGTAACATTCTTGCCTGTTGCCAACATTTGATGGTTGACGCCGGTCTTTGTCTGTCTCAGTGTGCTTTAGCATGTGGCAATGCATGGGTTAAGGGGAACCGTACACACCACTCATTCAGTTCGATGCAGATCACCATTGGCACTACTCAATGAGTGTTCTGGGCCCTTTTTTTTCTCTTCAGTTCCTGTTGAGGTGGTGAAAGGGCGTGTGCCACTGCCTGTTTCATTGGCTCAGGACCTGCTGCAAAGCCTAGTTCGAAGAGTCTTTTTAATCAAAACTGCTTCCACAGACAGTCAATGACACAGTCTCCCTTTGTCACAATCACTGTCAGGCACTTTCTGTTGTATTTTGATTCTTGCTCACACCTTGTATTGCAAATTTTAATGCTTACTCTCGTACTACAGATTTCACAACAGTGTGTATGTCTGAGGTTGTCAGCATACTCTTTCATCGCTGCTTTGCATTGATGATCGTCAGTCGTGGCAGTGGCTCCTGTTTTGATAGTGTCGCTTGGCAACAGACCTATATAGCTTCCCGACCAAATATCATGCTTTGCGATGTGCTGCATGTGGCGAGGTGGAGCGTCTGTCAACAGTCGGCAAGGCGTGCTTCTAGTTAATTATTGAGGTTTCTTTTTCTTTTCCTTTTTCAATGTCTACAGCTTGAATTGACTTACAAGCAGTTTCATGAAGCTTTCCACAGAGTCATATGCTTGAGGCTAGTGTGAAATCGAAACTATAGACTGCTAACTGCTGAGGCCAACACAAACAAGACACTACACATACTAACACTTCTGCAAATCGGCAGACACTGCTGAAAATGCAAAAGCGAGAGTAGGTATAATATTACTCCTTTGTTGAACCAAAACTTTCCAAACGCCGCACATATACCATGCTTTCCACACCATTCAAATGTTGCCAATAGCTGTGATTTCAAAGCAATATACGCAACGAAAAAAAAAATTGGAAATGGAAGCCATTAACCAATAATACAGAACGGCCGGTGCACGAATCTACTGAGCAAAGGCAGTGCAGAGGGAAGCAGGCTTTTCATGCTTGCACCAGTGGCGCGTTCACGCCACGTGGGTTTTCGATCACCACCATATCTTGCCTTCCTCCACGATCATCACAGATCGGCGTCCTCCTCTCCACAGCCGATCAGCAAGCAGCGACAGGTGATCGCGGGCAAGGACCACGCGCGGGCGTCAGATGGCGCGAGGAGGCCGTTCGAATCGCGGACGGCGAACGCGTGCACCACGACCCTGCGAGCCATTTCGTGCGCATAGTTTCCTACAATGGCCATTCTCGTATCCTCTTTATTTCACCGTGTTCTGGCGCAGGCATGCAAAGAAAGACGGAGACGGCAGCTACCACTAACTAAACATTTTGGCCATTTCGACCGGACAAGAAAGAGAGCGCTTGTCGCTATAGTCTCGCCATGTGGGGGTCGCGTGAAAGCCGCTCCGCTGCGCCACCCGCGAAGAGGCGAATTAATTTTAACCTCTCAACGTCGAGGAGGTCCAGCAGAATGGGAGATTAACATAATCGTTACAACGACGTTCGCTTTCAACGGAGCGAGCAGTAAGCGCCTGATCCCGGCTCGCTTTCGTGACAGATCACGGCACACGCCACAAACGATAGAAAGAAAGCCATGGGAGGAGGCGGCGAGGGCACGACCGGTTTTTTTGTCTACACCGAGCCAAAAATGAAAAAAAAAATGAAAAAAAAAGACAACTGCGAAAAAGCTTAGCCCCCGCCGAGGATGCGGTTGGATGACCGTTAGCGGTACAACAGCTCGCGGCTGTCAACATCGCAACCACAACTGCAAGTCACAATTCAACCGCTAACACAATCCATCTGTCAAAGTAGCTCTAATTGTCTCTAACGCCTCATTTCTGACTCGGGAGCCACAATCAAGCATACGGTCTGAAGCGCCAGGGTCCAGCTGGACCGCGGATGCTCACGAGGTCACGAGCGCACTGACTCGAAACGTGCCTTATGCTGTTGTTTGCAAGAGAAGCGTGGCCGTGGCGATGAGCAGCACCACGTAGCAGCACCGGTGAATTACACATACGACGAAACCGGAAATCACAGAAGCGAACGTTTCCAGCATCCATGGGTTCGGAGGATCGGCAGTGCCATGTAGGTTGATGTACTAGTACTACTACAAGCTCTGTCGATTGGCTACCGCGCGGCAACCAAAGGAAGACAGGATACTACGGCCACGCGGTCTCTACTTCGTTAATTTTTAGACACTGCTATGAAGCGGTGAGAGCAGCATTCAACTCGCGCAGAGCGACAGCGATCAAGCTTCCGATATCACATACAGAGAAAGGCACAAAATAAATATCGCGATTAAACGACGATCACAATATGTTCGAGATTAAACTCACCCAGAATGCATCCCTGAATGAACTCATAACTGCCTGAGGAGTCTGAGTTGTCATGAGGAGGTGAGAATCACCATTCGAAACTGGAACATTTTCAGCACAAGTGCTTTGTAATACAGTGTGACTAGTAAAAGAGAGCAGAAAAGCGTCTGCTTAAAACAGCTCCGCACAAAACAATTTTTTTATCGGTTTAAAAGAAAAAAAAACATAAAATATTGCAAAAAACTCACAAGTTATTAGTTTATTATTAAAAGTAGTTGATTTGTTTTTTAACTAACCTATATTTTTAACTTTCTGCGATACCGTTGTGTAGGGAGCAGGGCACAAACGCGTGCACAGACACACGAGTGGCGAGGGAGCGGGAAAGGCTATTAGTCAGCGTGAGAGCAGCATCGCCAAGTGTGAAGGATGACAGGCGAAGCCGCAACCACACCGTAAGTATGAATGAACATGCCGTAAAACTGATTAATTGGCTTTTATTCGAAGGTAGTGCCTACATGGCTTTTGCAGGGCGTAACTTTTGTCTTCAGAAAAAGAACGGCTTGGTGAAAGTTAACGACGAGTATCGTGGCTCCACCTGCGCGTTTGTTCGAGAAGGTTCGCGCTCAGTCGCCCATGCGACTAGGCCTAGTTTCCTTTTCTCGCGGTAATATGTGATGTCGCACTGTTTGTGTTATCATAAAACTTTTTGTCACTACTGTGATCATTGTAATGGGAGCTTACGGCAGGCAGTTATGCACTGAGTTCGCATCTCGACCGCGTTGTTCGAACACCCGGCGCACAAGACCGCTTTAGTAAGACGCTTCGCCGGTGTGACTTGTAGGCTCCCGGTACAAGACCTTAAAACATTAAACGATTTCATATTCCTTGATTTAAATTACTTGGCATTTGCAGTAGGTGCTTCTGCATGCCTTCGTTATCAGCTATTAGCTTGTCGCAGTCGCGCGACTCTTGGTGAGCAGTGTGTGCTGAATAGTTCCAGAATCGAGAAGCACTGTAAAGGCCGGCTTCGTAATGATTCAGCTTTTGTACCTCGATAATGGTTTTTCGATCGATAGTGACATTCATAGAACAGATAGCTTCGAATAATCTGCGTCTGTTACCGAACTCCAGTGCCTCTTTAGCTGATTTGCGACAACCCACATGCCGCTCGCATGAGCCATTGTTTTTTTGTACGTATAGGGGCGTATATCTTCTGACAAATTCGTAGGATAATAATGATTATGCGTTGGTTGTCATTGAAACATGATTGTTTTTAGCTGCAGGAGTCATAGCTTGCTGATGCCATTTCTTAATAGACGGGCCTTCATTAATACTGGCACTGCACAAACGCTTGATCAGTGAATACTTCTGTGCAAGTACCGAATTTTAAGCAGATGCTAAGGTGCCTCATATATGATGTATTCATTTTGAGTGAAGTTGTTTCGGAAAAGTATCGAATGTAATCGGTTGTTAAGGGTTTAAGAATAAGGTTAGACTGGACATCCAAAAAGTTCCATATAATTTTTATCGGGGAGGAGTCAAGGTGCCTGTAAGCAGGCTACATTGACCTTCAGATGTGCAAGATCAGAGCATGAACCTATTCTGCACTTGTTGAGTTTGGGATCCACTAGAGCGCAGGTTCAAGTATTGACATGCGTTTTCAGAGTTGTAGGACCACACTCTCCTGGCACGTAACTTGACAAGTCTCGGAATATCAAACCTTGTGATGTCATTGCAGAGTTTGCTCATGTCATGGCCCAGGTATTAAGTTTCTCGTTTTAAACATGTATGCAACTCCTCTGGCTGTGCTCGCACAGTGGGTGCCAGGGATGGACCCAAAGTCCATCCATATCCTCTTGGGCGATGATATATGAGCATTATAGTAAATTATTTAGGGTGCCTTGATGCTTTACAGTATTCTATTTAGTGTTTATAGGGTTTGGACATCCATTTAAAGGGACAGACAACCGCTCAGAACATTAATCGAGATAACCCCACTAATGGAATGATTCCCTATCATAGTGGCTAAAACGAGCCATGTTTTCCTTATTAAATATGAATTTATATTTTGAATTAATCACTAAAAGTCGCGAAAAATGACCTTTGGCGCCCCACACGGCAAAACATGAAGCTGCATAAGAGGGCCACCACGTGACCCTTCTACTAGTGTATGCAGTTCCTGGTCTTTTGATTAGTATTGAAATGCACTATTCTTTTCATTATTATAAGGTTTTCAGAAAAGTGGCGCTGCCTTCGTTTTCAATTAGTTGGCTTGGCTCGTCTATTGACAGAACGACGATGGGGGCCAGCCAGCCGTCATGTAGGCGTGTACTTGGGGAGAAATGCGGTACAAATTTATAAGAAATGTCTGTACAACAATGCAAACTTATTGCACCAGCTTTTTATGTTCAAAAGTGGTTGAAAAGATCAAAACGTAGGTGGTTAACCACAGTTTCACTCGCTCCTGTGAAAGCAAAACGATGGGCGGCTTTCACAATTTGTGAGGCGGCCTGTCGACATCGTTCTCACTTCTCAGCATTGCTGGAGGAGGGCTCCTACTTTTATTGAGGCGGCCCAGATCGAAAAGTTCTGCTTGCTAAATATCCATACACTTTTAGAAGTAACCACAGCAGATGTAAACACTACCAAGGGTGACCTTTGTATTGCGCCATAAAAAACTAGGTTCTTAAAAATTGGTTGTCAGTCCCTTTAATGAATAAAGAAAGAAAATTCCCAGACAAGAGCACTCCTTTAAGTGTATAAAAATAACTAGCGGAGTTGTTGCCATTTTCTGGCTATGGCCAACCCTTTTTCCTTGAATAATAACATAGGATTAAATAAAATAGTATAATTGCATTGGGTAATGCTTAAGCAGAATACTTTCACACTGAGTGAGTCTCTTTCAAATAGTTAATTGAAACAAAGTCTGTGGATATCTGGTGCACGCAGGTTTCAGATGCACAAATAAGTTGCAAATAGACAACACTAAAACTGTTAATTCAGCATCTCCCCATTGGTGTACACCTATGCAGCTATAGAGAGTGCTTTTTAGCATGGCTGGCAACGCCTTTCCTTTTGGGTGGTGAGGGTTTGTGTGGCCCCAACATTCCCAAGTCAGTGCCCTTTTCAGAGGTGGAAAGAGAAAAAAAAAAGTTTGAGCGGTCTGAAGAGCACAGAGAATGTCATTATGCTTTCTCATGATGTTACAGGCCAACTGCAATGGAATTTTCGACAGTGTAAAAAGTGCAGCTTCAGGTAATTTAGAAATGCAATAGCTTCTGTGTAAACGCTTGAAATACAAGCCAATACATCGCAGAGAGCTCGCAAAAATCAGTTTTTCGTACCGAAACTGAAAAAACGTTGCCATTATTGCCCAGCGGAAGTGACGTACAGTGAAGAATGTGGAGAACCAGTGCCTGTGCTGTCTGCTTTCCTTGCTTGTATTTCGTTAGTGTATCATCGAACAGGTCCCACACTTCTGCTAGCCACAGAATTAGTATACTTTGTTAGCAGCTTTGTTTGCCGTGATGCCGTTGCGCACTCGCAGTGTCTTTTTAATGTGAAGTATATTCTCACAGTCCAGCCAGTTTTCTCTACCTGGTCGTCTAGGTTCAACAGCAAGGCCTCGATGCGTTCTGCCTCCACTCAAAGAAGAGCGCATTCGAGTGGCCAAGCTAAAGGTGCAGCATAGTATGGCGTGATCCATGCGTGGCACAGTTACACTACATCGGCGAAAATTAGATGCTCCACAGGCTAGTGTGGCTGGCGCAGGAATAGAACGGGGTGAATGGCGCGCTAGCTTGGCTGACGAGCACCATGCTGCTTGGGTTCACTGAAGCGAGCGTGTTGAGCTTGCACCTTCGACAAAGTGCTCGCTTGCCGTGCGCTTGTCCACTAGCACTGTGGCAACAACTGATCACTGTTCTGCTGTCAGTCACATTTAAAAAGGAGGGTAAAGTTTTTGGCGATCTTAACGTCTCCAACATGACGTATCCACCTTCACCGGTTGCTGTCTGGCATGCTGGAAGCGCCAGACTTGTCCACCGATCAGTCTATCTCCATCTGTAGTAAAGGATGATTAGCAGCTGAGGCTTGGCATGGCTGGGCTAGAGGGGCTCGGTGCTAAGTGTGCGTTAACACTCATCCACACGGGCTGGCTTGCAGCCGTGATAAAGCTTCACCCATTTCACTTCGATGGCACTGCATTCCTGCATGGCTTGCCACCATATCTACGGCATTGCCACTGCGTTGCATTCTCCTTTGTGACAAATGCTGCATGCAGTTCCTGGTCGTTTTTGGCACTGTGTCGGAGAGGATTTCGTTCGGCTACTTCGACACGTCCGATGTAGAGACGCACGAAATATCTTGAAGGGGTTGCACTACCGGAAGTGATTGCTTGAGAATGTCGCCCTTGAATACAACTTGCCTTTGAATGTTGCCTTTAGTTTTCGTGTGTCATCGCGGCATCTAGTACTTATAGTCGCCCAAGAAAGCGTTTGCCAAGCAGATCTTGATGGGTAAGTGACTGTGCTGTTGAAATGTAGCTTGTGCAGTTTACATGCTTTGTGCGCATTGGTTGGTCCACGTTGCACTTGCCAGCTGCATGCTTTCACTCTGAAAGCTGGGACAAGAAAGACGTATTCGGCCTTCCTCTACTCAGACTTGTGTTCTGCACAGCCATTGCTCGTGTTCGAGTACGTATTCAAGCACCTGGTAGCCACACAACACGTCAGTGTTCTTGCAGCAGCTTAAATCGCAAGCGCAACTAAAGGATTCTTCAATATTCGCCATATCCGCATTGCTACTGCTTTGCCACCAGGTGCATGAGTTCGCATAGGCGCTATTTAATAGCTGCTAATAACAAAATTGGAAAATTGGGCAATTACTAGACCTGCGGCTTTGCCAAGATTACTTTGAGAATATATGCTATGCAACTATAGTCAACTTAGCCGATGTGACATTTCGTTGCAGTTGGCCTTGTGGTGCCATGCAGTTCTACTTCATAATGCAGAAAAGTTAATTGTCTATATATGCCAACTATTCAACAGTAATGTTTTTAGAACCATGAACACCAAAATTTGTAACTTGAGATATATCAGCATTGCCATTTGTTGGGCGTGTTTTGACATTGAAAGCATATTTAGCGCCAGCGAAATAGTTCAGAAGGGAGACGACACCACAATGAGCTAACTTCAACAACTTTATTTTCAGGAGGCGACCACTTATTTAACCCATGCACATCATCCAAATTTTTAACCATTCAAAAAATCGTCTCCTTATCTAACAAGTCGACCGAAGGGGCACTAACACACGTATCACTGCTGCGACAGATACCGTGTGCCTCAATAATTTCTCGCACACCTTTATCTTCGTGCTTCGCAAGAACACTGCAGGACCCATACACCAGTACACAGCTGCATTCCGGACAGTGAGTTGGCATATGACCGTATTGCTTATTTCTCACATTTAGATTGTACTCTCGTAACCGGTCATTAAGACGCCTTCCTGTCTGTCCGGTGTATTTTTTCCCACAGGACAGCAGAAGCTCGTAAACAATAGCCTCTGCGCAACCCACTGGTGCTTTACAATGATTTGTAGAACATCCGACAGCTGGCGTGTGGTACGCGTCTGTTAACCGACATACTTTCACAAGTTTTTCTGGTGCTGAATAGACCACTTTCGTGTCCACACGGCTAGCCTTTTTTTTTTTTTTTTTTCTTCCATCTTCTTTTTTTTTTTCCAGCCTATGTGTCGTTCTATGCAGATAGGGCACTGCCGCTACCTTCCCTCTGCGTTCCCTCCGTTGATTTGCCATGTCCCGAGTTCGACTGAACCATAAGAGACGTATAGATCTCATGGTGGCAAGATTTCTTTAATGCCTTTCCAAAGCACAAGTTGGCAATGCCCGCACATGAGGGTTGGATCCTCCTGCGTGTAGCCGTGCACGGCTTAGCCATGTCAGGGGAAAGGGGATTGTGGGGGTTGAGCTAATGCTCGGTGTTCGGACCGTTAAGGCCCCCCAGCGGAGGCAACACACCTCCTTGGCCTCTGCTTCACGTAGACTGCACCTGCAGGCTGACCTGCCTGGGGGAAATCGGCAGTCGCCTTTTCCTGTCCTCCTCTCCGATCTTCGTCTTTCTCTCTCGCCTTTTTCATCTTTCCTGTCTTCTCTTCACTTATCACTTCCTAGTTTCCCGGCGGCAAGGGTTAACATTGTGTGGCTAGCCAGTCTTGGTTATGCTGTATATTTGGTTAGCAAGGGTTAACATTGTGTGGCTAGCCAGTCTTGGTTATGCTGTATTTGGTTATAGCAGCAATGTATGGCTGGCGTAGGCAGGGCTTCTCTTGAAGGAACCTTTGTCACGTACCCCTGTTGGGCTCCATGGTGGGTGGTTGGCATTGCTGCTAAAGACCCCATCAATACTTATGGAAAATGCTTCTTCGAAACTCCCTGGTCGCCCCCAGAAACGAGGGCACACTGAAGATGTCTTTGAGGTTTTCGGACGCCAAGTACGCAACTTCCCACGTTACCATGTATGTAGTTCACTCGGAAAAACCCGACAAACCAGTGCGCACCATTTCACCGTTCCTTGTATCAAAGTCTTTGATGTTTTTGGTCCCGGTTATAAGGCGACGAGGATGGCAAGGGTGATCTCCTCCTGGAGCTCCGCGATCAGAAGCAATACCAGGGTGTTTACCAACTGGGCAAACCGGGAATTCTCAGGGATTTTGAGTAGTCTGGAAAAACTCGGGGAACTTGTGCCTCTATCAGGGAAAATTAGCTGTAATTTTATTGAAAAGGTCGAAAGTCGCAGTAATGCTGGCTCAAGTAGCTTTGACGCCCTGTTGTCGGCAGGAGTAGTTGCCAGTGTACATTCAACGACCGACTTTCCGGATTCCCGATAATTTGGACGGCTTCGCGACGCCGGCACAAAGCCCATAGAGTCAATGTATTGGAACGTCTGAAATTTCGGACGCAAGACCTCTTTGCAGTCTGATTTTCCGGGCATTTTGCCCTGACCGCAGGTCCGAAACTGCATTAATCAAAGCCACTACCTCTGCCATTTTACCTCGCCACCTCGAACCGGTCATCTTGCACGCAGATCCGCTGGCAGCCGTAGCCACCACTGCGGCAACACTACGCCTAGCTTGCTTCGACGTTAGCCATGAAGCTTCTTCCCATTGGGTGCCGCGTATTTTATTGAAAGAATTCGCTGCTGTCAGCAAAGGCCCTCCGCTTTTGTGGTCCTCGCGATTGGCTTAGAAGCTTGGAAAGCACGGTGCGTTGCATAATGCTGGTTCCCGAAAGTCAAGTTTCGCCTCTGTACAGAAATGTTCCTTGGTGAAGTGTACGCAAAAGTATTGCAGTGAAGCATAAGCGTGGGAAGGGGCTATTGCAATGGGATACAGTATGTATTCCTTAATTATACATGCGTGCACCCGGTATTTCCTTTCACAGTACGAGCACCAATATGCCTAATACGTGTACCGACAGGCCTGCAGAGCGTTTTCGAATGTACCTGTGGCGGATTGAGCCCTTAAGGGCAGTAAATTACATGCATTTATTTTTTCCAACTGGCTGATTTTCGGACTTTTTTGCGTCCCCTATGGAGTTCGAAAAATCGAACATGAACTGTGCAACTGACCAACAAGATGCTTCAAATGGTCCGTGGGGTGAACACGTGGCGGAAAGAAAACGTCAACAGAAAGGGCCTACACATTGAGGAAGGAAGGGGAAAAGAAGCATGCCACTGCTTCTTTGAAGGAGCTTGAGCTCAAAAAAAAAGTGTTGATTGACGCCGAGATGCAGGTGTCCCTCATGCAAACCAAAATAAACTCTTTAAAGCAGGGAAACTCAACACTGATGTGTTGTGTGTGGGATAAGAGTATGTTAGGACAGCTGAGGTTGACTTTCCAGCTGGTGAGAGAGACTCGCTTATGACAAAGTTCGGGCCTCGTTCCAATGAGCTTGCTATGAATTGATAGAGATGGCTCATATTCGATACTTGCTTCCTTATGCATCTCCTTTTTATTCGTACATGGAGAATATTTGACTCTATTTGCAATGTGTTTTACCATATGTTTTTCGAAGTTATTTTGCTGTGCATTTTACTAACCCTGCCCTTCTGTTTTCTTTTTGAATAAAATAAACACTACAACTTACTATTCAAACTAGATTAAGTCGTTCTTTGTTTTTTAACATGCTTGCCAGGGAGTGGCAGCATCGGGCGACATAGTGTCAACCTGTCTTGACATAAAATGAAGTTCTGCATCGCTCAAGGAATTTTCCAATGGCATTCAGGGAAAACCCGGAAAACTCTGGGAATTTGGAAGTGTCAACTTGGTAGACACCCTGGATACCCATCTTTGTTTCTACTAGAGATATGGCATTCAGCATAAGTTCTGTCCTGGAGGCGCTGGACCAAGCGAAAGACATTGAATCAGTTTTGACTGATACAGTATTTTCCAGAAATTTTATTTTTGTTAATTTCGTATAGCCAGGAAAGAAAATGAACGCCAAATTTTCTTTTCTTGATCTTTGTGCTCAAACCATTGTCACTTTGTGTTAAAACGTCAGTGTGATATGATGAAATTGTTTGTATTTTCTCATATTAAGAGTTCTCCGATAGCCAAGCTGAGTATTTGGTACTTGTACATTGTAGTTTATTTTTACTAAAAAAAAAATTGACTAAGCCAGAGCAATTGCCACCAAAATCAGTAATGTCATGGCATTCTGGTGCTGGAACATTGAGTCAATGGTGCCACTTGTCTTTTGTTTTATTGTCTTTTCTGTCATATTGAACCTCCTCTAACAGTAGAAGAGTGGCGTTTTTAAAGACAAGGTCTTCTTTGGCAACATCAGATCGATTTGGGGTTAGTGGGGTCTTGGTATTTAAACACATTAGTTTCATAAATGAGACCTTTTGAGGCCTTCTATCCAGTCCACATAGGACAATGAAAAAGGCATCAAAATAAAGCTTGGGACAGAAGAGATGTGCCAAGTTTGCATTGAGCTATGTATGGAGCAGCAGTAAAGCATAACTAGTAAAACAAATGCCGAAGTGAACCAGAGATGTGCCCCTAAAACTGGAAGTGCGGCTTTACTCAACGAATTTACTTTACTCAATTGTCACTGAATACAGTATGTTTGCCTAATAAGTGTACTGGCAGGCCGTCAGAGCCTTTTCGGATGTCCGTGTGGCGATTTGTGCCTTCAAAGGCAGTAAAAGACATGCATTCATATTTTGGGACATTTTCGTGATCCCTAGAGAGTCTGAAAAATATGGACGTTGACTGTACAACTACGAGGATGCTTCAAATAGTCTGAGAAGAACGCGCGGCACAAGGAGGAGGCGAAAAACGACTTGCACATTGGGGAATGAACGGGAAAGGATGCGTGCCGCCACTTCTTTGAAGGAGCTTGAGCTCAAGAGGCAAAGTGTTGGCTGATGCCGAGACGCAGGTGACCCTCATCCAAACCAAAATAAAGTCTTTAAAGCAGGGAAACGCAACACTGAGGCATTGTGTGTAGGCTGAGAGTATGTCAGGACAGTTGGGGTTTACTTACGAACTGTTTAGAACCTCACATGTGACAAAGTTCAGGCCTCATACCAATGAGCTTGCTATCATTTGATAGAAATAGCTTATGTTCGAAAATATTTGCTTCTGTATGCATCTTTTTATTCACATTTGAGGATGTTTGACTATATTTGCAATGGGTTTCACCACCTTTCTTAAAATGCTTTATTCACATTGCATTTTACTAACTCTGTCATTCTGTTTTCTTTTGGAGTAAAATAAACACTACTCTTTACTATTCAAACTGGATTATTTTTTAACATGCTTACTAAAAAGTGACAGCATCGGGCAACATAGTGTCAACCCATCTTGATATAAAATGAAGTTCTCTCTCACCCAGGGAATTTTGCAAAGGCACTCGGGGGAAACCTGGAAAACTTAAGGAATTTAGAAATGTCTACTTGGTAGACACCCTTTAATTGCAGTTATCATGCAATGATTATAATTGAAGCTTGCCTTTAATAAACTCGGTGTTATTCCCAGTTTGTAGTTAACAACTTGTGCGCAATCTGAGGTGCTACAGGATCTGCTCTTTCTCGGCATATTGCTCCTCAATGCCCCACCTGAATCAACACGCACATTACATTTATGCATGTGTACCAGAGCACATGATCTGTGTGTTAATGGACAAAGGACGCTCGCATTTTAAGGTTCCCCGCGTCTTGCTGCCTCCAATGTTCAATCCGAAAGTCCGTTCAATCCGTTATATTGTGTAGCGTGAGCTCACGTCAAATCGCCTGTTTGATGTTCTCGAGGACCATGATCCACTTAACCTCATCTACAAAAGGCCTCCTTGCTGTTACATTACACAGAATCCACAAGCCTTGAGCAGTAAAGCACCTGCAAAGCTTTTTCTCCTGCACAAGTGCTAGTGCTGCGTTTGAAGATAATGCTGATGTGCCCGCATTTGCGCTCGTAGCCACCATGTTGGTTTCCTGAAGCAGCTTGTTTGCTGGGCGTGCTCCGTTGGGGCGCATGGGCTAGAGTGCCGTTCCGTAAACCCGCTGTCTGCCTCGGTGTGCTCAGCATGCGCAGTGGCGTCTCCAGTCCACTCAGCAACCTGTAAACCCGCTTCAGGGTCTCTTATAACATGCAGCTTGGAGGTCTTACGCCTCGCTTTGCCACAAACCACTGGGGTGTTTGCAGAATGCCCTGCAACACCAATAAATGCGTGGATGCCTCAGCAGCCTGACAATTGAAAGTCTAGGTGCTGTACCTGCTAGTGTTTCCGAGTATTCACATTTTAGAAATCTGTTGTGCAGCAGTGTGTTATAACACATTCTTTCTGTTGTGTCATGCAGTCTTCCAGTTCCCCCTGTACTGTGGGCACAGCGCAAGAATGTAGTCTATGTCAAAGTGGCCCTGGAGGACTGTAAAAACCCAACCATAAACTTGACTGCAGACTCGTTACACTTCAAAGGAACCGGAGGAGTAGAATCCAAGCCGCACGAAGTGATGCTTAGGTTTCTGCATCCTATCAAGGTGAGAATTGCTTGTGCTAAAGCTCAAGTGATCAAGTGAAAGTATCGTACTGTAAAGCAGGAAAAATATGTTGCAAACCGACATGACGTGTGACATGTCCTAAAGATAGCTGTTAAACCTTGTTGAAATGGGCTTGTTGGTATGAGAAGCTTTGTGTAGGAATTGATAGTACTGTGTGCGTTGTGATTATGCACAGCAATCTTAATGGGATGCTACTATATATATAGCTGTAAAGTCCATAATCCATGGCTTAACGTTTTCATTAATGCACATTGTGAAATTGATAAGTGGAAACGCTACGATTTAACTGATCCGTACGCAATAAGCTGGTACGGTTTATGCGGATACAAAACACATTATGTTCAATGGCCGCTGAGTTGGGGATTTAACTTTACTACTTTTAAAATGAAACTACTGTTTAAGCGGGTACGGTTTAACGAGGTTTTACTGTACTTGATGTTGAAAAGTATTTGTGCCACATATTAATATCCCTGTCAAATGGCAGATCTAATGTGATTTACAACGAATGACATTCGTTCATAATGCCATTTGTTTGCTGTCACACGGTAAAACATAATGACATTCATTGAAAATGACATTTCCAAACGGATGAGTTCGCCAAACTCATTCGCATTCATTTTGGAACCGAATGTGTGTCCTCGACACCAGGAACCTACCGGTCAATCTTGCAAACAATATGATTCTTTGTTTAACAAAAGGTAACTATTATTCTGTTGATGTTATTACCTAATTATTACTTCAATGACATTTAAAGGGAAGCTGAAGAGTCTGTCGAATTCAATAAGACGCTCATATACGGATGCGGGAACCTTATAAACCATGCAGGTAAAATTTTAGGGGGGATTTTTCATTTAAGAGCAACGCAATCGTTGCTTAAAATTGCGCTGTAGCTCCGCCCCCTGTCGAGCGCCACACGCTGCTAAGAGAGCGGAGACCAGAAACTGCGGCGTAGTGACGTCAGCACTGGTGTTCCGTTCCTTCGCAGTCTCCATCATCATGCCTGATCCTGCTTATTTCTGTGTGCGTGCCGTCCTAATTTGCTTCGCTCGACCCTACATTCCTTTGTTTGTGTGTATGTAGAGTGGTAGTCGACGTGCGCAGCATCAATTGAACTTGTAGGCCGATCATGCCAGCGTTCTGTGCAGCCTATGGTTGCACGAACACCAGCGGCCGCGACGATGTTCCATTAGTTCCCGCAAGACAAAAAGCTTTCAGCTAAGTGGGAGGCTGCTCTGAAGCAAAAGAACTTCAAGCGCTCAAGAAAAACAGTGCTGTGCTCCAACAACTTCCGTGACGACGATTACTGCCAGAGTTTCACAGTTTTTTTACAGTTTATCAATAATGCGTGCCTTGGGTTCTCCTTCGTGTTAACACGCTGAACGGAAGGTGCATGTTGATCTCCCACCCTTGACACAGGTTTCATCGCCAAGTGCCGCGAATTTTCTATTCGCACGTGTGTTATGAAACAGCCTGCATGCAGCTACCATAACGCAGTGCAGGTGTAAATGGAAAGCTGGCTCACGCCAGGAGGCTGTGCTCCCCCTTCTCTCTGCACACATAGAGAAACCGACCATCTCACATAGCCGACAGAATTCGCCGGTTACGAGTGGCGTGCGGATGGCGCGCTGATGCAGGTTCTATACTTCACATGCTACAACAGCCGGTAAACTTTTCCCACGTTTAAACCGTCTGTGTAGATTGCTGACAACTTTGGGGCAGTGCACAAATGCCGAAGATCGCATCACCGCTTACATTCTACAAGGAGGCATGCAGGAACATAACACTACAGTTGTTTGCCCGGAAACGTACTCACTGGATCGCTGAGTGCAGCTTAGCAAATAACATACTCGCCAAAGAACATTTCCAACACAAGGAGATGCTAACACTTCGCCTTCGTTCGCGTGGAAAGCACTGCTTGCACCAGCATATTTTGCTTCTTGGAGAGGCCGGCTCTTCGCAATCGGCTCGTACATGTAGGGAGTAAAGTATAAACCCCATACAAGTGATCTTGCACGCGACAAGCGAGGCGATAGCTGTTGAATTCACTCGTCGCCTACAAGCCGAACTCCACGCGAGCGACGGCTTTGAGCGACAAGTTCCCTGTATGAAGGCAGCAATATACACGCCGAAACTAGCGTGACGCGTGCTTTATCAATTTAAGTTGATGTATTTTACTGTAAAAAGGAGCATAAAATATTTCTGAAGGTCTTGCACTAGGTTCTTATTCTTGCACGTGTAAAATTCGATAGTTTGCTCGTTCTGTGCGACAAACAGTAGTATATGAGTTATGTACATCCAGTTCCGGCTCTCACTATTGGCTAGTTGCTCATAGCACTTTCGGGTGCCGAGCGATGAGTTCTAGATTTCTAGAAACTAAAGCCCCTCCATACACGTTTCCTCCGACCAGGCGTGGACGGAAAGGCTTTGCTAGAAACGAGCGATCGAGCGACAACACTGAGCGATCTGTTCAAGCTACGGCCTGTTTTGACGCTCGAAGCTGTCGCACCCAATATACAGTCAACGACCGATTTTTCGGACCCTCTAGGGAACGTAAAAACGTCCGAAAATTCAGGCAGTCCGAAAAAATGAATGCATGCAAAAAAAGGCACCTCTTTTCTTTTTTTTTCTCGGATCTAGAGGTAAAGGGCGAAGTACCATGCTTCCGAAACCCTGCCAAAGCATCAATGAACGTGCTATAAAAAGAGGCGTTCAAAAACTCTGTATGCAGCCGACTGCCGGTTTATTATGTACATGTCCATCGTCGGGCAGCCAGTGTTATTGCTGCAGTGGCTTGAAGAACTTGATTGTTTGGACGGCGTTCCGGTTGCATGCGATCATATTCACCTCGATCTGAGCAAGGGTCATGTCAGCACTGTACACCGATGAAAGAGTCAACAGTGCTCGCGTCAACTCGGCGCTTGTAGGCGGCGCAGGCATTGGCTCCTCATTTTCAACATCGGAGTCTACTGAATCCCCCACAGTCTGACGGACTATTCCCTCGTCAGTCAGTTCTGCGCAGAAGTTGAGCTCATTGTCAGCGTCAACAAACTGTTCAAAAGTTATTTCCGTGGGTACGGTACTGCTTTCCGCGCTTCGATGCCATCGGCGAGGACGACGAAGACGAAGTGGGGGCCATCGAAGGCAAGCGAAATCCTCAAGTTGCGAACAGTGGAGTTCGCTGACGAGCGTCGAAGCACCTAGGCCTAGCGTTGCAGAGCACACTTGACACAACAGCACAACCACACACCACGCTAGCCAAAACGTGGCCTGCGCAAACAAACGAAATAGCACCACAGAACACCTATATAGCGCCGCTCCGGAAACTCCGCCGGAGGCGGAAGTGCGGCCATTTGCAGCGATGAACATAGCCAGCGTGGCCAGACCAAATAGGTGTGTGACGGCTAGATTCGGCTAGTTGTGGTTCAAAGCGGTGATGTGCTTGGGCTGCAAGTCGATTTCCTTCGCAAGGGCGCTGTGCGAGGAGCCAAAAAGTCCGAAAAGTTGGACGGCAGGGGGTTCAAGCGTCCGAAATTTCAGATGTCCTTATACATTGATTCTATAGGGCTCGTGGCGGTGCCGCGAAGACGTCCGAAATATCAGGCATGTCCGAAAATTTGGGCGTCCGAAAATTCAGTCGTTGACTGTAGCTCTCGTGGGGTTTGGACTTAAGGGGGGAGGAGGGGATCAGAATTAACTTTTTTGTTTCTTGACAGAAAGGGCTGAAATTTGGCACACACACTGCACATTGCAATAAAGACAATTCTAAAATTTCATTAGGATATCTTAATTAGTTTTTGTTTTATAAGAATTTATAAGTTCCTTGCTTGTGGAAAGCCTGGCACAGTAACGAAACATGATAGGGAGCTGGAAATACTTTGCATGTTTGCCCAGATGTCTAATCTACATCAAGACAGTGTTCGATTTTTTTTTTTAGTGCGCTAATAATTTTTTGCTCAACATAACATGCACATGACTGTGCTTCACTGCATGGAGCCATATCGTAATTGTGAAATAATTAAATAATGGAAAGATAAAGAAACATTTCAAGACTGTCTTTAAGTACAGCACAGCTTGTGGATCACAGCAAAACAAACTGGACCAAAATCGGTCCAGCTATTGTTGTGCTACGCTTTCCACGAGCGAGGTGATCGACAAAAAAAATGCAATTGAGAAAACTGGCTGCAAAGTTTTAAAAGCACTGCAAATTTATTAAAAAGCACCAGGGCTGTAATATTTTGAATCATTGCTGTCAGGCATCTTCTTACACCTTTGCCTCTTTATTTGGTGGGCTTGGGATGCCTTCTTCAGGCGTTCTTTATCCTTTTCTTGCGCCCTTTGGAGTAGTGCATGACCACCATTTTCACTGCCAGGCCGAGCGTGGTATCGCAGTGTACACCCACAGAACGCTGTTGGCATCTTGGGCACAGAGCTTTAGCGTTCAAAGAGTTCATCGCGGAAACAGGTATAATAATGAACTCGCAGTCACAAGGGGCCTAAATTTGTTCTTGGCATTGCTGCTTCCGCTCAGTCGCGGACATTGCGCGAAGGGAGTCGCGAACGCTGCATGCCTGCGCTTCTGCAGTCACTACTGACACAAAACGCGGCTCGAGGTGCGTCTGAATCGTGCGACGATTCGTCTGGTGAGCCTTGAGTCACCATACAGTATGTAGCTCGTCGACGGTTGGGGCTCACTCGCAGGCTGCGTGTCCCTGTCGCACGATGCATCGGAAACGCACACAGTCTCTGCCGGCGATGGAGACCTTCGACCCGCGTCGCCTGCAACAACGCGATCTCGGTTGCTGACTCGCGCGGCCATACGCACAGGTGCGAGAGCCTCCGTTGGCACGTCTTCCGGTGGCTTAGTTATTAGTATCGATGTCACAGGGCGATTGTCGGCTTCGCTGCTGGAATAGCACGGCGCAAGATAACGCGGCACGTTATCCGAGTGTTCAGTCGGGTTCTCCGCTTCTCCCGCTGGCCGCAGTCTTTTTCTCGCCGTAGGAGGCTTGCGCTTCCGTTTTCCGAAGGCATGCTTCATTTAAAAGTTCTTTTCGAACGAGCGACGATCCATCACTGACCTGGGAGCTTTCATAAATCCGAATTCTGCGAGTGTCAAGCGAAGAACGACGCCTGCGTGGTTTTCAAAGCAGACAACTGCCGTCCGCTGTGGTTGCCAGCTTGCCCGCTGCTGCAGCAGCAACCAACGGCGAGACGCCTTTCAGTACGGCAACCAATCGGAGGCCCGCTTTCATCGCAGGGCCCTTGTGACCGCCTCTAGCAGACCCGCGCTTCTTTTGTGTTTGTGCGTTTGTTACAAGATGGCGACGACCGAAGAATTCAGAAACGGAATGGCGAAACTTCGAGCGTTCGAATGATACCAAGATGGCGGCGTTCGGTGGCGGGAAAGACGAGTTAGGGGTCCGCGAACTGCGGTGATTTTACGCGATTTAAAGCTGTTTTCTCGCCCTACGCACTGATAAATTAATTTTTTTCGGGCACTTTTAGTGCGTTTTCAGTCAAACCATATTGATACATTGTAGATTAGGCATTGCAGATACCGAAACGCGTCGTTGCCAAAAATCGATCTTTTTTGCGATTTTCGCGATCTGATCCCCGCGTCCCCCCTTAAGGGGGGTCGCGGCTTTCGCATTGCAGAAAATTGCCCAAAAAAAAATCTTATTTTGTTTTGAAAATCGCATTTTCAGTTTCTATAACCCTTTTTCTATCTGATACCCAAATATCACTGTAAACCACTTAGAAGTGCTCTAAAAAATTTGTTTTATCAGCCAAGGTGGCGAAAAATCTCGCGGAAATCAAGAACAGCGTTTTTCAAGCCACAATATCTCCGGAACGGTGTGACCGAGCGATGCCATCTTGGTCTCGTTGGAAAGTGCATTTCTCCGTCTTCAAATCTGCCGCTTCAGCGATCTCCTCTGTACAGAAACAAGCGCACAGAAAGCAAATGATTGAAGGTCGTGTCGGAGTCTGCGATTGGCCGCACTCGCCACGTGACTCCAGCACGGTTCGCCATTAGTCTTGCACTCTCGTCGGCTGCTTGGCTCTTTGCACCTCGCGAGTCTGGACATCTCCACTCGCTGTAATCTTGACGTGTCAAAACGGGCGCTACGCGGACATCGCAGTAGCATAGCTGATCCCTACGTTCGTGGAGGTTTCAGACTCTCGGCTAAGCATTCCGAGCATCAGCGCCGCGGACTTCGCGACCAAGATTCACGCGCGGAATCCTTGGACATGTGGCTAAGCCTTTCAGCGCTTGGTGCTTTGGAATTCGTGACGAAGCACATAGCGCACGCAATCCTCGGGCACACGGCTAAACATTTCGTGCATAGGGAGCCTCCGACTCGGCGATCATGCACATCGCGTGCAGACCTCTTGGACCCTCACCTAAGCATTTTGTGCATCAGCGCCTCCGACTGCGCGAATAAGTGCATCGAGTGTCGACTCCTCGAGCCCGCGGCTAGGAATTTCGCGTGTCGGCACGTCGAACTGCACGACTAAGCACATCGTGTGTAGGCTCCTTGTATCTGCGGCTAGGCATTTTGCTCGTCGTCGTCTCGGACCCGCAATTAAGCATATTGCGCATTCACTCTACTGTCACGATAGCTCGTAGCGATATCTGTCATACCACCCCTTCATGAAGAGAACCTCATCATGAGCTCTGTTCACTAGGCCCCTTTCTTTGGCAAATCGGGGAATTCATCGAAACTGGCCTCCAATACTCCTAGCACTTCAATAGAGAGAAGCAATATTTGCACTTTGGTAAACTTGGCTACATAATTTTTAAACGATAGCAGCAGTGAAGACACGGAAGCTTCTCTTGGGTTCCCAATTTTCTGATACAACGTATAGGCTGTTTTAAGAATGTTTGAAACAAGGGTAGGTGCTTCCAAGTGCATCTTAATTTTATAATTGTGTTTTACTAATATCAAGTGCAAATTTATTTTCTCACTGTGGGTTGCTCATATCCGTCAGCGCATTGACAGCATATGTGCAAATAATTACGAGCAATCATTCCTTTGTGTAGGGTTATCACTCATACAAGAGCACATAGTCGATTTCAGACTGACCTTCAACCGAAGCTTGACTAGCTGTTAATCTTATGCATTTTGAGCAACGCATGTGCAAATGCCTATTTTATTACTGTACAATATTGTGCAACATTCCACATTATTGTACAGGGACTGAGCAAAACATTTGGAGGCTCCAGCGCCAGTTACACACATTATACCACCTCCTAATTGCACAGAAAAGCTGTTCGAATGCCATAATCAAGTATGAGGAGGCTTCTGCATGCTCTCTGACCTGACAACTTTTTCTTCGCGAGCCTAAACAATGCAGTAAAAAACAAACGAGGCATCTGCTGCAATGAGTAACAATTAATGCTGCTTGTACAATAGAAACCTACTCGTTATCACATTTGCAAAGGTACTGCTTTGATGTATGGCATAAGTTGCAGCAATTATCTGGAATACTAATCTAAGCCTATTTACCATTGAACAAGAGGAGTGATGCTGTTCTGCAGCCACAGTACCCTGCTTGTACTTGCCTTCAAAATGTATGTCAGGTACTAAAAGCATAAAGGTGAACAAATAAGTCAATTCAAGCAAGCATATATTCGCAAGTTGTACAGACAACTTCCATTAGTTCAACTCTGACAGGGCAGACGAAATTGAGTGAAATATCTGGCAGGTTGAATTAACCCTTTGAAGGTTTTTGCCGTACATGTACGGCGGCGGTTTTCTGTCCCGCAAGGTCTTTGCCGTACGGGTACGGTTTCGACCCTCCGTTTGAAATTTCGTGCCATAATGACAATGCGTGCTTACTGGGAGGTGCTGCCACCTCTTAGGACGTATAAGAAGCGTTTGAAACTTGTGCTACCTTCTTGGGGAGATAAACAGAACTGATTTCTAGCTTCAGCGCGTCGCGCAGACTGCGGCAACACCCCTTTTGCTGTTTCGGTATCGCCGCCTGATCGCAACGGAGGCACGCGAAACGTCATTTTTCTCTTTGTCGGCACTCTCTTGCAGAGGCGGTGGAAGTTGATTTCCATCTTGATTGGCGCTGCTCTTAGCTTGTTTATAATCGCCGCTCGCGAGGTATTCTCGCTCTCAGCGGCGGTTTCGGTTTCTCCGCGTGATCGCAACTGAGGGGCACGAAACGTGATTTTTCTCTGTTGGCACGCTATCGCAGGGGCAACGGAAGTTGATTTCTATCTTGATTGACGCTGCTCTTAGCTTGTTTATCACCGCCGCTCGCGAGGTATTCTCGCTCTCTGCGGCAATGCGCTTACGCGAGAGGGTACCTCAGACCTCTGCCCAAGGCAGCCGCACGCAGAGAAAATGTCGTGTGCGCCAACACAACTCGTAGCTTTAAGAGAAGAAGATGCACCCATTTTAGGTGAGCAGACTGCGATAAGGTGCTGCGCGGAGGCCAGTGTTTCAAGGAGTACCACACTCTGAAATACTATTGAACATTTTGCAGTTCTGAGTGATGCCGACACCAAAATACTGTTCCTAATTTTTTTTTTACTATTCGTTCCCGACTTTATACATCTTGTACATTCAAGATCCGCAATAAAGTAATTTGACCACCTGGGAAAGTTTTTTTCAAAATAATTCGACCCCCAAAGGGTTAAACAAGATGCAGAAAAAATGTCAGAACACACAACTGATGAATTTGCCAGTATTTTGCCAGACTTTAACATGCCCCTGAATAAAACATGTGCCTGCAATTTGTGTCTAAATAACTGACTTGGAGGTAACAATAAATCTCCAATGCAAGAAATTTAATATGTACCCGATTTCTTCGCAAGAAAAATGGGCAAGGATCTAATATAATTGCACAGTTTCTACGGCGGGGGGCGGGCGAGGGGAGGCATTAGCATTGAGTAAATACCATAATCGGCCTCTGGGCTACCATTATTGCTTGACAATCTTCCTAGGGCAGGCTGAAAATGGGTGTTTTTGGCGGCAGATGACGCGTATTCAACACATTCTCTATTTGCTAAGCCCTGCCAAAGCGGACGTTGGCCGTAAAAGGTCATTCCGGGGGAAGTAATAAAAGGCACATTCATGTGGGCTGTTCAAATTAGAATTTTCGGCGAAGGACAATTTCAGGTTCGATACAATGAAAGTTGGACCCATAGAAATGCATCGGCACCGACTGGGACCTTCGACCGCGATGGAGTTAACACCTACTGTAGTTGTAATATATGTGACGTAGTTATTCCGTAGAGAGCACAGAAAATAAACTGCACTGTAGAATGTGCTGTGCTGTATTTGTGTAGCTTGTGCCATGTTGCCTGCTAAGTATGAAACTGAGTCATCATCATCAGCCTGGCTACGCCCACTGCAGGGCAAATGCCTCTCCCATACTTCTGCAACTACCCCGGTCGTGTACTAATTGTGGCTGCGTTGTCTCTGCAAACTTCTTAATCTCATCCTCCCACCTAACTTTCTGCCGCCCCCTGCTATGCTTCCCTTCTCTTGGAATCCAGTCTGTAACCCTTAATGACCATCGGTTCTCTTCCCTCCTCATTACATGTCCTGCCCATGCCCATTTCTTTTTCTTGATTTCAACTAAGATGTCATTAAAGCGCGTTTGTTCCCTCACCCAATCTGCTCTCTTCTTACCTCTTAACGTTACTCATCATTCTTCTTTCCATAGCTTGTTGCATCGTCAACTTAAGGGGGGACACTGTTTTTCAAATAATGTGCATGATGTTTTCCATCAATATTCATGAAACTTTGCATTCTTGTTAAGACTTTTGTGCTGATTTCAAATATGTAATTATTTTTACAATAGGCCATTTAGTTCTGAAGATAAATGAAATTCATTGTTCATAATTTGCAGAAACAATAGGGGGAAAAAACGCGCTACGAAATTCATATTGGCAAATGCCTGGGTACTAGAAAACATAAGGAACACAATGGTAGGAATACTATTTTGATCCATCAAATATTACTAATTTTATAGCAATTCAATCTTTACTGTTCGAATTATGGCTACCCTACTGTCTGATCTACAGCAGAATTGAAAATTTTTAAAGCATAAATTCGAAAATCTGACCCTACCACTGTGTACTTTGCACACTCAGCTACAAGCCACAACAAAAATTATGGCTCTATCTGCTTTGAAGGCAGAGATATCGCCGTTGCAAATCAGCAACAAGTCAAAAGTCGGTGTTTTGAGAAAACGAGAAAAAAGGAATACATTCACTTTTAATCAAAAGTACAGAAATAATTTTGCATTATTTTGCAGTGAAAGTGGCTAAAAGCCACCAGGAATGTAGTCGCTCTGACCATGGCCACCCAAATGCGGTAAAAACATCGTTTAGCACCTTTCGCCGATTCCCGGTGGCTTGCACCACGCGCGGCAAGGTTGTCGTTCACGCGGGTCGAGCTTCACGCCGACGCGATATCGCCGTAACACGCGCACGTGATAACGATCTTTATGGCAACGCCAGATTACCGATCGCTTTTGCCTGCTGCGACGCTGCCGCCGTACACCTTGCACTTGACAAACGACATCAGTGCCTTCACTGAGTCCTACTGAGGAAAGCGAAGCCTGCCTCGGCGTCGACTGGCGCGGCTGCAACGCCGTCGGTGCGAGTGAGCAAATCCAACACCCGCTTTGTTGCTGGCGTTGACGCAAGAACTTGAAGTTTTTTTGAGCATTCATCTCCCTCTGCAACAAAACCGCACGCTGCAACATTGCAGTGTCACGCGGAACGCGGCCGCTGTCCGTAACGATTTCACTCATTTGTGAGCTGGCTAGGCCTACTTCGGCATCGTCCGCGGCTTCGGTATCATTTGCGGTTGGCGGCGAGCTACTCTCGATGCTTTCAGAAGGAATGGAGCACTTTTGAAAGTTATAAGCTGATCGCTTCTTCGTTTTGCCGAACTTGTGCCTCGTGGCGAACTTCCCCGGTGGATCGGACATCGTTCGGCATGTGCCAACAAACCTACGAGACGCGCTGTCGCGTCGCCTGCGGAGTGGAGCAGACGATGGGAACCTCGCGCAGCCAACCACAGCACGCGCTTTTGGTCACGTGCGCTAGCCACCTAGGCTCAAAAACGAAAATACGGCAAACGTGGCACAAAAGTGATACCCAAACCAACGCCTCATTGCCCAAACGCAGCATCGCCATTGACATCAAGTGGCTGAAACTTGGCCAATCCAATCCAATTGGCTCGACTTGTGGCTGGATGGGTGCTTTTCCTTGTTTTTGCATGTGTCGGCGTTATCGACGGGGCCATTTTGTCGCTTTGTTGCTGTTGGTGCGCTACATCCTTGCACGCTGTTTTGCCGAGGACCGCTGGATTTAGCGCAGCTCAGTTATTGAACTTTATTGGTGCTTTTCTGTTTTGCACCAGTGTCACTGCATTCTCCGCCGAGGGTAACGTCGGCGAAGCGGCCGAAATACGAGGCGAAGGACTTGGCTACCAAGGTGGAAATTTTGCGGGCCCTGAAGGATGGACTCTCTCGACAAGAAGCCATGAAGAAGTACGACGTGAAAAGAAGTACCTTGAGCATGTATGTGAAAAATGAAGATCAGATTCTTCAGGCGTTCAAAAGCGAGAAGTTTCGAGCGTCACGAAAGCGTCTGCGATCCAGAGTTGGAAGAGGCTTTGCTTCGGTGGGTGGTCGACTCACGTTATGCAAATCTGCCATTGAGTGGACTCCTCATCATGGCGCAAGCCGAGAGGTTTGCACTGATGATGTATATCGATGCATTCAAGGCATCGGAAAGGTGGTGTGCGCGCTTCAGAGAGCGACATGGCCTCATATTTAAGACTGTGTGTGGCGAAAGAGGCGCTGTCAACAAAGACGTTGCCAACAACTGGAAGAACGCTCAGCTGCTCGAGCACATCGCCGCCTACAATCCAAATGACATATTTAATGCTGATGAAACAGCACTTTTCTTTAAGGCTTTGCCAGACAAGACTGTGACCATGAAAGGAGATCCGTGCATCAGTGGCAAAAGATCCAAGGAACGTGTCACCATTCTTTTAGCCGCCAACATGACAGGAACAGAGCGCTTGCCGCTTGTCATTGGAAAGGCACAAAAGCCACGGTGCTTTAAGAACATGCCTGCTCTTCCGGTGGAATACCGAGTGAATAAAAAGGCCTGGATGACGTCGGAAATTTTTCGTGGCTGGATGCAGAAGTTAGACCGACAGTTTTCCGCAAAGTGTTAATGGTGCTGGACAATTGTAGTGCGCAAAACAGTGTCACCGAACTGGACAACATAGAAGTTGTTTTCTTGCCGCCGAACACAACATCGGCCCTCCAACCAATGGACCAAGGCATAATTCAGTATGTCAAGACCAAATACTGCAGGCACGTGCTGGAACAGATGCTCCTGTGCCATGAAGTCGGCAAGCAGTACGACGTGAATCTTTTGAGCGGAGTCAACATTCTTGCCTTCGTTTGGCACAACACGCCCGTGCACGTCATCGCCAACTGTTTTAGACACAGTGGCTTTGTTGTGCGTGAGCCTGGCGATGATGCAGTGGCCGAAGTGTCGCTAGATGACAATCAAGATGACTGCGAGGATTTTGGAGGAGTTCTGCCGGATGCAGTGACACTCGCTGATTACATCGGCATTGATGACGGCGTTGTTACAGCCGGCTCGCTTACCGAAGAAGAAATTGTCAGGGACGTGCTGCACGGCGAAGATTCTGAGGAGGAAGAGTAGCCACGAGAGGAAAAGCCTCGGCCCCCACGCACTGTGAAGGAAGCCGCGGAGGCCCTCGCTGTGTTGGAAAAATTTTGTTGGGACGCTCCAGACAGCATGCGAGCTTCTAAGCACCTGGAAGGACTTCGTAAAATAGTATCTGCGCGGGTTTCTGCTCGAAAGCAGACGAGCATCCTCGATTACTTTGCGCAGTAAAGGTTTGTTGATGAAAGTCGTGCATTTGTTTTTGTTGTCTGCTCGATAATTCGGTTAATTCGGACATAATATACAGTCCCTAGAAGTCCGAATTAATGAGCTTTTACTGTAATGACGGCGTACGGCTGACGTCGCGTAGGCTTGAGCACAAGTTCTGCCGCGTCCCATCTTTGGGCTCCGTGGTGGGCGGTCGGCGCTGTTGCCGAACGTACACATTTTCCTATGGCAGCGCAAGCCTCTGTTGTTTATGATCGGCGTCTGAAGAGATGCCGCACCGAAAGTACCATTCCAATTCTCCTTTCGAAGCAATGCTCCATCTTTCCCCAAGTACTATGTAATCCACAGCGAATACAACATGCCAGTAAGAAAACTTTCTCCATTCCTTGTAGCCAAATGCCTGAAAGATAAAATCGGACAGACATACAAAGCCTCTAAAATGTCTAGCGGGCACCTCCTCCTAGAACTAAATGATAAAGATAAAGAAAATAAGCTGTCTGAAGTTACCAGCATTGGTGAGGCGACAGTGACTGTTTCAGTTCACAGAACACTTAATACAAGCAGGGGAGTAATATCTGAAGGCTTTATTGGTTTAAGCGACGAGGAACTGCTGGAAGGTTTCCAGGAACAGAATGTTACCAAAGTACAAAGAATAGTAATCCGCAGAAACGATCAAGCAATCCCCACCAAACATGTTATACTCACCTTCGGAACAAGCGTAATGCCTACCTCACTCGATGCAGGTTATGTCAAGGTCAGTGTGAGACCATATATCCCAAACCCCAGACGATGTTTCAAGTGCCAAAGGTTAGGACATGCTTCACATGCATGCTAAGGACAAACAACTTGCGCTAAATGCAGCTCCAATGAACACCAATCTGAGAATTGCACCTCTTCCCCACATTGTGTTAACTGCAAGGGAGATCATCCAGCTTATTCGCAGTCCTGTCCTTTGCTGGAAAAAAAAAAGTAATTGCTCTAACTGTCAAAAAAAAAGTCTCGTTCTATGAAGCCAGAAAGCGGCTATCGTACCTTCCTCGAAGAAGTTACGCCGATGTGACGCAGGCGGAGGCAGCGTCGCAGAGGTCTCAGGAGTCCTCCGAGACCACGCATAGTGGTCCCGCCCCGCCCCCATGGTGGAAGCAGCCGGCGCTGCTCCATCCTCTTCAAAGGCCCTGCAGACACCAGTCCCGCAGGGCCCTAAGATCAAGCGAACTCCAAGGCCCGAGGCACGTGTCTCGGCGCCAAACTCTCGGTCCTCCAGCGCTTCAGAGAGAGCGATGGAGGTCGACACAAAAACCCCGGTGTCACTGACACCGAAGGACAAGCGCTCACTCGAGCGCACTAAGAGGGACAAAATCCCAATAACCACTTAAAATAAGAAAGCGATAACCTTTTTATTAGCCTTTTTAAATCCATGTCACCTAACATCTTGCCTATTATTCTTTCCGTAGTGCCATTTCTTACCTTTCAATTTCAAAATGGCTTTTATCATCCGTTGGAATTGCAGAAGTCTCATACACAATCTAGGTGACATCAGACATCAACAGCTTTTCACCAGTTGCAGTATGTCTCCAGGGAACAAATCTCGGTCCAAGAAATAGTCAAATTCTCAAAGGTTTCACCGTTGTCCGAAGGGACCGCGAATGTTCCAGCCGTTTGTCAGGTGGAGTGGCTATACTCGTGCAGGGCGGCACTCATACCCGAAATGTCCAATTAAATGCATCTTTAGAGGCCGTAGCTGTCACCATTCTATCCTACAAAACCATCATCATTTGCTCACTATATATTCCACCCCACACACATTTTACTATTAAAGACTTAGAAGATCTAACAGATCAGTTACCGGAGCCATTTGTCTTAGTAGGAGATTTTAATGCTCATTGTACTCTTTGGGGCAGTGTCAAAACTGACCAAAGAGGGCAACTTGTTCAAGATATTATTCTGTCTAATAATGTCTTTTAAACTCAGGTGCGCCAACTTATTCCTCACCTACTTCCCACACAGTTCGTTGTTTAGATTTAGCTTTTTGTTCGCCCTCTCTCTTTACTGATTTTAAATGGATAGCTTTCGACATGTCATGTGACAGCGATCACTTACCCGCACTCATCAAACTCCTACCATCACCACAAACCTTAGTAACTAGACCACGCCGATGGAAAATACAGCTCGCTGACTGGCAGGTTTTTTGGAGAACGCGAAAGTGGAAAATGTCTCTTCGCCAGAGCTTAGTATTGGTGAACTTACCGGATTTACTTGATTCTAAGCACCCCCTTTGTTTCACGATCGCGATGCCCAAAGTGAGGGAGGGTGCTTAGATTAGAAAAATCTAAAATTAACCCCCCCTCCTTCTTTTTGCTGCGACATCACGACGAGACGGGTGTGAGAAATAAGATTTTATTTTCCAAACATTTAAAAGAAAAATTGGTGCAGAGTGTGAACCCACCGCCTGTGTCGGATGCTCAGTCACTATCACTGCCACTCGAGTTCGTCGCGCCGCTCGAACCGCCGCTCTCAGTATACCACAGGAGGTCGTCTTCCGTTCCGTCGAAGTGGTTTGTGATCGAGCACTTCTTAAATGATTTGACCACAACGTCCACTTGGACCCGCTTCCAAGCGTCCGAAATCCACTTTGCGATGATTGATGGGTACGCTTTCTGCAGCTTTCGCCATACAGCCGTACAGCCTGGCTGTACGGCGTACTCGCGCCGCCGTGCCACCTCGGAACCCCGATGGCTCCGGCTCGATGTCAGAGTGAGCAAGCGCGCTTGGCGCCCTTGGTTACGCGCTCTTCCTAACAAATAGGGGGGTGCTTAGATTCGCATGCAAACTTTTTTCCCAATTTTCTCGCGAAAATAGAGGGGGTGCTTAGAATCGTGAAAATACGGTAATAAAAAAATCACTCAAGTTATAATATCAGCAGCAGGAAAGACAATACCCCAGTCATATGGTATTGTGCACAAAAAGCTAAATCCTCGGTGGACAAACGAATGTACTGAAGCAAAAAAGAAACTAAATAAGGCCTAGGGAATCCTACGGAGGTACCCCACCTATAGCAATCTCTTAAATTTCAAACAAGCCAAAGCACGATTCATTCGAAGACAGGCTGAAAAATTATGGCACAAATACATATCTTCAATCAATAGTACAGTGACATCAAAACGAATGTAGGACCAGGTGAGGAAATTTAGAGGAGAGTACTCGTCGTACACAATACCACTACTTACATGTCCAGGCACACAAACAACAATACAAGAACAGGCAGATATACTTGGCAACATTCCCATTGCCACTGGCATCGGTACGGACTTCTGTTGGAGCTGACGCATCAAAGTGAGCGAGAATGGGCGGGGACGTAAGCAGCCCAATCAGCTTGGTGAAAGCACCTGCTTGATCAGGGCCCCAAATGAATGCAGCGTCTTTCTTGAGGAGCCGATTGAGAGCGCACGCAACATTCGCAAAATTTCGGACAAACCAACGGAAGTAGGAGCAAAGGCCCAAGAAGCTGCGAACATCCTTGGCACATGTTGGCACGGGAAAGTCTTTGCCCGTATTTTATCGTGAGACGAGTTGCCCGAGCGCAGAAATTTCACGACGCCCGAAGTGGCACTTGGACGAATTTAGTTGTAGCCCCGCCTGACGGAAAACAGATAGGATCGTCGACAGGCGCTGGAGGTGTGTCGCAAAAGTCTGAGAAAAAAACGATCACGTCGTCCATCCAGGTAACAGAGGCAGATGGACCACTTGCAACCGTGTAGGAGGGCGTCCATCATTCGTTCAAATGTGGCAGGGGCATTACATAAACCGAAAGGCATCACTTTGAACTGATACAGGCCATCGGGAGTACTAAAAGCTGTCTTCTCGCGATCCATGTCATCGACGGCAATTTGCCAGTAGCTGGAGCGAAGGTCGATGGACGAAAAATATTGTGCTCCATGCAGGCAATCCAGGGCGTTGTCAATGCGTGGTAGTGGATAGACGTCTTTCTTTGTTACCTTATTGAGGTGTCGATAATCTACGCAGAATCGCCAACTGTTGTCCTTCTTTTTAACTAGTACAATAGGGGATGCCCGTGGGCTGCAAGAAGGTTTGATGATGTCTCTTGAAAGAATCTTGTCAACTTCGTGTTGGATGATATGTCACTCAGTAGGCAAGACGCGATGGGTTGCCGATGGATCGGGCTTGCATCACTGGTGTTTATTCGATGTTTTACGACAGATGTTTGTCCTAGAAGGCGTTCTCCAAGGTCGAATATATCCCAGTATGAGGCAAGGAGGCAACGTAGTTCTTGAGCACACTGGGGAGGAAGTTCGGGAGCAATCGTTTTTGTTTGGGCATTCAAGTCTGAAGGGACACTGGGCGAAGCAAGAGTTGAACACGAGGAGCTGTCACAAGTTAAAGTCGAAATGTAGTAGTCTCTGGCTGGCGTTATTTGCACCAGGCGACGTTATGCGAGAGCAGGACATCTGGATTAGGGGATACGATGTAGTCACCGTCTGGTACAGGTGGAATGGGGCGACACCTATGTAGGTAACGGCACGGTGAGGGAGGCGAATATGCTCTGTGGAACATAGCCGTATCGGAGCACTATTGGGCGGGTCAATAGCAGCAGGTAGAGCGAGTTGCACAACACCAACAGAACAGTCTATCAAAGCGGAATGTGTAGACAGAAAGTCAAGGCCCAGGATGAGTTCGTGAGGGCAGTGCTCTAGTGCATAAAATAAAACAGAAGTATGATGTCCGGCGACACTCACGCGAGCTGGACACATGCCAATAACGGCTGGTGTTTCACTGGCGGTGACTTGGACCACAGGCAAAGGGGCAGGAGTGAGGACTTTCTTGAGACGATTCCGAAGCTGACCATTTATCACAGATACGTGTGCACCAGTGTCAATCAGCCGTAACAGGTACACCATCCACGTTCACGTTAATGGGGTTCCGATGTGTGGGCAAGGTCAAAAGAGGATTTTTGCATCAGGTTGGTTTGGCAGCATCACCTCCAGGTGCTGCACCCGTTAGTTTTCCGGAAAGGTGCGCCGGAAGGAGCTAGGGGACGGTGATCGACGAGACGGGGGCAATCAGGAGAAGCGGTGTCGTGGCGAAGGAGAATGGCTAGAGCGGGTAGTACGAGAAGTGTCGCCAGAATTTGCTGGCTGCGTTTGCGGGGCGAACCGAGGAGCAGCATGAGGGCCGTGGGATGGGTGGTGGGACCAGGGGGTTGAATTGCACGAAGACCGGCAGTGACGTGAAATATGGCCGATACAGCCACAAGTGAAGCATATAGGCCTGTAGTCTGGAGTACGTCATTCGGCCGGGTTGCGATACTGCGTTGGGGCATTCAGGCTGCGGGTGCGTATGACAGTGCTGGACGGAGTGTAGTCAGGCCGATTAACTGGCCAATTCTTGACGCACGACGGACTGTATCAATGAGCCGGTCACCTGGCAATTGTCGGGGCCATGGATTGGGGTCGTGACAGGAGATGCGACTTCTATTTCCCTGAATGACATGTGCAACTTTATCAGGTTCGGACATCTTCGAATCCACTTTGCGGCACAGAGCGAGCAGTCCTGGATGTACGTGAGATAGGATTGAGTGCACGTCTGGACACGCGAAGCAAGGTCTTTTTGGGTGGCACGCTGAAGTCCAACAGGCTTGCGAAACAAATCTTTGAGTTTCTGTCTGGTCCCAGTGGTTGCTGGCGCTCACCCGCTCATATAGTTGAAGCCAGTCTTCAACATCAGTGTCGTCCGTGCCAGAAAAGGTTCCTGTGTTGCGGGGTTGTGCTACAATGACTGTGGGCGTGGGTGCCGACGGGCTCGAAGCATCCTCGCCTTGAGCTGGCATTGTAGATGCAGCCAAGGAGCGCCCACTGCGTAAATCCGTGTTGATAATGATCCCGCAACCTCCACCAAAAATGTTACGGGGTTAAAAACAGTCAGACGTGTATTTACAGAATATTTACAATAATTATAGCAGCTGACAAGATGGTAGACAGCGCGCGAAGACCAGAACATCGTGTTCCGACGATGATTAAAACATCTTCGTCAGCGTGTCACAATATTGCCGGCTTAACGCATACATCTGATTGTTGCCTATTCCTAGTTTCTTCTTCAATGCTTTTAGGCTTCCTCCATTCCTGAGAGCATGCTCAATCCTATCCATATTATATGTCCTTATGTCAGCTATGTTACGCTTGTTGAAACTGAGTATATATATAGGTCCAAAAGCCCGGCTACACATGGCTATGCTGTCAGTGGTATGCCAAGCACATTGCCAAGCAAAGTGGCCAGCCTATGTATGGCACAATGTAATAGGCGATATCTTAATAAATCGGCATTGTGGTCATGTTTGTTAAACATGCAGCCGCGTGGGAAACGGCAGCTTGATCTGTGCAAAGTGCATGTCTGTGCAGCAGCCACACATTCTTCCATCAGCAGCCTCCTCTGTGACAACATAGCAAGCACAGTGTGTGCCTCGTGTGTTTGCCAGCTCCATTTTCATATGCACAAGTTTACATGCGTGCATCTGTGGCATCAATTTCATTCCTTATGTCCTTGCTGACCAAATTCTGTGTGACCTACAACTCTGATATGCAGTTGACTCGTTACAAACCCTGCTTATCCAACAAAATATGGGCATCTTATCTGAAATGCCTCACTTTCGAAACTTTGGTTGCGATGTGTAAACGTTATTGCAAAGAGTGAGTGCTGAAATGTCCAACGTAAAACACACTAAAAAAAATGGTGCTGTCTCATTAAAGAGGCGAAGCATCTGTTACGATAGCAAATTAGTAGACAGCTATGCGAAGTAAGGATAGTGCATAGTTTTATTGGTCGTATAAAATTGTAAACATTTGCTTACTAAATTAAGAAGCACGGTGTCACGCACGTACAGGTACACGCACATCTTGCTCGATGACCACGGGAAGTTAGTATCAAAACGTGAGAGTGAGGAAGCATGGTAGCAGCAGCGAGTGAATTGACCTTCGTGCTGTCTTTTGCTTCAACGCAAACTAAGCATCGAAAGCACAGTGCATACAAAGCTACCGGCACTATGTGCACTTTTTCCACATCGCAGATCGCGTTCAACATATGGCACCCAAGCGGCCGTGCGGTAAGCAGCTGCCGGAGTAGAACTTGCCCCTCTCCCTTTCCTCTACCCCCCCGTACCTCACACTAAAAGGAAGACTGCCTGCTTACAGCATACAGCAGCAATATCGTTGCAGTATACAACATACAGTACGCTTCGATGATGTTATCACCGTTCGACTTTATCCGGAACATAAAGTGATGCCAGCATAAGTGCACCTGGAGTGTCCATGTAATTACTGCTGCAATAATTATTTTTGCTCTGTGCTTATTTGTGCAGGGAGGGGGGGGGGGGGGGGCATGTCCAGCTGGTGCTGTTACAAGAGTGGTGCCCCACTTCTTTTGCAGCCAGAAGACAGCCGTTATGTGGTGCGGCCGCGGGGAGCCGAATTCGTGCTGGCCAAGGCAGAAGAAGGTCCCTTCTGGAAGCGGCTGCTCCAGGATGATGTCAAGCATCACTGGCTAAAAGTGGACTTCAATAAATGGGTCGATGAGGACGACTCTGGTGACGAGCTGGGTGCAGGTGGGGGTGATTTCGAGGAGATGATGCGCTCCATGGGTGGCCTTGGTGATGATGACACACCAGACATGGTACGTGTTTGGGCATCAGTTGCAGCAGGCGCCAAAAACGCTGCGGCAGCATTGCTTCTGCATGGTGAAGAGTGTCGCGTCTCGTTAACTTTTGGGCTGAGCCTAGTGCAAGCTCATCTACACATTTGGGATGCTCAACATGAGGTGCCACTGGTGACCACGTAATGTGCAAGTATCGTATTTTGTGGTGTATAAGATCAATTTATTTTTCCAAAATTTATGGTTGCCAAAGGTATGTGTTGCACAATAACCAGTTTCCTTAACACTTTCAGGGTAAATTTTTGTTGCCAAATGCGACCCCCTAGGATTAAATGTTGTATTGCACATGTAGAATGTTCAGACTGGCCTATGTCGGAAAAAATTTATTATTTAGTAATCCTAAAGTGACAAAAAAATATTTTTTGTAGGTAAACATTCATTGTTTATTCATGAATACTGACAGGCTTCCATAATTATAAGAATAAAAAAGGAGATATATTGAAATGGTTTTAATCTGATTTTACACTTGAGTAGCAGTCCACGTTGGAAGAATTGCAACTTGACTCTCAGCAGAGCAACCAGCACGCGCGCTAATAGCGTAATTGAACTGGGTATGTGAGCACACGCAGGAAAACTCTATGGTTGTGTTCCCGTCAGAAAAACCAAATGGATCAGTAACTTGTAGTAATTCTTTGTTCCATCGCTAACGAGGGGCAATCAATTTTCACAAGCTGAGTCTCGAGAAAAGAAATGCAGGCATGGTGGCATCATTTGTATATACAAGCGCCCGCCTATAATCAGGCAGTCTTTGCAACAGTAGTAATCGCATGCCTGTGAGCAACAGACAAGCAAGCATCTAGCGCTGACCCTTTGAAAGATTGAGAGAAACCAGATAGACTACAGCTGTTACGAGCACAACCAACAGAAATGGCCTGCAAAATGAAATCAAGACTTAACGCTGTGCACCCTAACTTGCCAGTGTAAAGAGGTCGTGGAATGAAAACCAAGAGACTAACAGAGGGTGAAAAAAAACCTGCTATTGACTCAGGGTAGCAGCACTTGCCGGGCAACAAGGACTAAGAAAGTTTCCGTGTTTTTCAAACATGCAGGAATCGTAAATATATGGCATCGACCATTTGGGACTTGATAGTGGCAGCATATATTTATATTTACGGTGTTGACCCTCAAAGGGTCAAGTCAGCTTCACTATTTTGCAATGTTCTGTGGTGAATCATATTAAGAGTGGAGTGCTATCACTGTCACAGAGCATAGTATGTGTTTCAAATCATACGGTGTCGCAAATCATGCATTCGATTTCTGCTTTGTTTAGGTGCTCTAACATCATTCTTACGTTAGTTGTCTACTTTGAACCCCATAAAACATAGATGTGCATTTGATTCAGTGGCCTGTTAGAATCAAAGCAAACACTGCTAAATGAACCAGCTATGTGTCTTGGTGTTTTTTCTGCCTCATTCTTGTCCGCACCTATACCCATCCATAGCCCATTATTGATGGTTACAACTTCAAATTTTGTCATGTTCGGGGCACTTTCGGACAGTCAGCACCATAGCTAGCATCCAGTGCATTAAAGAGGAACCATTTTTCTAGTTACGCTTTCGTGTTCATTTTTCTCACCTCTGGGAGATTTCTAAAGCGCTTTTTAGTCTGGCGTGACGAGCACCCATAGCTTCCGACATGGCATCAACGTTGCATGCAGATGCCCTTCAGAAATGGTGAATTTTGACGTATTCCAATGAGTCTGCGCCAGAATTTTTGGATAATGGTAATGGCACAAGCTCGGAAGATGATTTTAGTTCATCGGGAGCAGAACTGATAGTTGGGTGAGTTGGTACGAGTTCATAGTAAAATATTTAGCGCGCACAATTGACAAAGACAGGGTGAAGGGTTCGTAGCGCTCGTGTGTCCCCCTTCACTCTGTCCTTGTCAATTGTGTGCGCTAAATATTTTACTATATTGATTCATTGGACTTAGCATGGACAGCAAAAGTGCATCAAATAGCCTAAGAGTGTCAAGAGGTGTCTACCGGCAGGCTTTGTTTTCTACTCAACCATGTCATCGCTGCTGTGCTCAGATTTAGAGATCCAGTGCGTTCTAAAGGTCGCAGTTCTTATCTGCAGAGTGTCAATGTCACCTGAGCAGCACCACTTGCCTGTGGCGGCGCAGAGTGTAGTTCTGTGTAAGAAGGCGGCAGGGAGCGGACCTTGGCACTGCGCAATTATTGCGATCTGCAGGCCCACACGGTAGTTCATACCAGCCGCCACATGAGCACGGTGGCCACTAGGACTAACATTTTTTTTATATATATATGTTGTATATAGCTTTTTTGTTCAAAATCTATATTTCGAAATTTTTTTATTCTCTTGGTGCAAAGCAGCATCGATGTTCTTACGGGGTTTTGCTTATGTAACAGAATTCCTTAGTAAATAATTTTTTTAATCATTGTTAGAAAAAATTGGAAGCGCACACTTGGCTACAGCAACACGAACCGCATATGATGTGTAAAAGCGTTTCTTTTTTGATGCCCTTCGTTTCGCAAAGCCAACACAGGAAACCGCAAAAACACGTAGCTATTATTGTAAAAATACCTTAACACTTTAGAAAACATGAATCGCAGGAACACAGACTTGATGAACAAAATAATACTTTCTCACACCTACGGCTGCATTTGTCGTCTGCCTCCCACTAGTGCCGGCCTATAATCACTATTGCCCTCACCTATCAGTTTTCAGCATGCTTTCAGTGAACAACTTCATCCTCACTACAGATAAAAAAACTCTGATAAAAAATATTCCAAGGCGTTTTCCGTGTTACTACTTCATGATTAGACTTTCTGGCCGGTAAGCTTTCCTTTCATTCCACTAAAAAAAAAAAAGTGGGTACCATGAAAATTGGTTGTCAGTCCCTTTAAAGGAGCCCCAAAGAAGAACGAAACTTTATTTGCAGAAAGGACTTCATTGCCCCCTAAAACAGGGTAACGCCGTGTGGTTTTGGCCCTATTCCAAGGCACCGCTGGCCCTCGCCATCCTTTCTGCACTCCGGCGGAGCTAAATAGCGATGCCTCCCACCTCACTCTCGTGTTATTCGCTTCTTGCTCTTTGGTGTGAGCTGTGCATTCCCATGTGATGTGGTACCATATTTACATGATTGTAAGTCGACTGGAATGCAGGTAGACTCCCCCCCCACCCCGAAATCGCATGCCTCAAAAAAAAAAAAAAAGTGCGAGTGCATTTCACACAAGAAAAATTTATTGCCACGGTTGATGACTACTCATCGTCACTGGAGTCGCCCTCACTGGTGCTGCTGCTGCCGTCGTAGCTGCTGCGGTCCCACAGCACATCGTCGTCAAGTGAGTCCACATTTGGCGAACAACCGCACCACATCGCGCGGTACCGCCGTCCACACAGAGAAGACCCACCCGCACACCGTAGCCAAGGAGGCCCTCCTCACACGCCCGCTTGGGGTAAGGTCGGGGTTTCCTCTGGAAATCGTCGTATTCGCGGCGCAGCAGGTCCTTAAAAGGCTTGTTGACCCCCCACGTCGAGAGGCTGAAGCTGCCCTGTCAAGCCACCGGGGATTACAAGCATGTCTGTGCGCTCCTTATGAAGCACCGCTTTCACCTTGTCGGAGAGGTGGCCCCGGAAAGAGTCCAACACTAACAGGTCGGGAATGTCTCTGTTGAGGGATGCCCCCCGGCCTCAGGAGCCACACCAGGCGGTAACATTCCACTACCATATCATCCGTCATAAATCCCTTTGCATTCGCCCCTACCACAAGGCCTTTGGGAAACACTTCTTTAGGCATCGTCTTCCTCTTAAACACGATGTACGGGCGAAACTTGGTGCCATCCGCCAAGCATGACAACATGACCGTAAAACGCAGCTTTTCGTTGCCCGTTGTCAGTAGGTTTGCATCGCATGCTCCCTTGACGCTCACGGTTGTGTTACTATCAAAGTATACGGGAGTCTGGTCGGCATTGCCGATCTGGCCGAGCAAATACCGTCGGGAGTCTCGAAGTTTTAGGAAGTGCCTATGGAAGGCGAGGACCTTATCCTCATATGTGGCCGGCAACTTCTGGCACACGCTGGTGCGTCTACGAAGGGAGAAGCCAGCCCTCTTCATAAATTTAGAGGCCCAGGCACTGCTGGCTTTGAATTCAGTCCTCAGTATTCCTGCTTCCAAAGCGAAGACACAGGCTTGTTGAGTGATCATTTCGCACGTGACCAGCAGTGATCGATCGCGTAGATCCGTCACGTACGCCGCAAGCTTCGTTTCCAGCTCCGGAAAGCATCCGGACTTAGGCCCGCGAAAACCACGGCGCTTGGAGTCGCACGAAAAAATTCCCTCGCGCCGAAGCCACCACTGCCGCCGCACCACATGTTCACTCACTCCAAACTTGCGTCCTGCAGCGCAGTTGTTAGTTTCCTCGGCATGGAGGATAGCAGCCCGTTTGAATGCAACTGTGAACGAGCGCCGACAGTTCTTTGGGGCACTCATGACAGGCACGACGATTTGACATAACAGAAGCACTGACAATCACGTGGGCGTCGAAAAAATCGTATCTCAAAGAGAAGCTCTTCCGCCAACTACCAATACCCCCCAAACAGCGACTTTTCCATCAATGATCGATGCTCCCACAAGAGCCTTGCGCTCGCGGTGCGTGCAGTAAATCTTTCTTTAAAGAAGAAAAGAAAGCTTCTGTACAAGCTCGTGAAATAACCATACGCTGTGGGTTGAGCGTGAACCTTTATTCGCAAGAAGACATTTGCTGCGAGACGACGACCATCCAATCAACCGGAAGCGGCCACTGCCGCACTGCGGGATACCAAAACAAGCTACATGCGACTGACGAAAGCAACTGCACACGATTTCCTTTACCTCGTGAGTACATTACTCACATTCAATGAGTGTTCTATTGGTCTCTAATAATAAAATGAATATTAGCGAATTCCTTGATTCAATTCACGGCGCTAACGTAGCCACGATCGTATCACGTTGTTCAATACATTTCTGAACTCGATGGCGGAAGGTTTGTCGCTCTAGGTACGGTGGCCAATGGGCACTGATTGGGAGTGCCAACTTTCAAAGTGGGCATCGCCTGTATTGACATCAAAATGCACGCAGTACGGTAAATTATTGCGCTACGCTGCTACCGTAACCATGGAAACGTAGGTACAAAGTTGTAACCACGCCTTAGCGTCCCTGATTTCTTGATTTTCTTGCCGTTACTAGCGGTTCACGGTTCGGTTTCGATTCTAAGTCGACCCCCCAACTTTAGATTGTCAAAGTTGAAAAAATGGGTCGACCTACAATCGTGTAAATACGGTAGTGTTGGTGTGCTCCCACACCATGGGCATATGTCTTTGTGTGCTGTTGGGTAGTATAGAGTGAAACCTCTTTAAGGTGGGACATGGCAATTAGAAATATACATAGATAGACTTGTTCAGTTTTTCAAGCCGATTTCAAAAGTGCAATTTTTTTTATAGGTCAAGTAATTATGGAGGTAATTAAAAGTACACTACTATTTATGAAGACAATAAGTAAAATAACTCTGGACAGAAAGCTATAATTAATGCATGAGTGGACAGCTGAATGTTTAAGGAGTGAAATGCTGCAAGCAGTTTTCAAACCCAACAATAATTAGCAATTTGGCAGTTCATCAAAGTCCATTGCTTACACCATGGCTACTAGGTCACAAGAACAAAAGGGGAACAAAAATTATAGGAAAATGAAAAACAAAAATCTGCTTGCAGCACTTCAACCTTTATGCATTTAGCTTTATATACAAAAAAATTACAGCTCTAGCTGTCCTAGATCTTGAGATATCGTTGCCACAAACAAGCATGGTGAATGATAAGCTCGTCTTGAGAAAATTGCAAAAAACACAACTTCAGTTATTTAGGAATATCATGAAATACCAGCCATAACAGGCTAGTATGCCCCTGGCAGATAGTCAGCTTGGGAACTGTTCCCTGTGTGGCGCTTTTTCAAGGCTCGATTTATGTTTTCGACAGATCCACACTTTTGAGCTAAAGCCTTCATTCGCCGCCGATTTTTCTCATTCATGCGGTCATTGCTTACCCTGCTGGGGTTGAGGCTCAGCTCTTCGAGTATAGACGCCGACGCTCTGTAGTTGCCTGCAATAAACTTCAGCACTGCATCCGCCACAGCTGCCTCCACAGTGAAGAGAGGCATGGCGCTCCGTTGGTGCAAGAGACCAGATCATTGAGTGGAAGCTCTCGTTGTTGTTTTGGGTCTTTCCCCGTTGGCACCTTTCAAGCAGTTTTTTATCACTCAAGCGCTCGTATATGGGGAGTAAGGCCTGGCAAACATGAGGAGGCAAGTTGCGAGGCTCTTTCGGTACAAGCTCGCACCTGGCCTGTGCAGCATTTTGACGGCACCGGGAGTTGGGGCCTGTTGGGCAAAGTGTATGGTTTGCAACAGTGTCGTTGGAGGTGATGTGATGGTAGGTAGCCATCACTGCCTTGTGCGTGCCATCCACATCTCCTTTGTGCGTTTTCAGCGCCCACCCGTAGTACGTGCTCAGCCTTGTGATAAGGTCTGCTGTCAGTCAACCCTTTCCGCCAAGGCTCTGAAAGCCCAGTGCTTTGTGCTTCGTTACAAGGTTGCACAAAGCTGTGCCCATGCGCTTTTGCACATGATTTACGCAATCCTCCTTGACAATCTCTATGTATCCGTACACCTTTTTCTCTTGCAAGGCAAGGTACGTGCGACTGTCCCCATCACTGAGCTTAGTGGTGTAGCGAAGGTTGTGCCGTTCGAGAGACCTCCTGAAAAGAATAAGAGTGGCCTGCACTTCCATTTCTCCTGACTTCTTGTCAGTGTTCTTCTGGCACTGTGACTGGTGACTGGTCTTCCAATCTTCGAAGGAAAGATTATCTTCTTTGGGGCCCCGCTCGCATGCAGCGCAGAAATTGCTCAAGACAACATAGTCAATAACAAAACCAGTGAACAGTTTAATCATGGTGCCGACGCCGATGTGCGAGGAATGTCCGCGGGTCATCCATGATCCATCGTACGACACCGCGATGTTTCCAAGATTGCCAAGGCATAATTCAGTGTAAAGATCACGCACCAACCGCTGTAGGAGTTCTGGGACGATCCCACCGCTGTTACCAGTTGTAAGGGTTGTAGGTCGTAGAGAGGGACTTCGGAGGAACTAGGTGAACAGCGTTTATTCACATTATTTACATTTGAGCATGGGATACATTTACACAGTCTAGCATGAACGAAGCATACAGCATACGAGCACGATGCTCCAAACACACTGACGAGCACGCAGCTCACGAGTACATTGACGAGCACAGAGCAAGACGACGAGCACGAGCACACGTAGCAGCCAACAAACAGCCGTTCTTAAACTCTCTGCGTTTCCTAGATCCCTAGGTGAGGCAAAACGTTCGACGTCATCGTAAACAAGCCGCCTCTCTGCGGGACGGTTTACACACACACGTACGCACAGTTTTCACTGCCGATTAACAGCGTCAAATGTCAAAGCAGTCGACCCGCCGCTTGCCCATTATCTTGAGTCTTGAAAGGCGCGTTGGTTCCCTGAGCTGACCAGGCACCGTGGCCACCGGTTGTCCCTTGTCCGGCGCCTCTAAAATTCCAGAGCTGCCTTTCTCCTGAAGTTGCCACGTGTGTCAGCAGACTAGGTCGGCGGTGGCGGGTACAGTAACAATAGTTGGTCCGCTGATCGCGTTTAGCCATAGCGGCGCCAAGGGGGTGATGAAGCGGCACCTCGAGGTCCCCACGAAATGAGTCACCACGACAATTGTGGTAGGCTTCCATGGTTCTCTTCGGGGAAGCTCGCAGCTGCAGCTGGCTGAGAAAATGTTGCCACCTCGGCAGGCCATTCCTAACACCGTGCACACTGGCTTGTCAGGTTGCGGGCCGCACGATTGGCTGCAGGTGTCGGCTTTCCCTTGACGTAGTTTTGCCATGTCTTGGTGTGGAGTCTGCAACGGCTTATGTTCATTATTGAAAACACATCATTCAAGGCTGTTTGGCGATTTCCAGTTGCCTGCATAGCGCGAGCGGCGGGAACGTTCACAGCAAACAGGTTCACTTTTTGTGCACCGCGCATGCGCGGCGAGCTCCAATCGATGACACCACACTGCAGTTCACGCACGTAAGAAGCAACTTGACAGCAAGTCCATATTCACGCTCCTCTCTGACTATATTTAAGCCCCCACTACATATGTTGCAATTGGCCACCGCAAGCATAGTGTTCACTGCATCTAAACTGACAACGGTAAACAGTCCCGTCAACGGGGCGCGCCGCGGTATCTGTGCTATCACCTAATAAATCTTGCTTCCTCTCTGTCGCGGGAGTTGACGAGAGACGCTGCAGTTTTTCTTGCGTTTTCCTTTTGCCCTCTTCTATTTCTGCGGGCTGCAGAAACTTCATGTCGTGATGCACGCTACCTTCGGTACCTCCGCCAGGCGATGAGGGCGAAGGGCTTGTTAGGCCTAGGCCTACATCGGCCTTATCGGCGACCGGATCAGTGATAGCGCCGGTGGGCGCCACGATTTCAATGCTTTGCTGGGCTGCGCGTCGCACCTTTCTTCCACCAAACTTGTTCCTCGTGTGAAATTTTCTTCCCAAACGGGCCATCGCGCAGCAGACAATCATGCTAGGGCAATATGGCGGATGGCGCACGGCTGACTGAAGCGGGGAGCAGACGACGCGAAAGGTATTCTGCCAATCATATGGCGCCCTCAAGTCACTTGCACTCAACGACTAAGAGAGCGCGCTGGGACCCTTTTTTGGCGCGGTAACTGAAAGAATCCAATGGCTGCATAGAGCCTGCTTTGGCAGGAATTGAAGTAAAAAGACCGCTCTTTGAAATGAGACCAAGATGTCCGTGCTACGATGCGTGAAACGGCGGCTGCATTTTGTAGGAGAAGTGCCGTTTTAGTATTAATTTCAGCTCAAATTTTGCTAGTATCAATGAAATGAAGTAATGCTGCAGCTAAAATACCGATCGAATAGTTTAGAAATTGGGTGTGGTTGTGTAAAAAGGGCTGTAGATTTCAGAAACACCATTTTCAAAAAGTCAGTTCTTTTGCTATTTTTTCGTCCCAAAGACCCGTGTAGTTAACCAGAGCTCGGAAAAAGTATATACTAAACGGTAGTACTGCTTAACCAAAATAGCATAAGATCGTCGACTTACCTGTCTAAAACGGAAGTCAGAGAGAGTGCGATGAAAGGGGAAAAAAACATGCAGTATTTATTCACTTCGTGCAACAAAAGTGTTAGTTTCGTTTGGTGCCGTGGCGGCCTAGCAGTGACGACAGCGGCCTCAACCTTACTGAAGCTGCGAGCCAGCTTTTCAGCCAGCCCCTTCGTCTCGGCAAACACTCGCACGGCATATTCCTCGTTAGTGTTGCGTATTCTCCGTGCACGTGCGCGGTAGCGCTGCAGGAGTCGCAAGGCACCATTTTCATTGCGGGGTGCTGTTCTCGTCGCGCCGATTGCACTCGTGAGGTTGACATAACGCACAACTTCTGCCACTGTCGGGCCTGAATCGCCCGTGCGGTCACTTTCTATGTTGTCCTCATCGCTGTCGCTAGTCGACACTTATGTTGAATTCCAATGGCGGAGTCGGAGCAGCCGACGGACCCTGCGAGCGAGCACACGACTCCGGCGTAGAGCAACGCCTCCAAATCCGCGAGTGGAACACAGCCTGTGCCGCCGGAGCTAGGCAGAAGTGGAACTTCTATCTCCGAGTTACCCAGGGTGCCTTGCGTGTTGTCATTTCCTTCCGCTGTTTGCTCCCAGCACCGCCGCACCGGTCACTTGTCTGTTCAGCGCCGTTCACCTGTAGTTTTTTTTTTTAAAGTGGGATGACGCTGCCAGGCTGACTCACGTCATGTTTTACCTCACTGGTGTGGCCAGCTTATGGTTCAATAATCATGAAGCCGATTTTACGACCTGGTCGGCTTTCAAGGAAACCCTCACTTCTTTCTTCGGTCAGCCAGCCATACGCAAGCGTCGCGCTGAACATCGCCTGCATGGCCGAGCTTAACAAAATGGTGAGACCTTCACAAGCTATATTGAAGACGTTATCGACTTCTGTAGGCAGGTGAATGCTTCAGTGGCGGAAGCCGAGAAAATAAGGCACATCCTGAAAAACATAGACCACGACGCCTTCCATATGCTGGTAGCCAAGAACCCTCGTACAATCACCCAAGTACAGAGGAACCCCGTTCATACGTTTTTCACCGGACCGAGGAAATAAAAACGTAACAGCCGGGAAAACGCAACAGTGTGGAAAGCTCCGCAAATGAATGCAAAAAGTGCACCTTCAACTATAGACAATTTATTTCCACAGAGTGCGCTTAGAACTTAAAAAAGTCTAGAATGGTGGCTAGCCGTTTCTTTCGCTCGCTAGAAATCGCCACACGTTTCTCAATAGCCTGGAAGGCCGCATTGCTGTCAGCATCGCTGTGAGGTGCGACATACCTGCAGAGGAGGTCCAGAGCCGCGACAGCTTCTCCAAAGCTAGGATTTGGCAACTCCCCGGCATCATGCGGCTCATGCTCCTCATCGTCACCGCGCCACGGCAATGGCAACGGACGAAGGAATATCCGCGGGAAATCTTGCCCTCTTTGGCGTAATCATGCTAAGGATTGTCTAGTATTGCTGCGGAGTGCGCGCCTCTGAGCAGCCTGCTTGCGTGCAGCGCGGCGTGGTTTCGCGAGAAATGTAAACAAGAGAGGAGAGCTGGCCCGATAGGCGGAGAAACGCCAACTTCCGGCTTCCCTTTAGCTATAGCTTCACAAAGAGTGACGTCAGGGCCTCTCCTGAGTCTCCTTCCTCCGTGAGTCGACCCGTCCAACAAACCATGCGGGGACCGTAAACACAGTGATGAAAGTGAGAGCACTTTTCACGAATGGCCACCTAGTGGTGGCCTCTTGAACTGGCATGCGGCTTCTTGCAGCCAGTTCCATAGCCAAGCCCGGTCAAAATTCGTCAAAAGTCAAAATATTGGTTGAAGCGCGTTGCCTACTTTAGCCCAGGCGGGTTTGGGTTGCGACGCATCATGCGGGAACGTTTTCACAGCTACTACGTAACAGCGGGATTCCTTATACAGTCAACGACTGAATTTTCGGACGCCCAAATTTTCGGACATGCCTGATATTTCGGACGTCTTCGCGGCACCGCCACGAGCCCCATAGAATCAATGTATAAGGACATCTGAAGTTTCGGACGCTCGAACCCCCCGCCGTCCAATTTTCCGGACTTTTTGACGGACGGAAGGAATTTTTGGCTCCTCGCGCAGCGCCCTTGAGAAGGAAAACCACTTGCAGCCGAAGCATATCACCGCTTTGAAGCACAACTAGCCGAATCTAGTCGTCACACACCGATTTGGTCTGGCCACGCTGGCTATGTTCATCGCCGCACTTCCGCCTCCGGCGGAGTTTCCGGAGCGGCGCCATTTTGTTTGTTTGTTTGCGCAGGCCACGTTTTGGCTAGCGTGGTGTGTGGTTGTCTGTTGTGTCAAGTGTGCTCTGCGACGCTAGGCGCTTCGATGCTCGTGAGCGAACTCCACTGTTCGCAACTTGAGGATTTCGCTTGCCTTCGTTGGCGCCCACTCCGTCTTAGTCGTCCTCGCCGATGGCATCGAAGCGCGGAAAGCAGTACCGTCGGACGACGTGATCAACGACCTCCGCTCTGCTGGGGTTTCCATACCCACGGAAATAACTTTTGAAGAGTTTGTTGACGCTGACAACGAGCTCGACTTCCGCGCAGAACTGACTGACGAGGAAATAGTCCGTCGGGTTGTGGGGGTTTCAGAAGACTCCGATGTTGAAAATGAGGAGCCAATGCCTGCGCCACCTACAGGCGCCGAGTTGACGCGAGCACTGTTGACTCTTTCATCGGTGTACAGTGCTGACATGACCCTTGCTCAGATCGAGGCGAATATGATCGCATGCAACCGGAACGCCGTCAAAACAACAATGAACAAGTTCTTCAAGCCACTGCAGCAATAACACCGCCTGCCCGACGATGCACATGTACATAATTAACCGGCAGTCGGCTGCATACAGAGTTTTTGAGCGCCTCTTTTTATAGCCACTTCACTGATGCTGTGGCAGAGTTTCGGAAGCCTGTTACTTCGCCCTTTACCTCTAGATCCGAGAAAAAAATAAAAAGGGTGCGTTTTTTTGCATGCATTCATTTTTTCGGACTGCCTGAATTTTCGGACGTTTTTACGTTCCCTAGAGGGTCCGAAAAATCAGTCGTTGACTGTACATTGGATCCCATGGAAGCTATGCCGGTACCGGATGAAAACGACGTAGCAGCCGGGAAAACGCAGCAGTGAGGAACGTAACAGCGGGGTTCTACTGTAATCGAACTGTGCCAAAGTTTTGATGAGCTGCGTAAGGAGCGCCTTTCCATGCGTCATACCTCTTGCAATCCGCAGAAATCTCAGCCTTGGAAACCACACGTACTGGAGCTGACTATTCCGCCCTGCTGCCGCCAATTCAGCAGTCGATCCGCGATGAAGTGGCCTGCCAGCTCTCCCTTGTGGCATCTGTTCCCAAAACCCCTGCCACATTGTCGTGTCATTCAGGCCCAAGTCGCTGAGGCACTGCTATCCCCTGCGGCACCAATGCACGTTACAGTGCCTCTCACTTACGCTGAAGCCGTGACTCACTCATATGCGCGACCGCTGCCAGCGCTAAGCAGCCCAGTCACCAACTTCTACTCACCGCCACCTCCAGAGCACCCGGTTCACGTACCAGCGTACCCACCTCCCAGACCCTCTCAAAACCCGTGGCGTACTCTGAATAATCGCCCGATCTGCTATGCCTGCACTATCACTGGGCATGTTGCGTGCCACTGTCGCCACTGTGTAGGGTATTAGTCACGTCGCGCCCGGCTTTGAATATACACCTCAACGACGAGAACGCCATGTTGATGCTGACGCTTCGGACTCTTATTCACGTGGTGCCACCTTCAGCTCGTGTCGGTCGCCTTCGCCTTGCTGCCGCTGCATTTCCCCCATGCTTTGGTGGTCCAATTCTCCGCAGAGGGAAAACTAACATCCGCAGTTCCTGAGGCAAGAACTGCACTGTCGAAATTTTCAAGGCCCCATACTTTGCCCCCTAATGGAGTGTTTATAGATGGTGTCGTGACCAAAGTTCTTGTCGACACAGGAGCTGCCGTTTCTGTGATTAGTGACCTACTGTGCCGCAAACAGAAAAGAGTGTGATATCGGTTCCTGACCTGTCAGTACTGATGGCGAGCTTGCAGCACATTAAGCCTTTGGCCGCATGCACCACTTGTGTTTTGATTGAAGACATGCTGTATGTCGCTGCATGTGTTGCATGATGTTATCCTAGGCTGGGGACTTCCTTTCCTAACATCATGCTGTAGTCGACTGCACTCTTGCACAATTGGCCTTGTATCTGTTCAGTAACATAATCGCAGACCCTACATGCCCGTCTCCTAAAGTGGTTGTCGCGGCCGATATCGTCATTTCTCCATTCTCGGCCTCCTTAGTGTCGCATCGCATTTCTAGCGCATCACATTAATGCGCCAGGCGAGGGTAGATTTACGGGTGCGAGTCGACTCTCGCGGAGCATGTAAACGCAGGATCGTCGCATTAGGAATTATGGGAAGGAATTGGTCACCAACATGGCGGTGGTCCCGGCTGCCCGCTTCGAATTGAATTTGGCATTGCTTTTGTAAAATGCACTTCGTTCGCAGCAAATGATTGTGTGAACGGCTTTCGCTTAGTCTCAGGCCGCTTCGACGACAGAGTATTATGGATAACCTTGTGGTGTTTTCGAGATCGCTTCTCGTTTCGAACAAGTCGAAGCCTAACGAAAGAAACATTCGAGATGTCAGCGCTACCTATCGCTAGAGTCGGGAAATAGCCGCAATGACGGCATATGGCCTCTGAGATCCTAAGATCTCGCTGGCCAAATAAAACTAAAAAACGTGCGCTGCTTAGCTTACGCTATAACTTGCGTACGCTAATCTAAAAACTGCCTATTTCTCGGCACTCAGCCACCAACGTGCACTCGGCCCACTACCGGAAACCAGTTACACCGGAAGTCGGCTGCACTTCCCTTATGCGACACCATGTGGCGCTACGTTCTCGTGAGAGTTAATGCACTACATGTAAACAGCGTCGCATCGCCTTTCCCAAATGCACTTGGAAATACGATGCGCCACTGTCGCATTCATGTAAACAGGGCTACTGATTCAAGTGCTTTCTTTACACCGTCTGAAGATTGTGCCCATCACCGGAACCTCGTACTTCCGATTGCCGTCGTTGAATTTGCTAATGGTTGCGGTGCAGTTTATGCGTGCAATCCTTTTTGCTGCCCTTCAGCTTTATTACTCCATGCCATTTTTCCATCCCAGGAATCTTCTGATGTGTCACTACTGCCTCTTGATGCAGTCATTTCAGCCACCGCACCTGCCAAACGGGACCAAGACATCTTGTTGCGCAGCATAGCTAACACCCTCACTCAAGCTGAGCGCAGCCAAGTCGTTCAACTACTTGGACGTTTTCATGCGTCTTTTGACCTCTAGCAATCTTCCTTGGGGCAAAAGTCTGCAGTTGTTCACCGTATTGGCACTTGTGGCCGTGCTCCACTGCACCAGCGTCTCCACCGCATATCACCGACCAAACGCTACGTTATCAGCGACCACGTTGAGGGTATGCTGAAACATGGTGTCATTCGAGAATCCCCACAGTCCCTGGGCTTCTCCCGTCATGTTCGTGCATAAAAAGGATGGTTCGATCAGGTTTTGCGTCGATTACCGCTGACTAAACAAGATAACACGCAAGGATGTCCGTCTGCTACCGCGTAATGAGGACGCCTTAGATTGCCTTCAAGGAGCCGAATATTTCTCATCTCTGGATCTGCGCTCCGGCTACTGGCAAGTGCCTATGGCTGAATCCGACAGCCCAGAAGCTGCTTTTGTCACCACTGGTGGTTTATAAGAATTTAATGCGATGCCTTTTCATTGCGCCTGCAACTTTTCAGAGGTTGATGGACTATATTCTCAGAGAATTCAAATGGCACACCTGTCTATGCTACTTAGACAATGTAGTATTTTCTGCAGATTTTTCCTCTCGCATCACTTGCCGTGAACAAGTTCTCGGGTGTCTCGCTGCCACAGAATTACAGCTAAACTTATGCCCGTAAACTTACAATCTTAAGCCACGCAGTTTCAAAAGAAGGCATCTTACCAGATCCTGCGAAGCTTCGTGCGGTTTCCGATTACCCCAAGCCCTACACTCTAAAGGAGGTCTGTAGCTTCATCGGCTTGTGCTGGTACTTCCAGTATTTCATCAGAGATTTCGTCTCCATTATCGCCCCCTTGACGCAGCTTCTAGCCGGCAGCACTGACCTCGCGACTTGGAATCCCGAGTGCGATGAGTCATTTACAACGCTTCGCCAACTCCTCACATCCCCACCAATACTGCGTCACTTTGATCCTACAGCACCTACTGAAATCTACACGGACGCTAGTGGTATCGGACTTGGTGCTGTACTCGCCCCAATGCAAGCGTGACTTTGACGAGTATGTTGTGGCATGTGCCAGCCGTACACTATCAAAGGCAGAGTTAAATTACACCTTAATGAAAAAGGAATGCTTGGCTATTGTTTGGGCAATCGGTCAATTTCGTACTTGCCTTTACGGTCGTCAGATTCACATTGTCACCGGCCTTCATGCCCCATGTTGGTTATCGTCGTTGAAAGATCCCACTGGACGCCTCGCTCACTGGGCTTTACACTTTCAAGAACATGATTCGTGTCACTTATCGCTCGGGAAGAAAATACTCGGGAGCTGAAGCCCTCACCCTTTCACCCCTACCTTCTGAACCTGTCTGATCAACCACTTTCACCTGCGATTCGTCATCCCTTACCATCACCACCATGCCGGCGGAACATTGCAAAGACCCCTCGATAGCTTCGCTGCTTGACCATGTATCTCGATTTTCGCCTGACTTGCCCTCACGCACCCTTCGTTGTCAAGCTCCACACTTTGTCGGTCGCAAAGGCTTGTTGTACCGTCGCAGTGACTTAATCGACGGCCGCAGGTGGCTCCTTGTCATTCCTCGTCATCTGCACTCGGACATTTGCAGCATTTTGCACGATGACCCCCAATGTAGTTACACTGGCACATTCAGGACATACTGCCGTTTTTGCCTACAGTACTACTGGCACGGCATTGTATTGCTACGTTTGCCGGTATGTTCGGTCATGCCCTACGTGTCAGTGCCGCAAGACACCTCACAGCACCGCCAGTCCTCTACAGCCATTGCCTTGCCCTGCCCGACCGTTCGACCGCGCTGGAGTTGATATTTTTTGGTCACTTTCCGAACACTCCTGACGGCAACCGGTGGGTCATTGTCGCCATTGACTACCTCACACGGTATGCTGAAACATGGCGCTGCCAACCGCCACCGCGAAAGACGTTGCTTACTTCCTTCTTCGTCACGTCATTTTGTGACATGGTCCACCGCGTGAATTGCTAAGCGACTGTGGCCCGCGTGTTTCTCTCAAACGTCATCGAAGCCCTCCTAGAGGAAAGTCAGATTGCACTTTGCACCGCCTCAGTACCATCCTCAAACTGATAACATGATGGAACATTTGAATTGTACCCTTGCCGACATGCTGGCGATGTACGTGCCCGACGATCACACGAATTTGGACTGGGTACTTCCATTCATAACCTACGCTTATAACTCTGCCATCCAAGCTACCACTGGTTTCTCATCCTTCTTTTTCTCTATGGACGTGAACCGTCATACTGCATTGACACAATTCTTCCATGCCGACCTGACGTTTCTGAAGTTGTGGGGATGCACGACTCTCACGCGTCCCCTGATATGTTGTTTTCCCGCACGGCTCGCGTGGCCTGGCACCCGCGGCGGTCGGAGTGGTTGAGGCGCAGTACGAGAGATGGCGCGAGTGTTGCGCTGCTAACACCGCCGACAGGTGGGGTTACTTGGGCGCCGAAAGACAAGGCGCTTCCTCTTTGGTTCGGGACAGCAAGCAGTGCGGACGTGCCGTGCCGCGCGTGCGCCGATCCATGTTTCTGCGAGACAGTCTCGCGTGGCCGCCTTCGAGTGCGCCACCGTTCACGTGACTGTACACGCGAACAACCAGGCGTTGGGATCCAGCATGGGGCGAACATATTCGCTCGTTATCCGGTCGCGTTGAGTCGGACTTCTAGATTTGTCGCACGCCCATCGGCATGTTTTGTGGGTAGCAGCTCGGCTAGCAGGCATTGATCTATGAAAGGTGCAATAAATTCCCTTGTGATTGTTTGCTTTACTGTGGTGTCGTTCCTTTGTCCCAAGAGCACGGGAGGAGAACCCCACATCTGGTGCCCAACGTGGGGCTGCCCTTGGGGCATCGGACGATAGATTTAACACTTTTGCTTCGTTCAAGACCTTTGTTTGAACCAAAGCGTAAGCCTAGCGGGGATTTTGATCGCTAGCGTCGGCTGCATGCTTTCTTGAGAGAGGCGACGGTAGCTGTAGTGTGTTTGAACTTGTCAACATGCTAAGCCTTCTCGCAAGTTTTTTGAATGACATTCGTTGGTACGACAGCCACGTGGTCTGCGTCCTGGGAGAGTGAGACTTAGCGCCCACGGAGCATTGGCAAGCCTGAAGCTAGTTAGTACGGAAGCCCCGAAGGTGGTCCGAATTTCTCATCTAAATAGCTTCTCCTATCTCTTCGACTCTGATGAAAGTCGCGGCTCTGGGAGCCGGGTGGCCGCAGGTCATGGGTGCCACTACGGGCTGACTGGTATTGCTGCCTGGCACCGAGCGCTCCGACACCGTCTGGGACGGTGGGCGCCGTCAACTCGGATGCTGTGTGCACCGAGCGGAGTAGGACCACCTAACAGAGCTGACGTCTCCTCGCGGCTGCCTGTTGGGGCGCAGTGCGAGAGATGGCGCGAGTGTTGCGCTGCTAACGCCGCCGACAGGCGAGGTTACTTGGGCGCCGAAAGGAAGGCACTTGCTCTCTTTGGGTTCGGGGAACGAGCGGGACGGACGTGCCGCCCGCGCGTGCGCCGACCATGCTTCTGCGAGACCGTCTCGCGTGGCCGCCTTGGACACCGTTCGCGTGACAGTACGCGCGAGCGACCAGGCGTTGGGATCCAGCATGGGGCGAACATATTCGCTCGCAATGCGGTCGCGGTAAGTCGGACGTCTAGATTTGTCGTGCGCCCATCGGCATGTTTTGTGGATAGCAACTCGGCTAGCTGGCATTGATCTATGAAAGGTGCAATAAATGCCCTTGTGACTGTTTGCACTACTGTGTTGTCGTTCCTTTGTCCCAAGATTACGGAGGAGAACCCCGTATCTCCCACATCTGGCGCCCAACGTGGGGCCTCTTGGGGCATCGGACGATAATTTTAAGTGTTGCTTCGTTCGAGACCTTTGTTTGAACCGAAGCGTAGGCCTAGCGTGGATTTTGATCGCTAGCGTCGGCGGCGTGCTTTCTTGAGCGAGGCGGCGGTGGCTGTAGTGTGTTCGAACATGTCAACATGCTAAGCCTTTTTGCAAGCGTTTTTTTTTTTAATGGCATTCGTTGGTACGAGAGCCACGTGGTCTGCATCCTGGGAGAGCGAGGCTGAGCGCCCGCGGAGCAGTGGCAAGCCTGAAGCGAGTGAGTACGGAAGCCTCGTGGGTGGTCCGAATTTCTTATGTAAATAGCTTCTCCTATCTCTTTGACTCGGATGAAGTCACGGCTCTGGGAGCCGGGTGGCCGCGGGCCACGGGTGCCACTACGGGCTGACTGGTATTGCGGCCTGGCACCGGGCGCTCCGACACCGTCTAGGACGGTGGGCGCCGTCAACTCGGATGCTGTGTGCACCGAGCGGAGTAGGACCACCTCACAGAGCTAACGTCTCCTCGCGGCTGCCTGTTTTGCGCCCATTTTGGGTGTTGTTTTTGGATGCTGGTTGTTGTCAGGGTAGCGACGATTTAGGCCTAAGGCTTAACGGAGCTGCCTGTCGCACGTGGAGGAACACAACCTGGTGGACCGTGGCGCTGAGGTGTTGCACTTTGCTTCCCTCATTCTAGTTAGCCTCTCACGAATTGAAATTACTCGTTCGGCTCAAGGAAACGAGCTTCGTTCTCGTGAACTTAACATCTAAGTAGCTGCCCGATCGTTTGCTAGCCGAGTTGGAACGTGGGCGATGCGCATGCAGAATTCGTCTCCCTTGCACTACTTTAGTGTTTGCCGAGTGTGTTGAGTGTACACAGCGTGATTGGAGTCGCCCCTGGCTTGCTGTCACCTGCACATCGTCTGCGCTGCTGCCCCGGACTATGATCGAGTCACCCCGGGCAATGGTGATGCTGTGGCCAGCTCGGCGCAGCGACTTCGGCGGCCTCCTGCATCCAGCTCGCAACCCTCGGCGGTGGATAAAAGAGCTGGCGGTCACCGACAGCTGCTGCGGCTCTTGTCAGCAGGGCGCGTCGGCGCGAGCGACACTTGCTCGTACCGACTACTGCGTTGTCGTTTCCGGAGTCCTGGCCTGGAATCATGCCGTTGAGTCTGCAAAGCTGCTGCTGTGACCGGGGGACGCCAGCGGTGTACCCAAGGACAATGTCGGCTCGCATGCTATAGACAGCGTGTGGACATTTCCTCAGCGCGGCCACTGTTGCAAGTACTATCTTGTTCACGAAGCACGGCTTGATGTTATACCATGTCTCGCCGGAATATGTAATGATTTATGGTTGGGGGGATGTGGGGATACGCGACTCTCACGCATCCCCTGATATGTTGTTTTCCCGCACGGCTTGCGTGGCCTGGCGCCCGCGGCAGTCGGAGTGGTTGAGGTGCAGTACGAGAGATGGCGCGAGTGTTGCGCTGCTAACGCACGGGAGGAGAACCCCACAAAGTAAAACCTATTTCAAAAGCGGCTGCTTATGCAGAAGAATGCCGTCAACTGGTGTGTTCGTTTACCACGCAAGACTAGTGTTGTCACAAATCTCTCCATGACACCTATGACTCTACTGCCCACTATTCCCCCAAAACACTGGTTTGGCGGTGGGTTCCATCCACCACTTTCGGCCTTTCTACCAAGCTCTTGTCCAAATACCACGGACCTTGCAGAGTCCTAGAGCAAACGTCGCCAGTGAACTATGTCGTCGAGCCAGCTCCTGACAATCGTTTCTGAGGGCGTGAAACAGTTCATATTGCACGGTTTCAACCGTGCTACGACCCGCCTGTGCCGTCTTCTGCCTAGGTTGCCAGGTTGGCTCCTTTCTACTCGGGGGGAGTGTTGTACTGGAGCGCTTCGACGCCAGTACTGTGCCAGCACAGAGAAAGAAGTTGACGTTCATCTGTATCTTGCTCTGTCGGTTTTTTCGGCTGTGACTGCCTTGTGTTAGTGGTCCTGTTACAGTATAACGTCTTCTATGGTTTCTTTCTATATCGACTGGGTAATTACGGTGTCGCCTTCTCAATTAGGTAGTTTTTGTCCTTTCCATCCTGTCTGGACTGGTTTAGGTTCTTGTTGTGGTTGCTGCGTTTGTTGCTTTTTCAATTGCCTATTTTCTTTTTCTAGGTCTCCTATTTGCACTCACATTAGCTCTAGTTCGCGTTCTAAGCGTGCGAGTTCTGTTGTTTGGTGTGGGGGTTGGAAGGCGATTGCCGCCCAGCTCACCTTGTTATTGCCTTCCTTGCTTTCAGACTATTACAGAAATACTCTGCCCAAAAAAGTACTAAAATCTCGATATAACAAATCCCGTGGGACTGCCGAAAATCGTTTGTTATTTTGAAAGGCCATTATAACGAAAGCGCTAAAATTAACCATTCTGCCCATCAACCCACCAGTTCATAAGTGGTCACTGTTTGAGCGATCCAGAAAAACGTTGGTGTTTGCTCTTGGCCCGTGCTGTTGCTATTTTCCATAGATTTCCACCACCACACTACCGAAGCACTGTACAATGAGAGCAACGCGGGCAAAGCAGACACTGATGCTGGGAAAATTACTGGAAAAAGGGAAGCTCCGTTTTGCCTCCGGAGCGTAATGTTTCTTTTGTTTGTTTTTCGCATTCCTTGCAGTGGTCATCTGTCACTCGAGGCAGATACCTGGAGTATTCCAAAGCGCAAGCGCGCTTAAACAACACGTCTATAAAGTGCAAAGTGCGACCGTGTGGCATCCCCACGAGTACGGAGGACATATATCACCATGCGCGTAGTTGGTACAGCCGCAGAAAGAAGTTTGCAAGAAAAAGGCATGCGCAGAAAGAAGGAAGAGACTTGCCTCCGTTTCTAGGCAACACTTACCTGGACGGAGCATGCGCTCAGTAAACCCGATGTGTTGTTGCTTCTGCAGTAGATAAACAATTATCTGCCGCGTGTTTTTTATTGAGCGCAGTCTCAGGTTTTCCGAACTCGTGCACCACGGCATCAACTTAGTGCGCCTGTCGTCTTCTAGCCTACTATTTGGCTGCCGTGAAGGATATACAGAAATCTAAGAACCCCCATATTTCGGAATATTAGTTCGTAGTACTAAGGCATTGTTAACATGACACGGAGGCTGAAATACAATCGTTATTCTGAAAAGGTTGGTATTCTGAAGTTCGTAGTACTGAAATATTTTTACATTGAAACCATAAGACGTCTGCAGGGGATTTCTGAAAAGTTCGTTAATGTGGTGTTGGTAGTAACGAGGTTTCACTACTTCAGTACGTTCAGCATAAGCGGAGTTACTGACATTCGAAAGTGGTCTGTAATCGCGTTCACGGTGCTTCCACCCTTTCTTCAATGCCTTGCACTGCAAAGGCTACGGAGGAGTGGGGTGTGCCCACAACGCTCTGCCTACTGAATGTCACCGTTGGGCGCAGTTCAAATTTGATTGAGTGTTGACGTAAAGAGCACTACAGTCCAATCAGTCCACTTAAACAGTATTCAAATGCCACAAAATTTCGTTCTTATAAGCAGCAATTGATACAACCGAGTTGCATGAAAAGAATCTAAATAGGTGGATGGCAGAGCTGATATGAGAAAACTATAATGGTGGGGAGGCCAGTGCCCCTCCCCACCACCTTCGTCCAGCTGGCTGTTGATTGTGCTCACTCGTTTAGCTGCTTCTTGGGCGCTTCGATCGTGTGTAACAAGCCGCACCTGCCACTCATGTACATCTCACTGGCTTGCACTGAAAAACCCTGTGTCTGTCAGCCTTGCATGCCTCTTTTTTTTTTTTTATATAGCATATTGCAGGCTTTGATGGCCTTTGTAGAAGTGGTTACAAAGATAAAACGACAGCATTCATGAACAGGAATGAATGGTTTTAACTTTGGTTAAATCTAAATGTGCTTTCAATGATAGTTCAGTGACACTGGATTGCCTTGAAGAATCAGAGTTTATGGATCTGATTGCCAGTTTTTATATGCGCTCTACTTTATCAATGAGGTGTTTTTGATAAGGGCTCCAGATCAAATCAGCATATTCTATGATGGTCTGATAAGTATTTTGTGGGCATTTAATTTCACGTGTGGCTGAGTATTGCACAGCTTCCTTCTTAAAGGTGCCCTGAACCACTTTTTATCGAAGTGGAGAAATACATTTGAAGGGAAGATGGGCTATTTCAGAACCACTTGGCCGAAAAAAGTACTTCAATGCGTTCAGCAGGAGTGGAGTTACCGGTAATCAAACACGGCGTCAGCTGTGCTCCCCTTCCTCCTCCACTGCCTTGCACTGTGAAGGCTATGGTGAAGACGGCACAGTGGCGTGCCGTTCAAATTTCAGATTTGGTGCCTATGCCGCGCTAAACGTAAGCCAAACGCGGCTGTCCTCAGAGAGCTGCGGTGCGCTTAGTGAATGGACTCGTGGCGGCACCTCGCGGCAGCCGCAGTGTAGCCGAGCACAGTGACCAGTAGCAGCTGCGTATTGGAGTGTGCTTTATGACGAAATAGAGCACACAGAAAAGAGCGAGGAGCATGCAGTTTTTGAAATGAGAGCGTTTGAGAGAAAGGTGACTTCGCGCTCCGCTTGCGAGCTCCACAGACCGCGTACGACAGCAGAACTTGGCTGAGATGTTCACAACAGCGTATGCTACCCGCCAGACTATGTTATTTCACCAAGCCAGAGGGGTGGTTCAGGGCCCCTTTAAGGACAGTTTGCCTTCGGTGGTCTGACATATGGAGATGTGAAGTTCCCAGTTAAAAGGCCCTTGAAATGGTTCGGACAAATTTTGTAGACGCGTAGGGTACAGCTTAAGTAGAACATTCGCACCACAATTTAAGTGAAGCGTTACGTTTCAATGGAGCTACAAGCGATCACAAGTTACCCTCCTCCCTAGCCATGCTTTTCCTCCTCAACTCGTTCGCCGAGCCATCGCGGCTAAGCTCCGCCTTCACTGGTTCTGCGTCACGATGCGACATCACATCATCCACTTCCGGTTGTTTTGGAGCCCACCCCTGCCACACGAAACATCTTCGCTAGCCGCTTGCTTGGCCGTCGACCGCAAGCGAGAGCTATCGAAGCAGCGTGCGTTGCGAGCATTCTGTTGCAGCGCCGAACATGTCTGGTATTCCGTTATCCACACACTAGCGGAACGTTTCGACAGAACAGTGGAAGCATAAACTTAAGCTGATGAAGGAACTTTAGCGTAGACATACGTGAGCTGCCTGATCGGTCTCCACGGTCCAGCCACCTGTTGGCGCAGAGCTTAACCAGCCAAAGAAAGAGCTAATATTGCACTCGCCAAGTGTAAAACATTTTAAACATTTTCAAAAACAACGTGTTAACGATTACACTCCTGCGAAAAATTTACACCAGCAGCAAAGAAGAATACATTTTGTTACTGCTACTGTGTCTGGTTGAGCTTTATGCCACCAGGTGGCTGCACCGTGCAGACCAGTCACATTCGCGCTTCTATTCATCCCCTGAAACGATACGCAAGGGGACACGACCAGGCCCTGTCCGCTTGCGTTTACCTTAATACCGGACTTGTGAAACGCTATTGTGTTAGTAATCTTCCGGTGTAAAGTGACGGCCGGAATCGCGCAAATCCTGGCACCGATCGGATAGGTCCGATGCGCTGCAGCCAGTCCGCTCGTGTACTGGCTTGCAGAGGGACACGATGTCGCAGCTTGACATATTGTCAGTCGCTGCGCTTGCAGTTCACAATGCAACAAAGTCGAATCATAGCGCTCGCGAAAAGACAGACAGACACTGCGGCGGAGCTCTCGTCAAAGACTGAGCACGTTGTAACACAAGCAGACGACACTTGCTGTGTGCCCGAAGTGCTTAAGTGTACTGAAAAATTGCCCTTGTGCATTCCCTTTATGTTACTTTCTTTTTATGAAAACAAATTAACCAACATTCGAACTATTACAAACATCATTTGTTTACCATAAAGTTGGAAAAATTATCAATCACGCGCCCTGGTCAGCCAATCGGATAGCTCGCCCCACTGACGTCATATGGGTGATTTGCGTCATGTGGGTAGGGGTGGCTTTAAATTTCGCCGCGCAGCGTGCTGCAATCGGCAGCGATGTGCATATTTAAGGCCTTATAACAAATATCACGCTTTACGCGGAACACTTAGATGCGTAAATTAATGATCAGAAGGACCTACTATAACGACTCAGTACGTTTGTAGAAAATAGTCAAAATTATTTCAGGGTCCCTTTAAGAGGAAGCTTTAGCTCGGGTGCTCCTATCTAAATACATGTAAAAGGAGAATTCGTTTTTCTCGGCAACCACTGCACCAAATTTGACGGGGTTTGCTGCATTTAAAAGAAAAACTTAAAATCTAGTGACTGTTGGTTTCGAATTTTTGAGTTAGGTCGTAAATTTTTTATTAAGAATTGGGAAAAATTGAAAAATTTCAAAAAACGAAACTATCAAGTTTAAAACTCTAACTCCACCACTAAACATGATAATACAATTCTGTGAATTGCATCTAATAGTACATCTAAAGCGGGCAAAATTGATATGTTACACATGAATATAAAAAAATTTAATCATAGGGAAATACAACTTTTGCAAAACCATTGTAACCAACGTAACAAATTCACGTAAGATGTAAAATGACATATTGAATTTGTCCGCTTGGAATGATCTAATGGATGCCGTTTACAGAACCGCGATACCAGTTCTTGATGCAGAGCTATGAATTTGTAAACTTCGTGCTTCTATTTTTTTTGAAACGGTCAAATATTTGAAAATCGTTTTAAGAAAATTAAAGCCCTAAATCGAAATTCCGCTTCCAACAGTCACTAGAATTTAACTTTCTCTTTCAAATGCAACAAATTTCATCAAAATCGATCCAGAGGTTATCTCATAAAAACGTTTCTGCGTTTTTACATGTATTTGAATAGGCCGCGTCGGAGTTGGGCACGAGCTAAAGCTTCCTCTTAAGGTTCGAGTTGATATTAAGGCCCAAGTATTTTACTTCATTGCATTTGACTAGTGCAGTGTTTCCGAGAGTATACATGAAGTGGATTTTCGTTAATAAATGTCATGCATTTTGGGCCTAGAGGCGCTCCTGCAGCTCTGCCCATGATTGAAATAGGAGGAGAGTCGAGTCTGAACACTGTCGATACGTAACATTTACATGTAACATGTCATTATTGTATGTCTAGCCTTCTACTCTATTAAGGTATCACTCAGGCGAAAACAATCGGGTGTCTCCATGTGTTATGCGGTGGACCGTGCAAGTGTACATTCGAATCCAGGTAACTGCGAGCTCGCCGGCAAGATTCAGAAGCACGGGAGAGTCTATGTGAACTAAGGTCGGCTGGCATACAGTAGGCATGGCTTTGGTTACAGAATGTGTAAGAACATACCTTCATTTCTTAGTTGGCATATCATAATACGTACTCAGTCAACTTCCACTAGAACGTTAGTTGCCAAGCATGGTAATCTTAGAACACGTTTGAACTGAATAAGTTTAATGTGTGTACACAATGAAATAGTTAACTTAATCCATTCACAATAGTTGACACGCTAATATGTACCTTTATTTCATATCTCCGTTAGATCGTGGGTCAAGCATTGGGCCCCTCCTTGTTGTTTTGTAAAGTGCATTATCCATCTTCTCTAGATGATGGCAGTGTGTGTGAAAACACGCCCCTGGCCTGTGCGCTGAAGGTATGCATTCGTATTGGCAGGAAGGTAAACGAGCTCAATGGCATTGAACTCAACGTCCCTCCTGTGCCGAGCCGTTACCGACAAAGAAAAACACATCTGTTGGCCTGACCAAACTTTTGGTCCAGCTTACTCAGCTACTGCTTAAACAGTTTGCCTGTCATCTATGCTTTTTTTTGTGTGTGTTTCTTGGAAGTAGTCAGGCCTCTGGCACCTCCCTGTCACAAACGGAGGGAGCTTCTCCTTCCCAGTTGTTTGCCCCAACCAACACTACAATGCATTCCTTGCTCCGCCTTTCTTCGCTTGAGAATGTCTCCCTTGTAACTGATTATTCTGTCTTGTAAAAGACCTGCTGTGGTGCCCAGTGGCTATGGTGTTGGGTTGCTGAGCACGAGGTTGAAAATACAGCCATGGTGGCCACATTTTGGTGAGGGCGAAATGCGAAAGCACTCATTTACTTGGATTTAGGTGCACATTAAAGAACCCTAGGTAGTCGAAAAAGAGTCCTCTACTACGGCGTGCATGCCTCATAATCGGAAAGTGGTTTTGGCACGTGAACCCCCTGCTTGAAAAACAAAGGGGTCTTGTGCCGGCTTTTAAGGTCAGCCAGCAAGTACAGTAGAATATCAGTGATACGAATCTCTCAGAACTGTGCAAGAATTCATTGCACCCGAAATTCATATCGCCAACGTAAAAAGAAATGTTAAAAAAAAAAACTGGAAATTGAAAGAGAGTGCAGCAATGAAATGGCCTTTTTTATTTTTCTGCAATCCTAATATGGTTCTTTTATCTCGTGGCAAAATATTTTGAAGTACACAGCAGAATTTGAGAAAACTGCATTTCTATTTGACACGCAGGGGTGGTGTCAAGGCAAAGTGATGTAGGTTGCCCTTGCAACAGGAATGCAACTGGCGCATTGGCCTGGCTGCTCTGCCGCCCTAAGAACAGCTAGTATCTAGTGCTACTGCCATGTCGGGGATCACACAGTGGTTCCATTGTTCATGTCATCCACCACCGTGCAAAGGGAGGTTTGCAAGATTGGAAATTTAGTATGCTGTAAGCCAATGGGTATCAGGTATCAGGCGTGATCATATCATGGAGATTCTGCTGCACCTGTTCCTATAGCCCTGCAGGGTCCCGTTTCACCATACAGTGTACGTTTCCATGCTTAGGCTTTGCCGCACACATAGCTGGAAACTGGTTCATGCCATTCTCTGAAGCAGTGAAACCATCCTTCCCTTAATGGCAAAGTTCAATATGTTCGCTACGCAGAATTGGCTAACCTTGGCATGATTATGGGACCACTGAATCTGATGCGCAGGCCCCTTTTGTCTTTAATCCAGCTGATCAGATTGTTTTCAAAACTAAGTCTTTTTCGGTCATTTCTAAATTCTCAGCCTCGTAAGCGGCTTCAATTGCCCTCTTGCTGCGGATATATGTTGACATCGCTCTATTTAGTATGTCGTGCTTCTTCGCCGTTTCATACGTTCTCTGCTTCCCCATAGAAATTGGATCTCCTTCAGGGTTTTATCATGGTATTTGCCACCCTATGAAGACGACATGGTGGTGTGTGCGCAAAAATAAACCTGAGAGCATGGTGGCCATGTCATGGTTCTGGCTCCTTTAATCTTTTCCAGTGCATGCAGGCCACAAAAGCATAACCTTTTATATCTGCGTAAGTTGCCGCTGGGGTCGGGATTACTAACAATGGTGATAAGCATGTTGCGCCAACTGTTGCTTAGCTGGCACTAATTATCCATTTGTTTGTGAATTAGCAAGCTTTTTAACCCTTTGAGGGTCAAAGGCAAATGTACGGCACCCACTTCGGTGGCTTAGCAGCTATGGTGTTGCGCTGCTAAACACAAGGTAACATGATAAATCCCGGCCACAGTAGCCGCATTTCAATGGGGGTGAAGTGCAAGAACACCAGTGTCTCGTGCATAGAGGTCACGTTAAAGGTGCCCTGGGGGTCGAAATTAATCTAGTCTCCCACTACGACGTGCCTCATAATCAAATCATGGTTTTGGCACGTAAAACCCAAGAATTCAATTCAGTAAATACACGCCACCACGAACAAGTCCCAAATACCTGATGCCATATGTTTTCTACGCTGTCTGTGCGTTTCAGAAATGTACCAACTTTACAAGTGTAGCTCAGCAAGAGCTGCCTCCCTTTGTGGATACAGGGAACTTTTTCCTCGTACCGTAACCATTCGGTTCTCATTACACAGCTTGCTTACGCTGACGTGTCAGCAACTGCTTGTGCAGGCTGGTGACTGTTTTGGTTTTGTCTCGGGGGCTGTTAGTTTGTTGCACTCACAGAAATGGACAACTCTCAATCTAGGCTTGGCCAGTTTATTGCATTTCTGAAGTTTACCCGATACTTGCATCATTCAGTATCTACTTTAGGTGGCTACCCCTACTGTGGTATACATAAACAGTATTCTGCGGATTCTACATTTCTGAAGATCCGAAAATCTTTCCGCATTACGAGGTTAAAGTGCTGCTTCTATTTGTTATGAATTTGATTTAGCAAGAGCATGCTTCACTTCCAAATATTAGAAAGATTACAGGCAACAAGCTGCTGCGGAGATAACAAGCCACAAAACGTACTCGTTCTCGTGCAACATGCAACATTAAGACTTGAAAATATGTTTTTAGTTACTAGTCATGTAAGCAAAAGTAGTAAACAATTATTTAGAAGCACATTATTAACTTGAATTTGAGGAATTGGATCTAGCTCAGCCACTCCAGGAGTGAGAATGGTCCAACTGTTACCAATCCCAAGGAGTTAAAGAGGTGATATGAAATTCGGCTTTCTAAAATGGAGTACAAATTGAAAAGGAGGGTCTCGCTTTGTAACTCTGTCCATTTTCAGGCATGATCACATCGCAGAATTTAGGAGCAAAGCACTAACCCTTCTTATTTGATACTTTCAGGAGCAGACGGGGGACAGCGATGATGAAGGTACGTGCCATTCCAAAACATTAAGTTAAAATCCCAAAACCAGCGCCATAGCTATTCATTGCGAAGGCCACTACTGGAATTGCCAGTGTTGGTCTTTTTTGCATCAAGTTCGATCACATGATATTGCCCTAGACGGTGTGACATGAGGGCCATCTTATTGTGGGATTGAGGAGGTTTGCCTTATTTTCTTTGTCCATATACTGCTCCTTGTTAATAGCACTGGCTGCCATATTAGAAGTGAAAAATGTTGCCCAGGGCCTTGCAGATGCTTTATAATGTACAGTCTTGGTCAAAAAAACTTCAACCCGCTGTTAACGGCTGCGGAGCAGCTGCGCTCCGCTATCGCGGCGCTGCCGCCACCGGCGCACACCGCTGCTCATTTGCGCCAAGTATAAAGAGGGCGAGAGAAGCATGCTTTGATAACGGGGCTCGTAAAAACTAGTGCAACGTTCGTTCTGCCAGGTGCGAGGCCGTCTTGCGGCCGCCGTAGTACGATGCTTCGAGCGAGTAAATCCGGTGGCCTGGGCGAAACTGCCCGGCATCCATGCAGCACATTATAGTATAAAAATTGTCCTTATCATCGAAATTGCCTATTACAACTTTATCCTACACATTCATAGGCGAGAACCTTCGTAATATGCTTTTAGCCAAACATTTCGAATGTGTTGCTGAGTGCGATGAAAACAAAATATAAGAATAAGCTAACATCTGTCAGTGCTGTCTAGCGTTTTTCCAGGTTTTATTGTAATATGCGGGCAATTCAACCATCGTTCATTTAAACAAAACCTGGGCCGCTATCTTGTACAGGTTCGAAAAGCCGACATTCGATTTCGCCTCACGTGATTGGACTAGGCCGCGATATCGGCACAACCTGGACAATCGCGCGTGGCGAAATCGAACGTCGGCTTTTCGAACGTATACAAGATAGCGGCCCAGAAGCAGTAATTTTGACTACAAAGGCTCTCTTCGGAAAGGGCCTGTAAACACCGTTCGGAAAGGGCCTGTAAACACCGTTACAATATTTCAAACACGTTGACTGCACTTCTCCAGACCAAACGAGTGCGTTTGGCGTTGAAGTTCTTTAATTAAACGCACAGTGAGAAATATGAAAACTTTTCGAGACTAGAAGACGTTTGCCCTGCCCGAGTAGCCGATAGAGTTAGACCCATTCCCTCGGCATTTTGGAAAGTGCCCACTACCTCGCTTTTTTTTTATATCTTCGTGCACACTGCCTCATTGTCGTTAGGGCCCACTTTGATGCACACGTGAGGCCAGTGTAAGTTCATCCCGTTAGCAGTGGCCATCACGCGTTTGAATCGCGTAAAGTAGACCAGGGCCACGAGATTATAGGATTGAGGTATCATTCGTCTCTAGGAGAAAGGACTTCACAGGCAGTTATAAAAAATGGGTTGTACATAGTGTCCTTTAAACAGAGACCTTGGCTAGTTTACAGTCAAGCACATGGGCAAGCTGCAGTTGTTCGAGGCAACCACAAACGAAGCCACACTCAATACCTTGAAGGCATGTTCCCCCCTGTGATTTCGTCGAGATATGCTTTCTTGATTAATTTGCTACTTGTGACATTCATGATTAAAAATACGAGATGCAACTGTGGCACGTTATTTAATATATCATTAAGCTGCTGCAGTCAGATCTTGGCTACGATCCTCGCAAAGTGCCCGTGTTCGAGCATGCATAGGACTACTCATAGCGTTGGTCCTCTAATTTGGTCCCGGGAAACATAACTGATGATTACAATACTCAGAATTGTAAAATTTGAGTGTATTGCGTTTGGCAGCGGTCGCCAGAGACCCCCGCCTGCTCATCCAACATACGCTGCAAACGGCATGCTAGCCGGTCGAGTGGCTTCCACTTCGCCACCGTTACATTCGCGCCGCGCTCACCGCAGTAGTTTTTCATGAGCGCTGTTATCAAACGACGCTTGGGAGTAAGAGACATGCTTCCCTCGCTCTCCTTATCCTCGACGCAAGCAAGGAGCGGCGCGTGCCGGCGGTGGCGGCGCCACAATAGCGGAACACAGCTGCTCCGCGGCCGTTCACAGCGGGTTCAAGTTTTTTGACCAAGACTACATCTTGAAGGGGCAGCGCAATATGACGAAGACAGAAGGCAGGAACACACAGGACAGCGCTAAACTCACAACTAACTTTATTCGAAGGCATAGACAAACTTAAGTACACATCCCATAGCCATGTGCTGTCCCATTGATGGCGTCATTATCAGTGCCCAGGCAATAACACAAAACCCTGTAATCTAATGCTACACTATGAGGCGGCTCAAAAATTCAAATTCACTGTCATACAAATTTAACGATGGCATGCTTACACAACGCAACCCTTTTTTCCTGATATAGTAGGCCTCAATATCCCTCGTGGTGTTTTTATAAATAGGAGTGCACCCATGCTCAGAGCAATGCCACACGACATGTGAGTAGGCATTACCCGTTAGTGAGCGCCTATGCTCAGACAAGATAATGTTCAGGCTACGACCTGTTTGGCCGATATAGTTGTGACCTTAGAAAAAGGGAAGCTCATAAGCAACTCCCATTCTACAGTGCACAAGCGGGGACGCATGCTTAACATCGGGCTCTTTTACTTCAGCAGTACCAACTCGCCCAAATGTCGATCCTTCTGCTTTATAATGTGCTCATTGCTGGGATATATCCAGCCATGGCCATGGTCTGCACATTTTTTGCCGACTGTTTACTTATTATTCAGCAACAAGCCCTTGTGGGGGGGGGGGGGGGGATATTTCGTAAATCTCCACCTAGTGGACTTCATTTTGGCCGCTGTTGATTAGCTGGAGCAGTACCAGTGAGAAGGAAGGAAACTGGCTGAAGACTCCTCCTCCTCAGCCGAACAGCACTTCAGCAGCAGCCAAAATGGACAGTCCACTAGATGGACCCTTACAGAGTAGCCGTCTCTCTTCACCAGGTCTGTGCAAAAGTAAACACTTTGAATTTTTCTGGCCATCGCAAGTGGGTTAAAACCAAGATCCTTGGAATTTTTTTTATCGATGAGGTAACTTGTTTGAGATAATTACTATGTTCAACTTATGCCTGGTTACAACTGGTAACCTTTGCTGCAGTAAAAAAAAAATTATTTGAATCTACCATTTTTTCTCACGATAATTACACTCCCAACTTTGACCTTCTAAATTTGATTTTTCTTGTATTAATTGCACCCACAACTTCGTGTCCCATGCAGCCATGTGAACGAACAAGTGTGCTGTAGCTGACCCGTTTACTTGCTCAGGCCGACAATAGCACGTACCACTGTGAGCCATCTCATGTCTTTCTTGGCGACTTGCACTCTTTCGTGTCTGATATGTTTCTAATCTCAATCGTGGGCCGGTTCTCAAAATAGCTCTAGTAACAATGGTACAACTGTGTAGTCTTAATGGTATCAGTATCACTAGTATCACTGCATGGTCAGTGGCACCACAATGCAGTGGTATCAGTACAGGTGGTACCGTCATGCGGTGGTGTTATGAGAGATAGTTGAAGATGCTGTCATTGAAATGTTGGTCGAACCTCTGGTCAAAGACGCGGAAGGCCTCAAAATAAATCGTTTCATACACCCCATTCTCACCCCCAACTTGCTCAGAAAGACATTGTCTTCTCCGACATCAACTAGAAGTGGAATTTCCTTTCTTTTTTTTTTTTAATGTGCTCGTCAAGATTGACATGTGAAACACATGACATGATTCTGTGCGCCATGGAAATTACCACAAAGTGCACTTGAACAGCCTAAAATGTTACATACTCTGCGCAGTACGTTGCCGTCGTAAGTATAGGGGAAAGCTTTATCTAGTGTCCATAAAAAGTTCTCGCCATGGCCAGAAAACACAGAATAAAATCAATGCCTGTTACAATGGACCGTGATAATCCAGTGAGAAAGGTCTGTTATATCCGAAGTACGTTCTATCCAAAATTGGGGTTGTGGCATGTTGCAAAATGGTGAAACTATTACCACTAAGGTTTCATATCTTGTTTTTGAGGGTGCTATAGCAGAACTGGCAAGACTAGGTGGGCCTACAAATCAATGGCTGTTTACATTAGGGATGACATGGCTTTTTATGATGTATTGAAAGGGTGCTTTGTCACTGTGCCCTGAATGCATTTGCTTTTTGAGGAAGAAAAGAGCTATTATAAAAACTGCACTTGTCCAAGAGGGAGAATGTAACACTTATAACGAAGTTGAAGGGCAGCTGACATAACTTTGTTAACTGTTATTGTTCCCTTTTGGTAGACCACGTGGCTCGTTGCGCTCAAGCAGCTCGTGGCACATAACACAGAGCGTCGCTGTGCGATGTCGAGGAAGCAGGCGAACTTTGCCGTACCAGCTTGGCTCAGCTGGCTCGTGGCCGAGCTGACTGCATTGGCATCAAATTCCATCGGTGCCAATGTGATCTCGGAGGCCATGCCCAGCTAGAAGTGAATGCATGGCATGGATGTGACGTGCAAAATTGTGCCAGGGCAACCTCCGAGGCCAGGCCAAGCTGTGGCTGCCTGCGTGGCGTGCCGTAGAGAAAGAGAAGTGAATGCACTAATATTTCGCGCAGCTTGTGCAGCCAGGTACGTGCAAGGGAGAGAGAGGTCAGTGGGAAAGTACGATAGTGAGCTGGTCCTTGTGTCAACTACATGCAGCAGTGAGAAAGACCAGTGTTGCCCGACTGCATATTCGAAGCTGGGACGCGGGAGTTTTGAACAACCGCGGCGAACGAGTGCCGAACCTGGCAGAAAGCATTATACTCGGTGCACAATAGTAGGGTATTTTCTGGTTTCAGGAAAAAAATCTAGTTCGGTATATCCATTGGCAGCACAATTTCGCTTTGTTAAAATGAGGTTTTAAATACGTGAATCTGTGTGGGTTTCAAGGGGAATTTCACTTGCTTCGTTATATCCCATTTCGTTTTAACGAGGTTTGAGCATATTTAAGGGGAGACGCTCCTCAAAACAACTTTTTGTTGCTTTTACTACAGGTTTCAAAATCCAGCCAATGATCCTTTTCTATGCAGATTTCAAATATGTCATTACTTTTTGTGTAGTTGTTATTGTTTTTGAGCTATGTGCAATGGCAAAATATACTAATCTTTGTGGGCACTTCTTTATGTACTAAATAATCACAAAAGCATCGCGTTGTAGCTCCTTTAGCTCTTCGTACATTTCAGTGCCGATATCTAGCCAAACAGCGTGTACAATTACTGGAACTATGCAAAAGGATTAGAGCATTTCAGCTAACTTTTTTTCTTGATTCCCTGAAGCATAACCTTGTAGTTCTGCCACTAATGCAGGGAGATATTGCAAATTCAAATAGATATCAGCACTGTACATATATTCAAGAGTATGTATGCCAAATTTTGTTATTATAGACAATTATATATGCACAGTTTTTTTTCATGTGATTGTAGAAAATGTTAGTTGAAGCGTCCTAATTTTCATATTCGCAGTAATTGTAGATGCTGTTTGAATATGTAGTGGCACTTAGCGGTCTACAAAGAATTTAATAAGCTACAGCACAAAGCTTTTTGCAAAAGTTTATTACACAATAAAGTGCCCACGAAATTACGGTATTTTGCCACTGTGTAGGACATAACTCAAGAACTATAGTGGCTACACAAAAACTGACATATTCGAAATGGGCTTGTAATGCCCTATAAGTGGATTTTCAAATCTGTAGTACAAATATTATAAAAAATGCTTTTTATAGGAGGATCTCTTAAATGATGGATGAAGGCTGCTGGGGGCAAGTTGGTTAAGAGAAGGGGAAGCTGAGTGTAGCACGGCTGTTTCATTGCATGACTCCTTGTGCAGCACATCCAGTGAATTTCCTAACCTCAAAAGCTTTGTGATAAAAAAGCCTTGTAAAAGGCACTTGCCTTAAACAACTGCTTCCTTCAGTGAGGCAAGCATCATTGAGCTTTTTGAGAAAAGTTGTGCATTTTCTGTCTGTGTGTGGCAGCAGAGAGAGTGGTGTGCGAGTGCTGCGAACGTACCTTTCCGATTGGCTCATGATGTCTGCAGAAATTCCAGACCTGGAGAGCAGCAGCAGCAACAACAAAGAGTGAGGTCGGCCCCCAGCCTGTCGCCAGTGGCAGTTCCCGCGTGTACAGACAGCGCCAACATCGGCCCCCTCCATCTAACCGTTCCCCCCCCCCCCCCCCCCCTGTTCATTTTGTTTTGCTACAGCCCACCAATAAAGGCACCACCACACCCATAACTCTGATGCCTCTGCATGGCTCCAATGAGTTACACATGACTGACGATTCTGGCTCATAATTTCGATGAGGCACACCTACATGCCCCTCATGTTCTGTGCAAATTGTGGCTTGGAAATTCCTAGCACCACTCGCATACCTTTAACGCAGACACATTGCAATTGTTGTTGTTGTAGCCTGTGACATGTGTGTCTAGAAAATGCAGTAAAGAGAACATTGAGGGCACTTTCTTCTTTTCTTCTTACCTCTTAATACTCCGCTATCCCAAGTTTTGTGCAAGTCGCCAGTGCCCGCGATAACAGCAATTATACACAAGTGATCAAAGTAATTGAAATCTGTGCGTGAGTGCTGTGGTGCTTTGCGCTCTTAGCAAAACTGCCGTCGGCAAATGGTATTTCGTTATCCTTTACGAATCTCTTGCAGCGGGAGCACTGCTCAGCTCAATCTGCTTGCGGCGCAGTTGGCGTGGTCCATTTGTGTTTCGGAGGGTAGGGCGGCGTAGAGCTATGGGCGCAGCCCATTCTTGTTCGGAGGGGTGGAAAGGCGACGAAAGAGCCGCGCGGAGATGGCTGGAAAAATGAGCGCGTGTGGCTGCTGTTGGAGCAATGGTCCATCGCTCAGCGGTTCGAATTTTTTTTTTTTTTTTTTTTTCTCAAGGATTTCGCATTTTGCTACCTTTCGGCTTGGACGCCCAGCAGCCAGACTTAATCGTTATAACTGATAATGCGGCGTCGGGGATTGTCGTAAGCGGGTTATTTCACCATCAAAAACATACAAAAGTAGACTGCTGCAGCTTCTCATTGTTATAACCGGTGTCGTTAAAAGTGGGTTCGACTGTACTCCGTTTAGTGGGTGAAGGTGAATAGAATTTAAATATTTGGTTGTTTTCGAATGAGAATATCTTGTGTAAGTATTCGATTAGCATTCAATTATTCGGCCAGCCCTTTAAATATTCATTCAACCATTCATTGCTAAAAGGCACTGTCCGCACAACCCGAAAACTCCTGTTTTCTGTTTATTGCTGCTGAAGAGTGCGCAATGGTATCTCATTGGGTTGGAAGAGGGGGGGGGGGGGGTGCATTTTCAGCCGTACCACACCACACACTGCTTCATATGTGCAGTAGAAGAGTTAGCGCAAGCCGTTCCCCCATTTGCTGTGGTTCGAGCATTGGTCTGCGCTCGTAAGCCATCGTGTGGCGCGCCATCGCTAGCTTGCCACAAACCCCTGTAAATGACATACCTAGTTTGTACAGAGTGCGTAATTTTTATTGGTCCTAATGCCTACCTGTGAACTACAATTTTATAACATACCTATTTAAAGCTGCGCTATTGTAAAGGGCAATACTGATTTTGAATGTATAAAGAAGGAAAAGTTATACAAACTGATGAATACAGTCGCTGGTTGGATTCTCACAGTTGCTTGCTATAAGAATGGACGTGCAGCGCTTCTGCCCACTCCATAGAATTTTGCATGAATATTTTGTGACTAAACGTCAACTTTATTTCAAGGTCATCTGAAGTGCCACGCTGCCGATAAGAACTGTTGCAGCTTACTGGCTTGGGAGTTCACGGGGCCGGATCTAATGTGAGACTGCTTAAGATATCTGCAATATATTTGCTGAAGCTGATCTCGTTTCACAAAATTGAACCAAATGGTAGTGGGGTTCGCGCTAACGTAGCTCATTGCCTTGGGCGCTCTGTCCTGCACTCTTGTGTTGCATACCAAATGCAATTTCTACCATAGACTCGTCATCATCATCATCAGCCTGGTTACGCCCAGTGCAGGGCAAAGGCCTCTCCCATATTTCTCCAACTACCCCGGTCATGTACTAATTATGGCCATGTTGTCCCTGCAAACTTCTTAATCTCATCCGCCCACCTAACTTTCTGCCGCCCCCTGCTACGCTTCCCTTCCCTTGAAATCCAGCCCGTAGCCATTAATGACTATCGGTTATCTTCCCTCCTCATTACATGTCCTGGCCATGCCCATTTCTTTTTCTTGATTTCAACTAAGATGTCATTAACTCGCGTTTGTTCCCTCGCCCAATCTGCTCTTTCCTTATCCCTTAACGTTACACCCATCATTCTTTCCATAGCTCTAGAATAGCGGCTTGTGCTTGTTGGTTTTCCATCCTGGTGTTAACAGTGCGAAACGTAGACTAGACACAAGACGAGAAGACGACACCACAAGTTTCCATAGCGCGTTGCGTCGTCCTCAATTTAAGTAGAACCCTTTTCATAAGCCTTCAGGTTTCTGCCCCTTACGTGAGTACTGGTAAGAGACAGCTGTTATACACTTCTCTTGAGGGATAATGCCATGGCAAGCTGCTGTTCGTGATCTGAGAATATCTTCTGATTATTCTTCTGATTATTTCAGCCTCATGATCCGGATCCGCGGTCACTACGTGCCTAAAGTATATGTATTACCTTACCACTTCCAGTGCCTCGCTACCTATCTTAAACTGCTTTTCTCTTCCGAGACTGTTAAACATTAGTTTTCTGCAGAATAATTTTTAGACGCACCCTTCGTCTTTGCCTCTCCAGGTGAGTGAGCATGTATTGCAATTGGTCCCCTGAGTTAGTAAGCAAGGCAATAGCATCAGCGAATCGCAAGTTACCAAGGTATTCTCCATTAACTCAACCCCAATTCTTCCCATCCAGGTGTCTGAATACCTCCTGTAAACACGCTGTGAATAGCATTGGAGAGATCATATCTCCCTGCCTGACGCCTTTCTTTATTGGGATTTTGTTGCTTTCTTTATGGAGGACTACGGTGGCTGTGGAGTCGCTATTGGCCTCGAGCTCCACCACTGGAAAAGCTGGCGCCACCGTCGGCATGACGTGCTATTAGGGATCACGTGGACATAGCGTCCGCGTCGGCTGCTTCGGGAGCGCCGAAGGGAGCTGAAAATGAGAGTTTAAATTCCCTTGTACGCTGCTGTCCTCATTTAGTGGCGAGATTTTCCCGCTTCGAGTGTCTCCTTTACAACGCTTGAAAGCACCATAATAGGTAGTGGCTGCCTTTGAAGGCGCGCAACATGGTAGGCTACTGCTCGGTGCTGCAGTGCCGGACGTACGCAACGGAGCCATGTGTCAGCCTTATTCACACGTAGCCGCAGGACAAGAAGCTGCGTGATGCTTGGCTCGCGAAACATAAAACCGGCAAACATCCATCGGCTACAACTCGGGTGTGCAGCAAGCACAGACGCGAGGTAGATTTCTGCTACGGCGCCGGGTCTGTGATGTTCGGAAAACGCGCACCGAGACGCTCGCCCGACTAATGTCATGACGGTTTGGTCTATGAACTTGTCGATGCTATAGATAGTGGCAAGTTCACTGGAGTGGAAAGGGAGCGGTAAGAAGCACATTAAATAAAAAGCATGGCATATGGTCATGTTTGTGTTATGAATAATGCGCTGGATTACAAAAATGAAGCAGCGCGAAATCGCACGCTGAGAACACCGATAAACATACAGTGCGACGCAACTCGAGAAATAATATTGAAACGTCCAAGAATTTAGAAGAAAAAGATTGAATCGTCGCTACGGCACATCACAGTCCCCGTCGAAGTCTCTACAATGAAATTATTTTTGAACAACTCTGATAGCGCTCACGCAACAATGGTTGATTGTACACTGTCAAATGCTCATATTCTGCGGCCTAAAGCTCATGTCACGGTGGGAAAACGCGCACGCGGTGAAAGCGAAACAGTGCGCGGACAAACATGCAGATGTGCAGTCGGTCGCTGCGAGTCTGTGGGATCGCTGCATTGAGGCTTCATTCTATTACGCTCCATTTAGTTATACAAACACTACAAGAACATATTTCACACAGTTTGGTCTCGGCGTTTACCTACCTCTCGCGCAAGAAGCCGGTTCGGGAGACTCCATCGCGGCGACCGCGCGCAGTGGCGTTCACTGTACGTGTTCGGTAAAGAGATAGCGTCTGCAAACGATTCTGTGCTTTCAGTTTGCCCATGATTATTATTTAGACAGTAACAAACTTCTCTTGTTTCGAAAGCACTTACAGAAATGTCCGGGAGAGCTCGTGCGTGGTGTTTTCAGTGAGCGCTGACAGCAAAACCTATGAGGAGCGCGCCACGTGATCCCTCATACTACGCCAGCCAGGCGCTTCCGATAGATGGCGACTCCGTAACTCCTCGCCGCCAATAGATATCTTTCAGTATTTTTACATACGGCTCGTCTACACCCTGATTCTGTAACACCTCCATGACTGCTGAGGTTTCGACTGAATCAAATGCTTTCTCGTAATCAATGAAAGCTATATATAAGGGTTGGTTATATTGCGCATATTTCTCTATCACCTGATTGATAGTGTGAATATGGTCTATTGTTGAGTATCCTTTACAGAATCCTGCCTGGTCCTTTGGTTGACGGAAGACTAAGGTGTTCCTGATTCTATTTGCAATTACCTTAGTAAATACTTTGTAGGCAACGGACAGTAAACTGATCGGTCTATAATTTTTCAAGTCTTTGGCGTCCCCTTTGTTATGGATTAGGATTATGTTAGCGTTTTTCCAAGATTCCGGTACGCTCGAGGTCATGAGGCATTGCGTATACATTGTGGCCAGTTTTTCTAGAACAATCTGTCCACCATCCTTCAACAAATCTGCTGTTACCCGATTCTCCCCAGCTGCCTTCCCCGTTTGCATAGCTCCCAAGGCTCTCTTCTTCCGACGTTACGTCTGGGATTCCAAATTCCTCTAGCACTGCCAGACTCGCCTCACTAGATAACGTTCTAGCGTTAGACGTTGCCAGGTTCAGATTGACGCACCCTCTGCTGCGTCGTAGGTCTGACCGCCGCCGTGGTCGGTTGCTTCGCAGCTGCTGGGGACTGAGGGCCGGGGTTTGATTGTATTCATATAGGAGGTTGTGGCCAAGAACTGCACCAGGGTGGCCAATCATGCTCTGGTGAGCGAGTGCGTTACCGGTTCTGGTCACCCGGAACAGGCCGCACTTCAGGCCTGTTTATGCAATTTTATCAACACGCGTTTTTTTTAATCTGGTGGGAAATTGCGCGGCACCGGGATTCGAACCACGGTCCTCTTGCACGCGAGGCGGATGCTCTACCTCTACGCCACCGCTGTACATTGATTGGTCAACAGTGGGCTAAAGTCGAGGTGATCAATGCGAGTGCCAGAAGAGCACATACGGGAGGGGGGGGGGGAGGGGGGGATGGCCTTCCCTTGTCTAAGACCTGCATGAACGGTACAAGTGCGGTCTATCAAATACAGAAAGCTTGAAAGAATGCCGCACACTGAAGATTGCAGTGTTCCATTGCGCCATTCTGGTCTGTTGAGATATTGCCAGAGTTATATGACCATGGATGGACAGTCTTCCGCTTTGGCATTAGACAATTACGGCTAACTAGGCAATAAGGCTCCGCCAGCGTGTTCAACCGATCCCAGCAACTGAGACGACCTACTCTCGAGATGCTGCGTGATCTTGTACCGCTGGGGTGGTTAACCCTGGAGAACAAATAGTTTAAGTCAGGCACATCAGTAGATCGAAGCCGTCGTCAGCTTGCCTCGTCAACAAAGCCTACAATTATACTGACAGCCTCAGCCCAGTCAGGGCGTTGGACTTGGAAAGCCTAAAAAGTCACGGAAAATGAGTCAGCTGCCCAAGTTGTAAGATCATCTAGGTCGTTTACCACACAAAGCTTTTATGTGCGCTCTTTGTAGCACCTCCAGCCGGCTTTCCTTTATAATATGTCCAATTGTCATGTCAAAGGAATTCATTAGTACATTACGTGACCTTAACGCAGTACAGTTAACATGCTGTGCTTGGGCAGTGAAGCATATTGATGCTGTCGTGGTTGTAACTGGAATGTAGGCTATAGACCCTTACGACGAACTATTTTTTCTTTGGTTGAGTTGACGCTGCATAGCGGCTCCATAGATAGTAACGCGCACTGTTGTTGCCGCCTGTTTTAATTTAGTGTAACAACTCCAGTGTATCCGTGCTGTTGCACACAGGGTGTGATGATGACAAAGGAGAGACCGAGGAAGGGGCTGGATTAATGTACGGAGCTAAAGCGCAGGGATAGTGCGACTGCTGCACGAATGCACTTGATTCGCTATTAAAAGCCAGTTGTAATAACGTGTCTTCATTGTTCACTGTGCGGCCGTGATGCGGCATTAACATAGTCTACCTTTTTGAGTGGAGCTCCTGCTTCACAGCTTTCAGCTTTGACAAAAGGTTCATTCCCTTGGATAAACACCTGCATACCGCATGACTCTACTGCAAGTGTTGAATGCTTATTTCGAAAGCGCTATTAGAATAACTGCGTTGTAGTGCCAGTGGTGGAACAGCTGTGCCAAAACGACATTTTAGCGGAAAATTGCGTTGAGCCTGTGCCAAAGCATGTATAAGAGCGAAGCCTTCCTTCCGTCGAAACTTAAAACGAACAGTTCGCTGTCATCATCATCACAGAAGGAAGCAGCTAGAGGCCCGTCCATAGTTTCTTGCAATATAGTCAAACTATGGGGGCTTGTCCGGTTCGTCGTTCGGGAATTTTTCTTTGACGGAGCGTACAATGTAGTGCCGCTGTACAAGCTGGCTGGTGGTTTATTTCGGTGATCATCGAACCTGCCACAGTGGTATCGCCGAGTTTGCCGAAGGAGGATGTCAGATTTTGAAATTGAAGGTAAGCTTTTCTAGATGTTTATGGGTGATCGCAATGCTTTGCAAAAGAGCCCCTGCGATCGGAATCGCACGTAGTTCATGGTTAAAAATGGTATTAGCGAATGAGGTCGAATGTTGTACACCTCGAGAGCCGGCACCTCAATGGGTTCTGCCATGTTCGTTAGCGCAAAGCTTTTGCATCGAGCTTGAGTTGCTGCACTGTTTCGCTGAAATAGCATCGCCGACGCAAACGCAAAACCCTATGTGACTTCTTCCCCCGCGGCGGCAGAACCTTTGCGGCCCTATTCGAAAGCTCCATGATGTGCGTGGCATCACATGAGCATATCTAGCATGATGTCATGTTCAATGCAGGCGCGCGTACTCGATCGGTCATGCGGTGAGCCTTTGAGAGAGGGTTAAACGAGGGGCCCGATTTTTATTAGTCATATCATTATAGAGGCCAACAAACACTGACACCAAGGACAACATATGGGAAATTACTTGTGCTTAATAGACGATAAATTAATGGAAATGAAAGTGGATGAAAAAACAACTTGCCACAGGTGGGGAACGATCCCACAACGAAGGTTGTAATTAGGAATTTCTCGCCGCCATACTGTCCGAGTATCGTATTTCAATCTCTGAGCACTGTACTGTGTATCAAAGACATCGCATGTGTGAAGCAGGGACCCGATTTTGAAGATGTACTTGAAAGAGTACTTGGGGAGTACTTTAATTACACTCCCTCGAGTTATTACATATCCAGCTGCCGAATGCACCATCACTGGCATTTTTAATTCAACATAACAATGTTCATTAACTTACAGCTCAACTCGTGCCAAAATAGCCATTTTCTTAAATTCGAGACGATCTTTTCGTTTGCACATTGTGTTGCACGCCAAAGCACCTTTAGCCAATTATCTGTGTTACGACTATCGATATCACGTAACCATGACAGAGTTAACGTTTCTATTTAAAAATCCGCAAACATGAACACAGCAAGAATAAAATTAAGGTCTGTTATAAAGTTCAATTCTTCTAAATTGCCCATCAAATGTTCTCATGCTCACGAGTAAGGCCAGAGCACACACACGCACACATATGCGGAGTTCTTGTTTTTTACCTTGAATGATGTTTCTTGGCTTGCTTCCCTGCTGTCGTTTAAATATTTGTGTTTCAATTTTCTGGTTCGCTTCCCCCGTTTTGTGTCAACATTCCTGATGTACAACTAACTGAAAACTTTCCTTGTCCACCGCTTTCCCGCCATTTCTCTAAATTGTTCCTCGAATTCTGTTTTGCTGCTAGCTTCCCTCCCCTCGAATGGTGTCCATCCCTTGTCACCCTGCATCCCTGATCTGGTGTATTTCCGCGTGCTCCCAAAGCAAGCCTACCTAACCCACGTTGACTAATTTATAACCTTGCTCGAACCTCTGATCTCGTGCACAGGACCCCATTGCCGAAAGTCATATTAGGCACCATCACCCCTTTCCAAATCCCTCTCACCACTTCGTACCTATTGCAATTCCACAATGCCCTATTTTTGATCACAGCTGCATTACTGCTACCTTTAGTCATTACATATATTTCATGTTCCAATAGGCAGTTAGCCTCATTGTTTATCCACATGCCAAGATATTTGTAATTATCCACTACCTTCAGCGTAACCTATGTATCTCGTATCCTATGGTTGCTGCCCAGATTATCATTAAAAATAATGACTGCCGATTTTTCGTTACTAAACTTTAAAACTAACCTATCTCCCCCTCTACCGCAAATGTCCATCAGTACCTGCAAGTATTCCTTGTCTGCCATAAGTATAATGTCCTCCGCATGCATCAGTCCTTGTAATGACTGCAGGGTGTCTACCAACCGGGAAAACCGGGAATTCTCAGGGAATTAATGCTTCTGTCAGAGACAATTAGCTGTAATTTTGTTAAAGGGAACGAAAGTCGCGGTAATGCTTGCTCAAGTAACAGAGAGGGATCGCAACGCATCGTCTTTGACGCCGTCTCGTCTGATGGAGGAGTTGCCAGTGTACATACAGTCAACGACCGACCTTCCGGACGCCCGATCATTTGCACGGCTTCTCGGCACCACCACGTACCCCATAGAGTCGGTCTATAAGAACGTCTGAAATTTCGGAGGCAAGAATCCTTCGCCGTCCGATTTGCCGAACTTTTTGCCGTGACCGCAGGTCTGACACGGCATTAAGCAAAGCTACCAGCACCACCGTTTTGATTACCTCGCCCCCTCGAAACGGCGCTCTCGCACGCAGATCCGCTGGCAGCCGTAGCTACCACCGCCATAGAGTTTCTCACTATAACACCTAGAGGGAAATCTGGCGCCACCGTCTATGGGAGTTTCTTAAGGGGGCACCGTGCCGTCATGGGAATGACGGTATATGTGTCTGCGAGGCTCGTGTTGGCTGGTGCTGTAAGAGGCTTCGTCTAAAACGTGGATATGGCTACATAAATAACGCGTTCTCAAAGTAAAATCTTCATGAAATGTTTCGATTCACGCATATTACATCTTTACTCACCTACAATGCATGACCAAGCGAAGAAAGGCAAGAACAAACGACTAACTGTTTCAAAGCGAGCGCGAACCTTGTCGTCTCTCCTCCAACTTTAGCGGCCCACTGATACTTTTTACGTCACATATAGTCGTACACGCAATAACAAGTTCTCATAGTTAAACAAAACATGTTTTCGCGTAATAATTAAGCTAAAATAGCTTTTCACGTGCTGTTTTAGTAGAAAATGAATCATTGTGACAGACGGAACGGTTCTTGCCAAGCGCGTCTTCAAGGTGTCCTGGGGCCGAATCTTATAACGGTTCGGTTGGGGAACCGTTCCTTTGGCCTCACCTGATTGGCCAAAATTTTGATTACGTCACAGGTCGTCAGAGGCAGCGGGGCGGTATCGCAATTTTTGAATACGTCACGCATCTGTCAATCATCTTCAAAGCGAACCAGTCGTAGGAACCGGCGAAGGGGTAGTCCGCTTTGGGTTCCGTTGCTGTGGCTTGGCTGTGGGCTTGCGACTCTGGCCGCGCGCGCCGGTCGCGCGACCCCGGAGACACGCGGGCGTCGCGCGCGCGTGCGTTGGTTGCTTCGGAGGCTATTACTTGCCTGCGTCGTCTGCTTGGCGTTGCTCTTTCGGTGTCGACCACGGCTGGAAGTGCGAGACGCGTTCGAAGAAGTGACGGATAATGAGTTTGCACCACCCTTGCTGGCTTTCTAAGTAGACCTTTTGCAGGCTACGCTATCATATGGAGGAGACTCGGGTGCAAGCGTACGAGTGGCCATTCCACGCAGAGGAAGGAACATTGCGCGCTGCGGTTAATCGCCACCGGCCTGCAGCTCCCAGAGGTCGGTCAGACGTGAAGCATTCATCGGAATGGCCTAGATCTCTGCTGCCGACACTGTCCACAAAGTTGCTCTCGCAGTTACTGTGTTGCGGGTTGAAGGGCTGGGTCAACTTTCCCGTGACCTCAGCTTCAAAGCCAATGCCAAGGAAATATTTGCATGGTGAGATCGAATTCCTAGTGCTATCACCAGAGTGAATAGCTTGCAGATCGCCGTTCAGCAGTCAGAAGGGTTCAACCTAGGCTGGCTCAGCGCTTCCTTCGTTCGGCTGATAAAACTATGCAGTCAGGACGGGAAGATATTGTGGAGATCTCTTATTTGGCTGCCTTTTTTTTCTGTAGTTCGGGAGTGCCGCACTTTGTTCCTCAATTTCACGGCACAGCGCTCACCGTCAGCACCACCCTCTTCGATTTGACTTCGCGCAGGCAATGCAGGGCCCGTATACTGTAATGTTCGATTTCAAGTTCCATTGCTTCTATCACGCCACGCGCCGTGGGGCAGATCGCAGGGATAGCGGCAGCGCGGCGGCGAGCGAGTCATGTCCGAACCAATGACGAAGGGCGAAAAAAGAAGGAAAATTGATATAGTCGTCTAGTAAATGTGTCCCTAAGAACCAGTTCATGGTTTTGTCGCGCTAGCTACTTGAGAAGTGCTGGCAGTGCGTTCCTGTTGCGTGCATCGTGCGAGCTCCTGGTAGCAGACGACATAGCGCTGCGCTCTGCCAACTCATTTACGCTTGCGATACCGCCTGTGGGCTGAGAATGACATTAATAAATTACTTCTGCATTGCGTAAACGCCCGGCACCACAAGTTTATACTTCAGAATTTGGCGTATAATATTTAATTTATATTTTACATTTATTTAACAAGCAGAAACATTCTGCAATTCCTCGATTAACTCGTCCTATAATGACGTACACTTCAGAGGTGGCACCCTCTCATCTATTGGTCGCGCCCTCCCCTTCTTCCTCCACCGGCTTGGGAGTGGCACATCTAGTGACGTAAGCGGCGAAGCGAACGGTTCGTATTCCGAACCGTTATAAGATTCGGCCCCTGTCTCTCCGAGAACGATGCCAATCCGAAGTCACAATATACCGGCATTCCCATGCATACCACAGCGCAGCAGCGCCTCTTCGGATGTGCCTGTGGCGATCTGAGCCCTTAAGGGCAGTAAAAGACATGCGATCATTTTTTCGAGCTGCTCGGTTTTCGGATGTTCTCGTGGCCCCTAGAGTATCCGTAAAATCGGACGTTGACTGTACAACTGACCAAGAGGATGATTCATATTGTCACGTAGTGGTGACGGCAGTCGCAGGGGCGATGAGGACGGACAGAAGTTCGTCGAAAGAAGACTGTTTATTGGGCTGACTTGCGCCCACAATGGCCCGAGTTACCCGGTGGCGGCGAGGCGACCAGCATGCTCGGCGGTTGTCGAACAGAATGCCCGCCGCTGTCGTCTGCGCTCAATTTAAAGTTGATAGCGAGCCCTGTCGGGATAAATCTGGGCGCGTCTTGCGTCGCAAACAAAGCGATAAAGCGGCGTGGCGGCAGACTTGAAGAGTGAGCAAGCACTGCAAAGATTCGCGGCATTACTCCTCTCTCAAAGAGGCATCGACCCGATGCATGAAAAGAAATAATGCGACTAGCAACAAGTAAAACGAATCGTGCGAAAATAAACACAGAGTGTGAAAATGCAGCGTCCGTTAGGCCGCATAATAGGGCTTCAGGCGGACGACATGAACTTCTGGTCGTACGCGGCGTCGCTGGGATGCAGTCATGGCGGCAGGGATGACTTCGTAATCCAGTTCACCTAGCCGACGAAGAACCTTGTATGGGCCGAAATAGCGGCGCAAAAGCTTTTCACTCAATCCACGGCGGCGAATCGGCGTCCAAACCCAGACTTGGTCTCCTGCCTTGTATTCCGCGTTGCGTCTTCGTAGGTTGTAGCGTCTGGTGTCGGTTCGCTGCTGGTCTTTGATTCGTAATCGGGCAAGCCTTCGAGCTTCTTCTGCGCGTTGAAGGTAGGCGGCGACATCGACGTTCTCTTCTTCTGTAACATTGGGCAGCATGGCGTCTAGCGTGGTCGTGGCCTCCCTTCCATGGACGAGCCTAAAAGGCGTCATTTGGGTAGTCTCCTGCACTGCGGTGTTGTAGGCGAAGACGACGAATGGCAGGATGACGTCCCAGGTCTTGTGTTCGGCATCGACATACATGGCGAGCATATCGGCGATGGTTTTGTTCAGGCGCTCGGTCAGTCCGTTGGTCTGCGGATGGTATGCAGTTGTCCTCCGGTGGTTGGTTTGGCTGTAACGCAGGGTGGCTTGCGTTAGTTCCGCCGTGAATGCTGTTCCTCTGTCCGTGATGAGTACATCGGGGGCGCCGTGTCGCAGAAGAATGCATTCGACGAAAAATTTGGCGACTTCTGCTGCTGTTCCGTTCGGTAGGGCACTTGCCTCGGCGTAGCGGGTCGCGTAGTCGGTCGCTACGGTGATCCACTTATTTCCAGACGTTGACTTTGGGAAAGGACCAAGCAAGTCCATGCCGATCTGCTGAAAGGGTCTTGCGGGGGGTTCAATGGGGTTCAGTAATCCTGCTAGTCGGGTGGGAGGTGTCTTTCGTCGCTGGCAATCTCGGCAGGTTTTCACGTAATGTGCGACATCGGCAGACAGGCGGGGCCAGTAATACTTTTCTTGAATGCGGCGGAGAGTGCGAGTAAACCCGAGATGTCCCGCTGTCGGCTCGTCGTGGGAAGCCTGTAGAACTTCTTCGCGGAGACAAGCAGGTACAACAAGGAAGTAGGCTGTTTTGTTCGCTGCGAAGTTCTTCTTCATGAGGACATCATTCTGTACACAGAAGGAAGAAAGCCCTCGCTTGAATGAGGCAGGGGGTGAAGAAACGCTGCCTTCCAAGTACTCGATGAGGCGTTTTAGGTCAGGGCCCGAGCGTTGCTGCTGGGCAAAAGAGCTGGAGCTGATCGGTCCCAGGAAGGCGTCCTCATCGTCGTCCGGTGGCGGCGCATCTACAGGGGCTCGTGAGAGGCAATCGGCGTCAGAGTGTTTGCGTCCGGACTTGTAAACGACGGTGACGTCAAACTCCTGGAGGCGAAGACTCCATCGAGCGAGGCGGCTAGAGGGGTCCTTCAAATTGGCAAGCCAGCACAGCGCGTGGTGATCGCTGACCACCTTGAACGGTCGTCCGTACAGGCAGGGGCGGAATATCGACGTAGCCCAGATGATGGCAAGGCACTCCTTCTGAGTCGTCGAATAGTTAGCCTCGGCCTTGGAAAGGGAACGGCTAGCGTATGCGATGACTTTCTGCAGCCCGTCGCTTTTTTGAACGAGGACGGCGCCTAGGCCCACACTGCTTGCGTCGGTATGCACCTCAGTATCAGCGTTTTCATCAAAATGCGCGAGGATCGGTGAGGACTGTGAACGGGGCTGGAGTTCTTTGAAGGCTTCTGTTTGCGGCGCTTCCCATTTAAATGGCACGTTTGCCTTCGTTAGTTGGGTCAGGGGCTCGGCGATGCGCGAAAAGTTTTTCACAAATCGTCGGTAATATGGGCACAGTCCTAGGAATCTGCGCACAGCTTTCTTATCGGCCGGCGGTGGGAACTGTTCAATAGCGGCTGTTTTCTGCGGGTCTGGGCGTACTCCCTCCCTGCTACCGATGTGGCCTAGAAACAGCAGCTCTGCATAAGCAAAGTGGCACTTCTCGGCTTTCAAGGTTAGGCCAGACGACTTGATGGCATCTAGTACTGTCCGAAGTCTTTTGAGGTGTTCTTGAAAGTTCGAGGCGAAGACAACGACGTCATCTAAATATACCAGACAAATTTGCCACTTTAGGCCTGCCAGCACTGTATCCATCACCCGCTGAAATGTCGCTGCTGCGGAACAGAGACCAAATGGCATCACCTTGAACTCAAAGAGCCCATCCGGAGTGATGAATGCTGTCTTCTCGCGATCTCTTTCGTCGACCTCAATCTGCCAGTAGCCGCTCTTCAGGTCCATCGATGAGAAATACTTGGCGTTGCAGAGTCGGTCCAGTGTGTCGTCGATGCGGGGGAGGGGGTAGACGTCCCTCTTTGTTATGTTGTTTAAGCGGCGGTAATCAACGCAAAATCGAAGTGCGCCGTCTTTCTTTCTCACTAGAACAACCGGTGCAGCCCATGGGCTATTTGATGGCTGGATGACGTCGTCGCGAAGCATTTCTTTCACTTGGTTCCGGATGGCTTGTCGTTCTCGCGGCGACACACGGTAGGGGCTTTGACGGAGAGGTCGGGCGTGCTGGTCGGTTACGATGCGATGCTTGGCAATTGGCGTTTGTCGGACCTTCGGCGATGACGAAAAACACTGGCTGTAACTTCGAAGCAGATTGCGGATCTGGTCTTGTCTGTTCCGGGGCAGGGCTGGGTTGATGTCGAAAGTGGGCGAGTTCTCATGGTCAGACGAATCTTCTGCGGATGGGTCGGAGAGGGCGAAGGAATCCCGTACGTCGGATATTTCGTCGAAGAAAGCAATCGCTGTTCCTTTGTTAATGTGCCGGTATTCTTCGCTGAAGTTAGTCAGCAGTACTTCGGCCTGGCCGTTGCGGAAATGTGCGATGCCTCTTGCGATACCGATTCCTCGGTCTAGAAGCAACTGCGTGTTCCCCTCGATGATGCCTTCAGAGTTAATGGCTTTCATGGCACCTACGGTCACGACAACGCTTGGACGGGGTGGGACGCTCACTTCTTTCAGGATGCTCAGGGCAAAGTGATTTGCCAGAGTTCTCATTGAAGGGATGGACTCGTCCGTCTAAAGCGTGATCAGCTTGGATCGCAGGTCGATGATCGCTTGATGCTCACTAAGGAAATCCAAGCCCAAGATCACTTCGCGGGAGCATTGCGGTAGCACAACAAAGGTCGCAGCATAGGTGTGTCCTTTGACAGACACTCGCGCTGTGCATCGTCCTGATGGCGTAATAAGGTGGCCACCTGCGGTGCGAATTTGTGGGCCATCCCAAGCGGTCGTGACTTTCCTCAGCTGCGCAGCGAATGTTCCATTCATCACTGAGTAATCGGCTCATGTGTCAACCAGAGCAGTGACGAAGAATATGGCCGGCCTCACCGCAATGGAAGCACAACGGCCGGTTGTCGGAAGTCCTCCAAGCGTCGCATTTCCTGGGGCTTGAGCGTTGCTCGTAGGCTGGGCGGGCGGGGGCAGGGAGGCGGTGTCCGGGAACAAGTTGTTCATGTCGGACAGGATGTAGTGGTTGTCGTTGGGGCTGAGGAGTGCGTACTACAGCGGCGTACCTCATAGCCTGGGGTTCTGTGGCCGTCGGGGTGCCAAGTGCCTGTTGCACTTCTTTCCGTACCACATCCATGAGAGTTGCTGCTTGCGGCTGTACGGAAGATGGCAGTAATCGGCGTAGCTCCTCGCGAACAATTTCGCGGATCACTTCCCGCAAGTTGTCGCTGGTGGTGGTCGTCGTGTCTGGACGGATTGCACAGACAGGAAGGGCGGTTGTACTGCCGAGCCCAGATGTCGAGGGTCTTCTGAATCGTGCTGGCTTCTTGCATGAATTCCTCGACTGTTTTTGGCGGTGTTACGTTTCGCCTCCGACGCGCGGTATAGCCGGCGCGGATGCAACGGACGCCGGGGCTTCGTTCAAAGCGGCGGACATTTAGGCCCGTTCAGCGCTGCCGCAACGCTTCCTCCCAAGCGCGTCCAGGCATGTTTCAATGCCACGTGTCTTCGTGTGTGCGTGTGTGTGTGTGTGTGCATGTTGGTGCCCACGCTTGTCAAAGCGCGGCAGCCGGAAAGAGGAGCTCCCCATCTGTGAAGCGAGGAGGTCTGACAGGCGCCGGCCTGGCGGATGCGTCACTTCTCGTCTCAACGTGTCCGCGCAGCGCCGTCACGTGCGCCTCATCCCGAGCCGTTCCTTCTTGCCCTCGACTCCGAGAGTATAAAAGCAGCAGCCCACGGACGCCGAGAGAGGCTCCGATTTCTTCCGTCGAGTAACGTGGTCTCCCGTCTCTCCACTTCGGTCAACCTGACCGGCCGCTCTTTTGCGATGCTATAATAAACAAGTTGTTCTGTTAGCAATCGACTCATCCTTTGCCAGGACCTTCGGATGCTTCCAGTTGTGCCACAGGCCGCCAGGCCAACGCTACCCTTGGGGCTTGCGACCCAGATGCAACAGCGGCTGGCGGACGAGGCTGCCAAAGAGTTGTCCTTTTACGCCGCGCATTAAAAACTGAACTTTCTTTTCCTCGGTCATCTCGGGGTCGGCGCGGCGAAATAGGCGCTTCATCTCTTCGACGTAACCACGGACGGTCTCATTTGGCAGCTGGATCCTGGACTCGAGGAGTCGTTCGGCTCTTTCTTTCCTCACGACACTGCTGAATACCTTCAATAGTTCCCTCTTGAATAGCTCCCATGTCGTTAGGGACGACTCGTGGTTTTCGTACTACGTGCGTGCGGAGCCCTCCAATGAGAAAAATACCTGCCCATTTTTTGCCGCATCATCCCACTTGTTGAACGATGCCACGCGCTCAAATTGGTCCAACCATTCTTCGGGGTCTTCACCTAGGGATCCATTGAAGGTTGGCGGCTCCCGCGGCTGCTGCAGTATGATCGGTGTCGACATCTTCGGCGAGGTTGCGGTACTCGTAGCGGCGTCTTTTCGCTTTCTGGTGCGGTCCGGCAAAGTCCCGAACTCAGGATCCTCTCCCTGGAGCCGCCGGCTGGCTCGCTGAGCTGCTGGTTCGTCCTCGGGTGCGAAGCGCTGAGGGCTGGCTTCACGACTTGAAGGACGCGTCCGGAACATGGAAGGCTACCCCGCACCTCCACCAGATGTCACGTAGTGGTGACGGCAGTCGCAGGGGCGATGAGGACAGACAAAAGTTCGTCGAAAGAAGACTGTTCATTGGACTGACTTGCGCCCACAATGGCCCGAGTTACCCGGCGGCGGCGAGGCGACCAGCGTGCTCGGCTGTCGTCGAACAGAATGCCCGCCGCTGTCGTCTGCGCTCAATTTAAAGCTGATAGCGAGCCCTATCGGGATAAATCTGGGTGCGTCTTGCGTCGCAAACAAAGGGATAAAGCGGCGTGGCGGCAGACTTGAAGAGTGAGCAAGCACTGCAAAGATTCGCGGCAATATGTTCTGTGGGGCGAACGCCCGGCGGAACGAGGACGATAACAAAGCATTGAGGAATGATAGGGAAAGGAACTGTGAAGGAGCTTGAGCTCAAAAAGCAAGGTATTGGCTGACGCCGAGGTGCAGGTGACCCTTATCCAAACCAAAATAAACTTTTTAACGCAGTGAAATGCAACACTGAGGTGTTGTGCGTGGGCTGAATGTCAGGACAGTTGAGGTTGACTTACCAGCTGTTGAGAGAGAATCTCACTTGTGACGAAGTTCAGGCCTCATACCAATGAGCTTGCTATCAGTTGACAGAAATAGCTAATATCCCCTTCAGTCACAGCATCCACATTTGTGGACAGGACCTATTTTTTCCATTTCAGTGCAGTGATAGCAAGGAATAGAACACAAACATTAAGCATAGGGTAAACTAAACATTCTGATAACCTAAATTACTTTCATTTTACTTCTGAGGGAATATATGTATCGTTACAGAGTACCGCTTTGGTGACGGCATTACCGTGTTTTACATGACGTTTGACATGGGGCATGTCGGTAGCAACCTCGGAATATTTTTTTTCTTTATTGAAATGCTTGAGGCCAATAAATAACTTTTGCATGTAATTCGAGCGGGGGATTTAATGCTTCTTATGAAGAGACGTAGCACGACTGACTTTACAATATTCAAATATTTAGTTACTCTATAATTATGATGTCTCATCGTAAAATGCTCAAAGAGTCATTATGCCATCTTGATTTACTTTCAGTGGAGTCTCAAGCACCATGTATGTTTCACGCACATATCGATAGTCGATCATAATTTGTGACTGAAGGGGATTTTCGAAAATATTTGTTTCTGTATGCATCTCCTTTTTATTCATATTTGAAAACGTTCGACTCGATTTGCAATGGGTGTTACCATTTTATTCAATGTGAATTTTGCTAATCCCTCCATTCTGATTTCTTTTTGAATAAAATAAAGACTACTTACTATTCAAACTGGATTAAGTGTTTTTTTTAATCATGCTTACTAGGAAGTGACAGCATCGAGCGACATGCTGTCGGGCGATCATGACGTAAAACAAAGTTCTGCGTCACTCAGGGAATTTTGCAAGGGCACTCAGGGAAAACCTGGAAAACTCAGGGAATTTGGAAATGTCAACTTGGTAGACACCCTGGACTGTTCAATTAATTCTCCTTGCTTGAAAAAAAGAAAGGTCGAAGCCAAGCCCACTCCTCCCTAATTTAATCTCTAATCCTTGCAGATACAACAGGAACAACAAAGGTAAAAGAGGGCACTCTTTCCTAAGCCCCTGCTGTATCTCTATAGGCTCGGATACCCTTTCTTTTTCATTTTATAAGCAACTTGTTCAGGCACGTACCCCCGCCCCCCCCCCTGCCACCACTTTGCACATTCCTAAAGTGCCGCCAAATCAATCTTGAGACTTGACAGCCGTAGAGTTTTTAATATGAAACTCTGTGCTGGACAGCTGTTCGGCGGTCAACACTTGGCTGCTGTTGCAGTACTATTATGGCCGAGGCGTGGAAGCGATCGTTGATCGGGTCGAGGGAAAGGACACTGAACTGATGGCTTGGAACGTATTGATGTTCTACCATGTTTTCGCCTTTCTTATTATTTCGATGTTCCGAAATCACAAGGTGCCGCTGCTGGAAAGGCCGCAGTGATATGTTTTCAGTGATCTGTGTTTCACAGCCGTCCCCAAAAGTTTCAAAATTTTAATCATAGCCCGCAATAAGTGCTAAACCCATAGGCATTGTGAATGTCACCCATCACCTCGTCTGGTTCTTGTACAGCACTTTTCGTGTAAAATTGGCAACGAGAAACAGGAGTCGAGAAATTAAGCGATCTACTAAGGGAGAGAGCCGAGGCAACAACCAAACGAGAAGAAAAAACAAATTTTCGTGTTTGTGAAAATATTTATAGATCAAAATCTTTTTATTTAAAAGGGAAGTAGAGAAAACGTCGCCGGAAGTGGAGAATGATTCCATGTGTTTTGACTGACGCTTCTACAGTTATCACTTGAGCCGCCCGAAGTAGGCACTTCTCAAATGTATTTATGTGGGCGCTTTTCTAACCTTCCGCTATGGGCACAGTGCGCCTAGAACCGCAGCATCTTGCGCTATACGCGGTTGTATGTGACTGGCGGCCACACATCGTTATGCAAACTCCCGGATAACAATACTAGTCGGTTTTGGCATTTAATTTGGTGCAGCAGTAAACAAAGGACCCAAAAGAACTGTGATTGTTCCACAAATATCTTTCTCTACAATTCTTCCAGAGGTAATTCAAAGAACACTGCTACAAATCCTCATTTTACACCTTCACTTGTTGACTTGTTTTTGGCAGTGTCCCTCGTGCGTTTCTTTCCTGCGCGAGTCCAGTTGCCAAGTGAAGGAGAGCTGTATCTCAGGCACAGCTCTCCTTTGATGAGGTATCTCACAGGTACCTGTGAGATACCTTATTTAATTTCTCCTTTGCGGGTGTATGTGCCCTTATGGGGAACAGTGGACATTTTTCATGTTTGTACTGGTAAGCGTACCCCTCCCCCTTCTCATTTGCATAGAAAAGCTAGCTTGGGTTGGGACCCCAACCCTGAAAAAATATCCTTGTTACTTTTATAGATATCTTTGAAAAGATTAGTTGCTCCATCTTCCACATCTAGTGCATCTAGTATCTTCCACATCTAGTATGTCCCACAAATCCTCTTGGATGACAGTCACCTTGATATCGAGAAATGCTAGCCACAGGGGGCCTGTGTTCATCTTCTGCTATTTCGATACACTGCGTCAATGAGAACAGATCGTCCTCTAGCCACCTTTGTTTCCAGAACCCGTATTGTAGTTCCCCCAGCACCTTCACGCTCTCCACCTATGCCTGCAGTCTGTCCTTCACAATTTGCATCACCCTGTGAACCACTGATGTAAGTGTTATGGGACGGTAGTCGTTTATGTTGGCTTTGTCCTCTTTTCCTTATGTATCATGCTCGTCCTGCTTAGTCTCTACCCATTGGAGGTTTTACCGTCAATTATTGTTTTGCTCTCTATCTCTCTTAATGATCGCTTAGATATTGGGCCCAATGACTTTATTAACATAATTGGGATGCCATCGCGACCTATAGACGTGCTGCTGGGAACCCTCTTCTGTGCCATTTCTCACTCGCCGTGCTGAAGTGGAGCCACTGCACTAATTGGTATATCCTCGTCTGATAGAGTACATGCAACGTTTCATTGTTTAAAATTTTCTGTCATCGTTGTTGTTATATGTTCCGTTGCCTTATCTCCTTCTAGCCGAACACCTTGAGCTGTAACAGTAAACTTATGCTCTAGGCTAGTCTTATCACTCAAGGAGTTGAGATGTTTCCAAAATTTCTTAGCTGCTCTTTTTCCATTTACTTCTGACAACCATTCGCTCCCCTTTCTACTAATCTTCTCATTGATAAAATGGGATGCTTCCCTTCTACAGTTTAAGTTATCCCATTTTCTGTCTACTTGAGCTTCTGGTTCACCTCTCTGCTTAGAATATCTGTGTTCCCTAGATGCTTCCTGACATTTCTCTGTGGCCGTCTTAACCTCCTCATCCCACCAGCTCTTGGGTTTCGGTCTTTTCCCTTTTGGCCTGTCTAGTACCTTAGCAAGCTCTAGCTCAAATAGCCCTGCTTAATTTGCGTATGTCCATTCTGTTTTATTATCCTTAGAAATTACTTGCTCAATTCGTTGGGTCACTATTTCCAGCTTCTTTTCAGAGTAAAAAATCCCATCTAGTTCATCTTGCCACCTTCCTGCTTTCGTTTAACTTGTAAAACTTAGCTTGATACGTTTGTGATCACTACCCAGACGTCTGGAGCGACATTCATGTGCGTTCATTACCCCTAGCCTATTATACATCCTATGTATTAGTGCATCATCTATCGTCGACTGCAGGGACCCTACCTCCCACGTTTTGTGCCCTTCAAACTTCTCAGTACTGTTACATACAACTAAGTCATACTTTTCACACATATCCAGCAGCATGTTGCCTTCATTTCTATATTGTAACCAACAATTACAACAGCCGTTTCTACGAAAACTAATTTATTCTGGGCGAACCTGTGCCCGTCAACAAAAACCGACTGAACACTCAACAACAACAAAAGCGTCCCTCGAGCTTCGCTCCTTCGAACGTCGTTCTCCTCTTTCTGTCGCGTGCCAATCGTCCGATTCTCGCGCACGAGCCGCCGGCCTGTCAGCACCGGCCGTTGCCTTGCGGTGCTGTGCTTGACGCTCGCGGTGTGGCGGCTACGCAGTTGGCATCTGTCGGTCGTCTTCTTCTTCTCGCAATGCTGGCGGCAATATTTTCAAATCATCCAGTGTGCATTCATATCTCCTCGTATCTCGCACCCTCCTCCTAGCTCATTAATGTCACTTGCTATGCATTCTACCATTTTTTCCCCTCTTTGGCATTTGCTCCTGTCCCATATAGGCGGAAAGTTTTCATTTTTCCGGAAGGGGGGGGGGGGGGGGGGGGAGGGGCTGAGGCCCGACCTGCTTTCCGAACCCCGTATATATATATATATATATATATATATATATATATATATATATAAACGAGAAGAAAGGGGGTTAACCGAGGGGCCCGATTTTTATTAGTCATATTATGAGAAGCCAACACACACTGACACCAAGGACAACAAAGGGGAAATTACTTGTGCTTAATTAGTAAATGGAATGTAGAAACGATAAGTTAATGGAAATTAAAGTGGATGAAAAAACAACTTGCCGCAGGTGGGAACCGGACCCACAACCTTCGCATTTCGCGTGCGATGCTCTACCAATTGACCTGCGTCCACTTTAATTTCCATTAACTTATCGTTTCTACATTCCATTTATTAAGCGCAAGTAATTTCCCCTTTGTTGTCCTTGGTTTCAGTGTGTGTTGGCTTCTCATAATATATATGACCTCGAAGAATTCTTTACTGAAGTGACGACCTTGTGTGAGAATTTACGAGACCTCATAGTCGGAGACAGATCAGGTTCACAGCCTGAGTCCTCTCGCACCAACAAGAATCTGGCGTCTCTCGGTGGTGTAATCTACCTCCGCGTAATTATCGTACAGTTCGCTATCACTAATACGGCTACGCTTTTCCGGCGAAACTGCAGCGACGTACTAATTGCGTGCAATTTTTTCCGACTGGCGAACAAATCTCATGAAATATGAAAAATACTACGTGATTGCGCTCCCACCCGCATCCACAAAGAAGCGCCCTCAAATAAGCTGATTGACAGCAACTGCATTTCCTGTCGCAAACCCGAAGAGACAACGCACCACCTTGATAACGGTACGGAAGGAGCACCAACAGCAGGTTTCGCGGCTTTGCTGCTGTTCCTTCCTCGCTACGCCGCACTTATCATCCGTCTCTCAAGGCCGACTGATCACATTGATAACAAAAGCCCCTTGATAACGCGGCCGAAGCGCCGCCCTGACCACGCACGAAACGCGAAAAGCAATGTAATAGGCATAGCATGTTTCAAAATCCCGGCATTGCTCACACCGCATCGACAGAGTGCGCGCGCAGCTATAATTCGCACCAGAAACTTGCTTCGGACCAAAGCCAAATTAAAGTGACAGTTTTAGTTTTCATGAGTGTATACGTGCTGCAAAAACAGGTTCATGGCACAAAATAAACGCGAAATAAACAGACTGGGAAGCGACCCACGTGGTGAGAAAAGGCAAAAACCGACGCGTTCGCGAAAGTTGGATTTCTTGGTATTTGCTTTGAACTGCACTTCCACGCACGAAAGAGTGGGCAGCGATTATTATTTGGTTTTCTCACGGATACAGGCAATGTGCAGGGGGTGTTCACATGATCGGGCACGCTTGCTGTTGATATCGACGTGTAAGCGAAGTCCGGGAATCTTCGCTTTAATAGCGAATCTTTTAAAAACACCTTTCTGCGACTTTGTTCTGTGGGAAAACTTTTTTATTGATTTAACACGAGCCGAAATCATTGCATCAATGCGCTTTGATTACGAAGGTTGAGCAGTCAATCATGATTGTGGTCATGAAGTGGTAATGCAAGAAATATTCTGCAGGCAATAATGTTCAATACTGCAACATACAGGCCACATACAGGACAGGCCGCCATTGGAATATGAACCTGGCAACGTTTAACGCTAGAACGTTATCTAGTGAGGCGAGTCTAGCAGTGCTATTGGAGGAATTAGAGGGCACTAAATGGGATATAATAGGGCTCAGTGAAGTTAGGAGGCCAAAAGAAGCATATACAGTGCTAAAAAGTGGTACGTCCTGTGCAACCGGGGCTTAGCGGAGAGACGAGAACTAGGAGTCGGATTCCTGATAAATAAGAACATAGCTGGTAACATACAGGAATTCTATAGCATTAACGAGAGGGTGGCAGGTCTTGTTGTGAAACTTAATAAGAGGTACAAAATGAAGGTTGTACATGTCTACGCCCCTACATCCAGTCATGATGACCAGGAAGTCGAAAGCTTCTATGAAGACGTGGAATCGGCGATGGGTAAAGTCAAAACAAAATACAGTATACTGATGGGCGACTTCAATGCCAAGATAGCCAAGAAGCAGGCTGGAGACAAGGCAGTGGGGGAATATGGCATAGGCACTAGGAATAGCAGGGGAGAGTTATTAGTAGAGTTTGCGGAACAGAATAATATGCGGATAATGAATACCTTCTTCCGCAAGCGAGATAGCCGAAAGTGGACGTGGAGGAGCCCGAACGGCGAGACTAGAAATGAAATAGACTTCATACTCTGCACTAACCCTGGCATCATACAAGATGTGGACGTGCTCAGCAAGGTGCGCTGCAGTGACCATAGGATGGTAAGAACTCGAATTAGCCTAGACCTGAGGAGGGAACGGAAGCAACTGGTACATAAGAAGTCGATCAATGAGTTAGCGGTAAGAGGGAAAATACAGGAATTCTAGATCAAGCTACAGAACAGGTATTCGGATTTAACTCAGGAAGAGGACGTTAGTGTTGAAGCAATGCACGACAGTCTTGTGGGCATCATTAAGGAGTGTGCAATAGAAGTCGGTGGTAACTCCGTTAGACAGGATACCAGTAAGCTATCGCAGGAGACGAAAGATCTGATCAAGAAACGCCAATGTATGAAAGCCTCTAACCCTACAGCTAGAATAGAACTGGCAGAACTTTCGAAGTTAATCAACAAGCGTAAGACAGCTGACATAAGGAAGTATAATATGGATAGAATTGAACATTCTCTCAGGAACGGAGGAAGCCTAAAAGCAGTGAAGAAACTAGGAATAGGGAAGAATCAGATGTATGCGTTAAGAGACAAAGCCGGCAGTATCATTACTAATATGGATGAGATATTTCAAGTGGCTGAGGAGTTCTATAGAGATTTATACAGTACCAGTGGCACCCACGTCGATAATGGAAGAAAGAATAGTCTAGAGGAATTCGAAATCCCAGGGGTAACACCGGAACAGGTAAAGAAAGCTTTGGGAGCTATGCAAAGGGGGAAGGCAGTTGGGGAGGATCAGGTAACAGCAGAATTGTTGAAGGATGGTGGGCAGATTGTTCTAGAGAAACTGGCCACCCTGTATACGCAATGCCTCATGACTTCGAGCGTACCGGAATCTTGGAAAAACGCTAACATAATCCTAATCCATAAGAAAGGGGACGCCAAAGACTTGAAAAATTATAGACCGATCAGTTTACTGTCCGTTGCCTACAAAGTATTTACTAAGGTAATTGCAAATAGAATCAGGAACACCTTAGACTTCCGTCAACCAAAGGACCAGGCAGGATTCCGTAAAGGCTACTCAACAATAGACCATATTCACACTATCAATCAGGTGATAGAAAAATGTGCGGAATATAACCAACCTTTATATATAGCTTTCATTGATTACGAGAAAGCGTTCGATTCAGTCGAAACCTCAGCAGTCATGGAGGCATTGCGGAATCAGGGTGTAGACGAGCCGTATGTAAAAATACTGAAAGATATCTATAGCAGCTCCACAGCCACCGTAGTCCTCCATAAAGAAAGCAACAAAATCCCAATAAAGAAAGGCGTCAGGCAGGGAGATACGATCTCTCCGATGCTATTCACAGCGTGTTTACAGGAGATATTCAGAGACCTGGATTGGGAAGAAATGGGGATAAGAGTTAATGGAGAATACCTTAGTAACTTACGATTCGCTGATGATATTGCCTTGCTTAGTAACTCAGGGGACCAACTGCAATGCATGCTCACTGACCTGGAGAGGCAAAGCCGAAGGGTGGGTCTAAAAATTAATCTGCAGAAAACTAAAGTATAATGTTTAACAGTCTCGGAAGGGAACAGCAGTTTACAATAGGTAGTGAGGCACTGGAAGTGGTAAGGGAATACATCTACTTAGGACAGGTAGTGACTGCGGATCCGGATCATGAGACTGAAATAATCAGAAGAATAAGAATGGGCTGGGGTGCGTTTGGCAGGCATTCTCAGATCATGAACAGCAGGTTGCCATTATCCCTCAAGAGAAAAGTTTATAACAGCGGTGTCTTACCAGTACTTACGTACGGGGCAGAAACCTGGAGGCTTACGAAAAGGGTTCTACTTAAATTGAGGACGACGCAACGAGCTATGGAAAGAAGAATGATAGGTGTAACGTTAAGGGATAAGAAAAGAGCAGATTGGGTGAGGGAACAAACGCAAGTTAATGATATCTTAGTTGAAATCAAGAAAAAGAAATGGGCATGGGCAGGACACGTAATGAGGAGGGAAGATAACCGATGGTCATCAAGAGTTACGGATGGATTCCAAGGGAAGGAAAGCGTAGCAGAGGGCGGCAGAAAGTTAGGTGGGCGGATGAGATTAAGAAGTTTGCAGGGACAACATGGCCACAATTAGTACATGACCGGTGTAGTTGGAGAAGTATGGGAGAGGCCTTTGCCCTGCAGTGGGCATAACCAGGCTGATGCTGATGATGATGACTGCAACATATTTCATCTTATTCCACCCTAATCCACCTTCATTTACGTTAATCCTCCTTCCACCATAATCCACCATCCACGTTAATCCAGCCTAATTCTCCTTAATCCACATTAATACAATCAATAATTAACTTTGCTAATCAGTAACCATCTCTTATGCACGGCTGGACATGCTTTCGTTCGCTTCCGGCCTTCCTTTGGTCACGTGGTATTTTCAATACCTTACAACGCGACCTTGAAACAGATCTAAGGCTTTCGCTTAATAAGCCACACACAGAGGGATGCGCCACAAGCAATACTAATTCAGACGCACAAAGTAAAGCATCTCATCATGTGGCAGAAAAATTTTGTGCAGTATCGAACTCGCCTCAAAGACATTAGTATGCCCTGTTCATACGGCTTTAGGAAAAAACCAACCTCCTCATAAACGTTGCCTTGAGCAATATCGATGCGGTTATCAGCATTTCTCAAAATTTTCAAGACCACTGGTCCGTGCAACTGGCCCACTATAACGCGCCTCCGTATAATGCTGCGGCCCGTCCGCGGAAGCCAAGGAGAAAAGGCGAGCAGAATTGAGGAGGAAAGCGCCGCTTGGAGGAGAGTGTCGCTACTTTCAAATTATCAATTGGCTTTACGTGGCAGAGGTAATTGGCGCCATCCATCGGGAGGGCGGAAAAGCAATTGCGCTTCCCTTGCACGGCCTGTTAGATCGGCGCGATGCCGATCCAGGAAGAGTTGCCCTTTCGCCCCTTCTCTCATCTCCCCTCCCACGTAACTCCCTCACTTTCGAGTGTCCTTGCGCGCGCACGCCGGCCCGGCACCAGCTTAGCCCACTTCATATAGTTTCATGTTTCGTTGTCTGCTGTTATCGAGAAGCGTGCGCTGCTGTGCGTTGACCGGCGTGGGCAGTTTTGTGGTCCTAGATAGCTGTGTGCTTGTGCTCCGCGACGTTTCACCTGTTTCACCACTCGCCCCGCTCGTGCATCGTGCAGTGGTGCACGAATACCTCAAGAACAAGCCCTGCAAGGTTGTTCCGGGTGCCTAAAGACAACAGGTGAGCGCGCAGACCCAAGGACATCAGAAGGCGCATGTACACGAACACTGCAGCCCTGTCCATGTGTGTGCTCCATGAGCCTCCGGACGTCGTTGCGTTTTGATTGTGCTACACGTCCCTCTTACCGGTAGAGAAAGCTGACAGATGTTCCTCCGCATTGTCACCTGGTCTATGACTGGTGTTTTTCTGTGTCAAGTCTCATTCTGCAACTTCAGTAACTTGCCAAGCTTTCCATTCCGCCCTTAGTGCTTTTTTTGTATATCACGTTCTACAAACGTACTAAGAGCTGAAAAAGATACTGTTCGTGTTTGTGTATTATCTCAGTAATCGCCGATGGGAAAACCGCGCGAACAAGCTTCATGTGTAGGCATGATACGCTTTCTTTTTCTTCTGGAAAGCATGAGCATTGCAAGTGTCCTACATGCAGATTTTTGCAGTTCTTGTTTAGTATACAAAGGAGTGCCCTGTAGGTACGACTTAGTGCCTTAAGTGACGTAATTGTACTGCTAAGCATTGCATTCGTGGGGAAAGAAAATCGTGTTGTTGGCTTATTTCACCTGGTATTTGATTGAAGAATAGGCATTTCTGTGAATGTTTTGTATGTGCTGCTTCAAAAGCTGTCTACCTTCTGCTCCCCCTTGCCACCGTTACTAAATTTGTGGCCCAGTGCAAAATAATGTGATAATGTGTGTTTCTGTTTTTAGAGCAATGTTATTTTTGTTCTGCCATGTATTTTCCATTTTGTTCGGTAGGAACATGTCACGCATTTCATATGCTTTTGTGCAGGTTTATAAGTTCTTGTGTTTTTTCTTGGTATGGCTGTCAATAAAACAATGTTAGCATTTTATTCTATTTTAAGGTATTTTACAAGTCATTGTTTTTGTCGTTACCAGTGAATTTTCCTATTCTTTAGTTGTCATGACTATTCATACAAGTCGTCCGGTTTTGTGCAATATCTCCATGCGTATATCAGAAACTGTCAGCGCGCATGTTAGACGCTCTTCGACACTTTGGTCTTAAGGGCATTATATAAAGATCTGTTATATGTGTCTACATGGAAAGGCCTTCGCGTTTTCTCGAGTTTTATTTATTTATTTTTCATTGTCTGTGAACTTTTCTGTTGTTTAGTAGTCATGTACACGCCATGCCTTTCTCACTTTTTTTTATTTTCTTACCGTGTATCATACCAAGTTATGCAAAAATATTCGTTTTCAGAAACGGAAGTAAATAAAACGGGGCCAAAGATCTGTTGTGTTAGAAGTCGAATTTATATACGTTCTGGCATATGCTGGCATACTCCAAGTACGGACACGTGCGTGCTAACGCATCAAGAACCCACGGCGCACCGCTCGGCAGTTCACAACCTGAGGTAGCGCACACGCGCGATAAAAAAAAAAGAAAGAAAAAAGAAAACGCGCCGCGGAGACAGTCAAAAAGAAAGCAAAAGTAAAGGCGCGCGGGGCATGGGGAAGGGTGGAGAGAGAGCGGCGGGTCGGCATAATAATAATAATTAAAAAACAAAACGCTAGAGAGAGGAGGCGTCGCGCGGATGCTGTTCCTGTTGCCATGACAACGTAAACAATCGTGTGCGCCGCCATTTTGCTAAAGCGTCGCCCTCCTGTGAGGGCCGTGACTGAGGGGCGCTATACGCCTCGTGCACCGCCTATAGAGGCGCCACTGAAAGCCACCTAGCGGACGCGTCCAACAGTACACGCGGGAGCAGTAGCAGACGACAGCCCTTTGCAGCAAGGATGGCTGAAGTTCGCGGCTGCGATTTCTCCTTCGTTCGGGTGCCAGGCTGCTTCTTCTGCGGTGACAGCAGTAGGGAACATGCTGACCTCTGTGCGAGCGGGTATGAACACGATGTTACCGGTGTTTGGGACAACATTGTCCCCATACGTTCAAGGAGTGTCCTGCAGACAAACGCCATGAACCCCATTTACATGACGTGGAGCTCATGTTGAATAGCCGATAAATTTTGTTGAGTGATGTGATCTCTCGATGGTGTTTTTTATTCTACCCTTGCCGCAATGCTGCTTCTGTACCTGAATAATAAGCACCCGTCGACCGTGCAGACTTATATCAAACAAATCTGCATATGCCGTTGTGATTTTTTTGCCGATGAATACATGTGACTTCGCCGAATAACTGCAGTCGAAGTCGCCTCAAGAAGAGTAATTGCCAATTTATTGATGGAAACGCGTACACTAGCCAACGAAGTCACCAAACACACGGGTTAATAAAAGCGCGTGTTAGTGCTGTACCGCCGATGCAATTCTGCTACATACGCCGATGAACTACCGTTCCCGCTGTAGTTTGTGCAATTTTAAATTCCCCAAGGGAGCTGCTTGGAAACGTACAAAGCTAAAGACCGACTAGCCTTTCAGTACTTTTTTATATTACTAGAGAGAGGTGCCACATGATATATTTAAAGGCAGAGCAGCGCCAGTCAAAGTGGATGAGCGCTGGCGGCAAGGCCCGGTTTAGTCGTCTGCAGCGTAAGTATATATATATACACAAGAAAGAATTCAGTTGAGAACGAAACTCACATGCAAGAAGGGACTACGCTGTGAAACAACCAACTCACTCGGCATGTTAAGTTTGCTCAGGCAGCATCGAGGTGTGACGACTTCTCAAACGGGATGCGAACTTTTCAGCGAGAAATGGAACAAAAATACCATATGCAGCAGCTATTAGCAATTCTCGCCCTCAACTACCTATTTTCTAAACACATTTCCAAAAACGCAAGCAATATCTAAGATGCCCTCGGGCGTAAAGAATAAAGCTGTTAAAGAGGCACTTCGTTGGTATCATTCCGATAAGACACAGCGTTATTTATACCCTTTACAAACAAGGCAGGGTGAAAACTTCGCAGCTCAAAAGAATCGACAAGAGTTATGCATGGAGCAACTAGCAACAGTTAAACATGTGCGAAGCCACGCATAAAATAGATGTAAAAACATGAAGTTCGCGACAGCTGGTGCGAGGAATTACCGCGCCACATGAAACCAACTATTTCAGTTCTTGCAAACTTCAGTAGCTTTAACATACAACGCAATGCGCTCGTGCAGTCGTGCTGCCTAGCTAGCGCAACTCGGTAAAGAAGCGGAAAACAATATAAGCGGCAAACACCATTCCGAACTTTAGCGAAATGCCTTTAAACTTCATGCTGCACTGCAGATGAACTTCGTTGCTCACGCGTCTAACTATGATCGAGTGGGAAAAAACACCGACGAGACAAAGGAAAGGATGAGAACAAGAAATTTCCCTTCGAAGCGACGATCCATTTTTGCTACCGTTGCTTCCGCTGATGAGGCTTTGCCGGGAATGATTAGAACCGTATCGCCGGCACGTTTTCACCGGTATTTGAGCCCCCCACCCTGCAACAATTCTTCTCCGACATTCCCTGAAGCTTTGGCCACTCCACACGTGCGAATGGTGTTGCCTATCTTGCTCTGAAAACGTGAATAAGACAGAGAAGCACGATCAACGACGCAACAAACTACGGCGCGCGCCAGGCTCCTCTCCCGCGTGTTCTGCGCAAGGCCGCCACCAGTGGCGCGTCCGTCGGCGTGCACGGCGCCTATAGCGTCAAAAGAGCATCTGCTTCAGAACAGCCAATAGCAGCCATGCGGAGACTGATCTCTGGGATGGTAGGTCTCGTGTCAAAAAAAAAAAAAAAAAAAAAAAAAATACGTGCGCTTTTTCTGCACTAAGACAGCAGCTATCGCAGCTTTTTCCAACTAACACCGAACGCGACGTGTTACTTCGGCCGGGGCGCGGCAGATAAGGCACTAGCTCGATCACGATGTTTTCCTCTATTTCTTTCTGACTAACGCGGAGGGAGCCTGTTCGGGGGCGTTGTTTTACGATGCGGGTGGGAGCGCAGTCCCGCCGTATTTTTCATATTTCCTGGGGTTTGTGTATCAGTCGTAAAAGATTAGTACGCAAATAGTACCTCGCTGAAAATACCACCGTTATATGTACTTTGGTTGCGCCTACAAATGCCTTACTGACACTTTGATAATTAGTATAGTACGCTCGAGGTAGATAATTAAAATACGTAAATAATTGTCAGTAACGAAAAAATTTCTGGCGGCTACTCCACTGTACTGGAAACAATACGCACTAGGTTTTCTTGGAGTAACGCAATTGCTCTATTTTTTTTTAAATCTTACTGCATCATAGTTATTGGGACACACTATGAGTGAGTGAGTGAGTGAAGAAACTTTTATTGCAGGTCCGGCGAGGACGCGAACTCGTCGCGCACCTGGCTAGTCCCACGTCGGGACCGGCAGGTCTAGCCCACCGGCCCGGTCGCGGGCACGCCGGACAGCCAGGATTCGCTTTTCTAGAGCGGGGCTACGCAGAAGCGAGTCCCACTCCTCCTTGATGAACTTGGAGTATGTCGACCCGCACTCCCACAGCATGTGCGCTAGAGTGGAGGTCTGCCCGCAGGAGGGGCAGGCGTCGTCGCGATACACGTCCGGGTAAGCCTCGTGAAGAACGGACAGACACGGATACGTACTGGTCTGCAGAAGCCTAAGCGAAACGGCTTGCGCCCTATTCAGCTTGGGGTGAGGGGGTGGAAAGACCCTTCCAGACATGTAGAAGAATTTAATGATCTCGTTGTGAGTAGCGGGAGCGTCCCTGTGGCCGTAGGGAGGAGGGGAGTCGGTGCTTCTTGCAGAGGAAGCGCGGTCGGTGAGTTCACGCGCAGCCTCGTGAGCAGACTCATTGAGGTTCGGGGGAGCACCCTCGACCGACCCTACGTGAGCTGGAAACCAGTGGATGGAATGATGTGTGAGAGCATATCGACTCGAGCTGCTAAGAAGACGAGCAGCTTGCTTGGCGATGCAACCCTTCTGAAAAGCCCTAACTGCCGTTTTGGAATCGCTATATATCTCGGACCCACGACCGTCTAGCAGGGCGAGGGCGATGGCGGCTTGCTCGGCGACTCCGGGGTCTGAAGTGCGAATGGAGGCGCAATTGGAAATCTTGCCGCTAGAGTCGACCACAACGATGGCAAAGGTCTTCCCATCGCTGTACTCCGCGGCGTCGACGAAACTTGCTGTAATGTCTCGTTGCTTGATATGTTTCAGGATGCCTGCTGCTCTGGCCTTGCGCCTGCCCTCGTTATGGACGGGATGGACATTTCGGGGCACAGGGGCCACTTCGAACTTGTCTCGAATGCACCTAGGGATCGGGGTAGTGACCATCGGGAATCCCGTAGGTTGGTAACCCAGCTCTTCGAGGATGTGTTTACCTGCCGCTGTGGTGCTCAGGCGAGTGAGTTGCGCGCGTTCTTGGGCTTCGGCAATCTCCTCGGCACTATTATGCACCCCCAGCTTGAGGAGATCCTCGGTATGGGTCCTGATGGGCAGCCCGAGAGCCCTCTTGACCACTTTGCGGATGAGAGCATTGAGCTTGTCTCGCTCCGCTCTGAGCCAGTTGTGCATAGATATTGTGTACGTAAAGTGACATAGTACGAAGGCATTGATAAGCCTGAGGAGATTGTTTTCCTTCATTCCTCGGTGCCGGTTTGCTATTCTGCGAACGAGGCGGAAAGCGGAAAGCGTTGGGACACACTATATATTTGGCACCTCTGAATGCAAGTGACGATTTTTCTATCCCTAATAAATGTAACTTATTCAAAGAGTTTCTTTTTTTTTCTGTTTTCATGAGTCGTTAGCATTGCTTGCTGGAAAGAGAAGCAACACCGAAACACACGTGCGCGTGCATTTCACACGCCGTTGGGGAAAGACTCTGCCGAAAGGGTCGCTGAAGTCTGCAGGTTTTCTTAGGCTCAAAAAGGCGCGCAAAGCAATTTGACGCGAGGTGGATATACAGCAACATATTCGTTCTCTGGGCATGGGCTTATCCATACCTTTAGAAATAATTGTTAATTGGCTACCTCCTCCTTTTTCAAAAATATAATCAACTTTGTCCTGTCTATATATTAATATTTTGCATGTGCACGGTGTTTACAAAGAAAATCTAAAACAATGTTGAAGTGAAAAAATACGGATGAGGCAACCACCGCTGATGCTTCTAATGCGCTTGCCATCATATCGTCAGGATTTTAAGAAATAAAGGAAAATTGAATTAAAATCCGTGCACGTCCGCGCCAACAATGATGCAGTAAGCTATTAGCCCCAATAAAATTTTAGGTGGAAAGGTAGAGATAAGTCAAAAGAAACCTCAAATGATGTGGATGACAAAACTCTGGTAATTACGTTTTAGGTGTGTGTGTGTGTGTGTGTGTGTGTGTGTGTGTGTGTGTGTGTGTGTGTTTGGGGGAGGGGGGCTTAGGCTTAGGCATCGCCGGGGGGCGGGGGGTGTCTCGGGCCGCGGAGACCCCCCCCCCCCTCCCGTAGTCGGTGCCCATGAACAATAGGACCAAGGTTCCTCAATACCGTGGTAGGACTAATGTAAGTCAAAGTCGTAGTTTGCGCCAGCCTTCGAAGAGTCTTTCATGAAAAAAAAAATATTGCAGATCCTACGCCCTGTGGGAATCGATGTTATGCGAAGATTTGTGCAGGCTTTCGCGCATCGTGTGGCCATCTGCAAGACGTTATCAGGCGCGTGTGTGACAGCGGCAGCAAGGCGACGGTGACGACGATGGTGATGGAATGACGACTTATTTGTTGTAACTAAATGTAATGTTACGGTGCTGTGCCGCACAGGACAAGACTGGGATCTCATGAAATGCTTATAATATGCAGTCCACCTATACCGCGGACAACTTTCCGTGGCAATGAAGGGAAAGCTGCGGAGGCAAAGCGCGCACATGTGAGAGCGCTTCTGAAAAGAGTCCCACGTATTATTCCACGGTAGTGTAGTCTGGGGAAGACAAAACACCTTATTAGCAAACGTTAAGAAGACAGAGCACACGACTTAGTGCAAATGTTTACTTATATTGCGGTATTTCCCTTCCGCGTCCGGGAAAACTCGAAACCGTCGCACGTGAAAGCTGCGTCGATTCAGCGTCTGTTCCGGGCAACCAGAAGCACCGTCAAACGCTGCGACGCTGCCGGAGTGTACTTGGCGCGGTAACACATGTGCAGAAGGTTTCCTCTCATAGCCACAGAAGGTGGTCCGCGATTATAGGCCTAAATATAGTTTAGGACAAATCTGGTCACATGCGCAAAAAGCGTCCTTTTGAGGCAAAGCCAACCTCATACGGCGGCGGCGTCCGCCTGCCCCCATGCAGTCAGTCAGCACGAAATCGACAGGGATCCTGATGTCTCGCATGTAGTCACATCTATTCTTATTTCATATTCTAACATTATATTTTCCAACTCTGGCTTGCTGGCCAATAGAGTCACGAAACGCCACTGCGGGTACTGTATTGCATAGGACAATGTGTAAATGTCGGGATGCAGAGAACACTTCTTGGATACAAAACAGTCCTTTTATGCCAACCAGGCTTGAATCATCAGAATTTTGTGATAGGGCGTTTTGTCTAATTACATAGCCAGTTCTACTAGTGAAAGTGAAGAATAAAGCAGCGCCAGACCTGCGACTCCCGAATCTGAGTATTGGACAATCTACGACCAGCTATTTCTCTCACCCGCTGTGTTACGCATCTTCAAAGCACAAAATAAACTGTCTCAATTGTCAAACATGTGCCCAGAAAAACAAGTGACACTCCAAACAAAATGATAGTCGCTCATCGAAATCGGTATTGCGGGTCGAGTACGGCGGCCATTCAATATGATCGCCTCATTATTTGTTGCTGCCTAACGGTACGTTCTAGAATGCACAAACCTATTCGCGTCACGCACGAAGTCTGATCATGCAGAGTAAGTACAAATCTCACTAGCAATATTTTTTCGATGAGAATAGGCGATAACATTCAGGACATGTATGGCTCATGTCGCACTACGTAACAGTTGGTTAGCCGGAGAAAAAAAGCTACCTGAAAAAAGAAAATACCCTTCCACTCAGTGAAGAAGGATGACCAGCGAAGTTGTGTATGTGGGTCCCTTAATGGCGAACTGCACCTCCGCCGCGGGTCGGAGAGTGTTTAACGCCTGCTTCACCTCCGCCGCGGGTGGGCCCGGCATTGCAATACCTTCGGAATTGGCCCACCAAGTATGGACAGTTTTGTGTCTACACACGGACACGATCTTGGGGGAACTAGCCCTTTAAGGGCCCCTCACCAGGTCTGTCCATCTTGAGTTGACAAGCGCAGAGCATACAATGAACGCCAACGATCGTGTTTGCAAAGAATTACATCGCCTTCGCTGCGGAAAGGTCTTGACATTTCAATCCGAACGCCGTTTTCCCTTTCACTCGCGGCGACCGCACCCCAAGCCGGACGGTGACGTACTCGCGTCCCTGCGCCTACGTACTCTGGTCCGCGGTGTGACGTCGCTCGTGGTGACACCTGACTTCGAGAATTATTCAAGGCAACATCTGCTATTTGTGTGATCTGTTGCTTGAATTGACCAATTGAGGTTTAGAGAAATTGTAAAACACACAAACGGAATGTCTGCGGGTTTTTTGTTTTACTTCGCACCGAAGTAAGAGAGATGTACTCATAGAGTTTCTCACTATAACACCTAGAGGGAAATCTGGTGCCACCGTCTTTGGGAGTTTCCTAAGGGGTGTTGTGCCGTCATGGGAATGACGGTATGTGTCTGCGAGGCTTGTGTTGGCTAGTGTTGTAACAGGTTTCGTCTAAAACGTGGATATGGCTACACAGATAACGCTTTATTAAAGTAAAATCTTGATAAAATGTTTCCATTCACGCATATTGCATCTTTACTCACCTACAATGCATGACCAAGCGAAGAAAAGCAAGAACAAACGACTAACTGTTTCAAAGCGAGCGCGAACCTTGTCGTCTCTCCTCCAACTTTAGCGGCCTGCTGATGTTTTTCGTATCATATAATTGTACATGCAATAACGAGTTCTCATAGTTAAACAAAACATGTTTTGTGTAATAATAAGGCTATGGCAGTTTTTACGTGCAGTTTGGTAGAAAATTAATCATTGCGACAGACGGAACGGTGTTTGCCAGGCGCGTCTTCAAGGCGTCCTGGCTCTCCGAGAACGATGGCAATCCGAAGTCACGATATACCGGCATTCCCATGCATACCACAGCGCAGCAGCGCCAGATTTCTCTCTAGGTAATATGTTGTGTACTCCCGCTGCTTCTGCTTGCTCGCACGCTCGTGCAGTCACGTGCGCAGGCACCGAAACTGTGCAATATTCTGCTGTGTTCCAGCGCGTGGTAATGCTCTGCGATCCGCTTGTTATGCCGCGGTATTCGTGTAGCACTGAATTATACCGCTAGTCATGCGTTTTTGTGCACAGCGCGCAAAATCGTGCTCTGCGCGAAACCAGGCAATCACAACACAGCTCAGAAGGGTTAAACAGCAGCTCGTGCGCAGCGCCGAAAAAAAAAAAAAAAAAAACCCCGAGGAAAAAAATGAAGGCGGGGCCCGTGACCGTCATGCGAACCTCGAGGTCCGGTATGGGAGAACGCAGAGAAGGAATTTCGCTTGCGGAGGCTAGACGGGGCGAGTGGAAAGAGTGTCTCGCTACGCAGTGGAGCTCGCCTTCTGAAATCATGGGTTCGCGGCTCTGAAATATTTCTATCTCGGCTATTATAAGCCGATCTGAAAAAAAAATTTTTGCGGCAGAACGCGCCCTAGAGGGCACGTATCAACTTTCGGCGTATAACAAACATTTGCTATGGAGCCTGTTGAGGGGCTCTTCAAAGGGACTGACAACCGATCTTTAAGGACCTAGTTTTTTATGGCGCAACGCAAAGCTCACCCTTGGTTGTGTTTACGTCTACAGCGGTTGCTTCCAAAAGCGCGCTGATATTTAGTAAGCATCGATCTGAGCAGGCACGCGCCGAAAGCTTCGGCGCGCGCTGGCAAGCGAACGCGTCGCTTCGGCTGGAGGGAAAGGGCGCGCAACCACTGGAGACAAGCTCCGACGCGCGCCGAAGCTCGCTCCTCGGCTGCGGCGCACTGTTGCTGGACTATTCCGTCTTCATCCGTCAAAGTCCGGCCTAAAACAGCCTGCTGTAAACTAAGCTTGAAACAATAAGTTAGTGATCTGTATGTGCTTTTACATATAAAAAACACGTTTAAATAATGAATATACACCTGTCGCAACATTTTTTTTTATTTTTAAAGTAACAATAGTGTACAAAATATCGACATCAGCGCTCGCGCGTCGTCTGTCTGCAAGATCGCTTTGCAAACACCTGCACGACGATGCCATATATCAAAAACTGTTGCACCATTTCATTTTTTGGTAGCTTATTGCACAGCCAACTATGTAAGAATTAGGCGTGCAATGTATAACTGAAAAAAATCTGTGTTGGAAATATTGCCACGTAGTAGTGACGGTAAATAAATAGTGCCGGCTCAATCGCAAGGATAGCGGCGAGCAATGTCGGCAATCGTAGAAAATCTCATCTGCGGGTTAAGCGCGTCGGTTTGCATACGGCAGTCGTCGAAAGTTACAGCCTATTCGCTGGTGCCCGCGCGCCTTCCAGAAACTACAACACAATTCGTGTTGCGTATGCAATCAGATTAGCAAGGTTCGTCGACAACAGACAGAACCATCGATAACATTCGCGAAACTTCCGATACGTTCAGGCGCATCCTGCACCGAGCGATAACGTTTAACATTTTTTAGCCGGTGAAATACGGTAACCGGATACAGATAAAGCATCCGTGTCAATATAATTATGCTTGTTGGTGCATGAGAGAAACGTGAAAAAGTGGGTTCTGAGAAAATCAGCAAAACAGAATTGAAACACCTGTAGCACTCACAAAAAAAAAAAAAAAACTAGGATAGCTAAAATGTATGTAATTCGTATCTTCTCTCCCCCCAATTCTTGATTCTGCCAAATCTAGCCCATGGAGCGCCTCTATTATTCTAGATTGTTTTGATGCATCAACACCGCATCCGGAGGCCTTCACATTGAGTGTATTGCTACAAAACATTTTCACAGTGTAAGGGCCATGTTCTATTGTAACTGGTTTCCACATATCAAGTTTGCCTTTCTTTACATTAATGAAATGACATACCGTCAGATAATACAAGCTTGAGAATTAGAGGGTTTTAATAGGAGTCTTTCGTTGCCCTTTGCCAAGTCGTACTATTGAAGCACTTATTCGAATGCATGGGAGCAGCTCATTTGCATAGTATAAGAAATATATAAACAGGTTATTTTCACAATTTATACACTTCGTCACCACAAAAAGAAAAATTGCAGTTTATTGTTTTCAGCCTGCTATGATGTTTTGACTGAGAAAGATATATTCAATTTGTTCTGCGAGGCACGCAATAATTGCTGTGGCATATTATTTTATTGCACAACACTGCATACAGTAGCCAGCCATTATTAAAGCTCAGAAGAAATTAATAGCACAATGCATATGATCAGGCACATAGCATATTATTGCACTTTCTTAATTCATGCCAGAAGGACGACCACAGGCGTCCTTCTCCAACAAGGTCAGCATCCATCGTGCCTCCTTACCATCGGGCTTCACACCCTCAGCACGTTCAACCTCAGCTTTGTGGTATTTAAAACAACCTCAAGTGCGTCTTACGGTTCCAGGGATAAGAAAGAAGACCGTCCTGCCTACCTTGGCCTTGAAGCAAGCAGCTCTGGATTGTTTGCACACTTTCTACTTTGATCGAGTCCACATATATACGGATGGTTCTTCCACTCAGACCAGCTCGACCAGCGCAGTGGTTATACCATCACGATCACTAAGCATCCAATACAAGATTTCTCACTTGACAACATCGACCGGTTCGGAGCTTGTTGCCCTCCGAGGTGCCGTTGATTATATTAATAACCAACCGGCTAATCGGTGGGCAATATTCTGCGATTCAAAGGCGGCCTTACAATGTCTTCTGTCATCTCTTCGTCGCGGGTCATGTGAACAACTCGTGTCGGAGATGCGAGAAATGCACCATCACATGATCATGAAAGGACACGACGTCGTGTTTCAGTGGCTGCCTGGTCATTGCGGTATCTCCGGCAAGGACCTCGCTGACGAAGCTGCTAGGAAAGCCCACGAAGGAGCAACCCTTGTTTCTGTACCTTTATCGCGGACCGACGCAGCCCAACACTTAGGCAAGCTAGCGCACCCTTTTGACATTGGAAAAGTGGCACACACCTGAATTCACTCAACATCGATTGCATTCCCTCGATCCCTCTATGCAACTGCGGCTGTTACCAGGTCTTCTGCGAAATGAGGAAACAGTGCTGTGCCGCTTACGTTTGGGCGTCGCATTCACCAGTGCATATGCATTTTTGATTGGAATGGCTGATAGCGCCGAGTGCAATGCCTGCGGTGTCGAGGAAACCATAGAACACCTAATGTGCTACTGCCCATCTTTTGAAGATGAAAGGCAAGACCTCTGCAGAGCTCTCAATCAGCTAGATGGAAAGCCGTTCACCTTGAACAAGATCTTGGGACCATGGCCTCGCATATCGCAGCTACAAAAGGCCACAAAAGCGCTGCTGCGATATTTGAAAGATACCGGATTGAGTCAGCGTCTGTGATCCAGACTGAGTGACCGACTGATATCCCCAGTGGACTTTCTCTTCTTTTAATCTTTCCGTCCCCCTTTCCCCAGTGTAGGGTAGCCAACCGGGCTCAGTCCTGGTTAACCTCCCTACCTTTCATTTATCATTTTCTCTCTTCTTAATTCATGCCCTTTCTTTAATTGCACGAAAGCTACTGCACTAAAATAGTATACTAGTACATACTTAAAAAGCACAATTTTATACTACGATAATCAATCATTCAAATTTTTATTGTAGTGCCCAGGAACAGCTAGAGAGCCTTTGTACTGGTGCACTTAACGAGCACTATGTGAGACAAAATGTAGAGAAAACATGAATGTAGTAGACAAAAAAATGGAAGATAAAGAAATAGGGAAAAAAGGAAACGCGGAAAAGTAAAAGGGAGTTCATCCTATGTGATTATCTACAGATACACAAAACACAGGAAATGAACTCTGAAGTATGTTTTGGAGTCGAGTCTTATTAGCACAATCTTGTAACAAGCCCAGGCAACGAATGTGGAATGCTACCTGGTATACTGTTGCGGCACAAACAAATGCATATGATCAAGAAGCTTTAAGGAATGTATAATGTCATGGACCACCTTATACAGGAACAAAAGGTGCGATTAATTAAGACTTGAATCTAGAGGTGCGAGTTGAAGTATATTTGAGAAGGCTCAATTGTGGTCGCCAGAATGGCAAAAGTGGTGCTTGAAGATAGACATCAATTTATTCTGGATGCGTTCAATGAGGTCAGAATTAGATTTGCTCATTGCACCCCCCTCCTACAGAGGCATACTCTAGTAGTTGGAGGCACACAGCAGAATTTCAGAAACACAACAGGTGAGTGGAAATCGTGCAATATACGGCATGCAATTCCAAGAGCGGGAAGGGCATCTTGTGTAATTATCTATGTGAAGAGAGGCTTAGCATTTTGTCGAAGTACACACCAAGATCTTTCATTTCATCGACCCTAAGGTGTGGAGGATCACGTGTGGAGCATCACGTAGGGTTATCAAAATTTCACATGGTGCGTTTTGTGCATATAACTTAATGCCATAGTGTTGGAAGCATTTAAGAGTACTTATTGCTTCTGCACCAGTTTGAGAGTGAAAAAATGTCTTTTTGGAAGTCGATGCAGTGGTGAACACTGTTGACAGTCTGAAATAGTCTGAAAGTCTGAAATGTCGGCACACAGTCATGCTGTTCATTTATTAAAATGCTCTTAGCACTAACAGAAAGCGAGGAATTCCATATCGATTCAAACACCTGACGCACTGAAGAGGATAGATATAGGTCGGCAGTTAGTAACTGCACATCTACCACCTGATTTGTGCATGGGCAATGTTCATGCTACCTTCCGAGTGCTAGAAAAGGTACTAGACTTTAGGGAACTATTGAAGATGCTTGTGAGAACGAGGAACAAGTATGCTTCCATACGTCTTAACCCTTTCAGACACCACTTTATCCCATTGACTGAAAAGTTGCTTTCACCACATCTCTTGCATCCTCAGAATCGTAGAAAGTGTACAGCTGCAGCAAATATTAAGAATTTTCAATTGTTTAGCGAGTTTTGTCAAGTTTACAAAATTTTGACTCCATGCGAAAACTCACTACAGGAACACAAAATATGAAAACATGTACTATTTCGTGTTTTGAAAAGCTTGAAAAGCACTTATCCAGCCACTTGACAATTATGCCTGGTGCACGAGGAGGAGGAATGAACGTTTATTGTAAGAAACAGCGAGAAAGTGTCATTTCTTCGCCCTAGGTGGGCGGCTCTCTTAGTCCAGAAAGCCGTTGGCTAATGCTGCAGCCCGGGCCCGGTCCACCAGACTTCGCTGATCTTCCAGGCTCTGTGCCTTTAACATTGCCTCCCACGTTTCTTCGATCGCTTGTAGCGGTTCTGAGGCATCATCTTCACTGTTTTTCTCGCGGTGCGGGCACACCAACACCATGTGTGGGAGCGTGTCTGGTACGTCACAATATCGGCATAGGTATGAGAATTTGGTGGGGTGCATTCGGTGCATGATAATTCCATGTACATACGTATTTGTTTGTAGTCTGCGGAGGGCGGTGGCTTCTTCCTTGCTTAATTTTGGATGAGGTGGAGGATATTGTCTTCTTTCCAGTCGGTAGTGTTGCAATATTACGGCGTAGTTGTAATACGCCGTAATACGACATTGTAAAAAACAATGAAAGAAGTGAACCCGCTACATACAACATATTGACACAGAGTAACAACACCCAGCCGTCTACCGACATTGTAAAAAACAATGAAAGAAGTGAACCCGCTACATACAACATATTGACACAGAGTAACAACACCCAGCCGTCTACCTTCCCACTCATTTTGTTAAAACATTCTGCACATTATTCAAAATTGCAGCACAGTTCCAATAATAAGTGTTTCAAGATGTATGAAACACATTTTAAATACCATTACTTTCATCAGTGCTTTTGCTATTGATGCACGCTCCTGCTGTGCCCAATTGTGTAGACAGCGTCTCAAAGGGTTAAGCTCTGTGGAGGAAATACCATCAACACCACAAGAAAGGGAAAGTTTAAGGCAAAGTTTAAGGCATTTCGTATACTTGGAAACGAGGTTTTCATTGACTGTTAGCATACACTACGCCAGACTGAGAAGGAAGGTTACTTGAAGCATATTTCACACCATATAGCAAACAGAAATGTTCTGCAAAGGCATCAGCAGTGTTCGAGACAACACCACTATTTTCATGAAGAAGACGTACATCTTTGGCACTCCTTTTAGAAGAGAGAGCCCACAAAGCTCCAGAAATATTTTGAATTATGTGTCACGCTGGCTTCAACACAATCAATGTGGTCAAAGTGATGATTCTAACAATAATAATAATAATAATAATAATAATAATAATAATAATAATAATCTTAGTGGTAACTTGGCACACTAGACTAAAAAGAAGGCTGATGCCTGTATGTTAGAGCATCTGATAACCAGCCATCTAAAGCAGGAATTTGCAGGATGCAGAAGACACTTCCTTCCCCTCCACGTGCACACACACTTGCTCAATAACACAGCACGGCACACACGCACACATTCGACAGGTGCACAACACACAGGAGTGCCAATGAAGTCTGGTTCCAAGGAAGGAGAATCTAAATCGCCAGGGGGGTGGAGAGAAAGCTCTGCATGCCAGATATAATCATGGAGTTGTGGTGTCGGGCCATAGAGGCGTGATGAGGGCTCAGGCTGTGCTGACCACTTGTTCAGACGAACTGAAGAAATTTTAGTGCTGTCCAGAGAGACGTCAAACACCCTGCAGTATAGACTAGTGCAATGTTGCGTTGGTATTGCAGGGTGTGCTACTTGAGGGGTTTGAGGCAATCCTCGAAGGCTGGCATGAGCTTGTGACAACCGAAAAGACGGGAGTAAAGGGTGTGTATTGTCCGGCGCTGAACAAGTTTAAGTTTGTTAGCGTCGCGAGTTTGGTACGGGAACTATACTGATGAGCAGTACTCAAGTCGTGACAGAATGATAGAAGTGTAGAGTGCTTGGAAAACCTTAGGTCATCAGGGAAGGGAGACACGGGACACAAACCCAAGAAAGGGCCGGTGCTTACATACAGTACTGGTGACATATGCGGAAAAGTTGAGAGAACAGCTGAATGCTACACCCAGAATGGGAAGGGCCCGAACAGTCTTTATAGAAGTGCCTCCAAGGAAGAAGGTTGGACGTGCAGCAGTTTCGTTGTGGCTGATACGCATGGCAGCACTTTTTACGGTGCCACTACAAAGTTTGATATTGTAGGCCCAGTCGTTCACCTTTACGGAATGTATTTATTGTAAGCACATATGCTGTGCATCGGCATATTGTTGTTGTGGAAGCGTTAACGTGTTAATCAAACACATTCTGCGCAGATGCATTAGTAACTTGGTTTTGAGTAGATCTTTGTCCTGACTACAATTTATAGTATCGCAGCAAGAAACATTTTAGTAGGGGCTGAAGGCATACTGACTGCACAAAACACTGATGACACCTTTTCACCTTCCCCACAATGCACTCACACCATCTACACTTTCCATAAGCAAAAAGTGAGATAAAAAATCAATTACAGTTTCACTGACTCAGTACTTGCTGCTTCTGAAGCGGGCATCGAAGCAATCGTGGCATACGCTGCTACATGCATAGGTCTTGCATGATGCAGGTCCTGCTATGCACTGCACACAGGGCACACGTTGCAAACAGATAATTTCTTTTTGCAGTGCTCAACTATAACGACACACTGACTCAAACATGACTGCGTTGTCACGTATGCTTCAGTGCGTCAGTGTTCTTGATTGCTACACGAGCGATTTATGCCCAACTAACCCAAAAGACGGACGCACTAGAAAGAAGTGAGTGAATGAGTACAGTGAACTTGTACTGAACTGGATTCACATGCCGAATAGAAGAGCGCAGTGTCAGCTGAAACAGGCGGCACGGCTGATTATGTAAGTACTTCCAATAGTTCGGCTACTAGTGTATTTCGCTTTCGGAAGTTATCTTTACCACTGGAAACAGCGCAGAGCTTGCCCGTTAAACTTGAGTCAACCGACACCACACGAAACACGCCGCGGTTGACCAACCCAACTTCCACACGGTTCATTCACCACATCACAGGTCACACGAAGTCAAGAGTGCCATATTTTAAATCACTGCAGCACCAAACGGACCTGAAAATTCATTTCCTTCGACAGAGTTTCTCAGGTGAGTTCGTTCACTCGCCAGTTACGAACTCGATGGACGCGCTAGGCCTACGCGTAACGTAAACAACATCGGCGATAGGCGAGTGTTGATTATCCAGACTTCGGAGCTCGTAAACGTGTTTCCATTCGTTTTGAGCACAACATAATGCACATACAACAAGCACAGATGTTGCGGCAATCGTGATTCGGTTGGCTGTTTTAGCAGACGATCGCACTGAGCCCGGCGGAACCCAGTGGGCAGGTTGGATTAGTCGGCGTCGTTCGAAGTCGCTTCGGATCCACGTCGCACTGCCACAACCCACGGTCGTCGGTCGTGTCGTCGTCGGCATACTATTACAACACTGTCTTTCAGGAACACTGTCGCGCGCGTCGTACGCCCAAGGAACTCGGACGATCGTTGGTGCCGGCGCCTTCGTACGGGCGGCCATTACAGGCCTAGCAGCCGGAGGCTCCGCAGCCTCCGATTGGTTGACGCCTGCGAGGCGTCGCAGCCTCTCATTGGTGCACGCCGGCGCAGCTTCGCCGCGCGTCGGCAAACTTCTAACCATGCTTCTAGCATCGGCAGTAGACATAATCGCTGCGCGACGTTCCGCTTCGCCGAGTTCCCGACCGACGCTTTGACGCATTTGACCCTTCGGCGCGCGCCGAAGCTTTCCGGCGCGTGCCAGTGGTTGGGGCATTAGAGTCCCTCCCCCAGCAAGCGTGATCGAGTGGGCAGAACGGCGCTCTCCCGCTGAGGCGCTGCGTGTGGAAAAATTCTGCGAGGGCGCTGCGAGCGAACTGAATTTAAGGTCCATGAACTGGTTCGGAAACTAACGACGCAAAAGAGACTTTTGCGCTGTTCCGAAATATGAATCACCACCAACTCGGCCAAGTTTCTTTTCTAGTCCATGAACTGAATTGGGGCGGAGACTCGCTTCGCGGCAGATTCAACGTAATTTCGCGGCGGGCGCTGAGACCGATTGCGCGCGTGCGCTCATACTGATTTCGACTGCGAACTTGTATTGGCACCTTTTTGCTCATATTTGAGGCATGGATTACACAACATGACGTCTTCAATTTGGCTGCCGTGGTCGAGTGCATGTAACGCATAACATCACTTTTGAAGTATCGAACGTGAGGGGCAGATGCAAGTGAGAGCTCTTATTCCGAATGATTGTGCTGCTGGAGAGACGTGGCTGTTGCACAGAGGCGCACCAGTTCCTGAGAGAATTAACGCATGGGTGCTAATCGGTTCTGCTGGACAAGTTCGCAGCTGTCATTTAATATAAACGCCCCGTTTCGGGGCAGCCTGTAAATCTGCTAATTTGATTCAGGCAAGGAAAACATTTTTTTGACAGTCTCACAATGCCTGCAACCCATTAAATCTGGCTGCCCAATGTGGTGCCACACTCATCTTCTTCAACGAACACAGCAGTTCAACAAATATCTCTACGTGTATATGTGAGGCATGGCATTCCTTTAATTGCTTCATTATTGTCCTTATGATGGTGGGCGCAATGACTGAAAGCAGCCGTTTATTTTCAGAGTTTAGCGGCCGTACAGTGGGGAATGACATTAGGCATGAAATACAAAATAAGCGTAACATGTGTTTCTCAGAAGTCGGACTCGAGAATTTCTTTCGCCTACACCCCTGGAAAAAGGACGCAGCTACCTTCTTTTTTTATTGTTAAACAAATTCTGGCGTTTTACGTCTGGTGATATGCTTATGAAGCACCCTGTTCAGTTCTCATTACCTGCGGTTCTTTAACGTGCACCTAAACAGAAGTACGCGAGTGTTTTTCCATTTCGTTCGCATGGAATTCCGCGACCTGGTTTGAACCCGTGAGCTCGAGCTTAGCAGCGCAACATCATATCCACTATGTGGCCAGTATATACGCTACCGCACCGTTTTTTTTTTTGTTATTATTGTTAAGAATGGACTGGGCAAAAAATTTCACACGGCTTACGGGCCAAAGATAATGGCTACCTAAAACTGTTTTCGGCGGCCTAGGTCCGACTGCAATAAAGGAAACCGTACCAATTACTCCGCATTCTTTTACGCGAGGAAGACGGAAACATGAGTTAAATGTTGCACTGTTTTTCTTTTCTTTTTCTATAAGAATACTTCCCGTAAATCTGAGTACAAGGTGCCTGATGGGGCAGGTATGTTTTATTTGTTTGAAGCAGCAAGCAGGAAGTTTACGTGTGTTTTTCCGTCTGCGTTTCGCAAGACCTACTGATGGAAAACTACATGCGCAAAAATACACACGAGAGATAATGCTGCTTGGAGAACAAGAAAAGTATTCGTTCTCCAAAGGGAACCGTACATAGTTGAACGAAAGCCGACGCCGCAATGCACGCGCAACATTAAAAAATAAATAAAATGAAATAACAAAAGAAACAAAGGCAACTATTCCTAAGGCATAAATACATGTCATATGCAATTATGAACAGTGGTCTGAATGCATAAACCAGCGCGCAAACGAACGACCCCGCCGAGCAGAATCGCCAGCAGTTTCCAACGGCGCCATCTCGATGCGGGCCCATCCACTCTTTACATCCACTTAAAGTCCCTTGATGATTTGAAAGTAGCGACACTCTTTGAACTCTGCCGCCGCCGCGCGACCTCCTCGCCTCCTCCTCGCCCCTTGCGCGTTCCCCCGTTTTGCCCCCGTTTTTGTGCACGACGATTGGTCTCCCTGCCGTTGCCCTTGGAAACGCGCGGATCTTGAGTTTTGCTTGTGTTTTTCTTTTTCGTTCGCGCCATTTTCCTCCTCAGCACGGCTGGCTCGGCCCTATAGCTCGGCGCAGCGAACGTTGTACGCTGTGTTTCCTGCTCTATGTGCTAGCGCTATGCCGGCCTGTTGCGCATATAACAGCAGCAAGAAGCCTGAAGATGGTTGTGCCGTTTTTGTGATACCACAAGGAAAGCGTGACGGCTTGCGCAGGAAGCAGTGGCTGCATGACATTGGCCGAGAGAACTTTGTTCCGACAAAGAACAGCGTTGTTTGCGAGCTGAGGCATCTTTCTTATAGCTCGTAGCAAAGCATCCCGTAATGCTGCATTTTTTTTTTCATTCTTCCGGCCTGCTAACCAGCGTTTTTGTTTCGGTTGTCCTCAGTATGCTTAATATTCTGGGGCGGCTCCATCACCTCGCACGTCGCTAACTGTTGTTATTCAATCGGAAGTGCAGCATTATAGATTCTGCTTTGCGCCCTGAAAAAATCAGTGGCAAGTATACCCGTGGTATTGCGGGTGATAAGCGTAAGCCAGTCAACATTGAGTTTTTTTTTAAGTTTTAAGGCAAAAGCCTTTAGATCTCTGTTTCAAGGTCGCGTTGTAAACTGGAAGTATCACGTGACCCAAGGAGGCCAGAGGTGACCCAAAGCATGTCCACCCCTGTATAAGAGAATGATTACCCAAGTTAATTAATGAATCATTAGTGATTGACCTAAGGTGGATTAGGGATGATTAAGGTTGATTAGAGTGTATTAAGGAAGATTAAGGTGGATTATAGTGCATTAAGGAGGATAATATGCATGAATAAAGATTAAGGTGGGTGGAGGGAAATTAAGGCGGATTATGGTGGATTAAGGTGAAGGGTTGATGAAAGGGTATTAAGACCGATTAGGGTGCATGAACAAGGATTAATGGGGATTAAGGTGGACAATGTATTAAGACCGATTAGGGTGCATGAACAAGGATTAGGCGGGATTAAGGTGGATAAAGAGAGATTAAGGTCGATTAATGTGGATTAGGGTGAATTAGGGTTGGTAAAGGAGAATTAAGGCCGATTAGGTAGGATTAAGGTGGATTAGGGTGTATTAAGGTAGATTGGGACTATTAGGCAGGATTAAGTTGGATTAAGGTGCATGAATAAGGACTAAGGTGGGGAAAGGTGGATTAAGGCGGATTATTATAGATTCGGGTTGATAAAGGAGGATTAAGACCGTATAGGGTAGGATAAGGTGCATTGGGGGCGATGTGGGTTGATTAGATTGTATTAAGGTGGAGTGGGAGAATTAAGCTGGATTAAGGTGGATGAATGAGCATTAAGGTGGATTAGGGGAGACTAAGGGGAATTAGGGTTCATTGAGTATTAAGACCGATTAGTCTACCATAGTCCTCCTAATGAACATTAATCCACATTCATCGACCTTAATCCTCCTTCATTCAGTTTAATCCACCATAATCCACAAAAGCCCTCCTTAATGCACCCTAATCCACCTTCATCGACCTTAATCTACTCTAACCCTCCTTAAGGCACTTTAATCCTCCTTAATCAACCGTAATGCTTCCTCATTCACTTTAATCCACCCTAATCCACTATAATCGTTCTTAATTCACCTTAATCCACCCGAATCCACATTCATCTACCTTAGTCCACCCTAATCCTTATTAATCCCCCCTAATCCTCCTTCATTCACTTTAATTCACCCTAGCCCATCATAATCCTCTTTAATGCACCTTAATCCACCCTTATCCTTCTTCGTGCACTTTAATCCACCCTAATCCACTATAATCGTCCTTAATGCACCTCAACGCACCTTCATCCACCTTTATCCAACCTCCCTTATGACCTTAATCCACCTTCATCACCCTAATGCACCTTCATCGACTTTAATCCACCTTAATCATCCTTAATACACGCGAATTCATCTTAATCCAATCATTAATCAATCATTGCTTTGCTTATCATTAATCATCTCTTATACGCGGCTGCATATGCTTTGGTTCTCTTCCCGCCTTCCTTCGGTCACGCGATATTTTATGTAGCTCACAACGGGACCTTGAAACAGAGGTCTAAGGCTTTCGTTTAATAAGCCACACACAAAGGGATGTGTCACAATGAATACTAGATCAGACGCACGAAGTAAAGCGTCTGATCGTGTGGCAGACAAATTGTCTGGAGTATAGAACTCGCCTCAAAACTCCCTTTAAACCAGTATACCCAGCTCATACGGCTTTGAGAAAAAACCAACCTCCTCATAAACGTTGCCTCCAGCATTATCGATGCTGTTATTAGCATTTCTCAAAATTTTCAACCCCACTGGGGCGCGCAACTGGCCCAAAATAACAGACCTCCATAGAATCCTGCGGTCCGTCCGCGGGAGCCCAGGAGGAATAGCGTGCCGTGCGCAGCCAGCGGGCGAGGAGAATCGAGGAGGAAAGCGCCGTGAGGAGGAGAGTGTCGCTACTTTCAAATTATCAAGGGGCTTTACATCCACTTCGATCGCAGCGCCGCCGCAGCATTTTTCGTCGTCGCGCGCCTCACCAGAAAGTACAGTGAACTAGAAGTATTGGGTAGTGGAAAGAGCGGAGGGCTGGGCGCACAGGCAGCGTGAAGCCAAGAGCGAAGACTCCCGCTAGGGGCGCTGGTGTGCTCTTCCCGAGGAGACCGTGCCGGTTGGAGCTCGCGTTGCCCACGTGCGCTTTACCGCGTCATTCTTAGTGCTACGAGCCAGCGTGCTTTTCGCATTTTTGCTAGTGAAGCTACTGAGAGTGCCGAGCGTGACTGTTGCTCAGTTCGATGCAGCCCTGTTGTTGCTTTTTGGATAATGGAAGAGAAGAAGAAAAAAAGCGATACGCATTGTTATGCGCCCGGATGCAAGAGCGGCCGGGTATCCTGGTTTTCGGAAAGTAAATGGGCGCACGTTCTCTCTTTTTGGAGTGCCTAAAGACAATGGGCGAGGAATCTTCACCGCAAAGATAAGCCACTCTCCGAGACTTCAAGTGTGTGTGAGAGGCACTTTGAAGCGCATTTTATTTTGCGCGACTATGCTCATTTCATCAACGGTGAGGAAGTAAAGATTCCTCGAGGTAAACCGGCGCTGACCGACGACGCGGTGCCCACGCTCCTGCCCGATTTGCCATCCTACCTCTCAAAGGAAATGCGTTAGAGAAGACCAGAGAGAAAACGCGTTGCTGTGTGCCGAGCTGCACGTACGAAGAAGGTGCGTTTGTCTCATTGCGACGTTCATGATTCATCATCCCTAGATCATGGTGCGGATGGCAACGACAGCCTGGATATAACAGTGCCTCAGCATGATCTTCAAACGCTCGTAAACAGTGTGACCGTACCGAAGAGGTGGACACGACTTGATGCGGTAGACTTCGATGGAGTCCTGTTTGCCACGACAAGTGTGAGAAAAAATCCATTTGCTCTTTTTCACAAAAGAGTGCTGATGTTTACGACTGACTGCGCAAACACAGTTACCGCCAAGCCGTGCGGTAATTTCCAAGCCAAGCCGTGCGGCCAGAATCTGCTTCTGTGGAAAAGCTTCTTTCGTTTTTGACGTACCTAACCGAATGGAAGCTGCATGCAGGTGGTCGAGGTGGATTCCTGTCCGCATCTACTGCTGTTGGCCTGAGAGTGACAGTTGCAAGTGTTCTGTTGTTGCTGACCTACCTGACAAAGAATTTTAGCTACAAATACTTAATGACCTCAAAGCCGAGTCAGGACCCAGTTGAAAATCTCTTCGGTATAGCACGACAGTCAAGCGGTTGCAATACCCATCCAACATCCCAACAGTTTCTCATTACTGTGTCTTGCCTAAGTTTTTATGGGCTTGCCAGATCTGTTGCTAATGGGAATGCTGAGCCTGGTGTTCTTACAGCCCTACTTGAGCCAGACATGATGGAAGGCCCAAAACCTGGCAAAAGGGACCTAATCCAAAGCCTTCTTGATGATGATGACATTCCCACTGCAGAGCATCAAAAACAGAGTCCTGTACCAGACCATGTCTCATGTGCTCAAGCAAAAAGTGACGACCGGCTCATTTTTTACATTTGTGGTTATGTTGCCAGGAAGTTTCTGTTGAAATTAGAGTGTGATGAATGCCACAAATTGCTTCTCACAAAGAAGGAGGATGTTCATCGTCTTGCTGCCGCTCAGTACACCAGGCTGCGAGACAGTGGTGGCCTACTGTACCCAACCGGATGGCTTTTCAGGTTTATTCGAAGATCAGAAAATCTTTTCACAGCCACATTCAGCACACAGGAGCTGCATCACGAGAGTGTTATGGATGTTATTGCTCTTAATTGTTAAGAGAAACCGCCAAGACCGGATAGGGTGCGCCAGCCATGCAGAATCATTGACGGTGAAGGTTGTAGCTTTGTATGTTACCACACGGCTGCACTTTTTTGTGAAGTCCTTAAACCGTTCCAAAGGTAAGAGTCAGGAGACCTCAAGATATCTGAAGTTGAGCCGCTATACATAAGTATGTGAAATGGTATTGTGTACTCCCTACCGTGGAACTCTTCAGTTGCAGTAGGTTTCTTGAAAATGCCTCCCCCTACCCACCGATACTGCGACTGAAATAAACCGTCTTCAGGAGGCTCATGCTTCTGAAATGCGCATGTTCATCGCTTGCTTAAATCATCATGATAGAATGCAGCAGTATGCATGCATTCAGCACAAATAGATTTTCTATGTTACGAACGGGACTTGTTACTGCTGCAGCTGGGTAAAAAAAAAGAAGTTAAATTTTAATGCTAGAAGTGCACTCTGCCGCTGCAGGGGGAGGGGGGGCACGAACTGCGTGTATCGCGATAACAGGCATTGCAGGTACGTGCCGTGCCCTACCATACCATGCTACACATCTTGTGGTTGCTTACATAAAACCATATTTACATATTTGGCTTGAGGAAAAATGAACGCAGCATTCTGAAACTCTGTGCCGCCGCACTCGCTTGCTGCTTTCTGCCGCATGCTCCCTCAGCCGGTGCTCGGGATGTGAGCGCGCGCGCCATCTGGTGAGCTTCTACACAACATGCCTCGCGCCCGGGCCGCCGCTTCTTCCACTACCCAATATTTTCTAGTGCACTGTACCAGAAAGTATGCGCCGCCCCAGCCGTCGAAGTGTGCGCCGTGCCGGTTTCGAACGGCGGCGGCGACGGCGGCGTGACAAGCTGAACCATAAATCTGTTTCGCTACTGCCTTCTTTGCTAAACTGGTTGAACATTTAGGGCATTTCGTTCTAAGGGATGAGATGACTAATTACAGAGGGGTTGAAGGGTGAGAGAAATGCAAAATGTTCTGTAAATCTTGTTTTTTGGCGCCATATTAAAAAAATGAGGCACATATCTCAAGCGCGTATGTTGTTTATATATTTCTTGCTCAACGAACGTGCAGAACCTTTCTTGTTTTCTGCGTCGTAGACGCAATTATTTTCTTTCTTTCTCTCTCTCTCTCTTTTTTTTTTTTTGCTATGCCTCGGTTATATTTTCCCATTGCGCAAGGATTCAGTGAAATAATCTAGAATTGCATAGCCGGCACTGACGCGCGAGACACTCGATATATTAATCGTACTTCCACTTTTTTTCTGAATGAGATTGGGTTTATACAATATTCTTTACGAAAAAAAGAAAGAGACGTCTTCTACGCCCACCTTTTGCTTGGTTCAGCCCTTTACCAGTCAAATAATTAGTTGATGTTATAACACAAACATTTCCGATTGGACAGTGTCTGAGATCACTTGTCCTGAATATTAGTTACCATTTGTTCCAAGTAACTTTTCTTTTAACGGCCTTTTCCCGGAATAAGAAAGAATTAAAGTACTTTTTTGTGCAGCAGGTGAACAGTTTTCCAGCTGAGGGTATAAAACAAGTTTGCCCGCTTTGTTAGCGCATCAACAGCTTGGTTGGATAAACTAAGTGCGGATTAGTATGAATGCAGTCATTGCTCATGTACACTATTTCCGAAAAAAAGTTTTTAACCTGCATATCGAAACTGTTCTATAGTTCAGTGGAGCTGTCGGTGTCAGTTGCATTCGATTTTCCATATATATATATATATATATATATATATATATATATATAAGCTGTTACGAAAAACAGCATTATGCTGTAGAAATGTTTTTATTTACGAAACCCAATGGACGTTTCAAGTTTGTGCAAAAAGAGAATAACAGACACACAAATTGAATGTTTTCAAATAGTTTTAACATAATGAACCGCGTGACAGCATATATTCAAGCTCAAGAAAAGCGCCAGCCAGAGTTGAACATACAAACGATAAAAAGAAACACAACCACAATCATCACAATGTGTGGAATATTTGACCGCAGTCTGTAATTGTTAGAACTGACAAACCAACACTCTACGGTCCATGAAAGTATATAGAGGAAGAAAGTAGATAAAAGGCTGCATGCCGAACACACCATAAACACATCAGAAACTAACAAACTGGCAACAAAACAATAACCAGAAAAACAATTTCGTTCAGAGGCAAGATTTGCCAAGACTGTAGTTGTCATGAATAAACAAGAGTTTATTTACCGTGAGTGAGTGCAAATTGGCTCTTCGAGATCGGAGGACCAGACCAGCCACCGAGAACGCTCGCTCGCTCGGGGTGCTCGTGGCTGGGATGCATAGAATTTTTTTAGCCAGACATGAAAGCCATGGTAGCTCGTTCTGAGCCTCTTTCCAAAAATTTAACACGTCGTTCACTTGCGCGCAAGGTTCACTTAAAAGTGTGTGGCACTCCGCATTGATTTCATTGGTCCACTGCTGTGGCGCACTAGAATGACGTCGTGCTAAGGACGTCAAAGCGTCGTTAGGGCGCGTGTCACATTGAGTCGGTTTTGCCACGTCGCATTCCTTGATATAGCGACGCACCTGCTTCGCTAGTAACTCAAGTTTGGATGTACCCCTTTCTGTCACATACTCTTCAACAGCTTTTAGATCTTGAAATCTAGGATCGAGAAGCAATGCCGTGACCATGAGATCTGTCAGAGGAAACCTGTGTTCAAATCTCTTCAGCATCTCTCTTTTGATTTCTTGAACTACGCTGCTTCCGGACATGTCTTGCAGTGAGGCGAGAAGCTCGCTTCGAATAACGATGAGCACATTAAACGTGCTCGCTGGGAGAGCAGCTCCACCGCGCATTTAAACTGGCTTAGGAATTGCACAATCTCTTCAATCAGACACTAGTCTTCGACACCAGGGAACGGGCGCCCTATCCTAGCCAACAACTTCCTGAGCGCAGCCTTATTCGCGACGAGGCTCTCAAACATAGCTAATATGCTATGCCACCTGGTTGGTGTGTCCAGTTTAACTGTGACTGCCCCTCCCCGTGCTACTGGAGCGGCGTTGTATGCGTGGTCGCTGTTTTGACAGCCTTCATCAAGTACAGGATCATTTTCGTCATGTTCAAGCGCATCGGCTGTGCTGACCAACGATTGCACTGCCGCATTCAGTTCCGAGTCCGCGATCTCCTCCAGGTCGCGGTAGTGCACAGTTTTCACAATGTCACGGCAGTTGAATAGCAAACTGTCGAGTTTTGGGACGCTTCCAAATCCGTCCTTGATGACGAGGTTGTGTAGGCCGTGGCCAACACACAGGCGGTGTTCCGTGTGCGCGAGACTCGCTGCGCGCCTCATGTTCGAGCCGGCGTCAGTGACTGCACGCACTTCCTTTCCCACCACGTCGAATTCTTCTTCCAGGCACCTTTGAAACTCATTCATGATGGCAGCGCATGTATGTCTCTCGGTCATGTGCCTCGTGCTCAGAGTCAATGACACGAGCTCGAAGTTCTCTGAAATAAAAACAGCAACCATTACAGTCTGAAACAGCGTGGTGCGCCGCTTCCCTCACCAACCAAATACTTCTTCTTGGTGATTTATAGCAAATAAAAAGGAAAAGATGTGTGCCAGCCGCGGCATCTGTTATCGAACTATGAAGCACCTGAGGTGCGGCGAGCTTAAATAAAGGGTCAGGGAGTGGAGAGGAAATAAAAAAAGGGGAGCGACAGGGAGAGAGGACAGGGGTATAGGTATAGTACACTGTACGAAGAACGCGACGCCCGCCCGCGATTGTCCGAGCACCGAGATAGCTTAGCACTGCAGGCGGCCGTCCCCTGACTGCATAGCGCCCGCGCGCGCATGTCCGAGATTTCACGGCGCGCGGGCGCAAACACACACTGTTACGAGCGCTCGCGCGGGCTCGGCGATGATGATGATATCCACAAGCCGGGCGCACACAGAGTCCGCTTGCAGGCGGTGGGCGCCGAAGCTCGCGTCAATCGGCGCGTGGGGACACACACACGCAGCCACGCATCGCACGAAACATTTACAAGCGCGGCGTGTCCTATCATGAAGCAACGCGCGCGATATACGGCTGCCCGATCCGCCGTGGTATACTGTACGACAGCCCGAGGCCCGGCTGTACGCAGTCGTCCGCACGCGCAGAGCATCCTGTCACTGCGCGCAACCGGCTGGACAGGAACACAGAATTGAACACACTTCAAGTGTGTTCGCTACACTCGCCCAGTATTAATGCAATCATTTAATGCTTTCGTGATATAATAAATATATTTTTAGACATAGAAGCTGAAACGAAGCTTTTTCTTTTGCCTTGTCTGAAAGCTCACGTCAATTTAAGGTAAATGAAAAGTTCAAAAAAGTACTTTGGAAGCACGCGCCGAAATTTAATACATGGGTTGAGGCACGCGCTTATTGGTATCAGGAGTCCGAAAACAACATGCTGAACATACCATTGTTGTAATCGCACCGCTGGCACGAGTTGGGGTCTCGGTGCTGACGCCCGTTATTGCCAATGGGTCGCAAGCCCCAAGGGTAGCGTTGGCCTGGCGGCCTGGGGCACTGGAAGCATCCGAAGGTCCCGGCAAAGCATGAGAAGACTGGTAACAGAACAACTTGTTTATTCTAACATAGCAAAAGAGCGGCCGGTCAGTTCGACCGAAGTGGAGAGACGGGAGAGCACGTAACTCAACAGTACAAATCGGAGCCTCTCTCCTGGCGTCCGGGGGCAGCTGCTCTTATACTCTCGGCGTCGCGGTCCAAAAGGGAAGGTCACGGGATGAAGGTCACGGGCTGAAGGTCACGGGACGGCGCAGCAGGAGCCCACGACGGCGCGAGCGGTTGAGCCGAGACACCTGCTGAACCGAGTGTAGTGACGCATCGCCAACCGCCCACACGACGGCGCGAACGGTTGAGCCGAGAGACCTCCAGGCTCCACATTCGGGGAACTCCGCTCCCCGGCTGCCGCGCTTTGACAAGCGAGGGCACACACACACACACGCACACACGAAGACACGTGGCACTGAAACACGCCTGGACACGCTTGGCGGGTAGGCGTTGCGGCGGCGTCGGACGGGCCAAAGTGTCCGCCGCTTTGAACAAAGCCCCGGCGTCCGTTGCATCTGCGCCGGCATTACCGCGCGTTGTAGGCGAAACGTAACAGACCGCCCCGCCGGGGGAAGGAGATCCCGATGGTCAGGGGACTGCATCCGCTGTCCGGAGGGATGTCGCTCGATGATGCTCATAACCGAAGTTGGGCGTCCTTGGGCGTTTCTTGAGCGCAGCGCACAGAGAAGGCCTCGTTCTCACGTTCAGGTGCACACAGGACACTGCAAAGTGACTTCGGGAGAGTTGACATTTTTGTTCTCGTTTCCGGCAAGCGTTAGAACCACGCCAAAAGTCAACCGCTCAGTCAGCAAGCACGGCACAACCCTCACTAAGCCCTGCCAGGCTCTTTCCCCTTTTTTACTGCTGCCTAGTTCCTTACAGTAGTTTAGCAGCACTCAGAACGCGTCCACAAATCGGAAAATTTCACTAGAAAGCACATCATCACTTTGAAACACTACACAAAAGCAATAAGTTAAAAAAAATCCTGCCTCAGGAAGAAAAACATCAGTAACAAGCAATTTTGAGGCTGATTCCCACGTTAGGGGCTTCGACTTAAGCCATCGGCGTTACCGTTGAGACTCCCCTTTTTGTAACGCACCTCAAAGGAATATTGTTGCAAAGCGAGGCTCCAGCGCAGGAGGCGACCATTTTTGGGAGAGATGGTCTGCAGCCATTGGAGAGGGCAGTGATCCGTCTCAATGATAAACCTCGAGCCAGCTAGGTAACATGACAATTTCTGAACGGCCCACACGATACACGCACACTCTTTCTCGGTGGCGCTATACGCCTGCTCACGACTCGTCAGCTTACGACTAGCATACAGGACGGGGTGTTCTACTTCTCCATTTTCCCGTTGGCACAGTACAACGCCCATGCCTCGCTCACTAGCATCACACTGAACAACGAACCCTTTTGTGTAGTCGGGCGATCGTAGCACAGGCTGGCTTGTTAGGGCGCTCTTTAGGGCGCTAAAAGCTCTTTCCTTCGTCTCATCCCAGACGACTGTTTGCGGCTCTGTCTTTCTTAGAGCATCCGTCAAGGGAGCCGCGATATCAGAGTACCTGGGGATGTACCTCTGATAGTAGCCGGCGACACCTAAGAACGACCGAATATCGGTCTTCGTGCGCGGTTGCGGGAAGTCTCGCACAGCGGCCACCTTTATTTCAGAGGGGCGGCGACGACCCCGACCAATCACGTGTCCGAGGTAGACAACCTCGGCCTGTGCTAACTGGCACTTGGGAGCCTTGACTGTCAAGCCCGCATCGCGCAGGCGGGTTAGCACTGCCCGCAAGTGCGCCATATGTTCCGGCCAGGATGCGGAGAATATCGCTACGTCGTCTAGATACGGTAAAGCGAATTCTTGCTGTCCCCGCAACACTTTATCCATGAGGCTTGAAAAGCAGTATGGCGCGTTCCTCAAACCAAAACTCAAAACTTTAGGACGGAATGTCCCCATAGGTGAAATGAATGCCGCATACCTACTAGCCTCTTCTGTAAGTGGAACCTGCCAATAACCCCTGACAAGATCTAGGGTGGAAATAAACTGAGCGCTACTCACTCTCTCAAGGCGCTCCTCGATGTTAGGGATCGGATAAATTTGATCCTTAGTGATGGAATTAAGCCTGCGGTAGTCGACGCAAGGACGAGGTTCCTTGCCCGGTACCTCAACTAAAATCAAAGGGGAGGTATAATCACTCTCACCCGCTTCAATAACACCGAGCTGTAGCATTTTCTTTACCTCAGCCTCCATAATATCGCTCTGGCGGGGTGACACCCGGTACGCCTTGGATCGTACTGGCTCTGGGGAGGTAAGTTCTATGTCATGAGTAAGGACAGAAGTCCTACCAGGCCTCTCAGAGAACAGACCTTGAAACTCTTGTAAGAGCTGGTGTAGTTCGGTTTTCTGCTCAGGCGACAGCGATGCTTTACTTATTAAGTCACTAATGACTTGATCGGTGTCTTTCCTGTTTGTCACTGAGCCTAGTCCCGGAAGCTCGACCGGAAGCTCTTCTAACTTTCCCGCATCGGGAATTTCCTCTCCAGTATCTGGTGCCCTTAACGCTACAGGCTCAATTTTATCCCGTTCGGGCGTGCTCCGAATACCAGCTTGCTGCGCTTCTGACCCTTTCTCATCGTTCAACAACGTCGGCCCCGCAACTACCGCCTTTGCAGCGAGCTCCCGAACCTTCGATCTGGTTAAGGCCTGAACGCTAGCCTCACCAAACAAAAGCCCCTTCTCGCGCAGGAGGTGATCGGACCTGTTCGAAAATAGGTACGGGTACTGGGGGGGCAGCATAGATGACACTGCGGCCTCCGTCTCAAGTGCTCCGAAAGGTCCTTCAATAAGCACTTTTGCTACCGGCAGACACACGCTATGAGCTTCCACTGCTTGCTTGATCCATGCGCACTCGCCTGTGAACATATCGGGTTCTACGTAAGAGGGGTGAACTACATCCATCGTAGCTGCGGTATCGCGAAGCACTCGGCACTCTTTCCCGTTCACGAGGAGGTCTCGCATGTAAGGCTCGAGAAGCTTGATGTTCTCGTCAGTGCTGCCTAATGAAAAAAACACGACTTTTGGTTTTGTTTCTGGGCACTGCGCCGAAAAGTGACCCGGCTTCTGGCACGTATAACACAGGCGCGCTTGCCTCGCCTCGAACCGCTTTCTGCGTTCGGCTTCGGCTGCCGCCGTCTCCTTACGTTCGGTCGGACTGCTTTCACTCGCATCCGAACTACGTGTGTCCCCCTTTGCTCTCATGGGCGTGAACTTTGGCCTCTCAAACTTGGAGCCAAATTCACCCTTTTGACCGTCCTTAGCTCCACGAGCCCGACGCGTCACAAACTCCTCGGCTAACTCAGCGGCTCTAGCCACCGTACTAACGTCTGGCCTATCCAAGACCCAGTACCGCACGTTCTCAGGTAACCGACTATAAAACTGTTCTAGCCCGAAACACTGCAGAACTTTCTCGTGGTCACCAAACGCTTTCTCTTCTTTGAGCCACTCCTGCATGTTTGACATAAGCCTGTACGCAAACTCTGTATATGACTCACTTCTGCCTTTCTCATTTTCCCGAAACTTCCGACGGAACGCCTCCGCTGACAGCCGGTACTTTTTTAGCAGACTTGATTTCACTTTGTCGAAATCCTCTGCCTCCTCTCTCTCCAAGCGAGCGACTACGTCGGCCGCCTCGCCGGGTAGCAAAGTGAGCAAGCGCTGTGGCCACGTTTCCCGAGAGAACCCCTGCTTCTCGCACGTTCGCTCAAAGTTAACCAGGAACAAACCAATGTCCTCTCCAAGCTTAAACGGCCGCATCAGGTCAGTCATTTTGAACAATACTCGTTCTCCTGCACCGTGTGCCTGACTTCCATTACGAGCGCGTTCCATCTCTACCTCGAGACGCTTCATTTCCAAAGCGTGTTGACGGTCGCGCTCTTCTTTTTCTTTCTCTTTTTGTTCTTTACGTTCGCGCTCATCTTTCTCTTTCTGTTCTTTAAGTTCGCGCTCCTGTTTCTCTTTTTGCTCCTCCCTCTCCTCAATTGTCTCAAGGCATTCCGACAGCTCGTCATCCTCAGCTTCTAACTCAAGAATAGCCCTTAGCAGTTCTGGTTTTCTGAGTTTGTCTGAGACATCCAGACCCAACTCTCTTGCAAGCTCCAGCAATTTCGGTTTGCGCAACGACTTCAAATCCATGGCTGCTCTGAATGCTGCTTTCTCTACTGCCTACTATTGTCTTGCCGCAAACTAACCCGGCAGCAACGACAACCACAATTACCAGCTCTGTTTCTAACACTAACAAAAGCCTGGCAAAACTCAGAAAAAGAAAGTCCCGCACTCACCAAACCTCGCAGCCAAGACTTCAGCGCAGTCGTTCCGCTGCAGGCAACCAGTCATCACACAGGGCTCGTTGCACTGCTCCCGGATGGTCGTTGTGCTGCTCAGCATACAGTCAACCGCATCTCTTCGCTGCTGGCCTCCGTTGTCGCGATCCCACCGCTGGCAACCAGATGTTGTAATCGCACCGCTGGCACGAGTTGGGGTCTCGGTGCTGACGCCCGTTATTGCCAATGGGTCGCAAGCCCCAAGGGTAGCGTTGGCCTGGCGGCCTGGGGCACTGGAAGCATCCGAAGGTCCCGGCAAAGCATGAGAAGACTGGTAACAGAACAACTTGTTTATTCTAACATAGCAAAAGAGCGGCCGGTCAGTTCGACCGAAGTGGAGAGACGGGAGAGCACGTAACTCAACAGTACAAATCGGAGCCTCTCTCCTGGCGTCCGGGGGCAGCTGCTCTTATACTCTCGGCGTCGCGGTCCAAAAGGGAAGGTCACGGGATGAAGGTCACGGGCTGAAGGTCACGGGACGGCGCAGCAGGAGCCCACGACGGCGCGAGCGGTTGAGCCGAGACACCTGCTGAACCGAGTGTAGTGACGCATCGCCAACCGCCCACACGACGGCGCGAACGGTTGAGCCGAGAGACCTCCAGGCTCCACATTCGGGGAACTCCGCTCCCCGGCTGCCGCGCTTTGACAAGCGAGGGCACACACACACACACGCACACACGAAGACACGTGGCACTGAAACACGCCTGGACACGCTTGGCGGGTAGGCGTTGCGGCGGCGTCGGACGGGCCAAAGTGTCCGCCGCTTTGAACAAAGCCACGGCGTCCGTTGCATCTGCGCCGGCATTACCGCGCGTTGTAGGCGAAACGTAACACCATCAATATGATGACAAGTGAACGTGATGTAGGCTCGCCGCCTGTAACTGTCGGTCCACAGAACGTATGTGACGGCACAGAACCTTGACCCCTCATTCACCATTTTCTTCACCTGTCCGTGCATGGCACGGTACACATCATCCAGCGCTGCCCTCGACAACGTCGTTCGGTCAGGGAGTTCTTGGAGCTCTCTGATGACTTCATATTTTATGAAGAATTCCTACAGAAAAGAAATAGTCACTATTCGTTCACACTTACAGTAATATTATAAAAGAAATACGTATAAACTGCGTTATAGCTGTCACCCACCTGTAATCCTTCGCCATTCACAATGTTAAACGGCAGCAGGTCTCTGGCGATCAAGAGGACCAGGTCTCTGGTGAGCAAGCTCTTTCTTGATGAAGTTGTCGTCTTGCGCCTGGGAATCGTCTGGAAAAAATGCTTCACCGTCGCGGCTGCCCTAGCTGCCCCCTTCTTGCAGTCGTCTTGTAGTTTGTGGGCATCCATCAAGTATCTTTGCAAGTTCGACGTGCTTACTGTGCTCGCGTGGCGTTTAACCTTGGAGCTGCGGAGGAAAGAGGAAAACATATAAATTCTCACAATGAAATGATAAAAGAGCTACGACCAAATTTAATAGTTTAGCTCCGTAATGAACCAAATGTGCTCTACTCACGATTCGAACGGCTTTGAATTGTCTTATTTTGATGATTTGGTAAAGCAGCTCTCGCAGTAGTAGTCACTTGAAACTGTCTTCTGCTTTCCCCCAGTGAGGTACGCCAAATGTCCAAAGTGTCTCCAAGCAAAACTTGACTTCACCTTCGAATGCAACGGAATAATTCGAAAACTTCCAACCGGCTTCTTAAACACGTCGGGGCTAGAAAACTCCATCTCGCTAGTTACACGTACTCTCGCGCTGATGCCGTCTTCGGACATGTCGCCGATTCCAGCCACAGTCGCAGAGCCCACTACCGTCAAGTCGTGATTCCCACAATCCGAGACTACTCGTTGCGCCATGTTGCGTTTTGCAGAAGTTTCGGAATTGCACGTTGCGCTGCCGCGCGGAGAGCGGGGTTGCTTTTGTTTGTTTTGTTTTGCTTAATTGCTCAACTCCTTGACACGATTATCTGCCTCAGACAGAGAAAATAATTAAAAAACACAAAACAAAATTTCAAACGCAGGCAGATTTGCGGGGAAAAATATATTTATTCATATTTAGAGTGCGCGCCGATCACGCCGAGTGTAAAACCCCTCAATTTTTCACAAGTAGCGCCATTCTTAGATCTTTCCGCCACCCCGCTCACCCTGGCGCTTCCTCCTCCACGCCTCCTGTCTCCCCAGCCTCCTCCGCTCCCCCATTGGCCAATCTGTGTCACGTGGAAGCAGGCGCCGCGCTTTTGTATATTTTTTTTCTTTCCAGAGCGAAGCAGGCGCCGCGCTTTTGTATATTTTTTCTTCCCAGCACGCTCCGACCTCCATTGTTGGGCCTGCGCGATGAAAGTACGGTAGACGGACTTACGGAATGCGTTAGCGTAATAGAATGTGTTAGGGCCGAGAACTTAATTGCGATGCCGTGCTGCTGCGCCTTCGGTTGCCGCAACATCCGGCGGGCGCAACGCAAAAAGAAAAGTGTGGATTCACAGGATTGGGCGGGTTGACTTCGAGGAAGTGGCAAAGAACGCACGGCATCGTGAAGTGCCACAGCTCAACCTCTTCTTTTGAGCCTAGTTGACACCTTCCGCTTCGAAAAAGTGTATGTGTTCATGCTCTGCGTGGTTTTTAGCGCGTTGAAGTTGACTTTTTTCTCGAATGTGCTCTCTTTGTTTCATGTAGTTTCGTCTTGCGGTGAAAGTGCACGCATGTGCAGCTGGCCCGTGACATAGATGCGACATTATAATGGGTGTGTTTTGAGCTTCACCAGAAGTTAGCACATTCTCGATGCTTTTGCAAGGCTCACTATGACTTATGGGTGCAGTCTTTTAGCTTCGAATGTACGCCCGCGTGTGTTGATTTGGTTTGTGGTGATTAAAGGGAAGCTGAAGAGTCTGTCGAATTCAATAAGACGCTCATATACGGATGCGGGAACCTTATAAACCATGTAGGTAAAATTTGTTTTTTTTTTTCAATTAGGAGCGACGTAATCGTCGGTTGAAATTGCGCTGTAGCTCCGCCCCCCGTCGAATGCCGCGCGCTGCTGCTGACGCTGACGATGCGAGCGGAGACCGGAAACCGCGGTGTTGTGACGTCAACTCTAGTGTTTCGTTCCTTCGCAGCGTCCGCGACCGTGCCTGACCGCGCTTGTTACTGCGTGCGTGCCATCGTAATCTGCTTCGATCGACCCTGCATTCCTTTGTTTGTGCGTCTGCGTGTATGTAGAGTAGTAGTCAACGTGCGTGGTAGTCAACGTGAGTGGTAATTAACGTGAGTGGTAGTCAACGTGGTAGTCAACAGATGAAGGTCACTACACGTACTGCATGAACCGGGAAGCTTTTCACGCGTTTAAACCGTCTTTGTAGATTGCCGACAGCTTTGGACAGCGCACAAATGCCGACGATCGCATCCCCGCTTACGTTCCACGAGGAGGCATGCAGGAACACAACACTACAGTTGTTTGATCGGAAACGAGCTCACTAGATCGGGGAAAGATCGGCGAGATCACTAGATCGCTTTGCAAAAAACATACTCACCGAAGAGCATTTCCAACACGAGGAGATCCCAAGACTTTGCTTTCGTTCGCGTCGAAAGCACTGCTCGCACCAGCATCGCATTCCGGTTTCGTATTCCGGTTTAGAAATGTATTTAATTTTTTCCACAGGACATCAGTCTTATCTGCAGTGGATTCTATTTCTGTGTTTATATAGTGCGATCTGCGTTTTCTGATTTCCTTGTTTAATAAATTTCTGTACGTCTTGTATTCCTTGAGAATGGTAGAATTTTTGCTTATTAGGAATTTGTGATAGAGTTCGTTCTTACAGGTATGTTTATTTTGCTTAGCAGATCAGGGGTCATCCATGGCTTCCGGGTTTTTTTTTATTCAAATGGACTTGTTTTTCCGGAAAGTGGCATTTGTAAATGTCGAAGATTATGTCTAGAAATTTATTGTAGGCTTGTTCAGTGTTTTTATCAGAAGAATCTCGTCCAGGTTTGTACCAAGCGATTCATTTCTAATAGCCTCCAGGCTAGACCCAGAGATATCCTGAATGCAAAATGCCTTGCTCTTACGTTCTCGCAAACGGTGTTTTTATAAAGAGAAATATAGGAAGGTGGTCGCTGACATCCTGTGACGAAACACCGGCAAAAATATTGTTACTGTTGATATTTGTAACAAACAAGTCCAGCAATGTTGCACTCTTTTCTGTAATTGCGGTTGGCTAAACAATAGCCCTAGTGAAACCATTTGATACAATCAGTGTATTCATATTCTGCTGTGATGCAGAATGACCTAACATTTCTATATGTTAAAGTCACCTGCAGATACCAAAAGATACGGAATAACTCTTTCAAATATTCTTTTTTTCCTAGGACAATAACAGACTGGAATAATCATAATTCTGATATTGTTACCCAGAATTCCTTATCAATGTTTGAAAAATGCTTGCAAATGTTATGAATTTGTGTGCGTTATTTGCTTGCGTGTTTTTTTCTTGTATGTTATGTATTCTTCACCAATGTCTGAAAATGCCTGCATATGTGATGAATTTTGTATGTGTTTACATGCTTGCATATTTCTATGCATACCCACCCTGCTATGATCTGATTTCAGATCGCAGTATCTATAAATAATACAGGTTGTCAGACGAAAAACGTCTAGAGTTTTGCAAAAAACATACTCACCGAAGAGCATTTCCAACACGAGGAGATCCCAAGACTTTGCTTTCGTTCGCGTCGAAAGCACTGCTCGCACCAGCATCGTTTGCTTCTTCGAGAGGCCGGCTGTTCGCAATCGGCTCGTACATGTAGGGAGTAACGCCGAACTCCTCGGAAAAACGCAGTCTCTCTAAATTTTCCATTACCGTCTCAGAAAAACAGCACCAAACTACCTGGCACCGCGCTTCATGTGTAGCGGAGCGGTCGGTTACTAGTGTTGACGTCACGAGGCGCCCGACCAATCACAGGCGGAAACGAGACGCGCGAGCTGGGCGTGTCCGCTGCTGCACTTTTCGTCGAAATAAAATATATTTGCGCTTTCTTTCGCTCAATTTCGATACGATATTCGAATTCGGAGGGTTGAAAACCATTATGTACAGATGTTCACTCATTTTGTCTGGAAAACCTTTCAGCTTCCCTTTAACGCTTTTAACGTCCCGAAGCAACTAAAGCTGTGATGGAGGTCGTAGTGCATGGCTCCGGATAACTTTATCTGGGTCGCCAGGGGATGTTTAACGTGCCTTTTGATCGTAGAGTCGTACGTGGGCCTGTAAATTCCTTGTTGGCGTTTCATAATTCTCGCGCGGGCGCGCTAGCGCTGCTTTAGAAGTTGGCGCCTCAGCGCGATTGTATTTCTTCAATATATTTTATTTACTAGTTGTAACAACGTGTCATTATTTCGTACTATTGACGGCGCCTCCAGGGCACCAAAGCTGCAACGGGAGCACCAAAGCTAGAACCAGGGCTGGATGGGGCTCGCCGAAGCCTGTGCATGCCAAGGGAGTATAAGATAGGCTGTCCGCTATAGCGGACAGCCGATTTTGTATGCGAACACTCCCTGCGCCGCCTGCTTTATTGTAATGTCACGTGCTCTTCAGAGGCCTCCGTTAGCCGTTACATGTGCCCTCTTGGAGCAGTACTTGTAAAAAAAAACAATCTATCGTAACGATTACCAAAGCACCCCGCAATGAAAAAAGCGGCCCTGTTGCCAGGCATCGCTGACCACAGACAGTCGGAATCTCTCACGCGCCGGCCGAACAAAAGTATCCTGCAGGTACGTAAATGAACCTACGAAACCACGTACACATACTTTCACGCTGTCAAAACCTGAAACTTGGGTAATTACGCGCGTGTTTGAGCACACCGTGTGCTTGCGTCGTGTTTCAGCAACACGAACTCTCAACGTGCGCGCACTTTACGCCTTTAATACGCCTTGAATAATAGTCCTTTTCTCTATTTCTTCCACAATTCCAACACGACATTTTTAAGGCCAGTTACCGACTGACGAAGCAACATCTGTATTGAAAAAACTACTCCGCAGGGCTCGAACAAGCTTTTCCGCGGATTTCCCCCCCTAGCGTGTTTGCCGTCGTCTGCTACGGCAGGCCCACCACCGGCGGCGCCACCGTCGAGGCCGCGCCGAGCGGAGGAGGAGGGAAGCGAATGGCGCTACTTTGGGAGATTAAAGGGACACTAAAGGTTACCAGAAAGTCAAGTTAAAGTGATAAAGCAATGCTCTAGAACGTCTAAGGCGTCAATATAATCGCGAACAGAGCTTTAGTGACCGAGAAATTGAGGTAAATGCATGACACGGTTTGAGACCCCCCAGCGACATCCCGGTACTAGCCCGATGACGAAAGCACTCCTGATCATAACTTATGTCACTAGTACTCAACTACTCGTATTAAAAAGATCATTTCATTAGATTATGAGACGGAAGAAAATGCTACCTGTCAACTTCTATTCGATTGTAAGAAAAAATAACATTTTGACGTTACCCTTGAGTAGTATGGGTGATCGAAAGGTTTCGTTTCGCTCGACTCTGCGCGCTCGACTTCGCGCCGCGCGCGCTTCGGAGTTTCAGTTGTTTCTTTAACGCGTTGTGCTGCGGTGGTCCTGCTGGCTCGCGAAACTTGCATTTGTAACAAGCAGCGAGAATGCCACGTCCATGTGACGTCGTGGGATGCGCGAACGGTCCGCGGAACTTGGCCAAGGGCAGTTGCAGCGGCGAATCCAACGTTACTTATCACTGTGTGCCAACGAGTGAACCACTCCGTTCGAAGTGGTTAAGTGCCGTACCTCTGCCACAGCGCGCTGGCAAAGAGCCGAAAAATCACGTAGTGTGCTCGCTGCACTTTCGTCCAGAGGATTACGAGTTCAACGTCGACTTACTGAAGTCGCGTGAAGTGCCTTTCAAAGCAGGCCGTCGTTGTAGTAGTGCGCAACGACGCCGGCAGCGCGAGCCCTAAACAGCAGGTCACGTTCATCAGTGCTTAAATGTCCATCAGTGCTTAAATGCCCAGCATCGCGAGCTAATGTGTCGTTGCCAGGGTCATCCATTGCAATGAGCGTCGAAGTTGGCGTCATAAAACAAAGAACCAGCTTATCGTCGTGCGCTTTCTCTTCCGCTGGCCACCAATAGTTCCGCTTTCGCGCTGCTGTCGGCTCTGCCTTGGCTCTGTTTCTGGCCGCGCGTTCGCGTTTTGCGCAGAAAAGCCGTAGCGCCGTCTGCCGGTGCCGTTTTACCACGGAGGAATGAAACTAAGGAGAGGCCCTGACGTCACTCTTTGTGAAGCAAAAGCAATATGAACCTTTAGTGTCCCTTTAAGGGGTTTTAGCCGAGTGAAAACGTCGGCGGCGCAGCGAGGGCAGTCGGCGCACACCTCTACCCAGCCGCTCGTCCTACTCGGCCGTATTCTAGTGCACTCGAGCAACCATGCTAGCAACGCTGAGAAGCGAGAGCGGTGTCGATAGCCCAGCTCGTAAATTCAGCAAGCTGCCAATCGCTCTGCTTGGAGCGAGTGTAACTGTGGTGAACCATCTACATTTTGACCTTTTCAACCACTTTTGAAAGTAAAAAGCTGTTGCAATAAGCTCGCGTTGTTGGACAGACACATCTTATATTTGTACCGCGTTTTTCCCCAAGCACACGTCATGACTGGCTGGCCCCCGTCGTCGTTGTTCTGTCGATAGACGAGCCAAGCCGTCGAAGGCGAAGGCAGCGCCACTTTTGTGTGCATTACAAAGGCTTATCTGCACATTGTAAGTCAGGAAAAACTTATAATAATAAAAAGTATGCTGCATTACAATACTAATAAGAAGACCAGAAACTGCGTACACTAGTAGAAGGTCACGTGGTGGACCACTTATGCAGCTTCATGTTCTTGCCGCGTGGGGTGCCAAATGTAATTTTCCGCAAATTTTAGTGATGAATAAAAATAGAAATCCACGTTTAATGAGAAAAACGGCTCGTTTTAGCCACTACGATAGGGAATCATTCCATCAGCGAAGTTATCTCGATTCATGTTCTTACACAAAAACAGTTGCCCACTTTGGGGTGTATATTTGCCACACAACATCATCTGTCTTGCCCACATTTCCTTTCTTTAGCGATGCGAGCCCAGTACTTACAAGTCACGAACGGCATGCGCGTTATGTGCATGACAGAGCATTCTCGACTGGAAAGTAACGAGCGCAGCGTTTTCAAGAAGGGAAATGCGGGCAAGACAGATGACGATTATTGTTGTGTGGCAAATATACACCCCAAAGGGTGTAAACATTTCTTACTCTCTTAGGCAAAGTTACACCCTTTGGAGTGCCCCTTCTGCCACAACAATAATCGTTATCTACCTTGATGCGTTTCCTTTCTTGAAAACGCCGCGCCCGCCACTTCCCTGTCGGGAATGCTATCATGCTGATAACGCGCATGCCGTTCGTTACTGGAAAGTACCGGGCTCGCAGCGTTAAAGTAAAGAAACGCATCAAGGCAGATGACGATTATTGTTGTGTGGCAGATATACACCTCAAAGGGTGCAAACTTTTTTTTTAGAGTGCAGTACAGTCCGTCGAAGTCCATCGAACTGCGAAGTACAAAGGTTTGAAGCCGTATATCCAGCGTCTATTACGCCAGACGTACTTCGGTCTGCGCAATATTCTACTTATCTTGCGTTATTTCTAAAGCATAAAACACATAATTTTTAGCACTTGTTTTATCCGCAATCCTTGTTTGCTCAAGTTACTCATTTCTTCTTTAAAAGCACTGTGTCATAAACGACGTGGAACGAGCGACGAACAATTTATAGAATCAATTTTATCTAACTTCGTTATTTCTTCGAGTTTTCCTTTGATGTGAAAGTCAATTCCAGCTGCCAATGACGCGGAACGAACGAGCAAGCACACTTGGCTGCTGAGCCGCGCCGTTTCCTGCATTCAGCAGGAGGGGCTTTCCTGCTTAACATGGATGCGTCGGCGGGCAAGATGGCGGACCGACGCGCAACTCTTCTCCGAGCACATACACCAATTCTACTCCGCTCAATATCCACCGATCTCTTCCTTTCGTGCGGCCGTCCCCGCTGGCGTCTCCGCTGGCCCGTCAGAATCGCACACAAGAGGGCGCCGAATATGTATTCCACAATGTGCCGACACGACCGGCTCATGACGACGGCAGCGGCGCTGGGCGGCGCTGCTGGGCGCAGGGGAAGCGCCGCAGGCAGTGCGCGGGCGAAGACGAAGGGCGCGCCTGGCGGGCCGCCAAGCGCAGCCGCTGCTTGAAGCGCTCCGGGATGAATCGGTTCCTGAGGAGGGTGTAGATGACCCTGCACACACCGCGTCGGTCGAGCACCAGGAATTATGCGGACGACATGCACACAAAAAAGGGGACTCACAGCGAGGCAACGTCCTTGTGCAGTGGTCCGCGCAGCGCATCGGCCGAGAACTGGCACGCTAGCCGCTCGAGGCAGTGGTTGTCGGCGGCCAGCATGCCGCTGCACTGCAGGTAGCCCGCGAGCACCTCGTCCTGCTGCTGCGTCTGCTCCTCCTGCGAATGAATAAAAGCACGTGTCTGCATCACGATGTTGGACCAGTTACGGTTAGAGGTAATTCGCAACTTTATACGAATGGCGGTCCCGTTCGGGGACGCTAGAAGTGTGTAGGTTTTTTTTTTTTTTTTCGCGCCACAGCTGAAACGACAGTAATGCGCCAAACGTAGGTGACTTGCTCCAAATGACTGAGCACCTGAACCGGCTGAGGCAGATGCAGGCTCGAACACTAATATGACAGCACGGCGAGAGAAAGAAGAGTACACACCTATATGTCAAGTAGTCGCAGTGGACTCCAGTGATGAGAAAATTTGGAGCCTTGAAGCTTTTCGCTGGTGAAACCTCTGCAGCAGAACACGTTGTGGGGCTAGTTGGTTCATAGCTTTCAAAAGATGAAGCGCCGACAGAGACAGAAGACCAATGAAGAAACAACAATCGGGAAACATCACAGGAAGCGCCTTGTCCTGTCATTGCTGTTTCTTCATTGATGTGCTCTCTCTGTTGGGGCTTCACCTTTTGAAAGAGAACTCTCTTCGTTGGCTGACTTGACTAACATGTCGAATTGCCGGTGCTATGCTATGCTCTTACGAAGAGTTCTAGCCTGATTGTTTTTTTTTTTTTTTTTTGCGCGGGCATTAATTTTCAAAAAAAAAAAAAAAACAATGAGGCGCCCTGCACTGTTGTATACAGGCATGTCGAAATTTGTACATTCAGGGAGCTTCATCGCGCCCTGTGCACCTATCCAATGCGTTACCTGTACCCATCGTCCCGGTAAATTTTCTCCACTTACCCACTCTGGGGATGGGCCAAGAACCGGGAAGTTCAATATGTAATGGAAAACTAAAGAAATCGCAGAATCGACACTCGGCCACGGCGTGCCTCATATTCAAATCTTGGTTTTGCACATAAAACCCCATGATTCTTTTTTTTTTTCAATTTGAAAGAGTTCAAACAAAATTTGACAACAGGCAAACTAGAAAGAAGGTGTGGCGGCGCGACTACCACCCCCGAAGCAGAGCGAAGAAGGAGAGCACCCGAGCGGTGTCGGCCTGAACCGCGGCTGCCTCTTCGCACCGCCTCCCGCATAGGTGTAAATTGTAGGTCACGATTTTACGAAAATTAAGGGAGCGAATGAAACCAAAAATATAACTACTGGAGCTCAATTTGGTGGAAAGAAAAAGTAAATTTTTAGGCCTGAATTTATAGATTAAATCCCATTTTGTTTCCTTTCTTAACACTCGGCTGCTTCACAAAACGCTTCCCAGGCGGCGCTTTTACATCTTGCAAGTATAAAACAACTCCACTGCCGCGGTAAATGTGAGAGAAATGCGTAGCTTTATGTCACACCTATTTGACGTCCAGGATCCATGATTTAAACTGCCTTCACCCAAGTTCACAGCTTTGCAAAGTGTTGTTCACGAGCTTGTTCGACACTCGTCCTGCCTCTTCGAGGAGCGAAGGTGGTCCGGAGCAGTTGCAGTGTGTACGTACATGCGCACAGATTCGACACACCGAACGCAATTTCCAGCGGGGTCTGCAGACACTCACGTTGTTTCCGACGAACGCGGCGAGCAGGTCCCTCCTGCGCCGGCGTCCCAGCACCGTGCCCACGGCGGGCGCCAGCAGCGGCGCCATGCTGAGCGGCAGCGCCGTGCCGGCGATCAGCGGCAGCGCGGCCAGCGGCGCCAGCAGCGCCAGCAGGCCCGTCAGGTTGCCGCCCCGCCGGAGCAGCACCCGCCGCTCCAGGCCTGCGGCGTGGTTCGGCCAGCGTGACGCTCTTGCCCGGGGTGGAATTTTCGGGGTTTTGCGTGCCCATCTGATCGGGTGTTAGCGTTGGGGCACGCAGGAGTGAAGAGTTTCAGAATAGGGTTTTACGTTTGCAGTAAGCGTCTTGCGCTGGCGGGCTAGTTGGTGCGAATCCATGAATACTTTGAGCTATCTAGGGACGGTAAACTCCAGTTTTTAGATTTGCAGCTATCCTTACAAACAGGCCACGCCCGTTGGATGCGCTCGCCACGTGCACGTCAGGAACATTTACCTTACGCGTCTGCGCACTCAAAGACTGTGAAACGCGCCATCGCTTTTATGTGTTTAGAATCTTCCTTAATGAAATCTTGTCATCACTCTGCGAACATGAGTTTCATTGCAGTTAAATAGGCTGCAGGCTGCTGGTTACCCAAGTGTGGTGGTGACGTCAGTCTCGGAGGTATTGCTTCAGAAACTGAAAGGGAAGCGGCACAAAAGACAATCTAAAGAATGTCGCCACTAGATACCAAATTCCGGTAGTGTTTTCCGCTCCTCAGAAACTGTCAATGTTGTGCAGCCGTATTTCTAAAACAAGTAAAAAACCTGATTGTGAAAAGAACCATGTGAAGTTGATAGATTGCAGCGTCGGTGTGGTTTATAAGATTCCCTTGTCATGTGGCAAAGTGTATGTAGGGCAGTCAGGCCGCTGCGTTAACGAGCGCCTTAGAGAACATGAGCGATCCATACCAACAGGCACAGGTTCCCATTTGGCTCAGCATTGTAAAACATGCAAGTGCAAACCCATGTTTCGTGATACCACGATTTTGAAAAAGAGCGGTGACACCACCGCCCGAGAGTTATCGGAAGCATTTTTCATTCAGTCATTGGGGTCACAGTGCATTAGTGTGCCTTCCTTAACCTTGTACAGCGCTGAATTTGGTTTTTTGGATTCTGTCGCATGAGTGCGCTCTTGGGATCGGATGTTGGTGGCTCCACCGCATGGTTCTCACTGCGCATGTTCCTCTAGTTTGAGCGGTCTATAAAAGAGTGACGCAATAAAATGATGTCAGTTGAGAGTAGCGCCTTGTCCAGTCGTCTTTCTTGTGTCTGTTGTTTTGCGCTAAACAAAGTATTCACGTCTTGCGCTGACAGCGCCACTACGGCCTCAAAGAAAAGCTATTAGAAATAATTAAATAAGATATACCATTTTATGATAGGTATAGTAATTTTGACTTGCGTGTATTGGCGTTTAATTTAGAGGTTATTCTGTAAGCAGCAAACAATTAGTTGCGCTTAGTTTTGAGCAAACCAACTTTACGTGCCTTCACCAGCTAAGCTTAGCCGTGTTAAGCCTACGAGCCATAAAATCCACAATTGAATTCGGAATCAGCGGCGTCTAATGAACCAATCTTCATAACACTCGCTAGTTGAGAGAAAACGATAACCACACTCACTTCTCCTAGCTTGCGAACTTCACGCGTTACCACGAATCGAACCCAGTTTAGTGCTAGGTTAGAGCCTTCGCTTCGATGGGTGCCGTCATATTTGCTGACGCAAAGCTTTTGGGGCCGCTATTTGGGCTCTCGCTAAATCGGTGAAATAGCGTTCCCAACGCAAAACCCAAACGCAGTTTGCGTCTCGCGCATGCGCAGTGGCTTCGACGCTGTTTCTTTGGGGCCCCAAAACGTTTGGGGCCCCTATTCTAAAACTCTCTATTTAAAAAAATTATGGGGTTTTACGTGCCAAAACCACTTTCTGATTATGAGGCACGCCGTAGTGGAGGACTCCGGAAATTTCGACCACCTGGGGTTCTTTAACGTGCACCTAAATCTAAGCACACGGGTGTTTTCGCATTTCGCCCCCATCGAAACTCTCTATTTAGGGCTTAGATGAAAATTGCTGAACCCTCGTTATCAACCTTTCAGGGGCGTTGCATGAAATAGTTGCGAAGTTTATCCCTTTTCCTGGGAAACCGATAAACGGAAGTGATTTCATATTTAGAAGAAATGGGGGCCATCCTATGGGTGACATGCACCGAAGTTTCAAGTGTATGGGTTAATTATAGCGCTTTAAAGATAATTACTCAATAGTCATTTCTTTCCTAATACGAGTATTCCTAACATATGTGTTATAACACTTCTACTAATATGCATTATACCAGGCGTGCAGTTGGCTTTCCCGCTCTCCTCAGTGCGAGGCACGTTATTTGCGTTTCGAAGCGAGGAGCATGTTGTGAGTGAAGAATTATGAATGTTTAATCTGTGTAGGCTAATTACAGCCTCTGTAGTGAACTGCGTATTGATGCGTTCGGGGTTGTCATACTGTCGTTATCCGTTATCATGTCTTCCAGAGTCCGCAGACAACTGTAGAAGACAGCGAGTTCAAACTCTGAAAGTGGTAAGTTTAATGAGTGGCGAAACATTAACGTTCATTGCTTAATCAGGAGCTTGCAAAAAATTACTGAACGCCCCCCCCCCCCCCCCTTCCCTTTCTTTTTATACGAAAGCGTCAAATGGCGCATCGAGCGAAAGAGTCTACGGCAGCGAAACGGCACTGAAAGCCTCTCCCCTTGAGCTACGTCACGCAGAAGAGGCCAACATAGAAGTTCCGTGCAGCGCGCTGCGAAGCTACCAGCGGCGTACCTATATTGAAAATGAAGCGCGGAAGATATACAATAGTTAACCCCGGCTATTCGGAGAACACAGAGGCGACGACGGCGGCGACAACTATTCGATTAGTTCCAGGAGCCGTGCCGCTCCTCGAATAGCTTCGCGGTTAAACAAGTCCCGGCATGCTCGGCCATGCTGCCGCATGCTTCCGAACGCACATTTTTTTTCTAGACGTGACCAGTGCATGCAGTCTCAACACTTGTGCTGTGCTTGCGATTGTGTGTACCGCGAGTCTTCATTGCCCCGGAATATGGAGTACCATGCCAAGATATGCCTAATAAGTGCTGCGTGCCCAATTGCCGGAGGAATTACAAACCGGGGGAGAAAAATCACGTCTTCAAGTTTCCGCAAGATGAAGAAGCCCAGAGTGCCTGGATTAGGGCGATACCACGTGCAGATTTCATTGTATCACCGCACTCCAGGGTAAGATGTTCAGCACTTCTTGAAATAGTTACTTTTGAAAAATACGGGAAGGTTAATTGCTCAATTACAGAAAGTTCCTTTAAATCAGGAATGTTAGAATAAAATTTAGAGCAACTTTTAACTTCCTTCTAGGTTTCTGAACTTCACTTCATTGAGGCCGACATCGTGCGGGAGTTCTCTCACCTCGACGACCTTGCAAGGCACACCGTCACTGCACCGCTCTCACGCCTGCGTTTTCGCCCAGGCGCAGTCCCATCAAAGTTTCCTCAATGTCCACCTTATCTTTCGAAGCCAAGCACCTCGAGGGAGGATTCTGATTCCAAGCGCATGCGTCCTGAAGCTGCTTCTTTGAAGAAAGCGTGTGAAGCGTCTGCTGAAGCATTCCGCAAGGAGAAGGAAGCGGATAAGATTCTAAACCTAGAAGACCTGATACAATTTATCACAAGCAAAAAGTCTACGTTCAGGAAGAGGAATTTACTAATCTGCCAAACCAACGTCGTTTAGACACTGACCTCACGCTTGAACTGTTCGTCAGTGATGATTCCTCAGAGTTCGACGCCTGCGAGGATGGACACAAATGTCAATTTGTGTTAAGGCACCTTTTGCGGTGTAGCACGAATATTTTATTGAAGAACTACTGCTGCAAGATGAATGACAGAATATTGGATGCCAATGCTAAGGCAAGGAAGAGAAAAGCTGAAACTCTGCGCAATAAGGCAGCTGTTTCCTTGTAAATAGCTCCACGAATGTTTTATATTCCGTTTCTGTACTTATTTGAATTGTTGTAAATTAGCGCACTGTGGTAATTAGTGTGTCGACAGCGAAATCATTCATTTAAGCATAATCTAGATTGCAATAAGTACATCTGTCCCCAATAAAATTGTTCATACGCAATTGTGAAACTAATAGAGTGCGTTACATTCATTATTGCCGCGCCATAAAAACCATAGGTACAAAAATACGGAAGGAAAAGTTTTTATGGATTCAATTTATGTGAAGTAATAGGTATGAATTGTGGGGTATAGTAAATAATAATAATTATTATAATGCACAAGCAACGTACATTACAAAGACGACAAAGCGCGACGCTATAAAAAGGTGCTGGAATCAATACCTGCACATGTTTTACAAAGCTGTTTTGTATCTGTGCCTCTAAATAAATGCTTTGTAAGGTGCCTGCTGCTCATGCCGCAGTTTAGACTGACGAAAAAGTGTGGTCAATAAAAGCATACGGCTGCTAGGTGAACCAAGCCGCGATCCCTTCATACAACCCGTATCCCCGAGCGTGCCGATGGCCTCTTCTCAGTGACGTCACTCGCCGAGCACTCAGGCCTTCTTGTCTTGCACGAGCGCGCCTCGGGACGAGAGGAGAGAAGGCGTCGCCCTCGCTCTCTGGAGTGTGTCCGCCCGTTTCTCGCAAGCCTGCGTTCTAACGGTAAATCAAAACGCGCTCACTTTTTTGCAGGAGTTCATAGCTCGAAGGACCGCGCTTAGGTGTCCTCGGATTTTTTTGAATGCATTATGCGGGGTTCGTAGTTTCTTTTTTTTTTTTTTTCTGACGTCCTCGGGGAAATAAAGAAGGCACCTTGTTTACATTTGGTGAAATTTAGGAACACGTACGTTATGGGTACTTTGTAGGAAACGTTGAAGATGTGTGGTTTAATTGCGGCATTTGCAATAAATTACGTAGGCAAGTGCTCCGAAGCTTTGTATGTTTTACGAGCGGCGTAAATTTTGTCCCGCTTACTTGACATAACAGCAAATGCCGCCAAAATCAAACTTGGTGAAAGTGGGGGGAACAGTATGGTCAATGACCATTGAGATGTATAACGTATGCGGATGAATAAATGTGTACTGCCTTTGCACCAAAAAAGAAAGAAAATCCTTAAGTGCTCAAAAGCGTTATATGAGGGCAAGGTTTCAAATGGGCAAGTCACATGCGGGTGACGTTTTGAAGTATAAGTGATTTAATTACAGTTAACTAAGATTATTATTCAACTGCTCCAAATAAACTGCTTCGCTGGAATTTAGTTGTGATTTTGCAAGCTCACACAAGTCTGCCGTCTCCATCCCGCGGTTTGCGATTTCGTGCGTCAGCGATTTCGACTGCGCGTAAACAAATGGGAGAAACGACAGCCCAGGATCCACTCTGACCTGCGCTGAGCATGCAGAGCCGTGAGTTCTGCCGCTGTAGGCGTCGTGGTGTTTGTATGTATGACCACGGCGCCACCAAAACTGTTCGCTGTGCTTGCTGTAGAGTTCTCGTGCAAGAGGCCTAACTAAGTTGTTTTAGTGCAGAAGGTAGTAGGTCAAACTTTTTCTCAAGTGCTGGAATCGTGAGGAGCACTTGACGGTCAAAACACCATGGAGGAAACAAAAAAGTGAGAAAAGTGGCCTGAAAAAGTGGCTAACCGACACAACGTACCGTAGTGTTTTCAGCTCCCTAAAAGCTAGCCCAGCTTAGCCGACGCATATATCTTGAGAAGGCCAAAAGATTGGCTGCCAGAAAAGGCATGCCCAACGTTTCATAAAGTGTGCCACAAACGTCGTTTAAGAAATTCCCCTGCCCTGCTGAAAAACCTATATTGGACAGATGGGGCGGTGCATGAATGACCGACTTAGGGAACGCGCAAAAGATATAGAAAATAATGATGGTGAACGGCTAGTAGAACACTGCAGGGCTTGCACCAATTGTATTCCACGGTTCCGAGATGTGAGGGTTTTGTGGCAGGGAACAAACGGCACGTGAAGCCTTGGAAGATTTTTACATTAGAAAAGCTGGCCCGAATTGTGTCATTGGCACGTCTGTTTCTCTGTACGAGGCCGAGCAGAAATTTCTTTCACGCTTGCTCAGAGAGCGGGTTTTTTAACCCAGTCCTGTACGCGTGCACTCGGGGTGGCTACCGGATGTTTTTGCGCTCGTTAAACCGTTGCAGCAACCGCCCATGTTGCCTCCTTTCTTGTGCGCGTGGTCTTGGCGCAAAACTCGGTTATCATGTAAACGGCCGGACCGCAGGTGCCTGTAGCCTAGCTGATGTTAGCGAATCATGATATCATGATATCACGATATGCACAAAAAGACCCCACACGACGCTTAACGTCGTGTGGGGCCTTTTTGTATCCCGGTAAAGTGCCTGACGTGGGTACGCACTTTCTGAGCTTCAATGTGCGTCGTGATTGAGCATTGAAGACAGTTTCAGCTGTTCACGCGCTGCACGCTAAGCCGAGGCATATCCCAAGCGCTTCTTCTGCTTGGAATGCCCTGAATCGCGCGCAAGTTGGCTTTGTTGCAGGTGTTGGATATGGCGTGTAGGCTGTACCACAAGAATACAAGGCCCCGCGTTGCAACATAAATGTGCGGAAATCCCCCGGTTCTTGCCTGCAAGGAAGAAGTAACAGCCAGCCGCTTTTTCACGTGTACAGTTTACGTGAGGAGTTCAGGACAGGTCTCTGCCAATCACTGCTTCCCGTGACCTGTGGCTTCTCCTAGATACTATCAGTTGTCCGTTGATTCGGATATTCCGCATGCAAACATTGGCTTTCGGGTAAATGCCACCACTGCGCACTTTTTGCTTGACATCTAATTAGCATCATCTCAAGGTGGCTGCCTTCTGAAGCCGTACGCCTAGTTCAAGTCGTGTCACACCCGACGTCTAAATACACATGTCGTTGGTGTACATATATAGACGGTTGAACGGAACTTGGCGGATTGTCGGCGAGTGCAATGATGACTAAATTTAAAAGCGTTCGGCTCAAAACTCCGCGGCTATACGGCATACATGTTGGGATGTTGGGCCATCCTCGTTGGACACGTGGAATGATCGCATCTATAAGTAGCTCTTACCCGTTGGGGTTATGGATAAGAATGCTTTCAGCATTTTTCGAATTCACACAGTGCACAGGAAAAACTAATTTAATTCATACTTTTCGAAAAAACTTAGTGAACCGGTAGTAACTGATTTATTTCGTAGCTCTTCCTTTCTTTTTTACAACTAACCCCTGATTAGAGCGAGATACCTCTAAATGATGTGAATGCTAAGTTGGTTAAACTAACCATTTGGTCCAACCTAGCTGTGGCCTATTCGACCTGGGTCCAACTTTCTTGCTCGAGGACAAGTGCGATTTTCCTATCCATATGCACGCGAAACGCAGAAGCGGTCTCAACCGCTGAACAGATTTGAATGTAATGTGCTGCATTGAGAAGAGCAAGTTCTTACTGTTGGAAGGCTGAAATTTATTTTTAAAAAATGAAGCACGCAGTTTACGGCTCCGTAATGGCGGTGTCGCGCATGCAATATCCCCCATGGATGAGTTGCCCTCGCTACTCGGACCTGCAAAGCGGGCCGGCATTGTGCGCTTCACGCAGCGTAGAAGCAAGAGGGCCGCCTCGGCTGTGGCCACAATGAATGAATGAATAAAACTTTATTTGAAACGGCTCTTCGTCCGTGCCGTCCGCCGCTTCGGTGCCGTGTGATCATGTAGTAGCACTCGGAGCGGGGGGTGTGGTGGCGCCCTGAACGTGCCTTATGTGTTGCACAAGGAGCGACCAAAAAGCGGTTCGGTGGGGTTCAGGCGGAGTGGTCCAGCTCTCCCAACAGTAAGGAGTTGAGTTAAGGAGCAGTAAGATGGGCTCAGGGTGGGGAGATAGTAAGGCGAGGACTGTGCACGGGGGCAGGTCCAGTACGTGTGGCGAACGTCGGGATAGCCGCCGCACACCGGGCATGCCGGGTGGCCGCGGCGTTGTTCAATAATGTGTTGCATGGCGTCATTCGCCAGTGTTAGAGTTTGAGCCTGACGAATTAGGGAGCCGTCGTGGCGGGTGAAGGAGGAATCGGGGGCCGGAAGGGTACATGCAGACGAGCGCAGTTCGCGGTGCCTAGCGCGGCTTTGCTTGCGGTGTTCAGCGCGGTGCATTCTGGCGCAAGGTGTCGGGTCATGGAATAGGAGCGCTCGGTATTTTAGACTCGCGAGCGAGGGAGTGAGCACGCTCATTTCTCTGTATCCCCTGATGGCCCGGCACCCACTCCAAGAGGACATGAAGTGAGGGATGCTGTTGCATGTGTAGCGCGAGGGATGCCCCAATATGACAGGGAAGTAGGTTATTTGCGAAAGAACGAAGGGCTTCCTGGCTGTCTGAGCGAACGGTTATGGTTGGCGTGGAGTGAGGGGGAATAGTAATGGCTTCCGATATGGCAAGGATCTCGGCATCGGTTGGAGACGGTACTCCGCTATGCCAACGAGTGATGTCACCCTGAGGGCCGATGACTGCCGTCTTGGATGCGGTCGGCGAGAAGGCGGCGTCAACATAGTAGGTGTCATGCGCTGGGTCAGTTAGATGGGTCGCCCGCGCCTGTCGCCTACCTGCGTTGCGTTCGGAGTGCATATTCCGGGGTATCGGTCGGACCTCGATTCGAGGGATAGTTATCCATGGTGGAGGATCGATGGAAAGAGGTGGAAGTGGTGAAGTGTCGTGTCCCAACATTCGCAGGATGGCACGTCCCTGGGACGAGGTGCTCAGACGGAGATGCTGAGACTCCCGGTGGGCTTGGACCTTCACATCCAAGGTGTTGTGCAGGGTTGCGCGTTCAACATCGATGCTACGGGCGTACCTGGGAACACCCATTTCAATGCGGTGACATCTTCGCAAAGAAGCCTCGAGTCGTTTGGTCTGTGTGCGTGTAAGTGCAACGTATGGCAGGCCATAGAGGATTCGGGAGTAGATTGCTGCCTCAGCAATTTTACGGAGTTCGTGTTCACGCAGGCCTGCGTGGCGCTTGCTTACGCGTGTCATCATGTGTATGACCTGACTTGCCTGATGGAGAATGCGCCGTAGCCACTCCGCACTACGTCCATTCTCTTGCCACAGAAATCCGAGGATGCGGACACATTTTCTGCGCGGGATAGGTTCGCCGGTCATAGTCAAGGTGATGTGGGCGTGTTCAGCAGCTGCTTTGCGCGTAGAAGAATTCAGTACGACGACGTACTCTGATTTTTCCGGGGAGCATGTGAGGCCTAGCTGGAGTATGTAGGTGTTGACGATGTCTAAGCCGGTTTGAAGTGTGGCTTCCTGTTCGCCTGGGTTTCCGGTCGCACACCAAAGTGTGATGTCGTCAGCGTATATTGCGTCGCGTAAACCTGTAACGAGGTTGAGCTTTGCGGGGAGGTCCTTCATCGCCAAGTTGAAGAGAGTCGGTGACAGAATGGAACCTTGTGGCGTTTCTCGGTGATGGCTGGGTGTCCGGACCCAAGAAGCGCACTTGCCTAGCACTGAGGAAGCCGCAGACGTAGCGAACCATGCGTTTCCGGGTTTGGTGGCTGCTAGGTTGTCAATGATGGCTTGGTGCAGGACATTATCGAAGGCACGTTTGATATCCGCGCCTACAATTGTCCGGAGTTGTGCCGAGCTAGGGTGATCGTAGACATCTGTGGTAATTTGCAAGGCCACGTCTTGGGCGCATACGTGCCTGCGGAAACCGACGAGTGTGCCTGGGAGATGGCTCTGGCTCTCAAGGTGCCATTCTAGTCTCGTCAGGGCCATCTTTTCCATCAATTTTCCCACGCACGATGTGAGGGATATCGGTCGAAGGTTTTTAAGCGTGTTGGAAGGTTTGCCAGGTTTGGGGAGGAAAATAACTAAAGCTTCCTTCCATGACTGTGGAATGTTCCCCGTCTCCCATGCATGATTAATGAGGTGTAGAAGGTGCTTCTGGTGGTTTTCGGGCAGGTTGTGGAGCATGGTATATGTTATCTGATCCGGGCCCGGAGTTGTATTGCGTCGGAGCTGCATGAGTGCTGACCGCAGCTCCTGGAGTGTAAATGCGGAGTCAATCCCTTCTGGCTTGGTTGGTGATTGCGGAAAAGGTGCAAGTGGTGGTGGATTGAACTCCGGATAAAATGTCTCTCGCAGTTCTTGGATAATTTCTCCTGTGGAGCGCCCGGTCTGCATTTGATATCGTTGGAGGGCGTAGCGAGGTTTGGCTTGGCCCATGAGAGTGCGAAATATTTGCCATACTCTAGGTGTGTGAAGCTGGCCATTGAGGTATTCACATGTTTGCCACCACCGTTGAGATGCCAGTTGGTCAGCGTATTCCTGGCTCTCCTGAGTTATGGTGTGTATACGTTGGTGGAGCGTCCTATTATTCTTTGCACGGCGCCACCAGCTCACCAGTTTGCGGCGTCGTTCCCAGAGGGCCAAGAGGTGAGTGTCGACCTGGGGTTGATCTTCTGTGGCGGCAATGCGGGAGGCATGTTGGGACACAACCTGCAGTACATTGTTTGTCCATTCTGTGGGGTTAGTGTTCTCATCAATCTCATCCAGTTCGAGTCGTTTACACGCCTTGTTCCAGTCAACGAGACAGATGGTTTTGTGGCGGGGTGTCTGACTTGGCCTTTGTGTACGCAAGGGAAGCCGGATCTCAATAATAGAGTGATCGCTCCCAAGAGTGTCTTGGGTATTCTCCCATTGAATGTTGTAGCGGCTGATTGACCAAGTGAGATCAGGGTTTGTGTACTTCTCACGTGAGTTTCCCAATCTGGTGGGAGTGGTAATGTCGTTTAGGAGAGATACTTTGTAGTTTGACATGAAGGTGTCTAATTTGCGGCCGAGCGTTGATGTTTGGTCATATCCCCAAGAAGGGTGTCGACAGTTGAAGTCTCGAGGATTAGGACAGTATGGTGAGGTGTTAAGCGTTGCTGGGACGGGTCGTAGCTTGATAACAGCCAGATATTTTGGTTTGGCGTCCAATAACAGTTTAAAATATCTAGACCGTGACCATGAACGTCTGTCCTCGTGCTCACGTGCTCAGTTGTTGGTGTATTCATTTGCGTAGTGTCGAGTTGGATTGTGGGCAAGGAGCTCTTGACGTAAGTCACCGTCACTGTAGGAGTAAGCGGGTCTGACGTACCCCGTTGTTTGTATGTAATACTAGGAGCAACAAAATGCTCATAGCCAGCGAGGGGAAAGGCACCGTGGGTCTCCTGCAACACAAGAATATCCGGTTCTGTTTTCATGAGTAGCGTATGTTGCAGGAGATGTTGTTTCTTGCGTCTGAAACCACGACAGTTCCATTGCCATATCGTGAGAGGTGGAGATGGTGGGGTTGGGATCGGAGGTGTTTGCCTAGAGTTAGTGGCCATGTTGTGATTCAGAAGGGTTATGGGGGATGGGGCGTTTGTGTGGGTGCATAGTGTCCTCTATATGTTGGAGGCGGGTGGAAATTTGTGCAAATTGGTTTGACAAGGGGGTTAGAGCGGTTAAAATGGCGCGTTGTATCTGTTCAGTAATTATAGTTGCGATAGTAGATTCGATCGCTTGTTGCACGATGCGACGAATACGTGCATCTAACTCCTCTGTCAGAAGGTCTGAGCTCAATGGGGAGGGCTGCGGAGTGGGGGCAGTTTCTGGGAGAGCTGTACCACTCACCTTTAAAGGCGTAGACTGCGTCTGTCGCTGGTTAGGTAGCGCGGGCCAGTTAGGGTCGTCAGCAGCAGGCTTGGGTTTAGGTAGTTGCTGCCACGAAGGACGGCGCGGATCGTGTTGATCACATTGTGATTGAGCTGTCTGGCTCTGTCTGAAGTCCACCTTCTGCTTGTGGGCGGGCTTCGGTTTCTGTTTGGGCCGATTTTGACTGTGCTTGCGGTTGTGACTTTTGACTCCGGTTGCGACTGCGGCTACGGCTACGGCTGCAGTCGGTGTCGAGTGCCGAATATCGGTTGCTGGTTGGCACGCCGGAGTCTTCTCGAGTAGGCGGTCGTGAGAGGTAGTGGGCTGCTTGGTGATTTGTATTGATGCGTGTCGGTGGTTTGCGTCGGCGAAGTGCCTCCTCCGCAGCGCGGCGGTGTGGGCAGTTTGCGTCCGTAGCCGGGTGGTCACCCCCGCAGTTGCAGCAGCGCATATCGCACTCGTGAGGAGACGTGTCAGTTCCAGGGGGGAAATGTTGCCCACAAGATCTACAGCACGAATATGTCGAGGCGTTGGGGCAGACATCAGATCTGTGTTTCAGGCTGTAACAATGCCAGCACTGAAGGCATTTCGGCTTGGGTGGGTACAGCCGGTAGACCGCTGAAAACAGGATGGCGCTCCTTGGTATTTCAGGGCCCTCTACCGTGATTATGAGAGACGCCGTCTTGCCAAGTCGCCGAAAAGACAGGATTTTTCGGCCCAGAAAAAGGAGTTCTTCCCGTACAGCATCTTCAGAAAAGGAGAGTGGTACACCGTGCAGGACGGCGCGGGCGTTCTGTGGGTCGTTGGCGCAGTAGGGTGCGATTTTCCGCAGACATCCACGGACTGTAAGGCGAGTAGTTTGGTGGTGGCCGATGCACGGTACGTGTCGATGGCGATGAGGTTTTGGGCTGTTCGAATTTTCACGACCGTGTCCTGCCTCTCGAACTTGGCAAGGTGGGCCGCCCGACGAATTTGTAGGCTCAACTCGATTGGTGTTACTGAGGAGAGGTTGAAGCCATCGGTCAACTTCACAACTATGGTGGTGGCCTCGTCCTGCCGCGGTGCTGAAGGGGTCACGCACGTAAATGCTCCCTGTGAAGCGTCACCAAAGTCCATGCCCTGTGGGTTCAGCGTGGTGGATTGCGCAGGCTGCGATGCAGTCGTAGCTGTCGAGGGCGGCGGATCCATGCCGAGCACGGCGGCGGCGAAGCGCCTGCAGTGCGGCGCGGGGTCGGGCCGGGGCCCTGTGCTGGGGCCGGCCGAGGCCGCCGATGTTTAGGCGAGGCGCAGTGCGGCGGGCCAAAGTTCGTCCAGCGATGACAGGGAGCTCTGCCAGTTCGGCGGAGCTCTCGTTGCGCACGTCCGCTCGGGGCGAGCACTGAGCGCCGAGTCCGCCACAGTTGCGGAGGCGCGACATCGCTGACTCGGTCTCGGGAAATTGATGAGCTATGCGGCGCAGGAATACTGTAGAGCGTACGGTTGGAATGAGGTGAACTGAACGACTAAATTGACTGGGTATATGGCGACATTAAAAGGTACAAACATGCAACTGGACTTTAATGACTTTTCAATATAAAATGTGCCATAAACTATGTAATTGCTTTCGTGTTTCTTTTAAATGATGTCCGCCTTGGCAGGTAGTTCATCTGCAATGACGTAAATCTAGTACATTTTGGTGGCTTTCATTGCGTCATTTTCTGAAGTAAAAAGGAAAAAAAGAGACTGCGCGTACCGCACGGCACACCTGTCACAAATGCGCACTAATATCTGGTGCGCACAAAGCGAATGGCAACGGCATTTGGAGCTGGTGGTGGTGGTAGAAACATTTTATTCAAGAAGTTAATAAGAGAGTTGCTTGCTGTGCGCCTGAGTGGCAGCCCCTATTCCGGGACGCCATTGGAGATGGCCGCTGCCCGGGCGCGCGCCACCAAGGAACGTTGAGTTTCCAAGGTAGAGCAGCCGAGCAGGTACTCCTCCCAAGCCTCTCTAGTAGGGATGGGGAAAGGGGATGAAAAGGGAAGTGGAGTGGCGGGGCACGAAGCCACAACGTGAAAGGTATCGGCGAGGACCTGACAAGTCGGGCACGTGCCTGAGATTTCCGGCATAAAGTGCCGGGCGACCGCCGGACTAAGGAAAGTATTGGTCTGAAGGCGGCGTAGTAGTCGTTCGTCCGCTTTCGCCAAACCGCGTGCAGGGTTAGGGTAGAGTCGGCGCGAAGTGCGATAATAATCCAGAATATCGCTGCAGCGTGTGAGGCTCGAGTTGCCAGGATCCGACACAGGACATGAAGGGGCAGCGGCCCGGAGGAAAGAAGCGCGGGCAGCGGCATTCGCCGCCTCGTTGCCGGGAAGACCTGTGTGGCCTGGGGTCCAGACTATTCTGATGGAGTGAGGGTTGAAGCGCCAGGAGGCGGCCCGAAGGAGACTAGCCGCCAGCGGGGCGATGGAACCCTGGATGTATCGAGAACAGGCTGAGCGCGAATCTGTCAAGATAGTGCGAGTGGTGGGGTGCGAGGCGGCCAAAGCGATAGCAACCTCCTCTGCATGAGTTACAGTGTCGGCTCTGAACGAGAGGCCATCGACGTGGTGACCCTCGGTGATCACAGCGGCCGTGAAGTGACCTGAGGGGGAAGGGCCCGAGACGTCTACGTAGAATACGCCGGGGCGTTCGGAGTGGCGCGCATGGAGGGCAGCGGCACGCGCTTGCCTGCGACCGGGGTGTTGTTCGGGATTCATGTTGCGGGGGAGTGGCTTCACCCATAGCTTCTGGCGCCAGAGTTCCGGTATCGGGGAGGGAGGGACCGGGTTAGAGATTGAGCTGAGGCCAAGTCTGTGTAGCAGGCGGCGCCCGCAAGGCGTCTGCGACAGACGAGTGAGTTGATTGACGCGATGGGCTTCCCGCAGCTCCGCGAAGGAGTTGTGCACCCCCAGCGCCGCAAAGCGGCGATTGGAAGTAGTGATGGGCAGGTCCAACGCGCGTTTGTACACGGAACGGAGAAGAATATCCAGCTGGTGTTCGTGGTGACGACGCAGGCGAAGGTATGGTGAGGCGTAGAGGACCCGACTAGTCACAAACGCTTGGGCCAACTGGAGGGACTGGGTCCCTCGGAGGCCGCCACGCTTGGTAGAGACCCACCGAATCATACGACTCACTTGTTCGCTGGTGCGTCGGAGAGCAGCTATGGTACCCTTAGGGTCCAGGGAGGACGAGAGGTGAAACCCGAGAATCCTAAGGTCCTGGACCGACGGGACAGGGCCGGACGGGAGCGTAATCAGGGGTGGCGGTAGGCGGGAGACTGATAGGAGTGCCGATTTGGATGGAGAACACTCTAGGCCGCAAGAAGCGGCGTAAGTGTCCACTAGAAGGGCCGCCTGTTGTAGGCGTTCCTCGATTTCAGCCGGAGAGCCGGTGTTGGTCCAAATTGTAATATCGTCAGCATAGAGCGCATGGTGTATCCCCTCGACCTTCTGCAGGACGGAGGGGAGCTTCAGCATGGCCAAGTTGAAGAGTAGAGGTGACAAGACCGCTCCTTGAGGTGTACCCCGTGTGCCTAGTGGGTAAGGGCCGTGTTCGGTGGAATCGAGGCGGATGAAGACGGCGCGATTAGAAAGAAAAGCGCGGATGTAGTCGAAAGTCTTCTGTCCGCAGTCTGTGGTGGAAACATTAGCGAGAATGCTACTGTGTTTGACATTGTCGAACGCGCCCCGAAGATCGAGAGCGAGAACGGCTTTGTCATTTTTGCGCATAGTAGTCGGCTCTGTGACATCGTGGTGGAGCAGTAGCAAGACGTCCTGTGCCGACAGATGCGGGCGAAAGCCAAACATCGTGTCGGCAAAGGTCCCCCTAGCCTCCAGGTAGGCGGAAAGGGGGTCGCGGACCATAGTTTCCATGAGTTTGCCGGCGCAAGAGGTGAGAGAGATGGGTCTGAGGGCCTCAATGCTAACCGGCTTGCCCGGCTTGGAGATGAACGTGACCAGCGATGTGGTCCATTCTGATGGGAGTGGCGAGCCGTCCCATATCGAGTTAATAAGGTGGAGCAGCGACAAAAGAGCCTGGTCGGGGAGATTGGCTAGGAGCGACACTGTGATGCCATCCCGGCCGGGAGCCGTGCCCCGCCGCATTTTCGCCAGCGCCGCCCGCAAGTCGGGAAGCGTGTATGGAGCGTCGAGGTTGGAATTGGGGGAACCAGAATATGTGTATTCCGGGCCAACGGGGTCGACCGTGCGACAAATGTATCGGTCGCAGAGATCCTTCGCGAGTTGATCCGTCGTGCCCTGATATATGCATGCAAGGCGCGACGGAGTTGACGCTGTGTTTCTCCACGGGTGGTGGAGGGGTCCAGAAGGCTCCGGAAGAGTCGCCACGTGCTCTTGGAGCTCATCTGGCCTGCTGCCTTCGTGCAGGTGTCGGTCCAATTTGAATCGGCAAGCTGCACAGAATATGCAGCCGCTTGTGTAGTGAGCGCCTCGATACGGGAGCGGAGTTTGCGGTTCAGCTTGTTTCGCCGCCAACGGCGTATGAGGCCGCGGCGAGCATCCCAGAGATGGAGGAGGTGCGGGTCGATAGCAGGAGTCACGTTAGAGGTGGCAAGGGTCTGTGTGTGCGCTCGTTGCGTATGAAGGGCATAGGATGCCCACGCCGCGTATTCGTCTGAATCACGGATCGGGGGGAAGGGTTGAGATCTGAACTTGGTCCAGTCGGTAAGACGGGCCTGGCCCCAGTGTTGGCGCATTTTCTGTCGCGTTGTGAAAGCAATGCGGAGCAGAAAATGATCGCTACCGAGGGTTTCATCGAGATTCTCCCACGTAGCATCGCGGATGTTACGGGTGAGGGAGAGGTCCGGGCAAGTGTCACGTGACACCGAATTACCGCAACGTGTGGGATGTACGGGATCAGTGAGCAGCGTGAGACTAAGCGAGGAGATGAGCTCCTTAAGCTGTCGGCCTCGGGTCTTTTCGTAGTGGTAGCCCCAGTGAGGGCTGGGGGCATTAAAGTCGCCGACTATCACTAGGGGTTCACGGGCCGCCGTACGCAAGGCCTGATGGAAGAGTTGCGCGAAGGAGACCCCCGATAGGTGAGGGGGGCAATACACGTTCAGAATATGAATCGAGGGTTGGCCCCTCCGCTGAGGGAGCACTGAGACCATGCAGTAGTCATACGGGAGGTCCAGATCGAGATCGATATGAACCGCCGTGTACATCTTATGCACGAGGAGGCAAGTGGTGGTGCCGCCTACGTAGGGGCAGTAGCCGGAAAGGGTTGGGGTTGAGCCAGATTCCTGGAGTGCCAAGACGGCCGGTTTAGAGTCAAGTGATTGGAGAAATAGGGAAAGGTGTGAGCGCTTTCGCCTGTTCCCGAAACCTCTGGAGTTCCACTGCACGATATCGAAGCGGGACGGCAGATTTGAATGGGCTGTACGATTGGTAGCCATCATGAATGTCCTAGATTTTATATGTCATCCTCCATGCCCTGTTCGGAGCCTTGGGAGACAGGAAGGGGGATGGAAGCCGGGTTGCCCTGTGTCGAGGTGGTGGTGGCCACCTTGCGGCGCCGGGGAGCGGAACCGACACTACTTCGCGAGGTAGAGCGGGACCGTTATGTTTTGGATTTGAACTGAGTAATCGCCCAGGCCTGAATGGCCTGCACTACCTCAGCTACAATGTGTTGAACGGAAAAAGTGGAGATGTGGTGGAGGAGCAGATTGTCAAGGCGGGAGACGCGCTCCTCAAGGGGCAAAGTTGAATCAATCGGCAGAGGAGCCTTAGCTACGGTAGCCGGGGGAGTACTCGGTGTGGGCGCCGCCTGAGGGCTAGGTTTGAGGGGGGCGGCCAGCGGGGCCGTCTGGGTAGGGACGACAGGGCCGGGCGCCTGCGAAGTGTGCTGTTGCAGGGATGCAACTTGCTTAGTCAATAATGCAATTTGCCGCTGAAGGTCCGCGTTCTGCTTGCGAAGTGCCGCAAGTTCAGGGGAGGGAGGGGCAGTAGGTGGGGGAGAGAGAGGCTTGGGAGCAGCAATTCCTGCCCAACTACTCACCTGTGGTGGCGCCGTCGAGACATTGAGCGGCGGAAATTCTTGGGTTTCGGCCGGGCGCTGGGAGCCAGGCTGTTTCGGGTGGGCACCCTTCTTGTCATGGAGTGGTGGTGACGTGAGCGCTCGAGGATGTGCCGAGGGCGACGTGAGCTTCCGGTATTTGCCCGTGCAACCTCTGGCCCCGGTCTCGTGAGCACCGTGACAGAGGAGGCACTTGGGTTGGCAATCGTGGTCGGTGAGGCCTTCGGGAGCGAGGGTCCCACATTGGGTACAGCGGTCTGGGTTGGGATGGGGGCACACAGACGGCCGGTGGCCTATGGTGCCGCACTGTGGACAGGCCGGGATTGTCTTTTTATACGGTCGAACGTACGTCGCCACGCAGTGGTAAAAGAGGAAGCGGGGGAGCTTCGTGCCCTCGAATGTAACCACGGCCGCGGTGGAGTCGCCGAGTTTACGGACTGCAAGGATGGTACCTTGGGGCCAGTGAAGTTTTTGTTTTATCTTTTGAGGGGTCTCGGCAGGGTTGATGGTGATAACCCCCCTGCAAGTTTCCCCGGTAGGCTTGGCGTGACCTCGGACGGGTAGCAGCTGGTCCCCCACCGGCAGCTGGAAGTCTCCGAGGAGTTGTTCAGCTTTGGGCAGCACGGTGGTGCTGCAGATGATGATGTTTTGGTCCCAGATCGGCCACACTTGCACTTGTGTGGTGGTCGGGTCACCCAGGTAAGCTCGGATTGCGTCGCCCAGACGATCAGCCGAGGAAAAGGTTCGCAGCTCGCAGGGAATGCGAGGCTTGAGGACCACGATGTAGTCGTCTCGGGAGAGGCGAGGAGTTTGACGCGGACGCCACTTGCGTTGCTTCGCCAACGGCGAAGAAACAGAGGTGTGCGCGGCGTCTGTGGGACGCCGCGCATGTGTGCCCTGCGCAGCTGCGGAATGACTGTCAGCTGCGGCATCTCGGTGCAAGGACGCGGGCTTGCATTTCGCTTGCTTGCGTTCCCAGATATTCACCATGTCTTCAAGGTATTCATTCTCCGATGGCATAAGTTGGTCGGCAGGGGAAGTTTCCATGCTAATCACTTGCAGTGAGGCAGGGTCGTAGCCCGTAACCGCAGTGGCTGCCGCCATCGTCGGGCTGAAAGCCGCGACGAGGGGCGCTAGGCGTACTGAGACAAAGCCTAGCGAGGCGGCGTGGTAGCCGGGAGTGAAAACGGTCTCTAAAAGTGCCAAAAATTGGCCCACCTGGACGAGAGTGGTATCCGGGCAAAGCACAGAATTTGGCGATCACGATAAAACCGGTTGTGAGGGGGATGACGGTGATAGTGCGCAAAAATACGGGAAAATCCGCGGAGCCAGTGCGAAGAACATCCGACGCCGCCGAGCGCTCGCAGCGCCCCCGGCATTTGGAGCTGGTCTCCCGGCCGTGCGTGCACGAGCCGGATGTGCTCGTCACCGTCGTCCACCAAGAGAGAAAGGCCCCTCACATGCTACCACACGGGAAAAGGGATCGCGGGACAGAAAGTTCGTAGGAGAAGGAACCGGATGGCGATGAAAGGAAAACGCATATTGTATCCATAGCTGAGACGAAGGGATCGTCAAATAGACCTGTCCGTATACGGAAGGAGAAAAAAAAAAAAAAAAGCTTGACGTTCCCAAGGCATCCACCTAGTATTCGTAATAACCCTTCTCTATAAACAGGGCTCGTTGTACTGATACCAAACGCCCTTGTAAAATACATCCGAATAAAATGTTTCTAACTCACTAAAGTTAACGGTTAGTCCGAGACGCAGCAGGTCATTTAGTGAATGCAACGTTCATACGACGCCTGTGAGGATGGTTGGATGGAAGGTAGGAGCGTCCCCTTTGAAACGGGGTGATGGCAGTTGCCACCATGCTCAGCTCTTTATTTTTGTTTAACTGTGTTGTAAGGAGAGGAAGAAGAAGAAGACGCAAAGTGCGGATGTGTGTCGCGTCGGCTCCGCAGATTTTGATTGATTCTCGGCGTACATTCGAAGAATTCACCGACGCCTTAATATCGAGAAGGAAGTGCAAGTTCCACGGACCACCCTGATATCATTCTCAAGTAGGTGGACCGTTTATTTTCGGCACATCGACCACTTTATATAGCGCCACGCTGACACGGCCGCTAAGCCTGACCCAACGAAGCTGGTGGCTGGAGCCCCGGTGGCTGGAGCCCCGCCTCTTTCCGGGTTAGAGCTGCAAGATGGCAGCGGTGAGCCTCGAAGGGGATTATATAACGAGAGAAGAGTATGAGGGCGAAGCAGGTTGGCGTGTTGTGAAGAGAGGAGGATGTGCCAATGAGCGGACAAAATCTCACGGAACCAAGGATCGGGCAGCGCGCTTCTCCAGCGAGAACGCATTCAATAATAGGTGGAACAAGGGACAAAAAGCAAGACAAATCATGGCGGCAAGCAGGATGCCCAGTTTGCCGAAGTGGGAGTACAAGATAATAGTGCGCCCACGTGACAGCTTCAAGGTCACCGACTATGCGATCAATCGCCTAGAATGCTGCGTCGCCAACGCCGCGGGAATCCCCAGGAAGGAATCGGAAGATGACACGGTGTGTGCCAACTACAAACAGAACATTCTAGTGATCAGCACGCCATCGGAGGAGCGTGCCGAAAAATACAGGTCTATCACTCGACTGAGGATGGAAGACAAGGAGTTCGAAGCCAACGCGTACGAGTCGGCTCCGGAGGATACATCTAAGGGAGTGATAAGAGGAGTAACGCACGAGGTGTCTCCTAGAGAAATAGTGGAGATGCTTGTAACATCAAGGAATCCGACGGTCCTCATGGCCAAAAGAATGGGAAACACCACGAACGTCATCATCCTTTTCGACGGGCATCACGTCCCAAACTACGTGAGATACGGAAGGGCACTGGTCAAGTGCTCACTATACCGGAAGCAAATAGACATATGCTACCAGTGCGGACGCCTCGGACACAGAGCCGACGTCTGCCCGAACCCGAACAGCAGGATATGCAGAGGCTGCGGCATGGAGAACCCGCCACAGGACCACGAGTGCGAAGCGAAGTGCCAGCTCTGCGGCAAAGACCACCCTACGGCGGATCGCCGATGTAATACCAGATACAAGTTACCGTATTTGGCAAAGAGGCGCCGCTGGGAGCGAGTCAGACGAGAGGAAGAAGAAACGATGTACCACGGAAGGGAAGCTGAAAGACTGTACAGGCCAGGACGGGAAGACTGGAGACAGCGGTCGGAACATCAGACAAGGGACGGATCTGGACTAGAAGATTTCCCCAAGCTCCAGGCAAGGGAAAGGGGCCGCTCGACGTCGAACAGAACCAGATCGATATCGCGGTCCAGATCGAGATCCAGACCCAAGACCAGTAATACCGAATCTCTCAGAGCACAGGGGGGAGGAAGATCCCAGAGCCCAAAAGGAAAGAGCAAAGTCAACGGTGCCGCGGGACCCTTACAGGTGAGCTGGGCGGACGCGGCTTCCGGGGCGCGTGCGTAGGCAGAGGCTGCTTTTCAAAATAGAGTTAAGACGCTAGAGAAAGAATTGGCGCAAATCAGGCAGAGCAATGTTGCGTTTATGGATGAAATTAAAAAACTCAGGCAAGAAAACGACCGTTTGAGGAGCGGGAAAGTGCCACGCAACGAGGAAAGCTCGCGAGTTATAAGGGAGGAAAAAAAGACAGCAATGGAAGAGGACGTAGCCCTCACCGCCATTAAACGTAAAACCGAGAGCGCTCCGATTCAAACCGGATTAAAGAAACCCAAGCCAGCCACGACGCTCCAAGGAAGACAGGAGGAATTTGAACAGAAAATCGAAACCAGCATCAAACAGAACGAAACAAAATTTGAAACTAAACTAGAACAACTGGAAGTGAGGCTTGAGGCGAAGATAGAGGCAAAGATGGAGGCGCTAGGAAAGGCGATACTACAGCAAGTGCAACAAATGATGGCTGACTTCGAAGCCAAACTAGCAATATGGGGACCGCAAACAAGTAGGGGGGGACCGGTTAAGACGGCCATTAAGCCGTACACTATAGGCCCCCCGTACCCGCCGAGGGATTTGAGAACCTGTAAAGCCGCCATGGACAGACGAATTAGATACACGATTTGGCAATGGAATTGTAGAGGATACGATCGAAAACGATACATTTTGCAACAATACCTTAAAGACAAAGAAAACCCGGATATTATAATGATGCAGGAAACAAATGGGCTGGCAAAATTGTCGGGTTACAAATCCTTTGGTAGTGCCGAAGGGGAGACGAAGGCGCTAACGACGTTGGTAAAGCGAAATCACTCGGTCGTTCAACAAGACACGGAAGTTAAGTCAATCGATCACATTCTTTTAGAACTCATACCCATGCGGAAAACGAAGGACAGCCTCTTTGTATTAAATATTTATAGCAGTCCAAAGTGCAGACACCATAAATTTCGATCGCTCTTTAAAAAAACCCTAGCCAGCGGACAACCGAGCGGTAGTGATCGGAGGCGATTTTAACGCTCAACACGCGGCATGGGGTTACAAAATCGAAACTCATAAAGGCAGGAACCTATGGCTAGACGCGCAACAGGAAGGCCTGACCCTCGTGACCGACCCATCGGTTCCCACGAGAATAGGCGTCTGCGCGGATACTACGCCAGATTTAACATTCACCTAGAACATACGGGACGCGCAGTGGACAAATACGCAACATGACTTTGGGAGCGATCACAATATACTAGAAATAACGGTAAGGGCAGGACCGCGCAAGACAAAGGGTAGACCACTTAAGATTGTCGACTGGGACAAATTCAGGAAAATAAGGGAGGAGGCCGATGACACGACACAAGGTATTGAGGAATGGACCGAAAAACTAAAGGAAGATGTGGCGGCAGCTACGAAAACGGTCCCGCCGGAGGCGCATCTAGAGAACGTAGACAGTAAGCTTCTACACATGTGGGAAGCTAAGGCAGGGTTGCAACGGAGATGGAAAAAACAAAAACACAGCCGGACGCTTCGTAGAAAGATAGCTAAATTGAACAGGGACATAGAAAAGTACGCCCAGCAGCTATGCAAACAACAGTGGGAGGAAAAATGCAACAACATGGACAGTCAGATAGGAATGGCAAAAACGTGCAACATCCTTCGATATTTGTTAGACCCGGACGGGGCAAAGTCGGCACATAGGCAAAATATAAATCGGCTAATACAAACGTACCGAGGGACAGAGCAGGACTTCCTCAAGGAAATCGAGAAAAGATACATCTCGCAAGCGCTGCCCGTCATACACCCTGACTACACAGGGCAGGTAAATGACGAATTAGACAGCAAAATCGGCGAGTCAGAGGTCAGGGCAGCCCTGCAGAAACTCAATACCAAGTCGGCACCCGGACTAGACGGTGTAACGAATAAAACGCTAAGGAACCTGGACGATGAGTCTATAGCTAAGTTAACCGAATATATTAACGAATGCTGGGAGGCAGGGCAGATTCCGCAGCAATGGAAGACGGCACAAATCGTGTTAATACCTAAACCGGGCAAGCGACTGCAAATTGAGAACTTGAGACCCATATCTCTCACTTCTTGCGTGGGGAAACTCATGGAGCACGTGGTCCTAGCGAAGATAACCACATACCTCTAAGACTGCGACGCGCTCCCGCCCACGATGATAGGATTCAGGAGAAACCTCTCAGCGCAGGACGCTCTGTTACAACTAAAACATCAGATCATAGACGATTCGGGCAGATCGACAAAGGCAATTCTCGGGTTGGACCTAAAAAAGGCCTTCGATAACGTAACACATGCAACGATACTAGATAGAGTAGGCGAACTAGGACTGGGAAAACGCACGTACGATTATGTACGCAATTTTTTAACTGGTAGAAAGGCAAAGATCACGATAGCGGACCTAGTTTCGGAGGATATCGAGATAGGCAGCGCAGGTACGCCACAGGGTTCGGTCTTATCACCGATGCTATTCAATCTGGCGCTAATCGGGCTGCCAGTCAAGCTGCAAGAAATCGAGGGTCTAAATCATACCTTATACGCAGACGATATCACCCTATGGGTGAGAAACGGAAGTGACGGGCAGATAGAACAAACGCTTCAAACAGCGGTCGAACCAATCGAAAAATATCTAGAGGGGACAGGGCTAACATGCTCGGCAGAGAAATCGGAGCTGTTACTGTACAGACCGACTCGCAGAGGTCGCAAACCAGGCAACTACAGGGAAGAGCTCACCCATAGAGAGGAGATACAGTTTATATCTTATCTCCATAGAGAGGAGATAAAGACGGCCGATGGGAAACCCATACCCAAGGTCGATAGGATCAGGGTATTGGGGCTCCTCATTGAAGCCAAGGGCAACAACGGAGAAACCCTCAGAAGACTGGAGGGAACTGTAGCGCAAATCATGAGGCTAATCAGAAGGATAACAAATAAACATAGCGGGATGAAAGAGGAAAACACGATCAGGTTAATACAGGCCTTCGTAATAAGTAGAATAGTGTACGTAGCACAGTACTTAAAATGGCAGGTCGCGGAAAAGATCAAACTAGAATGCCTCATTCGGAAAATATACAAACTAGCCATAGGACTACCGATCAGCACCAGCACGGACAAGTTGCTGCAATTAGGCCTACACAACACTATAGACGAGCTCATTGAAGCGCAACGTACGGCACAATATGAACGCCTCTCTAAGACTAGAGCAGGCAGACACATCCTAGAGAGATTAGACATAGGTTACCACACACAGCATGGTGTCAAGGTGGACATCCCGAGAGATACGAAGGAAAGATTGGTAATACCTCCCTTACCAAAGAACATGCACCCAGAACACAATAAGGACAGAAGAAAGAACAGAGCGAAGCAAATACAGAAGAAATTCGGCAGCGACAAAGACGCAGTGTTCGTAGACGCGGCTCGATACAGTCGCAGACGGGGGTTTACGGCAGCCGTAATCGATAGGGAGAAACGGTGCAAGACGTGCGCGACGATACGCACCACAAGTAACGAGATAGCTGAAGAAGTAGCCATAGCACTCTCAGCAGCTCAGACTAACGCAACCGTGATAGTCAGCGACTCTCAGACGGCAATAAGAAACTTTGCCAATGGCCGAATCTCCCCGGAGGCACTACGAATTCTTCTTGCAGGAGGCCAAAATTACAAAAGAAAGATGTACATCAACTGGACACCCGCTCACACCCTCGCGGAGGACGGCAACAACGAGGCGGCACACGACGCGGCTCGAGGGCTTACGGACCGAGCCGCAGTCGCAAGTGACGCCCCGACACCCTCCGGACGTGACGGTGCGGTAAATGAGTGGGAGTGGGAGGACAGAATGACCACATATAATGACATTACGAAACATTATAGGTTACAGAGGCGCATATTCCCGCGACCTCACGCAAAATTGACAAAAAAGCAGTCTGTCGCATGGCGGCAGTTACAAACTAGGACGTATCCGAATCCTGCGCTCTCGCACATCATATATCCGGATGTATATCCTACGGACAAATGCAAAACATGTGAATCCAGAGCCACTCTGGAGCGTATATTATGGGAATGCCGAGGGATAAATAACAATAAAGAGAACGCGGCCTCTAGCAGCAACCTTCGCACGCGCTGGGAAGCCGTGCTGCTCAGCCCCGCCCTCGAAGATCAACTATGGGCCGTCCAGCGGGCCGAGGATGCCGCCAGAACCCAAGAACTCCTGGCCGTCACCTAGGCGGGGCCTTTGGCCCTCCCCACCAACTCGCGGGGCACACAATAAAATTCTTTCCTCCTCCCCCTCCTGTGTTGTAAGTTATTAAACTTCGCCATTTTCTTTAAATACGTCTTCCTACACTTTTAACCTTATGTCACCTCTCTGCTTTTGAGCCACCAATCTTCCAATCGCTTTTTGCTGATTTCCACCGCATATTTATTTACATGACTATTGTTATCTCTAAACACTAGGGCCTCAGGAAGCGTGACTGTGCCTGCATCGACATCGGGATTGATACCATCACATTTTAGTATGAGGTGTTCTATTGCTCCTACAGATTTACCACACACAGTACATGTGTCTCCTTCTTCGTTAAATTTCTTTTTATAGCTGCGCGTTCTAAGACATCCTGACCTAGCTTGAAAGAGTAGGGCACTGCCTCTTGAGTTATCGTAAAACGCTTCCTTCCTGGTCTGCTGTTTCCAGTATCGATATAGTTCAACACTATGCTTCTTTTCCATTGAATTTATCCAATTTTTACCATCCGCGTTTTTAACCAGTCGTTTAGTGCTCTGTCTTTCTCCGTCCTCGTGTCTGGCATACTTACTGGTTAGCTTCCTAGTTCTTTTCCGCCATTGTGAGTCAATGCTCTTTCTGTATAGGTATTTAAATACCTTAGCTGCCCACCTGTTATCGTCCAGTTTCCTCAGGCGTTTTTCGTATAGGATTTTACTCTGAGCTTCTCGTGCTTCGATGCCTAGCCCATATCCCCCTGTACTGCTTCGTTTGTGGTTTTCCCGTGGGCAATTAGTGCTAATCTTCCAACAGCTCTCTGATTTACTTCTAGTCTCGACTGAATTTCTGCCTTTAAGCACAGGACCGCATTCCCGAAAGTAAGCACCGGCACCATTATTCCTTTCCAAATACCTCTCAGTACTTCATACCTGATGTACCCCAACAATTCCCTATGTTTCATTATCCCGGCATCTCTTCACCCCTTTTGCCATGAGAGACTTTTCGTGCTTTTCCGTGTACATCTGCCCTTTGTTTATCCGTACCCCGAGAGATTTGTATTCGGCCACTCGGGGTATTTCATGGCCTTGTATTGTAAGCTCCTGATCAGTTGTATCGTTGAAAAACCTCCCACCGGACTTAGCTGCACTAAAACTGAAACCTAGACTGTCTCCTTCGTCTCCAGAGTAATTAACCAGAGTTTGCAAATCTTCATGACTATCTGCTAACAGTACAATATCGTCCGCATACATTAAACCCGGTAGTCGTTGCTCAACAACCTGTCCGCCTAATCTGTACGACATTATACCCTAGATTGCTTCCTTGTAGCCTTCTTTCCATACTTATCATATAAAGCATGAACAGCAGCTGTGATAGAGGACAACCTTGCCTTAATCCTTCGTGTACCTCGACAGTTGTCATACTCTTAATTCCTTCCCATGTTATTTCAACATTATTTTCTCGATATATTTCCTGTAGGAAATCAATTACCTCATGACCGATACCTTCAACTTTTAATATGTTCCACAGGAGTTCCCTGTTAACGTTGTCGTATGCACCGCTTATGTCCAGGGAGGCTAAATATAGAGGTCTATTTTCCGCCTTAGCTATTTCTATGCACTGGGTAAGCACGAACAGGCTATCATCTAAGCGCCTACCACTTCTGAACCCGTTCTGAAGTTCTCCGAGTATTCTATTACTTTCTACCCATGACTGCATTCTTAATTTCACCGCCTGCATCGCCAGCCTATATATAACTGATGTTATCGTAATTGGTCGGAAGGGTTTTTTATCGCCTTTCCCTTTATAAACCAAATTCATTTTACCCTGTTTCCAGCTGTGCGGAATTTGCTCATTTGTTATGACTGCCTCCAATGCTTTTATCAGCGTTTTCTTGCTTCTTGGGCCAAGTTAATTAACTTGATTGTAATTTCGTCTACCCCTGCGGACCTGCAATTTGGTTTCCAGTTAAGATTGGTCAGTTCTAAGCTGTTTTCTATTGTGTTATCCTGTGTTGCTCCCTCATTTGAGGCGATTACCCTATCGTCTTTCCCAAATGACTCAGCTATAACTGAACCAGTGTAGTTCAGAGCGTCATCTCCCTCTAAACATTTTCCCTCGGCATCGTGAATCTGTTCCTGTTTTCTGTGATTCGCTTTACCCAGCCAGCTTATATGGTCCCAGAATTTTCTTGACCCCCCTTTAGTTGCATCGCGAACTTCAGCCAGCCAGCGATCAGAAGACTGCTTTATTTTAGCCTCGACGAGGACCTGCACTTGTCGTTTCTTTTGTCGATAAGATTCCCATTTTTGGCCTATTTCCTCTTCAGATAACTGCGCCCTCTTTGCTTCTCTGTGTTCCCGTGATGCCAACCGTCGTTGTTCGATGGCCTCCCTAATTTCCTTATTCCACCAAATTCGTGGCTTCCTCTTTCCTCTCCAGCGGTTTACTCCTTTTACTTCTTTTATTTTTGTACTAATGAGTAGTTCTAACTGATTATAATCACACTTTTCCATGGGATGTTTCTCTATTGCTTCCTCTATGTCGGCCGCTATTTGCGCTATTTGATCGTCATTTAATTTCGCGAACTTTTTTACTTCCCCGCATTTCTATTTTGCAGGGCTCCCAGCTCTAGACTAATACGCTTATGATCACTTCCGAGGCTGTACTTTCCCTCTTCGTCTATTCCCATTATTACGAGCTTTCTATACATCCCATGCGACATTAAGCAGCAGTCAATGGTAGTTTGCCTGTTACGGGATTCCCACGTGATTTGTCCCTCACACTTAGTTTCTCTATTTACTATAACTAGGTTGTGTGGCTCACAGAAGTCTAGCATCAACTTCCCGTTACAATCTGTGCATCTATCCAGATCCTCGATGTGACCATTCATGTCACCCAGCAGAATAATATCGGCACCTTTTCCAAACTGCTTTATATTGTCATTGAGACACTTCACTAGATCCTTGTTCTCTTTCCTGCATTTGTCCCCTGTCCCTAAGTAAACTACTACTAGCCATGCCTTTTTACCGGCAATTGTACCTGATACCCAGACATGTTCTTTGCAAGTTGTCTTCATTCTTTCCAAATTTGTACCTTGATGTATCAGCATACCTACTCCTCCTCCCTTCCTCGCCGTTGTTGTTCTGTTGCTCCCTTCCCAGACGTAGCCCTCAATAAACGGTGGGTCTTCTAGATCCCTGAGATGTGTTTCGCATAGCGCGTATACACCTACTTCGTCGCCCTTTGACTGCTGTTCTATTTCTAACCACTTCGCTCTCTTTCTACCACCTTGAACGTTTGTGTACCTGATCCTGGTGTTGAATTTCTTTTTTGTAGTTTTCTTCCTGGACCTCCCAGTGGCCATTTTACTGGCGTCAGCCTCTATTGTTGCACTTTCTACGTTGTTTATACCTACCCCTACGCCCTGAGCCGCAGTGGACCCCCTAAAAAGGCTACTGCCCGGCCTGCCAGGGTCAGCCGATCTCGGCTCCTGGCCTTCCATTAAAGTGGATGCCATCCCGTGTAAAGCCTCCGCCAAAGCCTGCTCTATGCACTTCTCTGTTTATGTCAGCCACTTGAAAACCTTTCTCCTGGCTTAGCATTCTTATCCCCCGATTAACAGCCACAACGTCCTTGGTAATTTCTCCGTTCCGTCCTTGCACATCCGGCACTGTGCATACCACGGTCTGGACTTGCTGTGCTATCGCCCTTAAATCGTCAACTCCCTCCGCTAATATTTCCACCGCTTTTGCGGCTTCGCCGACATCATTTAGCCCCGCCGCTGTCTCTCACTCGCGTTCCCCCTGCTGAGAATCGCAGGCGACCGCCACACGTTTGCTGCGCCCGTGCTCGGAGGCCTGACGACGCAAGCCGGCGGACGGACCGAGCCTCGACCCACCGGTGTTGAGGCTGGGTGCGAATCGCCTCCGAGAGGGACGAAAACGCCGGTGCGGCCAACGGAGAACTTGCATTTTGTGTTTTCCCTTCGAGCTGTATTTCGTAAAATAAACATTCAGTCTTGACGCGAACCCCGACGAGTGATCATCGTTCCTTCGAGGCTCACCCGCCGTGGTTGCTCAGTGGATATATGGTGTTGGGCTGCTCAGCACGAGGTCGCGGGATCGAATCCCGGCCGCGGCGGCCGCATTTCGGTGGGGGCGAAATGCGAAAACACCTGTGTACTTAGATTTAGGTGCACGTTAAAGAACCCCAGGTGGTCGAAATTTTCGGACTCCTCCACTACGGCGTGCCTCATAATCAGAAAGCGCTTTTGGCACGTAAAGCCCGATAATGTTTTCTCTCGAGGCTCCTTCGTGCGCGGCCGCTACGCCGCCCGAGTGCTCCCTTTCGTTCCCCCGCGTGTCCTTCCAGCTCGTGTCTTGCAATGTGCCCCGTCACGCGCAGCGGTATACGCACCGGATAAGCGAGGCTGTCCCACGGTGGGCGGGCAAGGGACCACAAGGAGCAGCAGCAGCAGCAGCCTTCCATCGCCGATCGCTGGCCACCGACAGCTCGCGCAGCCCGGCATCTCGGAGCAACTGCGCCGGGGCCACCGCCGGGGACATATAGGCGTCACGGCCCGGCCGCCCGCCATTGTGGGCTACGGCCACTGGGTCAGTGCGGGACAATGTCCGACGGGGCCGCCCGGCCTTCCGTCCGGTCACGCCACTGTACTTGTCAACAAGTAGACGCCATATAGAGAGCAAGAAAATAAGCACCGGGCGCTCAAATATTTAGCTTTTTGAATGAAAGTAGGCCAACTCAAAAGGTTGCGATTGTTGAAAATATTTTAGGGCGCCACCAGGTCGAGCGCGTGCCGAACAGGATAATTCGTAGCCACTTCTTTACCACTTGTTTAACAAAAAAGACTCGGTAAACACAGACCGGGTGTTCTTTTGAATTGCCTTTGACAGATAGCACAAGTCTGACCCTTGATCTAAATTACTCGACGAGGCGGTAATTACTTCTTCGAGAAATTGAAATGTCTACTTAAACCACTAATATAATTACCCTAACTTTTTGTTTAATTATTTTACGGCACATATTTAAATCCACTAACTATAGCCGGTGAGTTCGCAATGCGTATCTATTTGGAACGAATTCTCTGGACTGCAACAGTCTAGAGATATTAAATGTCAAAGTATCCGAGGAAATGCATTGGTGTTCCTGTTACTTTTGTGCTTCAATGCATAAAACATCGTTTTCCTAAAGGAAGTAGCTGGAACGCCAATGTATGTTGTCGGACACTTTGGAAATTAGTATCTCGAAGCTGATTCAGTCCTGAGAATTCGTTCGATGAGCCTTGCGAACTCACCGGCTCTAATTCGTAGATTTAAATATGTGCCGTAAAGTAAATAATAGAAAAGGTAATTAGCGTAATTATGTCAATTTAATGAGTAATTATAATCTCTCGTAGAACTAATGGCCGCCTCATCAAGTAATTTAGATCGAGGGTAGGGAATTGTGCTATCTCGCCCAGGCAATTTTTGAAAAATTTTGTCCCAAAATAACTCCCGGTATAAGCTGACGTACAGCTAAGGCGAACTTTTGTGCGAGGCAAGGCGAAAGCAAGCAAGGAAGACAAATGTGGCATTAGAAATTCTAGGCTTCTTGCAAGTCGCCAGTGTGCATCGGGAAGGAAAAGTATTTTTCCTTCCTCTATTGCTACATGACGTGGCATGCAGGAGCAGACGGGACTCCGTGTTATACGCGCTGTGGCAGCATCTGTGTTCGAGTCACAACAAAAAGCTTCCCGTCGTGCGTTATCGGTACCCATGCTTGCCAAGGAAGAAATGTATTTTGTTCCGTATTTTACTATATACGTGCATGTCCTTGATGCGTTCAAGTATGAGAAACGCACCCCATGCGTCGAGCTCAATAATTCTTGTGTACTAAGCAGTGAAATTCACTTATCAAAGAAAGTTTTAACTGCATAGCAACATTTTCTCGAGCGCCCCCCCCCCCCCTCCCTTCCCTTGTCCACGAACCAGGGACGGATCTTGACATGGCCAGTGGGATGACCCTATATACAGGGTGTCCCAGCTAACTTTAGCCAGAGTTTAAAAATATGCGAATGCTACGTAGCTGGACAGAACTAAGGTAATGTTGTTTGCCCTCGCTTTGACATACTCAAATTATTTTTTTCATTCCGCCTAATTAGATAGTTAGTCTTAACCAATCAACTTCTCAGATATTGTTACGTTGCAGAAGTCACATATATAGAAGTATTTACAATATTTGCACGAGAGACAACGACGCATAAACAAGATGGCTGTAGAAACCGATTACACCTCTACACGTCAAGTCGTCGTCGTCTTACTGGCGCTACTCTTGGTTGCGCCGTAACGTAACCCCCGCCTGTAAAGGCGCCGTAATGGAGGTGAACTCGCGGCAAAGTGCATGTGTCTCGGCAAGCCGAGACACATGCACAAAGTCCTTGGGGACACGCGAGTACGCCGGAGCGATCTCGTAGTTTGACATCGCTAAGCTGACGTAATACCGTGTAGTGCCCTGTGTACCGCGGCAGCAGCGTTTCAGACAAGCTTACGCGGCGACATGATGTCCATAGGGGACAACGGAGCCAGGAGAAAAGCGAACGTCCCGATTCCGGCTGTCGTCTTCTGCGCGGCCTGAGGCTCAAAATGAACCGGGAGCCGGCAATCTGGCGTGCCGTGCGAGCTCAGGCGAAGACTTCTTTAGCGTATTCAGAGGGAGTGTTCGTCGAGAAGAGAGAGAGAGAAAAGAATGCAGAGAAATGCAGGGAGGTTAACCAGAGGTAGTTCCGGTTGGCTACTCTGCACGGAGGGGAAGGGTTAAGGGGATAAAAAGAGAAACAGAGTGGAAGAGTGAGATAGAGAGACGAGTACGAACAAAGCTAGTACACTATAGAGTGGGGGGCGGCATTCTTAAAGTCTATCGTGAAGCCCCGCAGACCGCAGGAACCTTAATAACGCGAGTAAGGCCTTCAACGCGGATGTTCTTTCGGAGCACTGGCCTACAGTTTTGAGTTCTGATAGTGGATGATTTTCCAACTGGTCCAGTACTCTGCACATCACTTGTCTCTGGGCACTATATCGCGGGCAGACGCAGATAATATGTGCGAGCATCTAATCGATGTTGCATGTGTCGCTCGTGGGGCTGTTGGTCATTCCAATGAGGAAAGCATATGAGTTCGCAAAGGCAGCGCCTGGCCACAGACGGTATAGCATGGTCTGTACACGTCGTGGTAACCCAGGCGGGAGGTGCATCCGTATGTCCGGATACAACGAACGCAAACTACACATGGTGAAAACATTCGAGTCCCACAGGGGCAAAGTACAATCACGGGACATCAATCGCAGCTGTTAAGAATGGCCGTACGGGGTGGCAACGTGCCAGCTTTCAGCCCGCTGCACGTGTTCCAAGCCCACCAGACGGGGCGCCCTTCGGAGAACTGCGAAGGGCCGGCAGCCACGTGGCGCGCGACCAACTCAGGAAATTGGCACTTGGCCGAGCCACCCGGGACAAAGCAGAGTTCTACGAAGCCCTCTGACGTCGGCACTGAAAGCTGGGCGGTACCGAGAACTGTCCGGCCTTTTCACCTGTGTGTATGTGCGGCACGTGTATGTGAGCCCTCATCCTCCAAGTCGACACACCTCATCCTCCAAAATGGCGGGTCATCTTGAATGACGTCGAACTATGACGTCGAGCAAGGGCTTATAAGCAGCGTTTGCCGGCTGCTAGGGTGTGCTCGTGTCGTGCTCGTTGTCGGGAGCTGAGTGCTCCTTGTCATGCTAGAAATGAACTAGTGAGCTGTGTGCTCGTAAGCCGTTTGCTGTATGTTAGTCTTGCGGGCTCCATATGGGAGTCGCGCTAGTCTGCCAATGTATGTCCTGTTTTAAATGTAAATCCTGCAATTAAAGCCTGCTCGCCTAGTCCTGTCGTCCCAAGTTCATCCCGACAGCTACGACTGACAACTCTGACAACTGGCGCCAGCGGTGGGATCTGCTCAACCCCTACATCTGGTTGGCAGCGGTGAGATCGCCTCCGAATGCAACAGATGGTGGCAGCGCTACGGATCAACCTTCGTCGAGAGAGATCCTAAGGAACCGGGAAGAGCGAAGAAGAGAGAGCCTTCGTCGAAAGAGGTCCGAAGAAACTGGGAGTAGCGAAGAAGAGCGAGCCTTCGACCCAGGGAGTCCGGAGGAACCGGGAACAGCGGACAAATGAACCGGATGGCAGGGTGCTGCAACCGTAAGTGAGCGCGTGGTTTTTTTCCTTTTGATTCGCCAGACTCAAATGTTGTGTGTTCATTTTGATAGTTCTGGGAATCGGGAGTTTGATGCATTGTGTATTTGCACAAATTAATTAAGGAAAACAGTTCTAACCACCAGTCGGGGCAGCTGCCATGGATCTTAGAAGGTTGACGAGGTTAGACTTGTTGTTGGTGTGCGACGATTTGGGAGTTGAGGCGGACGAACGGATGAAAACGCCAGCTATCATAAAGGCGATTAACGATAGTGGCAATGATGACAAAAGCATTGAGCTTGCTTGGGAGGTGATACAGGAGCCACGGGAGCGTGAGCGTCGTGAACGTGTGCGCGAGCGTCGTGAACGTAAGAGTGAGCGTAAGCGTGAAGAACGCGAGAATGAACGGAAGCGTGAGCTTCAAGAACTTACTCTTAAGTGTGAGCGTCATGAACGTGAGAAGGAACGCGAACGTGAGTATCAAACGCGAACGTGAGTATCAAACGCGAACGTGAGTATCAAAGAGATACAGTATTGTGATCAGTTAATGGCACAGAGACAACGGCTGTCTGAGAATTCTGTAGGTAGTACAGAGCGAAAGAATGAGGCAGCATCGAGCGGATTTTCGCCAAAAGCCGACGAGAAGAGTAGTGCCTGTGAGATTGGCTGCAGATTCATAAGCGAAGGGAAAAGGCTAGCTGCTAACGATGCCTTAGTGGCAACAGAGGCCGTTAAAGGCCGCAAGGAGAGCGACGAGGTGCTGTGCCAACAGATGACTGTAGAGACAGCTAGGCCAGCTGCGAACAAATTGGCACAGTTACCGCGCGTGTGCGTCGCTTGTAATGTTAGCGAGGTTGCTAGCGAAGAAAAGGGTACTGCTGACCCGACAGACGCGAGCACCCATGTAGAGCCAGATCTGCGTGCAGAAGTGAAGTGCGAACTGGACGATGCAGTTGAGAGTAGTTCTCGGGATGGCGAGCTCCGTAGTTCACGAGAGAACAACTGCATTGTTCAGGGATCGGTGCGGCTCTCCGCCAGTCTAGATAGCCTAGATAGGGATGGTTCAGTTATTAATCATTCGGACTGTGCGCGTGAGACAGCGATCGATACCGACGGGCTGTGTGCCGATGCACAGCGTGAGCTGGGCAATGTAGTCGAGGGCAGTTCGCAAGAGTGCGAGTTGTCTAACTCGAGTAAAGCCTGCTGCATTGTGCCAGAGTCGGTTGGGCTGTCCGCCAGTCGAGGCAAAGTGAGAGTAGATTTAAATGTAAATCACTCAGACTGTGCGGGTAAGAGACCGATCCGGGCCGACGAAATGTGTACCGGCCAGCACGAGGCACGAGAAGGCGACATGAAAGTGAGTGCGAAGAGAAAGCGCCGTAAAAAGAAGCGCGGTAAAGACCGAAAGACGGTAACTAATGTAGCGCCGCCAAAGATGGCGAGAGACCCAAGAGGGCAGGGCGCGAGGAAAAAGGTGCGGTCGTCACTGACGATGTTGACGCATCGAAAACGCTCGAGCCACTGGTCAAAAGGAGACCGAGAAGCATGTTCTGCACGGACGCGGACAAAGGGCACGGGGCTGTTAAACTCCTCGTCGTTCCGTAGTTCTTTTTATAGCTCAGCGTGCAGTACGAAGAAGCGCAAGGTGGCAGGACGAGACCAGGTGGGGAGTAGCGACGCGGTCAATCGAGTTTGTGAGGAAAGCGGGGCGCCAGGACGCAAATTGGCAGGAGACCGTAACGTCTTGGGGGAGCTGATAGTGAGTCAGCCCTTTTGTTGTTCCTCGGCAGCCAGAGTAGCTTTCAAACCGCGACCACCTCGAGTCCGACTCAAAGTATGAGTCAGACATAAGCGTTTGGAAAGGGAGGCCAAGAGCGCTTCCGTAGAAATGAAGTGTTTGTTTTTTATTTTGAGCATCGGAAGGTTTTCGCGATTTGAGACTAGGATTTCTTTCAATGTGTAAGGTTTGAGCTTTGTTCGTGTTTTCGTTTGAGAAGCTCCGAGATTTGAAAGATGCGTTTTATGTAAACCTGTAGTCTCGCGAGATGTTCATTAATAAGTACATAGGCTTGCTTTTTGTGTGTGTGAGTAACCTGAAGGTCAAGGTTATCGTTGAGAGGCCTATCGTAACGCGCGTGTGTGCTATTTAACCTTCTTCTTTTTAAGTGTTTTTTGAATTTTGTAAGGTTAAGCGCGTAAATTTTCAGCAAGTGCGTGATTTGCACTGAGAAGAGCTCTTAGGTCCATTAGCGCGTGTCCTGTGTGGACGGAAGGAAGCAGAACGTTTATGACTGCAGTGGGTTGCTCGTGTGTGTCGAGGGCAGCCGTATTCTGACTTCTCTAGTACGCGTGCGTAGAGCTAGTTATTAGAAGACACATTTGTTCGAAGGTTCCTCTGTGTTGCGTAAGTTACGCAAGTTTGGTTGTTTGTTTAAGGAACGTGTCCTGTGTGGACTAAAGGAACAAATGTGAGTCAGCGTGATGAAAACTTTGTATGATGCAAGCACGTGTTCGGAATAGGGACCACAAAGCTAGCGCGATTGTGATTGCGTATCTGTGGAGTTGGCCAGACTGTTCAGTGGCAACAGTGCGTGAGATAGGTACGCCACTGCGATAGGGTAAGAACAGGCTGTTCGTAAAGTTAGGCTGCTTATGTTATGTTTGGGTATTGGTGTTTGAGAGCCTTCGGTTTAGTTCTGCGTAAACCTTTGCTCTTGTGCAGCATGACAGTCAGGTTTGGTCGAACTGAAAGGGGAACGTGAACGCTCGCTCTGGCGGCACGAAATTTTGGGGCAAAATTTGGGATTCCCAGTTGAGTGACTTGCATTGGAATTGTGATAGGAGGCCTGGTGGGTTAGCAGCTGATTCCGGGCGTTTGAACGCTGAGCGGTATTGTGTTGCCGGGTCGGCTCTTCTGTGCCAGTTGTTGTAAGATGGTTGAAGGCATTCCAAGTACGCAGGGGTTGCAGAGAGCAAAGCCATCGTCTTGCTCGCCAGCCATTCTCTTCCTGCCCAGCGGTTGCCAGCACTGGCCAGGCGAGATTTTCCGGGTCATGGAGGAGCTGTTAAGAATGGCCGTGCGGGGTGGCAACGTGCCAGCTTTCAGCCCGCTGCACGTGTTCCAAGCCCACCAGACGGGGCGCCCTTCGGAGAACTGCGAAGGGCCGGCAGCCACGTGGCGCGCGACCAACTCAGGAAATTGGCACTTGGCCGAGCCACCCGGGACAAAGCAGAGTTCTACGAAGCCCTCTGACGTCGACACTGAAAGCTGGGCGGTACCGAGAACTGTCCGGCCTTTTCACCTGTGTGTATGTGCGGCACGTGTATGTGAGCCCTCATCCTCCAAGTCGACACACCTCATCCTCCAAAAAGCCGGGTCATCTTGAATGACGTCGAACTATGACGTCGAGCAAGGGCTTATAAGCAGCGTTTGCCGGCTGCTAGGGTGTGCTCGTGTCGTGCTCGTTGTCGGGAGCTGAGTGCTCCTTGTCATGCTAGAAATGAACTAGTGAGCTGTGTGCTCGTAAGCCGTTTGCTGTATGTTAGTCTTGCGGGCTCCATATGGGAATCGCGCTAGTCTGCCAATGTATGTCCTGTTTTAAATGTAAATCCTGCAATTAAAGCCTGCTCGCCTAGTCCTGTCGTCCCAAGTTCATCCCGACAGCTACGACTGACAACTCTGACACAGCCCAGCCGCAGCCCAGCCGCAGCGTTTGCAAGCGCAGAGTATGTATGTGATGCCATCGTGTCCTGGTGACGAAGATCGCTTGCACCCAGCAAGTGCTGCCTCCAGTTCTTCTATGGAGAAAGGAGCGTCCATACGAGGATCTCGGGAGCAAGGGGCGACAATGGGAATAGGTACGCAAGGTGAATATATACGTGAGCGCCGGACCTGCGATCCTTGCGCAGTAATCTTCGGCTACCTCGACTTCTCGGCGTCCTTGGTGTAGAGCTAGAGATTTAAATGGACGGAACTGTTGAGAAGCTGTTCGAAGTCCGTGGATTGTTCTCCAGACAACCGACAGAGGTTTACGCGGGTCGAGAGACTCACAAAAGGATTTCCAGAGTTGATTTTGCAGTACAGCAAGGCGACGCTGAATTTTCTTTTGAATGCGTCTGGCCCCTCTAAGGTCGTAGACCGATTTAGTCCGTCTGTACCGTCGCTGCGCTCGCCAGCGGATTGCACGGAGGCTCTGCATTTCCGCATCAAAATCTGTGTATTTCTCTAATGGCCGAAATGAACGCATAGCATGCTGCATAGCCTTGGCGATCTCAAATTCTAGAGTGGACGAAATGCATTCGTGGCATGCGCCTTCCATAAGTGATTTAAACACGGGCCAATCTATTCTTTGTTCAAAATTTGATGGAACGGATTTGGTTAGGCCTTTTATCTTCAGGTAGGTAAGAATGCGGTCGCTTCCGTGGGCTCCTATACTTGCGAACCAATGGACGCAGCGAGTGAGGCATCGCGAAACAAAAGCTAAGTTTAAACAACTACTGTGCGTCTGGCCGCGCAGAAACTTGGGACTGCCATCGTTTAGACAACAAAGTTCATGGTCGCAAGCAAAGGACACGAGGTTTCTTCCTTTGGAATTTATCTTGTTGCTTCCCCAAAGTTAATGATGCGCGTTCAAGTCCCCAAAGACAATCCATGGATCAGGAGTCGCATCTATAATGTCACTCAGTCTCTGTCTATCATAACGACTTGATGGAGAAAGGTAAGCACCCACTAAAGTAAACGATAGTTTCTGTTTTTTCACGGTCAAACACACATACTGATTACTGTCATGTGGCCGCACTGGATGAACAACGTAACAACGTAAGTCAGTTCACACCATATAGATGATCACTTTGCTCTCTCTCACTCCCAATTCCCCTCCCCACGTGTAGGGTAGCAAACTGGACTCAGTCTGGTTAACCTCCCTGCCTTTCCTTCTTCCCTTCCCTCTCTCTCTCTCTTGCTAATGTCATTACAAGTAGATGACACATAAGGTTCATAGCCTGAGATGGGAATCGAACCAGGGTCTCCGGAGTGTGAGACGGAGACGCTACCACTGAGCCACGAGTACGATGCTTCAAAGCTGTACAAAAGCACCTCTAGTGAATGCGGTGTTGCCTTAGAAACGAGCTGTTTCCAAGGCTCAGGCGTGCGTCGCTTGCTCAGGCGCACATTTCGTTGCCGCGCCGAACGCTGCGTTGCTCGACGCTCACCGCGTCCAATGCGCGGCGCGTAGTCGCTGCGCCGTAGCCCATTGTCTTACACCCCTTGGCGGGTCGACGGGAACGTTGTCGCGTTCCACTCTTGAAGGCGAAGCAGAGTAACGCATGAGTTGTTTCTTCGTCTAGCCGAACCAAATATAGCCAAGCAACAGCAGTTCACCAGGCTAAACAGTGGTTCAACAACTAAAATAAAGGCTAGTATGCTTCGCATCCTGGGCTTAACCTTAGCTAAGCCACAGTCATTTTTTGCGCTGCGTTATCTGGACCGTGCTCTACCGTCTGTTGCTGTGGCCAGGTGGGACAGGAGGAACTAAAGTTTGTGAAATGAACGCGCATGCAACGCTGTACGCAATGTACCGCGCCACGGCAATGGCTACGGACGAAGGAATATTCGCGGTAAATTTTGCCCTCTTTCGCGGAATCATGCTAACGTGCTAACGACTGCTTAGTATTGCTGCGGAGCGCATGGGTCCGAGCAGCACGGTTGCGCGCAGCGCGGCGTGGTTTCGCGAGAAATGTAAACAAGAGAGGAGAGCTGGCCCGATAGGCGGAGCAACGCCAACTTCCGGCTTCACTTTAGCTTCACAAAGAGGGACGATAGGGCCTCTCCTTAGTTTCCTTCCTCCGTGTGTTACAACGTGCTCCGTCCTTGACGAGAGCTCCGCCGTCAGTGTCGGCAGAGTCCTGGTGTCGGTCTGTCTTTTCGCGAGCGCTATGATTCGACTTTAATTGTTGCGTTGTGGACTGCAAACGTAGCGACTGGCAATATGTCAAGCTGCGACATCGTGTCCCTCTGCAAGCCAGTAGACGAGCGGACTGGCTGCAGCGCATCGGATTGCCGCTATCCGATCGGCGCCAGGATTTGCGCGATTGCGGCCCTGAATTTACACCGGAAGATTGCTAACGCAATAGCGTTTCGCGAGTCCGGTATTAGGGTAAACGCAAGCACAAAGGGGACAGGGCCTGGCCTGGCTGAACAGAAGCGCAAATATGAATGGTCTGCACCGTGCAGCCACCTGGTGGCATAGAGCTCAACCAGACACAGTAGCAGTAACAAAATGTATTCTTCTTTGCTGCTGGTGTAAGTTTTTCGCAGGAGTGTAATCGTTAACACGTTGTTTTTGTAAATCTTTAAAATGTTTTAGACTTGGTTAGAGCAATATTAGCTCTTTCTTTGACTGGTCTCTGCGCCAACGGGTGGCTGGACTGTGGAGACCGATCAGGCAGCTCACGTAGGTCTACGCTAAAGTTTCTTCATCAACTTGAGTTTATGCTTCCACCTTCCAGTTGAAACGTTCCGCTAGTATCTGGTTAACGGAATACGAGACACGTTCGGCGCTGCGACAGAATGACCGCAACGCATGCTGCTTCGATAGCTCTCGCTTGGGGTCGACGGCCAAGCGGCTAGCGGAGAGGTTTCGCGCGGGCGGGAGCGGGCTCCAAAACAACCGGAAGTGGATGATGTGACGTCGCATCGTGACGCAGAACCAGTGAAGGCGGAGCTTAGCCGCGATGGCTCGGCGAACGATGTTGAGGAGGAAAAGCATGGCTAGGGAGGAGGGTAACTTGTAATCGCTTGTAGCTCCATTAATACGTAACGCTTCACTTAAATTGTGGTGCGAATGTTCTACTTAAGCTGTACCCTACGCGTCTACAAAATTTGTCCGAACCGTTTCAGGGGCCCTTTAAGTTATGTTCCGTTATTGGTATTTGAGAGCCTTCGGTTTAGTTCTGCGTAAACCTTTGCTCTTGTGCAGCGCGACGGTCGGGTTTGGTCGAACTCAAGGGGAACGTGAACGCTCGCTTTGGCGGCACGAAATTTTGTGGCAAAATTTGGGGCTCCCAGTGAGTGGCTTGCATTGAAATTTTGATAGGAAGCCTGGTGGATTAACAGCTGATTCCGGGCGTTTGCACGCCGAGTGGTATTGTGTTACCGGGGTCGACTCTTCTGTGCCAGTTGTTGTGAGATGGTTGATGGCATTCCAAGTGCGCAGGGGTTGCAGAGAGCAAAGCCATCGTCTTGCTCGCCAGCCATTCTCTTCCTGCCCAGCGGTTGTCAGCACTGGCCAGTCGAGATTTTCCGGGCCATGGAGGAGCTGTTAGGATCGGTCTGCAGCTATTTCAGCCCGCTGCAGATGCGTCGATCGATCCGGGGTGGTGGCGCCCTTCAGAGAACCAGCGAGGACAGTGCTAACCAACCGTTAACTTCCTTTGGAGAACTGCGGACTACGGCAGCTCAGGAATTTAGGGGCGCCGGCTGGGTTCGGGCGTGACCACCTGACTACGGGGACGCAGGACAATGGATACCACAACGACTGCGCTGCAAAGGTCGTCTGCCCTCGAGAGAGCACTGAAACCTGTGCGGCACGTGTGTGTGAGCCCTCCTCCTCCAAAAAGGCGTGTAGTCTGCGATGACGTCGAACGATGACGTCGAACGGAGTGCTTATAAGCAGCGATTGTCGGCTGCTAGAGGGTGCTCGTTGTCGTGCTCGAAAGGTACTCGTTTGCTATATGCTTCGTCTTGCGGGCTCCATTTGGGAGTCACGCTAGACTGTCGATGTATGTCTTGTTTTAACTGTAAATAATGTAAATAAACCCTGTTCACCTAGTTCTTCCCAAGTTCCTTTCTACGACCTTCAACTCCTTCAAATGGTGGCAGCGGCGAGATCGTCCGACAACTCCTACATCTGGTTGACAGCGGTGGGATCGTCCGACGAATCTTAATAGTATACTATAGGTATTCTGAAACTGGTTCGTGCAAACAAGTATTACAGCAAATTATTTGTAGAGCTCTAACGCGATCGCCAAATTTTTTTCTAGGTTTTGTACCGTCACTTAGCGCGCGCGCGCGCGCGCACACACACACACACACACACACACACACACACACACACACACACACACACACACACACACACACACACACACACACACACACACACACACACACACACACACACACACACACACACACACACACACACACACACACACACAAATGAAACTGAAGTCGTGAAAGTCATGTCAGCACTCTTTTAAGCAGCGGTTAAGTTAGAGAAACCGTTGCTTTTACTATATAGAAAATAAAAAGAGTATATGAAATTCTGTAGGCGTAAGGTTTGTGAATATACAACTACACACGCACGCACACACACACACACACAAAAGAAAGAATTAAGTGCAAGGTTACGAAGGACAAGAATTTAGCTACAGCCGAATGCAGGAACGTGAAATCACTGCGACGAATCTTACCCCGCTTATTAGCTGTGCTGATTTGTGTGAAATAATTTATCCTTTTTTCCACATCACTTTCTGGCTGTACCCAATCGTAGTTCGGATCGGCTGGAATATACTTTTTCTTCGTCGCTCTCCACCGCTTATAATAAACTGTTTGAAATATACTTTTGCCGTATGTTTTCCTTCGTCCTCGAGCCTACATAGCGATATTTGATAATTATCATCGCGTTGATGCCGGGAAACTCGTTCTCTGACCACTTCGAGTTTATTACGCTCGACTAACATTACGCTAAAATTAGTCCGCTTTCATTCCTCTGGAAAGGCCTCTTCATTATTTTGAGACATGGTGACATCCAGGGGCTTTACGCCGCGAACATCTTGTCCCTTGGACAGCTCTTTCAAAAGCAAACGGCTCCGAATTTCTCGATTACCAACATATGCTTTCGCAGCTATGTTCAATGTGCATAACAGAAATGACGGAATGCTGAAATATGGACTATCAAGAGCAAATAAATTTGGTTGTCGATTGCACAAAACAGAGCGACTCATTGTAGACCTCCTTTTGCACTGGATCGCAAAGAAAATAGTCCTGGAGTGCCAGTATCGGTCACCTACGTTTTCTGTTCGTCGTCTTCCGACTTTGTTCCAAATATATTTGCAGTAACCGTCAAGGAAGCAACCAGCTGCAGATTCTTTTGTCGGCGAGCGTAGAACATCGGAAGCATGTACCGTTGGAGCGTAAAGGCGGGCTGGTCCTTAAACACACCAGTGGCGCAGCCTCGTGACTGGCTTTCGCAGTACACTGCGGGATTTGAGCCCTTGTGAGGGAACATTGGGCGGCGCTTGAGGAGGTCCGCGGTCACGTGACAGAGCTCCCGATGACGGTGATCGATCCCGGGCGGGGGACCGCGTTGTCGGGCTCATGGTAGAGCACGTCGTCCGGCCGAAGCTCGCCTGAGCTCACGGCTGCTCCGCAGCGGCAGCGGCCGCCATCTTGATCGTCCGTCCCATGGCGGCGCGGCAGCGTGATGAGGAGCGGACATAAACGCCGGCCATGCAGCCACCCGGCGAGTTGCTCCTCGTGCTGCTGCTCTGCCACGCGGCACCCCCGCCGCTGCTCGCCCAGCGCGCCGCCCGACACACCAGGGGTGAGCCTTCGCCGTGCGGCACGCAGGCGATGCGGGCCAGCATCGACCGCGCACTTTCCTTGCTTCGCGCGCTTCTTGCACGCATGTGCGTGTGCATGTGTGCGTCTGCAACTTAGGTTCATCGTGTATTTTGTCCTCCTTAGGCTTTTAAGAATATCTGCCTTCGAAGTGATGTTCCTACACAGACACACTCCTAACTTCCCACTGTGCACTTTCATTCCCTGCAGAAGCAGATTCGGCCTTTGATGAGCTTCCAGACAACAGCCGGTTACTAGGTAAGGTTTAGCTCCCAAGCATTCATTATAATGACGACTTAATTCACTGTTTAATTCCTTATTGTGTATCACTTTTGTGCACGATGATCCAATTATATTTTCTTTCCTCTTCGTGTAATTATGTAAGACGATCGAGGCTGTTAGATGAGACAATTACCTCATGATTCATCATTTTACCGCAGAATGATTTGGGTTAATGTTCCAATATGCCTATCCTTGTGCAATAATAAAGGTCGGAATCTGTTGCGTGCTTGATTAACTATGAATTTAAATTATACCTTGTGCTAGATATATACATAATTCTCCACTTCATGAACTCAACTGCACGCCCTCGCGAGCCGTGCCCGCAATTCGGTGATTGGGCCATCTGATATGCACTCCCCGAGTTTTTTTTTTTGTGACTAATGCGTTCCACGGATGTACAGACTTGAGATACAACAGTGACATGCTAGCGCTTGGCCGACGCTACACAAATATAAGCCACCGTCATCAGCGATCGAGATTAATTTCGCTCTGAGAGCGCCGCGCGCGGCTCGACTAGAAATGAATTTTGTGGAGAGGAATACGTCGATGCCTCTCCGCTGATCTCCAGTGAGGTCGCGCACTCGTACGTCTTCCAGCGGTTGGAACGCCCACGTATCTTGCAGGTACAACGCATGGTGGGTTTTAGTAGGATGCGTTGAAAGTTTGTAGCTATGCGTTCTGTGGTTCTGCCGGCCACACGCTCGCGCGTCGTCGTTATAGCAAGTCGTGTACGAACTAATTGGCATTCATTCTGTCTTTTAGGGAAGCAGGCTTGATCATTTAGCACCCACTATATGTCATATTGCATGTGTGTTTGACTGAGTGGAGTGATTTGATATTCATAATAAATTAATTCTTTATTGTATTGGGAACAAAAAGGAGGAAGGAAAGGAAGGGCCGCGGGCATCGCAAGTTACTGTGTCAGTTACCAGTGGCTGAACCTCTTCGGCTATGGAATGGGGGAAGGGGAGGAAGGACACGTGTATGGGGTAGAGAGAGAGGTAAGACAGGTTGGCCTGAGAAGCCTCCACAACTGGCGTAGGAAAAAAAAATACATTATTGGGTTTTAAGTGTCAAAACGACAATCTGATTATGAGGCACGCCGTAGTGGCCGGGGGACTCCGGAAATTTGGACCACCTGGGGTTCTTTAACGTGCACCTAAATTTAAGTACATGGGTGTTTTCTGTTTTCGCCCTCATCGAAATGCAGCCGCCGTGGCCAGGATTCGGTCCTGTGCCCTCGTGCTTAGTAGCCCAAACTGTGGTAGGGAAAGAAATAATGGAAAATGAGGTGAATACTACAGCATGAATTAATCAGTGCTATGTATAGAGGAGAGGAAAATTGCAATAACATAGACATCAAGAAATTACGAAGACGTGAAAATGGGGCATAATAAAGTACTGAAAATAGATATTAGTTCTTGTTTACTTTTTTTTAAGTATTTACATTCCATGTCAAAATGGAAAAAAATATTACAGCAGACTTGTGTGACCGTGCACAATCACAACCCAATTTCCAGCGAAGCTATTTCTTCTGAGCAGATGGAATAAAAGTCAGTTGCCTGCAATTAAACCATATACTTAAAAACATTGCCCCTACATGACTGTTCCGTTTGGAACCTTGCCCGCATGTAACACTTCCCAGCACTTGTTAATTCCCAGCACACACCTTCAGCCCCTTATTACCAGTAGGTGTAAACAATTAAGTTGCCTTGCTTTCTCAATATTTTCACCAAGGTCACCAGAAAAACCAACTATCAACGTCGTATGATGCATGAAAATAGGAAAAAAACTAGGGTTTAGTATTCATTTGAAATGCTTCTAGTTAAGGCAGGAATAGGAAATTTTTTTCACAAATTGCACTTACCGCGAACCCCCCTTCTCGACCACTACAAACCCGGGGAACCTACAGTTACGTCGATACACTGGGAAGCATAGCTGATAGCTTTCATATGGCATTTTATAACACTTGATTAAGAAATTACAAAGGCAGCATTTTATTCAAAAGCATTTTACTTTGCACAGAGGGTTTACATAGTGTGTCACCAACTTTTGCTACACTTGATCTTGGTGGCATTTGTATTTCTCTCAAGGTAGCAGGCTAAATTCTGCACCACTCGTAAGACACCCTCATAACGCTCCAGTGCGCTTGAATGCATAATTTATTGCCAAGGTCCCAATTAACCCACCCACCTTCAACAAGGCCCACACATCACCCATTGCCTGGCCCTTACTGTCAGTAAACATAAAGAAGCTGACTCGTTTATTTCACCGAGGACACCAGGCGAATGTCATATTACACATGGAAAAAATGGAAGAAAAAAAAAGGGGTGGGGGGGTCAACAAATATATCCAACGCTACTGATAAAGACGTGAATGTAAAAATTTCAGGAGACATTGCAGTTAATTAACATGCCCCGCATTTCTACAAGATGTAAGCATTGTATAACACAGAATTCTCTGGAAACTGGGAAACATAGCTGAAAATGGCATCGTGAAACTTTTGAGCAGTTGCTAAAGAAATTTTTTACAAAAGCAGTTTTCGATCCACATGCGTTTAGTTTGAAACATGTTCTCTGAACTTAGTCTTGGTGGCATTTGTGACTACCTCAAGGCAGCTGGCTAAATATTGCATCACTCGTAAAACATACTCATAATGCTCTGGAGCACTTGAATATGGGATTGATTGCAAAGACAATAATTAAACCACACACTTTGAAGTTTGCGTACACTTTAACCATGACCTGCCCCTTAATTTTGTCAAATATAAACAAAGTGGCTTGTATAGTTCACTAGAGAAGCTAAGTAAAATCGTCACATCACTCACGGAACTACTAAAAAAACAAGGGTTCAATAATTATTTTCGATGCTTCTGTTCAAACCAGAAACATAAAATGTTTACTACATGATACACTTGAAATCCTCCCTATATTGATTGAACTTGAAGTTGGTGTCTTTTGAAGTTGTTTTATGAACCCAAGAAACCTCGCATGTAATGGCAGCATCACACTCTGGAACTCGTGAATAAAGAACTCTCTACAAATAACCTAGACAGCATTTATTGTTTGTCACTCACAACATGCTTCCTACTTCACATAGTTTGATCAAGGAGACTGGGGAAAAGCAACTGCATGCCTTGTACAATGTATAAAATGTAGGCAAAGTATTCAGTAATTATTTCCAAAGCACATAATTAATTAACCTACACATTTAAAACTTTCGGCACATGTCACCCATAGAGTTGCCCCCATCTCCTGAATATATAAATTCTCTGTCGTTCTTCGTCCTCTCAGACAAGTGGAGAAACCATTGAAGCATTTCATATAATGCCTCAAAACGGGCTGAAAACGAGGGTTTAGCATTTTTCATTCTACCCCTGATTGACACACACACACTTAAAAATTTGCCTGCATACTGCACCTATTATTCGCCAGGTTTTGTCAAAATATAAACTTCTTGAGTTTTGTATTTTTTAAGAAAACTGTGAAAACTGGCACACAGTGTTTCCTAGTGCTTCCATGGTCGCATTAACAGCTTTACTTTAATAAAAAAAAAAAAGGACACACCTGAAATGCAGGACATATGCGAGTTTTATGCATTCAAGCCCTTATACCATCAAACATGACAAATCCTTTTATCCGTGATAGAATGCATAAGTGCAACTGAACAAAGACATAGAAAGAAACAGATACACAGAGACAGCGCTGTCTCTGTGTATCTGTTTCTTTCTACTTCCTCGTTGACTTGCGCTTACGCATTCTATCATGGATTCAAATCAACTAACCCGCCAACATGTTTTAACCAAATCGTTTTGATTTTTCTGCTTGGTTATTTATAATTTGATAATGATGTACATTGCAGGACAAAGCTTAGTTATTTAGCTTTTTTATAGAGTGCTGTACTGCGCACCTATACAGAGGGTGCATAAGTACAACCAAGCTTTTAAAAAGCAGATATGGTACATAACTCGATGTGGCCAACAAACACTGTTTGTCTCTTGCTGAATTACTGTCTTTTCAGGATATTTTACAGCAATATATTAACACGTATATCGCTATATATGGTCACCATGCCAGGTTTGTGAAAAATAAAGAAGAAAGGCGCCTTCCCCACACGTACCAGCATTGGTGGGGCACTGGTGCGTAGTGTCACAGGGTTCACAAGTTATCAAAGGTCACTGCAAGGTCATCACAGGTTTATTATGCAATACACAAGGATACAGAAATGTCTGAAAAAGTGACAGCTGTTGCCATGACTGTAATGTAGATTTATACAGGACTGCACGGTGTGCTTTCCACTGCATTGATCGTTTTAATCTTTATAACTTGACATTTTGGATTCTTTTGGTACATGGTTTTTATATATGCTTTCTGGCATGCTTGCTTATGAGCTTCCTTGTTCTTTGTTGTAGTGAAATTAGATTAAGTTATGCAAATTTTAAATACTACTTGTTTTATGGTATTAGTTGCACCTGAAAAGCTGTAGAACACGCTCACGAACACCCAGTGCAGTTTTTTCTATGAAGATACCCCTTTAAGTAGTTCTTTCCTCTGAGAATAGCAAAACACTCGAGTGTGGAACAAAAACGTTGCCACTTGTTCCTGCTTGCCCAGAGTGCAGTGTTGTCGAGCTTGTTCTCGGGGAACGAGGACTTCAGACGGATTCCAAGGTGACAGCATCAACTTTTGGACAACCATCTCTGCAGTTTTGTTATTAAGGTTGAAAGCCATCATGGTCGTAACTGATAAATGATAGGCTGTAGCTGAAAACCAATTGAAACACACTTAGGACCATAATGTGTTTAGGTCAACTTTATTTTTCATTCTTATTCATTCTTATCATGGGTAAGGGGGCGATATCAGCAATAATGGTGGCATGGGTGGCGTTTGAGTCAATGATTGAAGGATGAAAAGATTGGTAAATAGACTTAGTTTCTTACAAACGTAGCCATGGTTTGTTTTGTCTCCTATACAGGGGCATTGTTGAGAACACACTTAAGAGTGCTGCAATCCAACTTGCAAATCTGTAATTACATGATTTATTTTCATGCATTTCATAGGCTTTTTTAAAGAGCCCAGGAAAGAGTGCCATGTAAATAATAACCTCATAAGAACAACTGCATCGGAGTTCCTGAATGAGCTCTGCAACTTCTTTATTGAGAGCTTATGTTCTAAACTAATGTTTTAAATCTTGCACAAATTAAATAAGGAGACACACCTTAAAACATGTATTGATTTGCTTAATACACATGCTTTGGCTGCATCCATGATCCATTTATGGTGTACCACTTTAAAGATATGCGCGCATATGCTACTTGAACACCCTGCGTGTGTCTTTCTAACTTTAAAAAAGTTTTTTTTTTCATAACATGACCGAATTGCTCACACAGTAACTCAATATTGGCATAATTCGCGTAAGAATATTCAAGGCAAAGCACATCAACTCTGAAGTGCCTGTTAAGGAAAATCATATTATGGTTCTCAAGATTTAGAGGGCTGTTTAAAAAATGCTGTACAGGTCATTAGCATAATTTTTTGTGCCATGAACTTGCATTCTTTCAGTCTCGTATAAAAAACTAAAACTATGTTTTGCTCTGACAGACTTGATTTCTTACTTACCTTGGACTGTTGTGGGGCAATCAGTTTTGTAGTACTTGAACAAACAAACAAATGAACAAACAAGCAAGTAAATCAAACCTTTATTCCTTTGTACTCAAAATACAGTATGTATTACTGGAGTGCTTAGTTGTCATGGCTTATGCATGAATGTCAGGCAGTGTAATATGAGGTGAACAGGAGTACAATGAATACACAGTAAAAAGAAGCTTGACTATCTGTCACACATACTAGACTGCACATATGTGTTGAAAATGCTCAATGAGCAAAATTTAGCTAATCCTACAAATACACATGCACACACAACCAAAAAAAGCTGTGATGGTAAGATATAGGTCTTGCAAAGAAATAATTTTTTTTTCGTGGCAAGGTTAAACGTTGAGCCTGTTTTTATATCTGAGTGTGGGCTCCACTAACCATACCAAACTATGAAGATCTCTTATTTCAGGACTCAAATTATAATTATGCCATTACTTATTTATTTATTTATTTATTTATTTATTTGTTCACGGTACCTTACAGGGCCATTGAAGTGCATTGAGTAAGGGCATAAGATATTACAGTTGAATGCCTCTACAAAGAAATGACCTGTGTAACAAAGGACTGATTATGTCCCGGCCGAATTCCTATATTTCACATGCATTGTGAACACCTCTAAAATGAAGCCCACTAGAACAAATTTGCCTGTGCAGTGAAGAATGTTATCAGTCCCAGTGGTTGATTTGTTGCTTTATGACAAACTCTATACGTATGCTGGCACAGCCACTGAGCTTTGTTCTGCGCTAACAGTAGCCCTAGCAATGCACTTGACGAGCGTGCTGGTTACACTTAGTGTTACAGCCCTGTAACACAGTGTTACACTCCTGCTGCACTGCTCTAGGAACCACTGAACTTGAACATTGCTCGTTGTAACCCAGCAGCGGGCGTGACAGCTGGCGAATATGCCACCATAATGATGACGTCATGGAGTCAAACAAATGAAAATGTCTTCAAGACCATTTTTAGGGTTGAAAATATGCAAATTGTCAATGAATGCAGCGATGATAAAGAGGCTGTAAACGAACCAAGACTTTCAACTGCAAGGGAGGTGATAGTGGCATTCGATGGTCCTCACCTTGAATCTCTCCTTTGTGTTGCTGCAAAGCATGCCATGAACCTCGCTGCAATAAGGTTGGCTGCAGTCACACATTTCATCAGACTAAATCTGCACAAAAAATTAGCGACTTATTTCGATAAGTAACTATAAATAATGTTCTGAACAAATGCTTTCTTTTATTGAATGTACTGAACCTGCTCTACTGGGTAGTAAATTGTGCAATCTTCACAACGAATTCACCTGTATAACGAAGGATTTTGTAAGTCCCACCAACTTCGTTATAAAGGCATCTGACTGTATACAGAACAGAAAAAAAAGTTAACATCAAATACAAAAGTAAAATATGTAGTACATAAAAGGTTACAAATAGAGTTGTTATCATTATACAATATTAGGAGTATAGTGCATTCAGGTTAATTATTGCGAAATGTTTCATGGTTTTACATGGATGCTATGTAGTCTGGAAGGTCATTCCAATAGGTAATATAGCCCGTGGCAATACAGATGAGTTAAATTCTTGCATTTGGTCATTTTAGTGCATGAAATTGAGTGTATTGTGAGGCCATCATGACATACGTTCTGGTGGATGAAGTGGCAGAGTGTGAGACCTATTCTTGTATGCTACAGTGCAAGATAGCTTACAGTGTGATGTAAACTTATGTTTGAAAAAGACATAAAAGAGTGATCTTGCAGCGAGTTTTAAATAGCTGAAATGAAATGTCTTGTTTTATTTGCACAATGCCGCAATGATGGTCGTGCTTACTTATTAACTATATGTTGTTTCATGGCATTACTCATGCAGTGACTACAAATTTCAACTTATAACTGTGGCATACTGAATAACGAATTAATGCATCTTTAGCTATATACATTTTGAATGTCTAGGTAGTAATTGAACAGCAGGTTAGACATATATAGCATCTGTTGAGTTGGCCAAATAAAGTAGAATCAAGGAATGGTTTTTTTGAAGCAACTTTTTTCATTGTGCAAGCAATCGTAAAGTTGTGTGCATGAAAAATTGGCATGGTGTTTAACATTTGAAAAAGAGTGGCCTACCTTTCATGAGGTCTAGAATATGTAGTGACAAAAGGGCTGTTTTCTGTAGCATCGTGACTGGTCTAAAAAAAGTTTGGGTATGTAAGCTCCCATATGTTTCTCTGGAATAAGTTGTGTGACTGTGAAAAATAAAACGGTATGTGATTTTAATCGTGCTAATGAGAAAATGGCTTCTGGCTTTCAAGAGCACGTAGCACATGCTAGTTAATTGCTTGCAAATCTGGGAAGTGTGAGTACTGTAATGTTGAGCAGAGACTAGTACAATGTCCAAATGTTTCTTTGTATCAAGGGGGTTAACCAGATTCTTGTCTTCAAATAGAGATTTCACCTTAGGATCTGCTGTGGCCTGTAAATTACAATGTGCTTCTGTTTTTGTGACATGTAACTTCAGTTTGTTTTCCAAAAACTATTCTGAGGCTTTGGTAGGATCAGAATTAGCTAAGTTTTGCAATTGACATATAGCTATCATGGGCAGGAAATTATAGCATGCTATCACTTGTGTACATTATTATTATACCATTGTGGAGTACAACTGGAGGTAATTGATAAATAAAGAAAAGAGTGTAGGTTCTCCACTTGAAATAGTGTAAGTTTTGGCAGGTTCCATTACTGCATCTAGTGCACAACACAAGACAAGGACAGAGTGAAAGACAGGCACCTGTCTTTGTCGGTTTTCACTCTGTCCTTGTAGACGCAGTAAAGGTTTTCCATAAGTTATGGACTGAAGGCTAGATATGGCATCTTCTGTTTTAACCATCTGCTGCTGTCTGTTTAAGTGTACCTATAGCCTTCAATAAATTGAGCTAATAGGCCTTTGAATCTGTATCGTTCTAAGTTCACAGTGTGAAGGGATTCTTTTATATGTAGCACATAAATATACCAACTGCATAGCATTTGTTGTTTCAAGCGTTATTTACATTTTTGTATGAACATATGTTACAGCTTTCAATGTGGACCTCTCTTCACGGAATCCATGCCGTTTGTCTAAGAGATGTGGCATTGTAAAGGAGATGCATTTCATATCAGAAATTAAAACAGTCTTTTATAGCTTGCCTTTAAAGTGCTATTTGATTATAAAGATACAGACTTGATTGTGTGCCATGTTAAGGATCTTTCCACGCAGTGGTGGACCGGCTCAAGCGGTACCCGGAAAACGAGCGACTGATTGCTAGCATTCCGAGCCGCATCTATGAGGTGATCTACCCAGTTCAGGTGCGCCACCACCAGAAGCTGGGCATTTCCACCAGGGACACCACAGCCAACAAGGCAAGCAGGGGCAAAGGGGGATTTATTCCTTGCCTTGTTTACTGTGCTGGAGATGCGGAACACTGCAAAATAGTATGAATGCATTTAGCTCTCTGGACCATGAAAAAGGAGGGCTGAGAATACCACCTTGATTTACTCACTATCGTTGCACTTTAACAGCAAACCTAGGATAATACAAATAGGAAATAGAAAGGCAATGATGACAAATCATGTGTGCCTTGTTTTCATAACCAATGTGGCACTGCCTTTTTGTCTAAAACCAGAGGTAGATGGAATGCCCTGCCTGGTTTCACATGTACACATATATATACTATAATACTGAGACCGATTAAGTTGTCCAGCGCTGTTTATTCCAAGAAAGGCAACGCCCCAGCTCATGCGCGACGAAGTCGAAGAACAGGGATGATGATGATGATGGCTATGTACAAATGAAAACGATGAAGTACATTAATAGCGCTTACACTAACTTCCCCCCGTCATGGAAGTGGCCAGCCTGGCCGCAGATTAGAGCTTATCTAAACGGGGAGTGAAGGGCTTCATCCGCGAGACATAAATAATTTCGGCAATCCGGCGGCGCCAGTCAGTGATAAAGTGTACTGGGCGGACGAGATAGTTCACTGCAGATGTTTGCTGCACGACAGTGTATGGGCCAATGTAGCATTGAAGGAACTTCTCACAGAGGCCTGGAGTGCGGACTGGAGTCCAAAACAGGACTTGGTCTCCAGGGTGAAAACGTACGTCATGGCGTTTGTTGTTGCAGTGACGTTTGCGCTCAGCTTGGGTAGCTTCTGTGCTTTCCAGGGTGATTTGACGGCAATGTGCAATTCGGGCAGCAAAATCTTCTGGAAGCGACGCGTTAGGCAGAGAAGGTGCTAAAAAGAATTCTCTGTCAAATATGGTGGAAGGAGATCACGAATATGGTGGAAGCCCCTAATCACGAGAAGCAGCAATGACTTAAATTTATCCGTCTTTTTTGCTCGCACCAACACTTTTAAATACAGTTTTTTTCCTCGGACAATTGAACTCTGGAATGACCTGCCTGGTTCCATCCGTTCTTTACCACATAGAGAATTTGGGGATGCCATTGAATGCTCCCCTTAGTCATGTTACTCACGCATGCTTCTTTGTATAGTGATTTTCTTTCTCGCATTTGTATTCACCCACTCCTGCAATAGCCCTTCTGGGCTGCAGTATTTGTAAATAAATATACAAGGAAGAAAGGGCTGTGGCCGGTAGGCTGTTGAATAGCACTATTATATGCGAATGTCACATAAGGAAGAATTTTATCCCAGTCAGTGTGGTCAGGACGGATGTACATGGAAATCATGTCAGACAGCGTACTGTGGAAGCGCTCAGTAAGGCCGTTGGTTTGCGGATGATAGGTAGAAGTAGATTTGTGGACGGTATTAGCGGCCCGAAGGGCTTCCTCGAGAACTTGGGAAATGAACGCCTTGCCACGGTCACTGAGAAGAATGCGAGGAGCCCCGTGGCGCAAGACGATGGAGCGCAAGAAAAAGTCGGCGACCTCAGAAGCGGTACCGGATTTCAGAGGGGCAGTCTCGGCATATCTTGTTAAATGGTCAACCGAGGTCACAATCCAATGGTGACCGGAGGGTGTCAACGGCAAGGGACCATACAAATCAATACCAACAAATTCAAAAGGTGCGTCCGGGCAAGGGAGAGGTTGTAATAAACCGGCAGGAGGGGATGTCGAGCATTTGCAGTGCTGACATGACGCACAAGAGGCAATGTATTTGGCCACCGTTGTGGATAGGCCAGGCCAGAAGCAGCGGATCTTGATGCGGTCATAAGTCTTGTGGAAGCCTAAGTGGCCAGCTGATACATTGTCGTGAAGTGCCTCTAATACTCACAAGCGAAGGCAGCGAGGCAGAACTGGGACCCACCGGTGACCTGTTGGGTGGTAAACGTAGTGATGTAGCACGCCATCTTGAAGGCGGAATTGTCGAAGTTGGCGTCGCAAGCGGCTGTTGGGTGGTTCAGCGAACCCACTAAGGCGATCCATGAGAGCTCAACAGTAGGAGTCGGCCCGCTGAAGCGACACGAAATCAGATCGTGATGAAAGCGTAACTTGGTCCAGGGGCGTTATCGAGAGCTGGTGTGAGGCAGGCGTAGCATCGGAATGACGGGGTGCGGAAGACGACGGCGCGTCACCGGGAGAGAGCGATAGTGGCCAGCGAGACAATGCGTCTGCATCATGATGACTTTTTCCAGACTTGTGCGTTATTGTAAAGTCATATTCCTGCAAGCAGAGTATCTAGCGTCCTGACATGTTTTTCATTGATGACAGCCAACACAGAGCATGATGGTCGGTGTCGATGGGGAAGTGGCGGCCGTAACGGTGTGGGCGAAATTTCTGAATCGACCAAACGATAGCAAGACACTCTTGCTCTGTAATGGTGTAGTTCCGCTCAGCTGGAGAAAGTGTTCGGCTGGCATATGCTATGACTTGCTCTTTAGAGGCTGCATTACGTTGCAGAAGTACTGCGCCAATACCTTGTGCGCTTGCGTCAGTATGGAGTATGGTGGGGGCTCGATTATCGAAGTGGCGAAGCACTGGTCCGGAAGTAAGATGTTGCTTAAGAGCTTGAAAAGCCAACTCGCAATCGCTAGTTCATGTGAAAGAGGCACCGGTAACCAGTAGCTTGTGTAGAGGAGCTGCTATTGCAGCGAAGTTGCATATAAATCGACGAAAATATGACGCCAAGCCGAGGAAACTGCGTAAATCTTTCTGTTACTGGGGGCGAGGAAACTGAAGAACAGCACTAATCTTTCTGGGGTCTGGCTGGATGCCATCTTTTGAGACGACGTGGCCCAATACTTTTATGCTCTTGCTTGGAAATATGCATTTTTTTTGTATTGATCTGGAGACCAGCATTTGCAAGGCACTTGAGAACTTCGTCTAATCGATGAAGATGTTGGCTGAAGTCAGACGAAAAGATGACAATATCGTCCAGATAACAAAGGCAGGTCTTCCATTTTAGACCACGAAGTACGTTGTCTATCATGCGCTCAAATGTGGCAGCAGCGTTACAAAGGCCAAAAGGCATCACGTTAAATTCATAAAGTCCGTCTGGTGTGGCGAATGCGGTCTTTTCTTTGTCAGTCTCGTTCATCGGAATTTGCCAATATCCTGATCGAAGATCAATGCTGGAGAAATACTCCGCCCCTTGTAGTGTGTCCAAAGCATCGTCAATTCGAAGTATTGGATATACGTCCTTGCATGTGATCTTATCGAGCGCTCGATAATCGACGCAAAAGCGAACGGAGCCATCTTTTTTCTTTACCAGAACCACGGGAGAAGCACATGGGCTAGATGGAGGTCGTACTATCTTCCGCGCAAGCATGTCAGCAACCTGTTGTTCAATTATCTTGCGTTCGGACGGCGATACACGATAGGGGTGTCGTCGTATTATAGCGGAACCATCTGTTTCGATGCGGCGTGTAGCCGCAGAAGTTTGGCTCAACACAGGGGAACAGCTATCGAAACAGGCTTTATGCTTTGCCATGACCACCAGTAAGGCTTCGGTCTGCGCAGCTGTTAGGTCCGAACCAAGAATGGCTGGAGGAGGGAAAGAAGAATTCAAACCTGAGGTTGGTGCAGGCGATGAGGAAGGGCAAAGCGTGACTATAGAGATAGGTTGAGTGTCGGCGAGGGTTGCCACAGTCACCCTTTTGGGCAGCGTCACTGGATCTGGGGTCGTGTTGCAAGCAGGCAGAAGGGCGCGGCCACATGAAAACCAGACGAGACAGGTGGCAATGAGAATTCCGCGAGAAGTACAGTGGGAAGAAGGGGCAACTAGCGCGTCTTTGTTGGCGATCTGACTGGATGTTACGGCTACAACGTCTTCGTGACCAGGACGCAGGACGTAGTCTGCAGCGATGGCCACGTTCACGCATGAAAGTGAAGAGTCTGTAACAGGTGCAAGCGCTGTATCCGTGATATGGACAACTTCCTCTTCACATGAAATGACGGCTGAAGCAGAGTGTAGAAAGTCCCAACCCAGTATAAGTTCATGGATACATGTTGGAAGGACGAGAAAGTCAATATGATGGCGTATGCCGTCGATGAGAACACAAGCAGTACACTGTCCATCGGGGTGAATGAATGCGTCATTAGCACCACGCCAAATAGGTCCAAGATAAGGCGTTTTGACTTTCCGGAGCCAGAAACACAGATCACTATGAAGAACAGAAACGGCGGCACCGGTATCGATGAGAGCTGACGCGGGAACACCTTCGACAGTTACAGAAAGCATGTTAGCCGGGCGAACAGGAGGAATTTTCGAAGACCGATAAGAAGCAGTTTCTCCTCCAAAAACTGCAACAGTTAGTTTTCCGAGTGCTGGTCGACGAGATGGGAAGTGGGGCGAAGCGGTGATGTAGAGCGCCGGTAAGGCGATGGAGAACGATGTCTGGCCGAACGGGAACTATGAGGCAGATTGGGAGCAGCTGGAGGAGAACGGTGTTGAGGGAACGAGTACGATGCGGGATAGTAGGCGTCTGATCGGCGAGTGCGGTCTCTCTCGTGCTCTGCATAGCCTAGTCTTTCATCCTGCTGGCGACGGCGGCAGAAGCGAGATATATGTGCGCGTATACCACAGTAAAAACAAACAGGACGAGGTGGACGCCACTGAGGGTAGGATGGCGCAGCAAGTGCTCTGGTTCCCATCGAAGCCAAATGGTCATAGATGACGTCAGTAGGCACGGAAGTGACGGTATAGGGGTGGGTAGTGAAGCAGCATCCGCGTAGGTAGGTGTGGGGCGCGCTACCGGAGCAAGATGCGTCGTAGGTGTAGTCATTGCTGTCAACTCTAGCTTTACGACCTCGCGCAAGTCGAAGGTGGGGGTTGGGGCGCAGGCAGCAGGTGGGCGCCTTAGGTATTGTAGTTGAAGCTCTTCGCGGATGATGGTGCGGATAAGAGCACGTAGATCTGGAGAATGGGGAACCTGAGGATCGCTGCTGTCATGTGCAAGACGAATAGACTGCAGCTCGTCTAGGCGTTGACACGTGGAAGTGATGTCTTGGACAGAAGCCGGATTTTGCACGATTAAGGCGTTGAACGCGACATACCCAATGCCTTTTAAGATGTGGCGAACGCTTTCGGCTTCCGTCATGCTAGGATTCGCACGGCGGCACAGAGCCAAGACATCCTCTATGTATGAGGTGTAAGACTCTTGTGGAAGTTGGAGGTGCATTCCCAGCTTCTGTTTGGCAACTTGTGCACGGCCAGACGAGGAAGTGAAGATTTGCCACAGCTTGGACGTAAACGCGGACCAATCCGTGATGTCGGATTCGTGATTGAAATACCACGTCTTGGCAACACCGGTCAAGTAGAATGCGACGTGCCTCAGTCTCTGGGTGTCGTTCCACTTGTTGCAAGAACTCACGCGGTCGTAGTGGTCGATCCAATCGTCGACGTCATCACCGCGGAGTCCCGCAAAGACAGGGGGATCGCGCTGAGGGCTCGTCACGGTCCAAGAGGGCGCCGCAGGTGGGGTCGTCTGTGTAGCAGAGTTAGAGGCGCCGGAAGGGCCGGGGTTGGAAGTGTCCATTGTTGTAGGGGTAGCTGGGTGCAGGCGGCGACTGGAACGAAGCTCCAGGGAGGACGGGAACGCGAGAGGACGTCGGGGTCTTGACGTACCTCCACCACTTCATAATACCGAGACCGATGAAGCTGTCCAGCGCTGTTTATTCCAAGAAAGGCAACGCCCCAGCTCATGCGCGAAGAAGTCGAAGAAGAGGGAAGATGATGATGGCTATGTACAAATGAAAACGACGAAGTATGTTAATAGCACTTACAATACCTACAATATAGTTTTTCAGACTGCAAGGAGAAAATAACTCCTTCTCAGGTGTGCTCAGCATAGCATATGTTGTTATAGGCAAAAGAATGGCTGCGAAATTTGATGGAATAATATTACTAGTCAAAATCAAAGGCTAAAGGAGAAAAAAATTATGTATAACATTGCTATATTTTACATAATAATGGAACTCTAAAGAATAATATTACCTTGAGGAGACACGTTTGTCTTGCAGTCATACCTAGCTATGAGGGGAGAGAAGAATAATTAGAGCTGTGCTAGTAATGTATCCTTTTACAATACCGCAATAGAAGAGGCCTGGTTAGCGAGAAAAATGCATTAACCAAAGACAGATGGCGCTTTGAAGTTCTCGCACCTATAGTCGCTCAATGACTCTACTCGCACCAACTATAGGTAATTATTGCTTGCTATTAATAAGGATGAACATTGCGGTATATTCTAAAGGAGCATAGACTGAACTTAGCTAATCTGAAGAAGTTTTACCAAGCCACGGTGGCCAAAACAGGAGAATAGTTTGATGTTATGAAATTTGTGACATTGTATTGCTGTTCCAGTACTGGAGTGTTGCCATGAAATTCAAAAAAATTTAACATTCACCTTCATTTCCTCTTCCGCCAATCAACATGTTACTGTGAAATTTTGGAAAATAGTGTTTTCAAAGATTTCTTCTTAAACTGATTGAGTGCTTTTAGTGTCCCTTTAATGATCATACCTTTAATCTGTAGATCACGTGACAGAGAGAGACAATGGGACGGTGTTCCAGCACCAGAGCTCAATCTCAGCTGATGTTTTCTTTTTATTTCTTCGATCCCCAGCACCAGCTAAGCTCTTGTGTGGCTCGTGGACTCGCCTGACCTCGTCTTCTTTTCTAGTGCGATCGTGCCAATGTCGTTGGCACTACATAGCTTCCCCGCGAGAGAGCTACATGGCCTACGAACGATATCAGCTGCTCCATGAAACTCGGCGAACTGAAGTAGTGTGAGCACCAACTGGAAAGGAGATGTCTGGGGCTGAATTGAGGGATGCGACTGTGGGAGTTGCCTCGCAGTGGGCTGGCTTCAGCAGGTCTAGTACGATGATGTCAGTTTTGCCATAAATGTCCGTGATGTATGTGGGCTCACATCTCTCCAGTATGGGAAAGGGACCGAAGTAGTATGGGTGGAGAGCAGGCCAAATGGGTTCCTTAGCACACGAAGACATGAGTTGCATTGGCAAGGTCAGTTGACATATAAGGTGTGCGTGGTGGAACTAGATGCATCAGACAGGGTTTTAGATCCCAGAAGAGGTGGCAAAGAAGGTGCACATATTCGTGACTAGACAGAGCAGCTGAATGTGGTTGTGGTGAGAAGAAGTCATTGGGCAGATGGAGCGAAGCACCGTAGATGAGCTCCTTGCTCAGAGCACTCGATGTCCGACTTCAAAGCACACCGGTTACCCCGAAGAACCAGTGGTAGGCGCTGAACCCATGATGGCTTGCCATGAGCAATCTGTGCTGACTGGAGCTGTCTATGAAAGCGTTCCACAAGGCCATTGGTTTGGGGATGGTAGGAGGCCATGCGCAGACCATTCATACCAAGCAAAAGTAGGAGCTCTTGAAAGTGAGCCGACTCAAGTTGCTGTCCTCTGTCAGTAACAATTTTGGTAGGGCATCTGAAGCAGGCAACCCATGTTGTGACAAAAGCTGCCACGACCGTTGCAAGCTGTTATAAAGTGGCGTTGCTTCTGAACAACGGGTAAACTTGTCAATAGAGGTGAGCAGGTAGTGACATCCCTGGACACGGTGGTAGTGGTGTAACAGTGCCAATGTGAACAACATCAAAACGATGAGCAGGTTGAAGAAAGTGGCTTGCTGGGGTGACAGGATCCCAGTGAACTTTTCCACGTTAACAGGGTGCACGTGCACGAACCCAGTCGCGTACATCGGCGTTCATCCGGGGACATACATAGCACAATGAGATGAGATGTTGTGTGGCATGAACTCCGGGGTTAGCAAGCTGGTGCAGTGTGTTGAAAAGCTGCTTGCGTAACATGCTGGGGACGAATGGTCTCGGTGTGCCTGTAGAAGTGCCCCAGACGAGTGTGACACCATCAAGCAGGATATTTCCCAACTGCAGTGCTGTTTTGGGTTAGTGCAGTTGAAGGAGCTCAAGATCATTAACTTGGTGCGTGGCGAGTGTCTGCACGTTGAGTGATGCAGGATGTACAGGTGGTGTCATGGCGTTCACACAGCTCAAGGTGTCAATAGGTACATTCTGATTGCCACTGACGTGTCATGTCGGTGGAGAATTTCGATATAAACAAACGATGGTAGATTTCTGAAGGAGTAGGTGTCGACAACTCTCTGCTAAGCACATACGTCAAGGGCTTGTGTTCCGTGAACATGGTGAAGGGTCAGCCCTCGAAGATGTGGCGAAAGTGAAGGATGGCGAGGTAAATTCCAAGCAACTTTCGACCAAAAGTGCCATAGTGAGCCTTGGTTGGAGCAAGTTTCATGGAGAAAAGGGCTAGGGGTTGCTGTGAATTACTGATGAGCTGCTGGAGAACCGCTCCCACGGCTGTGCTGGACACTTCAGTCAGGAGGGTCAGTGATGCTGTGGAATTAGGATGTGCAAGAAGTGCGATTTATGCCAGTGCGCCCTTGATCTTGATGAAGACGTCTTCAGCGATGGCATTCCAATGCAGCAAGGATTTCTTGTTCTTGTTGGTAAGGAGGCGGTGCCGAGGTGCTACTACGGCAGCACAGTTACTGATAAATCAGCAGTAAAAGTTAACCATGCCAAGGAACTGTCGCAGCTTCTTGATCATTGTGGGCTTGGGGAAGCTCTCCACTACTTCGATTTTTGATGAAAGTGAGGGAACGCGGCTGGCATTGAGATGATGTCCCAGAAACTTCAAGTTATCAACACCAAACTTGCTTTTTAAGATGTTGATGGTGATGCCGTGTTAAGGTAGTAATTGGAGCAAAAGTCGCAGATGTTGTAAATGCTCTTCGATGGATTTGCTCGCTACCAACAAGTCGTCAACGTAGGCAAAGACGAAGGGTAGGCCATGTATTACCGTGTCAATGAAACATTGGAATGTCTGGGCGGCGTTCCTGAGACCAAATGACATTCGCAGAAACTCTGAGTCCAAATGACGTTGTAAGGGCCATCTTAAGTATGTCTTACTCAGCCACAGGAATTTGGTGGTAGGCACAGACAAGGTCAATCTTCTAAGAGGTGTTGGTACCGTGCAGAGCGATGGTGAAATCTTGTATGTTGGACAAAGGATGCCAATCTGGAATAGTCTTAGTATTGAGACATCTGTAATCTCCACATGGCCTCCAGTCGCCCAATTTCTTAGGCACTGTATGGAGTGGAGCTGCCCAGTTACTGCCGAACAGCCAAATAATGCCTAATTGCAACATGTGCTCAAACTTTGCACATGCAACTTTACCTTGTCTGGAGCAAGTCAGATGTGGCAGGAAGAATGTAGGAGGTCCAGAGGTGAACATGTGATTTTGTACGTTGTGGGAGACAAATTTTTTTCACTTGGCCGGCGCAGTGGTTTTGGGAAATTCTTATAACAAAGCTGCGAAGGGTCCATTGGAAACCGCAGCGTCCAGGAGACGTTGTCGTTCGACATCTATAATGAGGCAGTGCCTCCTCTAACTAGGTGCATGCGACGTGAGCCAAAAACCACCTGTCCGTCCCTTTCCCTTTTACACCTGTCCACTTAGTATGGCTGCTGTAGGTGCCTCGCTGTGGGTGCTTGCTACACACCAGAGGCTGTGCCACGTCACACACCGCCAGTAAAACTTGAGCAGACGACATCCGCCTGTTGTGATCTATGCGTAAGCACACAAAATTCATGCTATTTTCTCATTCACTCAGCTTACAACAGTACGTATTGCTCAGTAATGCGTCATTGCAGCATGTCCGAATGCTCATCTAATCCGAGAATAACAGACCCAGGCTTGTCTTTCCAGAAGATACCTTCTGACATCAGTTTGCATGACAAGTGGCTAAGACAGTTTGGCTTTGGGCACCTCCAAAGAGATAGGAAGCAACATTGCAGGCATCTAGTTAGAGGAGGCACTGAATGAGGCCATGGTCGGTGAGGAAATAGGCACCGATAATGGCAGAACTGATATCGGCAACCATAACAACCATCAGAACGGTCTTCGCAGGTCAAGGTTAAGTGTGAGCGAGCGCTGTCGAAATACCGGAATTCGAGTTCTATTCATGGCTTGCAAGTACAGAATGGGAGCAGCTGTCTGATTCGCGTGTGTAGCAGGTAGAATGTTCACCTGTGCACCTGTGTCGATCAGGAAGCGTTGACTAGTGACCTTATCGATGACGTAGAACAGGCGACATGGGGTGGGGCCGTGACTGCTCGTCACCGTTTGTGGTCGAATGGCCGATTTCCCAAACAAGTGCAAGGAAGAAGGCAGCGATGTGCTTGCGCGTCAAAACAGCGGTGATACTAGCAGATGGCTGGCTGATCTGCTGCACTGTAGCTGGCATTCACTGGATGGACCGCATTGACGAAATGGAGATCGGCAATGATGACGGGAACGAGGAGAAACGTACCTACGAGTGGTCGCAGCTAGGAGCTCGTCCAGTCTATTGTACAGCTCAGTGACAGAAAGTGTTGTCGCTACTGTCTCTGGCCGATTTGGAGGTGAAGAACACTCAGTGTGCGACGCTGGCACCAGCATCCCAGATGCAACCAGCAGAAGTGGATTGGCAACTTCCATCACCTTCAGAAGAATTTCAGTTTGGCCTAGTTTTTACTGCATATCATATTGACTGCAAATAAAGACGGGGACAGCGAAAGAGAACACAAAAACGACACGGGCAGTGCAGTGTAGTTTTTGTGTTCTCTTCCACTGTCCCCGTCATTATTTGCGGTCACTATGATATCCATCACCTTATCGGCCAATGCAGAGAGATCCTAGGTTGAAGCAGTGGACGGCACCATCTGGACTTTGTTGGGCAAGCGCTGAAGAAATAGCTCATGTATGAGGGCGTTGTCCATGGTGGATGTGCGTGGGTTGCGAAGATTAAGCATTCAGCGCAGTAACTGGCTTGGGCATTGATTGCCCAGCTGTTTGAATGAGAGTAGCTGTTGTATTCACGGGCATTTCGGCATAGCTGTACGATCCAGTATAGCGGCCTTGATTGCATCGTAAGGTGATGCTGAGAGGTTGGGTTTGGACGAAAGGAGAAGGTCAGCAATTTCATCAGTGATGGCCGCTGGAAGAACGTTGAACACAAGGAGGCACTGGCGGGTCTGTGACGTTATTCGCGAGAATTTGGAACAGCCAGGCTCTCCTTGAATGAACCACGTCGTAGCGTTCCACTCTCAACGTTGTGGGGATGTGCGACCGTCGCGCCTCCCCTGATATCTTGTTTTCCCGCATAGCCCCGTCTCCGTGCGGCGTCGCCGCGTGGGCCGCAGCGGTCGGAGTGGTACAAGCGCGGTGCGAGAGATGGCGCGAGCGTCGCGCCGCTGCGTGGTTACTTGGGTGCGGGAAAGACAAGGCGCTCTCTCTTTGGCGGTGGTACGGCAAGCAGCTCGGACGTGCCGCGCGTGCGCCAGTCCATGCTTCAGACAAGGCGTGGGCTCTTTCCCGGCGGGTCGGGGGACAGTGCGGACGTCCGCGCGGGCGCCGACCATGCTTCTGCGAGACTGCCTCGCGTGGCCGCCTTCGAACGTGCCACCATTCGCGTGACCATACACGCGAATGACCCGGCGTTGGGATCCAGCGTGGGGCGAACATATTCGCTCGCCATCCGGTCGCTCGGTGAGTCGGACTTCTAGATTTGTCGCGCGCCCATCGGCATGTCTTGGGGATAGCAACTCGGCTAGCAGGCATTGATCTATGAAAGGTGCAATAAATGCCCTTGTGATTGTTTGCACTACTGTGTTGTCGTTCCTTTGTCCCAAGAGTATGGAGGAGAACCTCATATCTCCCACAACGTTCTGGCAGGTGAATGACATTTGAGACAACCACAGCGGTTCAAGTGGCTTCCGGGGTATTCGGGGCTTGCTAACGTTCGTGGCGGTGTTCAATGTTTCATTTCCTTTTGGTGCGGCGCGCTATTATGAGGCAGAAGTTGCGCTTTGATCCAGACGTCCATGGTCACCAATTGCAGAGCACATGAGAGAGAGAGACGAGACATTGTTCCAGCATTGGAGCTCAATCTCAACTGATGTTTCTATATTTTTTCGGTCCCCAGTGCCAGCCAAGCTGCCACTCCGCTCGTGGCCTTGCCTGACCTCGTCTTCTTTCCCAGGGTGATCGCGCCGATGTCATTGGTGCTACAAATCTTGGGACTTCATTTCACCTTAGCTACTATTTAGCTTATAGTAGTTTAACCGCCAAAATCTGAGGCATACAGCTGTGTATATCTGTCAGCCTATTCATATTCTTTGTGGGCATAATGAAATGTTCAAGATATCTGATCCAATAACTAGTAAAGCAGGTCGATCTAATCTAAAATTTTTACATTAGCAAAGAACCGATATTAGTGCTTCTAAAGTTCAGATAAATCACATAGTGGCTTTCAGATATTCTGCGTTTCCTGAACCTATGTGTTTCATAGCTCTGATTTGTAGTAAAATATGCACCAGCAGATTTGTATGAATTGGTTCTCCATATCAATGTTGTTTTTTACTTTTATTTCCTCTAGACAAACAAGCATTTTCATCAAACATCCCTGCTCATAAAGGCGTTTCACTACAAATTTCGGTTGGAACTTGAGCTCAATGAGTGAGTATTATTCACACATTGTGACACATGTATGTGCACATAGCTGCATCTTTTTTTAGGAGACAGTGAAGCACTAGTTTTCTTGAACTGAATGAAGCTTGTCCATGAGAAGAAGTCTAGACGTACAGTAAATTGTTTTTCTTGTGTAGTGTCTGTGTTTGCCAACTCGGCCCAAAAGTTGTCCAAAGCATAGGTTTCCTATGTTAACATGCAACTGCCTGCAATATGTTGAAAATTTGAAAATGCTTTTAATTGTTTTCTGACACTAAATACATTATTGACAAGTAATGAGAAACTGTCAGTTTTATAATTGTGTAATGCACTCATCTGCAGTTTCTGAAGAAATAGGAAAAACTTTCAGGTAGGGTGTAACATTAACTGCCTTCAGAATGAACTTACCGGCAGCACGCCTGTGCTTAACAGGCTCATAGATGTATTAACGAACCTGTCCAATAGCTCTCATTGTTGCTGTATATAAATGTACTGAATTAACACAGCAAGCTGGGTGAGTTGGTGACTGAACATGTTCCTAGGGATGGGCAGCACAACTCGGACGAAGGACAAAAGGAAGTGCACCCGTATCGTGTGTACTGACTTTTGTCCGGGTTGCGCTGCCCACCCCTGGAACATGTATAAATGTACTACAATTTATATGACTCTTGGTTGCGTTAAGTTTACACAAAGGCCAGAACTAAACGAAGTGCACTTTGTTGCATGCGCATGCCTGCTACCTCATTCAGGAAGTGGACAGAAGAGCTTGCTGGTCTTTTTGTGAATGTATCATGTACAAAAATTCTGGCAGAAACTATTTCAGGATGACTGTCAACACTAATACAATTAGCATTGAAACAATGTAGGGATACACCATACCATTAGGGTCCTTCGTTATCTGCTTTTATATTTTTTTAAGTTCAGGGGCTAAACATCAGGTGTTGTATTTATGACAAAAGTCAGGGAAAAGCCTGTTTATTTTTTGTCTGGCAGGCAAACTGGGGAGGAATCATGGGTTTTGTTGTCTGGCAGCCCGAAGTTAGAGATTTTTTGGGTAACTTTAACAAACAATTAAAAGAAGCAATGGTCTCCTTTTGAACACATAGTACATTCTATTTAAAGAAGCGACATCACTCACACAAACATGTAATTTGAAAGAGAGCTGGCTGCAAATCATGTGACGAACTCGTCTCTACAAGTCCTTGTTGTTGGGCATTATTAATACGTTCAAAACAAACCACGTACAATAACAAAAATAATAAATAGAGGTGGTGCTGGCGATCAATTCTTTATTTTCTTATCTACACTTTTAACAAAGGAAAAAAGTACAAATAGTGGTGCACATGGGCACAATTTGCAAGTGGTGCACTCTTTTCCTTATCTTGCACGGGTGCCCTTGTGGGCGTACATTGTCACATACATTGCGAGCATTTCAGCGTCCATCCCAGACCTGTCAAGCCTTTCATCTTTGTCTGTAGTCGGCCTGTTTTTACTGGCTCCCAGCACACACTCTAGCTACAAAATTAATGGAATACCAACTAGACGGATCAGCTATCCTTCTTTAAACATAACTTAGTTGGGTAAACATCCTCCAAATGTCGAAGCTACCATTCTCAATACAGAGCAACATCAGCTCTGTTTGAATTCGCTTCCTAATGCATTACCGCTGTTTACATGCATACGACGTGTGGGAAGTGCCAGGCACTGTCCCATTATCATATTCAAATAAACATGGCTACTAAAAGAACAACAAGCTTTGGCTAGCTCAATGCTGGCAGCTGCTGAATATATTATATTTTTACATATGAGCTGGTTGTTTGAGCGTTAAGCGAGAACGAGACATATATCATATTCAAATAATATTACTATTGTTATTATGATATGTCTTGACTACCTTCTCTCAAAAAGTGGACAGCATACTTTAGCTTTGTGTACATCTGCATTTGTTATCCTTTACGAACTGGCAAACTTTGGGGAGAAATGGAGTTTAACTCAATTTTCATAAATTTTGTTCGGGATGCGAAAATATAAAGATTGGCAAGTTTTACCCGTGAACGAAGGACCCTGTGTATCATCGTATCATGCACCATGTATGAGGAGGCCTGTACTGCAGCCAGGCTTCCCTGTGGACATGCCATGCCATCTAGCAGGGCCACTACGATGTTCATGTGTGACACGTAACGCATCTGAATATATGGCAGCGGTTTGATTCTGCCCAGCAGTGGAGTCGCTTTATAAGATTTTTTTGTGTCATTGAAGAGCTAAAATTAAATTAAATTACGGGATTTTACGTGCCAAAACCACTTTCTGATTATGAGGCACGCCATAGCGAAGGACTTGGGAAATTTCGACCACCTGGGGTTCTTTAACGTGCACCTAAATCTAGGGGTGTTTTTGCCCCCATTGAAATGCAGCAGCCGTGGTGATTGAAGAGGTGCATGTACCTAGGGACCTAAATTTGCATCAAAGAAGTTTGTCGAAGAGCGGTGGTGCATACCCATGCCGGCTTTAAGGAGGGTCACTGAAGAGTGTTCAGTGTCACATGCCTAGTGACTCAAGTTGGGTCCAACAGCTGCTCTCAAACGCGGTTCCCTCGGCGCAGCACAGCCCGATGCTCTACCCATTAAACCACGGACTACCAGTGACCCAAGTTGACGTGAAAGAGGTTAGACGCAGACAGACAGCCAGGCAGACATGCTGCAAACCAGATGAAGTTCGCAAAGAATGCTAATCGCATTAATAAATAAGAATGGGCGAGTCAGTATGGTTCCCTGCTTCACATATTAATAGTGAAGAGCACCCTTGCTAGAATTGTGCTTCTGTCACAATGTTAGCTCTTTAATGACAGCAACGAGGGAACACCTGAGCAAGCTCCCTCTTTACAGCTACCTGCTTGCCCCCAAGATGCTCCAGAAGCACCTCCATCCTGATGGCATCTGGCAGCTGTCCAGTCAGGTATGCGCACGGTCCGTGTATTGTGCTAGCCCTGTTGCCAGAGAATTTGAGTGCTGGGTGCCTTCTATGCCCTACATGATGGAACACCCTTCATGCATGAATGAAAGCACTGACTAGCATGTTGACTAGCATGTTTTTCACTGGCTGCAGAACTGCACATGGTTCATGGCTTTGTGGTATGACGCAGGGGCTGATTCCTCACATATGACTTGTCGGTAACTGTGTGCAATAAGTCCATAACTAAAGACTTCGATTTCTTTTTTTCCTGCCTGAGCTATTGCTGCTGCTTACAGTTATATGAAAACAACACTGAACAGGAGGTCTTGTAGCAGTTTGCATACATCATACACTCACATGTCTTAGTTTCAGGCACATGTCCACCTTTCTTTTGGTAATAAGCATAATTCAAGCATTGCTACTTCAGGATTCTCTGATGCTATGAACACTCGCTATTGAGACTGATGTCAAAATTTCTTCAGGTCAGTGTCTGCGATCTGTTTATTTTGAGCATTTCACATTAATGTACTTATCATGGATTGCTGGGTGAAATATCTGCCAAAATGTCAAAGGTGTTTACATAATAGGCATTTCCTTCAACATTCAACAACAAATGTAGTTCTCATATCATCATGACAGCAAATCACTCCCGACTCTACACCTACTGTATCTGGGAATAGGTTCCTCCCTTAGACGTGCTTGTTCTTCCTATCTTCCCGGCAGTGTGCATAGGGATGAGCCAAGCTCACTTGCGAAACCCTTTGCCGCAAACTCCCATACTTGGTGCCCCTTCCCAAACACCTAAGCCTGTCGCACCAGAGCTACAGCACATAAGGAACAGTACACTTCAAACAATGGAAACTTGCTGATTAACTGTGTAATGTAATGTACTCCTGTCAATGCAGAAAATAAATAAGAGACAACAAACGGGCAAGGAATCTTAGGTTTTGCTTGGTAGATTGAATATCCAGAAAATGTTGCTGAAAATCCAGAACAGAAGCTGCACCTAGCATCCACTCCTGGCATTGAGAGAACATGCATGAAGTCAGGTGCTTTTCGTCTGCTAATACAGGAGATGACATGCGGTCTGCTCTGATTGGCTACAATCCAGTCATTAAAGTGCAGCGCAAAACATCATAGCCTCTGCACTGCACTACACTTGTCTCCACGAGCCAGCATGAAGTGTAGGTTAAAAAAGTCGACCTAGTACTGTAGGAGCAGAAGCTTGATGTGGGCGAGTTGGTTGAGCATACTTGATGAAAAAAAGCGCTACGAAGACGAGGACGAAAAAACTACATGTACAACAGACAAGCGCCTTGTCTGTCGTACATGTAGTTCTTTCGTCCTCGTCTTCGTAGCGCTTTTTTTCATCAAGTAGTACTGTAGGAGATGAAGGCATGCGTGCACATACCAGAGAAGTTGTTCTTGAGCAGATGGTTATGCTCGCTGTTGAGAGCCTGCCGTTGTCACAGTAAAATTAGTTCGGAGTGGAGCAATTGATGGCGATGTTTTTGTTCAGGAAGTGGAGCACTGCTACTACCATGGCACCATCAAAGACTACCCCGGCGCTGTGGCTGCTTTTCGTACCTGTAGTGGAATCAGGTATGCTAAGTGACTCAAAAGCAGCAGATCTGCTGAACATCCATTATTTAAATAAAAGCATTGTTGTCAGGGTTGGGCAAAGCTGCTTCAATATTGTATCATGACACAGATACAAGATACTAAGGAATAAGTATTTGAAACACAGGTACAACATATGCACTAATGGAATAATTGTATATTGAATACAATGTTCATCATATAAATCTCAAGGTACTTCTATACATGTGTTAATTTCTCATTATAGCTCCACTGTATAGGGCCGCTGCAAGCTTACCATAGGCGGACATGGTGTCTACCAACCGGGAAAACCGGGAATTTTCAGGGACTTTGAATAGTCTGGATATAATCAGAGAATCTGTGCTCCTATTAGGGAAAATGAACAGTAATTTTGTTGAAAGGGAACGGAACTCGCGGTAATGCTGGCTCGAGTAACAGAGAGGAATCGTAACGAATCCTCTTTGATGCCATGTCGTCCGCTGAAGGAGTTAAATTGTCAGTGTACCGTCAACCATGCGTCAACGACCGACTTTCCGGACGCCCGATAATTCGGACGGCTTTGCGGCACCACCACGTACCCCATAGAGCTAGTCAATGCCTAAGAACGTCTGAAATTTCGGACGCGAGACCCCTTCGCCGTCCAATTTTCCGGACTTTCTGCCGTGACCGCAGGTCCGAAACGGCATTACTGAAAGCCACCACCACCGCCACCACTTTGATTACACTGCCGCCTCCAACCGGCGTTCGCACGCAGATCCGCTGGCAGCCGTAGCTACCACCGCGGCAACGCTAGGCCTAGCTGCTTCGATGTTCGCTATTAAGCTTCTTGCCATTCTATAACGTGTTTTTCATTGAAAGAATTGGCCGCTGTCAGCAATGACACCGACTTCGCCTTTGTGGTCCTCGCGTTTGGCTTCGAAACTCGGAAAGCACGGCGCGTTGTATAATGCCGGTTTCCGAAAGGCAGCTTCCTCTCAGTACAGAAATGTTACGTGGTGAAGCACACGCGAAAGTATTGCGGTGAAGCACAACAAGCATGGGAAGGGACAATTGTCACGGTACACAGTATGTATACCTTAATTACACGCGCGTGAACCCGCCATCTTCAGTCACAGTGCGAGCACCGACATGCCTAATAAGTGTACTGGCAGGCCTTCAGAGCCTTTTCGGATGTGCCTGTGGTGATTTGAGCCTTTAAGGGCAGTAAAAGACGCGCATTCATTTTTTCGAACTGTCCTATTTTTTGGACGTTTTCGCTGCCCCTAGGGAATCTGAAAAATCGGACGTTGACTGTACCACTGACTAAGAGGATGCTTCAAATAGTCCGTGGGACGAACGCACAGCAGAAGGAGGACGAGAAAAGAAATGACTTATGCCTTGAGGAATGAACGGGAAAGGAAGCGTGCCGCCGCTTCTTTGAAGGAACTTGAGCTCAAAAAACGAAGTGTTGGCTGACACCGAAATGCAGATGTTTCTCATCCAAACCAAAATAAACTCTTTAAAGCAGTGAAATGCAACACTGAGGCGTTGTGCACGGGCTGAGAGTATGTCAGGACAGTTGAGGTTGACCTACCAACTGTTGAGAGAGAATCTCACTGTGACAAAGTTCAGGCCTCATACCAACAAGCTTGCTATCAATTGATAGAAATAGCTCATATTCGAAAGTATTTGCTTCTGCATGCAACTTCTTTTTATTCATATTTGAGAAAGTTGAACTCGATTTGCAATGAGTTTTACCATTTTTTTTTCAAAGCTATTTTATTTGCTGTGCATTTTACTAACTCCGCCATTCTGTATTCCTTTTCAGTAAAATAAACACTACTCCTTACTATTCAAACTGGATTAAGTCGTTTTTTATTTTTTAACATGCTTACTAGAGAGTGACAGCATCAGGCGACATGGTGTCAACACTTCTTGGCATAAAACGAAGTTCTCTGTCACTCAGGGAATTTTGCAAAGCACTCGGGGAAAACATGGAAAGCTCAGGGAATTTAGAAATGTCAACTTGGTAGACACCCTAGTTGGATTGCAAATTTTTCAACACCTGTCAACAAACCCCTTCCTTTCAAACTTTGCATATAGTAACACAAAATAATTTTTTTTGCGTTTTAGCAAAGTACAAAATTGCTGTTCTGTAACAATCTGCGCAACTGAATGGTAAGCATTACATTAACTACGTGGACAGCGGCAGAGGTGATAAATCTGAAGTCCAAGATGTATAAACACCATAATGGATGGGTATGATGGGCAGGAAGCCCGCTATAGAAATATATTGAATAGCAAAGCACGAAGTCAGGATGAAATAGTTTCAAAAGGAGATCAGATTATCTGATTCTGAGGATACATTGTTATATAATAGAAAAAAAAAAAGAAATGAGATCTTTTCATTCATAGCATTTGAAAATTGTGCAGAAATTATTAATCATGCCACAGAAACTATCGTTATACTTATTTGCATTTGCTGTTATGTTATACAAAAGCACTGGTATAGCACTATTATTGCTTTTTTTTATAGCAGAAATAGCACAGAAACCATTGTTAATGTGCCAGTCAATGTATTCACCCAGGTGTAAATAAGGGCATAGTTACCCTGCGCATGGCTCTGGGTTTTAAAAATGGTGCTAGAGAAAAAAATGTGTGAACCTGTGGTGGAGAATAGAAAAACATGGCTGGAGTAACATAGGTAATACACAGAACCTGTAGACAATAACTGGCCTTTGGGTTTCCTTTTACCCTTTCTCGCGCTGCGAGCTAATCGTGACAGCAGCCATGTCACTCTCACACATGGTTTCCAGGTCATTTGAGAAAGCTCACCAAATTCAGTGCAGCTGCCAGTGCAGAATAATCTGGCAACAAATGCCTTTTTAGACCACATAACTGCAAGCAGTGGTGACCTGCAGGGAGAAGTGTGACAGTGGCAGCCGAGTGACCGCAACAAGCATACGTGCAATAAAATATTGCTCTCATGTTTAGTGCCTGCTCTTGCAGCTTCTAATTTCATTACAGCGTGTCTGTGCCATACACTTAATTACTCATATTTTGCAGCAAGACGCATTGCTGTTCCAAATAATGTTTCCTCACTGTTAAAAATGCAGTGTGAGAAACTGTGAACTCGAAAAGCAATGCACTTCCTAATACATTTTTAGCCTGTATTTCGAGAAAATGGGTCTATGCGCAAAGTTTCTAGCAAAACATTATTCTTTGAGTACTGGCTGACATCAATTCTGCAATTTAGAATGTGCCCCCAAAAAGAGAAGCTACTAAGTGAAAATTTGTAATAAATAATAATTAATATATTCACTTTAAGTTGTTCTCAAACATTGCTTATTGATCATATAATTTTCTTTTCTAATAAACAGTGATAATCACTGTTAGTCTTGGTTTACTCCTTTTATTTTTTTACAAATTAATACCCCACAGCATGCTATTTTCTAAAAAAGAAAAAAAACAGAGGTGGGCTGGTGCTTTCCGTTTGTTAAAGTTGAAAAGCAAAGCCTCTAGGAGGTACTTTGTTGTTCATTGTTTATATTTCTGGTTTGGTTACTAACGTACATGTTGGCGTAACATTGTCTCTTAGAATAAGCTTTAATTGCCATCATTTCCTTTGCCAGCCTTCAGTGACTCTGGGCATCTTTGTGGATGTTGTGGTAATAGGTATATATCTTGTATCCTAAGATGCACAATATTTATGCTGATATAACGAAAATACAGATAAAAGATACAAAAGGAATATCTAAAAACAGTATTAAAATACATGTAATCATCAATACTACCCAGCCTGTTTTACTGCTTGCTAGAGTGTATTGGCATCCCATTAAAATGCTAGCTGCGGTACCACAATGTGGTGTGAGAAATGTGTGTACACTAAACACTTCCTCAATGAACACCTGCCACATATCACAGCATATCAGCACGGCGGATTCCAACAATTCCTGCGTACTAGTATAGCAGTCAGTAAAGCGTAGGTGTAATCATTTCATGTAATCTTACTGTGTGTGTGTGATCGTACCTAAATGTCTGGGACATGCTGCTTACGACAACCCTAGAACTTGTGTCACAGGCCCTTCCTTTTTTTTTTTTTTTCCTGTCTTAAATAATATTTTTATTCACTGCAGTATTGACACCAAGAAACAAGCTAAATTAATTAGAGATTACAATTTCTCTGCCATCAATAATTAAGTTGCAGTATTTTTCACTCACTTTATGCCAAGCTTTTACAATTGCATCATTAAAGAAAACTGGTGTCTCTTTAAAAAAAGGTTGCATGCTTGATTGACCATTACATTCCCAAAGAAAAAAAAAAACATTGTTTCTCCTTCAAAAGCTCCGTGGTGTAATGCCCATCTGAAGTGCTTCTTAAACAGAAAGAAGAGGATATTGTAACGTTGTTTGATGCAATGATGTGGGGCTCCCGCAAGGCGTCGGTATTGTCTAGGAGTATAGCGAGAGGGTCACGCGATAGGGTCGACACGTCGCGGTTGTACTGCCTTGTTCGCTGCCGCAGTGCCTTTTTCATTGATATGGCTTCTGTGAGAAACTCTGCAACGGTCTTTGGTGGGTTGCGTATTAGGGCACTGAATAACTCTTGCTTGACACCGCGCATCAAGTTCCTGAGCTTCTTTTCTTCTGGCATGGACGGATCTGCGTGTCGGAAAGGTCGGCAGATATCTTCGACAAACATTGCGACGCTTTCGTTCGGCCTCTGTACTCTCGCCTGAATGGCAGATTCAGTTCGCTCCTTGCGATCGAGGCTGGCGTATGGGCTGATTAGATGCCATCGGAACTCGTCCCATGTCGATAGGGCCGCCTCACGGTTCTCAGACCATGTCCGCGCATAGTCCTCGAGGGCAAAGTAGGCGTTGCGTAGCTTACACTGGAGTCCAGCTGTTGAATTCTGCGACATGCTCAAACTTATTGACCCAGGCCTCTACATCCTCGAAGGCGTCCCCATGGAAGGATGTGGCGATTCGCGGCTGGCTGAGGATGACCTCGGTCGGCGTTGTTGAGGAAGAAGACGGAACCGACGTACTCATCCTTCTGACTTGATTGGGTAGAGGCTTGTGCTCAGGTGGCAGTCCTTGAAGTCGACGGCTTGTCCGTACGTGAACAGGAGTCAGTTCGACCGGACTTCGTACTGGGCTTGTAGACGGTGTTCGATCTGGGAGTGGTAGCATGTACCCCGCACCTCCACCAGAATATTTTGCCAAGCGAAAGCAGCAGTGACGCCTGAACGCTGGTCCACCTACAATTGTGCTGACCATGAACATGAATACACCATTGCGCAGGCAAGAGACATGTTTTAAAGTTGTACCTTGCCCTCCCTACTCAAAGATAAGCCTAAGCAATTCTGGAATATGATCACGGCAGCAAATCCAACACAATTCACAGACTGAATAGCAATGGTGATGCTGTTCGTAGTGATGACTGTTGCAATGTGTTAAACAATGTTTTTGTTTGTCACTTGTCTGGTGAAACACCTGTTTCTATCCCTACAATCCCTGACAATAACTGTTTTCCAATAAGCATCATCTCTGTAGGCTCATTTAGGGTATGCCACTTAATAGAAAATTTCAAGATGTCTAGCCTTGCAGGTAACAATAATATTGTTGCGAGGCAGAGACAAGCATGAATGTTGTTTATGCAAGGCAAATGCTGAAGGCACCAGCTGACACAACTAGAACAAGGCGGCCTAAGCCCCCCAGCAACAACAACAACACTCCTTCGTCATCGTCTCTTGTCTGCACGTGCTGTTCTGCATCGTGACACTGCGCCACCGGGGTTTGAGCGCCGACCCAGCGCAAGCGATTATGGCCCTGCAAAGGCATGCGTGTAGGGCTTTAAACGGTAGACATGAACAACATCGGTTCTTCGCTGTACGGACGACGGGCCTGGTTCTTCGGGAGCAATCTCATACGTCACATCCGAAAGCTGTCGCAGGATTCGGTAGGGACCTAAATATTGCAACAGAAGTTTTTCCGATTGGCCCACACGACAAGATGGTGACCACAAGAGCACGAGGGAGCCAGGCAAATACTGCACATCCGTATGGTGCGTATTGTAATGGGACTTCTGGGCAGCCTGGGAATCAGTGAGGCGAGCGCGAGCAATCTGACGGGCCTGTGCCATCATAGAAATTGCATCGACTTGTGGAAATACGGTGTCCAACGGCAAAATGGGATCATGGCCAAACAGTAGTTAAAATGGCGAGTAACCTGCACTGTCATGGCGGGACGAATTGTATGTGAAGGTGACATATGGCAGAGCGACGTCCCAGTCCTGGTGGTTTGGAGAAACGTACATAGCTAGCATGTCAATAAGCGTTCTGATCAGTCGCTCTGTGAAACCATTAGTCTGTGGATGGTAAGCAGCGGTTATTTGATGTTCAGTAGAGCATAGGCAGAGGATATCATTAAGGACCTTTGACAAGAAGTAACATCCACAATATGTGAGGAGCTGACGTGGAGCACCATGGTGCAGGATGACGATGTGTAGGAGGAAATCCGTGGTGTCAGTGGCACATCTTGTAGGCAGATCTCCTGTAATAGTGAAGCACGTGGAGTAATTGGTTACAACCGCAACCCATCTGTTGCCCTTAGTTCGTTGAGTCTCACACGAAAGAAAGGCTCAGTAGGAATATCGATGGGTTGTAAAAGCCCAGCTGAAGCCATGGGAGTGGGCTTCCGGCATTGGCACAGGTTGCAAGCAGTCACATACCGGTGCACAGTGCGGTAGAGGGCGGCGAGTAACACCGAGATTCCCAGCAGTGGACGCGTTGTGGAGTTGTTGAAGCACAGTGCATTAAAGGTGCCCCAGTATGGCCAGCAGTAGGTCAGCACCATCAGGGCGCAAGTTGCATTTGTACAGGACTTCGTTGGAAATACAGAAGAGATGAAGGGAAGGATCAGGAGTTGGCGAGCTTAACCGATCTATAATAGATCTTCTCAGCAACAGTGATCTGCAGTAGCCCGAGCGGAGGTCAATCACTGAAAAATATTTCGCCCCATGTAGACTGTCAAGTGCATCATCAATAGGAGGCAATGGATACACGTCCTTCTTGGTGATCTTGTTCAGATAGTGAAAATCAACACAAAATCTCCAGGTGTTGCCTTTTTTCTTGACCAGGACAACTGGTGAGAACCATGGGCTAGCAGAAGGCTTGATGATGTTCTTCTTTAGCATCTTCACGACTTCGCTTTGAATGATGCTGCAGTAGACACGCGGTAGAGGCAGCAATGGATGGTACTTGCATTGCCCGTGTCAATCCAATGAGTGACTACGGCTGTCTGACCTAGCGGGCAGTCATCGAAATAAAAAATATAGCTGTAACTAAACAGAATGCACCTAAGGTCCTCAGTTTGAGCTGGAGAGAAGTCGGTAGCGATCATTTTATCGACGTCGTGGTAGGGTGATGAAGCCAAAAGGCATGAGGACCTTTCTGAGTCTTTTGCGAAGGGCGGCATTCATTACAGATATCTGCGCACTGGTGTCGATGAGGGACTTGACTGGGACTCCATCCACCTCAACGTCTAATATACTTCCAAGGGTAGGCAATGTGATCAGAGGATTTGCAGGCCAGTTCGTTGATGCAGCGTCACTTCCTGGAGCTGCACCGACTAGTTTTCCTGTGGCACGAACATGGGGAAGAAGAGCGGCGGGCCTGCGGCAAACGAGACCGGCGACTTAGGGGCGATAGTGACTGGCTGGTTCAGAAAGTTGGAGGTACGTTGTTGGTATTCGTAGATGAACGCACAGAGAAACGGGGAGCGCCTTGATCTGAACGGTCGGACAGGAAGCTCCACCTAGGGGGCGATGACCAACGATGGCGGCAATGACAAGCGATATGTCCAGCACGCATGCAACTGAAACAAATCAGCCTATCGTCTGGTGTTCTCCAGTCGGCCGGGTTATGACGGCAAGTTGGAACTGCGGAAAATGGGGAAGCGTCATTTGGGCGGGACCGAGCCTGACTGACAGCGGCATCACGAATGGGGCAGAGAGATGGGAGGCCTAAATCTCTTGTTTGACAACGGCCTGTATAAGCGAGACAGAAGATGCATTGTCTGGGCAATGCTGATGAGGAATGGTGGGAGACATGGCTTCGAGCTTGTGACAAATTAACCACGTCAAATTTTCTTGTACAGACAGAGGTCCACGTGGCTGTTCCTCACACAAAGACGTCAAAGCTGTATTTGGTAGCCTGTTGAACTGTTGCGTAATGTGGCGAATTTTTATCAGTTCGAAATTGTAGCACTCTTTGATGATCACATCCACTGAGTCATATTTCTTGGAGATAAGCAGTTTAAGTGCATCATCTGCTATGTCCTTCAGGATGTTGCCAATCTTGTTGGTCCCATTCATGTCTTTGTCAACTTTATGACAGAGCATGAGGACATCTTGAATATATGCCACCCAAGATTCTGTTGACGTTTGAGCATGGGTCGATAGCGCCTTGTTCGTTGCCAGCCAAAGGGCTTTCCAAAGAGGTCTAGAAGCTTCTGCTTGCAGACGTCCCAACTCGTTATGTCATGTTCGTGGGTCTCGTACCATGCTAGCGCTGTGTCTTGGAGGTAGACTATCACATTCGCTAGCGCTAGCATTGGATCCCACCAATTATTTTTGTTTACACGCTCATACCAGGAAATCCAGTCTTCAACATCTGTAATATCGATGCCATTGAAGGTCCCTGGGTCTCGCAGCTGGGACAACACGCAGAGGTCAGAGTCTGCGGCACCGGAGGTGGGCAGTTGGTCATTGTTGTGCTTTGGCTGTTGAACATGGTGTCGGGGTTCATGCGGCGACCGCAGCAGAGCTCCGCGTTGGCACCCCGCATGTCCCCCAAAATGTTGCGAGGTGGAGACAAGCACTAATGTTGTTTATGCAAGGCAAATGCTGAAGGCACCAGCTGATATTAGAGCATGGCGGCTGAAGCGCCTCAGCAACAACCACACTTCTTTGTCATTGTCTCTTGTCTGCACGTCCTGTTCTGCATCGTCACAATCTAAACTAAAATTTTCTGACAGATACGAAAGCTTATTGCGTCATTATACTTGTCAAACTCTTTTTGAAGTCTTTACTTTGTTAGATGATTGGAAGGTGGGTAAGGTAGTTCCACTGCACAAATCCAGTAACACTCATTCTTCCTTCAACTACAGGCCAATATCTTTAACCAGTGCACTCTACAAACTTCTCAAACACATTATTTACTCAAACCTGGTATCTTTCTTCGAATCAAATATGTCTTTTTCCCTTTGCCAGTGGTTTCAGAAAGTACTTTTCTTGTGACACCGTTACTCTCCTTTACTAACGATCTCTTCATAGCTTTTGACAAAAGCTTGATAACTGATTGCATCTTTTTAGATTTCATAGAGCCTTCGACATTCTATCACACAACTTCCTCCTTCTAAAAATGAGTAAGCTCAATATTGATCCTAATATCCTAGTCTAAATTCAGTGCTTTCTGACAAACCGCTTATAATACATCCACACTAATGATTATGACTCCTCCGCTGTTTCTGTCACTTCAGGTGTGCTGCAGGGATTGGTTATGGGCCCGTTACTATCTCTTATTTATTTTAATGACTTACCTGCCAGCATTAACTCTATTATTAAGCTCTTTGCTAATGATTTCTTGCTTTATCATATATTTAATAACCCACGTGATGCTTCTGTTCTGCAATCCAACATTGACATTATTTCCAGCTGGCGGGATAAGTGACTTATGAAATTAAACACTTCCAAATGTAAGGTCATGAGAGTAAAACATTGCAGGGATGCTACTGAAAACATTGCTTTCACCCTTAATAACTCAGCATTAACACCTGTCTCTTCATACCACTATCTTAGCATAAATGTAGTTCAGAACCTCTCATGCAATATGCTTGTTAAACATGCAGTCAATAATGCTAATCGCATGCTTAGATTTCTATGCTGGAATTTTTCCTCCATTCCCTTCAATTTAAAGCATAAATTATTTATGTCACTAGTTATATCAAAGTTAGTATGCTCTGTTTGGGTCCCATCTAGCTCGGCACTAATCCGTGCTCTTGAATCTGTTCAGAACCACGCCAGCCAATGCACATTTGATACATGATATAGCATCACAGACATGTTTATTGAGCCCTGTTATCCTGAAAAGTCTTTTTTTCTCTCTCACCTGTCATTCCCTTATGTTTTGATCACATTCACTAATTAGCTTGGGAAGTTGCATTAGACAAATCAGATAAACTTATGTTTTGATTAATTGATTTGGTGCAACCCCTTAATGCTCTATCATGTTTTTCATTGCTTCTGCATGAACGCCAGTGGCATCATCCACATTCGCAACGAGACTTTTGTCATCCATCCATTCTATGGAGGAGACCTCTCGGTGAGTGGCCTGATGATGCGCACCTCCCTCCCATCCCAGCTGCTTTTCACTGACTGTGGTGCATACCATGCAGCGGGTCCACCCCCACGTCATCTACAAGTACTTCAATGTCAACAAAAACCCTTACATCTGCGGTAAGCATTTTCACTCATTAGATTATGACCTGTCACAATTGTACAAGCAGTTTTTCGAGTATTCCATAGATGACACAAACCTTAGCAGCATTTAATGCACATCCACCTAGGAGCAACATTAAAGTTGGCGGCTTTGAGACAACGAGGTAACTCCTATCTATATGAGAGGGGCATGGATATATCCATGCAAGCCCTGTATGCCCTGATGTAGGCATTCCTTAGAGTGGAACAGTGCTAAGAACAGGGATATGACCAGTGGTGTGCCAACTATTTCTAAAGTGGGGGTGGCAAACCGCAAAATGGTCTGACCTCTTTCTCTCTCTCTCTCATAATATATATATATATATATATATATATATATAGCAAATTACTATTGCAAAATGTCGCAGTTTCACCTGAGAGGCAAAGCATCGATTGCATAGCAAATTGCAAATTACTAGACAGCCATAATAAGTAAGGACAGTAGTTTTATTGGCCGTATGAACTTGTAAACACTCACTTAGTAAACTAAATTACCAAGCATGGTGACAGGGCGCACAGACAAACATGCACACATCGCACTCAATGACTGCGGACACTTGCTGTCAAAACGCTAGCATGAGGAAGTGCGGCAACAGCAGCGAGCGAGGTGACCCTCTTGCTGTCCATCTCTTCAATGCAAACTGAGCGATGAGAACACAGCACACGCAAAGTTACGAGCCATCGGCCCACCTAGACTGTGCCCCAAAAGCTGATCGCTTTCAAGACAAAGCCCACGCGAACGCGTGAAGCCGCCCCACACGCAGTTGCTACCGAAGTACGACGCACCCCTTACCTCCCGTTTCACCAGTTCTTTGCATGCAACGGAAGATGGCGTGCTTCCTCCCCAAAAAATTATTTGAATTTGCATTTATTTCTTGCAAGTACATTAAATCTCAAGAAGATGCAGGACTAAAAGACAATGAGTGCCTCAGAGAGGCCCCGGATCCCACCCAGTAGCAGCAGTACAGCACACATAAAATATGGACATTTGCGACAAACAGATTTAATAATTAAACAAGGAATTGTACTTGGTGTTTAAATCTAAAGCATAAATTCATTGCTAGTTTAGATAATAGTATTGTCGAGGTTATACATAACGAAGTACTATCAATATAAATTACTTGCAATATTCACACCAGAAAAAGCAGATGTGTCCTACCTTGAAGAATTATTACCCGATTTCCAGCAAACCTGCTTCTTTTGAACAGCCGCAATAAAAGTTTGAGTTTCTTGTAATTATATCGCATACATTAAAGTTGCCCGTATATATATATATATATATATATATATATATATATATATATATATGTGTGTGTGTGTGTGTGTGTGTGTGTGTGTGTGTGTGTGTGTGTGTGTGTGTGTTTGCTTGCCTGCGTGTCATGCTTTGGAGCTTTTTCCGGTTGGGAATTTTTAAAAAGCCAGTAAGTCATTATGTGTGCGTGTGTGTGTGTGTGTGTGTGTGTTTGTGTGTGTGTGTGGGGGGGGGGACTGTCCCGCTTGAAAACTTGCCAGTGTGTAATGCTCTTCTGCCCGCATGTAATAAGCTCTTCTGGTTGGAAATTTTTAAAAAGCCAGTAAGTCATGAACACATGTGTTACATCACCATGGCATTTAGCATGGTTAAAAGACTTAGAAGGGCTAGTTCGTTGCTGGCTTGATGATTTACCATGGTGTCCTTCCTCTCTCCCTGCCCCCACTCGACTCAATTCCCGCTAAATTTCACATCGGTTGAGTTCACAGTTCCTCAAGGCAATGGCATAAATCATTTGTTTGCCAAACACATTCATAAAGTTCCAGATTGCCTGCATGCATAATTTACTGCAAATTTCATTAGTCCCCTGTCTTTGAAGTTTACCTACATATTGCTCATAGCATTGCCTTTATTTTCACCAAATATAAGCAAAATGCCTTGTTTAGTTCAACGAGGTCAGCGCTCAAACCAAGACGGAATGTGTTATGACGCCTGAAAATAGGGAATGAAAAACGATGGCTTAGTAATTATTTGCAACAATTCTAAGAGGTCCAGGAACATAAAAATTTTTCATATATTGCAGTTACCATACCGTGCCCCCCATCCCATTTTAACAATATATAAATCTGTTGTACGCAACAGCTATGTCGGGAGATTAGGTAGCATACCTGATAGCGGCCATATCACTCGCTCTAACACTTGTACAAGAATTTTTTACGAAGGCTGTGTTTGATCGAACCACATTTATCTTTGCACAGAGAGTTTCCATAGCAGTGTGTTCAATTGGGCTGATTGGTTCATCTTTAGAATAAAAACAGGAACAGCGCAACACAGGACGAGCGAGTAAACAGGACAGAGCGCCCTGTCCTGTTTACTCGCTCGTCCTGTGTTGCGCTGTTCCTGTTTTTATTCTAAAGAGTTTCCATAGCATACCACCAATTTTGGCTAAATTTTATCTTTGTGGTTTTTATAGTTTTGCCAGAGCAGCGGGCTCAACTCTTCCTGGCTCGTTGCGCACGCTCATAACACCCTAGAGTGCTTGCATATGTAATTTATTGCGATAGCCCCAGTTCCTTATCTATTTTGAGCCTCACCTGCACGTCACCAAGCATAATGAAGCGGCCTTCTTTTGTTTAGTGAGGACACCAGACGAAACTAATGTATCACGCAGGAAAAGAAAAAAGATGAAGGTTCAATAGTTATTTGTATCGGCTCTAAATGAGCAGAAATGTTAAAACTATGTGGCACATTGCGCCTAGAATGCTGGCTCTTCCTTCAAAGTATAACTGTCTGAAATGCAGAGTTCGCTTGAGACATTCGGAAACCTAGCTAACATCAGCAGCATGATACTTTCGAACACTTGCTTACAACTGTTTAACCTTGTAGTTGATCAACACTCATTTACCGTCGCAAATAAAGTTGGCATATTGTTCCCCTTATGTTCGCAAAATTTCACCTGAGTTGTAGTTGTAATTATGCATCGCAGCTGTCTAAGTTTTACAGCTTTTGTAAAACAGACTAATAACGCTATGGACCACTTGCATACATATTCTGCCAGAAACTGCACATTTAACCCACCCATTCGGAACATTGCCTACACATTGGCCATACCATGCCCCTCATTTTCCTGAGATATAAACAAGATGCCTTATTTAGCTCACCGAGGACACTGGAGAAACAAACTACGAATCTTGTAAAATACATGAAAAAATGAGGGCTTATAATAATTATCTGCAACACCTGCATTTAAAGCAGGAAAGTGAAAGTTTCGCAATGCATTGCGCTTAAAATTATCTATATTTTCACAGGAATTCAACCGTCTTTCGTGCTGTTGTTTTAGGAGTCTGGGAAACATTTCTATTAGTGGCGGTACAAAACCCTGGAATGCTTCAATGAGCAACTTTCTACAAAGGCTGTAATGAACCTACACAGAACAAACATATCTCATTGGTCTATCAGAACATTGCTTCGTACTTCGACTACACTGTGCCCTGCATATTTTACTGAGGATACCGGGGGAGAAAGCTAAATTACATGTATAACACATAAAAATTGGCAGAAAGCAATTATTCAGTAACTGTTTTCAGAGCACATAAGCAACCTACACAGTGTAAATTTTCAGTACACATCACCAAAAAGTGGCCTTCACTTTTTCAAAATACTAAATATCTGCTTTTTTTCCTCCTGCTGGGAAACATGTAATAGTGTAACTCCTGTTTAGAAACAGCCTGAAAATGAAATTGTCGAAGTAAGAAGTGACATGAATACTTTGTTTAGCGCAAAACGACAGAGACAAGAAAGACGACAGGACAAGGCGCTACTCTCAACTGACATCATTTTATTGCGTCACTCCTTTATAGACCGCTCAAACCAGAGGAACATGCGCAGTGAGCACCATGCGGTGGAGCCACCAACATCTGATCCCAAGAGCGCACTCATGCGACAGAATCCAAAAAACCAAATTCAGCGCTGTACAAGGTTAAGGAAGGCACACTAATGCACGGTGACCCCAATGACTGAATGAAAAAAGCTTCCGATAACTCTCGGGCGGTGGTGTCACGGCTCTTTTTCAAAATCGTGGTATCACGAAACATGGGTTTGCACTTGCATGTTTTACAATGCTGAGCCAAATGGGAACCTGTGCCTGTTGGTTTGGATCGCTCATGTTCTCTAAGGCGCTCGTTAACACAGCGGCCTGACTGCCCTACATACACTTTGCCACATGACAAGGGAATCTTATAAACCACACCGACGCTGCAATCTATCAACTTCACATGGTTCTTTTCACAATCAGGTTTTTTACTTGTTTTAGAAATACGGCTGCACAACATTGACAGTTTCTGAGGAGCGGAAAACACTACCGGAATTTGGTATCTAGTGGCGACATTCTTTAGATTGTGAGCCACTCTGTGGCAATACGGCACAACTTCAGGCCTCTTCTTTTGTGTGATGCGGTTACTTTTGTGCCGCTTCCCTTTCAGTTTCTGAAGCAATACCTCCGAGACTGACGTCACCACCACACTTGGGTAACCAGCAGCCTGCAGCCTATTTAACTGAGCAATGAAACTCATGTTCGCAGAGTGATGACAAGATTTCATTAAGGAAGATTCTAAACACATCAAAGCAATGGCGCGTTTCACAGTCTTTGAGTGCGCAGACGCGTAAGGTAACAGTTCCTTACGTGCACGTGGCGAATACATCCAACAGGCGTGGCCTGTTTGTAAGGATAGCTGCAAATCTAAAAACTGGGGTGGACGATGGGGTGGACTGCCTTCGTAGGACCGTCACCGGGAGAGCGCCACCTTCGACAGCTGTGATCAAAAGGACAGTATCTTTCTTTAGAGACAATGAGCTTCGGCTGTTACTCAGTGACACAGAGGGCGGGTTTGTGATAGCTCCGTCTGCTGTCTTCAACAAAAAAGCCATTGAGGCTGTCAACCAGAACTTCATTCTGGCAAATGAGAAAGCTCAGAAGGTAAAACGCAAAGCCATTTCTTTGTTAGAAAATATAGGCCTCACCAAGATTGTGAAAAATGTAAAACAATGTAAGGTACTTGCTCTAGAGGTTTTTTTCACTGCAAAAACGCACAAACAGGATGTGCCTTTCCGTACAATAGTCAGTGAAAACAACTGTTGGCAGGTTTTGGTTAGCCGCTTTTTGCAAAAACAATTGAAGCATTTAACTATTGACGATCCTTATGGCATAAAGGATTCTTTCGATGTTGTTTCCTTTCTGGAAGACAACCATTCAGTAGCCGACATTTTTTCTGTTGATGTCGAAGATCTTTACTATTCAATACCGCATGATGAGCTATTTCGCAGTGTGATGACGTGCATCGAAGAAAGTGGCGAGGTAGATTTTCGCAATGTGACCGGGTTGTCTTCGGAAAGTTTCATGTCCCTTCTTGAATTTTATTTAACTGCAACTTTTATCCGGTTCGAAAACAACCTTTTTATCCAGAAAAATGGTGTGTGTATTGGTTCATGTGTGGCGCCTGCTCTTTGTAATATCTTTTTATCGTTTGTCGACCGCGCTCTTAAGAGTGCCTTAAACAATGACTCGGTTCAAATTTTTAGATATGTTGACGATTTTCTTGTTGTGATAAAACAGACTAACAATGACTGCTCCGTGACGGTAGCTGATATTTTAACTCTGTTCAATGACAATGGCAAAGGTTTAACTTTCACACATGAGCTATCTAGGGACGGTAAACTCCAGTTTTTAGATTTGCAGCTATCCTTACAAACAGGCCACGCCTGTTGGATGTATTCGCCACGTGCACGTAAGGAACTGTTACCTTACGCGTCTGCGCACTCAAAGACTGTGAAACGCGCCATTGCTTTGATGTGTTTAGAATCTTCCTTAATGAAATCTTGTCATCACTCTGCGAACATGAGTTTCATTGCTCAGTTAAATAGGCTGCAGGCTGCTGGTTACCCAAGTGTGGTGGTGACGTCAGTCTCGGAGGTATTGCTTCAGAAACTGAAAGGGAAGCGGCACAAAAGTAACCGCATCACACAAAAGAAGAGGCCTGAAGTTGTGCCGTATTGCCACAGAGTGGCTCACAATCTAAAGAATGTCGCCACTAGATACCAAATTCCGGTAGTGTTTTCCGCTCCTCAGAAACTGTCAATGTTGTGCAGCCGTATTTCGAAAACAAGTAAAAAACCTGATTGTGAAAAGAACCACGTGAAGTTTGTAGATTGCAGAGTCGGTGTGGTTTATAAGATTCCCTTGTCATGTGGCAAAGTGTATGTAGGGCAGTCAGGCCGCTGTGTTAACGAGCGCCTTAGAGAACATGAGCGATCCATACCAACAGGCACAGGTTCCCATTTGGCTCAGCATTGTAAAACATGCAAGTGCAAACCCATGTTTCGTGATACCACGATTTTGAAAAAGAGCCGTGACACCACCGCCCGAGAGTTATCGGAAGCTTTTTTCATTCAGTCATTGGGGTCACAGTGCATTAGTGTGCCTTCCTTAACCTTGTACAGCGCTGAATTTGGTTTTTTGGATTCTGTCGCATGAGTGCGCTCTTGGGATCGGATGTTGGTGGCTCCACCGCATGGTGCTCACTGCGCATGTTCCTCTGGCTTGAGCGGTCTATAAAGGAGTGACGCAATAAAATGATGTCAGTTGAGAGTAGCGCCTTGTCCTGTCGTCTTTCTTGTCTCTGTCGTTTTGCGCTAAACAAAGTATTCATGGATTCGCACCAACTAGCCCGCCAACGCATTGTGGTAAGAAGTGACACTTGCCTTTAGAAAAAATTGGTACTGAAATGGCTTTGCATGTTAGACCAATGTCATTTTCATGAGCCAATGTACGATAAGTCATGATAACGCAACTAAATTCAACAGTTATACCTGTAAGAGATAGATTGGACTTTTCATGATGATAACATACTGAGACTGTATGCTTTGTCGACTATCTCTGGACAGAGATAAATAGTTCCAGCATTTGATAATCCTATGAGTTCATGCCGTAAGGCACACAATCACTGGGCGTGGCTAATTACAGTGCTTTATTTGAACCTCCCCCTTGCCCGCAGGTTAAATGTAGCAAGCTGATTCAAATACAGATATGGCGGTCCCAAAAAACTGGACATGATGCAAGTTGCACAAGCTGACATTTGTTGCGGCGGGAACTGCCCAGCGCCAGGCATTCTCTGCGACGTGAATGTGTATGGTATATCCCACGCGTCATTCGCTTCAGGGCATCCCGAGAAGGCACACAATCCTCGCTGTCCATGCAGAGGATGCGTAGTAAAGAAAAGCATTACTTATGAAGTGGCTCTGCCTTTCCCTTATGGCTTCTCTCTCCCTCTCTCCATTAATAAAGAAAATTTAGCTTCAGCTGTGTTTTTGTTGGACTTTCCAGCATGCAGCTGAAAGTGGTGGCTTTCAAAAGTCGAGGGGGGGGAAGTGCCCTCCTTGCCCCCCCCCCCCTTATCCGGGAGATACACCTGTGGATATGACACGTCACATGAGTAATCACTGCAAGTTGGCTCATACCATAGAAGCATGAACTAACATGCCTTTTAACATCTTGTAACATTTCTGCGTGGTTGGTGCTTGGCACTGTGTCATCATGAAGCATGAAAAGGCACTTTTGCATGCACTATTTCGGTTCACTTTTGCCCATGGGAACTTCACATGGTTGCGATTTCTCATTGAAGGCAGGGTTAAGTTGGGGGACAGGGCCTGCTAGATAATGCTAAACTTGGGCATATGCCAACCTGCCTTTATAGTAAGACAGTACGCTTTATTGACAATCTGCTGCTGAATTGTTCGACTCATGGTTAGCAGTGAGCTTTTTTTCACGTTATGTAGTACACTTGTATGTGCTGCTGTGTAGTGTGCTAGCCTGCCTAAATGTAACTGGCTTGCACCCTTGTGACACAGTGTAGGCCAATTGTGCTGACTCTGCACGCAGGCAATTCACGCATGCACGAGTGGGGCTTCAAGCACTTCCGCAAGACTCTCCCACCTCCGCCCAGATACAAGGCAAGGCGCTCATGTGTAGCACACCTTCCAATTCAGTGCACACCAATAGGCTGCCACAGAGCTCTGCTTTCTTAGGGACACAGCAGACCAGCTTAGGCTGTGTTCTTATTTTCATTCATTTGGCAGACAAGGTTCACTATTAGAAAAAATGAAAACTGAATTTTCTTTTTGCTCTGGCATCTCAATTACAATATGTCATTGTCACATTTCAGTGCTCTCTTGTACATGAGCTATTTTAGTGTAAGGGAAGTTGAGTTTCTGTAAATTGCCATGTAGTCCTTTTAACCAATAAACAACTTGACCCTTTCAGGATGGTAAAAAAATGAAAAAAGAAAGCTCGCCAAGAAGACATCACTTTTTTTGGTGTGCAAATGATTCTGACGATCATATAAAGCCAGTTGATGTGAAATATTTCTGTCAAAAAGGTGAATTTAACTAGGAAATAACTTGTTTTACACTTTTGAGATCAAGATTTGAGCAACACAGTTGCTCACATTGTCTTTAGGCTTGCATGAAAAAAAAAAAAAAAGAGAGAGAAGTGCTGGATGAGCTTGTCTTGTCTGTCTTTTTTGTATGTTTTTGTTCGACGAGCTGAACTCATTTTTCGTCCTTAAAGGGTTAACTTTAGTGTTCCTTTAAACGACACAGTGCTGTTAAAATGTTACCCAGGCACTCACATTCTCAGCTGCTGGTGGCATAATCTTTGAAATTTGACAAGAGGGTCCTGAGAAGTGCTTGGGTTTCAAGCACAGTGTCCTGTAGGTGCAGTACGTTAGGACCCCGTTGTCACAGAAATTTCGGAAAGACTTTTTGAGAGCTGTTGTGCAGACATGCTTTAGGGCAGATATTTGAACCTGAGTTTTATACAGTGGGTGAAAACTTTATTCAAAATGCTTGGCGATTTGGGTGGGTTGGGGCCATAAGCACCCTAACCCTAGCCTAGGTGATGGTCTCGAGTCCTTGGACACGGGTGGCTTCCTCAGCGTGCTGGACGGCCCACAATTGATCGACAAAGTTGTGTCTGAGCAGGGCTGTCACCCATTGCGTTGTATGAAATTCAGTTTGCCACCGGACGCCAAACTGAGTTTTGCACAACGAATAATTTTATATTGAACTGCGTGGAGACCTAGCACAAGCAGAGTGTATGAATGCCCCACCAGCACCTCAGTAATAGTGCCAAGCACATGTGTTTAGTGGACGCATTAGTACTGTCTCCACATCCTTGTCTCATGTTCTGCCTATGACAGATGTCATAGGGCGTTTTCGCCTGCACTCCAAGAAATATTGTAACACTTCACTGCTTGCTCGCACTTGCATTGCAGACTAGAATCCAGCCTCGGGCTGACAAGGTAGGCATTTTTACACTGTCTCAATTATGTTGGTGCATGCTCGGAAGTGTAGCTAAATAAATGCTTCAACTACCCACTGTCACAGACAAAACTGTTTACTTTGCTGGATGGGACCCACATGCATGCAGCCTATAAGTGAGGTATGCACACAAAAATTTATAGACCACAGCTATCGCTATCACTACTTGCAGTATGATGTATTCTCAGTGTTTTCACAGTATTTTGTACTGTATAGTGTAAACAGCGAACACACGAGATAAAGACACGGGGCTGTCATCTTGTGCATTCTGTTTATGCTGCATTGTGTAGAATGCCATGCACACTGTAATATAGTGCATTACCCACCTATTTTAATTTTCTTTGGACCCACATTTTGCTAACTTTTGTCTTTAGCAGTGCCTCTGTTGAAATCAATGGTTGGACAACATCTCGTCTGGTTGGGAGGAAGCATGTTGAATGAAAAAATTTCGAAAATGCCGACCAATAAGAATAGGTTGAAAACCTTTAAAGACGTTTCGTTTTTAAGGCACTGTGAACAAAGCTTCCATACAGAAGCCGAAACATAATAAAACATTTTTAACCTATTTCTTTCGTTCAACATAGTGCCTCTGTTATATTGCGTTGCATATTCCAGGTATACATGACTCCTCTGGATAAACTGACTCTTTTGCGCTCAAAGTTTGCATAGATGTGGGAACTCATGGTGGATGCTTTTGGGTGCATGCATTAGTTGCCCCGTTTCACCAGATTAAATCCAAACTATGTATGTTTTGTCTGCAGTGGTGCGAGACAAAAAGTGTAGAATTTACTGGAACAGAACAGTGGTGCTGTCACTGTGATGCCAAAATACAGTGTCTGCTATGTTTCATCTAGCTTTGCTCTGGCAGTGACAAATGATGCCACAATTTTTTTGTGGGCTGCCACAGACGATGTGCACTTCAGACTTATTCAGGACGTAACATGATGCATCCAAACTGCATCCATTTCACTTCTGTGCAAAACATTATGCTTACTGTAATTGTGCCTCATGTGAAACATGTTAACAAATTGCCCTCTTTTGCACCATTTTTGCAGAGAGACGTACGAGAAGTGTACAAATTTATTGAGCTTGCCCTCGTACTTGACCAAGCTATGGTGAGTAGGTCTATCTATCCATAGCTGTTTTGTCTGCATTTCTTTCTTTGTGGTCAAAAGGAAAAGGAAGCATATCTACTGCTGTAAAAGATTTACCAAAACATTTATGTGATCTGCATTGAGCAATAAGATGGACCAAAATTGAGGCCACATTTTCCAGGAAGTTACCAAGATAAAAGATGTGCAATGACTTCATTTGACCTGTATTGATAGCAGATTAATATTACATTAGCATTAAGAGACTTGGAATAGTGCTAAAATAATGCTAATCTGTAAGAAAGTAGTCTGCAAGGAATTTATCATTTAGAAACCCATTAGCTTGTTCTCTGTATTTTTACAAAATAGTAACTAAGGTAATAAGGTAAGGTATAATTGAATTCACTATCATTAAACAAGCTGGCTTCATTATACAAAAAATTATATTTATGCAATTAATTAGGCTACAATTGAGAAATGTGCTGATATAACTGTGTGTAGCCGATTCAGTGAACGTAAACTAAGAGTCGCACCCGATGTGTGAAGGCAGTATATGTGAATGTCTTCATAAATATCTGTAGGGATTTCAGAAATGCCATAATTTTTCTCAAGAAATGTGGGGAAATGGCTCTTTTAAAGGTGCCCTGCAACATTATTTTGAGTGTAAATAATTTCGCTTCAAAGATTATTTGTACGGTCTTGAGTTCAACAGGAAAATACTTTTAAAGATCGGCCCATGCAAGCTAAAGTTATTCAACAGTCTAATTGCCTCTAGTTCGTAAAAGTAGCTCTAGTTCACTAAATACATTGTATTTTATTCACCCTGCATGGACTTCGTGCCTGCAGTAGGTATTAATTAATTAAATAAATAAATAAATAAAATAATAAATAAAACGAGCAGTCGGGGAGAGAGTAGCATGGTACATCTATTGAAAGAGTGGTCAGCCGAGCCCCCTGCCTCATGTCACAGCTTTGGTTATATTAACCTTTATGTTTATTGACGAAAAGGCTGTGAAATTTCATCTTATCACATTTTTACAGTGTTTTGCAGAGTATGAGGAATATATTTGCCAACTATGCATCCAAAGGGCTTTGAGTAAAGAAGGTTACATTGCAAGTAACACACAACAGCTGACCAGTAAAAAGAAGAGAGATAGAAATAAAGAAAAAGGAAACTAGGCATATAGAGAAGTCATCTTTATGCATGAGATAACTTGACCATCAATGTGAACACTGCAGGTTACGAAAAAAAAGGCGAAATCACAAATGGTGAGCACAAAATAATACAAAAGCAGGCACCTACATTGAATGGCTGTAGCAAAATTATACACACATAGATATAAAATGTCTGCACTGTACTATGAAAAGTTTCATGGTGAGATGTCGATACAATGTTAGAAGGACCATTTCAGCCTGGTATGGCAAAAGGCAATGCAAATAAACACTTGCATAGTGATGACTATGTGCATTAAACTGACATTATTATGAAGGCCACATGACATGTGCATAAGAGATTGAAATGGCAGCAAGTGTGATGTGCTGCAGTAAATGCACTTACGAAAGAGACAAAGAAAGTCGATACGGCGACATACTGTAACATTTCAAGCAATCGCAGGCCCTATGGGGAAGAATAGTCCAAGAAAATTTGAAGGGAGAGTGCTTGCTCGGTTGCGGACCAAAATTCAAGGGTGTCGGCCCCAAATCCAGCAGGCAGAGAGCTAGGCTTATACCGTCTCCCAGCGATCGCAGGCTTGTCTGGCTGGCTCGTTCGCTTCCTTCGGCATCGATAAAATCAAATGTATTGCAGTTTAAGATGTGGGATTCTCATCCGTGCTCTTGGGACAAAGGAACGACAACACAGTAGTGCAAACAATCACAAGGGCATTTATTGCACCTTTCATAGATCAATGCCTGCTAGCCGAGTTGCTATCCACAAAACATGCCGATGGGCGTGCGACAAATCTAGGAAGTCCGACTCACCGCAACCGGATAACGAGAAAATATGTTCTTCCCATGCTGGATCCCAACGCCTGGTCGTTCGCGCGTACAGCCACGCGAACGGCGGCGCATTCGAACAAGGCCTCGCAAGACGGTCTCGCAGAAGCATGGATCGGCGCACGCGCAGTACGTCCGCGCCACTGCCGAACCCAAACCAAAGAGGAAGCGCCTTCTTCTTTTCGCACCCAAGTAGCCCTGCCATGAGGCGGCGTTAGCAGCGCAATACTCGCGCCATCTCTCGTACTGCGCTTCAACCACACCGACCGCCGCAGGCACCAGGCCACGCGTCGAAGCCGGATCACAGGAGACGGAAGCTATGCGGGAAAACAACTCATCGAAGGACGCGTGAGAGTCGCGCATCCCCACAAAGTGCGACATAATTGTGGACACGCTGACCAACATAGGCGTTTTGTTACAAGCTGCATGCGGTCATGTCCCAAGGTCATGTCCCGATTCGATGGCACAGCAAGCTTCTAGTCATTGGCGGCTGTCAATGGAGCCGACACTGCGGACGTGGCCTTGCTAAAACACATCTACTCTGCTCGCATAGTCATGTTTATGTTAGAATCTTGTTTAAAATCGAGAGAGATGTGTAAACACGTTTTTCTTTTTTACTTCATTTGCAAAGTCATTCCGAGCATCCATGGCAGTTCTGGGCGGAGCTACACGCCACTTGCTCATTCGTACCACATGTCCCGAATCGTCGTATGCGGAAAGTCGGACTCCGACGCATCATATGACAAATCGCAGGCAAAATCGCACCACGTGTCTCGCACTTAATTCACATGTGACACTTTGTACGTTTGACCAAAACGGCGACTGACGAGGACTATGGCTATGCAGATATCTGGCCATGGTGAACTGTCGCCTCGACAAAAGTTTGGCTAAACAATAAATCTTTTTCTCATTAAATTACGTCATTTTGCGTAATTTAATATACAATTTCGTAAAAAAAAATACCAGAGAAAACTGTAGCCAAGCGGTCCGATGAAAATGCATGAAGCGGTGAAAGGGGGGGGGGTGCGCTTACTCGGTAGTTGGCGGCAATTTTTACACTGCCTACTCATGGTGAAGACTTCGAAGAAGTTGCAGTTTCGTAGCTGAAAAATGTACTAAGCCAGCTGCCTAATTCAGCACCAGGCCCTCATGGCATTACTACGGAAATAATGAAAACATTAAGCTATTGCTGTAAGCAATATTTATTTACTTATTTATTTATTTATTTATTTATTTATTGAACATACCTTACAGGCCCCTTGACAGGGCATTGAGTAAGGGTAATAAAAAGGGCAAAGTAACTTGTCAGTGTACAAACATACGGCTCAAATTTGCAACTTAGCACAAAGAAAAGGAGAGGAATCGATTATAATGTGGTATGACGGCAAATATAAGGTTGGGTGGGAAAAAGGATAACACGAAAAAAAAAAATATTGGCTGGCATTATACATAAGGCAAAACTGCACACAAGAACTATAAAGTATACCAATCACAATGACAACAGTAAAAAGAAAGGAAACTACAACCAAAGATAAACTGCCAAATATGCGGATTCTAGGCGCAGGAACAGTTGCCAGAATTTCAAGGGCGCACAATGGTAGGGCATGATAAAAACGCAGGAACTAATTGCGTGCACATTAAAATATAAAAAATGCAGTCGGGTACAAAGTAGGATACAAAACAAAAAAAAAAAACACACTCAGTGGTACAAAAAATGACGAATGTCTTTGGTCTTAAAGCTGTCAAAATAACAAATAAATAAATACATGGGTAGTATACAGAACATGGCACCGGAAGTAAAACACAATTGGAAAAACTAGTGGCAAGCTTTTATTGCAAAAAGAAAGAGTGCAGAAGTTGACGGAAACTATCGTGGTCTGGTTCGGATGCGATGTTGTCTGGAAGACTATTCCACAAACGTATGGCGCGAGGAAGAGCAGATGTGTTGACCCATATAATTGCGTGAAACTTAAGTGATTATGCAACCGACGTGATGTAATGGAAGGAGCATCAAAGTGAAGTGGGAATGGTCTGTTGCTGTATGCATATTTGTAAAAAAGGCATAAAAGGGCAATGTCGCGACGAGCACAAAGGGGTTCAAGTGAAAGATTGAGCTTAATTTGCGTTATGCTGTTATGGTTGTCATAATTGCGTGAAATGAAACAGGCGGCTCTATTCTGAACAGTTTCAAGCATATTAATTAAATAATTGTGGTAGGGGGACCAGATAGATGCGGCGAATTCAAGCTGTGGGCGAAAGAAGGTCGGATAAGGTTAAGATACTTACCATGATAAACCATTCTGTTAAAAATTTATGGATTCCTCCGGAATGGAGAGTTGCAAAAGTAATCCCATTATTAAAAAAGCAACGTGCCCATTATGTATAAGATAACATTAGGCCAATATCTCTCACATCTATCCTAGTAAAACTCATGAAAAGAATCTTACACGACCGTATAGATAATTGGCTGATAGAGAACATGATCTTGAGCCGATGCCAAATTGGCTTCAGACGTGGGTGCTCGATTTGGTGTGCCCATGTCGACCTAGATAGTTGTATTCAATCAGCTCGATGTTAGAAAATATATGCAGCCTTAGTCACTTTGATTATCACTAAGGCGAATGACAGTGTAGAACATGTAAGCCTACATATTCTACAAGCCTACAGCGTGCTTCAGAATGAAGGTCTACCAAATTATTTTGTTGCGTGGGTTTATGAATATTTAAATGGCTGGGAATTTTACTGCTGTCAATGCGGATTGTCTTCATTAATGTATCAACAGTCAAGAGGCCTACCACAAGGATCAGTCATATCGCCATTGCTGTTTAGTGCTTTACTGAGTACTGTACCTTTGTAACAGGATGTGCATGTGTACTTATATGCTGATGACATAGCATTTTTTGCTGTATCGATAGACTTACATGCTTTTTTTATTTGTTTTTATTTATCAATACTGTAAGCCTTGAGAGGCTCATACAGGAGTGGACATACAAAGAGTACAGGCGTAGCGCTTTGTTATACAGGGGGTTTGCAGCAAACTCAAACAAAAAAGCAATGGGTACAATCGATGCGCCATGTCAGCAATAAGTAAATACAAGGAAACAAAAACAACCTATACAGTGCGTACGCCATGTAAAGTGTAAGGAGCAGTTAATACAGGAAAAAATGCATTTGGGTGTGCCGTGTAATGTACGAACAGTATCAAGTGTAATGTATAATATCATACCATCCTATGGACGAACGTGCGCAAGAACCAAGCGCAGATAAGTACGAAAGAACGTATGGACACCGGCGTGTGAAAGAAGTTGGAGCATGGCAATATGTCATTGATAATTTTTCAGGAACGCTTAGCCAAGACGACCACAATGCGGTCATCATTCCGATAATGACTCAAAGTGCAATTCGAGTGTCGACACGAATGAATGCACAGATTGTGAGCAAACGATGTCGCTTGGCAGGGAATTCCACAGATGTATTGTTGAAGGAAAAAATGAGTATTTTAGTGTGCCACAACGCGAAAAGAATGGTCTGATACATTTATCATGGTTAGTTCGACTGGAGTGACGTCCGGGGGGCACCAAGTAGTCGGATTTTGTTAAGTTTATCAGGTCATGGTAAAGAAGGTAAAGGAACTTCAAACAGGCCAACCTCCTCCGACCAGCAAGTGTCGGTATGCCTGCTTGTGTGCGAAGCACAGTTACGCTGTCGTACCTTGAATACTTTGTTTATATGAATCGGAGCGCCCTGCTTTGGATCTTTTCTAATGCCAAGTTTAAATACTTTTGATGCGGGTTCCATACTATGCTGCCGTATTCTAATATCGGCCTAACCAGAGTTTTATAAGCAGTTAATTTCATCGAGGGGGGGGGCTGTCGCTAGCTTTCTTCGTAAAAATCCTAGTTGTTTGAATGTGCGTGCGCAAACATTATTGATATGTACGTCCCATTTCAGCGATCTTGTTATTGTGACACCTAGATATTTGACTGAGTCTACTCGTTCCAACGAAGTATTACTTAGTTTATATGTGAAATTTAAGGGCTCTTTCTTACGTGTTACAGTCATACACCTGGTTTTCTGTGTGTTAATTTGCATGCCCCATTTTTCGCACCAGGCAACGATGTTTCGTAGAGACTTATTAAGTTTTGTCTGTTCATCGGCTGTTTTAACAGTTGTGTATATGACGCAGTCATCCGCAAAAAGCCTTATTGTAACCCCTGGTTCCATACATGTATACAAGTCGTTAATATATAAAAGAAACAGAGTTGGCCCCAGAACCGATCCCTGTGGCACACCAGAAAGAACATCAAGATAGTCCGATTCAGTATTTTTTACGCAAACAAACTGGGACCGATTCGAGAGGTAGGCTTCGATCCATGAAACAGTCTTGGGATTAATACCAATTGATTTGAGCTTGAAGATTAGTAAACTGTGTGGAACGCAGTCGAATGCCTTCGAAAAATCGACAAAAATTGCGTCAGCTTGCAGTCTTGAATCGATTGTTACAGCAAAGTCGTGTATAATTTCTAAAAGTTGAGTTACAGTTGAAAGCCCTTGCCGAAGCCGTGTTGTCTGAAGTATAATAGGTTATTTTCTTCCAGACAAGTTATGATAGCTTTATTTATTATATGTTCCATTAGTTTGCAACATGTGCTGGTTAGGGATATTGGCCTGTATGTGTCAAGAAGCTGCTTGTTCCCACCTTTATGAATTGGCACGACCTTTGCGCGCAACCAGTCCGTGGGAAGCACTGCTGTTTCAAGTGATGCACTGAAAATTTTATACAGGAAGGGGGATAACTGACCCACGTATCGCTTGAGGAAAGTGTTTGATAAATTATCAGGGCCAGGCGATTTTTTAACGTCTATCTGTAGCAGCAAATTCAAAATGCCCGACTCTGTTATCAGGATTTTAGGCATTGCAGAGTGACCAAACTCTACAGTCCTATACGAGCCGCCTAGAATTGTGGCTTGATGGCATTAACCTCTCTCTTAATATCAGAAAAAGTGCCATCCTAATTTTCCCTCAAAGCGTTCCTGTGCAAATGTCAATTCTTTATCGACAAGGAAGTAACCCGCAGGTGAATTCACTTAAACACTTATGTGTAATGTGCTCCGAAAAGCTTAATTGGAGGCTGTGTATGTAGTACCTTAAAGGGAGCACGGGCAGTAGGAATGCTGCATAGCCTTAGCAGCAATCGATCAGGGTCAGCATGCCCTCATAATGATCTGTTGCATGTATGTTCGCCTATAAAAAGAGTTCAGCTGCGTTTTGTTTTCTGGCAGACCTGCATACAAAATTCGGCGTCTGGTTCTATTAGAACAAGAGGCATTACGTTTATCTCTTGGGCTTCCTAAATTTGTTGCTAATGATGTCTTATATCAAGAAGCACAGCTGTCTTCTCTTCTCAAGTGGTTTCATATCCTAACTGTTAAAACTTTTCTAAAGCTATGTGCATCACCACAGAGGAGATCACTATATGTTTTCATTAATGAATTGGCCTCATATTTTGGCTATCAATGGTATTGCTCACATTGCCCTCCAGTTGTTCTCGTACAAAAACTATTGGACCCATTAAATGTTCACCTATGTGAGGTGGTCCTACTAAATTCCTATGTTCCAGTCGCTAAAATTGAATTTGATGATATTTTTCCAAACAATGCTAAACATTTACCTTATCAATATCTGAATATTTATTTATTTATTCATGTACCCTAAAGGCACGAGGGCATTGCATAGGGGGGGAGTAGTGTACACACCTTCAATCAATTCACCAATCGAGTACAAAAATGGTATACAGGTAGAACTGAACATCAACTACTATAAAGACAAATCTTGTAAACTAAACAGGAAAGGATAACAGAACAAGCTAACAAGGCTGAGCATTCATATCCTAAAATAGTAGTCAAGTGGATGAATTTGTGCATGTTATACAGTGTTTTTAACAAGACAATATAAGCACATAACAAATCTGAGACAATTACATTCAGACACCAAGATGAATCTTTAATTTGCAAGTGAATTAGTGATGGTTTGTTATACAGACAATATCTTCTGGTAGTTGATTCCAATGATTAACAGTGAGGACTAAAGGTGAATATAAATACAGGTTTGTTCTGGCGAAGAAAGGTTCCAACTTGAATTCATGGTCTAGTCGAGTGAATATTTGGAGGGCAGGTTTGGTAAATACATATAGATGGGAACCGTTGTGATACATTGTCTGAAAGAGAGATAAAAGCGAGATTAGTCCGCGCGATTGCAGAGAAGGAAAGTTTAGGGACATTTTTATTTCGGTAATGCTAGGTGTCCGAGAGTAATTCTTTGTTATGAAACGGGGACTTTTGTTCTGAAGAGATTTGAGTACTATGAGGTATGCCTGGTGAGGGCTCCAGATTTGTGAAGCATAATCAAGTTTAAGGCAGACTAGTGTATTGTGAGCTAAAAGTTTAGTAGCAGAGTTGGTGAAGTGCAAGTGAGACCTAATGAATCCGAGTGTTTTAAAAGCGCTGCTATTATAGTGTCAGTATGTAAGTTCCATGATAAATCAGACGCAAAATGAGCACCAAGGTATTTAAGGTTGGATGCATGTTCAACTGGTTTGTTATTTGGTGTGTAGTGATGCATTATTGGACTCAATTTTGTTGTGAAAGAAACAGCTTTTGTTTTGTTCACGTTGACTTCCATTTGCCAGTCCTTGCACCATTTATCTAACCTGTTTAGGTCGTTCTGCAAGTTATTAGCATCTTCGGTGTTAGTGACCTTTCTATATATCACGCAGTCATCCGTGAATAACCTTATGGTGGAAGTAATAAAATTAGTGATATCATTAATGTAAATTAGAAATAAAATCGGTCCAAGCACAGATCTCTGCGGCACTCCTGATTTCACGTTTGCTAATGGGGAATTATTCTCGTTAACTACAATGGTTTGATAGCGGTTAGTTAGGAACTCAGTTACCCGATTGATTACGTGAGTGTTTAAGTTAAGACTGGTAAGCTTTCTTATGAGCCGAGCGTGAGGGACCTTGTCAAAAGCTTTTCTAAAATCCACAAAAACGCCGTCAATCTGGCACATAACATGTACAGCAATGTGAATGTCGCTAATTAACTCAAATAACTGCATTTCGCAAGATTGACTGTGCAGGAAACTATGCTGGTTAGAAAAAAAAATTATTTTCCTCCAAGTACTTCATGACTGCAGATTAAATGTTGTGCTCACGCAGTTTGCTGCCAATACTAGTGAGCGAGATTGGCCTGTAGTTAGTTAGGTTAGCGCGGTCACCCAATTTAAAAATAGAGATTACGTGGGCTACCTTCTAGTCGTCGGGTGCACAGCCTGTGCCAAGAGATTGTTGAAACACAGCACTTAACATGTGACTTCTTGTGGCTTTGCTTTCTTAAGTAGCTTAGGGCATATGTCGTCAGGCCCAAGTGCAGAATTCGCAAGAAGGCGATGAATGGCTGTTGCGATGCCTTCGGGAGTGATATTCTTACGGAAAGATAAAAGAAGAGCGAGGAAGCAGAAGATTGCAAGACGCTGGCTGCTGCGTGTTGTTGCTAGTCAGCCATCTTAATCCCATTGACTCTGCTTGTGTATATATTGTAAATACAGTCTGTCTATACATCCAACATCCCTTAACATATTAGTGGGAGGCGCGGGGTACCACGGCTGGAAACAGAGCTCTGCAGTGCACGTCGCATGACCTTCCTCACGATGACTGACGGTGAGCACACGGGATCAACATTGTTGCTGCCTCCAAGGTCACCATCGCCAGCTGCATCGCTGTTCCCTTTGGTTGTGGTTGTGCAACCCAAGGATCCCGGAACTTTCAGCGGGACTGATGGCGCCGACGTTGAAGAGTGGGTGGCTATGTATGAACCCGTGAGTGGAATCAACAGATGGGACCCTATGCTTATGCTAGCTAACCTGTTGTTCTACCTAAGAGACACGGCAAAGCTATGGTTCGAAAATCATGAGGAGGAGCAGACCAGCTGGGACCAATGCAAAGAGAAGTTAACAGAGTTGTTTGGCAAATCAGCCAGCCATAAAATTGTCACAAAGCAGGAATTTGCCTCCCGTGCCCAATCCCCCATGGAGTCTTGTGTTTTGTACATCCAGGACGTACTGGTGCTTAGTCGTAAAGCTGATGACAACATGACAGCAACTGAGAACGTAGAGCATGTGCTCAAGGGAATTGCTGATGACTCCTTTAATTTGTTCATGTGCAAAAGCTGCCCTACATTTGATGCTATCATCAAAGAGTGCTGACAATTCGAGCAGGCCAAAAGCCAATGCGTCCTGCAACCATTCGCCAGACTTTCCAATACTGCCGCAACGTTGACATGTGAAGGTCAGCCCGCACAGCAGCATGCGTCGTCATTAGAGGACGTAGTGCGAATCGTTCGACGTGAACTGGACGTGATGGTGCCCGCAGCTTTCTGTTGGCGTAGCCCTGATGCTACCCCTTTTTCAGTCCCCCTCATGCAAGCCATCGTTCGCCAGGAACTTGAAAACATTTGCCTACATTCTGTCTATGCTGTCTCCAACCCCAGAGCCAACGAATGCCCTTCTACAATTTTTTCTCCACCCCGACACTTCTCTCTGTGTTATTGCAACCAGACTGAGGGGAGAACTGTGGACGACCAGCCGATATGTTTCACCTGTCGCCGCATTGGTCATGTCGCCCGATACTGCCGCAACTCGTGGCCCTCAACACCTCGCACGCCGACAAACCTGAGCCATCTTAATGGAAATACACACAATGTTTCACCCACATTCCGAGTCTAACAGCGCCGACAACTCTGCTAGGAACACGTGGTACAGCCGCTCACCATTGCCGCGTGGACACCAGTCTCGTTCACCACAAACACGTCACCCATCTTCCCGTTTGCTGCAGCCACGTTGCCTTTCGTCCCCTGTGGCTTTTGGCCGCACCCTTTCGGAAAACTAAGAATTGCAGCCCTCAGAGGTGGGGCTGCATTGCCTAGTACTGCAGCAAATCCCGTGTCTGTGCCCACAAAGAGAAGTGTAGTTGACATTAAAATAGACGGCTTACCTGTCCAAGCACTCGTCGACACTGGAGCCCACATACATCTGTGACGAGTGCTAGCCTGCGTAGACGTTTAAAGAAGGTCCTCACCTCAGCAGCTGCCCGAGTGCTTCGTGTGGCCGACGGCGGTGTGCTGGTTGTTCTTGGAATGTGTACTGCGCTTTTAAGTACAGCCGGCCGCCCTAATTCTGTTCTCTTTGCTGTGATCGACAACTGCCCTCACGACGTTATCCTTGGATTGGACTTTTTATCCACTCATTCTGCTCTCATCGACTGCGCGACCGGCATTCTTTAGTTGGAACTGCCTCAAGTCGCTGATGCTCCGAGCACCACTCCACCACATTTGTGTTCGCTTCAAGATATGCGTCTGTCACCTGAGGCAGTTACTTATGTCGCATTGATCGCACAGCCACAGATTCCTGACGGTGAATATGTCCTTCATCCCATCATCGACGTGCTTTTGAACCGGAACGTTGCTCTTCTGCATACGCTGGCGACGATTACTAATAACGGCATCGTTCTTCCGCTTCTGAATTTCAGCCTGTGCCCTCAAGTGCTTCCAGCTGGCATGTTCTTAGCCAGTGTTTCTAATACTTCTGAATTTGACATTGAAAGTCTGAATGCCGAGAGTGGTTTCTTAGCGCCAATTGTAGCTCACAGCCCTGGTTCACTAACGGATGACTTAGTGAAGATGATTGCACCTGACCTCACCTCTGCACAGGCCACGGACATACGTCTCCTCCTCGAATCGTGCTGTGGAATATTTGATTTCGGCGACAGGCCTTTAGGCCAAACATCTGTTGTTCACCACCGTATCAACACTGGAGACACAAATCCTATTCATCGGCGCCCCTATCGTGTTTCGCATGCTGAACGTAGAGTCATCCAATCAGAGGTGGACAAAATGCTCCGCAAAGGGGGCATCGAACCATCAGCCAGCCCTTGGGCTTCACCTGTCATCCTTGTGAAAAAAAAAGATGGTACTTGGCGTTTTTGCGCCGATTATCGCCATTTAAACAAGATCACCAGAAAAGATATCTACCCACTACCACGCATCGATGACGCCTTGGATTGCTTGCATGGAGCTAAATACTTCTCGTCCATTGATCTTCGATCCAGCTGCTGGCAGATATCAGTTGATGAAATGGTCTGCAAGAAGACGGCCATCATCACACCTGATGGTTTATATCAGTTCAGAATCATGCCCTTTGGCCTATGCAATGATCCTGCGACATTTGAATGTATGATGGACTCTTATCTGTGAGGCTTTAAATGGACCACCTGTCTTTGTTATCTTGACGTTATTGTTTTTTCTCCCATGTTCGGCAGCCACCTTACCCAGCTCGCTGCCATTCTTGCGATCTTCTGAAAAGCCGACCTCGAACTGAACTCCATGAAATGGTCCTTATGGAAGGATAAAAGAAGAGAGAGGAAGAAGACGATCATGAGATGCTGGCTGCTGCATGTTGTTGCTAGTCAGCCATCTCAACCCCATTGACTCTGCTTGTATATACATTGTAAATACAGTCTGTCTGTACACCCAATATCCTCGTAACATATATAAATCTTGCATATGAGAAGTTAAAGAATTAACAAGTAGAGTAGGTGATATTGGGATTTCATCAATAAAGAGAGAGCTAACGAAATTACCGAATTCTGTCCTAGATAAATAATATACTAAATACTAAATAGTATTTTGGAAGACCACCTTGCACACCTAGATACAGAGACTGTTATACCGGTTACAAAGACTGGCTTCCATCTGTGAAGAAAAAGAAGGTGTGGGCATTGTATCACCACATCTAAATTGGTCTTTTTCCATTCGGCTACCTGACTTCATGCTTATCTTTCAGGTGGAATTATTGGCAATTGTCTTGGCTTTATGCAAATTACCATTATCTCTGTCATCAGCTGTAATCATAATGATTGCCTGTCTGTCTGTGCTTCGCTAACCACATCCTAATTGTCAGATTCTTTAAAAACTTTCTATTCTCTTCTCCCAAGACACTTATGTCTCGTTCATCTATGTGGGTGCCAGGCCACAAAGGTCTAGATCCTTGAACAAATGGGCAGACGCACTCGCAGTAGCATCCCACGATGGTCCTATAATCCCCATTTTACCTACCTCAGCTTTAATCACTGCGGCACGATTAGTAAAATATACTACTGCAAATAACTTTGCGCAGTCATTGTTGTCCGCATCTGATTTCCCGCATCTCAATTCTCCTTGGGACAACAAATGGTGCTTCTCTCGAAAAATTCAAGTAATGATTACAAGACTACGGTGCCAAGTCCCCCCATTAAACTTTCGCCTCCACAAGTCTGGTCTGGCTATATCATCTTTGTGCTCTTTATGCAATGAGAGTGAATCTCTGCAACACTTCTTTTTGACATGCCGCCATTTCATTATTCAACGGAAAATATTTTTAAAAGGACTTCTCCTGTAATTCTTTCCTTTGTGGCTGCTGTACGGGATTACAGCCGCAGGAATGTTTGTGAAGCCCTCTGCATCTTTCTGCGTGAGACAAAAAGAATTGCATGCTAGAATTCTTAATACTTATTAAGCTCGCATAATTCTTTTTTATGTAATACTTAGATAATTGATTATTCGTATCTGTAACAGTAGACACTTTAAATGCCATTTACAAGATACTTATTTCATTTTGCCTTAATTTATTAAAAAAAATTGATAACAGTTTGTTCATTGCCCGATTCATGGCCGATCCCCCAGAGTGGGTTGCCCCATTTCACTAGGGAACAAGAACACGAATTTCATGTAACCCAAAAGCGGAAAAGGGGGGGGGGGGGGCACTTGCACGGGTGGGGGCACTTGCTCGGAATTTTAGTGGTTGGAGTAAGATATCGTTTTTGATTTGACTTGCACTTGAATGCCTGCTATAATCATGGGTAATGAAATGTGCTGCTTGATTCTGAACTGATTCCAACATGTCAGTTAAGTACTCTTGCTAACCATACAGGGTAAGCACATTTTTGTTCTCATTTAACAAAAGTGAGATCTGTTGCAGGAAAGCATGTGTTGCATGTAAAACATTTTTTTTTTTGTATGTTTGAAAAGGAAGAATGGTGTCTTTAATAGCATTACAGTATGAGTGGGCTAGACAATATACATACGTTTTAGTAATCTGGTAGCAGTCATACACCTCTTTTGTATGTTGTGAATATTCAACATCAGCTGTGGTTTTAAATACTTTCTTCTGCATTAAAAGCATTAATATGTTTAAATTAGTATTTGTGGTTGTTCCTCATGTCAAGTAGCCATATGTTAAATTGTGGAAGAAAGACAGTGTTATAATGTAAGGACTTTAATGCTGAGGTAGAAATATGGTAGTACTGTAAAGATGGACACCTAGTAGCTTAAATGCACCTGCTACATCAGCTGATTCATCACCAAGCATAACTTTTGGAGCATAAAAAAAATTTTTTTTTCAGTCAATAGAGTATCTCTTTTGTTTTTGTAATATGTACAGAAAAGCTGTTCTAGCCAGTCTAGTCTAGTCTAGGAATTTCAGCAGCACATCTTGATTTACTTTTTCACTTTCTTCCCTGTGATCAAAAAAGTGGTTTCATCAGCATAGCATATAATGAATACCCGTAGATATCGTGAAATGCTTTGCAAATTATTTATGTATGCATAAGACAGTAACAACTCCAAGTACGCTTCCTTGTGGTACGCCAGAATGTCCAAAGTGAGATTACCCGGGCCACACACTTTGCTTTCATCTGCTGCTCTGTGCAGCCACCACGAACAGTGCTCAAAACTTGCCCATTGAAGTGTGGGCTTTGCGTGTGTGCTGCTTTCTCTGGTTGTGTTGCAAGTGCCACGGCTTCTCAAACAGGATCACGAAAAGAAAAACCTTGCCAAGTGCCTGTTGATTGTGCTTGCAGTTTGATGCCCGTAACAGCACCCGTTCGGAGGTGATGAGCGACGCTATACAAATAATCAACTGCGTGGACATGGTGAGTATTTTACCGCATTTCTTAGCAAAGCAATCGTACAGTACTTTTCTTCCCTTGTTCTCCTTAACAGTTTTCGAGGTGTGTATTGGCAGAAACAGTTTAATTCTTCGAGTTATTTTTTAGTTCAGAGGTTTTGCTGCAAGACATGATAAAAAATGATAAAGGAATACATACATCTTCTCATCCTTCCATTATCACAAGTGTGTGAGAAGGTGCTGTGCCAAGTGGCATCTTCCTGTTGCGCTGTGTGCAGTCCTCTCTGTGCTTGTGCAAGCATGAGCTCTCAAGCTTAGCCATTTGCATTACTGCTGTTTGTTGAACGCGCCAAACATCGTCAAGATTCTAGGCTTACTACTTGTTTTACTGCTTATTGAGAAGTTAATGTGCCATATGTCTCAGTGTTGCGAAATTTTTTTAAGTGTGTCGTCAAAGCGAGACAAAAGGCTGTTAAATTTACACAAAACTGCTGCAATATCACTAAAATTGTTGCTAAAACGTTAAAGTAAATTTTAGATAACATAGGTGTTTCAAAACACTATTATATAAGCTAGAATAAAGGAAACCAAGGGGCCCCGAGTTTTATTAGTCTTATTATAAGAAACCAACAAACAATGATACTGAGAACAGCATAGATGAAATTATCTGCAGTTCTTAATTGAATTAAAGAAATGATCAATAAATGTAAATGAAAGTGGATGAAAAAACTACTATGTGGTAAAAAAATGTGTGGTCGTGTCTGGCTTGCCTATGGGAGGTAAAGGATTAACACAGCGATGACAACTGCGTGACCTTCATGCAGGTCAAATGTTATGCTTCTGCCCCTTGACTTACCTAAAAGCTCCACGCCGTGTTGATTTGTTGAATAGCCATGACATTCACATGAGTGAGCCCAACCGCTCTAATATCTATGCCTTTCTACAGTCTGTCTGTCTTATTATTCACCCGCTGCATCTATATCTCACCGTAACATTTAGTGCAATGGCTCTGGCAAATTTATTGACTGCAATTAACTCTAGCAAATGTCCGCCTATCAAACATATTTAGTGAAAGTGCTTGCAGAACCCAGAGCATTGGGACCCATCCGAGTTGATTTCCTAAAGAATTAAAAAAGCAAAGGTGCAATTTTTGAGCACAAGCTGAACACTGTGAAGCATTGTTTGAAGCAAAATGATGTGAAGGCAATTATTGCTTCATCATGATCACAGAGCCAACAGTAGGTACAGCCAATTTTGGCCGGTTACCTGTAGCTTTTGAGTAATCCCAGGCAACACACAGACACCCTAAGGATGTTTGATGGATGTCCTTGTAAGGATTTTGAGGAGATCGTAGGGATTTTCCTAAAATACCTCAAACTAATCCACAAAACCTCTCATGTGAAACTCCGAAAGATGTCCCACAGAGGTCTTGACCAGGTGTTTTTCAGATGTTATCTGGATGCAGGATGGAAGTTATATCCCAGGCTCGGGATGTAAAAGTGGATATCCCAGACGACACACAGACATACTAAGGACGTTCAGTGGTTGTCCTGGATGTTGCGAAGATCCCAGGGATGTTCCTAAAATGTCATATGCTAATCCAGAAAACCTCCCTTGTGAAACACCAAAGGATGTCCCACGGAAGTCCCGGCGGGGTCTTTTTCAGATGTTATTTGGATGCGGGATGGAGGTTATATCCCAGGCTCTGGACATAAAATGGATGTTATTAGTTATGCTTGTTCTAGGCCCATAATGGCCTTTGCATGCAAATAAGTGGAGCAACTTTGTAAAACTTGCACAGCTTTATTGCAACTTGTGATCAGGCTGCCTAAGTGGATGAATTTTGCAAACAGTCATCGGGCCCCTAAGAGAAAGAATGAAACATATTGAAAAGACATTTAAGAAGCAAAACCAAAGTACATTAAACAGGCACTGTTGGAAATTCGTATCGAACAACAAAAGCTTTGAACTTGTAGCTCTGAACATGAAATGTAGGCAAGCGTGTCTATGAACACTCTTATGATGTACAAAACAATCTCTTAAGTACAAAAAATAACATCTTTTCTTCAGCCAAACAAAATTTTTAAAAGTTATCTGTGACAGCTAGCACAATTGTAGTAGTTGTGCTGGATTACTGAAAGCGGTGGACGTTACTTGCGCTCAAAATCTAAATGCATAATTGACTAATGAAGAAAAATTCACTATTTACACTTTTAATTAATTAAATCACAGCATGTGTTCCAATTTCCAAATTAAAGCCAGTGAGGTAACAAGGTGTATCCATGTGGAATGAATTTTCAGGTTGACTCCAGAATACATCGGCCTCCTGTTACTTCTGTGCTCCAGTGTACAAAACATCATTTTCTTAAGAAAATGAAACAGTGCATTTTACCTTAAGCTTCACGATGCATATCTCAAAACCAGTGCCATCCTCACTATTTGCTCCTAGTAGATATGCCTTGCAGACTTGACAGCTGCAATTTCAAAATTGCAATACAGTCGAACCTCGATATATCGAACAGCGCGGTGATCGCAAAATAGTTCGATATAGCCAGAATTCGATATATAAAATCACGTAGAAAACGCGTCAAAAACTAGCACAAATCAATCAATGAACCAATCGTGGCGCAATAGATACTCACATGAAGCTTCAAACAAAGTATTTATTTTGTTTGCTGAAAGTACTGAAGCAGCGTAGCCTACTTCATATTGGCAACCGCGTGCTTGACCACGGCGTCCTCAACATAGTCCAAACGGTTACGCTCGAGTCGCCCATCGCCGCACCGCACGCTTGCGGTCGCGCGAAAAATTGCACGTATCCAGCACTTGTGCACAAATTACCGTTTACACTGTGTGCACAGTGTATACCTTACACATCGTAAACCGAAATTTGTGCACAAGTGTTTGATACGTGCAATATTTCGCGCGACCGCACGCGTGCGGTGCGGCTTGCGGCGATGGGCGGCTCGAGCAAACTCCGCCACTGTTCCGGTGCTGTCGTCACCGCCAACGAAGTCCTCAATGCACATGCTGTGTGGCTCAGCACCGACAAAGCGCTCCAACTGGCTCCACGGCCGCCTCGATCACGCGCGCACGGCGGGGGCAAGCCCCGCCGTGCGCGCGTAATCGAGGCGGCTTGCCCCGCCGTGCGCGCTTGATCGAGGCGGCCGTGCTGGCTCCAAGCCGCCGCGTGTGTACGCCGCCACGTTCAAATGGCGCCCTCGGCGCAACCGATGTGGGCAGCTGTCGTACGCAGCCGTCCGGAATAGGGTGCCTCGATGTCCTCCTCGCCCGCCGCTCCGGGCGAGGAGGACATCGAGGCACCCTAGTCCGGAAAGTCCGGAACGCCCATCGCGCCGCCGCTATCTTCGAGAGTGTTGCGGGAAAGCTCGCCTCCTGTCAACAGAGCGCACTTGGTCTGGGGCGGCGGAGTTCGATATATCCATTTTACATCCGGCCCCGTTCGAAATAAAAAATTAAAAATGCATGCGATTTTCCACGTGATAAAGAAAGTGTTCGATATACGCAATAATTCGATATATCCGTGTTCGATATATCGAGGTTTGACTGTATGTGCCATAAACTAATAAGTTTAAGAGTTGGTATCTTTGCTAATTAGTTTGTTATGCATTTCAATTTATTGGGCAAGTCCACTACTTCAAGCAACTCAGATCAAGGACTACACACTATCTGCCATGGGCAATATTTGAAAATTCTGTTCTGGAACAAAAAAAAGAAGAAATGAATACCCTGTGTAGTTATTCAGTTAAAGGGACCCTGAAACGATTTTGGCGATTTTCTACAAACGTACTGAGTCGTTAGAGTAGGTCCTTCTGATCATTAATTGACACATCTAAGTGCTCTGCGTAAAGCGTGTAATTTATTATAAGGTTTTAAAAATGCACATCGCTGTCGATCGCAGCGCACTGCTCGGCGGAATTTTAAGCCGCCCCTACCCATATGATGCAAATAACCCATATGACGTCACGTGGGCGAGCTATCTGATTGGCTGACCAGGGCGCGTGATCGATAATTTTTCCAACTTTATGGTAAACAAATGATCTTTGTAATAGTTGGAATGTTAGTTAATTTGTTTTTATAAAGAGAAAGTAGCAGAAAGAGAATGCACAAGAACAATTTTTCAGTACACTTAAGCACTTCCGGCACACATCAAGTGTCGTCTGCTTGTGTTACAACGTACTCAATTTTGACGAGAGCTCCGCGGTCTGAGCACTATGATTCGACTTTGTTGCCTTGTGGACTGCAAACGTAGTGACTGGCAATATGTCAAGCTGCGACATCGTGTCCCTCTGCAGGGCAGCGTTCGAGCGAACTGGCTGCTGCGCATCGGACTGCCGCTATCCCATCGGCGCCAGGATTTGCGCGTTTGTGGCCGTCACTTTACACCGGAAGATTACTAACGCACTAGCGTTTCGCGAGTCCCGTATTAGGGCAAACGTAAGCGCAAGGGGACAGGGTCTGGCCGCTTCACTGTGCCGTAACGGGATGAGCCGAGATGAGCAGAAGGGCAAATGTGAATGGTCTGCACGGTGCAGCCACCTAGTGGCATAGAGCTCAACCATACACAGTAGCAGCAACGAAGCGTATTCTTTTTTGCTGCTGGTGCGTATTTTTCGCAGGAGTGTAATCATCAACACATTGTTTTTATAAATGTTTAAAATGTTTTACACTTGGTTAGAGCAATATTAGCGCTGTGTTTGGCTGGTTAAGCGCTGCGCCAACAAGTGTCTGGACCGTGCAGACCGATCAGGCCGCTCACGTACGTCTGCGCCAAAGTTCCTTCATCAGCTTGAGTTTATGCCTCCAGTCATTTGCCGATATGACCAGCTTGCCTGTGGCTAACGGAATACCAGACACGTTCGGCGCTACGACAGAATGCTCGCAACGCACGCTGCTTCGATAGCTCTCGCTTGGGGTCGACAGCCAAGCGGCTAGCGGAGAGGTTTCGCGCGGGCGGGGGCGGGCTTCAAAACAACCGGAAGTGGACGATGTGACGTCGCATCGTGACGCAGGACCAGTGAAGGCGGAGCTTAGCCCCGCTCGCTCGGCGAACGAGTTGAGGAGGAAAAGCATGGCTGGGGAGGAGGGTAACTTCTAATCGCTTGTAGCTCCATTAATACGTAACGCTTCACTTAAATTGTGGTGCGAATGTTCTACTTAAGCTGTACCCTACGCGTCTACAAAATTTGTCCGAACCGTTTCAGGGGCCCTTTAAGAAGCAAGATACTTAAGGAGATTAATCATGAAACCTGTGAGTGAGCATATGCACTACCAGTTTTTCACGAAACGGCAATGGTAGCTCAATTTCAGACATCTTGCAATCCAGCAATTAAGAGAAAATTCAGCCTCTATTTGACCATGTTAGATAGAACTGAAAATTACGTATGACACAATCAGTGCAAATTCGGGAGGTCTAGGTTGCTTGCTGATTTTCAAAGTTGCAATCAGCAATGCATCAATGAAAAGAATAGCACTCTATGACCAAAAAAGGCCTTGGAAAGGCATTAGAAACTGAATGAATAAAAGTACAGAAGAGCGTACAGCTAAGGTAAACTCCCATCTAAAATGCAATACCTTCAATTACGTCAAAAGCAGGAAGTAACCAGGATTGTAGGAAACCACACTCACAGCTGCGTAGCCGTTCCTTTCTTCTCCAATGCAGCTGTTCCCTCTGACGCACGACGAAACCACCACATTGCACATTTTTATATCTCTTTGATAGTTGCGGTTGCTTAAGATGATACCTGCCATTCTGTGAGCGTGGTTACAAGTAAAAAATATGGAAAACGAATTTGTGCTAACTTCATTGCAGCAACAAGAACAGCCTTAGTTATAATGGTACTAGACAAAAGTTCAAAGCAAGGCCAATATATCCTGCAAATTACTAGACATGCAGCTTTGAGTTAGCGGAAAAGTTGTGAGCCATGTGGGCATTAATTTTGTCTGAACATTGAAGTTGTCCAGCTAGAAAACAACACTATCATAAACCACTCGAACTGACATGTCACACATCCTTAGGCATATGTGATTTATCTGAATGCTTGGGCAGCATGTTTACCTACCACAAGTTCAAACACATCTTATTTTTTTGCACTCGGAAGTACGTGCCAAATAAGGTGAAAAAGTTACACTCAACTAATCCATGGATTACATGTGAAATTACCCAAGCACAACAAAAAGTAAATAGGCTATGAAAAAGACTAAAAGTGAAGCCCATGCACACAACTAGCTATAGGCTCCTCAGTGAAGCCATTTTCAATATAAAGTCTAAAATTAAGGACACCAAAACTAACTACTTCACCAACCTTCACCAACATTCTTCCAAATTTTTTGAAGAGCACACATAAGACATTTTGGAATTGCCTTACCCCTAAGAAGCATGACAGCCCTACAACTTCAAGTGCTGACAACCAAAACACTGCAAATTCTTTTAACACTTATTTCCAATCAGTATTTAATATTGATGATGGGAGTCTTCCATACATGGAGCCCTGTGCCTGTAGACGCATCACTCCACTTAAGATCACTTAAGCAGGAGTGCTAAACCTTCTACTGAACATTGACACAAAAAAAGCTGTTGGGCCAGACAATATATGCCCAACGTATTTCTTAAGGGATATGCTGACCCGCCGCGGTTGCTTAGTGGCTATGGTGTTGGGCTGCTAACCACGAGGCTACAGGATTGAATCCCGACCACGGTGGCCACATTTCAATGGGGGCAAAATGCAAAAACCACCGTGTGCTTAGATTTAGGTGCAAATTAAAGAATCCCAGGTAGTCCAGATTTCCGGATTCCCCCACTACAGCGTGCCTCAAAATCAGATCGTAGTTTTGGGACATGAAAACCCCGTAACATAATTTTAATTTAAAGAGATATGCTGAATGGACCACTAAATATCTGTGCTTAATTTTTAACAAATCTTTAACGAGTACACTAAATATAAAAAAGCATCTGAGGTGTCTAATTTCAGACTTATTTCACTAACTTCCACTGTATGCAAGCTTGAAGATATAGTCCTAAAACACATAACCACATACCTAGACGAAGAATCTATACTATCACCCTGCCAGCATCGTTTCTGCAGGAGACTTTTGACAGTCACGCAAGTTATAAAACTAACACATGACATATCTCGATGTATAGACAATGGACAACAGATAGACCTAATTTTACTTGACTTTTCAAAGGCCTTCAACCATGTACCACACAAAAAACTAATAAAAGAAATTCATTCCACATGGTCCTATTGTTGAATGGATTGAGAATTACCTTGCTAATGAATGCCAGTTCGTTCAAATTAGTAACGAAGTTTCTAGTTTAGCTCCCAGTACACCCCAGGATAGCGTCCTGAGATCTGCTTTATTTCTTGTTCATACAAATGACTTGCCTGCTAAGTGTCATGCAAATATCCATCTTTTTGCAGATGATTGCATCTTGTATCATGAAATTACTTCTAATGATGACCATGAAATCCTAAATAATGCTCTAGAGTCTGTGTTCATATGGTGTCAGGAGTGGCAGATGACCATAAATGCACAGAAATTGGTAATATTAACAATAACTAGAAAGAAACAAATATCCAACTTTACCTACACTATTAGTGACATGCCTCTGACTAGGGAAAACACGGGGAAGACGGGAGATGGAAATTCAAGACGATGAGCAAAACGAGAACAAGGTGAAAGCAGGAGCCAACATTTCAACAAGTGGACTTTTCTTCTTCGAAGCTTCTGACTAGAGTTTTAGAGCATAAATACTTGGGTATAACGTTATCCCATCATCTCCAAGGAAATGTGCATGTTAAAAGCATTACATCGACTGCACTAAAGCGACTTTTCTTCCACAGAAGACGCCTTCACCAGGCACCACCTGCCACAAAGCTGTTGGCTTATCGCATGATTATTCAACCAATCCTTGAGTATGCTAACATTGTTTGGTTTCCTTTCACAAACAAATTTATTGATAAAGTGCAGAGAGTGCAGAGAAGGGCATGAAGTTTTATCTTTAATAAATACAAGCTAACTGACTCACCAACTAGTCTACTAAAGCAAGCTGGTATGCTAACCTTACAAAATTGAGCTAAACTAGCCTGACTGAAGTTTCTGTATCAACCCATGGTGATATAAACATTGACACATCTAAAGTTATCTCTGTATCACGTACAAGACCTACGAGTCACAAACATCCTCATACCCTTGTTGAATACAGGCACAACTCAAACTGTTTTAAATACTCCTATTTTAATCGCGCAATCGGAGAGTGGAACCATCCGGACCATTCAGTCGTGAGCACTCTGACTAGAAAATTTTCTAATGTTGGTCGAAGAAATAATTATGTGCATAACATTTCATCAATAGTTTTGCACCTTATCTTTTACATTTTTTAATTGTATTCAATATACTTACAGTCTTTATATTTGTCACCGTTGACTTGATGCATCGTTATTGTAACGTTGTAGTCTTGCATTGTGTTTCACATGTACTGTGTGTACATGTACATGTACTCATGTATGTGTCCTCCCTGCTATAATCTCGTGTGAGATTAGCAGTATTGGTAAATAAAATAAATAAATACTACCTTACACAGCGGCCACAAATCAATGGCAGCAGAATGCAAAATGCTCTTGTTCACATTAAAAATCACCAGGTAGTTAAAATTTTTCTGCAGTTCTCCACTACAGCATGCCTCATAATTAGATTGTTTTTTGGCATGTAAAGCTGCAGAATTTCATTCTAATTCTCCTTATCTACTGCTACTTTGAACTATATATAGTATTATGCACTATCTCTCAGACAATACTTCGACAACGCAATGTGATTGACTGGTGAAAAATTCGAATGTCACACCATGACACATTTCCAGTAGGCCTTTTCGGCCCTTTGATATATATATATATATATATATATATATATATCTGCAAGCCAAATAATAACAATGATTCTTAAGATACCCTTACTTGAGATAAAAAAAAAAGATTTCCATCTGCAGAAAAAAAAAAGAACTCTAGGAGGCATCTCAGTTTCTAGTGTTTCTGATAACTTTCTCTCAAACTTTAGTGTTGTCAACTTTATGTTTACTCTGCTATGGTTGCGTAGTAATTGTTGTGTCCTGCTTCTGACTGTAATATCACAGATATGACTCAGGGTCACAAGTAATATAAATTTACACAACATGCAAGACAACAAAGACACCTGGTACATAACAAACCAACTGCTGGAAAAGATTGTGAAGGCTTCACACTACTGCACAGCTCACAACCCAAGGTTCTGCATTCGAAAGTATCATCAGTTACTAAGAGTAGCAGGTTGCATTCATGTATAAATGACACTTACTCAACATCAGCTTGCAGAAGTTGGTGTCCACAGATTCTTTTTTTTTTTCCTTTCACCCCCGAACTAACAGAACTCCGCTGCCACTGCTGACTCAAGAATGCTGCATGAAGAAGCATGATGTTTTTTTCCTTTGCTGTGTCCCTACCTTGAAGCACCATGCGATCCCGTCTAGAAGAAGGAAAAACAAGTGGTGCGCACTTAAGGAGAACGAACAAAGAAACATATAAAACTGACTGCTCATTTTGATGCCTCACTCCCTGTGTAAAGCAAAAAGATCATACAGAATACAAGCACTGGCAATTTTCTCACACAGTGATATCAGCAAGCTTTCCTTCAAATGTATGAAATGATGTGGCTCTTTAGTGAAATAAGTATTCTGTGTAACTAATGAGGTAAAAACTTTTCTCATTGACTCATGAGAAACTGCATGCATGCAAAAAGAGGAGAAAAATGGCTGCAAACATATCAAAATAATGTTTGTAGTCACCTTTGCAGAATCTGAAATTTTGAATAATACTTCTTGCAACCAAAACCGCTCAGTCTAAGTCGGCTTGAATTGGCTTCGACTGCAAAAATTATGCCGACGACATCATATTTAGCAAAAATTAGATGTAAAAATAGGAACATTTCTGTTAGTAGTAAACTTTGGAACTAGTTTTTATTACAAATGCTTTTGTTAGTGATGGTGCCATATTTTATGGACAGCAACTGCTCATTACGTTAGAAAAACAAATCTCCGAGGCTATGTGTCCCTTCTGTCTTTCGACTCATGGCATGTTCTAGAAACACGGTGGTGACCAAAAATGGAGCTGAAATGACGTCATTATGTTATAACAGTGATATTTTGTGCATCAAATGTGTATCCACCACTCAGTGATGGTTTCCTCTAATAACTAAAACAAATCTCAAAGGCCATGCTTTTTGCAGTGACGCTGTATATGGCTAGCCGATTCATCCGTCCGTCTGTCACCTGTACACCGAAATCTGCTCCGGCGCAACCCCATGCGCATGCGCTGAAGAAAAAAAGAGATGCACGCGATTGGCCGTACTGGCAGCGACGGCGTTGATCTCCGTCGCAGCGGTTTCTCTGCGGCGGCTCCGAAGTGGGTAGGCCACGCGTGGAAGGTGCTCCTGTGAAGCAGACAGCTTTCTATCAGCAACGCTGTGGGCAGAACTGGGAACAAGCTCACCTACGCTGTGCCTATGCTGCAGTCCGGGCACAAGACGACGCTCGTGCAGCCAAGCACAAGCAGCAACTGCGTACTGAGGACCTGGCAGCATACCAAGTGGTCGTTTAATGAACCGTCGGGATTAGTCCAGTGATAAATATCGGGGCCGCACGTTTAAGCTTCGTTGATTAAAGGGACACTAAAGCGAAATAATAAATCAGTTTAGACTAATGAAGCATTGTTTGAGAACCCTGCAGGCAGTCATTTCAAGCAAATAGTTTGATTATTAGATGAGAAAATGAAGGTCCAAGTGTCAGTATTTGAATTTCGCGCCTCAACCCCAACGCCGGTACGTCAGCGTGACGTCAGGGATTCCAAAGTATGTTTTCGCATTTGGGCCGCGTTGGCTGAATAAAGGTTCCCGAAACTTGCCATGTTTAATATTTGGTTCCTTTAGAACACAATGTAGTCAATCTGTACCGCTATATGTAATTAGTAGGCCCTAGAAGATGCCATCAAAATCCAAGACGTCACAGCCCCCAGGTGCGGGAACTTAAGTAGGTGTCGCCACCCGTATTTCGTTCTTGAGCTTTTTCTGGCTTACCAAACATCTTATCGTTGTAAGAGTGGTATTTTTGGTGTCGTAGAACGGTAATTTACTGATGCAGAAGTAATCATTTTTCACTTTAGTGTCCCTTTAACCATCTGTACGGAGTGCTTGGCCAGTGATAGCCAAAAGCGATTTTGGAAGCCTGGAGCACCCGGAACATGCCATTGACGCCCTCTCTTGTAACAAACACAGATATTAAAGGCCATGCTTGTACTTGTTGAAGGGCAGCGGATTGGGCGAGTTGGTGTTCCATGGTAACAATAAAATTCAAACAGCGCTAGACGACAGGACCAGAAAGAGGAGGAGACAAACACGGCGCTGAACTTACAACTGATTTATTTGAAGTAAGAAGTCAACTTATACGTACAAAACTGGGGATGCATGCGCCCGGTCATACATCGATGATCAGATACAAACTACGGACAGCCAACATATGCCCGCGATGTACACGGTCGTCCACTTCCAATTTGAACACGGCTCCGGGCGGCCGGCGAGGCCGGCGCTCCGCGGAGCGCCGCTCGTGGGCGCCGGGGTAACTAACGCGCCGGTGCACTGGCAGCCACAGGCGTGGCCTCAGCCGCCAGCACACACTAGTGCAGGCGCACTGTAGCAGACGACGCGGCAGCGGCCACGCTTGGGGCTGCCAGTGCGCCGGCGCGTTAGTTACCCCGGCGCCCACGAGCGGCGCTCCGCGGAGCGCCGGCCTCGCCGGCCGCCGGCAGCCGTGTTCAAATTGGAAGTGGACGACCGTGTACCTGCCTTGCAATCTACCCTTTGTGCAGCAATGTCATTTCTTTCGCTGACAAGATTAAAGATGTTTTGCTAACGCAACTATTAGATTTTCTGATGATATGGAATGCTTCAGCAACTTCTCTGGTAGTCTTGTCACTATGAAAAAATAACAATTGTGTATCGTCAAAGAAAGGTACGCATTTACAAATACTGCAATGCTTTGCCAGGTTAGTGTCTTTTTTGTCCAATGAATTGGCATGCTCCATTAGTCTAATATTGATGCAACGGCCTGTCTGGCCTATGTAAGTTTGACCACAAGATAAAGGAATCTGGTAGACAGTGCCCTTCTTGCAACGGATGTACTTATTGACATGATTTACCTTGCATGCAGCATTCCGTTTAAAGCCTTCCTGCTTCCTCTGAACTGCTGCCCCTAATTTACCCAGCTTCATCGGAGCAGAAAAAACGACCCTCACACCATACTTGGCCCCTACCCTCTTAAAACGATGTGACAACGCGTGCTCATAAGGCATGACAACAACATTTTTCCCCGCAACATTTTCTTTGGGCTGTTCCGAACATTTCAGCGCTTTTATAATCTTATTAGCACCAGCCACAATTACAGAATCAGGAAAACTGGTCTCTCTGCATCTCTGGGCTTGGACCATCAGGCTACTGGACATTTGATGAGTACACGATTTTTTGACAGCCATACCAATACATCCTGTTACAATTCCGAATTTAACAAGCTTAGAGTGACAAGACGCGTAGTTTACAAGAGGTTTTTCACTCCTGGGAGCGTATCGCCAGCATACATGGTTAGACAAAAAGGTCAAATTCAGATCTAAGAACTGCAGGACGTTCCTCTGTGGGATCTCATGTGTGAAGCTCAGTCCAGACCCATGCTTAGAAAAAACATCGAGTAAGTCAGGCACACATTCAGCACCCTTAGACCTAACTAAAATTAGGAAATCATCCACGTATCAAAGTCCACAACCACTGCATCACATCTGAAGCACCAGCACAGTTGAAGTTTATTTCAACCTACTTAGGAGGCAACACGTGAAATCTGGCATTTGTAGTCAACCAATTCCTAGAAGCATTAAATGATTGTTTGGAGTTTTTGCTAGCATCTGCTATGATCACCTCTATCTCGGTGCAGCAAACAGTGATAACAACGGGTCTCACGGCTGCAGACAGGTGAGGCAGTTATAGGAGAAAACTGCCATCCCTGAGCCACCACCGTTATGTCAAAAAAGAGGTCATGTTTGGCCAAAACATTAAGGAACCGAGTTTTACTACTAGAAAATTTATTGGCATTTGTGTTCTGTCAGTTTACTACCTGGACACAGGCAGACTTCTGTCTACCTTAGTGATGACACCCCCTTGACTATGAAGACTTTTTTTTTAAAGAGCTGTGAGAGCTTTAGCTGCATTCTTATAAGTATCCTCACTGTCAGAAAAAGAAAAAAGCTCATTGAGTCCTATGTGATATTGCATAAAATTTACTAGGCTTTTTATGGCAGTGTTCCAATAGCAAAATTTCCAAATCGATGATTCTAGAAAAATGACCACCACATATTGGATCGAATATAGAATATTTTCTAATTTCTAAAGCAACATTAGATATGAAGTTTGAGCAGGACCTGCTTGAGGAAAAAAAAAGGATCAGGCTCACATATATTCACACATGCATGTAATATTGTCGCAGCTCTGCGCAACTGAGTTAGAGAAAGAAGAAGTAGAGTGTGGGCGCGTTGGCTTGGCTGTACTCAATGCCGGCTGATCCTTCCCTGTGGCTTCACCCTGGACCTCGCTTCACTCTTTAAATAAACATCATTCGTAACATCTTTGGTGGAGGTGCGCGGTAAATCCTGGACGATCTTGGACGACCCAGCTCTACCGACTGTCCAACGAGGTAGACGCTTGGCCGGTTACAACCACAAGCAGTGGACATGGTCGATTCTGGAGAAGGTAATGACGACCAGACAGCAATCTGAAGACAGCCAGACAGCCTATCTGGACGAACCAGACAGCAATCACGCAGGGCAAGCTGGCTACTAAACACCGCTACGAGAGCCACCCACCAATTTGGGGAAGTCAACTGAAGAGGTCGACGACTGACTGAAACACTACAAAAGAGAGAGTCGCCACAACCACTGGACCTCTATGAAGCAGCTCGATAACGTGGTTTTTCCTCTCGCTGGAACTGCACTCCCCTGGTTTGAAAACCACAAGAATGTGCTGACAAGCTGGGATAATTTTGTAGAAGAATCCACAAAGTGCTTCGGAGACCCGATCTCTAAGAAAAAGAAGGCTGAGCAGATGCTTTCCAGACAAGCTCAGTTACCTGGCGAAACTTGCACAACGTTCGTAGAGACTGTTCTGAAACTATGCGTAATCGTCGGCGCAACCACGACAGACGAAGACAAAGTGGTACATCTGCTTAGAGGAATTGCTGAAGATGTTTATAATTTTCTTATAAGGAAGGAAGATCTTAGTACTCCATCTGATTTGAAGAAACACTGCCATGCATTTGAAGTGCTGAAAATGAGAAGGATTGGACCAGAGTTCGGACGCTTGGACAATGTCACCACTATTGCAAGTGTGTCCATCCCAGCCCATGGCAACATCATCTTGGTGATACGGCAAGTCATTAAAGAAGAATTCGGAACGCCTTAAATTTGTTAATGACGCTCATGTGTGCCATCAGTGTGCATTTGACGATCGGTCTCATGTGTCACCGGCCTCCTGGGCATGTCAGAGTTACCGAGAGCCCTGCAGGCCTTATGCTGATTGTCCAGAAAGCAACTTTTGACCGCAACCTACAAGTCTGGGATATCAGCAAGAGGCACCACAATGATTTGTTCCGCAGGCTCCTCCCTCCTACAACCAGCCTGCGACTTCGTTTCGACACGTGACAACTATGTCACCGGTGTCATCTGTGACAAGCTGCAACTCCCGCGTTTGCTACAGCTGTGGTATGCCTGGACACATTGCTAGGTATTGCCACCACTGCCAGCAGTGTGCTCCACGGTTTAATGCCTGTACACCCTTTGTGCCTGCTGACGAGCCCTGGCTATATCTTATTTCCTTCCAATGGCTGCAGCAGGGACACATGAACTCCCCTGTTTCCAAGTGCAGTCTCACACTAGCACCGACACGACAACAGTGCTCTCCGTCACCTCGTCATCACTCGTTGTCACCGCCGCTGCTGGGAAACTAGCAGGTGTGACCGACGGGGGTGAGGTTGCAATGTATTCATCTTGATCTAGACCCCCTTGTGCAATAACGTCTAAAAACAAAGTGTCTGTTTCAGTTGGCAATGTGAGTACTTTTGCTCTAATTGATATTGGGGCTGCAGTTTCTCTTATGAGCCTCTTTTTCGAAGATCATCTTGGGATCGGAACGCTACCTTTCGCAGAGTTGGCGGGAAAATGTTACGCCCATGTGGGGTTTGTTCTGTTTCAGTTATGATAGGGGACCAGACATTACAAAGTGAATTTACTGCGCTTGCACGCGCAATGCATGACATTATTTTACGAATTGATTTCTTAAGTGAGTTGGGGCAACTTTGGATTGTGGCACTGGCGCGATTTCTCTTCGCCATGACGCACAAACTTCAATGACAGATAACACCAGTGATGCTGCGGACGTTCTCTCCGTGTCGCAAGATGTGTGTTTGCTCCCTTAGACTGCAATGTTTATACCTCTCAACACTTCTCGCCATCGTATGGGTTCCTGCTGTGGTTTAGTCGAGCCTGATTATAACAACGCGCTCAAGAAAAATGTGATAGCCCATCGCTCCCTCGTTGTCACCACTTATGGTTGTACTCGTTTGTGGACAGTGAATGTTTCAACCCAATCCATAACTTTGCCGCTAGGACTAAAACTGGCAAGTTTTGACGAACAAGCCATTGTCATTGTCGAAAAGGTCGAAATGTCAACTGCCACAAACAAATCCAACCCCGATTGCAGCCATAATAATTCTGCTGACTTTAAGTGTACGATTAACAAGTCGCTGTCTTCTAGTGAGCAGTGCCTTCTTCAATGAGTGCTTGCTCACTATGCCACAGTGTTTGATTTTGCTCAATACCAACGAGTGTCCCGTACACCACTGGCATCTCGTATGTAATAGCACATCCATACAGGGCAAGCAACACCAATTCATCAGAAGCCTTATCGCATTTCACCTTCAGAGAGAAAAGTCATTGCCGAAGAGGTCAAAGAAATGTTATGGAAAGGAGTGATCCAGAAATCATGTAGCCCCTGGGCTGCTCCTGTGATCCTAGTCAAGAAAAAAGACAACTCATGGAGATTCTGTGCGGACTATCACCGCCTAAACACCGTCAAAAAGAAAGACGTGTACCCCCCTACCACGAATAGATGTCGCTGTCGACTGCCTCCACTCTGCATCATATTTCTATCCGGTTGATTTACGGTCAGGGTATTGGCAAATTCCAATGCACCCCTCAGACAAAAAGAAGAGAGCCTTTGTAACACCTGACACTCTCTTTCAGTTCAACGTTATGCCCTTTGGCTTATGCAACACTCCAGCGACATTCGAGCGATTTATGGATACCGTGCTTTGCGTACTCAAGTAGGAAATTTGCATGTGCTATTTAGACGACGTCATTATATACGGGCGGGCATTTCATGAGCACAATCAGCACCTGTCGGTTGTTCTTGACTGTACCCAGTAAGCTGGCCTTATTTTAAGCTAAAAAAATGTCGTTTCAGTGAGCATCAAGGCCTTGTACTAGGGTTTCTTGTCGACAAAGATGGCATACGACCAGACCCTGAAAAGATAGCAGCGGTTTGCGACTTCCAACAGCCACAGACGGTGAAAGACCTGTGAAGTTTTTTGGGCCTTTGCTCAAATTTCTGGCACTTCATCAAGAATTTTGCGCAGCTTGCCTCTCCCCTCACGTCTCTCCTTCACAAAAACACCCCATACTTGTGGACTGCTGACTGCAAGTCTGCGTTTCAACAGCTAAAATTTTTGTTGACTTATGGACCGGTTCTGCAGCATTTTGATCCGGAGGCATCAATTGAGCTGCATATTGACGCCAGCAGTATGGGTGTTGGCACTGTGCTTGTTCAGATCTGCAGTGGTCACCAGCATGTCATTGCCTATGTTAGTTAGACGCTTACAAAAATGGAGAGAAACTACACCGTTACTGAACTAGAGTGTCTGGCAGTCGTCTTCACCATTCAGAAGTTCCGTCCATATCTGCACGACCGCGCATTCACGATAATGACTGACCATCATTTGCTCTGTTGGCTTGTTGGGCTGCGCGACCTGTCTGGCTGGTTGGCCCGCTGGGCGTTGTGCCTTCAAGAGTACAGCTTTCCCCCCAACTACAAGAGGGGATGCTGTCACACAGATGCTGATTGCCTATCCTGCCTCCCTTTGCCGCACATTAAGGCTGACGAGGATAGCTTCAATGACTATCTAGTTTCCAGACCTGAGTACCTTCAAGAGCAAGCAACATTGCGACCCTACCTTGAAATTCCTACGTACAGCTGCACATAAGTCAGCAGGAACAATACCGTTTACTTTTTGTAATGGTTTGTTGAGTAAAAAAATTACTCGGCTGATGGTCCTCCATTGCTTATAGTTGTGCCCGAAAACCTGCGCCCTGCTGTCCTCCATTCCATGCATGATGATATCACATCTGGGCATCTTGGCTTTGCACGCACACTACATGTGCACTCACTTCACCAGAGAATTTTCCGGCCCAAGCTCTGGAAAACAACGGAACAGGTTGTCACCAGCCAGCTGCACAAGCAAATGACGACGGCTCCAGCAGGCTATTTGCAGCCAGTTAGGCCACCCTTGTCCTTTGAAAAAGTTGGAATTGACTTGCTTGGCCCACTTCCAAAGATGTCAGCTCGCTACCACTGGATTATAATATATGTTGATTATCTTACTCACTACACAGAAACGGCGGCACTTCCATCTGCCAATGCAGCAGATGTCTCTTCCTTTTTGCTGCATCACATCATACTACGTCGCAGTGCACCACAGGTTGTCACCAGTGACCGTGGATGGCAATTCACCGCTGACGTCTTTGAAGAACTTTTACGGTTTTGTGGTTCTGCATATCATCATTCCACTCCTTACCACCCACAAACGAATGGCCTCATGGAGCTGATGAATTGAACCCTTACCAACATGCTATCAATGTATGTCGCCACTAACCACAAAAATTGGGACGCCATCTTACCTTTTGTAATGTTAGCGTACGATACTGCGAAGCATGAACTTACTAGATATGTGCTGTTCTTTGTGCTGTACACACGCACTCCCCAGCGCTTTTTGGACATTACTCTACCTTTATCATGTCAAGAAGATCTTTCAGTCGCTGAAACTCTGCATCATGTTGAAGAAGCATGTCGACTGGTGCGTCTTAGGACATTGTCCTCACAAGGCCGCAGCAAGACTCTCTGCGATGAGCGGCATTCCCCGTCAGCTTTACTCCCGGTGACTATGTTTGGTTGTGGACACCTGTTCGAAAAAAGTGATTGTACCGCAAGTTTCTCGCCACTTACACTGGACCATTCGTTATACTCACTCGCTTGAGTGATGTGAACTACGTCGTCACCAAAGTGACGGCAAGTAATCGGCGTTCACTTGCGACGCAAGTTGTTCACATGGCTAAACTCAAGCAGTACCATCACAGGTCCCTTCAGTTGGCTCAGCGAGCTTCATCTGCCCCCGGGGAAAATGCTGCAGCACTGCACGACTGAGGTAGAGAAAGAAGTAGAGTGTGGGCACGTTGGCTCGGCTGTACTCAATGCCAGCTGGTGCTTCCCTGTGGCTTCACCCTGGACATTGTTTCACTCTTTAAATGAACATCTTTTGTAACAATATTTAGTTTACAACTAGAAGTGCCAGCAATGAAGGAGATTTTAAATGATAAGCATCTGGTTACAACTATCTGGGACACCATGGGAATGACACTAATGAAACAGAAGAACAGCATGTTACCACATGCATGTGCTACTATGTTGCGTTTACTGAAGAAGAGCAGTATGATACTACAGTAATACACATATGCAAACATGATTAGACTGGCCTAATGATAAATTGGAATATAGGCTGCCTGAAAGTGAGCCATTCTTATTAAATGACTGTGAATCACTGAGCAGTAGTCTCGTGTGTTCACCCAGAAGTTGGTGCTCCTGCACAACAATGGCAGCTATCCTGCTGCAGGATCATTCAGAAGAGTAATCGCAGCCTTCTTTTTGACTTCCTTGAGACTGCAGCAAGTGCTTTTATCCCTTATGTATTTGAAGGAAATGAATATTTCACAACTTTGTACAGTGAATTCTCCAATGAAATAAGAATTGAATAGCAGGGGACTATTCAATTCGTATTCAATGTTTCAAACACTCACAAACCCCAGTTTTTCTTTTTCTTATCAATCTAAACCAGTGTTTCTCATATTGCAGGTCATGACCCCCAAATGGGTCATCAGCCTTTTTCTGGGAGTCATGTAGGGACTAACTATATGTACATTCGGCTTGCCGGAACAGACATGAACTTTCAGTCTCAGTGCCTTTACTCTTTCAACGCTGCTTTCTTTAAGGGTGTGTATATATATATGTGTGCGTGCGTGCGTGCGTGCGTGCGTGTGTGTGTGTGTGTGTGTGTGTGTGTGTGTGTGTGTGTGTGTGTGTGTGTGTGTGTGTGTGTGTGTGTGTGTGTGTGTGTGTGTGTGTGTGTGTGTGTGTGTGTGTGTGTGTGTGTGTGTGTGTGTGTGTGTGAAACCAAGGAAAGCATCAGGGAAATTAGCTGCAGTTGGAATCGAAATGTAGAAAATAAACAAAAGGGGAGGATAAAAGTGGACGAAAAGATAACTTGTCACCGGTGGGAGCCGAACTCACAACCTCTGCATTACGTGTGCATCGCACTACCACTTGTGCTACGGTGATGGCTGTCAATCCGTCCGCTAACTTGGGTATTTATGCTTACTATATATGCACACACACACACACACACACACACACACACACACACACACACACACACACACACACACACACACACACACACACACACACACACACACACACACACACACACACACACACACACACACACACACACACACACACACACACACACACACACACCGTTCTTTCATGGGCGCCACCATATTGCTATGCATTGGCGCCATCTATGGGCCGTAGGCATGCTGGCTTGGATGAGCGCTCCGTTTTGCATGGCAGGTATACGCTCGGCGATAGTTGCTGGCATTTGTTTTGACGCTCGTGCAGTCTATTTAGTATGGCGTGGTGTCTTCTACAGGGTACACGGTTCTGTGAGACGTACTGATGTGGTTTAAGTTGGTATGGCCGGACTTTCTGATGGCGTTGAGGCGGACGAAGCATGCAGCGCGATGCGTGCGCACATGTTTGAGCCTACAATCATGCTCGGAGAAAAATTGTGTATTTCTGAAAATTCCATTCACTAATGTGACCTTATTGCAGTGTTATTCTAAGCTGTGGTTTAGGAGCAATGAAACATATGCGACGATCGTAACAGTGTGGGTACCGTTCTGCCACGATAGAAGCTGTGCTGTTATACTTTGACAAGCATTCAAACTGTTAGCTGCAGATTACATTGCGTGACTACTTGGTTTGGTGGATGAAGTTTCCACCCATGAATGAAATTGTTTTGGTCAGTAATAACAGCATACCTTACAGTGTGAACTATACTTGCCCAACAAAGCAACCGGTTACGAACTGTGCAAGCATCCTAAGCAGTGGTAGGTGCTGGATTACAGATATCTTTGTTCTATATAGCGCATGGTCGAAGCATGCGGAATCAGCGTTTATAGATCTATAAACATTGTGCAGTGTGACAATGCAAGGTCGTACTGCGGCGTTAGGCCTGTTTTCTCTTTCTTTTTCGAGAAAGATGATGATAACTGAATTTTTTTTTTTTTTGGTTGTGTTCATTCCATTCTCTATGACACACTGACACGTACATATTATGGAAACTTTGTCCTCAAATATAGCCATCACATTCTTTTTATGCGATCCCTCTGAGATATTATGGCTTTACAGGGCAGAAAGGCAATGCTGAAGCACATAGCTTATGTATATGTCATGCTGGTTCACCAATCGCAGTGATCGCTGTGTTGAGCAGTGCCATCGGCCTCATGCAGGAGGTTAGCATAGACATATAGTAATTTCAAGCCTGCTAGACTTGAAATGTGTAAGAATGATGCCGGTGTATCACAAATATTTGATAGCGCCTGCCGCTTAGATGTTTCGTAGTTGCCTTACGTTGGCCGTACACGAGCATGCGCTCCTATGTTTTAGTCCTTACGCCAAGCGATCAGATAGTGAGCAGATTTACCGTTTCATGCTGGTAATACAGAGATGCCGGTTCTCTTTGTTGAATTAAAACCGACATACACAAAATAGCCCGCAACACATACACCGCAGCTGATAATGCGTGTTGCATGTTTGCGCCCCCATTTCTGCGTACTGTAGTTACCGATGCACCCAAAGGCTTCCCTGGTGATCTTATATGAAAGGACATTGCGTAAAGTTCACAAAGTACGATCTAAAACATCTCGAAATCGTTCCGCAGCACATGACAGCAATACTTTCAAGCAGCGCCGCGCCAGATTGCACAAGCCAGAGAGGAGGAAGATCTTCAAGGCGATCTGTGATGTGGACAAAGTGTACCCAGTGCCGGTAGCTTCATATATGCTGTGCTTTCGACGTCCGCGTTGAAGCGAGAGACAGCATGAAAGTCAATTCGCTCGGTGCTGCTGCTGCGCTTATTTTGCTTAATTTGCTATCGAAATCGATGCTTCGCCTTTCGGGTGAAACTGCAACTTTCTTTGTTTCTTTACTTTGGACGTTCGTCACTCACTCTTTGCATAAAGTTGTTAGACATCGCGACGAAAGTTTCGGAAGTGAGACGTCTTGGATATTACGGACTTCGAATAAAATGGACGTTTTTTGTCAGATTATCAGAATCCGTTGTAACAAGGGTCGACTGTATATATAATCACCTCTGAAATTATGCTATTATACAGAGTGTAAATTGGTTTCGGCCACAAGGAGTTGTTGCTTATCTTGTTGCCTATGTAAGGCTGTGCTGCATTAGCTTATTGTTGGGTTTATTATGCTGCTCATGGTTTGTACACCTCCTTGAAATCCTTGAAAAACCCTTGAAATTCAAAAAAGAGATTCAAGGGCTCTTAGAACTCTTTAAAAATAAATGTGTTCCTTGATTTCCTTGAAAACGGGGCTGGGAGGCAACTTCTGAACATTCAGTGTAACAACCTAGTGAAAACAATGATATCCTGTGGATATCCTGTGGATATCCTGGAGCTGTGTCGGATACGTCCTTTGGACGTCCCTCACAAATGCACTTGCTGTGTCCTGCAGACATCCCTTGCATATCCATGGGGGACATTATGGGAACATGCCGTGTACATTTTATGGACATATGCCAGGGCCTTTTGCACAGTGTTTGCCATAATGTCAGTTATGGTCGCAGCACATTCTGTGTGAGAGGTGCAACGGCAGAGAGCCCACGCATCAAGAACAGAGACATTGCATGCACAAGTTATGCACATATGCACATGTTGGAAAGTGCAGCATAGTTTTCATTCTAGGCCTTCGGACAAGCGCAAGTGGCTTATTGGAGTAATTGCAGTTTTCAAAGTAAATTGCATCAGAGAATTCATAAAGTACAAAGTGCACGCGAGCTGCAGACATGATAGTTTCAGATTGTAATTCGAACATGCGAGAAAACATAATTCTGTTAGTGGATACTCAAGACAAAGCCACAATTGGAGGAAAAATATTCATGTTAATGTGAAAAAAGGTCCATGGGGGATAACCTTGGGATATCCATGGTAGGATATCTGAAACAGGTCCATGTGCGATATCCTTGGGACATCTGTGGTGGGATATCTGAAACTGGACGTCTGGCAGATGTCCTATGTATATCAGAAATGGTGCATGGGAATTGGGACATGATTCAGATGTCCTGTGGATGAAATGTTTTCACTGGGAAACTCCACATCGGCGCTCTGCTGTGGTCACTCTTTTGGGAAATGATCCTGTGTAATTCTCGTCTAAGAGTTTCGCTAAGTGACTGCAGTCTGGCATATCCATAGCCGCTGACAACAGGCTTCTTTATGTTGCCTTTGCCATCGTGGTGCTAGACGAAGCCAGATCAAGTGACCAAACTGTACCACCATTTTTGACGTTTTTCTAGTTGGTTTACATTGCAGACATTATGGCTCTTCTTTTGAGGAATGGTCTCTTGAAATGCCTAGAATAAAGTAAGTTTCAGCCATTTGGCTAGCAGGAAGAGTATCTTTGGGTGAAGCAAGACACTATTAAGCCTCATTGACCAAAGTGTGTCATATGCCACAAGGTGATTCAGAACATTACAATGGGAAAATCGACTTTGAAAAGCCAGCTGAAGAACTTGTAGAGTGTATGCAATTTAGCGGCTGCTTAGGTATAAGGATTGCAGCTAGAAAGTAGGAGATTTGAATATTCTTTAGCTTATGTTATGACTAAAGTCTGTTTCAACCTCCTTGAATTTTGCCATTCAGCAACCTGGAAATCCTTGAATTGTCCTTGAATTTTGAATTGGATATTCTGTACAATCCTGGTTATGCTGCCCAAGTATCTACACCAATGAGTAGAAGTTGTTGCATCCTAGTGGCATCTTGCAGTGCCTCTTAACCTTGTACTACCCTCGCTTAATTAGGATATAATGGGCTGCACTTGAGAGACTTCTGCCTAAACATTCTCTTCCACTATGGCTGTGCATCTGGATGTGATCAAGGTTGCTGAGCCCCTTTATCATTTCTGAAGGGGACAAATTTAGACTCCTGATTGCAGTCTAAACATTCTGACCACTGATGTTTAACTTGTTGTGAATTTCTGGACCATTTTTCAAATGTTGAGTAACAAATGTAACAAATGTAACAAATGTAACAAATGTAACAAATGTGTTTGTTCTCATGTCTTCTCCAGCACGTGCCTTTTTCCTTTATTTTTCTTTTCTTGTATTATCTCTCCTTTTCTTCACTCACTATCCTGATTCAATGTGCCCTTGTTCTCTCTAGAGCAAGCAGCATTGTGCCCCACCTGGTGGCAATATGGTTGCAATAGTAATGATAATAATTAGAAGAATGTGTCCTTCTTTCTTTAACCTAGTCAATTAGCAGTGTAGCAGGTGTTGCTGGGCTACAACTGTGCAGTACTTCCGGACGGTGAACACGCGGGTTTCCATTGTGTACCTGGAAACGTGGGCAACGGGGGACCAGGTGGAGCACACGAGCGACATCCGCCAGGCCCTGCTCAACTTTGTTGACTACTCAGCCAAGAACCTTTACAAGCAGGCTGTTGACGCTACTCACCTGCTCACGTATGTGTGGGTTATTGACTACACTGCTTCTTGACGTAGTGTATAGGTAGGGTTCAGTATTTTCGGTTTCTATTCTTCAAAAATTAGGCAAAAATTATGTGGTTTCTGTCAGTGAATTAGCTTCTTGCCCTGAGCTTTCTTTTAGAATTTTTTAGTGAACATCTGGTTCATTAATTTTGTTGGCACTGAAATGTGCTGTGTGCGGAAAATGTGCAGAAAAGATCCTGTTGTTCAACACTGTAGTTGTATCCAATATATTGAATAATGAGAAGCAGTCCATAGCAAAGACACAATGCCATAATGCCATATAGCAATGTGATTGTACAGGAATTAGAGTGAGTGCATTTGATATTCGAACATAAATAGAATGCCTTTTTAATGAAAACATCGAGCAGCTACAGAGCTCTAATGAATAACGCAGAAAACAATGACTAAAGTGTAGACTCGCGCAAGGGCCGCACTTTTTTATTACAATTTTGATGAGGTGTGGCCCTTGCATGGAGCTGAATGTTTTGGTCAAGCCCAGCCAGTGACTGGTGCACACCCCAGGTCTGGTAGCGGTATGTGGAAGTACACAGCGCAAGAAAATTCGCTGATGCGTGCATGCGGCATCGTGGCACCAAGTGCGATTGTTTCTCCATTGCAGAAGTTGTTTTCCAAATTTTGGGCTGCCTAGTTAGGGGTTCGGCCCTTACACGAGTCTATACGGTAGGTAGATTGTGGGGATGCGCGACTCTCGCGCGTCCCCTGATGTTTTTCCCGCATAGCGCGCCTCCTGTAGTGCGGCTTCGCCGCGTGGCCGGAGTGATGCCCGCGGCGGTCGATGTTGTTGGGGCGCAGTGCGAGAGATGGCGCGAGTGTTGCGCTGCTAACGCCGCCGACAGGCGAGGTTACTTGGGCGCCGAAAGGAAGGCACTTGCTCTCTTTGGGTTCGGGGAACGAGCGGGACGGACGTGCCGCCCGCGCGTGCGCCGACCATGCTTTTGCGAGACCGTCTCGCGTGGCCGCCTTGGACACCGTTCGCGTGACAGTACGCGCGAGCGACCAGGCGTTGGGATCCAGCATGGGGCGAACATATTCGCTCGCAATGCGGTCGCGGTAAGTCGGACTTCTAGATTTGTCGTGCGCCCATCGGCATGTTTTGTGGATAGCAACTCGGCTAGCTGGCATTGATCTATGAAAGGTGCAATAAATGCCCTTGTGACTGTTTGCACTACTGTGTTGTCGTTCCTTTGTCCCAAGAGTACGGAGGAGAACCCCGTATCTCCCACAAGATACAACCCAGTGTTAGCATCTGTAAACTTCCCCCTGCATCCACTGCAGTGGCTGCTGAGCAAAGACTGCAAGCACCTAATCCAAGGATCCCCCGAGTGCTGATGGCACACACATGGCATTATGAGGGCGCCACACATCAGTTTGTCTCTACAAAGAATGGTCTAACCTCTTTGAAGGATGCGTTTGGAGGAGACAGGGCAAAGAAAGGGTTCATTGTTGTTGCATGCAGAGCAAACAAGTGTACATGCCTTTTTGTCTGCCAGGCAGAACAAGGCTGACCAATATTTGCTCCCTCTGAACACTTCCACCACAGGAATGGAGGTCCATGCCAGTGCACTAAGTACCAAGCTGCTGCTAATATATGTATATGCTAAATATATCCCACAGAGTAACTGGTAATTACAATGGTAGTCTGATACATGATGGAAAGTCGCACGGATGTCAAAGACATGTGCATTATCGGGCAATGTCAAAATATGAGGGTTGATCCAGAAATAAGGTTCCCAAGGAGCTCCAGCCACATGGGAAGGTGCGAAAGCGAAATCTGGCAACATTGCTGCACACGGCTGTTCCCCCACTCTCGATTCCCCCCGGCCACGCTTCGCTGCCTCGCTCATTCTTGGCTCAGCAGCCATCCATTATCGAGGTTCCCATTGTTGATCCCGCCAAGTGCAAGATTCGTTCCGTAATTCACTTTTTGCACGCCAAAAGGACTCCACCCATGGATATTCATCGTCAGTTGACAGAGGTGTATGGCGACAAGTGTATGTCCGTTCAACACATGCGAAAGTAGTGCAAGGAGTTTAGTGTCGGTCGGAAGGAAGTCCACAATGAAGAACGGAGGGGAAGACCATCAGTATCGGAGGCAGTTATCAAGATGGTCCAATGTGAAGTGCTTCAAAACAGGAGGATCGCTGTCCGTAAACTTGTTGCTCAGATTCCTGGGAGTTCTTGTGGTACAGTGGAAAGAGCTTTGACTGACAAATTGGGGTATCACACGTGTCATGCTCGATGGGTACTGCAGCTGTTGACATCAGACCACAAGGAGAAATGCTTTGACTGCGCTCACCAGTTTCTTCAAAAGTGTTAAGAAGATAAGGAAGGATTGTTGGACTTCGTTGTTACGGGAGACGAAACGTTGGTGTTTCATTTCACTCCCGAAACGAAATAAAAATCCAAACAGTGGTGTCATCCAGAGTGACCAGTCACAAAGAAGTTCAAACAAACTCCTTCTGCTGGCAAAGTCATGGCCAGTGTTTGTTGGGATCGTAAGGGGATACTGCTGATCGATTTCGTGGAATGTGGGAGAACAATCAACTCAGACAGTTATTGTGCAACACTAAGAAAACTCAGGCAAGCTATTCAGAACCGCCGATGAGGACGGCTGGCAGCCGGTGTAACGCTTCTTCATGACAATGCCTAACCTCACGTCTCCCGTCAAACCCACGAACTTTTGACAAACTTTGGGTGGACTGTCATGCCCCACCCACCATACAGTCCAGACCTCGTGCCTAGTGATTATCACTTGTTCCCCAAGTTAAGGGAACATTTGAGTGGCCAACGCTTCCGGAGCGACAATGAAGTCAAAGAAAAGGTGAAACGCTTCCTCAACGGGTTGGTGGCGGAGTTCTACAACATTGGGATACAGAAATTGGAGCACCGTCTACAAAAATGCATAGAAAAAGATGGCGATTATGTAGAAAAATAGAGCAAAGTTTCATCTCTCCAATGATGTAAATTTCTATGAGTATAAACAATGTTGTCTATTTCTAAAATTGATGGGAACCTTATTTCTTGATCTACCCTCATATATCGAATGATATCAGGGTCAGCGAAAGGCATGTTCATTCGTCAGTGTGAATAAGCTGTATTTGTTATTTTTGTTAAGTAAGTATATAGCCACAACTAAAAAAAGAATGATAACCAAAGTTATGGGCTGTGCACTGGCCAGCTTGCTCTGGAGCGCATGGCATGTGGGAGATCAGCAGAGTCTCGTGTTGCAGTGACACATGCAGCTGCCACTGGCAGGCATCATTCCCTATGCCACTGTGTTGCCAGCACTTGGCGCTCTGGTCAATACATTCTAGGTGCTCTTAAGTCTACTTACACAATTACATGGCCCACACATGTGCTTTGACGTAGTTGCCTCAACAGGTGCACATGTGGTCCCTGTATGTCGTTCGTCATGGTGTCAGCATATCAGCCTAGATAATCCATTATTGCGGTGCAGTGCATGGACAGCTGGTCTTCTGTTGGCATGCACCTCTGCAGCAGGTCATGCTACAACATTCTATTTTAAGCTTATGCATTATTTATACATGTTAGTTCACACTGTGATCACGGTAATTTCTTAGGGTATTTTCATCATAAACTTCCCCTTTGCACAACATTTGTGATTGTGTTACATATTGTGTTGTGTTCGGGGATTGGCACCTTATAATGACAAAAGAGATGTCTTTGTGCCAGACTGGGCAGCAAGGATGTCTTGTAATATGTGCAGAGGTCGGCACTTTCCAAGTCGAGAGGTGGGCATGGCCATCCCAGACACTGTGTGTACAGCGAAGGCTGTGGGAATAAGTCAGGTGAGTAGTACATTCATGAAGCTCTGTGCATGGCATAAGCATTGTGATGCAGTACAGTATAGAACCTCGTTCATACGTTTTGGGGAAAAAATGCGAGAAAGAACGTACTAACCGGGAACTCGTATGACCTGAAGTAACTAAAAAGTTGCACAGACTCAACTGTAGCAGACATCTATGTAATGCGAAGCGTTGCACGAATCGTAGCAGCACAAGATGCCAACACGCGTAAAGCTGGAGGGGCTCCCGCGACCAGAGACACGTTTTGTTGTTTTTATATTAAATTTGCATAGTGTTTTAAGTCCGTGACGGGAAACGGAAACGAAATCGAGCTGGTGGCCAACGCTTGATGCCGCTGGAACGAAAGGTGACGCTCACATCGCGCCACCTGCAGAAAGAAACCAAGGTCGATCCAAATAGGTTGCGAAGCTTTGGGCGAAAAGCGGTTCAGCACAAATTGTCACCGACATCACCAAGGGTGGTTATGGGAGCAGCGAAGTACGACTATGTTTGGAGGGAACAAACATTGGGAAAGAAAGAAGCATTTTTTAATTCAAACCAGACACAGATTCATTCAACGAAAATAAACTTCCTGGTAAATTTTATATATTCCTGACGAGTTAAGAAAACACGTTTATTTAATTTTATTATTATTAATAAATACATTTCTTTTCAGCTCCTATCATTACAGGGTGCGTTGACGTCGCTATCACTCGCAGTGCAATGCACCTCTTGAAATGTGCAGAAAGGCGTGCTCGTCAAGTTCACCTGTTGAAATACGCCCCCCGCACATGTTGTGCTTTCTTGCTTGTCGAAGTTTGTCAGAATTTGGTGTCACAGGTAGCTTCATCGCTTCTTAACCTGTTCAGTCAAAAGTAGTGAGTTGCGACCACCAGATAATTGCGTAGTTATTTTCGTGCGACTGCGCTCGCTGACGGGCTTCGCATCCGACGATAGGATCAGCACTCTACACCTAAAGCTTTCGTCGGCCTCCAAGGAAAGTATGTTCTGTGCAGGGGTGCGATTTCGACACCCGTATGGCTGGTCTTTTCCTGCATCGCTTTCCGTGCTGACAGCTCGAAACGCCCATCAAGTCGAATGGCAGAGCATTTGAATATATCGCTCTAATGGCAGGTCAACAAAACCAATTTCATGCCTTCGAAAACAAAATGATGTCACTTCTGTTTTTAACGGATATGGCATCACATTATTTTTTCTTCTGCCGGAAGTGTTCCCTCCAAATACAGATGGCACTAAGCCCCATGAAGCGCCGATGAACTGCCATATTTTGAATGTATGGGCTCCTGGAAGCTTCGCTACCAGGTATATATATATATATATATATATATATATATATATATATAATTTATTCATACTGCAGGCCAATATACTGGCCCATGCAGGAGGGGCAATACAGTTGACCAGGTAATGACAAAGCAAAAAGGATAATAATAAAAAAAATATATAAGCAGTGCATGAAAAGGATGCAGCCCATAGCCACATTACAAAAATCAAAATGCTTATCTTAGCACAGTAACTACAACAAAAATAATCACACATTTGAATTCATATGTGGATAGAAAACGCTGTGCCAAACAGCAATCGGGCACTAAACAAAACAAAATACAGAGAATTTCACAAAAATGCAAGAAAGATAGTGAGAAATACTGCTTATGGTTGTGTTATTTTATATGACAAATAGTTTTCCAACTCATTTATGAAGTTCCCTGATTGAAGTACATCAACAGGGAGGGAATTCCATTAGTTTATAGTATGTGGATAAAAACTATTCATGTGAAATTTTGTTTTAGCAAATAATGGCGTAAGGGAAAAGTTGTGTCTATGTCTTGTTTTTCGTGCTTAAGAGGCGTTACATAATGAGGCATTTGAAGCCCAATTTTTTCATTTATGATGCTATGTGATAACTGGAGACGACTAACTTTGCGCCTATGTTCTAGTGAACTGATTTTGTTTCTAAGCATCAGTAAGGATGGGGAATCCTCTTTTTTATATTTTCCAAAGATAAATCTAATGGCCTTCCTTTGTACACATTCCAAATTCATGATGTCCTTTTTGGTATGAGGATCCCATACAGCCGCCGCATATTCAAGTTTTGATCGTACGAATGTGTTATATGCTAAAATTTTGGTGTTTACCGGTGCCTATTTAAGTTTCCTTTTCAAGAACCATAATTTGCACAAAGCTGCTGAACATGTAAGGGAAATATGTTCTGACCAGGAGAATCTGTTAGTGAATACGATACCTAAGTGTTTGCATTTTTCAACATCAGTTATTTTTGTGTTGTTTAGAACATAAGAAAATATACTAGGTTCCTTTTTTCATGTTACTCGCAGCAAGACTTTTATGTACACTTAATTCCATGCCCCAAAGTTTACACCAATCAGAAATTGCAATAACTGACTTCTGTAAGCATGCGTGGTCATTTTGTGACGCTATTTTATTAAATAGCACACAGTCATCCGCAAATAAATTAACATGCACATCATCGTGGATTTCGTCTATTATATCATTAATATAGATAAAAAATAAAAGGGGTCCTTATACGCTGCCTTGTGGTACGCCCGAAGTTACCTGACAGACACTTCAGGAACATTTATTAATTTCTATGAACTGCTGCCTATGTCGGAGATAGGCTTGGATCCACGATATATTAATTGAAGGAAGACCAATGCACTTGAGCTTGTAGATTAATTTTCCATGAGGTACCTTATCGAACGCTTTACTAAAATCTAAAAAGAGCATGTCAATTTGTCCGGACGAGTCAAGTACTTCAGAGATTTCATGAACAACTGACACAAGCTGAGTTGAAGTCGATAATCCGTTTCTGAACCCATGCTGTAGTGAAGATAGGACACTGTGATCTGTCAAATACTGACGAATAAAGCCTGCAACAATGTGCTTTAATAATTTGCTGCATGTGCTTGTAATAGAAACAGGACGATAATTTCACACTGTGACGTGATCGCCCTTTTTATGAATTGGGACAACTCTTGCCTTACACCAGCCTGATGGTATCTCTGCTAAATTTAAGGATAATTTGAAAAAATCTGTTAAGAATACATATATCTGTTCCGCATACCTTCGTAAAAATGCATTCGGAAGCTTGTCAGGGCCTGCAAATTTCCTAACGTTGATTTTAAGGAGCATTTCCAAAACACCTTCCCGGGAAATCGTAATATCACACAAGACAGACCTATTTGTATTGCATCGTTCGAATTCATTTAGGTCAGAGAATACACTCCTGAAGTAATCATTAAAATGCTCAGCAATTATCTGGGCATCTTCAATAATTTTACCATTAATGTTTATTTTATGTGCTGCCTCTTTTGATTGACTTAAATAGCACCAAAACTTCTGTGGAGCATTTGAAATAAAATCAGCAAGGCTATGACTGAAGAATCTTTCTCGTGCAGCTTTAACTTTTGCCAGTAATTAATTTTTTAATTCTTTGACATGCAAACTCTTTATTTTCTTATGTTTTCGTTTCATTCTTTTCAGCCTAGTTTCAGCCTAGTTTGGATGATATCTCTGTTGATCCAAGGGTTTGGTGGAGGCTTTTTGACCCCCTTCAATGGAATAAATCTTTCAGTGCAATAAGTAACAGTGTCCCCGAACCTTTGCCATGAAAGCTTGACATCATCCTGGACAATTTTAAGATGCAGGTCCAAGTAATCAATAATTGATTCATCATCTGCTTTAGCATAATCCCTAATCTGAATTTTTTTTCGGGGTAGTCTGACATTATTCACAGCCATCGATGACGAAAAAGAAATCAGTTTATGGTCAGAAATGCCAGTTTCAATTTTGACGGTTCCTTCACCAAAAACTTCGCTGAGGAATAAGAGGTCAAGTATATTCCCTCCCCGAGTACATACACTGACAACCTGCTGAAGGCTGAAAGTTAGCATGATACCAATGAGTAAGTCAGAGGAAAGACTGTGTCCATAACTCCAATTTCGCCATGCTATTTGTGGGAGATTAAAATCACCAGTAATTATTAAACTTTTTCCTCCATATTTCAAAAGGTGATCATATAATTTCTGCATAAAGTGATGATCAGCATTTGGTGTCCGATACACAGAACATATAAGTGTTTAAGTGTATGTATAAGTGTATAAGTAAGTGTTATATAAGTGTATAACAGCTGTGTCTTACCAGTACTCACATATGGGGCAGAAACCTGGAGGCTTACGAAAAAGGTTCTACTTAAATTGAGGATGATGCAACGAGCTATGGAAAGAAGAATGATGGGTGTAACGTTAAGGGATAAGAAAAGAGCAGATTGGGTGAGAGAACAAACGCGAGTTAATAACATCTTAGTTGAAATAAAAAAAAAGAAATGGGCATGGGCAGGACTCCCCTTCTACACTCCCCTTCCAAGGGAAGGGGAGTGTAGCAGGGGGCGGCAGAAAGTTAGGTAGGCGGATGAGATTAAGAAGTTTGCAGGGACAACATGGCCACAATTAGTACATGACCGGAGTAGTTGGAGAAGTATGGGAGAGACCTTTGCCCTGCAGTAGGCGTAATCAGGCTGCTGCTGATGATGATGGTGATGATGACACAGAACATAATATGAATGGCTCACCCCAAACAGAGACACTCAAAAACAAACTTTCATGATTATCTATCTGATCTAGTTCCCTTACAACAACATTATTCTTTGCAATAACTGCAACGCCACCATCTCGGGAGGACTCATCTTTTCTAAACAACTGGTGGTTTGGCGAAGCGATTTTATCATCATGCACCCCATTGTGCAACCAAGTTTCAGATATAACACACACATGAGGATCGTATACTGGTAAAATATCCTGCACTTTCTCTATTTTGTTGACTATGCTTTGGGCATTTAGTGAAAGCAGCCGTAACTGCTGCGACTGTGACTGCTAGTTGGTGTGGTTTGGTCGCAATTTTGCGCTCTATTTTTTCTTTGCATTTAGTTTCCGCGTGTGCAGTACATCATCCCAAAAGAACAAGTCATCATCAACGCAAATGTTATCATGAAGAAGCCTAACTTTTCTGCCGATGTCTTTTTCTTCTTGCGCACTGCTCCAAAGCAGACGGCGCTTGCGCAGCGTGTCTGCCCAATAACTGTTTTGCAACAACATGCCTGTTCCCTTCAATTTGTGTGCTTTTTTCAAGAGAGCTTGTTTTTCAGGATAATCCTGTCAGAACGCAATGACTGGCCTTCGTGTGGGTGCTTTTCCAAGTCTGTGAATTCGCGCCACAGATGTACAGTTTATTCCTAACTTATATTGAAAGACATCCCGGATAACCTTATCCCGCAGTACCGCTTGTGTTTCATTCGAATCCTCAGAAATTCCAAACACTACCAAATTCGAACGGCAGCTGCGGTTTTCCACATAAGTAAGTTCTTCTTGTTGTGTTTTAAGTGTTTCCCATACTGCAGTTACAGTCGCATTTACTTCTTCGTTCTTGTGGTTTTTTTTTTGCTGTTAATTCAATCATACTGCCTTCCAAGTTGTTTAAAAGCTTTTCAATACCATGTATCGCTTTCTCCGTCGACTCAAGGCATTCTTTCAAAGAAGCAATGTCTTCTCTAATTGCCTGTTGGCCACTCATTAATGACTGGAACATTTCCTCGACGGTTCCCGGGTTCTCTTCTATATAGCCACACACCAAGAGCTCGCAAGAATTTAAACACTCATATGCAATACTCATACACACATGTGTGCATGGCAGTGCAACCAGAAATCTATCATCACTGCGGATTGTGTTATTGTAACTAACCTGTACAAGAAGAACAAGACGCATAGTCAGTGATGTGCGCCCTGCGCTTTCGTCGTGCCCACTGGCAAGTCCATCGTGCGGTGCTGTCTTTATAGGAGTTGAATCTGTTGACGTCAGGAACCCGTGACTTGTAATCACTGCATCATCCGTGGATGGAGGGAAGCATGCAGCTTCACCGTTGATATTGCATGTTGTCGCTGTTGTAAACGGCTTGACTGAAGGCGCAGTAAGGGAGCTGGCGGATGACAGGAACAAAGCCTGTACAAGAAGAACAAGACACATAGTCAGCGATAAGCACCCTGCGCTTTCGCCTATTTACCTTGAAGGAATGACGGCGTGTTTGGGCTATCGCCTACTCAAAATGCGCAGTACATTTTTAACGGCACTATGCTTCACATGCTGTAAAATAGATAGGTGAGGATGCTTATCGCAATAGGATTGGCAGCAATAGCTGTGAATGTGATGTGCGACAACCCAGGAGAAGATTTGTTGGTACTGGAATTAGAAACTGAGTACACGCTGGCATTTTTACATGAGACGGGCGGGCAAGTATTGCGGTCAAGCTGCCGCAGCGGCCGGCTGCTGTTCTCAATCACGCGCCTCCTGCTTTTTCTTATTTACACTGGATCTAGCGGCAGAAAATGTGCCATATGATAGCATTCCACAGCTGGGAATGGCGGTGCATTCGGGCTATCGCCTACTAAAAGTGTGCGATACACGATAGCTGTGAATGCGCTGTGCGACAACACGGGAGGAGATTTGCTGGTACCGGAATGGGGCTGTGCAATGATATGCACTGAATTCGATCTGCGAGGCAGCGACAGTGTCGCTGGGGCAACTGTGCCATGTTTACGCTTGCAGAGCATAGAAAAAGTGCCAGTGGTTTTTCTCAACATCTGATCCCTATCTTTGGGCCCACCGTTCACCTTGTAGACTTAACCAGTTGCTGATATATAAGCACGGGTATTTCAGTGTTTCGTGAGCAGTGCTGTTGGTATTTGTTTATTGAACTGGTGCACATACAATGTTTGCACATCCGGACAGACTATGCGCCTTGGCCGTGCGTCAACTGAGATTCAGTGTCATTGTGAACTGTGTTGTGTTTGGCTGCAGCAGTCACATAGGAAAAAAGCCAGATGATAGAAATGTTGCCCAGATTGGGTTCTTTTCGATACCTGGTTATCTTTCTTCAATACAGCCTCATTGTAAAAGAGCACAGCAGCTATGTGCAAGCATGCCTCTGCAAGGCTTGCCTTGCAGGTGCAGTGTGCAGCCAGCACCTCGCTGTCTCCTTTTACGAGAAGCCATAGTATGAGTGGCTGTTCATTGAATGATTGTGAATTACTAATCTGGGAGGGCAAAAAAACAAAAACAAAAACCTGTTTTGGTGAGACAAGCAGAATTGACGCAACATAAAAATGAAAAAGCTTTGGAATCACAGTGTTTAGTTCACACTGCTTTATTTTTTTTTTTCAGTGAAGCGATGTTAACGCTACCTTTAATGATGCAAGTGGACAACACACAGTAAATTCCGTAATGAAGGCGAATGTGTTACACGAGCACTTTGACACACAGCTGCTGTACCCAGCCGCTCGTCAGATAACTGCAGCCTTCCATTGACTTTCAAGCTTTCAATTATTGCTTGTGGGCCATGAAACTCATTGCATTCACAAGGTAATCTTTGATGTCTGCGAGATCCACGCAAAGCAGTAGTCCAACATCATGCCGAAGCTCATCATCGTTGAGTTCGAGCTGGTCGACACAGTCGCATAAGCGCACTTTGTTTTCATAGCGTGATTTTTCTGGTTCACTCAACCCACGCACGTACGTGCTTAAGCGCATCATTGACATACGATGTACCACTCAATAGCCAAGTCAGAAAGGACGTGGGATAGTACCTGCTTGGCTACGCAGGCCTGCTATTAGGCAGCATGAGCTCGCGACCGAAGTTATGGATGGATTGGTGGACGGGTGGGTGGATGGATGGACGGACGGACGGACGGACGGACAAACGGGTGGGTGGGTGGATGGATGGATGGATGGATGGATGGATGGATGAGGCTGAACCCTTTAAATCGGGTGGCGGCACACACCATCTAGCCATGACTAATAATATATCTTGTACTTAATGGAAGGTGAAATTTCATTCTTGCCTTGATTTTAGCCACCAATCAGAATCTCCATTCAGTTATTTCTAACTGTTGTGAATCAGCATGCGCCGCTGACACGTGTTTGTTTTGTTAGATTCACCGGCCTCGCCTCTTGTGAATCGGCAGTGGCTGCGGCTGACGTCACAAGATAAAGACTATAAAAGCTACACTAACCTTTAATAAAGCGTTCGTTCCTTGCCAACTGCTTCTCGAGTTACTTCAGTGGCGACGAGGCTGCCCACCACCGGGCCGTGCCTGCTCCATGGCGTCCCACGCCGGACCACCGGGTTTCGACGAAACGGAAGACAGTTGGGACGCCTACCAGGTGCGTCTGCAGTCCTACTTTGAAGCTTACGATATCGTCGACTCGAAGAAACGACGAGCCCTGCTAACGGCAGCCTTAAGCACGGCAACAGTCGGCACAATAACGGTACGGTGCGCGCCGGCGAAGATTCAAGACCTTACCTATGAGAAGCTGCTTGAACTGCTGGCAGAGCACTTTGCGCCACAGGGCAACGAAATAGCGGAGTCTTACAAGTTCTTCACCAGATGCCAGCGTCCCGACGAGTCAACGAAGGACTTCATTGTGGAAATTCGGAAGAAGGCCTGCAGTTGCAACTTTGGCGAGGCACGGGACAGGATGCTACGAGACAGACTTGTTTGTGGTCTACGTGATACCGGCATTCGTCGGAAGCTTTTGGCCAGACCTTCGCTGACGCTGAAAGAAGCCGAAGATATAGCGTTAGCAGCAGAGATGGCAGCTCTCAACGTTGATCACATGGAGAGGACACAGGATTATGGCGACGTCCATGCCGTGAGGAGCAAGGTGCAAGGTCAACCGTATTACCACAAGACTCATCCGAGCACTTCTCGACCAAGCGAAGACGTCGTTTGCCCGTGCTGTGGTAGCACTAAGCACAAGGCAGCAAAGTGCAAGTTTCGCCGGGCGGAGTGTTTTCGCTGCCGACGTAAAGGGCACCTAGCTAAGATGTGTGTATGGAAACAAGGGGTGGCCCTTTGTGAGGAGCATTCTTCAGAGAGCGACGGCAACGAACTTTGTCTACTGAGTTTGTACACTACGTCGGTAAACTTGGTCAAGCCTGTGGTTCGCACCCTCTGCTGGAGCGGAATTCCGCTGACAATGCAAGTGGACACCGGATCGCCTGTCTCCATCATTACGTGGAAAACATACTGCAAGCATCGGCATGCCTGGCCTGCGCTCCGCGAGACGTCCTTGCAGTTGTCCTGCTTTCTTGGCAAGCTGCCCGTGAGGGGTCAGCTGAAACTTCCGGTCTCGTACGCGAGAAAGGCCCTAGATGCAACTCTAACCGTACTGCAATGCGATGGCCCGAACTTGTGCGGGCGAGATGTCATCAGCGCATTTGAGCGTAGCGGAAGGTCCGTCTTCAGCATTCTCGGCGAGGAAACCTCCGTTGAGCAAAATGTCCCTGACAGTACTTTGGTTAGCGCACTCTTAGAGGAGTTCGGCGATTTGTTTACGCCAGGTCTAGGGCTAATTGATGGCCCCGCAGTCCATTTGCGGTTGCGGGAAAATGCGATGCCGCGGTTCTGCAAAGCACGTTCTGTGCCGTATGCAATGCGGGAGCAAGTGTCAAATGAAATAGACAGACTTGTTAAGCATGGCATTCTCTCGCCTGTCGACAGTGCAGAGTGGGCCACGCCTTTGGTTCCCGTTATCAAAAAGAATGGTTCCATTCGGTTGTGTGGCGATTTTAAGGTGACCGCAAATGCTGCATGTGTCACGGAGCAGTACCCATTGCCAAAAATAAGGGATATCTTTGCAAACCTAAACGGTGGTGAAGTATTCAGCACCATCGATTTGAAGGATGCTTACAGTCAGTTGCCGCTTGACGAGGAAACGAAGAAGATATTGGTCGTAAACACTCCGAAAGGCCTGTTTTGCTTTAATAGGCTTCCTTTTGGTGTAGCCTCTGCTCCTGCAATTTTTCAGAGACGTATGGACGGCATCCTGCAAGGCATTCCGGGCATTCAAGTGTACCTGGACGATGTGGTAGTCGCGGAGAAACGCGGCAACTGCGAGACGCTGCGTGAAGTTTTCAGACGTTTCCGGCAACACGGTGTCAAGCTGAATCCGCAGAAATGCAAGTTCCGACAAGCAGAAGTTGAATTCCTGGGACATCGTATAAATACGAACGGATTGTTACCTAAGATGGACAACATTGCTGCAATAACGAAAATGCCGAAGCCAACCGGTGTTGCGGAACTACGGGCGTTTTTGGGCTTCGTGACCTACTACCACTCATTTCTGGGAAACTTGGCTACTGTTCTAGAGCCACTGCATGAACTGCTAAGAAAGAACCCACGCTGGCAGTGGGGAGCGAGACAAGATAACGCGTTCCGAGCAACAAAGCGGCTGCTAGAGGAAGCTAAGTTCTTGGCGCACTACGATCCAAGTAAGCCGCTTATCTTGGAAACAGATGCGTCGTCGTGCGGCGTCGGCGCAGTGCTATATCACAGAATAAATGGGCAAGATCGACCAATTGGGTTCCGGTCGCGAACGCTTTCAGCTGCTGAGCGTAATTACGCGCAAATTGAAAGAGAGGCATTGGCAGTTGTCTTCGGGGTTACAAAGTTCCGGGAATATCTGCTCGGGAATCATTTCACGCTTGTTACAGATCACAAACCTCTTCTGAGCCTTTTCAGCCCCGACAAGCCCGTTCCCGCCATGGCCGCTGCCCGGATTCAGCGTTGGTCCCTCTTGCTAAGCGCCTACAACTACAAAATTCAGTTCAAGCCAGGAAAGACGTTGATTCCTGCAGACACCCTCAGCCGTTTACCGGTGAGGCAGGAGCATAACAACACTAAGGCTGCAGAAGATGACGCTCGTGAGTATGTTCTTCTGACCGATCACCTCAATACCTGTCCTCTGTCGGCGAGTGACTTGGCTAGAATGACTGTTGACGACAGCGACCTCGCGCAAGTCCGTGATTACATTCAGAATGGCTGGCCACGGTACTTGCAACCGGCTCAGGAGCCGTTACGCGTGTACATGCACAGGAAAGACAAACTAACGTACAGCCACGGAATTGTGTACTGGGGCCATCGAGCGGTTATTCCAGCAAGTGCGCGGCAGTCAATGCTGCGTATGCTGCATGATGCACATCAAGGGATAACGGCTATGAAGAACCTGGCACGTTCTGTTTTCTGGTACCCAGGGCTCGATCGGGACATTGAGAAGCTGGTCAACGCGTGTCCAACATGCATAGAATGGGGCAGCATGCCTCCTGCCCGACAACCCGTGCCTTGGCCGGACACAGAGGAGCCATGGTCTAGGGTCCATGTCGATTTTGCGGGTCCTGTGGAAGGTAACATGTTGTTGATCGTGGTTGATTCCCATACGAAATGGATCGAGGTTACCGCCATGAAGACCGCCAGTTCGGCAAAGACAATTGAAGCACTGCAGACTATGTTCAGCCGGTTCGGTTTGCCGAGGACCCTGGTGACGGACAACGGGCCGCAGTTTACTAGCGAAGAGTTCAGGACATTTATGAAGCGCACTGGCATCGCTCATTTGCGGACAGCTCCCTACAAACTGCAGTCTAATGGCCTGGCGGAAAGAGCAGTACGGACTGTCAAACAGGGGTTAAACAAAAACACACGCGGCAGTTTGCAAGCTCGGCTGGACCACATTCTTTCGCATTATCGGCGCACTCCCTTGCCAAATAGGCAAACCCCAGCTTCTATGCTTCTCGGATATCAGCCACGTTCTTTATTGCACAACGTCGTGTCACGACCATTCCCTTCTGCAGGTGCGTGCAACAGTGGCCCACCGCTGAGCAAAGACGTCTGGTTCAAGAACTATGGAGTGGGTGACAAATGGAAACCAGGCGCGGTAGAGTCCACCGAAGGCTCGCGAATGGCAACGGTAAAGACTGCAGATGGGGAGCAACATCGCCGCCACCTCGACCAGCTAAAAACCAGGAGGACCAGCGTGGAAGGAGAAGCGGTGGAACCCGACGCCCCCATGCAAGTACCGACTAAAGGCAGTCAGAACGCAGCGGCAGACTCGCGATCACAAGGACACGACAGCAGTCACAGTCAGGCTCAAGTAGACACCGACATTCGAACGCCATCAGACGGGCCGGCCGAAGCAGAGGTTGCTACTAGCGAGCCGCAAGTGACTGACCGGGCTGAAGTGACACTGCGTAGGTCCAAGCGGAAGCCCCGGCCCCCGGACCGCTTCACTCCTTAAGGGGGAAGAATTGTTGTGAATCAGCATGCGCCGCTGACACGTGTTTGTTTTGTTAGATTCACCGGCCTTGCCTCTTGTGAATCGGCAGTGGCTGCGGCTGACGTCACAAGATAAAGACTATAAAAGCTACACTAACCTTTAATAAAGCGTTCGTTCCTTGCCAACTGCTTCTCGAGTTACTTCACTAACCGCCTAAAGTCTATTTTTCCTCTACTGTCTCTGAACCCCACTGCTTTGAATAAGTCTACCCCATTGCTCTTAACTGTAGGGTGAAGCCTTTTACAGAAAAGTATCAGGTATGCAGCCATTTCCTTCCTCTCCACACACACCGCATAATGTGTCTATCCCTTGGTACTTGACTGAGTACGTCTTAGTCCGCAATACTCCTCTCTCGGCTTCAAACAACAAAGAGCTTTCCCTTGAATTATCATAGATATTTTCTTTGGCAATTTCCTGCTTGAAAGTTCGATATGTTCCCAGTGCTGATTTTGTCTGCATCCCTGTTTTCCATAGACCTCTCCGTGTTTCTTTAACCTTTTTCTTAAGCGATGTTTCTTGGCTTGCTTCTCTGTCATTGTCCAAATATTTGCGTGACAATTTTCTGGCTTGCTTCCTTCATATTATGTCAACATTCCTCATGTACAAGTAACTGGAAACTTTCCTTGCCCACTGCTTTCCCGCCATTTCTCTAAATTGCTCCTCGAATTCTGTTTTGCTGCTAGCTTCCCTGCCCTTGAATGATGTCCATCCCATGTCACCCTGCACCCCCTGTTTTGGTGTATTTCCATGTGCTCCCAAAGCAAGCCTACCTACCCCTCGTTGCTTAATTTCCAACCTTGCTCTATCCTCTGATCTCATGCACAGGACTGCATTGATGAAAGTCAGACTAACGACCATTACCACTTCCCAAATCCCTCTCACCACCTCGTACCTGTTGCAATTCCACAGTGCCCTATTTTTCTTCACAGCTGCATTCCTGCTACCTTTAGTTGTTATATATTTTTTATGTTCCAATGAAGTACTCAGCCCCATTGTTTATCCACATGCCAAGATATTTGTACTCATCCACTACCTGCAGTGCAACCTCCTGTATCCTATGCTCACTGGCCTGGTTATCAATAAAAATCATGACTGCTGATTTTTCATTACTAAACTTTAAACCTAACCTATCTCCCTCTTTACCGCAAATGTCCATCAATCCCTGCAAATCTTCCTTGTTGTCTGCCATAAGTACAATGTTGTCTGGATACATCAGTCCTGGTAATTACTGTTCAGTCCATTCTCTTGCTTGAAGACAGAAAGGTTGAATGTAAGTCTATTCCTCTCTAATTTGGTCTCTAATCCTTGTAGATACAACATAAACAACAAAGGTGGCAGAGGGCACTTCTTCCTAAGCCCCCGCTGTATCTCTATAGGCTCAGATGTCTTTTCTTTCCCATTTTATAAGCACCTTGTTACTTTTATAGATATCTTTTAAAAGATTATTTACTCCATCCTCCACCTCTAGTGTGCCTAATATGTCCCACAAATCCTCTTGATATCCAGAAATGCCACCCACAGGGCCCTGTGTTCCTTTTCTACTATTTCAATACACTGCGTCAATGGGAACAGATTGTCCTCTAACCCCCTTTGTTTCCAGAACCCATTTTGTAGTTCCTCCAGCACATCCTCGCCCTCCACCCATGCCTGCAGTCTGTCCTTTACAATCTGCATCACCACCCTGTAATCCACTGACGTCACTGTTATGGGACAGTAGTTGTTTATGTCGGCTCTGTCCTCCTTTCCCTTATTATATCCTGCTTAGTCTCCACCCAATGGGGGCTCTACCGTCCATTATCGTTTTGCTCACTACCTCTCTTAATGCTTGCTTAGATTTTGGGCCCAATGTCTTTATTAACATAGGAATTCTATCGGCACCTGTCAGCACGCTACTAGAAATCCTCTTCTCTGCCCTTTCCTACTCGCTGTGTTCAAGTGGAGCCACTGCACTAACCAGGCTATCTTCGTCTGATGGAGTACATGCAATGTTTGATTGTACTTCAAATTTTTTTTTTGTCATCATTGTTCTTATATGTTCCATTGCCTTATCTCCTTCTAGCCGAACACCTTGAGCTGGAACTATAAACTTCTGCTCGAAGCTAGTCTTATTACTCAAGGAGTTGAGATGTTCCCAAAATTTCTTAACTGCTTTTCTATCCTTCTTCTTTACTTCTGACAACCTTGGGTCCCCTTTCCTCTAATCTTCTCATTGATCAAATGGGATGCCTTCCTTCTACATTTATGGCGGGCACCGCTAGCACTCCTGGCAGATGATGTCATGTGCATACCCCCTAGTGCACACCGGCATTTTCATGTGAGACGGGCGGGTGAGTATTGCAGTGAAGGTGCCGTGGCAAGCAGCTACTAGTCTCAATCGCGTGCACTCCACACATTTTCTTTACATGTGATCTAGTGACCGGAAAACGTATCATACGATTGCAGTTTGGCAATGTACTGAATGTTGGTGCCAAAAAATTCTGTTTTCCAAGAACATATGAACGAGAAAAAAGTAAGTGTAACTCAGTCGGGTCATTTTTCGTGTTATCAATCGTGAACGTTGGTGCCGGGAAATTGTATGTAGCGGGATCATATCAACGAGATTCTGCTGTACATGGCATTTTCTGTTTGCATGTGCAGGACACAAATGTGTACGAGCCCCATCTGGTGGCCAGTACTATGACTCACATGCTTGGCCACAATCTTGGAATGAGCCATGATGACGGAGGTCAGTGGTATTATCTGTTGAACTTGGCAGTACCTCCAGTTATACTGCTCTAGATGTTAATCCTAATGTTGACTTGAACTGTTTTATGTTCAGGCACCCATTGTCATGCGTATGTGAATATTAAGCTATCATTAATTCAGGCTCTCCAGCATAGTATGCCAGATTCTCAGACATTTTACAGCAGAGCTTTCGTTGCCTGTTCCTTCAAAATTCCCCGCTGCTGCTGGCTGACTGGCTACTGTCATGTCATATAGCTCGCACACAGGATGGCATTCCTATCTTTACACTCCTACTTGTGATCATTCCTGCATTGTCAAGTCACCATGATTGTTCGATCGTAGTCACTCTGTCTTAGTGATTTCACTGTCATCATCCCATCATGCCCACAGCTTGAACTTGGAAAGGGTGAGCTAGGCGCAGAAAAATTCACTAGGCAGGCTGCAACAGCCTGCCTGGGTGCACCACACAATGTGCCTAGCACGAACCACAAAATTTTTAGAAAGGTGAGATTCAACAAAAAAGAAAGACTAAGCCTCATTGCATCCAATGCATCTGTGCTTAAATTGAAAGGCACATTGGCTACTTTCTTATGCGCTCACGACATTGCTCGCCTATGTTCTGGGCTGGATTGATGAGGAAGCAACCCTTTTGTGACTTGGTGGCGTGAATATCCACCGATGGGAAGAGATGATCTTGTTCAGTGCAAATGACCTTGTTCTCTAGGAAACTGCCAGTGCCAGGACTCGTGGGGCTGCATAATGGCACCTGGCATTCTGTGAGTAAGCCTGTTTACAAGAAGGAGTCTTGTTCTGCACTGTGCCACACTTTTGCTTACTTTGCAGAGGAACCAACCACATCCAGCCGTACCACTTCTCATCATGCAGCCTGGAGGAGTACATTAATGCACTGCGCATTGGCCATGGCATCTGCCTCTTCAACAAGCCTGGCCAGGTAAGGAGTGTAAGAGGGTGGCAGCCAGCGGCTCCCTGACGCTGTGATGTCCACACGATGTGTTCCAGGTTCTTTTGGACTGTGGTGACCTTCAGGGACCTTCGTCAGTGCCAATTCACTGCACACCGTTGGCACCTCACGGAAGTACTGACGAAGGCGTGACAAAGGCACGCACTCCTAGATTTGTCAGCAGTCCAGAGGGCTTGGAAAGGCTAGTGTAGTGTGCTGTCTGCAGAACAGTGGGCCAGCAGCTGCCATATACGTAATGCCAGAAGCCTTTAGTCTGTCTGCTTAGACCTCATGTTTGCCTTCATCTGAGCGCTAGCTGCACAGTAGAGTAGGTCAGTGTTGCCTGAAAAGTTGTAGACTCCTTGCCACTTCTGGCAAGACAATGGCCCGTAATAGCTGAGGCATTTGATCGTACCATAAGATGGTTTGCCAGGCCATGGTTATTGTGTTGCAGTTCCACTGTTTTGCCTCTCAAGGCATCACCACCACCATCACTACTACTACTACTACTACTACTACTACTACTACTACTACTACTACTACTACTACTACTACTACTACTACTCTAACAATAGCATACATTTTGTTAAGCTGTACAATACAGATGCTTGTCATCCTGGGGACAAGCTAAACAACAGACATGGTATCAAAGCACCTCTTGGTATTCTTTATTAGTGCATGACTATAATGTAGCAGCTGACCAAGTAAAAAAGTTCAGTGGTGATTACGATACCCGCTAATGTGAAATTTAAGCACAGCTCTATAGGTGTTTTCATTTTGCTTGTCAATATTTTGTATTGTGATTATATAGGTACACGGTTTAGATTAGGGAGGGAACGCTGTGAGTAGCATAGCTGGCATGGACAATCTGTCTCATGCGGCACTTTGCAAACAGAGTGAGGTCTGCCGTGACTGCCTTGCTAATCAGGAGATCGTGAGAGGCAGAACGTGGGTGTCACGTGGGTGTGATTCACAGCAGCTGCTGCAGGCAGACCTCTGCTCATGCAGCGCTTTGTTTCCATACAGACAATGTGCGCTACTCCGGCACCATATCATAGCCATCGTCACGGCACAGGCCGTCTTGCACAGCACTACGCTTTTCTTCTCACGCTTTCGTTCTACCTACAGCGTGAGCAACCCTTCGTTGCAAGGAAATCATGCCACCAGTGTCAGCGGTGACAACACCCAAGGGAGCGTCACATTGAGCCTTACTCGTAGCCGCTCACCATCGCCCCTTGCAGGAGCAGTGATCCCTGTCACACGCGCTGGTATTGTGGACTGACATCAGCAGTAGGCGCCGCGGACGAGTGTAGCCCTCCCCACCTCACACCATCCTAGCTCCCCCCTGGAAGCGTAGATGAGATCGGCCAATGCGGCTGCGGTGACCGCCGGAAACACAGCACATGCGGAGGCCGTCTCCCGTTTGCTTCTCTGCTTTGCACCTCGTACCTTCACTGTAGCCTCCTCCCCCACTTTCACCTCCCGCCGCGCTCCGCTTTTGCTTTCATCTTTCACTATGCTTGTTCACTCGGTTATGGGGTACGACACGCTGACACTGACGCTCAATGCAGGAACGGACGCCTAAGAGCTGAGCTCTGAAAATTTTCTCAGTCATACTTGGTCATTCTTTCTACATCACTGCCATGTCTAGGTACTTCAACAGGACAGTGTATAATGAAGACTTGAAAGTTCACACAGCAAGTGATGTTTTTCAACATAATGTGCTTGCTCTGTCTCACAGATATTATTGTTTTAAATGATGGACGTGACTGCACGTCTTATGGTGGTACGTTTCCTTGACTTTCCATGTGTTCATTACCTTAACAGCAGAAATAATTACCACAGAATTGTTGTAACGTGATGAATGTCATATTATATTGCATAATGTTTGACAATTGTGCAGCAAATTTTCAAACGCATAAAAATTAACTATTGCTTGTGACTTTAATGCCTGTGCTGCTGCATGATCTTTTGAGCAGCATATGGGAAACCTTGCAATCTACAATCTCCATTGCTCAATCTACATTGCTGAATGTTGAAAAACATTGGTCTAGTTCGGGCGGTTGAGGTTACACTGCTAAGTCTCACTCTTTCAGTTACATTTTGAAAGAAATATATTTTCTAATTTATTCAATTCGCAATCATACCATTTCCTCTGGTGTCTTACTGGTGTCTTACAGTGTATTACTATTTATTGGCATTTTAATGATTAGTCAGTAAAGCACAGCCATCCCAAAATGGCTGTGGCAGAAGGAAAAGGAGACAACTTACCACGCAATATGAAGCCATGCATAAGTAAATACAATTAAACCTCGATATAACGAAGTAGGTAAAATTGGAAATTTGCTTCGTTATATTGAAATTTCATTGTATTGAAATTCAACTTTTTTATACAGATAAGGACATTTTCTGATCGATTTTTTCTTGCATGGAAAGGGACCACAGAATTTTCTGAATTATCGGGCAATCGAGAAAAGCAAATTTGAATTAGAAAACAATTCATTTTGATTAATTTAGTAGTCAGCGACGAATGATACAATTTCATGCCATGTTGACGATATCTTCACATCGGTGGTACAAATTAGGCGAAGCCAGCCACGATTTCGCCTGTACTCAGCCCCCACAACTGATAGCGACACCCGAATTGGGGCGACGCTGTCATGAAAAGTGCCGGCAGCGGGGAGCAAATGCTTCATCTGCCTCTCCCTCTAATCGGTCACCAAAACTTGAGATTATGCAACTTCCAATCCTAAGCGCACAGGAAGACGGCTTATTACCTCTCAAGCAGGGTGCGTGGCTGCAGATGCGCTGAACCGTGCTTACAGCCACGGCCGAGACGCGGCAGTAATCGCAATGCGCACCAGCCTAACTCCCCCCGCCCATCATGTGCGCTTGATCACGTTACCATGAGCTCGCTCCCCTCCCGTTCTGTCCCTTTGCTCACGTGGGAAGGCGGCACTCGTGAAGCCACCATCTTTCTTGTCTAACCCTCACACACTTCCACTCGCACTTAAAGCACAAAGTACGTGGGACATGATAGGATCTTCCCACACTTGGACTTTATGTGGAACACGATGCAGCTCCACATCAACAGTCACTCTTGTCGTGCCGTGCACAGTTTGAGAGGTGTGTTTGCAAGCCACCGCTTGTAATTAACTCATTTGATCATCTGTGTCAGCAGAAGTTTCCATTTGTTGTCTCGGCATTCCTTTGCAGCAGAAGCGAAATTTAATTATATTGAAATCGCATACAAACACACTTCACTAAATTGAGGTTTTACATACATGGGATTCTATGGACAAAAGGTTATGAAAAGTTAAATTCTTTGTTATACCAAGAATTTTGTTATATTGAAGTTCATCATATCAAGGTTTAAGTGTATATATAAGTATTCTTCCCAAATGATGTTGGGCAAGGATGCTGCATACTTTGTATCAACTGCTGGTGTTATGAAATCGGAAAGGAACAAGCTGGATTTTGTGTCACTTGAATGTTGCTTGAATGCTGTTTAGATAAAATAAGCAGAAACTACACTGAAGCAATGATAAATCAGTGCCTCCTTTCTATGTGGACAATTGTCTCATTTAAGCAACCTTAATAGATAATGTTGTGATAGTGTTCAGGTCACAATTAATTCTACTAGTAGTGTGCTCGCAAAGGTTACATGCAATCACTGACATATCCCCTGTGGACACTCTTTGCATCCCTAAATCGTTTATTGCACAAGGCAGTTTAATTATAGGTAGATTGTTCTTGCTTGTGTTATTAACGCACAAGCAAAATAATATACATGCATGTTTCAATGGCAAAACAATAATGACAATAGTGGCATGACAATAATGACATGCCAATGACAACCGTGAGGGTGTTGACAGTTTGTTGACAGACATCTTAGACCGCAAAGACCTGTCTGTGACAGAAACACCGATATCTACTGCTGTGCTGAAAACCATTTGCAAACAACAGTGCTTCACTTTCACTAGAATGTCCAAGTCTGTGCCATTATTTTAGCGATAAATTGTGACTATTCCAATCTACTCATTGCCTTAAAATTTTGCAAACCTCATCTTCACTTCACCTGCTTTCTCTATGCCGAATGTTATTTCAATTATCTCGTTTATCTTGCCGATGAGAACAATTTAAAACGTACACGTTGAGTGTCACGCTACACCACCACATCAGCAGCTCAGGTTTCCTAAGATATTTCTGCTTTGTGCAATAAAATGTTCTGACATTGTGTTAAAGCTACACTAACTGGAAGCTTTACGACTGTGGTCCTACTGGTTGTCGTCATGTACCATCGGTTTAGTCAACAACAAACAGACATTGTGCACACGATCAACTTATGCTAAAGTGCTAGAAGTGGCACGCAAATTCATAGCTGACAGCTAATGGCCAGCCTAGAATATAAAATAACATACCTAGACAATGCAAGCGGGAAAGCTCACGTGTCATCGCACTCCCTTTAATGCATTCGTGGCTTTAGAGCAATGCATGGTTGGGCTGTTTGTGACCTTCTAATGTTGCATCAATGTGTGCTGCGTCGTATAGTACATAAAATGCATGCTTACCATAAAATTTTAGTCGATCATATAACACATGACTGAGCAAAGTGGGCACCGATGAGCTTTGCCATTGATGTAAGGTACACCAATTATTTTTACTCCAATTTTGGTTTCCTTGACTACCCTATTTTCTGCGCTGCTTTATCAGCCTTGTCTTGGTTCAAAAAGTCAGTCAGCAGCTGTAATATGTAAAATTCAATAGTGCTGGCTCACTTATTTATTCTTGCAAGCAGAATGAAAAGTGAAGGCAAAGTTCCAAAAAGAAGACTCACATGTTGCAAAACATGGTAATGAATTGGTCCGCTGAAAGCTACAGTGGCAGTACTATACTAGTCTGCTGGGAGTATTGGTCTACTGGCGACATCACTCCACTGAGGTGTTATGTGATAGGATGTTGGCCTATATTTTAGTCCCCCAAAAAACGATTCATGCAGCACCTTGAAAGTGTGGTCTGGCAGACAGCGAGTTCATTGACTCCCCGCCTGCACAATGGCATCAATTAGCTTTGAGTTGTTGATCTGCTGGTTTTCTTCGATTTCCTTAAGCTTCGTGTGCTTTTTGCTGCTTGCTTGGCCTTACTGGCTCTTCTAAGCCTAGCTATTTTGCATGCAGGATATACAAAGTTCTGGTGTTACTGTGTTTTCCACCACAGTCTCCACTTGAATATGTTAGTGCTTCACTGATGCAGTATTCTTGAAGTTGCTTTTCTGAGAGAATTACACGGCGCACATAGTAACATCAACGCTTCTGTTCTGCAGTATTCATGCTGGTTTATTTAGTGATGCCCATTGGTTCGGCAGAGAATGCTCGAACTTACTATTGCCATCAAGGTGCTTGCTTTAGCAATTTTCTCTTGCTCTTTGCACTCCCACAGCTTGAAGACTTTCGCTCGTGTGGCAATGGCATCAAGGAGCAGGACGAAGACTGCGACTGCGGCACTATGGAGGTGAGCAGGCTGCTTGCACAGTTACCACACCAACATCACACAAGGGGGGGAGGGTGTGAGTTTTTAATTTTTGCTTTTCTTGCAAGCAAATTATACATACACCTGAAGGTGACTTACACCATTAGCATTCGTGCATACACCTTTGAATCTGAACTGTTTATGCGCATCGTCTGTGCATGGTGCCACTATGAGGGAGAAAAAAAAAAACTGCAGTGTCTCCAAAAGAAAAATTTTATTTTCATTTAGAAGAAAAAGCACCTAGGTTCCTTGCAAGCAATCTCCATCAGGGTCAGTAGACTTGTCCAACCTTTTCTCCCATTGTTCGAAACAACTCTGGAACTTCTCAAGCTTAATGCTTGAGTGGTCCCTGTAAAGTTATCGTCACTTTATTTATCGTAACGAATCATCTTTCTTTATCAGCTCTTCTTAAGAAATAAAAAATAAAATGACAGGGCACTTGGTATAACAAACAGAGTTGCTGGGGAACGCCGGCCCACTTCTAAAAGGCTAAATGTAACGTCACAAAGCAATAACAGCGTCACAAAAGCAGTAACAGATTCTAATCTGTTACTGTTTTTTTCAAATTAGCCTTCTGTGATTGGTCAAAATGGCTCAGGCCCCGCTCATGCGGGCGCAGTGCCTGCCCTTATGAGTTGGGCCTGAGCAATTTTGGCCTCTTATGGAGGGCTAATGGTGGATTTGGAATGAAAACACATTGGGCTAGTTTTCGTGGTCATACCCACGGCACCACACCTGCCATGGTGGCTTTGGCGTGGTGCTGCTAAGCCCAAGGGTGCGGGATCAAATCCCAACCATGGCAGCCACATTTTGATGGGGGCGAAATCCAAAAACGTCAATGCACGGTGCATTGGGCGTATACGAAAGAATCTTAGGTGGTCAAAAATTAACCCCGCCGAGTCCGCCGCTACGGCGTGCCTCATAATCCTATTGTAGTTTTGACACATGAAACCCTGGAATTTTATTTAAATACCTATAGCATCATCTTTCATCTTCTGTGATGATTTTCAAACAAGGTTTGGGTTCTGTTAAGTGTGATTTTTCAGATCCTGCAGTGTTCTTTGTTTTGTTTCTTTGTCCTTTTGGTGAGCTCTGTGGCTATGTGTCTCATACCCAAATGCAACTCTCAAGATCCACTCACAAGCACTCCAAATCGCACCAGCTGCTTCTCAGTTGTGTAGTGATGAATCCAGTTGGTTATTTTGTGCAACCTTTTCGACATTCTTGTAGGCACCACTGGTTGAAGGTTGACCATAATGAAGATGGTCTTTGATGCACATCTCTTCACTTGGAACCACTTAAATCACTTAAAAGCTCTTGTACAATTAAGTGCTTCCTCCATAAACATCATTTGAAGCACGAAAAGTGTTTCTGTGGCCATTTTTTTCAAGGAGGAATCAAAATCTCAACGAGATTTGCTGTCCGTTATGAACAGACATAACAACTTCACGGTAGTAGCCATTAGGGGCAACTGACACCATGAAACCGTACAACATTCTACCGTGGTGTTGGCTTGGCTGCTGACTTATGAAGTGTTCACCTAAGCCCATTGAGCAGGAAATCACAGCAATAGAATTACGAAAAGCTCTACAAAGTCAGTCCATTCCTCAATCGTGTTATATAAAAGAATGTTGCTAGGAAGCATGTTCAAATGTAATCTTAAGGGACACTGGTGCTGTATCTCCACGTGAAGTATACTATGCCACCAAACAATACCTGAATGTTGAGTGCTATGTCTGAATTAAATTTTAGTGAAAATTGCCGCAGTTTAGCCCCTGAGCAATGCAGCTTGCCATGCTACAATATCAGTTATGATGGCTGGTACGCATGTTATTGAATTTGTGCCTCAGTTCCATGTTTGCTTGTGCACAGCTGATCATTCGAAGTATACAAAAACTAGTAAGAAAGCATTCAGATTTGTGAATATATTGACTATTCAATTAGGGGATTCATGGGGGACAAAGATAAGTACATAGGTACTTTTTATTATTTTCAGTTTTGACATATAGATATACAAATATTCATGAACACATGACGGATTTGTGTTTGTAGAACTAATTGAGTGAGACAGAACTAACATAGTTCTGTCTCACTCAGTTCAAATAAACATCTGTGCCTTGGCAAGTAAACCAGTTGGATGAACTGAACTATTTGGGTGGGGCTGACTTGGCTTGAGGTGTTTCTTTCAAAATGCACTGCTCAAGTTTGTTGTTCATAACATTAAGTTCTGCATTAGAGCCAGTGCTTTGTTCTCTGTTGTGTGGCTGTTGAACAGCTGTCTTGGAGTTGATCCTGCCCTAGTGAGGGCATAAGCAAGGACTGGTATGGCACATGAGGATGTCAACTCTCCATGGTGTATTGCTGTTCTCAAGCTTGATCAACAAGGACTACAGTTCTCGCAGATTCAATTGCATCAACAAGGACTCAAGAAACTTGCCCTTCAGCCATTTCATTGTCTTCTCAAAGAACGCTTTCTAGAAACATTAGCAAAGTGGTTTTCTTAGTCTTCACTAAAGAGTTATTTTCCAAAATACATTTTTGTGTCATTCCAGGAGTGTGCAAAGGCTGACCCCTGCTGTGACCCAATCACATGCAAGCTGCGTGTTGAAGCAAACTGTTCTGCAGGGCCATGCTGTGAGAATTGCAAGGTAGGTGCTGCACATCATATCCTGAGAAAATCGCATTGTCAATCTCGTGCGCTGCTCTTTTGAGCTGGACAAGTGGCGCCATCTACGACGAGCGCTGGTGAAGAGTGTTTGTTCCAGGTACAGTCTGCCTTTGCAATTCCTGACGTTCCTGATAAAGAATGTCCCAAGACGGGGGCAATCAGGTGCAGCTGCAACACAAAGCATCAGTCGCCTTGTTTTATTAATATCCTCAAATAGTACAAGAACAATATATATATCGTTGTTTCATACATGCTTTTCATGTACACATAATTGGACAAGATTCATGCATCTTCGGTCTAACACAGCACTCATGACACGCAACCAAACAATTAAAAAAATTTGTTGGTATTGTAAAGAAACCAAATTAAACCTTCACTATTTAAAGAAAAAGAATAGTAGGTAATAGAAAGCGTGAAGGTATAGGCCTAGTTTTTAAGCTTGTTCGCATCTTTAGTACTGGTGAAAATAAATTAAAGAGACAGTTGCTGATATTTGTTACAGCTCATAGAAAACCTATAAAGGAACTAAGGTGACTGTTTGGGCATGTTGGTAGGACATCAATGAAGCTTTTCGCGCACAACATGATGACAGAGAAGAAGCTAAGACACACGAGCACAGACTTACAACAATGCATATATCATATTTAAGTGCAAGCACCCTTCACGCAAAAAAACTAATCTGATTTTTCAGTATTCCCTTAATTCGACAGATTTATCACATGCTAGCTCTTACTGATATCTAGGCGTCCTCATTAACAGTAAACTGACATGGTCAGAGCATATCTCGAATGTTGTAACTGATACCTCAAGGTCGCTAGATTACTTAAAAAGAACACTACATCTGTCCCCCCCGGAAATCAGGAAAATAGCCTACGAAACCTTCGTTAGGAGCAAACTTGAATATGCCTCTCCCATTTGGAGCCCTTACCAAGATTACTTAATTACCTCTCTCGAGTTGGTCTAAAATCGTGCTGCCCGATTTATTTCATCTAACTATAATACACACGTCAGCGTAACCCACATTAAATCAACTCTTGAACTACCCCCTTTAGCAGTAAGATGCAGAATCTCACGTCTCGGCCTGTTCCATAAGCTATATCACAACTTTTCTCACCTGCATGGTACACTGTTACTGCCACCTGCTCGAACTTCTCGCCGCCTGTTCAACTCCAACAGCGTCCAACGTCTTTATGGTTCGACTCTTGCATCCAACAAATCGTTTCTTCCCACAGCCATTGAAGACTGGAATTGCCTTCCCGAAGCAGTTGCTCTTGAGAGAAATCCAGAAAAATTCAGGCAGTCCTTAACTGAGCTTTTTGTTAAATAACTTGAACTACGCATTTTTGTTTTCTCACACCACTTTTACGATACAGGCGTTGTCCAATAGAAGATATTCATTTACATTATGCTTTGTACACTTTGTCTTGTATTTCAATGTCCTGTTGGGTGTCAATCTTTTATTACAAAGTATATCTTTGTTTGTTAGCTTAATTACTTGCTCCATCCCATCCTTCTATGGAAGGATGTGTGTTCTACGCCCCCTTTTTTTTTTCCTTGTGTTTTCCACTGCTCCTTACTGTATCCTTTTTGTGTGTGTGCGCGCTCTGTACTTGTAACGTAGTTGATTCATTGTTGTAAAGCATTCGCTCCTTTATATGTTATTTCAATACTGTTTCCCCCCCCTTATGTAATGCCCTGTTAAGGGTCCTTAAGGGTTAATAAATGATGATGATAATGACTGTTTCTTGCAATAGTATTCCAAATTGAAAGGAATTTTATTTATGCCTAATGTCATCACAATGACGATAATAGCACATGACTGTGCTACAGTTGTTAATTGTAGCACAGTCGTATATAACCTCCTAAATAACTTCTGTGCCTGCCGGATCATTGGCGAACCAACGAGAAGTGGCCATCGTTTGAACTATGGCAGTGACACGTAGGGTTGTCACGTTCACACTTCTTACATTTTTGGTGCTCGCTGCTGACAAAAAATAAAGCATGTGCATCAATAAAAAAGCCGCAGCACACTTTTGCTTGCAGAATTATTAGCAGAGCAACAAAAAGCAGCCACTGTTGGAACTTCTGCTGCGGGTGCCACTTACGGTGGACTCTCTGGCGTGCTGTCTGAACAGCCTGCAACCGCTGCTCAAAACCATTATTATGTGAAGAGTGCAAACAATTTTATTCGTCTGCTGCTGCTACTTGGTGGCAGCGTCGTACCATGGTGGTCGCCTCACACCTGGCAAGGGGTGTAACTACCCTCAATATGGTGACTCTACGTAAGGGGCACCTCCATAGACGATAGCCATTTTGCAATAATCTGGCAGGCACAGAACTCATATAGAAGGCTATGGTTGGGGTAATTTGGGAGGTTCCCATGATGTACTATCATCTCCTTCACTCAAGTAATCGAATTGGTGCAACATCAAGAGCTGAGCCAATGACACTGTCTTGAATAAAAGTGCTGCTTTGCACACAACATTAAAATTGGACGAAACACACACCACACAGAGCCCGACGTTGGAGTCATCTCTCATGGAACAATGACGCCGTCCAGTGCGAGCTATCTTGTCTTCCCTTCTTCTTGCACACATTAGGAGCCGTGGAAAAGCACTAATAATAACTGAGGCAGCTGTCACCGCACCAACGACATTGACACAAGAGCAGATTGACAAATCGTGGTCGTTCCTGTGGTGAGCTCGTAAGCATAATATAAACAGAACTGCATGCACAACAAAGGTGAGGAGTCCTGTTGGTGGCGCCACCGTGGTAAGGTAAAAGAATTCAAAAGCATTAGAGAGGCAGAGGACGCCTCCTCAGACATAGAAGCGTCTGAGGAGGCAGCGAGGGCATTGTGAGAGAGGGGTGTTGTCACGTCTTGTTGAGGGGTGGCATTAGTCATTTTCTGTGCCACAGAAGCGCTTTCTTAACTTTGATCTCATTGGTGCCTTTGACACTTTGATAAAGGAACATCCGCATTACGCTTCGAGAGTCGCACTGGTGGCACTGGGTGTAGCGGGGAGTGGTGGAGCCACCATTCTGGCACATGAGTGCTACTGCCAGCTAGCGCACTACAACAACAACCTTCTCCACAATCCAAGGTTTTAAAGAATGCTTATCCAAAGTGAAACTTCTCATTCATTCTTTTCTGTTATACTGAAGGCCATTTGAATCTGTTATCACACAGTGCATGATTTGAATCTGTTATCACACAGTGCAAGAGATTTGTACTAAGCAGGACTTCATTTTTTTTTCTTTTTCATTGCTGATCAAAGCATAGTAGAAACAATCACAGATACATGGTGCCGTCAGGTTGAGTACTATGCTTCAGTGCTGGCTAACATTACCTTGGTTTGCATTATCTCATTCTGATACGGCTGGAGCACGATCATGACTTACCATCTTGTCTGAATGTGCAAACTGAAACATCTAATCCCAAGAAGTTCTGGCAAATTTTATCGCCTGAACGCCATACTAATGTCATCTCGTTACACAATGAAAACAACATTTCTATTCCTAACAGTGAGTGCGCTCAAGTTTTTAATAAATTCTTCTCATCCGTATTCATGAAAGTATTAATAATATGCCCTTTGTTGCAGACCTAGATTTACATTACCAGTACATGGAACATATTGACAATACTATTGATGGTATTGTTCAGCTTATTAATAACTGGAACGTTTCGTCTTCAGCAGGCATTGACAATATTAACTCTAAATTACTAAAAAATAGTCTCAGTATCTAGTAAGTTCTTATTCCACATTTTTCATCAGTATTTTATGACAGGTCAGATATCCCAAGATTGGAAAACAGCCAAAGTCACACTCATCTTCAAAGACGCTGACAAAAACTTCGCTGAGAGCTACCGACCGATATCACTAATGTGCATATGCTGTAAAATGATGGAACATATTATTGCATCTCATGTTTACCATCATCTAGAATCGAACAAGTTCTTTTTTTATAATCAACATGGTTTCAGGAGAGGTTTGTCGTGCGAAATGCAACTGCTTGAATTTACGACAGATTTACATTTTAACATGGACTCAAACCTTCAAACTGACAGCATCTTTCTGGATTTTTCTAAAGCTTTTGACCGCGTAGCGCATTGTCACCTGTTTTTGAAGTCATCATCATTAAAACTTGATTCACTAACTCTACCATGGCTTTGAAATGTTCTTTCTAACAGGTAGCAGTTTACTTTCGCTAACAGCTTCTCCTCGTTCCTATTAGATGTTCCATCCGGTGTACCACAAGGAAGCGCTCTTGGTCCCTTACTCTTTCTGATATACATTAATGACATAACCAATAACTTATCATCATACATGCGCATTTTCGCTGATGACTGCATTATCTAACGTTCTATTAGCAACTCTGATGAACAACTGATCCTCCAAAATGATCTTAACGAAATTACTAATTGGTGTGACATCTGGCTAATGACTCTAAATTCATCAAAATGTAACGTGATGCCCTTCACCCGCGAAGGCACTAACTTGGACTATTCCTACTGTGTTAAAAATATCCCATTATCTCCGACCTCATCATTTACATATCTAGGCGTAAATCTTTCAACAAACCTCTCCTGGACTTCTCACATTACCACCATCTGTGCCAGTGCTTCTTGATCACTGGGTTACCTGCGATGTAACCTTCGAAACTCACCTACACTTATCCGCAACCTGGCATTTCAAACATTTGTTCACCCTCGACTTGAGTTCATCACTCCAGTCTGGTCTCCCCACCAAAATTACTTAATTAACATGCTGGAATCAATCCAAAATAGAGCCGCACATTTCATTTTCCTAAATTATGACTACCGTTCTAGCGTAACTCAAATAAAGATTCACCTTTCACTTCAGCTGCTAAGTAATCGTCGCGACATAGCCCTTTTGTCATTATTTCATAAATACGCCCATCACACTAACAAACGCTCCCTACACCTAGAAACGTCATCGCACACGTCGCACAGATTACACAATCACCATTGCATCACGCGCGTCTATGGTAAAACAGAAGCATTTAACTCGTCTGCAATTCCACGTGCCATTCAGCTCTGGAACAGCCTCCCTGATAACATAGTTGCGGAAACTGACCGTGAAAAATTCAGGCACTCGCTCAACTCGTGAGTGAGATATCAAATTGGCTGACAAGAGTTAACCCTTGTTAACCATTTATATCACACTCACGGTTTGTGTTATTCTACCTTTTTCTTGCACTGTAACGCATTTGTTACAAACTTATAGAGTTCCTTTTTATTGTACTCATATACAGCTGTATGTAGCTAATATGTTTCTCTAATTTTTAAGTTGTGCAATTGGCTGGTGTTTTTTTTTCTTTTTCATATTGTTACTAGATTGTATGTACTTACTTGATTCTATGCCCCCCTTACTTAATCCCCATGTAGGGGCCTTGTAAAATATTTTACAAACAAATAAATAAGTCTGTGCTACCGGCTTGAAAAAATTGCCACAGGCAGTGTGCTTATTTGATAGCACAGAACACACTTACAGACAGACTTCACATAAGTAATCATACCTGTACTTTGTTAGTCCTTGTGACCATAGCCATGAAAAAAAGGAGCTCTGCTGTGTGTCCTGCAGTTGCGTGCTGCTGGCCAGCTGTGCCGCATCCCTGAGTCTGAGTGCGACATTCCTGAGTTCTGTGACGGCCATTCTGGGGAGGTGAGTGGTGTCTGGTGAGACTTTCAAACTATGGAGTGCTGGGACAGGAAATGAATGGGACCCTGTGTGCCTGCAGTGTCCACCCAACATCTACAAGAAGGCCGGCCAGGACTGCAAGAAAGGCAGTGGTTTCTGTTACCGGGGCAAGTGTCATACATCTGATGAACAGTGCGAGTTCATCTGGGGCTTTGGTGAGCTTATTTTGCCCAACTTTATGCATACACCACAACAAGGGTTGCTCCTTTTTATGCACCTGGATAGTTATAAATAATAACGATGATGATGATCTTTATTTATAGGGTGACTTCCGACAGTAGCAACTGCTCTTATCAATACATACAAGAAACTAATTAACAAAGATGTGCCTATAATACCTCAGTACTTTTCCAGAGCATACAAAGCCTTACTACTTCACTACGCCTTTTGAGTGAAAATACAGGTTCTGGCAACTCATTAAATACAGGTGTATAGTTGGGCAGTAATGCTGCCTTACAGCCTTACCCCATTGCATGCAAATTCAAGGAACAATGTAATGCAAGATATGTCAAGGATACAGATTTAGTATGTGCTTAGAATTCTGTAATTGTTTTTCAAACAATATCTTAGAAACAATTTCTTTGACAGGGTGTCAAAGGAAGGTAAGCTAGAAACGGAGAATAAGCTTTTCGACTCATCCTTGCACATTGTGAAAATAACAGATATGGAAATACAGTTAAACCTCGATGTAATGAAGTCAGTAAAATCGGCAATTTGCTTTGTTATATCGAAATTTCATTGTATTGAAATTCAAACTTATATGCAAGTCGCCGATCGATTTTTCTTACGCAGAAAGGGGCTGCAGAATTTTCCGAATTATTGGACAATCGAAAAAAGCAAGTTTGAATGAGAAAACAGTTCCTTTTGATGAATTTAGGAGTCGGCAATGAATGATACGGTTTCATGCCACACTGACGATATCTTCACAACGACGGTACGAATTAAGCGAAGCCAGCCACACTTTCACGCGCAATCCGCCCAAACTGCTGATAGCATCGCCCGCGTTGGGACGACGCTATCACGAAAAGCGCCTGCAGCGGTGAGCGAACCCTTCGTCTGCCTCTTGCCCCAACAGGTCACCGAGACTCGAGACTATGCATCCTCCAACAATAAACGCGCGGGAAGATAACTTACGTGATGCCACACCATCTTGGCATGCCCACTCCTTGCACACACGGCAGATTACCTCTAAAGTAAGGTGTGCCACTGTTTATGTGTTCAGCCGTACTTACAGCCATGCGCAGCCACAGCCAAAATGCGCGCCAACTTATCCCCCACTCCACCTCCTTGCGTGCGCTTGATCTCATTACCATGACATTGCTCCCCTCTATTTCCCTTTGCTCGTGCAGTAAGGCGGCACTTGTGAAGCCATCTTGTCTTTCACTCGCACGCTTTCACTCACACCTAAAGCATACAGCACGCGGGGTGTGATAGGATCTTATCGCAGTTGGACTTTGTACGAAACATGATGCATCTCCACTTCGGCGGTCGCGTTTGTCGCGCGGCGCGCGATTTGAGAGGTTTGTTTGCGAACAGCCGCATGCAATCCAATCCTTTGAACATCTGCGTCGTCTGCTAAAGTTTTCGTTTATTGTCTTGGTATCGGTTTGCGGCGGCAGCAAAATTTCGTTATAATGAAATCGCATACAAACACATTTCATAATATTTAGGTTCTAAATACACAATGTTCTATGAACAAGAGGGTAAGAAAACTTAAACACTTCGTTATACTGAAAATTTCGTTATATTGCAGTTCGTTATATCGTGGTTTAACTGTATTAGAACGTACATGATTTGTGAGTGAGTGAGTGAGTGAGTGAAAAACTTTATCAGCTCTAGATTCGCTGGTCTTCTGCGGTCTTCAGATGGAATCGTCCATCTTCTAGCACAACGGTCGGTTGCCCTTTGTCCAGGGCTCCGCTGGATGCTACTGCCAGTTGTGCTCGCCTAATCAGACCTTCTTGGTCGACCTGGCGATCGCTGGAGAGCACTCCCTCCCATTGCTCCGCACTCGGGTTTAGTATAACTGGTACCACGTCTATCTTCTGGCATGCCCACGTTATGTGATACAGCGTGGGTGTTTCGTGGCACCAGGGGCATTTGTCATTGTATTGTGTGGGATAAATTTTGCTGAGTACGTTTAGGTTCGGGTACAAGCCCGTTTGTAGCTGCCTCCACGTGACAGAGTCCTCTCTGCTAAGGGAGTTGTGCAGTGGTGGATACGGCTTTCTGCAGCCCTTGTAGTAATTTAGTATCTCCGAATAGTCTTGGGGTACAGGTTCGGTCTCCTTGAGGTCAGCTACGTTGGATGCTCGGTAATAAGTGTACCCTCGAGCTATCCTGTCTTCCTCTTGGTTCCCTGCCACTCCCGTGTGTCCCGGCGTCCATACTATCGTATGCCTAATTGGTTCTTCTTTTGTTTGTAGTTGTGTTATGTGGTCTCCGGAGCGGAGTATGCGGAGCGCTCCGTGCCCTATTCTGCCGCGTAGGTAGTTGCGGCACGCTGTTTGTGAGTCTGTAAGGATTGTTAGAGACCGTTTAGACCGATATCCTACAAGTGGCCCGCATGATCACGCGCATCTCACACAGACGCCACGGCATGCGAGAGGAGGACACACTCAAGCTGGTCAGAAGCTTGGTCGTCAGCTGAGTGGCATACAGCCTCCCATACTACAATCCCATCAAGAGTGAGGTACAACAGGCGGACGCGATTTTACGCAAAGCCTACAAAACCGCACTCCACCTTCCCCACAACACCTCAACCGAAAAGCTCCTACCCTTAGGACTACACAACACCTTCGACGAATTGAAAGAGGCGCAACTAGTCTCCCAACAACGCAGACTACAGCAGATCCCATCTGGCAGGGAGCTCCTGAAGAAACTAGGCTGCGCTGATCAACTTCAAGAGATACAGAGGACCGAAACAATTCCGGACGAGTATCGCAACACACTAAAAGTAGCACCCATACCCCGGAACATGGATCCCAACCTACACAAAGCACAAGCACGCAGAGAAGCGAGGGCTGAATATCTACAAAAGACACTAGCACCCCAAGTAACGACAGTATATGTGGACGCAGCCACATACGCCAGAGCAGCGGGGCAGAGCAAGAGCAACGCGGTAGCAACGGTGATTGATTCGAACCTACGCGAGTACACCAGCGCATCGCTACAAGGCTGTACGATAGTCGAGGCTGAAGAAGCGGCCGTCACTCTAGCGTACATGATTTGTATTATTTTTCCATGTGACAAAACAAGTGAAGAAACAGTGCCATACCTTAAAAATGCACTATAACATGGGGCATTAACTATTGTGCGTTGAGGTATAGCATGTGCTATTTCTTCACTTGGTCTGTCACATGCAACAGTGGCATTCTGTTTCAAGTGTCCCAACTAATATGCACCAAGGTTTTGAAGAATGTGAAGCATTCTGTACGGAGGTTACTAACTGCATGAATGGTTAGCAGGTGCCTGAAGAAGCATACGGTATTTTTCGTGTGCTCCTTAATGATTAGTTTGCCAACTTTTTCATTAATAATGTAAGGAAGAAGAATGGCACTAGAAAGTTCCATCGACATTGCATGTCTCGGAGCCAGAAGAAGATCGGCACGCTAGAAAGTGCTGTCACCATCGTGTGTCCTGCGGCCAGTTTTCCCCATCCAGCTGTGCTATCGTTGCTGCTGCTGTGTTTCTGGCTGTTGCTCAGCAACTCCAGTAAACCTCATCACATTTGGTGGAGGTGCAGGGTACACCTTGAAACCTGGAACTTCAAAACAGGACTCTGCCGTCCATTCCCGTCATGGTGTAAGACCCATGAAGACCCATCACTGCATCCAACGGCCGTGATGCCTGCTGTGGCCTGCTCGGGTGTATTGCGTCAGCACAACCCTGCCATTCTCAGGGGTATAGGAGACCGAGACATGGAGGACTGGCTCACCTCCTATGAAACGGTGAGCAACAACAAGTGGGACGAGGCTATGAAACTGAAAAATGCCATATTCTATCTGAGTGACGTTGCGAACTTCTAGTACTGCAACCACGAACCTGACTTGTCGACTTGGGTGGCATTCAAGACCAGCTTCACGGAGGTGTTTCAGCAGCCTGCAGTCCACAAGCTTTGCACTGAGCAACATTTGCGAGAACGAGTGCAGCAGAGCAGTGAGACATTCACAAGTTATATCGAGAATGTCACAAATCTCTGCAAGCATGTTGATGTGCCAATGGTGGAAAGCAACAAGATTAGGCATACTTTGAAGGGGGTTGATGATGATGCCTAGATGCAATTGCCAAAGTACCCCGTGTCTGAAGCACTGACCCTGCAGAGCAATGATGAGTTATGCAAGCAGCAGCTCGCCAGTGCAGTTCACTGGTGGGCTCTCTCTCAGGCTTGACTGTTGTCGCCGAGGATTCTTTTCCGATGGTGTAGGTTAACCAGTTTGTTTGTGAAGAAGTGGCCTGCCAACTTTCGTTGGTGCCTCTGATACAAGAGACGCCCTCCTCTTCGTTGACACTCATGCTGCAGCATGTCATCCAGGAACAAGTCGCTGAGTGCGTTCCCCCTGCCTTTCACAACACTCCCGTTGCTGCGCCAATCAGCTATGCGCAGGTTGCTACGATGCCCGCTATGCCAACCCGTGCCCTGTTTCATGCACCAACGCGAACCCCATCGTCTCCCACCTGGTTAATGCCACAGTATGCCCACGTGCAAGATCCATGGCGCACACCAGGCAACTGGGAGGAAGAAGAAGCATGTGCTTGCTGCGGACGCGTCCGCACCGGCTCCCGCTTTCTCGCCAATTTAAATGTGCCTTTTGCCCAGTTTTGTGCCTTTTCTACTCGGAATCGGATTCTTGAAGTTCTCTTCTACCTAGGGAGACCACATTTCGGCAAGTGCGTGACCTCTGGACTTTTTTACGAGTGATTTCATCTCTCGCCGCCCCCCCTCGGGCTCTAAGCCTAACGGCGAGTACGGCCGCCGCCATTAACGCCCGTCTCGACTCCGACCAAGCCGCCGCCGACCTCAGACGTCCCCGCGCCCACCCCGGCTGTGGTGGCCTCCAGCGATCACAACAAACGAGCCTTCCACCCAAGAACGACCCTACAGCGATGGCATACGAAGTCAATGGCCAAGACATGAGCGCGGAAGACTTCACCGCAGACGCAGGGTGGACTATCGTTGCTCCGCGCCCGTCAGTAATCAAGACTGCGTTGAGCCAGCCCAACCTGGTTAACCACCAGCGAAAGGGAGGAAATACGAACGCAACTGTCTCAACAGCCAGAAAGTCCTTGATCAAAGCAAGCAGGATGCCCGCGCTGCCCCAAGATGACATCAAGATCGTGATTCGCATACGTGGCGGTATCAACATAGCCAAGGTAGGCCAACTTACGGTCACCAAAGCAATTTGCATGGCTGCTTGCATCGAACCTACCGAGCGAAGCGAGGACACGATATGCCCCAATTTGAAGCAGAACATCATGGTGGTCAGCACACCGTCCGAAGCGAACGCAGCAAAATACCTCAGAATCCGCAGCATTTCCATAGGAGAGCAAACGTTTGAAACCACTGCATATAGAACGGCGCCGCACGAAACGTGCAAAGGCGTTATAAGAGGGGTTCCGCTCGATGAGACGCAGGACTGCATAAACCGCAAGATCGTCAACCCACGCAACCCGCTCGCTCTGGCGGCAAAGAGAATCAAGGAAACTGGCACGGTCATCATCGCCTTCGACGGCTTTCGAGTCCCGAACTATGTCAGATACGACAACGCCCTGATCAAGTGTTCCCTTTACCGCAAGCAGATCGCCATGTGCCATGTGTGCGGCAGACTCGGCCATCGTGCCGACGTATGCCCCTCGCCCGACGACACAATTTGCAAAGGCTGTGGACTAGCTAACCCTAATGCAGATCATGTGTGCACCTCGATCAAATGTGCGCTCTGCGAGGGAAATCACGTCACGGCAAGCAAGGAATGCACGAACCGCTTCCAACTCCCCTACGTCGTCCGAAGAAGACGAGTTGAAAGAAGAACCGCAGCAAACGCAAGCAAAAGCACCACGAGATCAGGACCAATCGCCCTGAGTCAGCACGACTTTCCGCCGCTCAAGGACGCCGAGTGTAGCGCCATCAACGACAACGTGGCCGCCAACGCAGATGCTCTCTTGTCCGGTGAGCGGGGCCGCTCGAGATCGAGGAACCGATCGCGAGGACGCTCCAGGAACCCGAGCCAGCGATCCTCGTCAAGGATCCGATTCGCCCCCAGCCCACGAGTTGGCGGTGATGACCGGTTGACGTGGGCCCAACGAGTTCAGCAGCACCAACAACAGGAGCGACAAGAACAGCAGCAGCAACAGCAGGCCGCCAGCCAGGTGAGTCCGATGGCACGGCCAGAGCAAGTAGAAATAGCAAATACGATTAAAAGACTAGAACACGAAAACAAAGAGTTAAGGCAAACAATCACACAACTTGTCGAGGAAATCAGACAACTCAAAACGCCACCACCCCCCGATTCTAATCAAACCGAAGTCACATCAGAACCCATGGTAGTGGAAGTACCGGTCGCGGAATCCACGCGCAATCCGCATAAGAGAAAAGCCGTGACAAACACACATCCATCGAGCACGGACAACGACATTAGGGAAATCAAGGAACTGCTCAGCGGGCTTGCAACTACCGTCCGGTCACTGAAGGAAGGGCAAGACAAACTTGCGACGACAGTAGGGACCCTCAAGGAAGGTTACGACAGGATAACGCTACAGATCAACCACATGATGGAGACGATTAACATCCATGGTAAGAGGCTCAACGCGCTAGAAATGGCAGACCACCCGTCGGTGACGTCACAGCCTACTATCACCAAGCTACCTCGGGCGTTGTCGCCAGATACACACAGCAACAACGTGGCCTCACAAAGGCCACCCAACGCCAACAACAAAGATGGCTGTGCAAACTGAAACGTTTCGCCTTTGGCAATGGAATTGTAGGGGCTACGTCCGCAAAAAGGCCCCCCTGCAACAATATATTCGAGCCAAAAAATACAAACCCCAAGTCATTCTCCTACAAGAGACAAATACCGCTACACCCTCGCTACCCGGCTATGACGTGACCGCAACGACACCGCAACACAAATGTAGAGGCATCGCCACATTGGTCAGCAACAAGCTAGCCCACACGACACACAACGTTAATCGCGACCGCAGCAATTGCGAATTCATTCTCACGGAAGTCTTCCCTAGAGCCAAAAACGCCAAGAGCATATTCATCCTAAACGTTTACAGCAGCCCCAAGCACAGAGCACAAAAATTTAAGCAAATACTACAGCTCGCCCGCAACCGTGCCGGCGACAACCCCGTGATCGTGGCCGGGGACTTCAACGCCCCTAACACGGCCTGGGGATACGTCGCCAGCAGAGCCAAGGGCAAGGACTTACTAAACGACGCCGATGAACTTGACCTAACGCTCATCACGAACGCCGAGTACCCCACAAGAACGGGTAATTCTGTCAACCGCGACACAACGCCAGATCTCACTTTCGTCCGCAACGTTCCAAATTATCAGTGGAACAACCTCTTCGAGGATCTGGGCAGCGATCATCACATTGTTGAGACAGCGATTGACACCCCATCCAGAGAACCCAGAAAAATGACGTACGTCGACTGGGACAAGTTCCGCGAGTTCAGACACGAACGCCGAACAGGCAAAGAATCAATGGAACAATGGACGTCGCAACTAAAGGCCGACATTAAGGCGGCCACGAAGGAAATAGCGACAGATCTCCCCGTTCAAAGCATGGACAGCCGACTGGCTCACATGCTTGAAGCCAAACAATCGCTCACCAGGAGATGGAAAGAACAAAGACACAATCGACGGCTCAGGAAAAGAATTTCTTCCCTCAATCGGCTGATTGCAGAATATTGCGCGCAACTATCTAACCAGCAATGGAATGAGGTGTGCGACGCCGCGGACGGCCGCATCAACAGCGGGACGACGTGGCACCTGCTCAAACATCTTTTAGATAGAACCAAAACTAAAGCGGACCAGGGTCGTACACTGAACAAGATCATGCACGAGGAACTCAAAATTACCACAGAAAATGAGCTCATTGACCGTCTAGCCGACAAGTACCTCCCGTTGGCCAAAAATGCTAGAGGCACGACCGCCGATGCATATCGCGGCAAAGCCAACCCAGAGCTAGATCAGGACTTCTCAACCGAAGAGATACGCACGGCGCTTCAGAACCTAAACAGCAAGTCAGCGCCGGGGCCGGACGGCGTAACTAACAAGGCACTTAGAAACCTCGACGAAACCTCAATCGAAACCCTCACAGAGGAAATCAACAAAATTTGGAGGAATGGAGCACTACCAGAAGACTGGAAAACGGCCCTTATCGTGCTCATCCCAAAGCCTGGCAAGGCGCCCAACATCAATAACCTCAGACCTATCTCGTTGACGTCTTGCGTCGGCAAGGTAGCCGAGCACGCGGTCCTAAACAGGCTCTCGAAACATCTCGAAGATAAAGATGTCTACCCCGCAGCAATGATCGGCTTTAGACCAGGGCTATCCACCCAAGACGCCATGAAGCTCCTCAAGCATCAGATCATTGACGCAGACACGAGAGACGCGAGAGTAATCCTAGGGCTAGACCTCGAAAAGGCATTCGATAATTTATCACATGACTACATACTCGACACGATCTCCAACCTCGACCTCGGCACGAGACTCTACGCTTATACAAAATCGTTCCTGAGCGACAGAACGGCCACCCTCCGTCTAGGGGAAATCAAGTCGCAGAAATACAAACTCGGAGGCAGGGGCACCCCGCAAGGTTCTGTCATCTCTCCGACGCTTTTTAACCTTGCGCTAGCCGGCCTAGGCAAGAAACTCGATCAAATAGAGAACGTCAAATACACGATATACGCCGATGACGTGACGCTCTGGGTCCCCGGAGGTAGCCTGGGATCAATTGAAAGCGCTCTGCAGGAAGCGATCGACGTGATCGAGGAATACCTCGCTCCCACCGGCCTGCGATGTTCGCCTGCGAAGTCGGAGCTCCTCGTCTACAAACCGTCGAGGAGCGGTCCCAAACCAAAGAACGAAATCAGAGACACACACGTCATTACTCTCAGAACAAAAGACGGAGGAACCATTCCACACGTCAGCAAAATCAGAGTCCTTGGGATGTTCATTGAGAGCAACGGCTCTAATGCCGCGACAGTGGAGAAGATCGTGACAAAGTCGAATAATGCCTTGAATCTCATACGACGCGTAGCCAACAGACAACACGGCCTTAAGGAAGAAAATCTCCTCAAGCTAACACATGCCTTTGCGCTATGCCACTTCACCTACGAGGCGGCCATGCACAGATGGAAGGTAGCGGAGAAGGACAAACTCAATGTACAACTGAGGAAGCTAGTCAAACTGGCGCTGGGAATCCCCAAGAATACCGAGACAGAGCTCCTGCTGCAACTGGGGGTACACAACACACTAGAAGAAATCGCCGAAGCTCAAGAACGGGCTCAATGGACAAGACTCTCTGGAACCAAACCGGGTAGAGAAATCCTAGCCAAACTAGGTCATGACACCACAGTAATCGAGAATCTATATCAAAGCATTCCGACGGACACACGCAACTCCTACACGGTTCGCCCACTGCCACGGAACATGAACCCCGCGCACCATCAACCCAGAAGGCTGGCACGCGGATCGTTCATGCTGCGCGAAATACGTGATAAGAAGATCCTAGCCTGTTTCGTTGACGCGGCACAGTACCCGACCAGGAAGGCCTTCGTTGCCACCACGATCAATAAGCAAGGTCAAGTCAGAAACGCTCTCACAGTCAAGACCCACAAGTCCGAGATAGCAGAACAGGTTGCCATCGCACTCGCGCTCACAGACCCGACCATCACCCACGTCTACAGCGATTCACGCTCGGCCGTCAAAGCCTTTCAGAAAGGAGCAGTTGCAAGCCAAGCACTACAAATAATAAATAGATCCGCACCGCTGCAGCATCACACCATCTGCTGGTTCCCGGCACACCTCGGAGAGATCGAGGACGCCCCTCGCAATCTTAATGAGATGGCTCACAGGAGCGCGCGAGACCTAACCCTCCGCGACGCCACCTATTCTGGTCGTGACCATCCCAGCGAGAATCGGGACCCTCCCTCCACATATAACGAGATCATAAAGCACTTTTATCTAGACCGCAGAATATTCAGCACACCTCACAATAAGCTCACCAGGCCTCAAGCCCTGACGTTCAGAATGCTTCAAACAAACACGTACCCTACGCAGAACAGACTACATCACTACATGCCTGACCTATACAAAACATCATATTGCGAAAATTGCCATAGCACACTAGACGTCCATCACTTGCTCTGGCCGTGTGGTCGGACCCACGCAAACAAGGATCAAGAGTCCGCCAGGCTACAAGACGCATTACGCAGCACGGATCTGGCGGAGCAGCTCTGGGCTGTCCAGCGAGCCCACGATGCGTCCAGGGAGTTACAACTCCCGGTCCCAACGTGGGAGTAGCCCGCTCTATGGGACCTAGCGCCCCGTAGCTCGCAGGACCTTTCAATAAAGTTATTCCATCCATCCATCCATCCACCAGGCAACTGGCTGGTTTGTTACTCCTGAGGAATTGCTGGCCACATGGCGTGCTTCTGCTGGCACCAGTAGCCACCTACTATTCACTTCTGGCAGCCAACCTTCAACTACCCGGCAAGAGAATTTCAATGCTGTGCTTAACCAGATCTGCCTTTCTATTCTATGAGCCCATTGGACAAATCCGCATTCACCAGTCGTCCACTGCCTTCCCGTCGCCACCATTCCATTTCGCCCATGAGGTGTAGGTCTACCACTCGTCCCCAGGAAAAGACAGTCACCGCAGTCCGGGAGGCGAGAACTGCGTGTCCTGCAAAATCATCAAGGCGTCCAATTTCCCCTTGTATTGAGATCGATGTGATCGTGGAAGGAGTACAGACACTAGCACTTGTAGACACGGGAGCCGCATTTTTGGTAATCCATGCCTGCCTCTGCCGCAGACTTCAGAAAGTGATGACGTCGCCTTCAGCTCTTTTGCTATGCAAAGCTAGCAGGCTACACATGAGCCATTAGAAGCCTGCACAGCCCGAGTCATCATTGAAGAGGAGCTTTATGCTAGTGAATTTTTTGTTCTTGTCTCTTGTTCTCACGACGTCTTCTTGGGATAAGATTTTCTCTCAAGCCATCATGCATTCGTTGACTGAGCCCATGCTAGGGTTGTGTTCCTTCCTCTTTGTGACATGCCATTTGAAGAGCAGCCTTCTGCCAAACTTGTCATCACAGAAGACACTGACATATCTCTGTGGTCATCTGTGATCATCTCCTTGTCGTTCAACTCCCTGTGTGATGGTAGTGTGCTTTTTATGCCATCTGACCTCATTGCCCATCTCTGAATGGTTCCTCTGCCATTCACTATGCTTGATATCCATGCTGGTGCTACTTCCATGTGTGTTTATAACCCAACATCACTCCCACATTGTTTGTTACACCACGAGTGTCTCAGTCATGCTGAGCCAGTGCACTTTTGAACACGCACAAAGACCCACCTGCCGATTATGTCGCCACTGTAGACCCTGTGCCTTCAAGTTCTTCACTGCACTTCTTTACCGCATCCATCGACTATAACCTTACTGAGATGCAGCCCGACTAGCTTCTCCGTCTTCTTCATCAATTCAGCTCTTCATTTGATTGCCACGGTACTCCTTTGGATCGAGCGGCCACTGTCTCCTACACTATCGACATGACTCTCATGCTCCACTGTGGCAGCGACCTTACCAGGTTTCGGCCATGGCTTCATCATCATCAGCCTATTTTTGTCCACTGCAGGACGATGGCCTCTCCCTGTGATCTCCAATTACCCCTGTCCTGCACCAACCGATTCCAACCAGCACCCACAAATTTCCTAATTTCGTCGCAACACCTAGTCTTCTGCCGTCCTCTACTGCGCTTCCCTTCTTTTGGTACTCATTCTGTCACCCTAATGGTCCAAAGATTATCTAATCTGCGCATTACATGACCTGCCCAGCGCCATTTTTTTCTCTCAATGTCAATTAGAATATCGTCTGTACCCGTTTGGTCTCTGATCCAAACCGCTCTCCTTCTGTCTCTTAAAGTTATGCCTAGCGTTCTTCGTTCCATCGCTCTCTGAGCGGTCCTTAACTTGTTCTCAAGCTTCTTTGTTAGTCTCCAAGTCTCTGCACCATATGTCAGCACTGGTAAAATGCACTGATTGTATACTTTTCTTTTCAATGATAACGGTAAGCTCCCAGTCAGGAGCTCACGATGTCTGCCGTATGTGATCCAATCCATTTTTATTCTTCTGTGCATTTCCTTCTCATGGTCAGGGTTCCCTGTAATTAGTTGACCTAGGTAAACATACTCCTTCACAGACTCTAGAGGCTGACTTGTGATCTTGAACTCTTGTTCCCTTGCCCAGTTATTTATCATTATCTTTGTCTTCTGCATATTAATCTTCAGCCCCACTCTTACACTTTCCCTGTTAAGGTCATCAATCATTTGTTGTAACTCGTCCGCAGTGTTGCTGAATAGACCAATGTCATCGGCAAACGGAAGGTTGCTGAGGTATTCCCCGTCGTCCTTACTCCTTAACCTTCCCAGTTTAATAGCTTGAATGCTGGAGAGGTGGGTTATCGATGAACAGGTGACCGACATGCTCGCTTGGCATTATTCAACCATCAAGTAGTGCTTGGGCATCCCCAATCATTCTTGTTAAAAACAACGATTAGGGATGCAGAATTATCAATGCAACATTATATGTCACAACACCACCGCCTATCATCCCTAGACAAATGGTCTGACAGAATAGTTCAAGCATACTCTTGGCGATGTGCTGTCTATGTATGTCACCTCGGATCATTCCAACTGGGACTTTGTTCCACCGTTCGTAACATATGCCTACGACACAAACATATGCCAAGCAAGCCACATCCATTTTTCCTGCTCTATGGCTGTGAACCTTCCTGTACCATCAACACAATTTTTCGATATCATCCAGATGCTTCAGAGTGCAGTCCAGTTTCCACCATCGCTGAAGATGCCGAGGAATGTCAGCAGCTCACCCATTCACTCACTACCGCAGGCCAATCCCACCAAAAGCTTCGACGTGACGACGGCCGACCTGTTCCTATCTTCCCGCCTGAATCCCTCATATGGCTCTGGGTCCCACCTATGAGTCCTGGCCTCTCTTGCAAACTACTTCCTAACTTTGATGGTCCTTATTGTGCCATTGCCCAAACCTTACCTGTCAACCACATCATCAAGCCACTGATGCCCTCAAGTGAACTCCATCGCCGGAGTTGTGAAATTGTTCATGTAGACATTCTCAAGTCTTGTTATGAGCCCATTGTTTCGTTGTCGCCATAGGTCACCAGGATGGCTCCTCTTTCAGCTGGACGGGGGCGAATGTGAGGAAGAACGGCATTAGAAAGTTGCGTCGCCATTGCGTGTCTCATAGCCAGAAGAAGATTGGCACACTAGCAAGCTCCACCACCATCACGTGTCTTGCAACCGGTTTGCCCGTCCAGCTGATCTATCGTTGCTGCCGCTGTGTTTCTGGCTGTCACTCGACGACTCCAATAAATCTCGTCATCATAAATTTATGACAAAAATGTCAATACTAGGTTTTAGAGCACTTTCGAAAACATGTTTAAAAGGCCCCTCGCCAAGTTTGGCATTACAAACAGAAAAGTGCAGTGTGCAGAATCCGTGGTGGCAACCGTGTCAGGAACATATGAAATGGCTGCATGGCGTGAAAAACAGCTGAAATTTCAAACGGAAGCCTGTGCACCCTTCCTCTCTAAGGAGCCCCACTGGCACATGACTACGGTAATTCAGCCAATACAGAATGCCTGAGACTGTCACTTGAAGTGCACCGTGTAGCAAAAAAGGAAGAGTAAAGAAAAAAAAGGAAACCAGGGCTTGTGCCATAAACGTAACGTGGTCGCTTGACTCTAATATGGGAGGAGGCAGGGAAGGAATAATGTAACTTGCATAGGCTAGTTGGGGCAAAGGGGGGAGAGTGTCTGTGTCTGCAGTGATACTTGCCTCCTGACAGCATGGTAACAATATATTTAACTTTCCCTATCTCCTTTGATATCGACCCAATCTGAAAAATTGTTGCGGTGAAACTCTCCCTAGAGCCTTGCAACTTCCAGTGTATGAATGAGGGGCGTTCCGAAAGTAAGTTTCATCATCTTTTTTAAAGAGAAGATGGTACACCAGGTGAAACAAACAATCGCCATAAGAATCCATGCCCGTTGCTCGTTCAACGATGGAAAGAGCATCAGCGGAGGAAGAATGACGCATGCGCAGAGCGCCGAAGAAGAAAGAGTAGCAGCAGACTGGCATGCCCGAGGTTGTTGGGTACAAATCACGATGGCAGACAGATGTGTGCTGACAACCTGGTTGCCAATGGAAGTGCGTGCTGTTATCCTGTATGAATGGGCATCTTTTCCTTGCACTGAAAGCCGCACTCTTGGGACGTCACTTCCAAAACAATGCTCACGTGGAGCAGGCTGCGCGACAACTTCTTGCATCACAGGGCACCGAGTTTTACCAGAGTGGTTTCTTCAAACTGATTGCATGCTACGACACGTCTCAATGTCAATGGTGACTATCTAGAAATATAGTGCAAGGTGTATAGTACATGGTGCCATGGTGTATTCCTTTTTTTTGGCAATAAAGTTTTCGTGTGAAAATAAGTGATGCGACTTACTTCCGGAACATCCCTCAAATAACCAAAATTTCCCACAGGGCCTGATGAGGAACCCTTTAAAGCGCCCTTCACCAGGTCTGGCCATTTTGAGCTGACAAGCAGAGAGCATACATTGCGTGATAACGATCATGTCTGCAAAGTATTACATCACTACGCGCCACGGAAAGATCTGAAATTTCAAACCGTACGGTGTTTTTCCTTCTCCTCATGGTCGCCGCGCTCCAAGCTGGAGGATTACTTACTCGTGCGCTGCGCCTACGTACTGGTGTCCGCAATGTGATGTCACTCGTCATGACACGTGACTTCGAGAATTATTAAGGCGTAAGCCTTTAGTGGCTCGTGAGTGTCTGGGCGCAGGAAAGTGGTGATCACTGGTGAGGGGAGCAAGGAGAGGAGGCACCATGCCAGTAGTGCTGTGCGAGTGGGCGCGTGGGAGAGCATGGACATGTGTGTGGGGATGTGCGCGCATCGGTGACAAACCTTGCAGCCATATGGCTGTGATTGCATCTCATGCTCGCAGCCACGGCGACGTCCGTTCGCAGAACAGTTCAGACAACAGCAACAGAGGTAGTCATAGATAGGCTTTCGCCTATCGCAGTATAGCTTAGCAAAGTGCCCATGTTAAGGAGAAAGCCTTTAATGGCTCATGCTTGCGGCCATGGCGGCGTCTGCTCGCAGAACATGTCGCACTCCGCTAGGGGGCGCTCGTGACATCATTGATGTGGCGCGCGTACTGCGCATGCGCCCAGTAGATGGTGCCACCCTTGCGCTCCAAAACGGCGTAAGGAGACGCTCCTCGCTGGCCGAGTCAGTCAGATGTCCTTGAAGTGCACTTACGTTTCCCCAGCAAGCAAACATGCTCGTGCTGCCAAACAAAAGCGCAAGTCGCGGCAGGCTCAACGACAACATTTGAGTGGAAAGGAACAGCGTCTTCCAGAGTCTCTCAACACAAGGGTGATAGCCAATGAACGGATGCGACTGAAGCGACTCAACCGGTCTCCTGGGACGAAGGCTAAAGAGGCAGAACGCAACCGACAACAACGCCTTCGGAACAAGCTCTAGCGACAGCAGCAACAACAACAAGGCACTTCAAGTGGGGAATGCCTGCTCCCAGATTCTCCCAACACCAGAAGATTGAAGATCAACGAGAGAAAGCGTCTAAAGTGACTCAACACGTCTCCCGGAACGAGTGCTAAAGAGGCAGAATGCAGGCGACAACAATGGTTGGCATCAGAACCACAACCAAGTACATCATTGGAGAGGCACCCGTTTCAAAGCGCCCCTGTCACACAACTATGTTGTCTCCAAGACTGCAGTTTGCTGCAGACCAACTATTTCAACAAGCATTTCGTTCAGAACGCGTTTGGTGCTACATGCTCTGTATCTGATCTCCTATGGTTTATCCACGACTTGGCTAAGGCCCCACAACAGAGCTATGAACATCTGGGGGAACATTTCCCTGACAGAGACGTTACTGCATTTAGTGTATGCCCTACGTGTCTACAATCATTACAGGAACCCAAGATTCCAAATTTCTCAACGAGTAACGGCTACATCTACCCAACGAAACCACCTCATCTGCAAGACTCCCTAGTGCTAAAGTTAGTGACGCCAAGAGACAAGGCTACAACCTAACATGGCAGCTGTCTAGACTTAGTCTTCGAGTCATATGCTACGACAAAAGATTTAGAGTAAATTTCGTGTCACTTCACAGAGCATAAGGCAGCCATCATGGGCATTGATTCAGAAAAGCATCAAAGCTTCACTGGCCACGAGGGTCAAGAAGACATCTTTCCCGGCGACAACTTTGAAGCAGAGATGGGATTCACAGAAGAAAAAGTAGCAGTCGAATCAGCCAAAAATCTATGGGCACTTTGCTGAGCTAAACTGCGATAGGTGAAAGCCTTTCTATGACTGCATTGTTGTTGCTGCTGCTGCTGCTGGAGTTTGTTCCGAAGGCGTTGTTGCTTGCATTCTGCCTCTTTAGCCTTCGTCCCAGAAGCGGTTGAGTCGCTTCAGTCGCATCCGTTCATTGGCTTTCACCCTTCTTGTATTGGGAGACTCTGGAAGACGCTGTTCCTTTCCACTCGAATGTTGTCGCCGAGCCTGCCATGACTTGCGTTTTCATTCGGCAGCGCAAGCGTGCTTGCTTGCTACTGGCTCAGCTAGCGGGGAGCGTCTGCCGACACCGCGTTGGAGTGCGAGGGTAGCACCATCTGCTGGGCACATGCGCAGTACGCGCGCCACTCCGATGATGTCACAAGCACCCCCTAGCAGAGTGCGACATGTTTTGCGAACGGATGCCACCGTGGCCGTGAGAAAGGCTTATGCTCGCGGCCACAGCGGTTTTAATATGGGCACTTTGCTGAGCTAAACTGCGATAGGCGAAAACCTACCTATGACTGCCTCTGTTGCTGTTGTCTAAACTGTTACATGAACGGATGTTGCCGTGGCCGCGAGCGTGAGATGAAATCACAGCCATACGGCTGCAAGGTTTATCGCCGATGTGCGTGCACCCCCACGTGCATGTCCGCACTCTCCCACACGCCCACTCGCACAGCACTACTGGCATGGCGCCTCCTCTCCTTGCTCCCTTCACCGGCGATCACTCCTTTTCTGCGTCCATGTCATGGTCTCAGGATGGTAAACACGACGCAAGGAACGTTTGAGTTAGGAAAAGCCTTTATGGGCCATGAGCATAAGAAAAAATACATACATCCAGAAAGCACACGTTGCCAACCCAATAGCAAAACCCTAACATACGACAAACTATATACAAAGCTGGTTAACTGCAAAATATTGTCTTTGGTCCTCGCACACAATGTATTATGAAGTTGAAAATATTTACTTCAAGTCTATCGACGTGGCCACGTCCCGTCGTCGCTGTTTCCGACGACACGTCGTTGGGCCCGCCGACGTGTCGTAGACTCACGTCGCTGTGTCCGACATTCGGTGCACAGTTGGCCTGGTAAGGGGGTCAGGAGGGTAGAGTGACCTAGACGCCTGGATCGCCCGGTCAACTCCGCAAGCTGCGGATCGTAGATGCAGGCAATCCGGGAAGTGGTGCCGTCAGCCTGTAGCTGCGGCTTCCGGTGGGAGGTCCACTCAGCTCGCGGGTCGTGGCCGCTGCAGCTGAAGAACTGCTTCCACTGGGTTGCCGCCGTCTTCGCGATCCGCCCGTCCAGTTCGGCCTCCAGCCCCTTCTCCCCGCCTTTGTCCCAGAGCGTTGCTGGGCCGCTCTCTTCGGTTACCTGTCCCTTCTACCATTGGCCACATAGCTGCGCGTGCACTTTTGCGCTTCTGCTTTCATATTGCATTCTTTTTATTCATATGCTCTTATTTTCTATCTTCTTTTTTTCTTTATTTCTGCCGATGGCAGAAATAAAGACAACCGAATAAAGACAACATATAAAGAGTTGCTGCAGACAACCTAAAGTTGTCTGCAGCAACTCTTTCTGCCATAATATTTCTTTTGTGATACTTGTGCCTTCACATGGTTTTGATGTGCTAGATGTAGTGTTTGTTCCAATCGTTCCCTAAGGGCCAGCACACATGTAAGTGGTTTTGGTGTCCTCATTGAGTTCATCTTTCGTCCATAGCTCCTTAAGCACCCTCAGTGGTCCTCTTGCCTGTTGACTTGTCTGCGGCACTTCTCTGTATGCGAGGAGAAGAGGTGCAAGATACCGGTCCCACATCTTCCGACTACTCTTGGCACAGCTTGCGCAGCATTCCCTTTAGTGTGCCATTAAACCATTCAACCAAACCGTTGCACATTGGATGATAGGGACTAGAGCTGAAGTGTTTGATTTTAAACAGTTTATTCGCTTCTTTTATTAAACTGGACATAAAACAAGGAGCCTTATTGCACAAGATCTCTCGTGGAAACCCGATCCTAGAGAATATTTCCGGTAGACCTTCAGCTACTGTAGCTGAATCAATAGCTGGTAGCGCGGTACAGCGTCACGGCACCATGTGGCAAAACATACCTATGTTAGGATATAACAGTTCCCTTTGCTAGAAGTTGGAAACAAAAGACCGATAATGTCTACTGTCACTTGCTCGAACGGTGTATCGAAGAGTGGCAAGCAAACAAGTGGAGCTTTGCCGAGTTTCCCTTTCGGAAATGTCCTTTGGCAGGAGTCGTCACAAGATTGAACATGTCTTTTGATATCTGCTTGAATGCCAGGCCAGAAGAATGCACTAAGTACTTCCTCAGTAGCCTTCTTAATGCCTCCATGGCTGGACAATGGATTTTCATGCCAAAACTTGGGTACGGAGCTTCTTTGGGACCACTGCTTTTTGCACCATCTTCCCTGGACAAAACTGGTAATCACAATACAAGATTTCTTTATCCAAGTAAAACTACTGTGCCGTTAATGCCGCGCCACGAAAATGATTTGCCCATCTTCTTCCTACAGACTTCTAAACTGGCATCTTGTTCTTGTTCCTTTTGAAACACATGCCTCGATACTTGAAGTCAAGTCGGTCTTGTGCTGTTCCGTCGTAACTTTCGCTCTCATCACAACTGTGTTGCGGTGCTTCTTTCAACTGTCCATCCTCTTAGTTGCAGGAAGCTTGCTGGAGTTGCTAGTAGGCATCCAGGTTGGGTCGGGATCTGTTGGGTCCCGTGATCCAGTAATGTTCCCGACTATCACGTCGTACAATGGAGTTTTCAAACATTTTGCGACAGTAAGACCTGAGAAATATGGTAAAGAGATGTGAATCTGCGCCTCGGGAACCTCAGTGGTGCTTCCATCAGTGAGCAGCAGCGTTGCCTTGGTGCCGATGATCGTGTCATCTGGGACAAGTGTTGCTGCAGGTGACAATACCTGCAGTACAGCTGGTTGACCCTTACATGACAATCTGAAGCTTTTTGTCCAGATTCACGACAATCAAAGCATTTGATGTTGGGTCTCTCCATTTGGCCATCATCTTTCTCATTGCTTTCTTCTTGTTTCTCCTGGAAAACAAGCAAGTTGTTTTGTCACTGGGCTTCCATGAAGTAGTCAGCTGCATCTGCGATTTTGTCGACCATCTGGCAGTTCCACTCACAAAGAAACACTGAAAGACGACTATGGCAGTTATGCAAAAGCTGTTCAGTAACTATCAAGTCCCGAACTGCGTCAAAAGATTTCCCTTGGACAGTCATCTCTACCCATCCATCGAAAAAATTGAAAAGCCTAGTAGCATACTACTTGGCTGTCTAAGGGCTTACTGCAGCGAAATTTTTCCTAATAGCCTTCGGCGGTACAATGAAAGCGCTGGAGCAATGCCATTTTTACCTTGTCGTAGTCCATTGACTCTTCAGGTGAAGCGGCCAAACACTTTCAACACTTCCCCATCCAGACACAAACTCAGTGCCATGGCCCATTTCTCTTTAAGCCATTCCCGACCAGTGGAAACACGCTCGAATCTCTTTAGATAACCATTTAAGTCATCTCGATTCTCATTATACACTGGAATTAAGTTGTGATAGTTCGAAAAGATGTCCGACTTCTCTCCGTTTCACAGCCAGGAGTCGCTGATTCTGTGCAACTTCCTGCCTTGACCAACTTAAGGCATCGCTCCCCAACTTAAGCTCCCTCTCTTTAAATTCTAACCAATGTTTGTTTGCCTTGTGCTTTGTGAGCCATTCCTCGTGAGCTTTGGCTGCCTCCTTCTGTGCCTTGTCAGCTTTCTCATCTACCCATTTTCTCAATTCTGCACCCTGCAGACCCATACGCTTGCCCAATGCCATAAGCTCTGACAAACTCATCTCAATGTCTACATGGTCATGCAAACTGGAACAAATGGCTTTGTCTTGCCCTCTCCTAGTATACACCAATTTTGTGATGACAGGTTCCTCGAGTGCGAGTTGTTAAACTGAGGCAGGGCCTCAGCTCAAGAAAGACAAAGCCATTTGTTTTCCCCCACACAAACTCAATATTCATTACCTAAAGAAAAGACAAGAGAATATTCGGCACCCAGAAAGCACAGAAAAAAAAGCACAGCTGGCCGTGTTAATGTATGTGATAAGTTCATATCACTGTCATTCTAGGACAAGGAAAAAGAAACTCAGTCATCGAAAGTCTTAGTTAGTCAGGTGGCAGTGAGTTGACAACATGCAGTGGCACTTGCGTTGACGGTGGTAGCGGTGTGGCAGGCAGTGGCAGACAAGGGACGCGGATCTACAGCAAAGCCAACCTTGGATATCAGAGTCCAAGGCTGTCGCAGTCGAAGGCCATCCAAGTGCAACCGGCACAGCTGAGCGGCGCCCATCCCTTGGCTTGGGGTTCCACCAGCATTGCTCCAGGCCTCTGGTCGGCTCCAGGTGACCTCTGCTCTCCTCATGCCGACTGAGGATCAGGACCAGGAGCAGGAACACCAGCAGCAGCAGGTACAGCAGGAATAGCCGTGCCCTACGCTCAGTGGATCTCTCCAGGGACAGCTGGGGTTGTCCTAGTTCTGCCAAGGCTGTTGGGTTTGGGTCTGGACCCCGACGACAGTGACCTCGACACCAGCAATCTTCGAGCTCCGCATCTCCAAGCGATCTCTTCTCTCAGTGTTCGAGTCTGTCTCCTCCTCTCTGCTGGTTCCTCGCACCATTGGTTTGCTGCCAATGCCTGATTGGGTGGCATTCTTTTTCCCTTGTCTAACAGCAGCTCGTGCCACCGCCCACCAACATAGTCTTCTGTGTCAGGCACTCGAGGCTGTTTGGAGCTGCCACCTTTCCACAGTGTTTTGTTGCCGCATTTTCAACAGTCACCTCGTTTTCAACCACGACGCTCTCTGCTCTGTCATTGCACATAGACAGGCTGTAAAACCAGTCTGCAGTAGCTCACTTCTAGAAAGTTTGAAAGCTTGAATGCAAAGTCTTCTTTACGGCCACCTTTCAGATACATTTCACGGAATCCAGACGCACTCCGTAACCATGCAACACTTGGCAAGGCAGGGCGTGCCAGACTGACCAAATGGAACCAATTTATTTAACGTAAATAAGGTATGCACTTGCTAGGTGCACACTTTTGGGTCCCAACAAATGTGTTTAAGGGTCCCTACAAGCTAGAGATTTCACATTTTACTGTGAATGCTCGTTTGTTTGCCTCGCTTTGGTTCAGATACAGCTCACTGTTACGTTTACAGAAATGTGTTTGAACAGCTGCACCTGGGATCCGAGCAGCGATTTTGTATATACAAGCCAAGCATTGTAACTACTGTGATACAGCCTTGTTGCTCAAGTGAGCCGATAATAATTGTGCTGGGCACTGACAAATTGGTGGACAGTTTGTTGTCATGTTCGTTTCGTCTACAGTGATACCACAGCGGCAATTGAGACATAATGCCTGCAACATTGTGCAGCACATGATTCCTGCGAGGTTCACAGGTGTGTGAGCTGGAGAAATGCAGTCGGCATGCATGCCTCTTCAGATTATTCAGAAGAAGTGGCATTCTCTCACAGTTTCTCAGGAGTGACAGAGGGTTCTTCTTAACGTAAGATGGGATTCTCTAAACATGCCAAGTAGTTGAAGGCTTATAAATGCTATATGCAGTAATTGAATTAACAGAATCAAAGGATCAGAGTCTGAATTTTCTTTTTCCTGACAAACCTTGTATGTGTTGATGTTTTTTATTGAACAATGCTGACCAAGTAACACAATCATGTTGTGAAATTTCAGCACTATAGTATTTGCAAAATCTTTCTTTAAAATTGTCAGTATAAAATCAGGTCACTGCACAATCAGCACACATGCTCACTGTTGCTCGCACTTGTAACTGGATTGGTTAGCAACTTATGAAAAGTTTCACTAGGGCTCACAGCATCTGAGGCTTGGTGCATTGCTTATGTTGCTGGATCAGCAATAAAGTTCTGCTGTGATACCATGTTATATATATATGTGTCCAAATTTATTCATCTCATAGTATGCAACAACAGTTACAATGTGTGTTTGCCCTGCTGTCGTGAGAAATAGTATATATATATATATATATATATATATATGTATATATCCCTTAGAGACAGAGGCTGAGCTTTGACACCACAGGCCTAGCCATAAGCCACACTTCAGGGTTGGTGCAAGGTTGAAAACAGCTTGAGTGGATTAAAAATTGTGAATGCTTCTGAGCAGCCAAACTATTTGAAATTCGCAGGTGCACGACGCTCGGATGAGAAGTGCTTTGGCGAGTTCAACGTGCAGGGCAGCATGAGCGGCAACTGTGGTCCGGACGGGCGGGGCGGCCATGTCAAGTGCAGCCGGGAGCACATGATGTGTGGCACTCTGCAGTGCCAGCGAGGTGCTCGTGCCCCAATCGTGCTGGGCATGGAGAAGCTCTACACCCGCACCATCATCTCCATAGAGGGCTCCGAGTTTGAGTGCAAGTGCGTACGGACCTTCAGTGTGGCATCGCTCTTTTCACAGGTCGTTTTCTGCTTACTGTTGGGCACACACTGCTTTGCATGCATCATGACGGCAGCACAAAGGGAAAAGCAACACAGAGAGAATGAAGCACACAGAAGAAATGCTCAACTGACAGTTTATTGCAAGCTGCAAGAAATAAATATGCACCCTCATAGTATCAGCACAGGCCAAAATATTCCTAAGGCTGATTTTGCAGACAAGCAGCCAACACCAATTAGCATTTGTGATTGCTAAGTTCGTTTACCCCTGAAATAGGAAAGCATTTCCTATTATGGGACAACATCCCGCATCATTAGAATCATTGTATATACAGTCGAACATCACTATAACAAAGTCACATTCGACACACAAATACCTTTGGGGCCAATATTACTTTTTTTCCGTTAGATATGTAAGCATGTATTTGTCTGCTATTGCTGATGTTGGTGAGAAACATTCTAGATTTACTGCATTATATCTGATAATTCATTATATTTGGGCTCGTTACTTTGTACACATATTGTGCCAAGAGATAATTTTGTAACAGTGGTTAGGTGGTAAAAAACAGTTACCACGAAAAATAAGAACAATGTACGTGTGTCAATAGACAGCTTTAGTTGGGCATCTGCAACCACCCATGTTTGCAGCATGTGAGGTTGTGCATACGTAACGAAGCGCGTGTGCACGAAATGGCCATAGTTGGCCGGACGCAATGGTTGAGAAGAGGATTGCTGAATTACATGCGCAGGAACTGCTGGTAAGCTACTCAGCACCACTATATGCCAGCTTCTGAAACTGTGTAACCAATATCAGCTGCCACAAAGTCGAACCACAAGCTAGAGCCATATCTTTGGCTAGGGCCATATTGGGAGAATTGCGCTCTCGAAGACACGCAAGAACGTCCCGCAAAGGGGCCGCAGGGCCTGCAGCGGACACTGCACAGCATTTGAAAGGCACAACACGCAAGAGGCCGTCCGCGCTCTTGCGCACTACGCATGCGCACTGTCTCCTCCGCGCGTTTCCTGCATGAGCAAGGCTGCAGTGGACATCTAATTAAAACAGTCTAATATTCAGGTGTGACTGTACGTACCTGTAGAAGTTATTCATTGACCTCGAGTTTTTATTTTTGTTAATGCCTTTGCTTCTGTTAATGTTACTGCACAAAGTCCTTGTATAAGTTTTCTTCTTTTTGAAAGCTAAGAAGTGAAAACCTTTCAAGTGCCGCTCATGCTATTCGTTGGTGCTAGAATTCTGGCTTGAAGCTGCTTCCATTAACCATGCTCTTCCTAACACGGTATGACCAGTACATTGCTATCTAATATGAAGTGCACAGTCAGGCTTACATGTTTCAGCTACAAATAGCCGAAAATGATGTTGAGATCGGACAAATCATGCATTTAGCTGACCACCGCTAGCACAAAAATTGGTTCTCTGTCTTGGCAGCACAATGATGTGCCTCTTTTGGTCTATCTTTTCAACTTTTTGTCGCTCCGTGTTATCTATCATGGTGTATAAATGGCTGTGGGCTACTCGAATTTGTGTACTCCATCACTCTGCGCATGCCCTATTTTTATTGTGAAAGCACTACTTGGCTCATTGGGCATTTTGCCGGTGTCCAGCGGTGGTGGTACATATAATGGTAAGAATGCTAAAATGTAAGTATAGTATGTATGAGATCAATGTAGAGTGTACAAAAGTTCATAATGTATGGAAAGTGGTTATGTAGACATATCCAAGTATAATAAACTAAGAGATTTGGAAAGAAAATTCGGAATGCATTCGCCTATAGGCGCACTTGAACCCAGGCCATCCCAAGGAAGCGATGTAGTGAGAGCCAGACGCGTTCCCTCTACTCCACACCAGCAGGTGTTATCAGTGAGATGAAGGAGCACCTAGTTCATGCAGCACACCTAGCAGTTCGTGACATCATGGGAGAGGGCTCGCCACATGTATGTGAAAGGGCACGAGCCTTGGCTTGTCTCCATTGTGTGTTGCAAAATGGGTCCAGGAGCATCTACCTCGGCGACACCTGCGAAGCCACATGGTCGACCACGAAACTATGCCTCGGATGAAAAAGCACGGGCCCAGCGCAACGCGGCTCAGCTTGCAAAGTGGGAAGAAGACTTCGTAGTCGCCCATGTAGTCCCCCAATGTGTTCCCTTTAGTGATTTTGCAATAGGCCCTGGAAGTGTTGCAGGCTCCCCAATATTTTCTTGTCTTTGTCTTCACAGGGTGTCCACAGGGTCCCTCTCTGGAGACATTCCAGACATTGGCATTGTTTGGGACGGAACAAAATGTGGGCCTTCCAAGGTGATTTTGGCATTTACGTTTTCTTTATTACCTCTTCTGTCCCGCCCTGTCTCTAAATTTGTTGAGGTCTGTACCATCTCTCAAAGTTTTTGTTTGTAGGAGGATGTTCTGAGAAGCAGCGCGCTGACCTCATTATTTCAATATTCCGCCATGAAACACATGCTTGTGCACCCGTGTGCTGAGAGACACACAGAACAATGCTGGCTGTAGCCTTTTTGAGACCCAGGGGTTTTCCTCAAAATATGTGCAGTACAAGAACATCAACAACAATGCTGAGATTGGTATGGTCATTATGGCCCATGTAACATCACTTTGTGGAAGATGTGGTTCAAGCAAGCCTGTATAGGTACTGGGGGGGGGGGGGGGGAAGGGGGGCGGCAATTATGTCTTCCATGCCACCTGTGTCATTGGGAGTGATTGCCTTCTTGTCTGTGTTTTTGCATGCACCCTTTTAGTGGAAATGATATGTTACAGATAGAATCCTGGAGCAGGATGAATTTTTCTTAAACTGTGAAGCTTTCTTTCCAAAAAACCTGTATCGATTTCCTTTGTAACTTTGTGCTACAGTCGGGTGGATGACAGTTCTTCCCTTTCATGAACTTTCCTCCATCTTGCAGGCTTTCGCAAAACTTATTTGTCATAGTCAGTGTCTCAGTGCTTAAAGTTGTTGGAGTCACTTGGTTAGCTACTATAGTAGGATAAAACTTAAAAAACCATCAGTTGGCAACCAAGACACACAGACTGTGCGGGATTGTGTTACTCCGCCAGCCGATCACAGAAGCAAACACAATTGTCGTCATGCGACCTTTACAAAATGGCATCGTACTTGATACCTCCAGAGCGTCTGCTGTTCTTGAGTCTTTTCACCGGCGGAAGTGTGAGGTGTGCAACAGACATGGATAAAGTGTACGGAGTCTGAAAATTTCACTCTTCAAAATTCCACAGACAGCCCATTCCATTGCTGAGCCCATTTTACTTATGAAACTTCACTGCCAATTGAAGTGAAACTTGACAATAAGTTGCAGTGAAGCAAGCGTTTTATTTCAGTTCAATAAAGAATTAGGCTTTCACCGTTTCACTAATAGACAAGCAAAATGTATAAAATGATGTGTTTATAATTTTATTTTTGTAGTTACCGCGATATTTAGATAACAGGGAATGTTTGAAGTATGACCTATTTGCAGCTTCGCGGAGGAACAGTGGCTAGTGGTTATGAGGTCGTGGGCAGGGCTTCACTGCAGGCTTAAGTTGTATCTTACTATAGCCACTTGGTTAGCTTAGATGGTAGCGTGACTGCACCGATGAGGTGTTGGTCCTAGACTCAAATCCTGGACCAGGACAAATTTTTCTTTAGCTTTAAACTTTCTTCCTGGTTCCTTTATAGCTACAGTTGGGTGGATGAAAATTTTCCCCTTTCATAGATGGATGCGCACTAGGTATTTTGTAAATGTCAATTTCGCAGCTTTGATACTAATACCAACAAGCACCGTGTATTTTTAAACCTGATTATAAAGGACAGTGGAAAACAGCATGCAAAGAAATATTGGTGACACATCCATCCACTGGAGATGATTGGTGACAGTAATGCTTGTGTCCCAAAACTCACGCAAGAAGTAATTTTGATAGAAAACACAGCTTTAGGATTAAAAATTTTACATTTTTAATTGATTCATAAAGTATAAAGTATAGAGTTATGTATAGAATAGATTATCGGGTAAATGCGCTCCACTGGCACATTCGCTGGCACATCCACACTCGTTTGTTGAAATTTTCCATGACCGTTTTGCACTGTGGCTGAATTTTGTTGATACAGCACTCAATTTCCTCCTTCAAGGCATGTGCGGTTCTGGGGTTGTTGGCATAAACCTTAGGCTTCAAAAAACCCCAAAGGAAAAAGTTAAACAGCGCTAAATCACATGATTTGGGCAGCGAATTCTGATCACGGTGCTGAATTGGTGTCCTTGGACTCTCAGCAACACTCTCATGGACTGCTTCAATGTTTTGTGTTGGATGACTTGTTCAAGGACGGCGAGAGTGTCTAATATTACTAATTGATCTAGTCTCTCTAATTTTTTAATTAACATATTCACAGTTGATGAAGTTAAATCACTATTCCAACCATATTTTGTACGAAAATTGCACACTGTAGCTGCCAAACCATCATTATTTTTAAAATATCACTCAACAATAAAAATGCATTATTCTTTCATGTGGTGCTCCATTTTTAATAACCCTGAACTGTCAGCTGTGAAGCTGTCTTCTCTTTTCATTGGCAACACTTTAACGCATAAATGATGCAAAACTCAAACCTTGCATTAATTTTGGGACACCCTTTATTAGCAATCTTTCTTATGTTGGGTGTGTAATGTCTTAAGCACTACACCTCAGTTGAAACCTGAATTAAAATAAATTCTGGGATTTTATGTGCTGAAACAGCGGATTTGATTATGAGGCACTCCATAGTGGAGACTACAGAAATTTGGACCGCCTGGCGTTCTTTAATGTGCGCCTAAATCTAAGTACTACACAGGTGCTTTCGCATTTTGCCCTCATTGAAATGCGGCCGCCGTGGCCGGGATGCGATCCCGTGATCTCGTGCTTAGCAGCCCAATATCATAGCCATTCGGCAAGCATGCTGTGTCCAGTTGAAACTTAATAGCAACGTCCACTGTCTCTAGTATCCTAGCTGTAGCTTTGTGGCAATGGCTATCCATCAAGCGGCTGAGCTTGATGATTAGCCATTGCAACAATGAACTTGGACAAGCTAGTAGATAACTTGGCTCAATAGGTATGTGAATGAGGTTGTATACATACCACAAACTGGGCAGAGTTCCCAAGAATGCTAATCACATTAATAACATACTCATGCTGTAAATATTGTTTTTGATGCACATGCCTGCTTGTTGGTCTCCTCTGTGTGCAGATCTGCGTGAACAAGTCATGCCTTCCAGTTGAGCATTTCCGAGAGCTGGGAGTCTGCCCTAGCAACAACCTGGCACTCGCCTGCTCAGGCCATGGCGTGAGTAGAGATTGGGAGAACTGAAGCATGCGTTGCGTTGTCTACTTTTCCAGTTACCTTGTAGGAATTAACTTCTAGGAATTGCAAAGAGAATCTAAATGCACAAGTTTGTCTGTCCTTTTTTTTTTGTTAACTGTTGCATCTGTGCGGAATATTTTATGGCACAACTCTCCTGTAAAATCTATTATGTATGGGAGTTGCACCTAAAGTATGCACTATTATAAAGCTAGGGAGTTGTACAAACAAACCACGAATCTCCAGGAGAAGCCTGTGGTACATGTAACAAGGACAATGTGGACATCCATAAGGTACCTTGCCATACGTACCATATTTTCTGGTTTATAAGTCGCACTTTTGTATAAGGTGCACCCCCCTCAAAACGGCAGTTCTTCAAAAAAAAAAAAAAAATGTGTATAAGACGCACCTGTTCAGTCATTTAAATAAATACAATGACTTTTCACTTTGTGAATGCGGGTCACGCAAAAGCGTGTTGCTGCCATTCCTATAGAATTATGATAGCAATGCTATGGACACTCTAGATGCATTTCTGCCACTATGGTTGCCACAATGTTCCGTATAAAGTCCAAGGGCGATAACATTGTCCCCATGCACTGTATGCTGTATGTGAGAGTGAAAATGTGCGACGGTGATCCGAATCGCGCACAAGGGAGGAAAGCGGGAAAACAGTGCAAGAGGGAAGGCGGGTAGCTTGTACTCTGGTAGCAACTGCGTAGTTTGCTCAGCAGTGCACGCTGTATTTTAAAGTGATCTGCAGATGCGATGACTTCGGAGTCAGTCGACTTGCAGTCAGCCTGCGGCGCTTGTGTTGCTGCTCCGTCCTTCTTGCACGGTGCTCGGCAACTCAATCACGAGAAGAACCTGGTACCTCCATAGCAGGCACACAACCCGTAGCGACTGCCAGAGGAGGTCAACACAACATGCTTCGCATGACCATAACATCCAGTCCAATTTTGACGGCAGTTCTTTCGGGGGAAGGGGGGGGGGGGGGCGGCACATGTATAAGTTGCATCGGTCTATAAAATGCACTGACAAAAAATTCAGAAAAAGCGATTTATACACTGGAAAATATGGTATTATAATGTTGTATGCATATCCATTAATTAGACCTAAGATAACTTCCGTTGACATTCATTTAATGTTCTTGTTTAGTTTTTGTACAGAAGAAAGCAAGGTTAAGTTAAAGCGCAAGAGATGCAAAAATATCGTGTGTGTATGCATTAACAGCAGCATTGTTAGTATATAAAAATTCACGCAGAAACTCCTCTGGTAGTTGTCTAAGTATGCGTAAGCACTGTGCCACTTGCTCATCTCCTCACAGCCCAGTGTCATTATCAATGTCATGGAACTTCGTCTGACCACTACAAACCCTTATCAGTTTTTCGCTTATCATGTTTGATAGTGAACATGATGAGGCAGGCTTAATTAAGATAGAGTTAATTAGGGCACTCAAATCCACTACCATTGGTGTTAATTAAGGTAAAGTTAATTAGCCACAGTTTATTAAGATAGAGTTGATTAAGGGACTCAGACCCTTGACATTTGGTGATAGTCGAACCCACGACCTTTGGTGTTAATTAAGGTGAATTAAGGTTAAGTTAGCGAAGCTGTTGCAAAACCACCACTAGATTTGCTGAGGGGGTATACAAAGTATTATTGATGGTTCAGATGTTCTTTATTGAAACATATGCTGTTCTGTGTGTTGTATGGGTGATTTCAATGAATGTATGCACTGTTTGCTTCACTTTGCTGAGTGCTTATAGTTTCTGCCTTACGTATGAGCCATTGCATTTTCTTGCTTGCTTACTTCGGTATGAGCCATTGCTTAAGGGGATATGAGCCATTCATTGTCTTAGTGATAGACAAATTTCTCGTTGGGTATGCTTAGAAATGCTTACGCATTTAATATTCAAGATATCCTCTTTGGGTGCCTTGCACACAATTGCCTCAGAATCATTAGTAGAAAAAAAAAAAAAAAAAAAGAACTGTCACATCTGTGACATGTTACATATATATTATTCTGTATTGTTATATTCATGGTGGAACATAGGCTGTAAAAAAATTTATCCTGCACAAAGTGTTTGAAACAACAAACAACACTGTCCTGAAATATTTTCAGATGGTGTTCTTAGAATGAACACACTGACAAGTTCTGCTTTGCCAAAGCTGCCGTAAAGCTGATTACAATATAGATGCTTAAAAGCTCAAAGTAATATTTTAATGCATGGGAGCGAGACAAGCCATGATATATCATGCCACAGTCAGTTGACCATGTGGGCTTTCTCTTGTGTGTACCTACCTCATGGCAAAGCACTACTGTCGACCGCCTCTGCATGTATTTTTGTGATGGACCCTGCCTCTTTTGTGCAGTTTGAGATCTGCTATACACCCTTGCCAGAACATTCACCGTGGGGAACTCCACTTACTAAATGCCACCCACCTGTTCTCCAAAGAATGTCACACATTTTAATGCAAGAGCATTATACAGGAATGGAGCTTGCCCTGAGCAATATATGCTATCCTTGAGAGAATAGAAAGGAGGTCGGACGGTGCATTGTCAGATTTGCAGGGAGGCAAGGAGTAGTGTTGAGAGGGAGGGGTTGTGGGGGGGCGTTAGGAAATGGTTGACATTAACCTCTCACTCAAGTGTGCATTTGGAAGCACTGAGAGGTGAAGCATCGGCGCCTAAATGCGTGGTGGTGTTGCAGTAGGGTCAGGATGTATGAGCGTTAGACAGTGTGGTAACAAGTAGGGGAAATGGCACAGAAGAATCAACAAGAGTAGCCATGTTGCCTCAGCCCATGAAGGTCATGCTTGAGGAAGAAGCCGATAGGCGCCATTGCAGTGGCGAAGCACCGCAAAGAGGCCACACTGCCGAGGCACTGAAGCAATGTACTGTGTGTTTGGAAGCACTGAGAGTAGCACAGGGTGGGCAACTAAAGAATGACATGTCTGAAGAGTGTGCACAGAGCTTTAGAGAGTATACAACGCAGTAAGTGAAACATTGCATTTGCTTCACCAGGTATGTCTATATGCACCGAGGCTACTAGGTGTGTTTAGGCTGCTGTATTCTACGACACTGGAGAATGAAAGATCAGGACCGTCTCAGAAGGAGCCTGCATACAACAATACAATCAGCTAGGTATGGTTAGAATGTCATCAATGCAAAATGTTAACGTGAGCTTATATGGGCCAAGGAACCTTATATAATGTGTTCCCTCTTAGTATGCTGGCTGCAGTTAAACTTTATAGAGGAGTGGCCTAAGTGTGCTTATGTACAGGTGTGCTCCAACGTGAACACGTGCTACTGTGATGAGGGCTACCTGGGGCCTGACTGCAGCCAGCGGGCCAATGCCACTGAGGCCCCGCCTCCGCTGGTGCCCCCTGCTGCCACAAATGTCGCGCCACCAACGCCACCTACCGCCACAGACGCATCAAGCCGGTCCAACAAGAGCTCTAGGACAACTTCTTATGGTATGTTATGCATGCACCAACCATGCTGGGCTGGTACCGATCGTAGACTGGCAGCATTTTGTTTGATGAAAAGTGCATTCACCATGGGAAGACAACAGTTACAACAGAACAGGAACTGAAACTGAAAATATAGAAATCTTAGCAAGCTAGCATATTGGGACTGGGATTATTTAGCGACTCTATGTCAATGCCCTTCCTTGTTGTGCTTTTTCAATGGTCAGAGAAACAATAAACTTATAAGGGTTGCAATGTGGGCTTGTTGGTAATGCATCTTCAAGGGGAGTATGGTAGCGCGATTCAAAGACGGGACAAGAGAAGACACAAAGGGACACACACAGCGCTAACTTCCAACACTGTTTATTGTCGAAAACCAGGTCGTACTTATACACTCAGACCACATGAGTCACAGGCACGTGAACAGATTAACAATCAGAGCGATACATTTTGTGATATGCTAAGCCATGCGCAAAAATGTCAGTTCTTTTTCAGAGAGAGCCAATGATGGTTTGCTGATACATGAATCCCCTAGGGCATCAATCTGCTCGGCTTCTATTATAAGTCTAGTGAGTTCGCACTTGTTTCTACCGGTAATGATTGTTGAGAAGCCGAGCAGATTGATGCCCTAGGGGATTCATGTATCAGCAAACCATCATTGGCTCTCTCTGAAAAAGAACTGACATTTTTGCGCATGGCTTAGCATATCACAAAATGTATCGCTCTGATTGTTAATCTGTTCACGTGCCTGTGACTCATGTGGTCTGAGTGTATAAGTACGACCTGGTTTTCGACAATAAACAGTGTTGGAAGTTAGCGCTGTGTGTGTCCCTTTGTGTCTTCTCTTGTCCCGTTTTTGAATCGCGCTACCATACTCCCCTTGAATAAACTTATGTTCTCAATGGGATCAGCCAGCTCTGAACGATGGGTGATAATCGCCACATTATATTGGCCTAGCTTTACTCTTTCAGTTGTTATCATGTTCTTCATGGAAACCGCACAAGATTGACGAGGAACCAAAGAACATTGCTGCTTTCTTTCTCAAGGTCCTGCTGCCATGAAGTGCAGGCAAGCTTTTAGACACAAATTCAGTGCTTGGTGACATCTGGTTTTCCAAACCACACTGTAATGTCACTCATGCAACCACCCTGGACCTCGGCTGCTGGTCCCGACTAGCCTCAGAATGCCAGATGGCCTCGAGCTTTGCTTGTGCTCATTCGTGCCCACTCAGCTTTGTCAGTGGCTTGGGATCATTGGGACCATTGGAAATTTTTTGTTTGTTGCTGCACCAAAATGGTGCGTCAGACATCTTGTGGTCATTTCTGTATAAGGCAGACGGGGCAGTGCTCGAATCACTGTCTCACACAAGCCCTCTGAAGTAGGCACTCTGCAGCACCAACCTAGCCGTGCAACGTCACTCCTGCAGATGTCACCCTGAGGTTTATCAAACTCGCATTTTGTTTGAGCGCAAGGACCAGTGCACGTGTGAAATATCTGAGGCCTACATTATGCAGTGTCTCCCACTCCTGGTCTCCTTTTGCATCCACACCTAATTTTTTTCAGCCTTGCTCTTTGACATCGCAGCAGAGAATCCATGGTGAAGGTGACGGCTGGCTAGCACCAGCTACAGACACACCTGCAAATTATTTTTTTCATTTGCTCATGAGTGAAAAGCCTTTTCAATGTGAGGCATGTTTGCCTGCTTGCACTGGCCATTGCGCATGTCTCATGGAGCAAAATGCAATAAAATTTGAAGAGAGAAGGCTGGTTGTTGTGCATGTACAAGAATTGGAAATGTGTAACATAAGTGTGTTCGTACAAGGTCCTTTTGCTTTTCATTTGGTTTGTCTTGCAGTGGGAAGGAAGGATGCCCTGAGCACCCCTTCGCTGGTGATTGTCCTCGTGTCGGTGGTTGGTGGCGTCTTCATCTTCTTTGCCCTCCTGGCCACTTGTTACAGGCAAGAGCAGTTCACTGTAATGTGGCAGTCATTTTCTTCTCATAAGTTTCACGCTATCATTGCTAGGACTGGGAATGGAATGTAACATTGGGGTACTCAACTATGACAGTAGGTAGCTGAAAATTTCAGTGCCCTTCATGCATTAACTGTGTGTGCAAAGGCTGTGACGGCCAGTCTTCTGCCAAGCTGTTGCAGAGTCTTGTCGTGAGTAAGATAATTTTATCTTCTTGGAAGATAAGCTCACCTTGCTCTGTGACACACAGTCGCACCAACACTTTGCTGACGTCCCCACAGCAAACCTTTACTGTACAGCGACAACGCCATACATGTGCACCGACAGCAACAACAGTCACAGACAAAGTAGCACTACACATTTGCAATGCCCACACTCCTTATCTGCCATCTGCTACGTACACTCTTTGAAACTGCAGTGTAGAAAGTGTAGTTTTCGTGCTGCACTTCTGCTACAAAAAATGGCTCTGTGTAGGTGGGCAGAGCTACATTTTTTCTACAACTATTAAAAAGATGGCAACTTCCTACACTGGCTACACTCGTGTAGCCAGTGTAGGTAAAAAAGAATAGCCCTAGCAAAAGCAGCTACCAGGATGCCTTCAGGAAAGCAACACTGCTGGAGCAAAGGGTGCCATCAACTGAGTGCTTCCAAAAATTTTGTCAAGCTCAAGAAGCACTGTATCCATTCAGTTGCACACATTCTGTTAGACCGCCTGTAGTTAAAGAACAATTTCAAGGTTGTGCCACTGAGTAGTCAGTGCATTCATCCCTGCATTCTAGCATGAGGATAGTGTGCGGTGCTTGCCTGACCATGCTGAAATATAGAAATATGACAGTCTTCAATCACTGTCAGATGCACTTTTGACCATGTGTAGCACCACTGACATCTGATGTGGTACATGGATGTGATCACATCGTCTTCCAATGAGGAACTATATTTTATCTTTATTTTTCTCACTTCTCTGTGCAATTCATGGAAGCTCATTTGAGACACAGTTCTGCTTATTTTACAAGTTCTATCATCATAGTGTAACAGTTCAATTAAGCAACATGAACGTCAGAGATAAAAAATCTGGTTAATGGCAGAATTATGTAAATGTGGTGTTGCTGATGTAGCTGGCCCAATTGGCCGAACAAACGATCTCACTGGCTGGGCATTGTGGAGGTAAGCAGACACAGCCAGAGAGTATGGAGAAGAATGTTTAATGAAACACGGTTATTGATTATATACACACATTCAGTTGATGTCACAAGCTGTGACAGAGAATAGATGCTAGGGCTTCTATTCGACAACTGTCAAGTATAAGTCGAAACTGGTAAAAACTAATGACAGAACATCATCCCCACTGAAAGAAATTAAGACTAGGAGAAGACTATATATACATTTTCACAAGTGTACAAGACAATCGGATAAATGCATTGTTGTTGCCCAGAGCTGGCATGGAAGGAAGCACTGTAGTTAAACCATTAGCAGTTTAGTAAGAAGCATTCAAGATGTGAACTATTATTTTATATGTGAGAATAAAACCTTAACACTTAAACTGGAACAGTAGGGCTACTTAGTTACAAAGTAGTTAGCACTGTAATCAGAGAGCAGCCACATCTGTGAGTATGCCTTAGGGCATGCTCACAACCCCAGATGCATGTGTGCCATAGGTTGGCACACTAACTCAAAAGTATGCACTGACCATAGGTCGGCCACATAAGTGCATGCTCGCTCACACTCACCCACCAATTTTTTCGCAGGCTATGCTACTTGCTCACACTCATCTGTACTCATTCACGTTCCTGCTCATGCCCACTTATACTCACCAACACACATGCCCATTCATTGTCACTTTCCTTCACACTTGCAGGTGCCCACTCACATTCATACCTGTGTTCACTCCCACTCATTGGCATTCACTCATGTACACTGCACTTACCGACTCACTTCATATACTCACGTCCCCTCGAAATCACCGCCACTCACTGCCATACATCTCATATTCAACCACACCTGTTGTCGCTAACGCTCTCTCCCTCACTTGTGAAATGAGCGTGGCGGGAGTATGCCGACCTATGACACCGACTATTACTCAATTCATAACTATTTCACAGGCGTGAGATAGAGCGTTAGTAAGCGAGGAAGGTCATGGGTGGATGGTAACATGAATGAGAGCGAATGCCAATATGTTTGTGTGGACATGAATAAGAAGAGTAGTGAGTGCTGGTTAATGTGAGTATGAACGAAAGTCACTGATAGTGATTTTGAGTGTACATGCATGAATGTGAGTGGCTGTTGGCAAGTGTGAGTAAGTACGAAAGGGCGTGAGTAGGTGTCGGTCAGGGTGAATGGAAGTGACTGTGAATGCGAGTAAGTGTTGGTAGGTGTGAATAGAAACATGGGTGAGTGCTGACATGTATGAGTGCACATAGGCTGACTGAGTGCATAGCCTGCGAAAATATTGATGAGTGAGTGTGACAGAGTGGCTGCCGACCTATGCTCATAGCACAGGTGCATGACAAGAAGTTTTGACTATGGAGATCATGTCTTTCCTTAAATAGTGTTTAATGACAGGTGCTTATTTTGTATATTCTTGTTCTTCCCCCAAATAACTCAAATGATACACAACAGACAACCAGTACACACATGTGCAAAAAAAAAAACTTAATTATAAGTCACAACTTTTAAAGCATATATAAGAACTATGTATAAAGTATATTTATAGGGGTTCGTAGCGACCGCCGGTTTTAGGATGCACTGAGCAGTTCCCGAGCTCGAGCCTCTGCTGCGCACTTGATGCTGTCGATGCTGCTGACTCTGTGCGCACGTTCGTTATCTTCCTTACAATGGCCCCGCGGAAATAAAGGAGCCATCCTGGCGACTTAGTTTTCTGGAAGGACGGTAGAATGGTGATACGGATTGAGACACTAAACATGAACGACGTCGCGGTTACGACGTCGCATGTTGGACGGCGGCATTAGCGGCTCAACCAGGTAATTAATGGGTGATGTTCTCTCAAGAACGCGGTATGGCCTGTCGTACTCTAGAAGGAGTTTTGAAGCGAGCCCAGGTGTGCGATGTGGCACTAACAACCAGACGGGAGCGCCCGGGAGAGAAGTGGGAGTCGAGTTCTGTGCATCGTGAACAGCTTTTTGATGGTTCCGGTTGTCCGAGGTGAATCAGCGGGCCAGCTGGCGACATTCCTCGGCGTGTCTGGCGGCTTCCGAGATCGGCAGGCATTCAGATGGGTCCGACCAGTAAAGCAGAATGGTGTCGATTGTGTGCGAAGGATGATGGCCGTAAAGAAGGTAAAAGGGTGAGAATCCGGTGGTGGCCTGAGTCGCGGTGTTGTAGGCGTAGGTAGCAAACCGAAGAACTAAGTCCCAATTAGAGTGATCAGGTGAGACATACATGGCGAGCATGTCACCAAGAGTTCGATTAAAGCGTTCCATGGTACCGTTAGTCTGTGGGTGATAAGCAGTGCATTTATGATGAACAATAGTGCATTCAGCAAGCAGTTGTTCGATGACTTCAGATAAGAAGGCGCGGCCTCTGTCGCTTAAAAGTTCACATGGACCTCCATGACAAAGGAGAAAACGGCGAAGTATGAAATTGGCGACCTCCTGCGCTGCAGCATTTGGTAGAGCAGCAGTCTCCGCATAATGGGTTATGTGGTCTACCGCAACGATTATCCACCTGTTGCCGGTAGCAGTCAACGGAAGTGGCCCGTAGAGATCTATGCCCACGCGATCAAAGGGTCGGGATGAGCATTGGAAAGGCTGGAGTTCGGTGGATTTGCGCGGTGGCGCTTTGCGGCGTTGGCACTCATGACAAGAGTAGACAAACTTTCGAACAAAACTGTACATTCCCCGCCAGTAATAGCGGTGTCAAAGTCTTTCGTAGGTCTTGAAGACTCCCGCGTGGCCACACTGAGGGTCGACGTGGAACGAGGAGCAGAGCTCTGATTGCAAGATTCTCGGAATGACGAGTAATCAGCTGCGTTCCTCTGGGGCATAGTCGCGTCGATATAGTAGCTGGTCTCGAATTGTAAAATGAGGAACTTGGCGCTGAAGCATACGTGATGCTGGAACCTTCGACGTATCTGAGAGAAGGTTGAGCAGAGATGCAGTCCAGGGATCATTACACTGTGCAGCAGCGATAGTGTCAATGTCCAGAGAGGATAACGTGCACTCGCAGGAGGAGTCGTGACTGGCCTTTGGGGGAAGCGGTGATCGGGATAGCGCGTCAGCGTCGGAGTGCTTTTGTCCGGAACGGTAAACCACGCGGATGTCATATTTTGGATTCGCAATGCCCAGCGGGCAAGGCGGCCCGGTGGATCTTTGAGTGTTGACAGCCAACATAGTGCGTGGTGGTCGGTCACTACGTCAAACGATCGGCCGTATAAATATGGGCGAAACTTGCTAAGCGCCTACACAATGGCCAAACACTCCTTTTCTGTAACGCTGTAATTGGTCTCCGCCTTGGTTAACGGGCGACTCGCGTATGCGACGACGTATTCTGTGTCGCCAGGTTGACGCTGTGCCAACACAGCGCCAAGGCCTACATGGCTTGCATCTGTATGGATTTCAGTTGGCGCTTGAGGGTCAAAATGGCGAAGAATGGGTGGTGTCGTGAGAAGACGGCGCAAGGTTGTGAAGGTGTCGTCACACGCTGGAGACTATGATGAGAGATCTCTAGCGCCACCAAGGAGCTGCGTGAGAGGCGATATAATTGACGCAAAATTTCGACCGAATCGCCGGAAGTAAGAGCAGAGGCCGATAAAACTGCGTAGCTCCTTCATAGTGGTAGGTTTGGGGAATGCAGTAACAGCACGTAGCTTCTCGGGATCCGGGCGAATGCCCTCCTTTGACACCACATGGCCTAAAATCATGAGCTGACAAACAGCAAATCGACACTTCTTCAGGTTAAGTTGCAACCCGGCGTTGGTCAAGCAAGTGAGTACGTGCTGGAGGCTGAGCAGATGTGTTGCGAAATCAGGGGCGAACACCACAATGTCGTCAAGATAGCAAAGACAGATTTTCCATTTGAGGCCACGCAGAACATTATCCATTATTCTTTCGAATGTAGCAGGTGCGTTGCAAAGTCCAAAAGGCATGACGGTGAATTCATACAAGCCGTCTGGTGTAACAAAGGCAGTTTTTGGGCGATCGGACTCTGCCATTGGAACCAGCCAGTAGCCTGACTGCAAATCCAGCGAAGAAAAGAACTCGGCTCCCTGCAAACAGTTCAGAGCATCATCAATGCGTGGTAATGGGTAGACATCCTTCAGCGTGATCTTGTTCAACCATCGAAACTCAACACAGAAGCGGATGGAACCGTCTTTTTTTGTGACGAGGACCACGAGAGAGGCCCATTGGCTTTGGGAACGTTGAATGACGCCTCAATGGAGCATGTCATCGACCTGGTCTGCAATGACGCGACGTTCCATAGCGGACATGCGATATGGTCTTTGTCACAGCGATGAGTGAGAGCCAGTGTTGATGTAATGCTCGACCGTCGATGCACGGCCAAGAGATGGTTGCGCAACATCGAAAGAACGGCGGAAGTGCTGAAGGATTGCGAGAAGTTGAGATCGCTGCAAATGCGTCAGATCTTCGGCGATAAATGGGTTGAACACACCAGTCCATGTTGAGTCGGGTAGGGTGAGGGCACTCAGTTCATGGACGGCAGTAGGAGGCACTTCGTCAAGGATGGAGGCAATTTGTGTTGAATCGACTGACTCGACGTAACCAAGGCATTCGCAGCGGAGCAGTGATAGCGGCGATGAAAGATGATTGTAAATGGGCATAGTGCTGACACCGGCAGCAAGGTCAAGAGCTGCAAAGGGCAAAGGAAGTGCTTTTCGGGTAACAAAGCGATGAGAGGGCATGAAGAGGACCTTTCCATTGGATATGGTACTACAGAAGAGTGGTACGAATACTGAAGAGCACGGGGGAATATAGGTGTCTTCTTTCACGACAATTTTAGCGGCAGGTTGAGCATCGACGGAGGCCAGGTCACCAAGGTGGAAAAGTTCAATCTCAGCCCGAGGGCAATTGATGATGGCATTGTGGCATAAAAGAAAATCCCATCCTAGAATAACGGCGTGGGAGCACGATGAAAGAACTATGAATTCAATCGTGTACAAAGCGTCCTGTATGGTCACACGGGCAGTACAAGCAGCGGTAGGGCAAATGGGTTGAGCACTCACTGTTCTGAGTGACAATCCAGACAGAGACGTCGTCACTTTACGAAGCGAACGGCAAAACTTGGCATACATAACTGAAATAGCGGCACCGGTATCGACGAGGGCGACTGTAGCGACATCTTCGATAAACACATCAATGACATTGGCAGGTAAATGAGGAGGACTTCAGCATGTCGACACTTGCGCAGTTCTTGCCTCAGAAACTGCGTCGTCTAGTTTCCCTCTTCGTTAGAGACGGGTCGTCGACGCATAGGGGAAAGCTATCGGCGATGTGGGGAGGGTGACCGGAGGCGTTCGAAGCGAGGACAGCGATCAGTCTGGGAGCGAGCTGGTGATGGGTCGAAGGGTCCGTAAGGTGCATTTGGATCAGGCGGCACATAGGGCGCTCGGCGATCGTCATCGAACGCCTGTGATCGGCGGCGGCAGAACCTTGCGACATGACCGGGATACCTACATGTGAAGCATATAGGGCGATTGTCCAGTGTACGCCACGGTTTAGCGACGGCAGTGGTGATCCAGGGGACGGGAGGGGCAGGGCGGTGCACAGGCTGCTGGAAGCGACGCACGGGCACAGTGCGAGGGGCCATTGCAGCAACCGTAGCATAAGTGACTGGTGTAGCCACGACATCCTGCTGGTGAACAGCCGGCAGCGCTTCTGCGACTTCTTCATAGATCATGTTACAGAGATGAGACGGCAAAGTGCTAGCAGACTCCTGAGTGATGGACACCAGAGATAGCTGTCGTGCGACTTTTTCGCGGATGAAATCCTTGATTTGTGTTATCAGGGAGGCTTGCTCTGGGCCGGAGGTTAGGCTGCAGAGTGACGCCGCATTTGGTGTGGGATGTCACCTTGTCAGAGCTTGCTGCTTACGTAATTCATCATAGCTCTGGCACAAGCTGATGACGTCGCCAACAGTGCGCGGGTCCTTGGCCAGAAGCATCTGGAAAGCGTCATCATCGATTCCCTTCATGACATGTTTGATCTCTTCCACTTCCGTCATGGCAGCGTTCACGCGCCTGCACAAATCTAGAACGTCTTCTATATAACTGGTGAATGTCTCACCTGTGTCCTGTGTGCGTGTACGCAAACGCTGCTCAGCTCGAAGTTTCCTGACGGCGGGTCGGTCAAATACTTCTGTAATCGACGTCTTGGACGCCGACCACGTTCGGATATCTCGCTCATGATTTCTGAACCAGAGACTGGCCACGCCCGCTAGGTAGAATGATACATAAGCCAGTTTGTCCGAGTCATTCCATTTGTTGTGAATGCTCACCCGTTCGTAGGACGACAGCCACTCTTCAATGTCGTTGTCGTGGGTTCTGCTGAAGATAGGAGGCTCCCGCTGGCAAACGGTGCCAGCGCAAAGGACGGGTGGCGATGGAAGAGTCTGCTGGTCAGCGTCCGGCATGGCAGAGGGTAACGTCCGAGAACGGAGTTGCAGGATGGTAGAGTGGAACGTTACTCCGCACGGCTCCACCACTTATAAAGGATATTTATTGGGGTTCATAGCGACCGCCGGTTCTAGGATGCACCGAGCAGTTCCCGAGCTCGAGCCTCTGCTGCGCGCTTGATGCTGCCGATGCTGCTGGCTGTGCACACATTCGTTATCTTCGTTACATATGTAGTGTAGTCCTTGAACTTTGCTTTTGGCTTCTAGCAACACTTAGAACGTTTACACTTGGGAGAGTATGCTTGGGGAGCTTTCTGACATTGGTCCCAACCATCCCCTTGAGCTGTACTGTATCATTCAGATTCATCATGTAGGAGTTGCGGCAGAGAAATATTGTTGTTGACTGGGTACTGAGATAAAGCTCATATTATAGGAGGACATTCCAATTTAGCGAAGTGAATGTATGTTGCCTTAATACCCTGTTAAACCTATCAATCTGCCCATTAGCTTGAGGGTAGCAGACTGATGAACACAACTGCTGAATGCCTTTTTCTGAAAGAGAAATTTCAAAGTGCTTTGGCTTGAACAGTGGATTATCGTCCATCACGGGATCATCAAGAAAACTTTTACTGCTTACATACAGAGCCGTAAGAAATTCTGTGGCATATTTTGGCATTACTGAATAAACAAAACGGATGCCAGGCCAGTTTGAGCAGTAGGCTGTGATCCAGGAGTTTGCAGGAAAAGCAGTGGGGGAATGGTTGTGCAAGCAAGGCTGTGAGAGCAGCAGACAAGATCATAGCGGAATGCGGCAGCAGAGGTGAGGAGTAGATGTAATGACAATAATGGAATGTCTTAAGCCAGGGCACAGCTGACAGAGAAAATGCATAGAGTGCCAGGCAGTTGCAGTAGGAAGTAGTTGATGAGCGACTTACATGTCTGTTTCACATTTCTGCTCTTCATCCTTGTCACCAATGTGGTGTCACTGCCACAGCTGGCAAGGAGGTCCAAACTGTTGAACAAGAACACTGCTGGTCAGGTAATGCAGAGGCAAGCAGACGCTGCTGAAGAGTGAGGAGAAGAATGTTTAATGGAAAGCAGTTATTGATTATAAACATTTGGATGCCATCACAGGGAGATAGGGTGCCACACAACTGTTACATCGAAATTAAAAATGGTGAAACCTTGTAACACAACAATCAACTGCACTCTACAGGCGGAGTACCATGCCCAAGCTAGAGCAGGCCCCAGGGGCACCCAAGAAAGGCTCAGCCCGACACAAGGCACCAGTGGCTGCGCCAGGTGCCAAGAAAGAACACGAGGATGCTCTTCCTCCTGGCCACCATGCCTCGACCACCCTCGACAGCCGCATCATCACCTTCGGGAGCATGCCTTCCTACAGGTACTGGCCAAGCAGGTGGCACCTCATTTGCCCTGTTTGTTTTGTCCCTGCTCTGTTCCGTGGTGTCCACCAGCATCGCAATTTTGAGGGCACCTGCACATTCATCATAAAAGAAGGCCGCTGACTTGCACCAATTGACGTGTTCACTCTCTCCCATGGGTTTCAGTCATTCCCTCTTGAAACACTTCATACAACATTTGCTGGTGATACGACTTCAGGTCTGTAGCCCTAGCTTAAGGTGTAACAATAACTGAGACAGGTTTTCAGGTGTCTTTCTTTTCCCCCACAGGCTTTTGCATTTTGCACAATTGTCACACATAGAATGTGACCCAGCTGAATGGCATATATTTTCGGACAGGATTCTAGTGAAAATTTTAATATGGATTGGTATTAGTCTAGTAAATAGTAAGTATTTGATGTAATGTAGACTGCTTATAACGTAAGTCACCTGAATTGCAAATATCCACACTATAAGCGGTATTGCACTATAATGTGGTACCGCTTATAGTGCAGATATCATGCGAACTGAAATATTTTTCAAAGGCTGCACGCATGCAAGACATGTAGACCAAGCAGCTGCGTGCATCCAAGAATTGAAATGTGCAGGATGTTTGCATCCATCTAATCGTACAAACGTTAAGACTCCAAGGACCTGCAGCTCTGCCACCAACTCCACAGAACCACTGGAGAATGGTAATTAAAATTTTGTACACTTGATCCGTGTGCACGCGCAATGTCAAAAACATAATGATCATGAACCAAGCTGCTGTCATTCGAGTGTTGCCCATGCAATTGCTACCAGGTGATTCCACGAGAGATCAACACAGGTCAAAAATTTCATATTTTAGATTTCATTGAATATTTTATATTTTATGTGCATATCACTAGGTAGCACTAAAGTGAACGTGGCTTCCTTGCCAAATGAATATTTTAGAAGGAAAAAAATAACGAGATTCTTCAGTGTGGAGGTGCCTATTCAATGCACGAGGCATTTTCACAAATTCACAACGATGTGAAATACAATTTGTTACAGCTACAAAGAATACATTCTTGTGTGTAAAACCTAGATGTAAAGAAGGGTCAGCCAGCACTGTTTTAGGCTTCCGTGCAAGACGGAAGTGTTTTAGAAAAATTCCTTATATTTGCTACAATCTTCAAAAGTTGCTATATTTACGATTTTTTATCAACTAAACCAATACATGTAGCCTTTTAAAATTTGCTGGACTGCGAGACCTTAACATATTCAACAATTATGCTGGATATTCTTGCTGTATCACAAATTATCATTTCTACAATTCGCCTCAAACTTGAAGTTTTGACAAAAATAAGCACTATTTAAAAATCAAAATAAAACCATCATAAATTTTTCTCAAAATCTCGTAAACAACTGTTCACAGGCACGTAAAAAAGAATATTAAAGAGCATGTTGCATTATTTTGTTTGTAATCACAATACAGGTGGTAGAAATGAGAGCTTTGCCAGAATGCAGCAAGGTGCTAAGAAAAAGAACATCGGGGTAAAAAGAGCGTGCATAAGGCTTTGACTTACCTAAACTTGACCGTAATTGCGACGTACAGGCAGTTTTGGTAAACTGGAATTATTATTTCAACCACACCCTTATAAAATGTCTGAATTTCCGACATAAATTCGTGGAGTCATGCCTCTCCTCGGCCATCATTGGCGCCCATATTCAGTTCATGCTTTCAGATGCGGCTGCTGTAAAAATCGTCTCTTTTGATCGAGTTGGTAGAGTGTAGAAGAATGGGAAGTGAATCCACGGGAAGCGATGAATTCTTACCGGAAGAAGACGAACTGGGAGGTAGAAAGAAGTGCCTACATCCACTTGAAACTTTGCCTCACGTTCATCAGCAGAAGTCGGATTCGCGACTAAGGAACTCTCGCCCGGTGCTAAAGCAAATTCGACTCGGTGGCACTGCAAGGTCCAAGTCTCACTTTGTAAAGTGCAAGCGCCATTTGGACCCCTCAGGTACCAAATGCGGCATGTGCACCGAATGGTTCACCAACTTTATAGAAGCCTATGACATGTGGTCTTCGTATCAAGAGTGAATGCACTTGTTGACTCTGCTGCCAAGCCAACTGGATTGCCGAAAAGTTCAAGCTCTCATTCCAAATTTGTCATCCTACATGATATACAAATCCTGACATTGTGTGAGAAACTTGGAATATGGTTAGCACCAGACACGCCTGCGAGAACACGATTGAACCCAACAGACGTCCAGACCGCTGTGGAATATTATACCAAAGACGAGCATGGATGTTCTCGGCAGAGTCCCAACAAAACATATGTAGTATCTGTTTCGATTGATGGAAACGAACAGTATGCTGCCAAGAGGTTCATGACCCGCTCGGTACAGGAGACATATCGTTTCTTTAAGGAAGCCAATCTGGATACATCTATTGGGCTCTCAATGTTTTATTCTCTCCGGCCGAAATGGGTTCTTCTTGCTCCACAACAAGAAGTGTACCTTTGCATGTATTGCGCTAACGCCACACAGTGTGTTTCCGCGCTAGAAGAGCTCACTGAAGGTGCCTACACAATTACCCACCTCAAAGAACTATGTCTTTGCACCTCGCCCACGACCGATTATTTCCTGGGCGATTGTGATTATTGTGCAAATGAGGATGCTTTAACTACTACAACTTTGGGAATCCCTGACGAGACAGAGGTAAACAATGCGGTGTGGGAAAATGGCGACCTCGTCAAAAAGACAGCACAGGCTGTCTCTACCTTTCTGTCTCTACCTGTCACTACCTTTCTCCAGGAGCTCGGTGTATGGCTTGTCAAGTGGATCACCCATTATTATATAAGGGGCATTCAAGCATCAACAATACACCACGCCAAACGGAATCAACAGCACGGATCCCGTGCCTTTGACTTTGCATAGAATTGGACAGCTGTTGTACCGAACGACGTACAATCATACCATTGGCACAAAAAAACAGGTCTCACTATTTACGTGTGTCGTCACGAGTAGAAAATCCATTCAATGTTTTGCTGTCATCAGTGATGATGTATGTCATGATGCTGCACATGCTTGCTTTGCACTGGAAAAAAATCTACGAGTGCATGAAGGAAGAACTTCACCTTGACAAACATGTTACATACGTGTCTGACGGCACCAGTAGCCATTTAAAAAACAAGTATCAGCTTTACCAGCTGTTACAGAAGGAGCACGCGTCAACAAAGTGGCTTTTTTTGGCCACAGGATATGGCAAAAACGCTTGCGATGGTGTTAGTGGCTTAGTAAAGCACCAAGCCTCGCTGTACAATCTCAGAGCAGACAGCACTACAGTCATTAGGTCAGCCTCTGAAATGGTGGCGCAGATGACCGCAACGCTGAAAAACGTAAAACTGCTCTATGCAGATGTGGACGAAGTAGAGAACTTTCGCCGCCTCAAAAAGAACTAGTGGAAATTTTTACCACGTGTTCCAGGCATACGGTCATGGCACATTTGGTTAGGCGAGCCAGACGCCACCAATTTCGATCACGTTGTATTAGTGTCTCGCACTGCTGCAAGTAATTGTAAGAGGATCAAGCTTTTCTGAGCGTATACATCGGCTATGCTCGAAGTTCCTTGTGCCCTCTCCCTGCTTCTATGCGGCATATGCGGATCATCAATAAGTGTACACTGACAGGTCTGTAAGTCAACAGGCAAGCAACTGTGCCACTGCGTATTGGATTCGCTCCATTAGAACTGCATGATCTGGCCCTCTGGATCAGTTGGCCCTATAGAAAAATGCGGAAAGAGCTGCCAGTACTGCAGCGCTTTGTTAGCTTAGGACATGTTCTCAGCACGCTATCATCGTTTAGCATTCGTCAGTGGTGCTTCAACAACTATCCCATACATTGTATTCCAGCAAGTTTGGCCGAGAGTTCATCTGGTCCTGCGAATACTTCAGTGAAGAAATAAATGCTCTACTTGAGGCTTTGCACAGAAGGCAATCTCCTCAAGAGTTCACGGAACAGGTAATGTTTTGCAAAAGACCCAAGTATCTGACAGAGGAAGTCTCGTGCTTCTTTCCAGCTTTTCTAAGAAACTGTGAACTTTCCGAGAAGTGGTGATCCTTAGGGACTGTGAACTTTTGATTGTATAGTTTTCTAACAGTTCCTTTTTTTCTTTTTATTCAGAGGCGGTAAAATAAGCAATCGCTGAAACTATCTGCCAGCTAACCCTGCCTTAACCAACACCATTGCCACTCCTGCCACCGCCTCTTAGGTTGTATAATGTCGTTCATGTAATGACCAGTACGACATTTTTAGAGGCATTTACCTCCCGTACATTCTGTTACCTGTGTACATTCATAAAAAGTTAACTGTTAATTCTGTAGCACACAAAGAAATACAAACCTACATTAACAGAAGGCACAAATTATCTACGCTGCAAGGCACACGCACTTGCTGTTAAATAAAATGAGCCACCTAATGGTTATGTTGATGCTTCTTTATTCCCATTCAAGTGAATAAGTAGTGTGCTCAACGCACTTTTATGCAGAAGTATTAATTATAAGGTCAACACTGGCTTTACGTCGCAATAACGGTCAAGTTTAGGCAAGTCAGAGCCTTATGCACGCTCTTTTTACCCCGGTGTCCCTTTTTCTTAGCACCTTGCTGGATTCTGGCAAAGCTCTCAATTCTATCACCTGTATTGTGATTACAAACAAAATAATGCAACATGTCTTTTTTAATATTCTTATTCACGTGCCTGTGAACAGTTGGTTACGAGATTTTGAGAAAAACTTTAGATGGTTTTTTTTTTTATTTTGATTTTTAATAGCGTTGATTTTTGTCAAAACTTCAACTTTGAGGAGAATTGTAGAAATGGTAATTTGTGATACAGCAAGAATATTCACCACAATTGTTGAATGGGTTAAGGTCTAGCAGTCCAGCAAATTTCAAAAGGCTACATGTATTGGTTTAGTTGATAAAAAATTGTGAATATAGCAACTTTTGAAGATTGTAGCAAATTAAGGAATTTTTCTAAAACACTTCCGTTTTGCACGGAAGCCTGAAACAGTGCTGGCTGACCCTTCTTTACGTCTAGGTTTTACACACAAGAATGTATTCTTTGTAGCTGTAACATGTTGTATTTCACATCGTTGTGAATTCGTGAAAATGCCTTGTACCTTAAATAGGCACCTCCAGACTGAAGAATTCGGTTATTTTTTCCTCCTAAGATATTCATTTGGAAAAGAAGCCACGTTCACTTTAGTGCTACCGAGCAATATCCGCATGAAATATAAAATATGAAATTTTTGACCCGTGTTGATCTCCCGTGGAATCACCCTACCCTCTTTTTTGTTGTCAAGGCCTTTGCTCTCCACGTGCTGTACAGCCACAGCGGAGCGTTTCGTTGACTCGGCATTAAACGTGCCACAGCTTTGGTTGCCAACTCTCGGCGAGACAGTGCTGGTTAGGCTGCAGTCTTGCACTATACGTGGTTATGTTATAGCTTATAAGTGCTCTGAACTGCATAATACTTCACTAGTATGATACAGTCGAATCTCGATCATTCGAACTCGAAGGGGCCCGAAAATTTGTTCGAATGAAAAGAAGTTCGAATTAAAAAAAAGGACTTGTTCTTGAAGTATTTGTGCACTAAAGCACTAACGGTGTGAGTCGTGAAATATCACGGCGCACAAGCACACAGCGAACAAGGACCACGAAACTGCCCACACCAACAAACACTCGCTTCTCTCCCTGATAACGGCAGAAGACGAAACTTCAGGGAGAGGGCTAAGTTGGTGCCAGGCCGATGCGGAGGCGGGTGCGTGTGGAGGCCGTTGAAGGCAAGGGAGTTATGAGGGAGTTGAGAGGGAGAGCTAGGGGAGTGTAGTTGCGAGGAAGGGCGGGAGGGAAGTGGATTTGCTTTCCTGTCAGCTTGATAGATGGCGCTAATTACCTCTGCCACCTAAGACTGCCATCAAAGCAGCGGAGTTGCTGAGGCAGGACTGGGCCTTCAACGCTGCTTCCCTCTGCGTGCTGACGCACTTTTTCCTTCGTCTGCTGACAGATTGGCACTGTGTCTACGTTCTTCGTCCTGCATTCTTAGCTTGAGTCATGTCTTACCAAGATGACGAAGTTGTTGCCGCTGATCATAAACATGTTGGTATGCTCCCTTCTGTTACAGCGTCGATGTGTTAAAAAATGCAAGGAGAATGAGATACTGGGTGTTGCCTTCGCGTCCTTCTATTCAGGGTCTGTCTTTTCATACAGAATTGGATATGGTGCACTGTCTCAAACAACCTTTCCACTGGGATGTCTCAGTTTAGACTCATCACTGTAAGACAACAAGCGTGAACGAGACCAAAACAAGCATGAGCAAGAGCTGACGCGAGCAGACGATAGTGCGAAACAAGTGGTCCAGCTGAACCAGATGCCAGTACGAATAGAGTGGTTGGGTGGGTCCGCATGACACCAGTTTCTCGCGCGTGCGTCACTGTAGGGGCCGCTCTCATTGGTCTCCTCCGCTCGGGGTGAGCCTGCCATGTGACTCAAGCCGTACTACCAGCGTTAATGAACTTTGGGACTTCGCGTAACTGACCTTTGGACTTTGTTTCTTTTCGTTGTTTTGTTACTTTTGTTTAATAAGTGTCCTTTTGTGTTTCGCTCTCTTATATTTGTAGCATCGGGACAATGCTCTTTAAGAGGAGGGTAATGACACGTGTACTTCTTTATCTTTATCGGGCGACCACTTCTCACCGCCTAACAAATGTAATTGCATAGCGCAGGACGTGCCTCCATGTAAAAGAAGTTTCTGGAATGTTATTGATGGTTCCGTCTACTGTCTGTCACCGCAACTTGTGTAATCTGATTGCATGTATGCACGACGCGAATAGTGTAGAACTTTGTGGAATACACGCGGGTCGCAGCGGTTACTCTGGAACATTGGACGACTGATCTATAAAAGCCAACGCGCTTGACCCACTGATCAGATTTTGGACGATCGCCGACCGTGTTCGCCGCTATCATTGTGCTATAAGTGTAGCCTGTTTTTGTGGGCACAGGTTTGCCCAATAAAAGTTTTGTCTTTCACAGTATTGCTACTGGGTTCTTCAACGTCACCACCACGTGACAATATCAAACCTTCTGTCATCATCTGAAAGTAATCTTCTCTTACTCACCGAAACGTGGCTTTTTGATGATGTTTCTGACGCAGAAATCCTCACCGACTTTCCTAATTTTGCTGTGTTCCGCAAAGATAGGCAGTGGTCCAGAGGGGGAGGTGTTCTTGCTGTGAATAAGCAGCTATCCTGCTCCGTGATTGACGTAGCATCTGAACTAGAAATTCTATGGCTAAAATTCAATGTTAATCCAGAGCTGCTACTTCTTGGTGTATGTGATCGCCCCCTAACAGTCCTGCTGATTTTCCTTTCAAACTTAACAATAGCCTGGTCCACTTAGCGAAAAAGTACTTGAATGCATGTATCTTGCTCTTCGGAAATTTCGACTATCCAAACATTGACTGGTCTTCTGCGCAACAACGTTCAAACCAAGCAGGTGCTAAGGAATTCCTTGACGTTTGCCTTAACTTTAACTTAACGCAATTTGAAACTAAACCAATACATGTAACACAGGCTACTGAGAACATTTTAGATCTTATATTAACCACTCATCCAGAAAGTCTGTCAACCATTAACCACCTCCGCGAAATTAGTGATCATAAAGTAATCCATGCCACCTTCACCTTTATTCCCAGCTTACGCCATTCGCACAAAAACGTCATCCGCGATATTGTACAGGCACAAGAATGAAGATATGCGTCTTCATTCAACGAGAATGCGATGCCCATCGGTTGCCACGAGCTCGAGGCTGCAAGTACAGCCTCGTTCCATCCATGCCCACTTGACCACACCACTGACCAATCAGCACCAGCGATCTTCCTTATTCAGGCAGTGTACGGCAAGAATTTGCCAACGTCGGTTTTCCTGCTGTCTGCTCTGTTTCTCGACCTGATGCCAGACTGGTGCTGACAGCTGTGCCTCACAGCAGCCCTTATTCTTCATCTAGATACCGCAATTGTACTGAGTGGAGAACTCCGGACGGCAAGCCAATCTGTTTTCAATTCCACCAAATTAGCCATGTAGCTCGTCACTGCCACACCCCCTGGACGTCCCCGTATTGAAGCTACCTTTCCCCTCTACTTGCCCATATGCCAATCCTCACCGCTACTCGCCTCACTGTATGTCCCCTACCTCTGACGTTCCTGTTGACGACACTTGTCTCACTTGCTCACCGTCACCTTAGTGCCGTCGGTCACCATCGACCCACCCACTGTGCTATTCATCACCGACCAATTATGGACCCTCCCGGACAGAAAACTAGACCATGCAGCTCCTGGAGGTAGTGCTGCATTATTTTCATCACGGTTATATCCTCCATTGATGCTCCCAATGAACCTGAACTTACTTTACGTTCATGTTGAAGGTGTCCCTTTGACAGCGTTAATTGATACTGCAGTCCAGGTGTCCTTAATGAGTGCTAATCTCCATCGTTGACTGAAGAAGGTTCTCACGCCTGCTACTACATGAGCCGTACGTGTCGGCGATGGCGGCGCTGTTGCTGTCACTGCAATGTGTACTGCCTGTATAAGCATCGCTGGCCGTCACATTCCAGTTCTTTTTACAATGCTGACCAATTATCCACATGAGCTTATCCTTGGACTAGACATTCTTGTGGCGCATTCCGTTGTGATCAACTGTTCGCCGGTACCCTTTGCCTCAAACTTCCTCTTCTCCCGCATATTCGTGCTGAACTCCTGAACAACTTTAGTCCAACCGACTTTGTTCACTTTGTGTGCCTTGACTTTTGTCGATTTGCTAACATCTTTCCCTGTGCCAGATGGTGGTAACATCAAAACATGTGTTCCTCATGTCCTTTTGATGTGCAATATCACTGTACCCCACTCTGTCGTAACCGTTGCCAATAACCGGACATGCCTCCCCATCATCAATTTTGGCCTGACAAAGCAAGTTCTACCCCAAGGCATATTGGTTGCCGTACTGCTTGCTATAGCAGATGACTACGTCACAACTTTTTCAGTAGACGTCTGCTCCGATTCTTCAGCATGTCCACATTATGGCAATTTGCCTCTACCCCACATTTAGTCCCGTGCTTACTGCAGACCTACAGCCTGAGCAAGCAGAAGCTCTTTGCCGCCTTTTGGTTTCCTATACTGCAATATCTTTGACCTCAACAATCGACAATTGGGTCAGACTTCAGTTGTTAATCATCACATAAATACTGGTGATGTTAGTCCGATTCATCGTCGGACATATTGAGTTTCTGCATCAGACCGTAAGGTTATTCAAGATGAAGTGAACCAGATGCTTGCCAAAGGCATTGTTGAACCCTCGTCGAGTCATTGGGTGTTGCCCGTTGTGCTTGTTAAAAAGAATGATGGCACCTGGCGTTCTTGCGCAGATTATCGTTATAAATATCGAATTATGAAAAAGGACATCTACCCCTTGCCTCACATTGACGACGCCCTCGATTGTCTCCACGGTGCCAACTACTTTTCCTCAACAGACCTTCAGTCTCGTTATTGGTAGATTTCTGTTGATTAAGAAGTCCCAAGAGAAGGCCACATTTGTCATCCCTGATGGTCTATATCAATTTAACATTATGCCATTCGGTCTATGCAATGCCCCAGCAACATTCAAATGTATGATGGACACTTTGTTTCAAGGGTCCAAATGGTCAACATGCCTTTGCTACCTAAACAACATTCTCGTATTTTCCCATACATGTGAGACACACCTTGAGCGCTTATCAGCTATTCTTCAAGTCTTCTGCAAGGCTGTGCTCTGGTTGAGTTCATCGAAGTGTCACTGCAGTCGCCGGCAGACTACAGTGCTCAGCCACCTTGTTGACACTTCTGGTATTGAACCAAACTCGGTGAAAATTCGTGCTGTCATATCTTTTCCTGTACCTCAGTCTGTTAAAGACGTTTTGTAGGACTATGCTCCTACTTCTGACGGTTCATCAAAGATTTCGCAGCAATTGCCTGAATGATCTTCTGAAAAAGGATATGCCATTTCTGTGGGGTCCCACTCAAGCTGCCACACTTGGCCACCTCACTACCATTCTCACCACGCCACCTATACTGGCTTACTTTGACCCGTCCTCTTCTACAGAAGTCCGTACCGAGGCCAGTGGTCACAAGATCGGAGCCCTCTTAGCCCAATGCCAATGGGGACAAGATCGCGTTATCGCCTACACTAGCCACCTGCTCACAGTAGTGGGGCACAACTATTCAATTACAGTGTGTGAATACCTGGCTCCCATCTCGGCAGTTTCCATATTCCAGCTGTTTTTGTATGGGTGCGGCTGCAAGAATATTCCTATATAGTAGTGTACAAGTCGGGCTGCCTGCATCAAGACGCAGACTGTTTATCACATTATACAGTGTATGAACCACCTGCCGTCCCTGACATCGATACCAACGCTCGTGTCTTTTGTGTTTCTCAACTGCTCCACGTCACTTTGTTCACATAAAAATATGAAAAAATGCTACATTAGAAAGCACTGTATAAGGGAGGTACAGCATGACAGCTGCTGGAAATGCCAAATTGCTGGGTGTTCGATTGACCATTGAAGCCGATAGCTGTAGTCTAAAGCTGAAATTGTAAAATCATTAAAAGGTTGTCAGAGATTGCTCTCACAGTTTTGAAGATATACTTTGTGTAATTCGTTGATATTTTTTTTCTACACAGCTTTGAGAGGGCTGGTATATCATATTGAGTACTAGAAGTCTTCTGTGTAGACTAGATGTTGTGCAGCATCATCTAAACTGTCCACTGAAATCAGATCAATAAGGGATAGCTGCCTTAGTTGTTTCTGAAGCAGTGTTCCAACGGGAACATACCGTGTATGTTGTTTCAGCACAGTCGCGCATAGCAGTGACTGTAATTTATGTGTGCCACAAATAAAAAACTGCCAGACTGTTCTTTCCTGCTTTGCTGAGATCAGTTACCTCTGAGCCAACAGAGCTGAGTAACTTCAGCACAGCTTTTCTCTCTAGCCTGCACTGTTCAAATACTTTTTGATTGCTTTGCTGGCCTTTACTCAAAAGAGCCCTGGCATCATAAACACAGGAACACATTTTGTTCACTTATAGTACAGTCAAATTATTGTTGTGTAGTGAGCTTGTCACAATTTCAAGTGCAAAATGAGCTTTGCTGTTACTAGCAGCACATCCCTTTCTCCAGGTCATCAGCGTACATATTGCACCGTTAGTTCTACTGCCTTGTTCCTTTGCTCGTAGTGAAAGTTCAGTCTGGTTTTCAGCACTTCCTGCACACCTGCTGGAATGTCCATTTCATTGATGATGCGTTACATAAAGGTTTCAGCTTTATGCTCTGCCATACAAGAATTCACTACATTGGGCAGCCATCTTTACGTATGCTTATGTGGAACATTTTTCTTGGCCTTTTCCTTCTTCCATTAAAGTGTGCAGCCATTCTTGCTTGACTAGACTGCAAATTTCAGATGTAAGAATTTTGCTGTTTCTTTTAGTGCAGTCCACAAGCCCTAGCAGTAGTTGAACTATGTGTCGTACAAATGTTTGCTTGATGCAGAATAACTGGCAGGTTGTGACAATGACAAGCTCTGCACACATTATAGCAGAAGACTGCCTGTTTTTTCCATAGAGGAAAAAACTTAGTGTACCACAAATTTCAGAATGGACACTAAGAAAAGTTAAGCAAGGGTTCAGAGAGAGCTTGGATAAAGGAATCTGCCAGCCTATCCTGGTTTACTCTCTCTCTACTTAGTGTGTTATTCAGTGTAGCACAATTATATAAATTTGTGATCTGTCAGGAAAGTTTACAACCCAGGAAATGCTTGGTTGCAAATTTCCTGACAGACCACAAATTTACACCTAAGAGAGAAACCATAACCGTGGCAAATTCAGGACGTCATTGGCATTTTATTTTTAGATTCATGTAGCATGTGTGCCCAGCTAACTGCAGTAAGCACTGTGAGCTGTGTACACCCACTGCTTGTAGCACCATGATGCTGGCCCCCCCATATTGCAGCACTGGGGCAGCTCTCTCCCTTGCCCGCTTGGATGTGTCTGAGGACACTGCTGCACAGTTTTTAAAACTGATGGTAGCGATAAAAAGGACAAACACATGGTGAAAAGACGACACGATGACGAGGAAACGCATCTTTTCACCGTGTGTTCGTCCTTTTTAGCGCTACCATCAGTTTTAAAGAATGCATCACCAACTAGCCCAGCACCAAGTTTTATTGATGCAGTACAGTGTGACTGCTCTTTATGTGCAGGGAGGACAAGCTACAGGAGCTGAAGCGGAAGGAGCCAGACGAGGTGGACGAGACATTCATGGAGCTCTCACCCAAGGACCTCGCCAAGGACGGCGGCGGCTGGCCACCACTGGCCTCTGCCGCAGCAGCAGCGGGGGGTGACACACTGAGCGAGGTTGAGCGCACGCTCAAGAGCCTCAACGGCTACCACGAGGAGATCCTGGAGGCACTGCACTCAGCCTCGTCACATGCCAGCCCGGGCCAGGACTCGCGCCGGGACCTGCCGCGTCCCGAGCCCTGCATGGCCGATCCTGCCGAGCCAATCCGTATCCGCAATCTGGAAGACCTGCTGCGGCAACTTGAGCCCGGTATTCTCCCTGTTATTGGAGAAATTTGTTACGTGCATGTCATCAGCTGTTGACATGACACAGTCTTGCAATAGGCAGTGATGTTGAATAGAGAGTGCTAAGCATTGGTACCGAAGCATCACATGATACTAGAACAATATAATGATGACAGTTCATTATAATCCTTACTTTGCAGCATGATTCTGACTGTCCCCTGCTATTCCTCATCTTTTGTCATGGGGGTAGAGAAGTGCTAGGTGCAGGAAAAGAATTAAAGCATACGAAAACAAAAGGTCAGTGGCACAATCTAGGAAACAGGAAAAACTAATAAATGCTGCCTGTAAGGCACTACTTAGCTACAGGAAGCTTTGTCCTGTAGATATTCTTGTTTTCTATTACTTTAACATAGATAAGGCACATGATGCCAAGTGAAAAGGTTCAAGTAGTAATCAAGTGTCAGAACAAACGTCTTACACCGGTTTACTGTGCCCAGCAGAAGTAAAAGACGGCATGATTGCAGCAATGCAAGAAACGACATACATTATTTTCATAGTGAATTCTAATACACCTCTTGGCATGTCGCATGAGAAAGCTGATTGTTATTTATCATTTCACTCGGAAGAAAAATAGGCACACTATTTTCACCTCTTGCCATAAACAGAGGTCACATAAAGGGACACTAAAGGCAAATACTAAGTCAAGATGGACTGTTTAAATACCATTCCAGAAACCTCGCAACGCTTGTTTCGTGCCAAGAAAATACTAAAGTTTACGAGAAAATTGCATCTGAGGGGTCCAAATACCTTTTTCGAAATTCAAGTGTCCCGCCAACTAACAAGGGGAGTGGTGACATTGCATGGGCCGTCACTGCCCTTTGCTGCCATCGGTGAGTAAAACGGTGCCCAACAAGCGGCGGTGCCGGGCCAAGACAGATGAAGTCAGAGCGGCAGTGCACTGTAGCTGAAGCTGCTTTTTGGCCAAGTGGCGTAGACCGTTCGGGCATCCCGCGACATCACATTGAAGTTCTCTGCTATTTGCAGTTTGTGCGAGTTTCGCGAGCCAGCAAAACCAGCGCAGAAGTACGCGACAACGAAACTACCGAAACGCAAAAGCGTGGGTGGTGCAGAGTCGAGCAAAAATGAAACCTTTCGACCGCCCGCGTAAAGGGTAATTTCAATGAGTTCTTTTTCGTAAAAGTGAAATAGAAATAGACAAGTATTTTATTTCACCTTACAACAGAAGGATGTTTTTTTGCAATGAGTGGTTGAGTTCTAGTGACACAATTTAACTGAGGAGTGCCTTCATCATCGGGCAAGTGCTTGAGAGTCCCGGACAAGTCTCTAATCATGTCCTGCATTTACCTCGATCTCTCGAGTATTAAGGCTGTTTGTGATAATATTGACGCCTTATAGATTCTCGAACACTAATCTATAAATTTAGTTTGAGTTAATATTTGCCTTTAGTTCCCTTTAATCAAAGCTTCAAAAATCTAAGTGGTCCTTGAGGCACCACTGTTTTAAAGATATTGTTTGAGCCCTACAGTGTCCTCTTTTATCCGCAGCACCTCTTGTGAATTTTGACCATCATTCAGAACTTCAGGCCTACACTTGCATTTCTCTTAATCAGTAACAATGGCTGTAACCTTACACATTCACCACGCAATGCTGACAACAGTTCTTTAATTTGCATGCCAAGAGCTACATCAAGCTAAATCTGCTACTATTTATACAGTGTTCGATGCTTAGGCCTGATGATATCATCCACTCTGCACTACAATGTCTCAGCTGTCAAGTGTTGGGGCACTTTTCTGACTGTAAAATCTTTTTTTGGGTAATAAGTGACATCAGGCAAATATTCTCATCATATGCCGTCTTACAGACCTGTTTCACTTCCTAGTTTTGCTGTAGAAGTCATGTAACAGATGGTTTTGATGCTGCTTTAATGGTTTTCGGAATGGTGCAGTGTATTAATATCTAAGTGTAATGGACAGAATTTTGGAAGTCGTTCTTTCATCGACATGATGGTTGAAATACGCCATTGAATATGGGAAGCAGCGCTGTGTACGGGCAGCTGCTGTTTTCCTTGATACCACAAGCACCTTCAGCAATATTCTCCACAAAATTTTTTATGCCTTCAGGCAATATGGCATTACATCAGTGGATAGGCCAGCTATCTGCATAACAGGATAATATTGCTGCGAGACAGAAGAAGTCTGTTGCATTAGGCAAGCATCGATGATGAAGACGTAGAGGTGGCGCCTCGTCATATTGGCTGCTGTGACTCCCATGCTGTTCGCCTTACTTGTAAATATTTGTAAATATGTATAAGTTTTTCGTGCAGCATTACTGTTAGAGATGGTGGGTGCGCCTGTTCATCACCATCATCCCAGCACAGAACTCCGAAGTGGCCGCCGCTCTGTTCCCTTGGTGATGGCCGGTTCATCACCATCATCCCAGCACGGAACTCCGAAGTGGCCACCACGTTGTTTCCTCGGTGATGGTCACTGAAGCACCCACCGCGCCGGAACTTACCGCGCCGCAGCCGTCCCCACCGTCTGTCACCTTATCGCTTCCAAAAGATCCATGCACCTTCTGTGGCACAGATGACGTGGACATTGAAGATTAGATTTCATGGTACGAGCGTGTCAGCAAACAGAACAGGTGGGAAGATACCCTTATGCTGGCAAATGTGGTATTTTATCTTAAGGGAACTGCACGCGTTTGGTGCGAGTTGCATGAGCACGATCTTGCCAGCTGGGACCCATGCAAAGAAAAATTGAACAGCTTGTTCGGCAAGCCCTTGTGTCATCAGCTAGCTGCTAAAAAAGAACTTGGCTCTTGCGCACAGTCATCTACTGAATCACACATTTCGTATATTCAGGCTATTCTAGCGCTTTGCCGCAAAGTTGACGGTAACATGTTCGAAGCGGACAAGATCGGGCACATACTCAAAGGTATCGCCGACGACAGATTCAACCTCTTGGTATTCAGGAACTGTGCTACCGTGGATGCCATCGTGAAAGAGTGTCGGCGATTCGAACAAGCGAAATTCTGCCATATTGCCTAGCAATTCACCAGGTTCCCCAATACGGCCGCATCATCATCATGCGAAGAACCACTGCAGACTTTACAATCGCCTGCTTCGGACACTTTGACACATATAATTCGTCGTGAAATAGAAGCATTGTCACCAGCCCCTCTTGTGCCCAATGTCTCGACTGCTAACCAGCCTATCATTTCCTTGATTCAAGCAAGGTTCGACAGGAGGCCACTAGTTTGGGACTCTCCTCTGTCTGCACCGTGCGCATTCCACCAGTTACACCAGTCACACCATCAGTTCCACTAGTCGCACTGAGGGGTCAGCCCTTTTATTCACGATACCGCAATCCCGCCTAGTGGAGGATGCCAGATGATCGCCCAATATATTTCGGGTGCTCTCGAGTTGGGCATATTGCGCAGCACTGCTGGAGCCGTCGGACGTCGCCGACTGACTGGAGCACCCAGAACCCTTGTCCTGAACGCTACTCCCATACAACATTGTCGCGCGCTCTACCGACTGACACGCCTGATGTCAACACTCGCACCAATGTGTATAGTAGGTCACCATCACTGCGCGACCGCCGATTCCCTTCGCCTACGCCGCAAGCCCCCCGTTTCTCGTCGCCTACCAACCCTGGAAGCTATGCACCAGAAAACTAAACGAGTGCAGCGCCCGGAGGTGATGCTGCATTCTTGACCTGGCTTCAAAATCCTCGTCTTACTGTCCCTACCCGCTCTAATTTGCTTGAAGTCCAAGTCGATGGTGTTACTCTTATGGCCCTTGTTGACACCAGTGCATAAATATTGGTGATGAGTGCTAGTCTTCATGAGAAGCTGAAGAAAGTTCTGACACCTGCCGTGCAACATGCAGTAAGAGTCGCCGATGGAAGCACACCTACCATTGTTGGAACATGTACTGCCCACGTCACTATATCTAGCCATTGGACAACTGCTCTGTTTCTTGTGCTTGAGCAGTGCCCATACGACGTGATTTTGGGCATTGACTTTTTATCCACACATTCAGCCCTTGTCGACTGTGGCGCCGGTGTCCTTCAACTTGAACTCCCTTCTGTCCCCGAGACTATTGCTACTCGGCCTACGCAACCGTGTACTGTCGAGTTTGTGGGACTGCCGCCGCAATCCACTACTTATGTTCTTTCGACGCCCGCTCCTGTCGCTGACGGGGATTACGTAGCATCCCCTATTATTGACGTTGTCTTGGCACACAATGTGACCCTACCACACACGGTTGTCGAAATTATCAACAATGAAGGTTATCTCCCTCTGTTCAACTTCGGCTTATCCGTCCATGTTCTACCTTCTGGAAGGAATTGTGCTTGCAACGTTGTCATCCCTAAACGACTGTTAGATTTCCATGCTAACATCTGAAGCCCCTTCACATCCTATGAGCGCAGCAGGATCCATCAGCTTGCCCACCACTGAATTCAACAAAACGGTCGCTGCGGACCTTTCACCAGCACACGCTTCTGACCTTTGCCGTGTGTTAGCATCGTATCGGGATGTTTTTGACTTCAACAACCGCCCGCTAGGCCAGACAACAGTTGTCATGCATCGAATCGACACTGGCGACGCACACCCTATTTATTGTCGTCCATATTGTGTTTCTGCTGCTGAACGGGCGATTATATAAAAAGAAGTTGACAAGATGACAGAAAAAGGCATTATAGAACCCTCAAGTAGCCCATGGGCATCTCCAGTTGGGCTCGTCAAGAAAAAATATGGCACCTGGCGTTTCTGTGTCAATTACAGACACCTAAGCAATATCACTAAGAAGGACGTATATCCGTTGCCTTGTATAGGTGACGCCCTTGACTGCCTCCACGGAGCAAGTTATTTTTTATCCATCGATGTGTGGTGTGGCTATTGGCAAGTTGCCGCAGATCCTATGGACTGCGAGAAGACCGCATTTGTAACACCTGATGGGCCATACCAATTTAAGGTTATGCCCTTCGGTCTATGCAATGGTCTATTTTGTGCGCTTATATGCCTTCTCATGACTTCTCCTCTGTTGGTGCACTTCGACCCTTCTGCTCCTACAGAAGTTCGGACGGACACCAGTGGATACGGAATCGAAGCCGTCCTTGCCCAGCACCAACATGGTCGTGACTGCATCATAGCAGTCACGAACTGCCCACGTCACGAACTGCTATCTGCTACAGAGTGCAATTATTCAATTACCGAGCATGAATGCCTTGCCCTTGTTTGGGCCATCTCCAAATTTCTGCCATACCTCTTTGGCCATCCATTCACGGTAGTGACTGACCACCATGCGCTCTGCTGGCTTTCCTCGCTGAAAGATCCTACAGGCCGTCTTGGACACTGGGCTTTGCGGTTACAAGAGCATTCGTTTTCTGTCATGCACAAGTCTGGCCAATTACATCAGGACGCGGACTGCCTGTCCCGATATCCCGTTGATCCGCCCGACAACACCAACCCTGACACCGATGCTTGTGTTGTATCTCGGACTTTCTTCATGTCGGTGATGAACAACAGCGTGATCTGGCGGTAAGTTCCATCATCGACCGTCTCAGCTCCGGGGTTTCTGATGAGTCGCTCCAGATGTTTACCTTACATAGTGGAACTTTATACTGCCACATTGTGTACCCCAAAGGCCCTGAGCACTTGCTGGTGGTGCCCTCCCACATGCGTTCCACTCTCCTCCAGCAGCTTCACAATGAACCCACAGCAGGTCACCTTGGTGTAAAGCGCACTTATGATTGTGTGCGGCATCGTTTCTTTGGGCCTGGGCTTTATCGTTCCTTGCAGAAGTATGTTGGCAGCTGCAAGCTGTGTCAACGACTCAAGAGGCCACCGACGCTTCTTGCCGGCCTTCTTCAGCCTATCGATGTTCCAGTAGAGGCGTTCTTCCGCATCGGCCTCAATCTGATCTGACCTTTCCCTACATCAGCATCAGGGAACAAATGGGTCGCTGTCGCGACAGACTATGCCACATGCTACGCTATTACATGTGCACTTCCATCCAGCTGTGCTACCGATATTGCGAACTTCCTTCTCCGCGATGTAATTCTGCATCACGGAGCTCCTCATCAGCTGCTCACCGATCGCGGTTCTTACTTCTTGTTCCATGTCATCGATGACCTCCTCCACTCATGTTCCACAAAACACAAGGTCACCACAGACTATCATCCTCAGACAAACAGTCTCACCAAACGGCTGAATCACACCGTAACCAACATGCTCTCCATGTATGTTGGCACCGACCACCGCGACTGGGATCTTACATTACCTTTTGTTACATTCGCCTATAATACGTCCTGCCATGATACTGCAGGTTTTTCTCCGTTTTATCTTCTTTTTGGCCTTGAACTGACACTCCCCATGGATACATTACTCCCATCCGCTCCACAACAACCATCGGAGTACGCACAAGATGCCATCGCAAGGGCGAATGCTGCACGTCATATCATGCGTCACCGCCTTATAATGCCACAGGCATGGCATCACAGAAGCTGCGTTATGACTGTCGTCCTAAGGATGTATATGATGCTCCAGGATCCTTAGTGCTCCTCTGGTCGCCAACTCGATGAGTTGGTCTATCAGCGAAGCTTCTAAAACGTTACCACGGTCCTTATCGCGTTCTGCGCCAAGTTACCGACGTGACGTTTGAGATTGCACCAGTAAAGCCCATGCTGCCTTCTGCGCCGGTCCAGACTGATGTACATAGTTCACATTGCTCGGCTAAAGCTGTATAACCCATCCATTGATGCTGCACTCTAGCCTACACGAATGGTGTGAGTGTTTTTGCCTGGGGGTAATGCCGCGAGACAGAAGTCTGTCGCATTAGGCCAGCATCGATGAAGAAGACGTAGAGGTGGCTCCTCGCCATATTGGTTGCTGTGACCCCTGTGCTGCTCGCCTTACTTGTAAATATTTATAAATATATGTTTCTTGTGCAACAATATCTATGATGCTCAAGTGGTACAAAAAGCATTCACATCTCTGTGGTGTTTTATCTCATGGTGTGTGGTATGGTATGAATAACTTTATTGGGTCGTGAAGGTCAACCCTAGGTTGACGCGGGCCGCTCCCACATTGGGACTTTCAGGCCTAACCCTTCAGCCACATCGCGGGCCTTCTGGACTGCCCGTAATTGGTCAGAGAGTGATTCACTGTGTAGCATTTGTTGCCACCATTCTTGTTCCTTGTCACAGTCTGTGAAGACCGCGGGGCACTGCCAAAGCATGTGGTCAAGAGTAATGATGCCATTGTACTTATTACAGTTGGTTTGAGTTTCCCTCTCCGGATAAATCCTGTTCATAAAATCTGGACTTGGGTATGTTCTTGTCTGTAGCAAACGTAATGTGACCGCTTGTGCTCTGCAAAGCTTACCGTGTGGCAATGGGTATTCCCTTCTGCTTAAATAATAGTGCTTCGTGATTTCGTTATATGTTAATAATCGATCCCTGTGTTCCCTGGGTGAAGTGTAAGTTGCTCGGTCTTGAAGAGCATGGCTAGAAAGTCCTCATACTGCTTCATTTGCCACCTCATTGAGGTTTCTCCGAGCTCCGTCCACCATCCCCCAGATGTGCAGGAAACCAGCGGATTTCAATCCTCTCACTGTTTACCTTCTCTAGTAATCTTGTTGCTATCCGTGTCACATATCCGTTAGTAAAGTTGCGTATGGCTGTTCTAGAGTCGCTGTAGATATGTGTCCACCGATTAGCCCGGATGGCTAAGGCGATTGCTGCTTGTTCTGCTACTGTTGGGTCCTTGGTATAGACGGTGATGGCATCCCGTATGTTACCTTGAGTGTCTACAACAACGGAGGTATACGCATCCTTATTTTTAACCCAGGCAGCGTCAATGAACACCGCCTGCTGCTTATGTTGATCTATGTCTTGAAGGAGTGCCTTCGCCCTTGCCTTCAGTCTCTCGAGGTTATGTGTCGGGTGCATGTTCCTAGGGAAAGAGGTCGTCTTTATTGTATCTCGTAGTCCCGCTTGCAATTCTGTTAATAATTCTTCTTTGTTGGCGTGGTTGTTAATTTCTATGCCAATTTCTTCAAGTAGCGCCCTCCCAGGTCGTGTCCCCATTAGTCTCTCCTGGTGGGCCACCTGTTGAGCTTCAGCTATCTCTTCTAGTGTGTTATGCAACCCTAGGCGCGATAAGCTATCATTGGCCGTGCTGATGGGAAGTCCTAGTGCTGTTTTTATAAGTCGTCTGATTAAAGCGTTTAGCTTGTTCTTATCAGCCTGTGTCCATTGTAGCATGCCTGCCACGTACGAGAAGTGGCAAAAGGCGAATGCGTGTACCAATCTTATGGCACTGTCTTCTCCTAGCCCCTTATGCTTGTTGGTAATTCTACGCAGAAGCCTAATGACTTCTTCTGACTTGTTAGAGATATGTTGTATCATCCTGCAATTAGATCCATTCGCTTGCAGGAGAAGTCCTAGCACTCTAATAGTTGGTTGGTTCTCCATTCTTGGCGTATATGTCAATGCGGGGTTCTTCCTCTGGAATATATCCGTGCGGCTTGCGCCCATGCTTACTGCTCCGTAGTACCAATAGTTCTGATTTTTTTGCAGAGCAGTTCAGTCCCATACCCTCAAGTATTGTTTCCACCACATAAATGCTTTCCTGTAGTTTGGTCTCTCTTTGTCCCATATTACCTTCGGCACTCCAGATTGTTACATCATCTGCATATGTTGGAAAGTGGATACACTCAATCTGCACGTGACCTCGAGCCACCTATGACATTGCCAAATTAAATAACATAGGAGATAGGACAGACCCTTGTGGTGTCCTACGATTCCCAAGTTCCAGGGTTGTCGATTGGAGTTTGCCTAACCTGAGACTAGCAGAACGGCCACCGAGAAAGGCTTTGACTATACTGTGCAATCGCTTACCCAATCCCTCCTCCGAGAGGATATCCAATGTGGCCCTGTGCTTGATGCGATCAAAGGCCTTTTCTACATCTAGGCCTAGGAGAGCTCTCGTATGTAGCGGGCTAGCAAGAATAAGGGAATGTTTGATATTGCATCTTGAGTTGAAAGCCCAGGACGGAAACTGATCAGGTTATGTGGAAGAACATTTCTGTTTTCTACATACTTAGTCAGTCTATTGAGTATGACATGCTCCATGGTTTTGGCCAGGCATGATGTTAACGATATGGGTCTTAGGTTATCTATCTAGATTGAGTTGCTTGCCTGGTTTGGGAATAAGAATTGTGTTAGCAATTCTCCATTCCTTCGGATAATCACCGTTTTTCCAGAGTTCGTTGAAATACTGTGTTAAATATTTTATAGAATCATCGTCCAGATTTTTCAACAGCCTATTGGAAATGCCATCTGGACCAGCAGCGGATCTACTGTTGAGGTCGTACAGGGCTGCGCGAACTTCGCTTTCTGTGAAGTCTTGATCCATAGGCTCACAGTCTTCCCCTGTATATTCAGGCTGGTCTGTACTCTCATTGCTATCCTTAAGTGGTAAATACTTAGCTGCGAGCCGATCCAGAATGTTCTCCTCCATTGTGTCCCGACTCTCACGATGGACGAGTCATGCTACTGCTGTTCTCCTATTAGATTTTGTGTCATTCTCATGAAGCAAATGTCTAAGTAAGTTCCAATTTCCACCACGTTTGATTCGACCATTTATGGAATTACAAAGCTCATCCCATTGTTGTTTCTGTAAGTTTCTGGAGGGTTCTTCAATCTCCCTATTCAACAATGCTATGCGCTTCCTGAGTCTCCTGTTCAGCCGTTGCGTTTTCCACCTTCTTAACATAGATTGTTGGGCTTCAATCAAGTGCACCAGCCTACTGTCCATGATTTCGATATCCTCCTCTGTGGTAATATCCTTCGTTGCCGCCTTTACATCTTCCCTGAGCTGAGTGGTCCAAGTTTGGAGTGTTTTCTTTTGTCCCGTCTCTGTCTCAGCTCTGCTTTTCCTTGCTTTCCGAAAAAGATCCCAGTCAATGTAGTTAAAGTGCTTTATCTCATTACTGGGTGTTTCCAATAGTATTTGTAATATGTAATGATCACTACCCAGGTCAATATTGGAGTTATTCCAGCCAGCGTTCGCTAAATTTGATACAAAAGTAAGGTCTGGGGTGGAGTCCCTGCATGTAGATGTACCACACCTAGTGGGATAAGCTGGGTCTGTGATGAGAGAGAGATTAAGATCTGTAGCTAGGTGCCAGAGTCCATCCCCTTTCTTAGTATTCCAGCAATATCCTCAGGTTTGATGTGGGGCGTTGAAATCCCCTTCAATAATGAGTGGAGCGTGCTTAGTAATAGCCATAGTCTTATTAAGAAGTGCCCTGAAACTCTGTTTCATGTCGCTAGGGCTGCTATAAACATTGAGACAAAAGAGGCTTTGCGGTTTGCTTCTATTCCTTTTCAAAATTATTTCCACAAGTAAGTATTCTAATTTGTTTAGTCCAAGGCGCAAATCATATTCTATGTATGGTTTTTTCTTATCTAGAAGCGCGGCTAGCCCCTACCCAGCTCTTTGCCCCTGCATGTCACTTTGTATCCGGATAGGCTGATCTCATCCGCCAAGGTTTCCTGCAGCATAATTATTTTCGGTTTGTCTGGAGAGGTTTTTATTAACTGCATGAGAGGTGCTTTTTTGTGATAAAATCCTCGGCAATTCCATTGCCACACGGTAAAGCTCCCCCTGCTAGCCATTGTGCATGGAACCCGCCTTACTGCTACCCACTAGAGCACACTTCATAGAACCCCCCGACATGCCAGGGAGCGATCTGACGCTTTCTGCTTCTGAGGGTAGGTATTCGTCATCCTCGCCTTGCGCTTCTACTTTGGTAAGCCTCTTTTCAGTCGTCAGTCTCCATTTCCATAACTTATCACCTTTGAGGTAGTTTTATCTATGGCATCTCTAAGTTGTTTAATCGCCTCCTTGATCTCTTCCAAAGCAGAGCACACTGTCTTTTCTACTGGGTTTATTGCCCGCTTCTTTGGAGCTGGTGTGTTTTCTTCATCCTGACTGTTGTCATTATTCCCCGGTTTGGCTGTTGCTACTTTTGTGGAGCTAGTCTGCGAGTTCTTGCGAAGTTCTACAACCTGCTTAGTAAGCTCTTCATTTGCCTTTCTCAGATATGTTACTTCTTTAATTAGCTGTTCTATCCTGGCATCATTATCTCCGACCGGTCGCCCCGCACCGCTCTCCGCAGCCCTCACAGTACCTTTCACTTTGTCAGCCCAGGCTGTTCCAGATGTCGTCTTGTCACCAGCAACTGCCCTCCTCTTTCGAAGCGCACCTGCACTTCACGTGATCTGGAGTGGCTTCTGCCCTTCGACGGCGTGCGGCGTCTTGACCGTGTGGGGCTCCTTGAGTGCGTGCGCCCCCTGGTGCCCGTTTGGGCATCCCATTGCAGCTGAACTGATGTCGCCCCCGATGCAGATCAGTTGCTTTCTCGTCCTCGAATTCGCACCACGTATGGAATTTGGTACCGCTGTCGGCATGTCTTGTCCCCAGTTGGGTGGTCCCCTCCACAGAATTTGCACTTAGGCACACACATGTGATTGTCCTCTGGGTTTTGAGTTCCATGTCCTCTGCACTGTACCACGTCCGGTGTTGGACATACATCTGATCGATGTCCAATCTTTCCGCAAGCATAACAGACATCAAACTGCTTCCTATACAGGTAGCACCTTACAAGAGTCGACCCGTATCTGACATAATTGGGTACCTTGAGCCCATCAAACAGAACAATGACCGATCCCGTCGATTTAATACATTTGGCGGCCAATGCCAGTGGGTTAAAGTCATGCACAATGTTCTTCGTTATCGTGGCCTGATTGTCTCTGAGTTCAACTCTCCGAATCACCCCTTTACACGTGGTATGCGGAGCGGTCTCGTAGGCGTTTTCATATTCAGTTTCCAATATAATGATTGACCTGATTCGCACATACCTGGCAGCATGACTGGGATCTGGTGTACTATCCACCACAATGTTTTGCGTGAAGTTAGGGCAAACGACATTCTTTTGGGCTTGTTGCGGAGTCAGGCCTAATGCTTCAATAATCGCCACACCTATCGCTGTGGTGCTCACTTTGCTCAAGTTGAGACCTCCTCATGGGCGGATGATGATTTTGCTGTGCTCCTCAGGCAATTGGGGCATCCTTGACACCTTGACAATCCGGTTTTTGAACATAGTGGCTGTAGGTCCCTTGTTCTTGCTGCTGTTGCCTTGCTCTTGCTGGCTCTGCGGCGATGTTTTCCCATCGCCAGCAATCCTTGTGGTGGAGCGAAATTTTCGGCTTGTCACAATTTGCCAACCTAGATCTTCCTCATTCTCTTCTAATCCAGTAGCGTCTTTATCTTCCATGCGCGTTTCCGCCATTGCAGCCCGGTGGGGCCAGTAGGCCTACTTGGGTCTTGCACCAAGAAAGGCCAGTAAAAGTCCAAAAATGAAAGTCCCACCTTAAAGAAAGGTGTCCGCCGATTCCCGGTGACTTCACAAATCCAGTGATGTGCTTGAATCCATGATGATGGTAAAGATGGCTACACAAACATTCAAAAACGACGGAGCCAATGTGAGGGACGTCCGCACCTCGGCTTCTTCTTCTTCCAAAGACACCTCATGGAGTAGTCCTGAGCCATTTTAGTGGCAGGGGAGGTATAGAGGTTGGCCAGAAGAGCAGAAGTTTGTCCTCATGGTCCTCATCAGAAAACTAGTGGGGGCACAATTTTAATCACTGTGCCTCGTGCTGTGTCTGCAGTTATCTGATTTCATCCCTGTTGCTTCCACTACCTCATCAGCACCACATACTAGTACCAGTGACGCAGTGCATGTATCAAACATTACACTCTGCTGTTACCACCACATTGGAGGACAATGTAAGATGTATTTCTGTGAGTGCGTGTTGCACAGGTTTATTTAATACAGTGTCCAGTGCATGTAGGCACATAGAATGTAGTGTGCAGAGCTGACTTGATAATGCCCCATCACCTTTGCATTATAAGTATGTCAATGAATCTACATGGAATGTGGAATAGTATGCGATGTCTACAATTGGCCATTCTTCATATTTTGGCTCAATGTGATAACTGACTAAAAATAATTTGACGGATTTCACGCATATGTGGGAATTGATGATAAGCTTTCTTTGATGTTTAAGGAACTATTAAAGGAAATTTTGTAATACAGGTGCTACAGAATTTTATGTAAATGTAATGCTAATGATGCAAATGCTGTGCATTGTTTATTCAAAGGTAATGCAATCACACAAATGCAACACAATGATGCAAATTGCTTCGATATAGGGGTGGCATCCGTATCAATGTGGCACAAGGACACATGAAATTTATTACGTATGATGCACTTGTCCATTGTTCTATCACACTGCACATCATTTCCATGACTCATGAGACAGTTTATTTAGGTTGCGCATTGTCAGTTATGGCAGCGTTTGTAATTGGGGATGCAACTTCAATTTAGGGCGATTTCACACAGGTATCGTGCCATGACTGCAGGCGATGCACCAAATGAACTCGTGCCTCGCATTTTCTCAAACCTGTTCTTGTGTCGTTTACTTGGTATACTGGTGAATGGCAGCACATGTGTTGAGAAATTAGAGATATAATGTGAAATGTTTAATGCGCTTCTGATGTCTATGATCATCCTGTTTCTCATTGCTGATAGCCGCCATGCATCATTGTTATGCTTCTCCCTTGTGGGTGTACTATAATGTTTGCTACATGGTGATGGTGGTGGGTTGTAGCTACAGGCAGGCTTAGCCTGGTGATCGAGGCAAGCAATTCCTCCGCGTGAGCATCTCTTACAATGTTTGTGCAGTATGTCATCACATGCCCATCAAACCAGTCTCTCTTAGGAATGCAAGAAGAAGACGTGAAGCTTCTTTGCGGGCTATAACTGACCCTTCTGGGAACAGAAAGTGTTGCAGGCACACATGTGGGAGGTCGTTCTTTTCCAAGTTCTCAAGAAGAGTGGCCCTTTCATCTCTGTATTTTGGACATGACTATAGAAAGCGGTCGATGTCTCCTGTCTCTTAGCATTCAGTACAATTTGGAGAATCAATATGTCCCATCTTGCATAACCATGAGCTGGTGTGTGAGGAGATCCTGTCGTTATTCTATATTGACACGTGTACTTGTCTTTCTTTATCAGGCGACACGTTTCACCACCTAACAAATGTTATCATACAGCACAGGACGCGCCTGCATCTATCGGAAGTTTCTGGAATGTTATCGATGCTTCCATCCGCTGTCTGTGACCGAACCTTGTGTCATCTGATTGCATGTGTGCGCGACACGAATAATGTAGAACTTTGTGCAAGGCACGCGGATCCCAGCGATTACTCTGGAACATTTGACGACTGATGTATAAGAGCCGGCGCGCTTGACCCGCTGATCAGATTTTCGACGATCACCGACTGTATTCGCCGCTATCGTTGCGCTATAAGTGTAGCCTGTTCTTGTGGGCACAGGTTCGCCCAATAAAAGTTAGTTTTGTCTCTCACAGTATTGCTACTGTGTTCTTCAACGTCACCACCACGTGACAATATAGCAGTGATGCTTCCATTCAACAAAATCACTTGGTGTTCATGGCTGCCAAGCATCGTTGTTCCATTTGGCATTCATTAGCACATAAATGCTCTTGTTTTTCACAACGCTGCGCAGTGTAACAAAGAAGTTCTTGTTCCGCTCTTTCGGGCTCCGGTCTCTTCCACATTCGACACACACTTTCGTCACATTGTGTTCACATCACTTTTTCTCCACACTCGGCTGCTTCTTTTGTTGACTGCTTCAATTCTGTATAGCCAGCTTACTCACTTCGTGTCTCTTGTTCTGGTTGTCTAATATTCAGACACATACCTTATTCTTGGTGATTGGCATGAACCCGGTTGCCCATGCCCAGTGCCCCAAATTGCTGTATGCTCGGCAAGGTAGTAGCAGGCAGCACCCAAAAAGATTCAAAGAATTATTTGCTACAACAAAATATATTGGTGACATTGGTCTAAGCATGGTGCAGGATATTTGTGTGGTTTCTGTGCAGGCCCCTTAGAGCCAAGTGGGTCGGAACGCCTGAGTGAGCCTGAGGCAGACCGACACTACCTTGATGGGGGCTCGCCTTATGGCCTGCGCTACTTGCTGGAGGATGCATACGCACAGCCGGATGAGGACGACGAGGACGACGAGGAGAGCGAGGACGCCGGGCGGGGCCCATATGGTGGTACAGAGCAGCAGTCGGGCGGGCCTCCCACACGGCGGCAGCGATCTGCAAGTGAAGAGGCCCTGCCACTGGCATTTCCTGCCGGTGCACTGCCCAGCCCACCCTCGGAGGAGTCCGGCTCCTTGGAGGAGACCTTTCGACCACCGCCGATGCTGCTGCCCGGACCGCCCCCACGCCGCACTCGGCCCAAGAAGAAGTTCCCCGAGTACAAGGTGTAGCATCCTCCTCCCTTGACGGTGAAATGCAGACTGTTGGCCGCGCTCAGTGGACGACAACGGCTCGTCACTCAGCACATGTGCCCATGCTGTGCAGCAGCATTTGGCTTTCAGGGCAACCACGGAGTGAATCAGTTCATGTGTAGGTCTCACTTTGTGTCTGCCATCAAGCAGCAGACTTAAAAGGGCATGCTGGATTCCTGCTCACACATCGCTTCCAAGCAGGTCCACTTATGTTTTGTGAAAGGGAACAGGCTGAAGCTTTTTTGGGGCACAAGGAGAGAGATGCTGCAGAGCATAAGGTACAAATATGAGTTGTCTAGTCGATGCTGTATCTCTCAGTAGTTCTCCTTAATATTTCTAGAATGTCTGGTCTCATCTTTTCTATCCGGCATGTGTTGAAAGTTCATGTATACTCATGCCAACGAGTCCAGAGGTTAATACTTCATCAGAGTCATCAAATGTTGGCTGCACACGTGTACAACAAACTCTTCTCACATGTACAGCCAACAAAAGTGCGAACTAATGTGTAATGTAGTAAGAAATGGTGTGAAAGTGTCTGGTTGTGCTGCTCCTGGAGCAACACCTCGCCTGCTAGGGCACTGCCACAAATGCTGCTGCTTTCAAAGGGCAACTCCGGCAACTTTTGGGTGTCAAGAAAATACAGTGGTGTTTCTAGTTCCAACAGGCGTATTGGTCATCTGCCATGAGAGCTGTATACTTAGATTATTTATGAATCTTGGTTTGTGCACTCCTAATCTGTGCCCTCAAATAAGAGGCTTGCACAGGCCACATTGTGATTGTTGACATCACGACATGCGGCACAGGCAATGCCGCTAGTAACATTGACCACGGATACGAGACATACAAATACTTTTCCATAAGACATTGCCATGGGTTCCTATGCTTACGATTTGTGTATTTGCTTCAACAAAGTATAAAACTCCTGCATTGTGCTGCTGGCAAGGCAAGAGCTTGCTGTCACATTTTTCCTACTATATTAACTTATGAACAAGCCCTCCCTGAAGAGCCGACCACTGCTGTACAGAGCTTCATGGTAAATTAAATAACTTAGGTCTGCTTGAAACAGTTTGTTCTGCAGTGGTTTCTGAATACACAGCAAAATACATGGGTGCACACCATCTGCTTGACACATTTAAATTAGCAGATTATCATGCTGTAATCATACACTTTTATGCCTGCGCTAATAGAGCTTTAGCCTGAAGTTTGTGTAGTGTCATGATCCTATTACCATGACTGCTAGGCTTCCGAGGCATACCCATACAGGAGGTTCTGCTGACATGTTAGCAGCAGCACTGATAGTGGTATCTTGCAATGCATCCTTCAGCTAAGGCATGCATACACTTATTGTTGTTTAGAAGATGAACAAGGTTTGCCTCCTAAATAAAATCCACCATTTCCAAAGACTTTTATGCATGCTTCCTGAACTATTTTACAGTGATATTTCTTACAGGCTCACTCCTCTGGTCATCTTTTTATTTCCACTGGTGTTTGTCATTGGAATCTCAAAATCCTTTGCTAGTGAATTAAAAAGAAAAATTACACACTGTGCAGTGAGGATTCGAACTTACGACCAATAGATTGGCCATTCTTCTGATGCTATAGGAGAACACTCATCCTGGAGAGAGCGATTATGCCAGCAGCTGCCATGATTGGCTAACGCCCACTTAGTATCTGTGTACTGGACAAAGCTAGCATCGATACCATCTTCATATTCCAGCATGTTGCCTTCCCAGTTGTGGACGTGGTCCTAAATTAAGTTTTCTTCTTCTACATGTAATGACAAAGAATGTGCGCATATGCTTCATCTTCATTTGCCATCTTTTAGCACTCGGCTTCTTCTCATGTTTACTAGATGATGCTGACGTCATCTTGTTTTCTTCAAGAATAGTGTGAGACGTTTGTCGGGGTAGCCCAAATATAAATTTAGGAAAAAATGAACTAGCTGCGCGGTCATAAGCTGAAGGGTCGTCTTGGTAGAGACCAGTGGCTAAGTTCAGTTAGGTAAGAGGAGGATGAAAGGCCGAGTCTTTCCACCTCATCACCGGGAGGCGCAGCTTCCACAAACGAATACTACTAGCGCTTTTTTTACTTCTTGAAAGGAGATTATGGGCTCACACCTGTATATCTTCACTCCAACAAACACTGCACGAATAAGGCTTATGGCATAGGTATTATATCTTCCAGATATCACATAGCTACCTCGCACTATGGGCTGTACTAAGTGTGTGCGTGCGTGTGCGTGCGTGTGCGTGTGTGTGTGTGTGTGTGTGTGTGTGTGTGTGTGTGTGTGTGTTTGTGTGTGTGTGTGTGTTGGGGTAAAAATTCTTCTGGGAGAAATTAAGACAGACATGAAAAACGCCCTATATCATCATTCTTGTTTCCTTTGATAAGTTCATTTTACTGTCAGAAAACATGGAGAGTCACTCAGTCAAGCAGCTATCTTGCCATTAAGCTTTATCTATACACCAAAGCTCACATATTAGGCCTTCTTCAGCCAATTCTAAGCAGAAAAAATTGTCTAAATATTTGATGCCAATTTCTTTACTTTTGGAAAAGAGCTCACTCTTATTTGTATCATGTGCATACTTTAATCTTTCGAGACACCAACTCGAGCTTTGAGAGTTAGCCATGCATTGTCTATTGAACGAGAGTTTGCTGGGGCTTGCCAGTTGCCTCCGTGTCATGTAGCTACTATTCATTCCTTTACCCAATTCTTTCGTTCACTTTTGGAGGTCACTGCAAATTGCTTTGGCTTGATATCGCTTTTGTGTGGCAGCATCAAGGAAAGAAAGTGTGATTTTGGTTTTGGAAAACTGAGTATCTTCGAACAGGGCCTACTGCGTGCATGGTATTTAGACTGGCTGTTTTCAGAGATTTGGGGATCACTGGCTGCGGTTACGTTCGGATCAGCTGCAAAAATGCATTAACTCTTGGCTTATGCTTGCTGTGACGCTGGCGCTTGCTCATTGGTCCTCAACCTTGCTGCAATGTAGATAAGAAACAGAATTACAAAAACAAGAAAGTAGAGTAAGTGCGTGTGAAGCTTTTCTATTTTTTCTGCAGCATAAAGATGTTTCAGGCTCAATTTGGCTTAACAAAATATCTGAACACGCCATTGCTAATGCTGCTGTTTCCACCTACCAATAGCAGCCAACATTCAATGCGTTGCGTACTTGTAAGAACAGTGTCAGAATTATTTCTGTGATTGCCTAATAATAATAACAGGCACACTTAATGTGAGTGCCTTCACTTGAAATGTGCTGTGCTTGCCAAATGCAGCACCAACTGATTCTCGTGGAGCAGGGTCAGTATGAATGGTGATTCTTCAGTATAGAAACCGACATATATCTCTGTTGTTACTCCTCAACAGCTCCAAGGAGTTACCATATCTTTCAACTTGTTTTCACTTTATATAGCCAAATGTTGATTCTGCGGGCCAGCCATTCAATTTCTCAGTGATCTTGAGATTGTTTTGCTGCATGGGTCCATGTATTTGACATGCTGTTGGTGACATGACTCATTAAGCTGCCTCACCCAGCTTCAGTCACAGTGTTGTATTTCTTGCTTACTAAAGTTCTGTTTGAGTTTTCATGCAAAAATGTGAGAAAAAGTCCAGTAATTCTAAAACAATTTTTACCCTGACATGATCAAAACACTGCTGGAGTTGCCCTTTAAATCCTTGTGAATATAGCATGCATCATGGGTGCATTGATGTTTTGAACGCATGAAAATGTAGAGGAGTGTTTGAAGCATTGTACATAACAGGAAATGACAGTGCATCGGCCATGGGACGGCAATGGACTCCCTTTAAGACAAACTCAAGGGGGACCCACAGACCAACTTCCCAGCAGCCACTGAAATTTTCATTACTTATCTTCATTGAAAGAAATCACATTAAATCAAAAAGGCAGATGTAAGAAGAATTTATTGCACCATGCATAATTAAAAGCAGTGAATTATGCATTCTTGAACAAGAATATGCTCGTGCCATCTGCATGCATGATAAGCTGAGGAGCAGCGTGTATACAGGCAGTGTTGTTCATGTAAACCAGAAAGGGTAAAGGACCCTTGGGGAACTCCTTGGGTCAACTGAAGCTTGCTTGATGTAGAAGTTTTAACTTGTATATTAGTTGATACCGGTTGCGCAAGTAATTCTCTAAAAGCTCGAGGGCAACATTACATATGCCATACCTTGATGGTTTCTGTAATAATATGTCATAAAGTATGGAATCAAAAGCATTTATTATTTATGTCCAAAAACAAACCAAGTGTAAATTCTTATTTTGCATAATTTCAGTTATTATATTATCTTTTTACCATTAATGCTTGTTCAGTGGACTTATAACACCTCCAAAGATCTTAGACAATGTTGCAAGTGTAGCAAAGAGGAACGCTCGACGTTGCAGCCACATCGGCAGTTCTCCGGGGAGGCGCGAGCTCGAGGTTGCCTGGGCTGCTCTGGCCGAAACACTGCCTGCTGTTCTCACGTCCTGTCCTTTGCTCGCTTTAGATTTTGGTGAAGGTTGCTGCATTTTTCGACCACCCTGGAATTTTGCAGCCGTACTCTGCTGTCCGTCATGCCTGACAACGCCAGCCATACATTCCCACCGGTTTCGTCAGCCATTGTATGTGCTAGTGCCCAGCGTCAGTGAGATCTTGACATCTTCAGTGGCACCGATGAGAAAGATGGTGCGATGAGAAAGCTCTTCCTTTTGCCCGCGAGACTCTGCCGGTGCTGACTTCTGTTGCCTATACCGAGGTGAACGCACCACTCAGCTATGCTGAGGCTCTCACACGGCCACCATCCCAGACTTCCACCATTCCCATTAGCTGTGCCACTGTATCTAGCTTCTCGTTTCGTTCAACCGAGTTACCCACACAGCAGTGGACAATGGTGCACTCTCGACAACCAGCCAATACGTTTTGTGTGTGGTTTACCTGTCCACGTCGCACGATTTTGCCGTCGCTGTGCACCGTCCTACCTCCGTAGCTTCGATCCTAATCCATACGTCTTGCTGTGCCTGTTATCCTCTGCATCTCGGAAGCCCGGCCAGATGTCTTCATACTCCGATGTCTTCATACTCCCTCTTGTTGACCTCCATTCATCATCACCTCGACGCTGCTCACTTTCGCCGATGTGTCGTCGTCCCTCGACACCGGAACGCCTCAGAAACAAGAACTGTGTCAGGAACTGCGTTCCAGAGGCAGGAACTGCATTCCAGAGGCTGGAACTGCGTCACCCCTGAAAAGATTAAGGCCTCTCCTTTCTCTGACTAATGTTATTGATGTATATGTGGACAGCGTCGCTGCACTCGTCCTTGTCAACACTGGTGCCACAGTTTCAGTTATTAGTACCAAACTTTGCTGTTTGCTCAGAAAAGCTACGATACCACTGTCCAACGTATCATTTCACACTGCCAGCGCAAACCACATCATGCCTGTGGCTATGTGTAGTGCTTGCGTTGGGATTAACGGCCTCCTCTACATTGTTGAATTTTTGGTGCTGTATTCTTCATCCTTGGATCTTATCTTGGGCTGGGACTTTCTTCCCGCTAATAAGGCCATCAGAGACTTCTCGTGCTGAAGTGGAATTTAAAATGCTTTGCGATGCCCTGCTTTTTGACACTCGTGACACTGAAGATAAACTATTTGTTGCTGAAGACGTTGCAATTCCACCACACTCCTCTGCCCTTGCCACGGTGTCATGCAACACTGTTGCTGATGTAAGCGCACTTTTTACACCATCTGCTACCTTCGTTTGTCACAAATGTTCCCTGCTGCTTTTTGCTCTTTTAGAAGTTTGTGACAGCGTCAGCAGACTGCTCGTATCCAACCAATTGTCATGTATCCTCACTTTGCTTCATGGAGATTGCATTGGCCGCATTCAGTGTGTCGACCTTGCTGCCATCATCAACATGTCAACTGCTTCCATCACCACTCATGAAGTAGCCAGAGTGGCCTGTAACCTCGTGCAAGAGCCAACTTCATTCAATGTTCTAAATGGCTTGCATCGCCAACACGTTGACTTTTTCCCAACGCGCCTAGCTTCTGTGCCTTCTCGACAAGTTCCATTCTTCTTTCAACTGTTTCCTTGGGTCACATGTCATCTGTTTGTCATTGCATCTACATGGGTACCAGTGCACCACTGCGACAAAGACCATATCATTGTCCGCAACAGAGCGCCATGTTATCGACAAACAAGTAGCTGACATGCTCAAGTGCGGCGTCATCCAACCTTCTGAGAGCCTCTGGGCATCACCAGTTGTTCTTGTTAGGAAGAAGGATGGATCAATTCGATTCTCTGTCGATTATCGTCATCTTAACGAAATAACTCAGATAGATGTTTACCTTCTACCGAGAATTGAGGATGCCCTTGACTGCCTCCAAGGTGCAGTGTTCTTCTCTTCTATAGACTTACGCAGCAGCTATTGGCTAGTCCCCATGGCACCAGAAGACCAACCTAAAACGGCCTTTGGAACACCAGATGGCCTATATGAATTTCATGTCATCCCTTCCGGCCTTTGCAATGCCCCGCAACATTGGAGCGTATGATGGACAACCTCTTCCATGGTCAAAAGGGGAAAACCTGCCTCTGCTACCTAGATGATGTGGTTATCTATTCGCACAATTTTCCCACCCATCTCTGTAGGCTAGAGGAAGTGTTACAGTGCCTAACTGACGCCGTGCTTCAGCTTAACCTGGAGAAATGCTAATTTGGCGCAAGTCAGCTCACCATGATTGGCTTTGTAATATCTAAAGGTGATATTCTTCCCAACGCCGCCAAGCTGCATGTAGTTGCTGATTGTCCAAAACCTTTCTCTGTAAGAGAACATCGCAGCTTCCTTGGCCTCTTTTCTGGCTTTCGTCACTCCATTAATAATTTTGCTTCCATGACCGCTTTTTTTAATCAGCTTCTACAGAGCGACTTGAACAATTAAGCCTGGTCGCCCGCTTGTGACAATGCCTTCAGAGAGTTGCATTTTCTACTAACCTCTGGCGACTGTGTGTGTGTGCCTCCTTCTGGCCCTGCGTCTTGGTTTTCATTGGTTCCTTTTTGCTTAAAACATAAACTAACTAGTCCAACAGCTCACGCTTCTAAACTACTAACCTTGCCACCGACGTTGCGCCACTTTGACCTTACAGCTTCGACCGAAGTACACACCGACACCAGCGGTGTCGGACTCAGTGCTGTGCTCACACAACATAAATCTGGATTCAATGAGTATGTCGTTGCATATGCAAGCCACACCCTCACCAAAGCAGAGATTAATTATTCCGCTACGGAGAAGAAATGTTTGGCTATAATCTGGGCACTTGGTAAATTTCAACCCTACCTCTGTGGCTGTCCCTTCGACATAATTACAGATCATCATGTGCTTTGTTGGCTGCCCACATTGAAAGGCCCCTCAGGCCGATTACCTCTCTGGGCTATGCGGTGGCAACATTTTTGTCTACAGATCTGGCCGCCACCACACTGATGCTGATGCGCTTTCCCATTCACCCGTTTCAACCGAAAGCGCTGCCTGCCTGTCTGCAAGTGACGAAGTACTTTCATTCCCAGCAAGCTGCAACATGGCTTCGGAGCAACGCAAGGATGCCTGGATTAGCGCTCTTCTCTGCTTAGTTTCAAACCCACTGACTCTTCCTCCATTTGCTCGAGCTTTTCGCTGTCAAGCTTCCCACTTCGAAATGCAGGATGGCCTTCTTATCACCAGAACTACCTGTCTGGTGGACGCAAGTGGCTGCTGGTCATACCTCGACATCTTCGGGGTGAAATGCGTTCTGCCTTCCATGCTGACCCACAGTCTCCGCATGCAGGTGTCTTCAAAAAGTGCACCCAACTTCACTCCAGGTTTTATTGCTGTGACATGTACACCCTTGTGCGCAAATACATTCAATTGTGCCCTCAATGCCAACGGCGTTAGCTTCCTGCTTGGCTTGTCTCTTGTACACTCCCACCAATTCCATGCCCTGCCAGGCCCTTCAATTGTGTAGGCATTGACATCTATGGACCTCTTCCGAGCACGGCTTCCGAGGACTGCTGAATAGTTGTCGCCATCTATCATTTGACACAATATGCAGAAACAGCCGCTCTGTCTACTGCCACAGCCCATGATATAGCATCCTTCCTCCTATGAAACTTCATTCTCCGTCAAGGCACACCTCGCGAACTGTTGAGCAATAGAGGAAGTGTGTTCCTCTTCGAAGTCGTAAATGTGCTCCTTGCTGAATGTCGCACCATTCATTGCACCACCACCGCCTACCATCCTCAAACTAATGTTTTGATGGAAAGATTCAACCTCACCCATGGCAACAGGCTCTCCAAATACATTACCTCTGATTACACTGATTGGGACCTTATTTTGCCGTTCGTGACGTACGCCTACAACACTGCACCACAGGTGAACATAAATTTTTCCTCATTCTTCCTCTTGTATGACCTTGAACCTTTGACTACACTCGACATCATTCTTCCATACCGACCGAATTCATCCCAATGTATGTCCATTTCTGAAGTGAGGAATGCCGTCAGCTCACCCATTCCTTTACAACCATCGACCAATGGTGACAAAAATCTCAACATGGTGATGACCACCCACATTGTTACTTTCTTCCAGACTCTCAGTGTGGCTTCCAGTGTGGCTTTCAGTTCCAGCTGTTCCTGCTGGCCTCTCATCTAACCTTATCTCCAAATATTAATGACCCTACCATGTTGTAGCGCAGACATTGCCTGTAAACCATACGTCGAGCCTGTCACGCCACCTACAGATCAACACTGTCGTGGTCGTGAAACCGTCCATGTACAGCGCCTGAAGCGTATTACGACCCACTTGTACTATGGTCCCCATGAGTATGGCTCCTTTTCTGATGGGGGGCGATTATAGTACAGAGGAATGCTCGGCACTGCAGCGACATCGCCAGTTCTCCAAGGAGGCGTGAGCTCGAGACTGTCTGGGCTGCTCTGGTTGAAACGCTGCCAATGCTCGCATGTCATGTCCTTTGCTCGCTTCAAACAAGTGCTGATACTGCTCTGAAATTTGACAGGTGGGTCATGCCACTGCCTTTGTTAATCGAGGTCACTCTTGCAACATTTAATTTTTATGACTTTTGCTCCAGCTGCTGACAGTGTCACAGCTCGCAGCATGATGCCATAAGTCACATGCTCTTAATAAGAAATTACCTGGTAGATTGCTCCATTTGCAAATGGAAAGATGCCACATTCCATGTTTGCTCATTGATAGCACCATCAGCATCCTTCCTGAAATGCTGCTGCTCTAAGCCTTACTGCACAGAGTTCAAGGCCTACAATCCAAGACGGGTGTGGTGCCAGTTTCAAAAGCCATGACAGGTGTTGGCAACCACTGGCACAAATGTGCACCTGCCTGTACAGTGCTGTCTTCACAGTAGCAGCTGTCTCAAATCTCTGTTGGCACTTGCGGCCACAGTTCAGTTTTCCTGAATGGCACCTGCATCACGATCCATGTTAAGCAGCTCTTTTTTTTTTTTCCCTTTAGGTCTGAGGGAAACCAACCAAACACTTATGTATTGTTGGGCATATCTGAGAGTTTGGCTTAAAACCAAGTTCGTCTTAACGGGAGTCTGCTATATCAGGTGTTTTTGTTTAGTACGAATAGATTTTAAAAATATTTCCCTTAACAGATATCAATGTTCCACCTTTCCAGGTGGATTTCTGGAAAAATAAGAAATTGTCTTTATGAGAAATGACAATGTCCAGGTAGCTAATTAAAGATTCCATAATTACCTTCTTAATTTTCACTTTATGGCACATACTCCACTTGCGGAATTGAAGCCAAGCAGCAGTGAAATCATGTTTGCTTAGCAGACATCCTCAGCCTAGCACTGCTTTTGAGTTATCAGTTCCCGGAATCTGCTAAAAATGCATTGGCGTTCCAATTGAGGTCATCTCAAACTGCTAGAAGGACGCATTTGGAATATTGGTAACTCGAATGGCAGCCAATCTATTCTGTAGAACATTTTAAAGACAGATGTCTCAAAAGTGGGGCTAGTAAGCCTTTCTACTAGGCTAACATGATATTGTTGTTGCTCAGTTTTAATTTTAGAATTGCAATATGTGCCACAAAGTGAACAATTAAAAAGTTAATTAGTGAATCTATTTAATTAGTTGCCTGGGCTTATCCATTTGTTATGTAAGCAATTTCCTCCTCTTCCAGAAATCCTCCTGAAAAAAGCAGAATAGGGAAGCCTGTCACAGGCAATGCTTTTTGAAATCTGTTCAGAAAAATTTACCTGTGTGAGCACGGTATGATTCAGCGGTCAGTATTCTGCTGCGCCCACGGCCAGAATTGTTCAAGATCACTTGTCCATTAGTCAAATCTTGTCATTAGTTCAGGCACCATGTTTTCTACAATGTCTCATGTTTCTGTATGAATACAGTAACCTAGAATGACAGTTTCAAAAAGCAGGCTTCCATTTATGGAAATTGCACATTGGTTTTTCATATCGATTGACTTTGTCCGCAAACTAGCAGCCATGGTCTTGATCTTGCTCCTTTACTTAACAAGTGGTGTGTACGTGCTCACAAGAAAGGAAGAGAGGATAAAGACAGGCTGGCTGAATGGGGACATGGTCATGAACCCTGTCCACGCAACCACGAGTAGCTGCTATCTTCATCTGTACACTTATCTATGCGAGAAATCTTTTTGCATGTTTTGCAATGTGTTAGACTGTTGACTCTGACTGTCCTTTGGCCAACACTCGTCCATGCCTTGACGAGTGGGTGGCACTGTGCTTGGATACCTGACATGACTGTGGCACATCTGCAGCCACACAACCTTGGTGTGTGTACTGCCGCATGGAATAACACAGCATACGTGCATGCAAATGTGCCATATTTCATGCACATTTTCAGGCACTCCATGATGGTTGTCTGGTTTTGAGTGTTGTACAACACAACAAACCATATGAGAACCCAAGAAAATTGTAGAAAAGAAAGAGAGAGAAACGGTCCGTACTTGTAACGAACTAAAGCGACTAACGGTGCGGCACAAGATAGTAGCAGTGCAAAGATCAGGAATGCAGCAGCCATATTTTTTCACGTGGGCCCTGGCGCATCTGGCCATGTGCAGCGTCCAAGCAAAGCTTGCAGTGACGAAGCCCAAGAGACCAAGTGCCCGAGGTAGCAATAAGTGTCCCCCCCACCCCCCCCTTGCCAGCAGTGCCCTGAACAGTGCCTGCTGCTCATTGAGAAGATCCAAGGGGTGCGTCAGCTGCCATACTGCCTTCACACAGTCAGTGCACAGGCAGCACAAGCCCAGAGGACAACAGTCATTCTGTTTGCTTCGTGTACTTGCTCATGAATTCACTGGCATGCACTCATGTCGACACAGATGTGTGGCTTCAAATGTGCAGGCATCTAGCTAAAAAAATTACCTACAGTTGCTGTTGACAAGTAAATGAGTGAAATAGAATTCAATGCCAATGCCACTGTTTCTTAATATTTTCAGTGTAGTTGACAGTGCCAAACATATTGTAAAGGTGCTGCTGCAAGATAGATAGTGTGAATTTCTCATATAAATTGATTTCTCATTCACCTTATCACAGCATTAATGGATAGCTTCAAAAGCACACTTGTGTCGAGCCATCTGTCATGGGCTACTATGTTGATAGTCTGGTGAGAAGGAGTTAAATACTAGCCTTGTGCGAGTTGTTCATGCCAGTAGGCACTGGATATTTTGTTGAGCTGCTTGACTGCTTTCACCACTAAAAACGATTACTGTTTTGTTGCCCACTTTGACCTTAGCTTTTATATCTTCATGATATACAGGTATTAATACATGTTGCATGCATTGCCATGCATTTGAGGTATGAGGCCATTTTAGTCTCTATTACGATTTTCTTTTCTTGCGTTTAAATATGCAGAAGCATTCACTTACATTGTAAAAGAGTGTTCTTTCTGTCATATGCCATCACAAACTTGTCGCCAGTTTTCACACTTTTCGTGTGCTTAGTTGTCACTCAAGGCTTACTTTTCTCCACCCAAGAGTTTGGTTTTGATCTGTTTCTTGTTAAGTTTCGCTGAATAGTTATCTGATAGCAACTTCTTGCATGTAAATTTATTATAGATTAAAGCATTAAAGGAGTATTGATACGAAAATATTGTGTCCCACATTTTTTGCTTTTTTACGTAGTTGTCAATTCCATAATTGCAGTACGAAGTCTCGATTCCTTGGGAGCACCACAAATAATTAATTACGCCTTGTGTGAGACACATTCAAAGTGCATATCGAGCGCAGCGTGGCTTCGGATGTGCAAAGGAAGACTCACCACTTTACCGAAAGCAGAGGTGGCAATCACGTGGTATCACAAATGACTACAGAACCCACCAGTTAGCCCAGTGTTGTGGTTGAAAACCATACAATGACCACATCCTCGAAAGCTGCCGAATTGGGCCTTCCAAGTGTTCGCTTTTTTAGGAAACGCAAGGGGATATCCTCTTCTCTCTTGTCCCATGAAGTGCTGAATGGATTCAGATTTTGGCAGCATGGTGTGCATGTGTCGTAATAGTTCTGTGGAAACCCGCAAGGTGGAGGGAAGTAAATAATAAAGATCCACCCAATCATAGCAATTGCTACACAGGAAACACATACGGGTTCCTCGAAAGAAAAGCCTCGCAGTTGAAGAGAAATTCATCCTGGTTCGGGACTCGAACCCGGGACCACCGCCTTTCTGGGGCAGCTGCTCTAACATCCGAGCTAAGCAGGCAGCTAGCAGTTGGCAGGGCGAAGTTGAATTTATCAACAGCTTGAAGCAAAAGCAAGAGTTTGACGTAATAGTTCTGTGGAAATCCGCAAGGTGGAGGGAAGTAACTGCGAGTCTTTCCTTTCGAGGAACCCATATGGGTTTCCTTTGTAGCAATTGCTGCGATTTGGTGGATGTCTCACTTTGCCTTTATTATGGTGTGTATATGTGTCAGTGGTATCTGGCACCCACGACAAGTTTTGATGACATGATCAGTCTGCTTTTTCCTGTCCGAAGCCGCACTGCACTTGGCGCGTGTTTTGAACAGGTCTCATTAAAAGATAATGTAATGAATTATTTGTTGCACTATCAAGGAATTGAGGCTGCATAGCATAATTACTGGGTTGGTGGCTATTGAATAAAGCAATAAAAATGAGACAAAAATGTTTCTGGCGGCACTCCTTGAACTGGGCTAACTTATACCACTTCTTGGAATAGAGAACCATGTTTTGGCCCTTCTACATAAAGAAATGAGAGCTCGTCATTCGTGTTCAGGCTTGTCAGCTTCAATGCCCTTCTCTATGCGTGTGGCGAGTTGCAGTGTCTTGTGATACTGTGCAAGAGCCTCTCTTTTTTTTTTTTTTCTTGTTTAACTTTTCTGACATTATATTTGGCACTCATGATACAGTACCTGCCCTAGATGTTTCTGCCTTTACAAATAGAAGTCTTTCTCAGAGCCACCCTTCATTCATAATCACTGACTTTTCTTACACTGTGTATGACTATAACTCTCTCAGCCATTACTATACCATGACAAAGCACTTTGCTGTTTTAAAATATTTGTACGTTTAAGTTAGTGATCTGTAAATCAGATGGGTGGTAATAACCCTATATCCAGAGCTGAGGAAATTTCCTAAAGTGGCCTCACACCTTAAAGGGCATGGGAATTGTTAACCATGCGAATTGCGAGCTGCATTTAACGCCCTAAAAGATAGTAGGAGAAAAAATTTTGACACGGTTGTGGTGCTTTAGTGCTTGAAGGGTGGTTTGCCTTCGAAAGAAGCATGTATTGGGTTGTTTCACATGGGTTGCTTAGAGATGGTCATCATGAGCAGTATTTTACCAAGAACCAACTTTCAAGTGGCAAGTTTTTGCAGATGCCTTGTGACATGCATAGCGCCTTGGAGGAAGAAAGTTACTGCTGCAGGCTGCTGAGCTGCGTGAGCCTTATGGTGCACACTGCCAAGTTTAAAATGTTGCAATGCTTCTGCCATCGTCAGGCAACCTCCCTTGCTTTCTGAGACAGTACAAATGGTTGCCACAGCAGTGTTTCTACAGTTCAAGCAACCCGGCTGTGCCAAATGTCAACAGAGCAGTGGTATTTGCTTGAGTGCCAGGTTGCCTTTGAGGACAACAAAGTAGATATCTTGTTCTCTTGTTAAGCCTGCCTTGATGTCATTGATTGCGCTGAGCAAAAGCCAACTTGGAGTCCCAGTCCAGTGCGTGGCTGTGATGCTGGATTGGGCTTCCAGGCTGCGTGCAACAAGTGTGCCCTCCCCACACCGCCGCCAGACCTCTCCAACACTCAGACTGAGGCAGCACCACTCCTACAGGAGCATTCCAGCAAGCAAATATAGTCCTGCCACTTGATTCAAACAGAGAGAGTCGCCAGACCGGTGGCGTGTGCAGGGTACACTCTGGGCAAGTTGACGCCATCTCTGCAGTTGAGCAGCCCAGGGCTGCGCAACTGGAGGGGATGAGGCGGCGACCGGCGTGACCCGGCGCGTGTGTCCACTTGCAGATGCCTCCCGGGGACGCTCACCGGAGGAACTACTACAAGTGAGGCCGCGGCCGGGACCGCGGGGCGCCGCCGCCGACCCTGACTGCACTGCCGCCCCCCTTCCCATCCACTCTACAGCACTAGTCGTCGTCATCATAGCGCGCCGCTAGGCTCATTAATCACAAGTCAGCAGTGTTCAGTCTCTAGATATGCGCTCTCTCCTTTGTACTCATGGATGCATTAAAACGACAGCCCTTTCTCTCTGGTTTCTTTCTGTGCCTTGTGTGCACATCTTGTTGCATTGTCCGCACATATTCACAACAGTACAACTGCTTTTGCATTAACACCTGCCTTTTGCTGCTCCAGGCAGGTGAATGTCGTTGAAAAATTTTTGTGGTACATCCATAGTAAGTTTAACCATAATAAAATGAATTCAGACATAACAAATTATAGTTAATAATAAAGTAAACCTAAACATTTCCGTGCTGATATCAGCGTGCAACGAATCTATGCTTATAATGAACATTGGATGTAATGAAGGTATTTCCATGCCAGCTGCGCCTTTATTATGTCGAGGTTCGACTGTTAGTATACAACATGCAAGTGAACCAAACAGGATTTACTGTGCTGTTCTGATAGGGACTGGCAATGTATAAAATAAAGCATTTGGCTAGAGGCTCAGAAAAGCTTTTCTTGGTACAGTCGTTCTACTCCATGTCCCCAGTCAATTAATTGGTGTGAGGAGCTTCAATTAAATTTTTCTTATTCCATAAAATCCTTCTATACAAAAGAGATCAGACACTATAAAGGTGTACTGACATAAAAACAAGTTATTGTTCTTACTTCTTTATTTGATAGCTGCCGAACCAGTAATTACACTGTGTAGCCTCAATCTTTTAAGAGCACAACAAATGATTAGTTATGTTACCTTTTAATGCCACCGGTTCAAAATGTGTGCCAAGTGTTTCAGCAGTGCTCGAGAACAATTACCGAAGTTTAAGCCCACCATAGCAATAAATGCACTAAAATACATGTATAATGACTTTATAACTTATGCTTATTATGGCATATGGTATGCACACATTTATTTACATATATACTGTGACACCTTGCATAGCATATTGTCCTGCCAGTAACTTGGAGAGTTCAAGGAGGTGGGTAGCAGCATAGAAGTGTGGAGTTTCATTTCTGGCATATGGATGCAACTCAGGGAGTCACCATTACATTCGCAATGCCATTTCGTGCACAACATCGGAAGCTCAACAAGACGCCACTTCTCTTGGCGTGCCACATCTCCATGGGGCAGAATACAAGTTTGTTCCAAGATTTCCCAAATAGTGCAAGAGTTATATGTTCAAAATTTTTGTGCATTCCTGCACCATGGCAGCTCTGAAAGCTTCTGCAGGTGTAATAAATTTCTTGGATAACAGTGATATTGATTATGCGTGAGTGATTCCTCTTGTAAGTTAGCTCAAGCAGCCCATTAAAGGCTAACTGCAGTAAACAAGACATGTGCACCACCTGGTGGTTAGCACATATGACACTTGTCGCCTCTGAGATTTTCAGCTTGCTTTGGGCAATGCCTAATCTCGGAGGTCATGCTGAGGATCCACGCCGGTTCCTAACATTCTGGGTCGTGTGTCATTTCTGACAAGCGGTAACGTGGCACAGTTATAATATAGCACAGTGAAGGGGCAAAGTATGCCATTTGCCCCCCCCCCAACACACACACATTTATGAAAGTGGGCGCATTTGGCTGCACGCCAGAAAATCCAACATAAAAACAGCTGAGGCCAAATTTTCTTTGTGAATGCTTTAGCCACATATGCAGTGCTTTTCTTTATTACCTATCCCTTGTTTGGGCAGCAAGGACAGTCTTTCATGCCTCGCTGTGTAGAGCTATAGCAGAAGAACAATGGGGTGCACCATACACACTGGCATTGCGGAGAAGGCTTTGCGCTGGGCAGTTCCTGCCATAACATGTTTCCCGTTGCGCTTCTTGCATCAGGCCTAGCTTTTTGGGACCCCCTAACCACATTTGAAAACACAAAATTAGTTTGCTATATTTAACCTAAGGGTGAGCAACTATAAAGTATAAGCAGCCACGTCCAACGATGACGTGCCTTACGGCATGAGACTGTTGGATTATGAAATACCGGAACTATTGAATCTATATGTCCACAGGCTGTCGAATTTCATTGTTGTAATCGCCACTTATCCTCAATATGTTGGTGAAAACGACCTTCAGGAAGGTTGACAGTTGGGCGAGTTCGTGACCGATCATTTTAACAGTGGTTGTCCTGTGTAGTCTTCCTGCTTTTTTTGTGTCATGTCTTTGTTTTGTGGTTCAGGCATTAAGAATAAACAACACTGTTGAATGTGCACAGTCAATACCATTACAACACTGTCTTGAATTTCTTTATCAGCAGGTCGATTAGCAAAACAAGAACAAGGTAAAAGTGGCAGCCAATGCTTCGACAAGTGGACTTGTCTTTTTTAAGGCCTTATCAAAGATTTGTCAAGGACTTGTCTTTGGGTGGATTGGATTTGGAAGACTTTGGAAGGCCTTGGATTGACAAGGAATGGTCTTCTTCGAGTGGACTTGCCTTGAATATGATAAGTCCACTTGTTGAAATGTTGGCTCCAGATTTTACCTCGCTCTTGTTTTGGTAATCGTCTTGAATTTCGTCTAATCGTCTTGCCTTCCCTGTGTTTTCTTTATATCAGCAGGTGTGACTTCTGACATTGTCTGTCCATTTTATTTTTTTGCTGTTTCAACATCAGAGTTACACTAGCACACATTCCCCGGTAGAAGCAAAACAAGCAGAGATTTCATATTTTGAGGCAATTGGGGCCACTTTTTGGGTGATATATATATATAGTGAAAGTTTGAATGTGTAGGTAACCTATGTGCTCTGAATTACTAAATACCTGCTTTCTCCCAACATTTATACATAATACAATGCATTTAGTTGCTTATCCTGGTTTCTTCGGTAAACTATGTGAGGAACAGTATTTATATTTCATTGAAGTAGGGAATCAGGTTCTGAGTGATGGGCAATAAATGTTTTATCTGTGTTTAACAAATGTTTTATTGAAGCTTTTTGTTGTGACGCGAAGCGCCAACTGATAAGACAAGACTATGCATTGACGGGGAACCACGGAACTGCCTTTATTCTGATGGCAATCGCTTATATACACTTGATATAATTGACAGCGCCCCCTATACACAACACATTCCCCCTCATTAACAAAAAAAAGAAAGGAAATAAAGTCAATCCACTTTCGCGCACTCACTTCACATCACATGACACGAGCGATGTTCTTACTGTCAGGTAAGCTCGTAGTCTTGATATCGCGCTGGCACTCTTCTTGTTCGTTCCGGCCTGGTGCGAGATGGTGCTGTGGTTGTGGCCAATTGCGATCGAGAATTGTCTTGCTGATCGGGAACCTCTAGAATAGACTCCGTTACTGTGGGCTGTGCACCGTCAGAATGGCTGGCGCTTCTCTGGATGTCTTCTGATGGCACCATTTCAGATTGATTCTCGACGGTAGTAGGGGTATTTTGCTCCGCCATCTTCCCTATGTGAAGATCCAGGTCACAGGAAAACCCCGAGGCCGCACTGCGTTGCGCTGTGACCGCGTCCGCTAGTGCCTGTCCTGTCCCAACTTTACCAATTACTGTTAGTTTTGATGCGTTCCATTTCGTACCGTTTGCCAGCAAAAACGAATTCGTGCCCACTCGTCTCTTCACCTGGATCGGCAAAGAAAACTTGTGTTTCGTCTTTGGTCCGCCTTGCTTTATTTTTACGAAATCTCCTGGCTCAATGGTAGACGCTCTGGCACCTCGTTTTTCATCGGTGTACTTTTTTGTTCGTTGTTGCTGCTCCTTAATGCGCTGTTTCAACTTTTCCATGGCGGCACGCGGCTCCTCGAAAAATTCCCTTTCTGGGAGGCCAACAACATCTAATCTTGTTCTGGGTCTTCTTCCATGCAGTAGGTAAGCCGGTGACGCTCCTGTAGTTGCATGTGGGGTGGCCCTGTAAACACCCAGGTAGTCCCAGATTGCCTCCTTCAGTGGTCTTCGTTCCAATGCCGCAACCTGAATATATTCCTTGAGAACGCGGTTGAACCTCTCAATCTGACCATTGCATTGCGGGTAATACAATGTTGTAACACAATGCTGGATTCCCCGATCTCGTAAAAACTGCTCAAAACATGTCGACATAAACTGACGCCCATTGTCAGTCACAATGCTTTTCGGGTACCCTTCTCTCGCAAAAAGTTCCAAAAGCACTTTCACTACTGCCTGTGCAGTGATTGTGGACACAAATGCCACCTCGGGCCACTTGCTGTGGTAATCAATAATAGTGATTGCAAACCTGCACTCCGGAGGGGCTCGCTCCATCGGCCCAACGATGTCGATTCCCAGCTTTTCCCACGGCTTCTCGGGCCACTTTACTGGCTCCAATGGGGCCATTACGGTTTTTGCCGATTTATCTGATGCTTTGCAGATAGCACAATTGCTAACCAGTGATTCCACATCCCTGTCCATTCCGGGCCACCAGTACTGTTCCCTTAACCGTTGTTTGGTCCTTACAATGCCTGGATGTGATTCATGTGCCATGATGACCAGCCTGGAAGTGAGTGTCGATGGGGGAACGACCCGTTCCGCGCGAAACAGTAGCCCGTCTATCACCGACAGCTCTTCTTTTATACGAAAAAACAACCTTAACTTTCCAGCTAAACAGCCCTTTTCCGGCCATCTGAACGTAACATGCTGCGCCACCTCATTTAATAATGAATCCTCAGCTGTTTCTGCTTGCAACTCACTCTTAGTGATCATGCTGGAAACCACAGCAACTACTTCCTCCACCGGTTCGTCCTCTGCAGAGGTCAAAGGTAACCTAGAAAGTGCATCCGCAACGACATTGGTGTTCCCCTTTGTGTACTGCACAGTGAAGTTGTATCTCAAAAGTCTAGCACACCAGCGTTCAATACGCAGTGGGCGTCTTCCAACCCCATTTGTGGACAGCAGTGTCACCAAAGCCTGATGATCAGTTCGTAAGACAAACCTGCGGCCCCACAGATAAACGTGCCAATGTTCGCAAGCCCATAAACATGCCAGCGCCTCTCGTTCCCCGGTAGAGTACTTGCGCTCTGTAGGAGTTAGTGTCCTCGAAGCGAATGCCACTGTACGTACTTCTCCGTCGACTACCTGCTGGAGCACAGCTCCCAGTCCATATGCCGAGGCGTCAGTGGTCACTTGTACAGGCAAAGACTCGTTGAACATAGCCACCACCCCGCATGATGACAGCATCTCCTTGATCCTGCAAAAGCTCTCCTCGGTGCTCTGATCCCACACGAACTTCTGTCCTTTACGAAGAAGTCGTCGCAGCGGCTCCACCACCTCTGCATAATTGGGAAGAAAATGGGAGTAATAGCCTACGAGCCCAAGGAAAGACCGCAGCGAGACTACATCGGCAGGCGTTTGTGCTTTAATCACAGCATCCACCTTTGACTTGAGTGGGGCAAGACCACTTGCACTCACACGATGACCCAAAAAGGAGAGTTCCTTGACAGCGAACACGCATTTCTGATTTAGCTGCAGCCCCGCCTCAGCGATCCGATGCAATACCTCGCGAAGGTTACGGTTGTGCTCGTTCTTAGTCTTTCCAAAGACTATGATGTCGTCGATATAAAACAACACGCCCTTGCAGCCCTTCAAGATTTCTTGCATCATTCGCTGAAACGCGGCTGGTGCCGATGCGAGGCCAAAACACACTCTGCGGAACCTAAATAAGCCTTCGTGCGTAATAAACGTCGTTAATTCGCGACTATCTTCGGCTAATTCCACTTGGTGGTAGGCTGCAGCAAGATCCAGTTTCGAGAACCATGCTGCTCCGCTCAGCGCATGCAAGAGTTCCTCAGTGTGCGGCAAAGGGAATCCATCAATGACTACTGCTTTGTTCGGCTCGCGTAAATCGACGCATAGACGAATAGTTCCATCCTTCTTCTGCACAACCACTATAGGAGACACCCATTCCGCAGCACTGACCTTTTCTATAATGCCTGCATCTAATAATCTTGCCAGTTCAGCCGCTACCTTCTCTCGCAGCGTCAGGGGCAACCGTCGAACCTTCGCTGCTACTGGTTTTACATCTGTACGCCGCTTCACAGAATGTACGAAGTTTTTCGCTAATCCCAACTTATCAGCGAAAAGAAAGGAAAACTCACATAATTCAGGAGGAAGCGACTGGGGGCTGACCGTGATTTGCAAACACTCCAGTGTAGAACCGATGATGTGCAATTGTAGCTGGTGGACCCCATCCAGTCCTAGTAATGCCATGCCTTGGGGAACAACGTAAAATCGAAGGCAAGCCGAGTTGTTCCCGCGTACAACTCTGGCTGTGAACCATCCCAAGACCGGAATTTTCTTCTGTGAAAAATCCCGCAGCGTCGCTGAAGCCGCAGTCAAAGGAAAGCTGTTGGCGAATTTGGCTCGATAAACGTGGTCTGGCAAAATAGACACCGACGACCCAGTATCTACCAGCAACTGAAGTGGCTCGTTCTCAATAACGACGTCAACGACCAAAGTCCTTCGTTCCACTTGTCTGACCGCCAGTACAGTGAGCACGTCCTCCTCGCTAGCGCCGTCGTTTCGGACCGTCCGCACGTCCCGCTCTGCCGACCTGCCACAGACCGCTCGAAAATGTCCCATTCTGTGGCACTGGGAACAACGTTTCCCCCGTGCTTTGCATTCCTGTGAATTAGCTAGGTGCCTTGTAGAGCCGCACCGGTAACACTTGCGCACCGGCGTCATTGCCGCGTCGCTGTCTGGGCTTTTGCTTTGAGATACATGCTGCACGATGTCAGTTTGTGACGACCCTTGGTCATAGATCGCAGCCCCCTCCGCTGCCTGCTCGTACGTCTGTAGCATTTCCACTGCCTCTGCGAGCGTAAGTTGTGACCCCTTCACGAGCAATTTCTGTCGCAACTCAGTGCTCCGTACTCCGTCAACAACCCTGTCTCGTAGAGCCGCTTCCAAGAATTGCCCGAAGTCGCACGTCTTTGCTAACTGTCGGAGAGCACTGACGTACTCTCGTATCGGCTCGTTCGGCAGTTGCCGACGTAACGTGAATCGACGTCGCTCGACCAGTACGTTGACGGTGCTTGAGAACTGCCGCTCCAATAGGCTCAACGCCTCCGTGTAACTATCCGCTTCACTTGCCTCCGTCCTGTCTTTTCCTGCTGGTTTGCTTGTCTCCTGCCCGGCTTTTGTCGTGTCTGACGTTCGTGCCGGCTCTGGGCCCAATGTGCGAAAAACACGGCGTCCCTCGACCCCAAGACATTGCAGCAGAATGGCCTTTTTCCGTAGTGGCGGTTGCGCGTCCATCCCCGTCGCTTCAAGAAAATTTGTGAAATCGTCGCGCCACTGCTCCCATGGAATTGTCGCATCTCCAGGAGTCTCCAGGAAAGGCGGTAATGACGGTAGTCCGTACGCTGCCATTTCGTAGGTGACGCCCCTTGGAACAGCACGGAGCCAGGTAAGGGAAAACAGTTCGTCGCTAGCTCGCTAGCTTCGCCGACTGCGCCAGATTGTTGTGACGCGAAGCGCCAACTGATAAGACAAGACTATGCATTGACGGGGAACCACGGAACTGCCTTTATTCTGATGGCAATCGCTTATATACACTTGATATAATTGACAGCGCCCCCTATACACAACACTTTTGTAGAAAATTACTTATTCAAGGGTTCCAAGGTGTTACACTGCCATTATTTAAAAGGTTTTCCAGACTCCTAAAAACACCGCATGAGATTGCCAACTACAAATTCCGTGAAAATAGGGATAATTTTTAGTGTAATGTGCTCCGAAACTTTCACGTACTTGTTTTAAATGTAACATTGTAAAATGATTTTCCCCCCATTTTTGTTCATCATATGATGCTCGCCATTTAGTTGTTTCTCTGGTGTCTTCAGTGAACAATGCACTTTCTTCATATTTGAGTGAACTTAGGGTCATGGTATGGGTAATGTGTAGGCAACGTGCCAGTTATGTGGGTTAAATGCACCTTTTTACAATAGGTTACGTTTTGCAAGTGGTCCAAACTGTTATTAGTCAGGGTGTTTTCTGTGCTGTAGTTTGGTTCCATTTGTGGATGTTGCTCGGGCAGCATGAGTGCTTGAGTAATAGAGGAGAAGCATGCCATTTCAGATTTTGTTTCGGTATCGGCCTGTGCCTGCCGAATGGACTCGACACACATCTGGCTGTGTAGCAGCTGAAACCGTAATGTTACGCAGATATATTTTTGTGAAGGGCTAGCATTATGTTGACGTTACGTGCCAGCTTTGCACGTGGTATCTAAGCCGTCACGAAGCACAAAACAAGCGTGGCACGGCTTCGCTTGGATGCACAGAGCTGACAAGGGGCCAAAGCAGTAGTGGTGGAGTAAATGCTAAAGTTCCTGTGGTCCCTGATGCATTGTGCCACGCTTCTGGGGCTCCTTCCTTACTGTTCGTGTTTACGAACTGTGCAGTCTGCTGATAGGTAGCGCATTGCATTTTTTTTTCTGAATTGCGCCCAACTGACTGATACCTCTTTTTATGTACCTGTCAACTTGTGAGTTTGCACTAGGGTACCCATATGTAGTCATTGGTCTATGCATTACAACACACGTGCAGTTTTGCACAAGGTCAGCAGAAAAATAGCAGGAGCGTACGAGGGAGAAGCTGGATTCGTTGATAGTTTTCCGCCTACAAAATGTAGACTGCAGACTTGTGACCACTTTGCACGCTGCCATTCGGTTCTGCCTGCATCTGTAAAAATATCTATTAACTTGCGTGGAGCATAAATTCATAGCGAACTAGCGACAGCATGCAGTTTGCAGATGTCCGCAATCACGTTCTTCACACGGCACACACTGCGAATCCAGCATTCCTGCTGGTCTCTGACGCATGATCGCGCTGGAAAACTGAAAAAACTTCGTTTTAGGTGGGCAGCTCTTGTAGCTATTAGCACAGTTTATGACGCAGCAATTCAGATGCGACATTGCAAAGCTCTACTAACAACCTGACATGGCTCGACTTACTTTGTAAATGCGGTTGTTTGCGTGAAATCAGGGATACAACCATGACTCAATGGCAACCAAAGGTCAGTGGGATGCCTCGCATTGGGTGCTCACAGGAAGACTACAAATGAAGCTGTTTAGAGGGATATGGGCTGGACAAGTTTTGAAGTGAGGGAACCTCACAGTAAAATTGGTTATGAAAAACGACTGAGGAATATGGAAGAAAGTAAATGGGCTGGGAGAGTGTTCAGGTATTTGTACAGGAAAAACACTGATTCACAGTGGAGGAAAAGAACTAGGAAACTTAAAAGCCAGTTTGCAACCAATATGGTGAGCAACATGGCAACAAAGAACTTCAAGTGGAAAGTTGGAGAGGCCGAGATAATCTCATGGGTGGCGGCAATGGAAAAGAAACCTGCCATGAGTAACTATATACTTAAGAGGAAAAAATGAAATCAGGAAAGAAACTATTTGTGATAACTCAAAGTGAAGCTCATTATTTTTCGAAACGGGATCAGAATGCCTTAGAACACGCACCTCTAAAGCGAAATACAAGAAGGAAGAAGAAGCCTATGCTTGATGCGGCAAAGCTAGGGAAACTATTGAGCATGTTTTATTAGAATGTGAAGATATCTTCCCAGCAGTCGATTTAGTCGTCTCTGGCCTCCTTGGAACCCTTTGGTTCAGCAAGGGCAGGGGGAAAGTAAACATGTCCGCAGTAGAGATTAGTGGAAAAAAAGTATGGAAACGAAAAAAAGTAATGAAGACGCATAAAAACAAAGTTCACAATAGGAAGTCAGAAAATTTGGTTATGGGAATTCATCATGGGTGTTTTATTCCATTCCTTTTTTTTTTTTTTAAATCTAGGTAGGACATAGAGTTTCGGTGGGACATTAGGCAGTATAATAGCAAGAGCTTGGTGGTGCAACCCACCGCCCCGTTCCAAAGGAGATGCTCATAACATCCATCCATCCATCATCACGGGTGGCCGCAATATAGTGAGAAACACTATGGTGGGCGGTGCCGACGGCGGGTGACTCAGTGCACGATGTTTACAAGGTCAGTACTGCGGTGAAACCACAGTCGGCACAATCCTTTGGGTGTGCTTTTCAAAGGTTGGTTGCCTGGCTCTCGAACACCTGTTGCCTGTAATGCATGTAAACATACGCCGAGCTATTGTTGAGGTTAATGGCTGTCAAGATCACCGAACATGCAGGATTTCTGACGCCAAACGAGGTAGTGCCCAGTGGTTCCGCCAGCCACATGTGGCGCTCGCGACCGAACCTAGTGGAGAGGGGAGAAGGGAAAGGGTTTGGCAGCTGGTTTTCTGCTCATGCGGCAGGCATACAATAAAGGAGGCAATGCATAGTTATTAAGAGTAGCATCATGGTAGCATGTTGCATTCATACATAAATGACACATACTGCTCATCAGCTTGCAGACGTTGGCGTCCACAAATTCTTTTTTTTTTTTTTGCCCCCAAACCAACGGAACTCCGCCGCCAGTGTTGGATCCCGGTACTTCCCAATAATGAACGGCATGCGCATTATCAGCATGGCATGTAGCATTCCCGATGGGAAAGTAGCGAGCGCGGCGTTTTCAAGAAAGGAAACGCAAAAAGGCAGATGACGATTACTGCACTCTAAAAACAGTTGCACCCTTTGGGGTGTATATTTGCCACACAACAATAGAGAGTTTTAGAATAGGGGCCCCAATATTTTGGGGCCCGAAAGAGCTTTGCGGGTGTTAGCGTTGGGGCACGCAGGAGTGAAGAGATTTAGAATAGGGCTTTGCGTTTGCGGATAGCGTCTTGCGCTGACAGCGCCACTACGGCGTCTAAGAAAAACGATTAAAAATAATTAAATAAAGTATACCATTTTATGATATGAATAGTAATTTTGACTTGCGTGTATTCGCGTTTAATTACAATTTAGAGGTCATTCTTCGAGCAGCAAACAATTAGTTGTGCTTAGTTTGGAGCAACAAAACCAACTTTACGTGTCTTCGCCAGCCAAGCTTAGCCGTGTTAGGCCTACGAGCCATAAAATCCACACTCAATTCGGAATCAGCGGCATCTAATGAATCAATCTTCATAACACACGCTAGTTGAGAGAAAGCGATAACTGCAGTCACTTCTCCTAGCTTGCGAACTTCACCCGTTACCGCGAATCGAACCCAGTTTGGTGCTAGGTTAGAGCCGTCGCTTCGATGGGTGCCGCCATGTTTGTTGACGCAAAGCTTTTGGGAACGCTATTTGAGCTTCCGCTAATTCGGTGAAATAGCGTTCCCAACGCAAAACCCAAACGCAGTTTGCGTCTCGCGCATGCGCAGTGACTTCGACGCTATTTCTATGGGGCCCCAAAACGCTTGGGGCCCCTATTCTAAAACTCTCTAATAATCGTCATCTGTCTTGTCCGCATTTCCTTTCTTTAACGCGGCGAGCCCGGTACTTTCCAGTAATGAACGGCATGCGCGCTATCTGCATGACATAGCATTCCCGACAGGAAAGTAACGGGCGCAGCGTTTTCAAGAAAGGAAATGCGGGCAAGACAGATGACGATTATTGTGTGGCAAATATACACTCCACCCTTTGGTTTGCACCCTTTGGGGTGTATATCTGCCACACTCTTAGAAAAATTAACACCCTTTGGGGCGTATCTTGTCCCACAACGATAATCGTCATCTGTCTTGCCCGCGTTTCCTTTCTTTAACGCTGCGAGCCCGGTACTTCCCAGTCACGAACGGCATGCGCGTTATCAGTGTGACGCAGCATTCTCGACAGGAAAGGAGCGAGCGCCGAGTTTCAAGAAAGGAAACGCAAGCAAGGCAGATGACGATTATTGTTGTGGGACAAATATACACCCCAAAGGGTGCAACCGTTTTAAGAGTGCACACAACGATAATCGTCATCTGCCTTGATGCGTTTCCTTGAAAACGCCGCGCCCGCTACTTTCCTGTCGGGAATGCCATGTGATGCTGATAACGTGCATGCCGTTTGTTACTGGAAAGTACCGGCTCGCAGCGTTAAAAGAAACGCATCAAGGCAGATGACGATTATCGTTGTGTGGCAGATATATACCCCGAAGGGTGCAAACTTTTTTTAGAGTAGAGTGTTCTATGGCGGATACACACCCTAAAGGGTGTACCTTTTGTCTAACTCCTACACTCTTAGAAAAATTTACACCCTTTGGGGCGTATCTTGTCCCACAACAATAATCGTCATCCGTGCTGCCCGCGTTTCCTTTCTTTAACGCTGCGAGCACGGTACTTTCCAGTCACGAACGGCATGTGCCTTATCAGTGTGACGCAGCATTCTCGACAGGAAAGTAGCGAGCGCCGAGTTTTCAAGAAAGGAAAAGCAAGCAAGGGAGATGACGATTATTGTTGTGGGACAAATATACACCCCAAAGGGTGCAACCGTTTTAAGAGTGTAGAATAATTTACACTCTTTTGGGTGTATCTTGTCCCACAACGATAATCGTCATCTGTCTTGCCCGCGTTTCCTTTCTTTAACGCTGCGAGCCCGGTACTTCCCAGTCCCGAACGGCATGCGCGTTATCAGTGTGACGCCGCATTCTCAACGGAATCGAAAGTAGCGAGCGCCGAGTTTTCAGGAAAGGAAACGCAAGCAAGGCAGATGACGATTATCGTTGTGGGACAAATATACACCCGAAAGGGTGCAACCGTTTTAAGAGTGAAGAGTGCACTTTCCTGTCGAGAATGCTCTGTCATGCTGATAACGCGTATGAAGTATCGGGCTCGCCGCGTTAAAGAAAGGAAAGGCGGACAAGACAGATTACGATTATTGTGTGGCAAAATGGTGTAATTTTGCGTAAGTGTGTAGGATCTGAAAAAAAAAAAATCAACGCCCCTTTCTAAAAGAAATATGGTTGAACGCAACGCTACCCAGACGAACTGTACAGGATCCCGAATATTTCGCTGCGTGCGTTCTAAAGAAGATTTTGCGCTCACCGCAGCGTTGTTCTTGCTCAAATTTTGCAGAATGATCGCATTTTGGCGTTGACTTCGTTAGTATAACACTTGGCGCAGTTAATTATCTGGTTTTTAAGAAACAAGTGCAAATTTGCCTGCGCGAGCTGCTGCCGCTACACTCTTAGGCAAAGTTACACCCTTTGACTTGCCCCTTCTGCCACACAACGATAATCGTTATCGGCCTTGATGCGTTTCCTTTCTTTAACGCTGCGAGCCCGGTACTTTCCAGTAACGAATGGCGCGCGCGTTATCAGCATAGAGCAGTTTACACCCTTTGGAGTGCCCCCTCTGATAACGCGCATGCCGTTCGTTACTGGAAAGTTCCGGGCTCGCAGCGTTAAAGAAAGGAAACGCATCAAGGCAGATAACGATTATCGTTGTGTGGCAGAAGGGGCAAGCCAAAGGGTGTAACTTTGCCTAAGAGTGTATGGCGCAAGCACAAACTTGTGTCGCCGCCTGCCGTTAGCTGCAGAAAGGGTTGCTAGGGGGCAGCATAGCCACTGCAAATGCATCAGTAAGCGGGGAAATGAGCTGGTCCTCGTACGAGGCAAGGGAGGCGAGATCCAAATTACAATATGCCGGTAGTCTAATTCATGGCAAACACAAATTACAGTCGCAGAATGTACACGCTCGTCCACTTCCAGGTCTTCTCGATTTGGCTGCACCTTTTGCACTAGTTCAGAAAAGTGTCGTGCCAGTGCAGCGCTAGTTCTTGAAGTGTGAGTGTAGCGCGACGCTAGCGCTTTCGGTGCAGCGGTCAAATCGAGGACAAAAGTGCAGAAACGTACAGGCCTTCGTCTGCTGCGACTGGGTGGCTGTGGCTTTTCTTTTGTTGGTGTGTTATTTTGTTGGTGTGTCATTATTCAGAAAGCGTGACCAAGCGTGGTTTCCACACCTTTCTGAATCATATATGGCACAACGTTTCAAACGACTGACGGATGAGGTTTCGCGCAAACTTAACGTCGAGGTAGCGGTTAGCTCGTGAAAATTAATACAAACGACTGTGACCTCTGAGGGAAAATCCCGGCCTTCAGTGCACTTAGCAGCAGTTGAACCCGGAAAGCGCCCTTAACAAGATGCTGCGTACACATCCTGAAGAAAACTGGCGTCCGTGCTGCGTTACTAATAGCAGGCGCCGTCGATGCAGTCTACCAACACCCGCATGGCCACGGAGCCGCATGTGTCGTCTGCTATCAAAAGCCTTGCATTACGTGCCGAAGTGTACAGTGCCGAAGTGTACATGAACTCGTGCAGCACGACGTCAAATCGAGTGCCGAAGTGCAGGTGGCGCTAGCTGCACTGGCAAATCGAGTGCTAGAGTGCTGCACCCCTTGAACTAGTGCAGAAAGTGCAGCCAAATCGAGGAGACCTCCAATTTGAACACGGCTCCGGGCGGCCGGCGAGGCCTGCGCTCCGCGGAACGCCGCTTGTGGGCGCCGGCGCACTGGCAGCCACAGGCGTGGCCTCAGCCGCGTCGTCTAGTGTGTGCTGGCGCGCTGTAGCAGACGACGCAGCTGAGGCCACACCTGTGGCTGCGCCCACGAGCGGCGCTCCGCGGAGCGCCGGCCTCGCCGGCCGCCCGGAGCCGTGTTCAAATTGGCAGTGGACGACCGTGTACCTACACCTAAGATACAAAAACATCAAGACGAATTGGATTCGGAAATATACGTCCCTAGGCACGAAATACAGCGAAAATTCAAAACACCACGACACAAGACAGAGGCAGATTGGCGCAAGGCAGTCATCAAGGAAATCAATGATGCTGAAAAAACGATTTGGCGCACGACAGTGGCAAAAAAGCAAAGCCTGGCACTATATTACCAACACAAGCCGGAACCGTGCCCATCACCAGACTACCGAGGAGATAGAGGCAGCGCCCTGCTGTTACAAGCCCGCACTAGCGCTCTCCTCACAAACCAACGCCGCCACGAACTATTCGGCGTGGATCCGACGTGCCGCTTGTGCGGTGCACCAGAAGAAACCCTTCTCCACGTGCTACAACAATGCCCGAGACTTCCCGCAGATCCCCGATCGTGCACCCTGGCTGAGAGCCAGGCTGGCCAGGCGCTGACTAGTCTCACCGAGGAGGACCGAACTGCACGCGCCGAGACTACGAAGATCCGGCTAGAACAGTGGGAACGACTGGGCAAGCGAGCCGAATAGGTGAAGGAAACCCCAAGACAGACATCGCCCGGATAGAGCCGCCCACTCACAGCGAGTGGCTGCTGATGCCGACCACCTCAGCTACACGAACTCCTAACAGAGACGGCCGACCAGGCCGGCCAGGCGGCGACGCAGCTGGGACGCGCTGACTTGAACCGTCATGGCTGGCGGATTGGATTGTCGGGGTGAAATCCGAGGCGACTGGAGCCAGAGAATACAACAAACCGGACCGTTTACCGGACCAACCAGACGGACTCACAGACTGTGACAAAACTGTGTTTTATGTTCTTTCTCTCTATCTTACTTTCTTTCCTTTTTGTACTTTCAACATCTCCTGTGGCGTTGACAAACGCCTGCCCCGAGTCAAAAGGGATCAGGACCACTTACTTACTAGCAGCGTTTCAGGGAGGGCTGCCGCGTGTTGCCCCAAAGCCTGCCCGCGCAGAACTGCACCTGGAACAAACTAGAATAGGCAAGCAGGATGTCACGTCAGGGGGGGGACACTCCGTATACATCCCATTGGCCGTTTTCGAGCAGACGCTCTTTCGACGCTAGCGCCAAGGTCCCCTTCAGTTACGGCCCTAACCAATGGGCGACGCATTAAGCAAAATGGCGGCGCACATGATTGTTTACGTTGTCATGGCAACAGCAACAGCAGCCGCGCGGCACCTCCTCTCCCAAACGTTTTTCTTTCCTTTTTGTTTTTATTATGCCGACCCGCTCCACTCCCTTTCCCCCATGCCGCGCGCGCCGCTCACTTTTTTTTGTTTTTACCCGTAAGCGGCGCGTTTTTTCTTCTTTTTTATAGCGCGCTTGTTAACGCGCGCCACGCGCCAGCTCGCAAGCAATGCGCGCGCTACGCCGCGCATTGGCATTGCTTGCGAGCTGGCGCGTGGTGCGCCGTGGGCTATGCGTTGGCACGCTCGCAGTCTTGCCCATACTTATATTATACCAGCATGTGCCGGGACATAAAAAAAAATTCCACTTCCAACACAACAGATGTTTAGTCTCTCTTTATTCACTTCGTTTCCGAAAAGAGATTTTTCTTACAACGTGGTGTGATACACGCTCAAAAAATGAGCAAAAGTGAGAGGTGCATGACATTACAAGAGTACTAAAGACAAAAGTTCACAGATGGTGAAATAACAAAAGAAAGTGCTAGAAAACGCGAAGGCCATTTCATGTACACACATATAAATACAAGATTTTATATAACGTCCTCAAGACCTAAATGTAGACGAGCTCCTGATATGTGCACTAAGATATTGCACAAAATTGGACGACGTGTATGACATAGTCATGACAACTATAAAAAGGGAAAACTCACTAGTAATGGCAAAAACAATGACACGCAAAACACCTGAAAGATAGAATAAAATGCTAACATTGTTTGATTGAGAGCCATACCAAAAAAAAGCTTACTTATAAATCTGCACGAAAGTATATGAAATGCTTGACATGTTCATTACTGCTGAACAAATTGAAAAAAACATGGCAGAAAAAAATAACATTGTACTAAAAACTGAAACACGCATTATCACATTATTTTGCACTTGGCCACAACTTGAGTAACGGTGGCAAGGGGAACAGAAGATAGTCGGCTTTTGCAGCAGCACACAGAAAACATTCGCAGAAAGGCTTATTCCTCAATCAAAGACCAGGTAAAACAAGCCAACACGACTTTTCGTTCTACCCGAATGCAATGCTTAGCAATAAAATTACGTCGCTTAAGGCACTAAGTCGTACCTACTGGGCTCTCCCTTGCATAATAAACACGAACTGCAAAAGTCTGCATGTAGGACACTTGCAATGCTCATGCTTTCCAGAGGAAAAAAAGAGCGTATCATGCCTACACATGAAGGTTGTTCGCGCGGTTTTCCCATCGGGGGTTACTGAGATAGTACACAAACACTAACAGTAATTTATCAGCTGTTAGTTGGTTTGTAGAACGTGATACACAGAAAAAGCACTGAGGGCGGTTTGGAAAGCTGGGCAAGTTACTGAAGTTGCAGAATGAGACTTGGCACAGAAAAACACAAGTCACAGACCAGGTGACAATGAGGAGGAACATCTATTTGTCAGCTTTCTCTACCGGGAAGAGGCAAGTGTAGCACAATCAAGGCGCAACGACGTCCGGAGCCTCATGGAGTACACAAATGGACAGGGCTATGTTCGTGTACATGCGCCTTCTGATGTCCTTGGGTCTGAGCGCTCACCTGTTGTCTTTAGGCACCCGGAACAACCTTGCAGGACTTCTTTTTGAGGTATTTGTGCACCACTGCACGATGCACGAGCGGTACGAGTCGTGAAACAGGTGAAACATCGCGGAGCACAAGCAGACAGCTATCGAGGACCACAGAACTGACGAAACTAGCCACGTCGGTCAACGCACAGCAGCGCACGCATCTCGATGACAGTAGATAACAAAAATAAAGCGTTACGTAGTGGACTAAGCAGCAGCCGGGCCGGCGGGGATGGCACGGCGGCGCGGGCGCGTAGACAGTCGAAAGTGAGGGAGTTGAGAGGGTATTACGAGAGAGGGCGTAGGGAGAGGAGTTGAGCGGGGGGAAGGGCTTGGCCACCAGGATCGGCGCGCGTGCGCGCGACAATCTACGAGGCCATGCAAGGGAAACGGATTTTTGCGTCGCCCATTACAGAGATGGCGCCAATTTCCTGTGCCACCGGAACCGGGGAGTGTCCTCCCCCTGGTCACGTTACGAAATGACAGAGCTTCTGGCCGTACCACAGCGATCACAGTGCAAAGAGTCCTCTGTGAAAGTGCGAGTGCGTACGTGTAATCAATGGCTACATGTTCTAAAATAAAGGCTATGCAACTTAACGAAATGTATCTTTATTTAACTTCAACGTTCAAAAAATACAATCCTAAACAAGCAATCAAATCACGCAATTGGGTCGCTCAGTATATATTTCGTGGTTTCGTTGCGTGGTCCTTCGCTTAGGACTTTGACTACGATTCAGTTTGCATTGCGGGAAGCTTACCGTTCATCCATGTTTCTTTAAGAAGGGGGCTTTGATTTTCTCCTTTGCTAGCTGTGTCCCCGCCTTGCACCATTAACAGTATATACACCCTCAAATGGCACACTAATGCGTTATTAACAGCATATGTAACAAATCATTAAAAAACATTGCTTAAATTCTACGTAGAAAGTTAAAAGAAAGCTTATCGTTCCCTCACACGCCCAGTCCTAGAGTATGCTTCATAATGTGGGACCGGTTCATTAATAAGGAAATTGCTAAACTGGAGCGAATTCAGCGCCTGGTTTATTGAATGAACTAGGCATATTGTAGTACACACTAGAATCAAAAGTGTTGCTTCTGCGAAACAGTGCCCGCTATCAGCGTGTCCCACTATGAAATCCTTTGGACAGATAAAAATTAACGCGTATCGTCGCAACATTATTTGCCGTGCGTTTCTCAACTGTGGTTCTATTGAGGCTCGTATAATCATTTTTCATAAATGGCCCGATTTTTTGGCACTCTTCTATAGTGTGTATGAGCCACTGTCGAAGGTAAGCAAGGAAGCATGGACAGATTAGTCGAGAAAGAAGAAGACGGGAATCTCCGCGAGCTACCACAGTAGAACGCGCCGCGTTCCTGCGTGAGCACGCTCAAATGTTCCATCGCTGAGGAACAGCGGTCGTGTCGCGCTGCCTGCATCCCAAGTTCGGGCACGGGCAGGCGTCCGGCACAAGGCACCAAGGTACGTAAAGCCGTCACTGTTCGACTGTCGCTCGTCACGGCTCTTTTGTACTCTTCGCAGTTCCTCGACTCGCCGGTGGCGGTGCTTCGGAGCGCGCCTGCAACGCGTCGTGTGCTTGGAGAAGAACAGTCTTTGGAGTTGGAGAACCGGTGCCTGCAAGCTAGAAAACATGGTAACCCTGCTGACACCGTCATTCCAGTCATTCTGAGCGTTCAGGATTGAAGAATAGCACTAGGATGTGCGAGCTAGCGTTCCATACTAGGGCTAATAAGTCGAGGTTTTAACAAAACTTAGGGCAACTGCTATTTGGACAGACGTCACCAGTTCTCACCGTCCAAGCGTAATAACGGAATTCATTTTACTTTCAGGTGTCTTTACTGCAGACCATCGACACCGCGCACGAGGACATGATTGTAAGGCCAGTTTCTCCTGTGATTTTGCGCCTATTGCGTGAGTGTTTGGCTAGAGCGCGACTTTTGTGTTCAGCACGACGCCCAGATGGACTACTACGGCATCCGACTGGCGACCTGTTCGTCCGACCGCTCTGTCAAGGTCTTCGACATCCGCAACGGGACTCAGAAGCTGGTTGCTGACCTGAAGGGCCACGAGGGGCCCGTGTGGCAAATAGCCTGGGCGCACCCGATGTTCGGAACGGTGCTCGCTTCCTGCTCGTACGACCGGAAGGTGATCCTGTGGAAGGAGACGGACGGCGTCTGGTCCAAGTTGGAGGAGTTCAAGAACCACGACTCTTCGGGTAAGTTCGGCCCGTGCCCAGTTCACTCCGTCTGATGCTTTTTCACTCACTGCAGTGAACTCTATCTGCTGGGCTCCCCACGAGTTTGGCTTGATGCTAGCTTGTGGCAGCTCGGACGGTGCCGTATCCATCGTGAGCACGTCGGGAGACGGCTCCTGGGAAAGCCAAAAAATCAACAATGCTCACACGGTAAGCTGGTGAGGTTCCTTGTTACCTTCAAAGTTAGGTCAACGAAGTTGAGACGAACATGATGAGTTTTTCGTCGCAAACTCTATTCGAGTGCTGTTGCCCTGCTGCAGTACATAAAGGGCTTGATGCTACTGTGTGGTGGGCATTGCTTGCATTTTGCTCATTTATGCGACATAGGTGCCCGAGGTTAACAGGGCACGTCAGTAAATTAAAAGCAAAGTTGATTTGGTGAGTATTCTCTTGAATTAACACGGTAGCTACAGATTTGGAAACAATTTTGGTCTGTTAATATGCTCAGCTGTCACTAATGGAAATTCAACTCGTCGATTTCGTGCACTCGCGGCACATTCAGCTTTGGAACATATTGCCTGGTTCACTCAAACTGCCACACTTGAGCTCGGCACTCGGCGGAGCTGCTACCTTAAGCCTGGGAGTGTGACCGAGGTCCCACAAACTTGGTTGCACAAGGCTACTCCAATTGCTCTGGGAGCACCTAGCACATTTGGTGGGGCAGCCTTTCTCTGGCTCCAGTCTTGAGAGGGCTCCACATCGCTGCAAACCAAGTGGAGCGCGGTTGGAACCAGTCGAATGTACCATAAATTCTATTTTGCTTTTGCCTTTATTGAGTTCTCTTGTGGGCTTGTACTAACATTATAAAATTCTAGCAAAAATGAACTTGCCTACTATTTGCTTGTCATTTTTAATATTGACTTGGTTGAAATGTATGTTTATTAGGTACATATCAAATATGTGTGCTTCTGTACTGTCCATACTAGCACATCATACAGGATTACAGTAAAATATAGTGCGAAAGTAGATGACAGCACTTAAATGACAGTAACCATGTCTGCAGAACTCTGGTCGGCTTTATGCAGCTCTTAAAAGTGGATAAACTGCATGCAGACGTTCCCAATGTGCGTAACTGGTTGTAGTGGCAGAAAATATCTTGCTCTGCTACAACTGCATGCACAAAATTTACAAGTGCAAACTTCTAGGGTGTGGGGCATTGCCTGTGCCAAAGGCGGGTAGCACATTTGAAGGTCAGTGAGATTGAGTTCTGCATTGTCGGCACTTTTCGCAGTTTTTTACGGCAGTGTAGCACAATTTAAAAATTTGAATGGCTATCCTGGATTTGTGCTGTTTTAGCAGCACAGCTCAATGAAAGCTTGAGAAATATGTATGAAAATAAAGTGCTGAAATTGCCCTCACTGATGACATATTGTCGCATCACACTGTCAGATGATGCTGTAGAGTTCCACGATATGTTCTTATCAGTAATTGGAATATTTTCATGCCTCTTCTGTTCTCGGTAAGTTCACTAGTTAGTTACAATCTATATTTTTAATCAAACAAATTAGCAATTTATTTGCTTACAGTAGATTCCCTATGAAGCTTTATGTGAACTTGGTAAAGCCTTCTGGAGTTGGTATAAGTCGCTATGTAAGGCTTAGTATCACAGGTATGCTTTTACAAAATAAAGCGGTAGCAATAAGTAAGGAGCTCATACAGCAGAGCAGGCTGATGGGCTTGTTGGCAATTATGCACAGTGCAGATGGGATGCATAGTAAGCTTAATTAGCAAAACATAAAGGGCCACTTATATATAAAGGGCCACATAAAGGGCCACTGATAACCACTTGCCTATCAGCCATGTCTGCTTATTCTGACCGCCAATAGATGACGCTACAAGCGGATGCACTTCCCCTTGCTGTCTGTTGCTGGCGCTCTAAGCAGCCTCCGCAGAGCACAGGCCACACGCTCGTGTGTTCCCTTTCATAAAGGACCGCCCTGTACTCAGGCTCGCATATTTTTGTTGACAAGCACTTTACCCTTAATTGTTGGCAGTGTTTTCGTTTTTCTGACCCGTATACCATCCTTGTACCATAAGTGCCTTACAACAGCTACAGTTCCTCTGGCTGTTTGTTATGGTTTGCACTAATATGACCACTTTGAGAATTAATGCCCTCGTCGCTCCTCGTGTACATCAATGTTGCAGAGGTAAGCTATGTGTTGCTATGTCAGGCATTATGTGCACTTGACAGGCGTTTGATCAGCAAGCTTTTCTGCCCGTGCAACCACATGGTAGCTTTTTCAGTGTTTGCTCACTAACACGAAGAATGTCGCTACAACACTAAAGCCTATCGGCTATTTATGTTGCACCGCCATCAGTGTCTGTCAAGCCTTCAGTCTGCATTTATGTGAGCTTAGATACATCGTGCCTTCATGCTGAAGTAGATTAGCATTTCCTCCCTATGGGAGTGGCAACTTTTGTTGAGCTGGATGTGGTCAGCGCACTGCGGTGTTGTTCAGTGTCGACCCTGCCAAATAGCACGTGGGGTCCCCTTCTGCAGATTGGCTGCAATGCCGTCAGCTGGGCCCCTGCCCAGGCCAAACCGTCGGCTGAAATTTCCCTGGAGGACTCAAAGGCCCTGAAGCGGTTTGTCACTGGTGGCTGTGATAACCTGGTGAAAATTTGGAAGTTCTCGTAAGTGTTCACTTGAATCCCAGTTTTAGCAAAGCCTTATTTGCAGTCGGAAACTGACACTTATGTCATAGTTGAAGTTGCACTTGTAATGCTTTAGCAGTGCACATTTCTTTCAAGGGTATCGAGTCAGAACAGAACTGAATGCCAAAAAGACAAAGATTTTGTGCAAATTGGAACAGCCAGAACAGCCCGTCATCTAGGATAGCCAAGACATTATTGTGAAGAGTGCTCACTATGGTTGTGCTGAGAGCCATACTGCTAGGTTTACTTGGCCACAGTTGTATAAGTTGCCTTTTGGCGATTAGAAAGTCTTCAGTGGAGATAACGAGTATGGGACCTTGAAATTTTTTAAATCGTTCAGTTCCTTGACTCTTTGCCAGAACTTATTATCGCTTGCCCATGAGAGTAAATTGCTCCCATGGGCAAGTTACTGTGTATTGTGGAAGGGCAGCACCTCTAAATTATAGTCAAAATATATATGAAAAATATTTGTGCATGGACCGGACCGCACCCTTTTTTTCAAGCACACACCTCGCCAGCCATAGCTGCCCAGCCCTATCTCTATGTGGTACTGATGCGGCACACAGATGTTTTATCAGTCTCATGTACAGTTGTGATCTCAGTTAAATCTTGTCGAGGTTCGCTTGTTGGCTTAATTGTTGGTGAAAACTGTTTCCCGGTGCACCGTGGTTTTTCGGCCATGCTGTCCTTGTGTCATGCACCCGTTGCATCCCATTGCACCCCGTACCCAGGGCTTCGCAGGGGACGATTGCAGCGATGCATTCGCGATGAAGCTAGGCTTCCGCATCACTGGGGAGCCTCTCCGCAGAGGTGCAGTGCGCGCTGCAAAGAGGCGGCTCAAGCAGTGGTGGTGTGAGCAAGCACTGCGGCAGATGTGCCGGCAGAGGCGCATTACATTTCCTATTTCTTTTTTTATTTATTTTATGGCCCAATCCGGCATTGCCCTTGATGTTCCGATTCAAATGGATGTGGCCACAAGCATCGTCATCATCATGCAGGGATTTCCATGCCTTGTACATATTGTCACGTGGTCGTGACGTCAAAGAACACAGTAGCAATACTGTGGAACACAAAACTAACCTTTATTGGGTGAACCTGTGCCCACAAAAGAGGCTACACTTATAGCACAACGATAGCGGCGAACACGGTCGGCGATCGCCGAAATCTGATCAGCGGGTCAAGAGCGTCGGCTTTTATAGAGCAGTCATCGAATGTTCCAGACTAATCGTTCGTACCCGGGTGCCTTCCACAAAGTTCTACACCATTCGCGTCAGGCGATGAAATCAGATAACATAAAGTTCGGCGATAACAGAGAGCGTATAGAAGCATCGATAACTTTCCAGAAACTTCGGATACATGCAGGCGCGTCCTGCGCTGTGCGATAACATTTGTTAGGCGGCGAAACGTGGTCGCCCGATAAATATAAGTACAGGTGTCAATATGTTTTCACTCCCGCACTGCCTGAAAAACACGTGGGTGTTCACTGCAACGTTGCATTGCTATGCAACCTTATGTGCAGTGTGGCACACTGTCTGAGCCAGCACCAGAGGAAGTCCTCGCTTTTGAACAGCGCAGTATTGACCTATGCCTCCGTGGATTTAGCACCTGTGAAGTTTGTATCCTGGCACCCCCAGCTTGCTCTGTACTGCTATGCATATATGTGTTTGTGCAATCGATGTATGCCGCTAAGGGAATCACTGAACTTTGCACATTCAGTGGAATCCCATTATGTTCCTTGCAGTTGCGATTTCTCTGCTGCCAATTCATGTTTTTATGGTCCCAACCTGAAGCCCATTGACTTCTGTGTATTATCTTCCCATCAGATACATTGTCATTCCGTAATGTTGTCGCATCTTCGGTTTGAATGCGGTGGTGACATAAATTTAGTGGTGCAGAGACAAAACAGAGTTGGGTAAGTTAGTGGGGTTCCATCTTAACGAAAAAGTGTGCGAAAGACGTAGACGAGAAAGAGAAATGACAAACACGGGCGACAATCTACTCTCACATTGCTATGAAGATGATGTATTGGTTTCTTCCCTATGGCGCTGAAGAAAGCTAAATTTGTTTCAGGTATGTTTATTTCCAACTCTCATCAACATTTTGTATAATTTATTTTCTTGCGTTTACCATGGTTCACCACAATGTTGTTCAACTATGCATGTTCTAACAGGAGGTCTCGCTCTGTCTCGTGACTTTGAGGCCTCCTTCTGCATCTATGTATTTTTATGCAATGTATCACATGTATTTATTTGTTTCATACTGCAGATCATGTTACAGATCCAAGCAGATAAAATGCAGAAATGGATAACATAGGTTCAACAGTAGCAAGTAAAAGCAACGAAAAAACACACGCAGCATCACAGTGCGTTGTCAGTTATTCTGTTGACGAATTCCACTTTCTAATGGTATGTGGGAAAAAAGAAAATTTGAATGTGTCAGTGCCAGCAGAGTAAGGGGCTAGTGAACCGCGTTGATGGTGATGCATGGAGCGTGTAATTAGAAACAATGGAGGATCAAGTGCCAATTTGTTATTTATTAGCAAGGAAAGAAATATTTTTTCTTGTTGTTTCAAGGGGTTGGACACTGTTATTTTTCATTAGCTCAGATGGTGGAGACTTCATCCAAGGGTGATGAAAGAACTTTTTTGCGTGATATGTGAAGGAAGTTTGTTTTTTGTCTTTGTTTAGAACCATACCCCATTCCTGGCACCATGCGTCATGAAACTGTGTGGCTGTAGGGGTGTATGGATTGGAATTTGAGCAGATGCTTTGAAAATGGGCATTTAAAGTGATGCGCAATAACTCTCTCTGGTCAGTGATTGTAGAACGATTTACTGATATCCGAGACACAATGGGCTTTTTTCCGGTTGTGTAATTCCAGAACTTTTCTGGTGCATTCTTCATAAAGTTTGGCAAAGAAGTGCTGAAATAGTGGTTTTTGGAATCATACACTGAATGTGCAAGATTCTCTTGTAATAACTTGATTAGTCCCCGTTGCACTCCCTGCTTTTCTAATCGTTTTATTTTATGCTTCTGATGTGTAATATCCTGTGTCATCCATGGTTTCTGTAACTTTCTTTCACTTGTTCGGCATGTGCACTGGTCCCATAGGACGCAAACGTCTGTGTCATGGAATTCAGTCAGACAGCTTTCCATATATTCTACTACGCAGGCATCATTGGAACGTGAGTAATCTGTAACAGATTTTATCGAGGAATTGTGACTTTTCATAAGCGATAAAAGGAGAAGGGACACATCCACTAGTAAATCTGAAATTTGATAAATGTATACTTGCAGTTCAGCCTGTCAAGCCCTGTCCGGGCCCCTTAACCCTTTCGCTGTCGGACGTTTCTGGCCGTGACGCACCCCCAGTGTCGGCTTGGTTTCAGGGAACGAGCATAACAGGGAATGAACATAGCAATTTATTTTTGATTATGATTGGTATACAAATAACATAGTCAATGTAATATGCACATTTCAGTGTTCTGCAGCTGTTGTTAGTAAACATCATCATCAGCCTGACTATAAAATCTGTTCAACATCCGAATCTGACGATGCGGAACCCTCTTCCTCTCATGCGACTTTGTCAGAGTCCGAATCCGAGCTCGGCTCGTATTCTGAATCGGAATTCAGCCACCGCTCCCATGAGCAGACGAAGGTCCCGCGCGCCGAGCCATCCGAAAGTAACCACGCGCAGGGAGGATGCGCTTTCAGTCGCCCGCGCAACGGAGAGAAATGGGACGTTGCGTGATCAAGAAGACAGAGGGAGATGGAAAAAGGCTAAAGAAAGTTCGAAGGGCTTTACGTTTACTGCTGCAAGTCGGAAGCGAGGGTGCGGCGAGAGAGTGAAAGCAGCAATCGAGTCACCCTTTTTGGAGAGGCAACGGCACGTGCGCCTGAACTTGACGCGCCGTAGCAGGCACACCAACAGAAGAAAAATAAAAACCTTCAAACCAGCGGAGATTACAGAACAACCCTTGAACCCATTACCACACGCGCGCGACGCATGATCCAGCGAACGCGGAGCCACCGCGCCACTCAGCAAAGAGAAAGTGGGGAGTGGCAGTCGCACCGTACTCTTCAATACATGGACTGACACAGGTCGGAGCGAATATACGAACTTGTAGAAAGAGTCAACAGATGGCGTGGCCAATCCAGGAGCGCCTGCTTTGCGTTGAGGCGCGAAATTTTGAACGCACGATAGAGAACGTACCGGTACGTCAGTGACACCGTGGGGGTGAAGCGCGATGACGTACCGGTACGTCCATGACAGCGAAAGGGTTAAAGTCAACTTCGCTGCAAAACAGCCAATCGGCAGTTCCAACAGAGTCCTTCAATGCTTTTCTGGTCATGAAACTTCGCCCGCAGTTTTATACAGGGATAGAGCTGCCGCTAGGGTCGCTGCTGTTAGCGTGGGGGCATTCCGTTTCCGCGCATACCGCACTTGGCTGAAACTTCTGTACCGGTTTGAAGCAATTGTTTATCTTTCATCAAACAGCTGACATTCTACTGCCACTCATATTTCACCTTACATACAATGCGGTTATTGCATGTGCGCTTGAAAAAGTTACTTTTGCTTACCTTTGCAAGATAACAAGGCTACAATGGAGGCAGTCGTGTCGACGCAGCAATTATGAATGTATGAGTCGTTGCAGTGCAGTTCCTTACCTCAGGCAGAGGAGCATGAGATTAATTAAGAATAGGTCGTTCGCTTGGGCTTGTGACACTGTGCAAGCCTAAGAAGCTCGCCAACTACTCGCAAATTTAAGCCTTTCAGCGAGACTTGAAGCAGCTCTGATCGCGCTAGCTATTTGCAGTGAGGCCGTCTATGCCGCGGAAGTTTGCCGCTGCCGCATTACAAAACAGAAAAACTACTAGATTTCCCGTGTTTACAGTTTATAAAAGCTAACTTCACTCTGCTGCAACCTATGGCAGAGAGCATCGGCAACATTTCAAATCGGAAACGATGACGCTTTCGCAAGGCAACGTCCGTGTGTCGCGTGAATACACGCTGATCTCAAACCTAGCATTAACTCCGAGTTTGCGACCACCGTCTGTTCATTTCCAATGTGTAACCTTGACATGTTCATGTTACGTAGTCATTCATGAGCGAAAGTGCGTCTCACTGCGTCTCGCACGGGTGGTCTTGCGCAGCTACGCAAGACCACCCGTGCAGCTCTAGTTCTTGCATTGGTTGCGCTTTCACAAATGTCTCGCCTTCTGGGACGAGTCCCGCCGTCACCTCCTCTCCAATCTGGCATGCTTCATAATGACAGCGTGTGTTGCTTGGACGGACTGCGCTTGCATGGCGTAAGATTGCGTAATGAAGACCGCAGTGGGGAGACTTGATTAAGTGAAGCAAAGCCGTGCTTCACGTCACTAATCTAAACAAAAATAAGCACATGTGTTCACGAGCATGACGCTGCTGCACTGCCGATTTATTCAGAATGTGAACCACATAACATGCGGCAAAATATCCCAAAACGAGTCAAGCTGAGGAGACACTAATGCCCATTGCGTCACAAGCTTCAGTATAATGGCACATTCCATTATGTATGTTCGTGAACATGACACTGTTGCGCAAAAAAATTAGCAGTAAACAAGGCAGGAATGCGAAATACATATGATGGAAAGTATTCACTACGAGTCGGCCAACCACATTGCAATATGTACAGCACTAGAGCAAGAGTAATCTGTTGAGTAAGGCGAAATTTCTGCGAGGTGCTGGAGCTTTAATGCAAATCGAAGCTGCTGTAAGTTTACAAGAAAGAAAACCTTTCTGGCAGCTTTAGTGTGGCTTGCAATTCTGACATTGTAAAGCTTGCCTGGGAACTGTGCAAAGAAGCGTGCTAGAAGTTCCAGCCTTCTGGGGCAGTGTTTTGGGTCAGGCAAGAATGTCTTCATTCACCGGTGGAGATCAATAAATGCGTCACTCTAAGGTGCTGTCAGCATGATAGGTCAGCATGATAGGATGATCCTTTGTGCACTGTCTGGTGATTCCTCTGTAATTGTAAAGTAAATAACGCCTTGTTTAGTATATTGTCAGTCATGTCGTGTTGAGCGTTTAACAGGGTGGTGCCTTCAGTGAAGTGCTGAACAAGCTAGTTGGTACTGATTCATTGTGTCGCCAAGTAGAACACAAGAGGATGTACAATGGTGTTTATAGCAACTATTAGGAGCGCACAAATAAATAGTTGTGAAAATTCCTCACCCAAGTCAGCGCATGTGCCAGACAAAGAATGACTTAGACAGCAACACTATTCACGTGTTTTCTGAAGTGTACTTGGGCGGACAGTGCAGCTGAAGAATAGCTAGTAAATGCTGTTTCAATAGGTGTTAGAATGTCTGCAGAACAGGCGTTATCACTAAAGATGCTCCACATGATGATTTTTATGGTGCATGGATATTGGAAGAAAAAGTTTATTTTATTTTATTTATTTATTTACATATACTGCCATCTTGCATAGCAAGATATTGCAGGAGTGAGTGCATACGTATGTCAATCAATTGAAGAATACATTTGAGTGGCAAAAAGAAAACAAACAATAGAAAGAACAATATCAGGAATAGCTAGTTGATTAATGAACATGATTAGGTAATAGGTTGGCAAATACATCACTTGGTAACTCGCGCAAGGACCCCTCAAGGCCATTCCAAATCACAATTGTATGCGGAAAAAAGGAAAACTTAAAACAATCAATCATTGCATTTAAAGGAACAATGTTAAGATGATGACTTCTTCTGGTGGGCCGAGAAGAAGGGTTAGTGAAAACAATAGGTGCATTGACATAAGTTTTCCCATGAGCAATTTTATGTAACAGAATAACACGGTCACAAGTACGTCTATGGGCCAGTGGCTTTAGTAGTAGCTTGCTCGCGTGTGATGTCGGTGAGAAATGGCGGTCATAACGATTATATATAAACCGTATGGCCTTTTTCTGAATAGACTCAAGCATGTCTATGTCTTTGGAAAGATGTGGCGACCACACTACCGACGCGTATTCAAGTAGAGGCCTTATTAGTGATCTGTATGCTGTTAATTTACATTCTTTAGTTGCATCTCGTAAGTTTCTTTTAAGAAAACCCAGTTTTCTCAACGCCTTGTTGGTTATACAGTTAATGTGAGCATGCCATTTTAGATCAGGGGAGAAAGTAACACCAAGGTATTTAAACGTGTGGACGCTTGCAAGCTTGTGCGCTTCATTAAAATATGTAAATTGTAATGGTTGTTTTTTATTCGAAAAAGTCATTGAAACGGTTTTCTTAAAATTAAGTGACATTTGCCATGTTCTGCTCCATTCGCAAAAACGGGTGAAGACTTCATTCAGCTCTAACTGATCATGATTACTACTTATAGTAGAATAAAGGACGCAGTCATCAGCATATAGTCTTATTTTGACAGAAGTGCCCGCGGTTACTTCAACGACATCATTTACATAGACTACAAACAGCAAAGGACCCAAGACAGACCCCTGTGGTACACCGGATGTTACATTGACACGAGATGAGTGAACATTGTTAAATGCAACAAACTGGGTTCTTGTACTTAGGTAGTCCTGTATCCAACCTAGTAATTTATAATCATGAATTATTGCCTTGAGTTTAATGAGAAGCTTTTGATGGCACACTGTGTCAAAAGCTTTACTGTAATCAATAAAAATGGCATCAAGTTGTCCTCTAAGGTTAAGTGTGGATGCAATATCATGGGAGAATTCTAGAAGTTGTGTTACCGTGGAGAATCCGGAACGGAAGCCATGTTGAGCATGCGAAAGAACATTATGTTCAGATAAGTACTCAATGATATATTTATGAATAATGTGTTCCAATAATTTACAAGATGTTGATATTAAAGAAATAGGTCTGTAGTTAGATATTTCCTGCTTATTACCGTCTTTGTGAATTGGAACAACCTTAGCACATTTCCAGAGTATTGGAACAGTGGATGATTCTACAGATTTCGAAAAAATTAGGGATAAGTACCGAGAGCTCCATTCAGAATATCGCCGTAAAAACATATCTGGTATATTATCTGGCCCAGTACTTTTCATAGTATCGATCTTGAGTATAAGATTATGTACACCAGCTGAAGTGATTGCCATACTAGGAAAAGGTGATGACGAAAGAGTAGTGCAGAACGTGGGGGTGCGTCCATCATCACAGGTGAACACTGATTTAAAGTAATTATTAAAAGCTTCAGTAATGTTAAGATTATCTGAGCATGGTTGATTAGCAATTATGAATGAAGGAGAGGTCTGACTTGGTGGACTGATGGTTCGCCAGAACTTTGATGGCTTGTTTTTAATGAAGTATGACAAGGTGCTATTAAAATAGAAACTTTTCGCATTTGACATAGCAGATTTTAAGTTGTTTTTAAGTGTGGTCAATAATGAAGCTTTCATTGGATTGTTTGCATAGGGTTGTTTGCGCAGACGCCTGATGCGACGAATTAGGTGTATAATTTCACGTGTGTACCAAGGGTGCTTGGGATTGCGCTTTATACACTTGGTTGGAATGTAATCAGTTATACATTGATTGACAATTGAGTAAAAACGGTTCACTAACACGTTAACAGAGGAATGGTTTACGCAACTCGAAAACTCATCAAAAGAGCATGCGAGCAACTCAGTTATGGAGTTGTCGTCAGCACGTTCAAAGTTCAATACTGTCTGATGTGAGGGGCGCTTAGGCATAGTTGCTAAATTCAAATAAACAATGACCCCCTTGTGGTCCGAGAGGCCTTCAACGATAGTACTATCGTAACCATTTTGTCTAAGTTGCTCATTTATGAAGACAAGATCTAAAATTGAGCTTTCTCGGGTTGCGGAATTCACAATTTGCGTTAGATCGAAAGAAATAGACATGTTAATCAAGTAATCACAAATGGCTTTGTAACGGCCACCAGCAGATAGCGTTGGCCAATCTATGCCAGGGGTGTTGAAATCACCAGCAAGTAACATTTTACAACAGTTAAGTTTATGTTTGGTTATATAATCGGTAAGATCGGAAAAGACACTGAGATCCGTGTCAGGGGGTCGATAAACAGCTCCTACAGCCAAAGTGAATCCACAAAGCCTTATTCTGCACCATACTGATTCGCAGTTAGGTACGTCAGGCAATGCTGTAAACTCAATGTCTTGGTTTACGAAGAGTGCCACACCGCCACCGCGCCGGTCACTTCTATCTTTCCTGAGGACGCTGTAACCTGGTGGTAAAATTTCAGAATCTAAGATGTGTTCACCAAGCCACGTTTCAGTCACGCAAATCACAGAAGGATGATAAAATGCTACGAGGTGGTGAAAGTCTTGAATTTTGTTAAGAAGACTGCGGGCATTAACGTTTACAAGCGAGAAATTAGCATCGGAATGCAGTCAAGTTTCATGTACTGCAGAGGTTTGCTTTTTGGTTTTAATCATTGAATCACCTGATTCATTCAGTACATAGCGTACATTGTCTATCAGCAAGGAATCATAGTGCAGACGAACGGTAGATGCATTTTTCCTTTGATTTACAGAAAGTCTCCAAAGAGCTTTGCGTATCTTTCGAACCCGTTCAGAGAAGTCCTCATTTATATATATATCTGTACCTTTTAGCTTTCGGGCATTCTTTAATATTGCAATCTTTGACCTGTAGTCTAAAAATTTGAAAATAGCAGGACGTGGCTTATCACCTCTACGCACCCCAAGCCTGTGCCAACGTTCAATGTCTGTACACTGAACACCAAGTTTATCAGATATCAAGTTTGTGAACGCGTCAAGTAGTTGCCCGGAGGGCTCAGAATGGGGTTCGGGTAATCCATAGACAACAAGGTTATTTCTGCGGGACCTGTTTTCAAGATCATCAGACCGACTTTCCAGCTTCAATACCACATTTTTAAGATGAGTGACAGTTTTTTCAAGTTCCTGAACTCGCGGAATCACTTCCGCGACTGGCAGTACTGACGTCTCAAGCCTATTTAGCCTTTCTTCAATGGAAGCAAACTTGGCTGTCCAAGAAGATATTTCGGAACGAATTTTTTCCTGCCCTGCGAGCAATTGCAATAGCGCTTCCTGTAACTTATCGGGACCAGGATTGGTCTCGACGTCACCAGATAACATCAACAACATTCTACGGACAGAAAAAATAGAAAACGCTCTCATCAGTGGGCCAGGCAGCAGCACTACACATCGATCATCGCTTCTATAACAAGGAAAATTGTACTTCGGGCATACCTGAAAGACAGTGCAGACAAGTTTCAACCATGTGCTCATCGTGCCGCTGCAAGACCCACTGAAGAGGATAGCGTCCGTCCTCGGCTTTATAGCGCAGTGTAAACGACCAGGTGACGCTGTGGTAGTACTCCATGCGCAGAAGGGCTCGCCAAAGGTCAAGCCACGCAGGTCCGGTGCTTCAGTCCAACGATGATGCGATGGTTGTATCACATCCTCCGATATGACGGTCCTGAGTAACGTTTCGAAGGATGGGCCAAAGGGATCATGCGCAGACGTAGCACATTCCTGGAGACATCTGGATTTGGTGCAAGCGGCAATCTGAAAGACAGTGCAGACAAGTTTCAACCATGTGCTCATCGTGCCGCTGCAAGACCCACTGAAGAGGATAGCGTCCGTCCTCGGCTTTATAGCGCAGTGTAAACGACCAGGTGACGCTGTGGTAGTACTCCATGCGCAGAAGGGCTCGCCAAAGGTCAAGCCACGCAGGTCCGGTGCTTCAGTCCAACGTTTGCGCTTACTGCTTCATTGTTGGTTCCCAAGTCTTGCTCATTCTTTTGGTTCATATTGTACTTGTAACACTTGGCATTTTTATGTCCTTGGTTCATACAGAAAATATGAAAAACCATATGGGCATAAATGTGCTGAACTGGGGTGGTTGGAGCATGTTTAAAAAGTGGGTTGAACAGCTCTAAAAGATGTGATGTGCTGTGTCCCTTTACTACATCCAGTCTTTCAGCACTGTTTGATTGTACTACAAACATGTGAGCATAAAGTGAGCCACAGCATGGACTAGGCTCATGCCATGTTATCAGTTATTGGGAATAATAGATGCAGCATGGAGACATAGCATTCCCTTTGGTTAAAATCACAGTGGTTTTTATTTGTTTACGCACAATGCAATCCAGCTTGTGAAGTAACAGCCGAGGCAAGGGTGCTGACCAAAACATGCCATCTTAGCAAAACTTGAGCGTCAACAAAACACATTAGACGTGAATTTGTTTTCTTGCAGTTGTAAGAATGATTCGCTTTACTAGTGTGTGCCTGGAGGTGCACTAAAAGAAAATAATAAAAAAAAATTGCCCCTTTGCAGGGAGGCCGAGTCCAAATGGGTGGAAGAGCACAAGCTGGAGGCTCACTCCGACTGGGTTCGCGACGTTGCTTGGGCCCCGTCACCTGGTCTTGAGTCCCAGAGCACAATTGCCTCCTGCTCCCAGGACCGACGCGTCATCCTCTGGACAAGCACTGACTTGGCCACGTGGAACTTCCAGGTGTGCCTCCTTGCACTTGTCGCACCTTGCGTAGCCGCTGTAGCAGTTTAAACAAGTGTGCCAACTAATAGTTTTCGATATGCAAAGAAGGCTCATGGTCAGACAATAGCATTTTCCTAGGAAAGCAACTGATACAGCCCTCTGCTGCCTTTGCTAATCCCAAAAATGATTTTTTGTTAAATAATGTTTGTAGCCAATACACTTGAATCTCATTATAATGAAATAGTATATATAACAAAGTAAATGTAGTGTTCCTTGAAATCCCCATAAAGACGAATGTATTTAGTACCTCGCTTTAACAAGGTAAAAGTGACCTGTCAATGGATATACAAAGCTAGAAGTGTCTCTGAAACCGATGCCTAACTGTTTCCTGCACTGTATCACTTTCTGCGGCGTTTGGCACTTGTTCAATGCAACAGTTAAAAATTCCCAAAATATGTGACCGAGCAATGCTTCTTTCTCACCGCTGCATGTAGCCATCTGTGGCTCACCATTGCCTTTGCACTTGTCTCTCACTGCAGTGTGCCATGCAAGCTGGCGCAGTGAGGGAAGTGTGATGGCTGTGGTTGCGCTGCTGCTTGTGTGCAACTGAGTGCAACACACCAGTGCATCCACTACTCTCTCTCTCCACTTTCACTGTGGCACACTACGTAAACTGGCACAGCTCGGCCTGGCCTCTGATCTTGCATCGGCTGACGGTGCAATCTTGGAGGTCACAAGCCGGCCAAGCCAAGTTGGCATGGTGAGGTTCGCCGACTGTGTGCCCCTTGCTCGCACAGCTGCATAGTCGGCGTCCTGTTAGGTTGTGTGCCACATGCTGCACAACCTTTCTTCACATCACAGTGTGCTAGCAGTCTAATAACGTGGCAACTTCTTCGATTCTTTGCCACTCTCATCATTCATGGTCACCCGATTCCATTCGTAATGCAAGCAGAGCACTGCTCTGATGAAGCGCAAAAAGAGGCAATAGCATAGAATCGGTTACATCATCCCAGCCCTGTTCTCTGACTGCGTCACTGTTTTCACAACCATATGAATGGCTACTTGGAAAGTGGAACACTGCATTGGAGCAGGGGCCGTATTGTGTAGCAGTTCGCTTTGGAACCGGTTCGGTCTGGCTGTTACGTCTGGATTACGTCACTCGGAGAAAGAGTGGAACGGGGTGGCGTGAGGGGAACCAATCAACGAGCGGCGGTCTGCCGCAAGACCACGTCATCATTTTTGTTTGTACTTGGGGGATGGTATAGCAATTCAAGGATGTTGCTGGTTTGATAAAAAACATTGGTTTGTATAGAACACTTGCAAATATAATTTTCAGTAATAAATGTGAGCTTGCGGCGCAGACGGCTACTGGGAGTTGTAATTTTATTTGTGTTGTTTCTTAATTAGTCGCTAGGTGGTGTGCCATACGTTATGCAAACAACTTGCCTCGCTTTGTTTACGTTTTGGACCTGTTCACGCGCCGAAACCGAAACGATGTCGTCGCACAAGGACAGGCGGCTGGGTCCTGTTTCAGCGAGGCAGCGCGAAATACTCGTTTCATTTGTCGAGGAGCACCCCTATCTAGCAAAGGCGTCGTGTGTGTTGGGCCAGCAGCTGACGGCGGCTTTCTGTTGCGCCGTGGATGGGAATCTAACCCATCCTTTTTCTTTGCCCACAGCCGTAATGGCCTTGGCGACGGCTGTAATGATCCGGCTGACCGAAGGCTGCAACAGTGCAATCGCTTGTTCATTCCCGATGCACTGTTGAAAGCTCCCGGTGGCAAAAAACCGCAGCGCACACAGCACTTTCATCTTAGTGTCGACACCACGAAATATTTTGAGGTCCGAGATGTTCTTCCAGCGCATCGCAAAGACGTCGCACTATGTCTTTGGAGAGCCTAAAATGCCTTCGAAACTCTTCTTCGGCCATGCCGAATGCGTTGCGTCGTTGTCTTTCGGCGCTCGCCAGCAGCACAACCAAAGGAGCCGCCATTGCCGGCTCGTCAGCTGGCGCGAGACTAGCTGGCAGCCACGGTTGCCCTAGCAACCCTCGACATCATGCTCGCCACCACGCTGACCCTCGAGCGAACCACTTCTCCGTGGTTCCTCTCATCGCAGGGAACCGGTTCCTTTCCAGATGATTGACAACCTGTGTGACGTCAACAAAATTTGTCGTCTCGCCCACCAGGGATGACGACAACGAAGCGCCGACCAATGGCAACAGCCAGACCGAATCGGTTCCAAAGCGAACCGCTACAGAATATGGCCCCAGATTTTCTAATTATTTCGCAATACTGCAAGCTTTAGCAGCCCAAGCAGCAATGGAACAGTTCATGCACAGTACCTATAATGCACACAACATGCACACGTAAAAAAAAAAGAAGAAAAAGCACAAAAGCATTCAATATAACTCAACAGTAACTTGTGCTGTAAAATGACATGCAGAAATGTTTAAAGATGCATGCAATTCAACAGCTTTATCAAAGTTAGCCACTTCAAATGCAGTAGAATCTCAATGACACAAATCTCTCGGGAGCAACGCAAGAAACGCATATCACCGGAAAGCATTAAAAAAAGAGAGAGAAAGTTGGGAAGGGGAGTGTGGCAGTGCAATGGCCGACTTTTATTTACAACACATCCTGCAGTGCCGAAGCATTACAGCAGGAGAGTGGATACGAATAATTAAAAACCATACAAATAAGCCCACACACTTGAAGAGATGATGACTATAAAAACGAGGCATTTGCAATTTCAGAATGTGCTATACAAGCCATAAGAACAGCACAGTGCAAGGATAACTCTATCAGTTAGAAATTATTGATCAGTTCAGCGAAGTGAACGCTGTCAGCTGTGACCACCTCCGCTCGTAATGTGGTCCATTCAGATAACGTTTTTGCGAATAAAGAGACTTTCATGTAAATTGTACATTTAATTTCTCTAATTTTACAGCTGTGATCCCTCCTGTTTGAGAGGTAGCGGGGAGGCTCGATATATGTAAATTTGCCCGTGTGTGTTATTAGAAATTGCACGCATTATGGTGCAATTTCTGCAGCGCAAAGCTCTGAAGTGCAGAAGAAAAGGTAAAAAGGATGAAGGAATAGCAAGAGAAGGACAAACACGAGCGCTCATCACTATTCGCTCATCCCAGCTCGCGCACATCGCTGTTCTTATTCATTGCATGCATTAGTTTAAGCCGATTTCCTTCTGCCAAGAGGTTTTATTCCAATTCTTGCCTTCATTTGTGCGACACTAGCTCCCCAGAACTATTGTTTTAATATAAGCCTCACTGCACAGTTCTGTGTACCTTCAATTTTATCAATGAGGCATTTTTTGATGGGGGTCCCACAAGCTGGACGCATATTCTAAGTGCGGTCTTATTAGTGATCAATGTGCCACCAATTTCAGTATTTGAGCCACGCCATTAAGATTCCGAATTACGAGGCTAAGCATGCTGGCAGCTTTTTTCAGTGTTATTAATATGCTGATTAAATGAAAGATCTTAAGAAAGAAGTGCACCTAGATATTTGATTTCGGGGACTTTTTGGAGTACTTCATTATTGACTATGTACTTTGTGTTCAGTGTATGATAAGGTAAATGTTTGTTACGTGGTAGCTTTTATCTGTGTTTAGTCCTAGTTCCCTTATCACAGCTCCCATTCATACTACAGGTTCAACAGCAGTTGTTGCTTGTCACAAATAATAAAAATAAGACATTACTTTATTCTTTCAACCACTTTTTCACATGAGAAAAATATTGTAGTTGTTTGTGTCAACAGCAGTGACATGCTCGGGCAAGCTAAAAGCTAAATCCGTGCACAAGAACATGGAGGAGCTTTAGGCTGGCTTGTGGAATCTTTAACAAGTCCATATATAAAGTAAAGGCATGCAAGTGTGCTTACCTGGGCTCATATTTATTGCACAAGTTGATGGCTTTTTTTTTTTTTCTTCCGTTGATCAACGAGCCATAATAAGTCGCATACGCGTCATTTTTTTTTTAAAGATTCTTGCAACCTTTGATGATGTCATCTGGCATGTGTCCTGGTCTGTGACGGGAAACATCCTGGCAGTCTCTGGAGGGGACAACAAGGTTAGTCCTGCACATAATTTGTGTGGGTTTTGTCACCGGCATGATGTTCTCCACGAGCTATGTTGACAAACTGTTTTGTTGTCCAAACTGGCTGGTTTGTAGATCGAGAAGGTAACCACTGCACCACAGTAATCTTTTTCATGAGCGTCTGTGTAGTACCGTATTTACTCGCATAATGAACGCACCCCCCACTTATATAATCAGAAAGTGCTTTTCTTTTCCTTGCATAATGAGTGCACCCCAAACTTGCGGCCGTAAAGTAGGAGTCACATGGTACAATTTGGTGTCTTGACACAGCATCCGACACGCCGGAATGGCAGCCGGATCTGAGGAGTGTGCCATAGCGCCGCATCCAACCCCCGGCATGCGACAAAAGTAGGTGGCACGTAGTACGATTTGGCGTCTGACACGGTGGCGTTTTGCCGTGCGCCAGGCTGTCCGATCTGGCGTTGCAGCACGGCAAAACGTCTGGGATCCGGCTGACGTTCCAGCGTGTTGGACGCCTTATTGGATGTGGTATCTTACTGCGGGCCACCTACTTTTGTCACACTTCGGTCACCCGATCCGGCGCTATGGTGCAACGAAACTCCTCAGATTTGGCTGCAAACATGGGCAAGGCGCGAGATGGAAATTCAAGACGATGAGCAAAAAAGACAAGTTCGTTCGTCGAAACGGTGGCTCCTGCTTTTACCTTATTCTCGTTTTGCTCATTGGATCTGACTGACATTCCAGCGCGTTGGATGCTGTATCATACTGTGTCTCCTACTTTTAGAGGTGGCCGTTGAAAAATTCTCTCTCAAAATTTTACTCCGCATTATGAACAGACCTCCGATATTCCGAAAATTTTTCTGGAAAAGTGCGACCATTGTTAGTAGAATTCTGCTCATAAATTTGTTGTTGTTGCATTATCCTGGTTTTTAAGGGGAAAGTATATTAGCTCGGGAGCTTCGATCAAAATACAGGGGAATGGAGAAATCGTTTTCTTGGTAACCGCTGCACTAAATTTGATGAGGTTTGCTGCATTTAAAAGAAAAATTTGAGATGTATTTACTGTTCGAAGCGAAATTTCGATTGAGGATGGCACTGTTTTAGTTGTGCAAATTGCAAAATTTCAAGAAATGAAACTATGAAATTTGCAACTCTGTGACTCAGCAGTGAAAGAAACAATATCACAGTTGTGTAAACTGCATCTAATAGTACATGTAAATAGGGCAAAATTATACATTACCTATATTATACATGGCTCTCAAATATACCACTAAGTTGCAAGTAGAACTTTTGCAGAACCATTGTAACCATTGTGACAAATTTACTTAAGATATAAATTGGTATACAGTCGAAACTGCAATAACGAACTCCGTGACTACGAAATTCTTGCGACAAGGAAATATTGTTGTATCCCCGGCGAACGCCCGTAGGATTCAATGCATTTCGTACCTCTCGACAATGAAATGTCGCTGTACTACAATCCCGCACCAACGAAATTTGCCGGAACATAACCCCACATATTGCCTACTCGCGCAAGGCTAGCAGGCTTCAAAATGTGCTCAAATGTGATTGCTTTGCACTAAAATTTCGTAAAATACCACCACATCACACTTGCATGGGTGCCGCCATTGTTGTTTACAAAAAAGTCGGTTTCGCCCGCAAGGTGAAGCTATAAGGGATTGCTATAACTAATTAGTGCGCAGCTATATGACGTAAGGATAGTAGCTTTATCGACCGTATAAACATACGCTTACTAACTGAATTATGGTGCCAGTGCGCACGGGCAAGCATGAACACATTACGCTTAAGTGCGGACACTCGCTGTCAAAAGGTTGGTGTGAGCAAGCACAGCAGCAGCAGCGAGGGAAGTGACCTTCGTGTGGTCTATCGCTTCAACCCAAGAGCAGCGAGAACACAGCGCGCACAAAGGTATGAGCAGTCAGTAGATCGCTTTCGAGACATGGCGCGTGCGACCGTACAAAGTAGACACTTGTTGGCGGACTCAAAGCAGCCCCTCTCTCCCGTGCTGCCTCCCTACTGGCTTCCACCATTACTTCCACATATGGTGCATGAGATTGAGCCGCGATCGTCAGTTCCCCTTGCGCCTGGTCGCGAAATGAGCAGTTGCTGCTGGAGCACAATGCTGCCGCCCCCTATCTGCCTCTCTCCCATCCCCCCATGGCCTTTCGTGTGACGGAAAACGGCGCGTTTGCTCTCCGCTTTCCTCGTTCGCGCGTGACAGATTGAGCAGCAATTGTCAGCTTTCCTCGCGTGCTTTCACTCACATGCAGCATACTACGTGCTGCGACGATGTTATCACCCTTGGACTTTATACGGAACATCACTGCGACGGCAAGGAAACACCTGCACCGACACCTACACCAGGAAACAATTCTCTCGGAAGTCTGTCCTTACCGCTGTCTCTCGGAATTCTGTCTGAGAGACACACAATTCTCTCGGAAGTCTGTCCTCAGCTTACACGCAGACACGTGTGCCACCTCAACATCATAACTACACAGAACGAGAGACAAGGTTTCGCTTATACCAGGAATGTAGGGTATGGCAGCACGCTTTCTTGGTCGTGGATTAGCCGGTCAGACTGAATTGGACAGGCGGCGTTCCACAGCAGTAAAAAAAGACGTGGAATAACTGCTTGCCGACATTGCCTCGCACGCTGTCCAAGTCGGTGGAACGACTTTCTGCTGGAGTGCAAATGCTGTTCGCACGGTCGAACAGGGAGGCAGGATGAATGGATTGAAAGTTCAGGTAGCGGCCAGTGTGAGTGTCCTTACGGTATGCACTAAACGAGAGCGATCCATCGCGTCTGGTGACAAGCATGTCCAAAAATGGGAGTCTGCTGTCGACCTCCGTCTCAACTGTACATTGGATGGCCTTTTCCTGACTGTCCAGGTGTGCAGTAAACGAAGTCAAAGCGCTGTGCCGAATCACACAAACAAGCGTTCACATAGAGCAGAAAAACTTGGCCTAGGACTGAAGGACGTGAGAGCACGACTTTCCAACCACTCCATCGTAAGATTGGCAGCAGTAACAGAGACTGAGGCACCTATTGCTGTACTGTGGGCTTGCCTGTAGAAGACCTTGTCGAAGCAGAAGTACAGTGAAACCTCGTTAAACCGTAGTTGGCCGGAGCTCGAAAAAAGTACGTACTAAACGGTCGTACTGTTAAACCGGATTAGCAGGATATCGCCCACTTACCTGTCGAAAACGGAACTCAGAGAGAGTGCGATGAAAGGGGAAAAAACATGCAGTATTTATTCACTTCACGCGACAGTGTTATTTTCGTTTATGCCGCGGCGGCCTAGCACGACAGCGGCCTCAAACTTAGTGAAGCTGCGTGCCAGCTGCGGCCCCCTCTTCTCGGCAAACACTTGCATGGCAGATTCCTCGTTGGTGTTACTTTTTCTCCATGCATGCACGCGGTAGTGCTGCAGAAGATCCGGGGCGCCTTTTTCATTGACGGGTGCCGGGTGAGTTTGGAATACTTTTCGTTTGGAATAGAGTTACGTTATCGCGCCCCGGTTCTCGTCGCAACGATTGCATTCATGAGGCTGACGTAGCGCACAGCTTATGCCACTGTCGGGCCTGAATCGCCCGTGCTGTTGCTTTCCGTGTCGTCCTCATCACTGTCGCTAGTCGACACTTCGGCAACAACAGAGGCAACGATGGCGAAAAGTCGAACCTCGTAGCCGACATCTCTTCGCGGTCGCAGCAGCGCTGCCGAGCAACTTCTTTGCATTCCAAATGCCACATGCTAGTCAACAGCAGATCCATGTTGCGTGCCAGCGCCGACTTCTTCGTGTAACATTCGATAGCACGGACGATGTCTATTTTTTCTTCTATGCTGAGCACCCGGCGTCTTTTTTTATTCGAGCTTCGGAATGATGCGAGTCCTCGCTTGCACGACGCCATTACGCCCTCTGGCACGGCGTCAAAATGATGTTGATGTTGATGTGGCTTCACGCACAAACGCACAGGGCGCTTGGAGGCCGTTGTTCCGATCTCTGAGGCTTGTTGTTCTGCCAGGCCGCCCGATGGAGACGGCGCACTGCCGTGCTTGCGCGACGAAAAGTTGAAACGCTACGTTTTAACCGATGCGTACGCAATAAGCTGGTATGGTTTATGCGGATACAAAACACATTATGTTCAATGGCCGCTGAGTTGGGGATTTGACTTTACTACTTTTAAAACGAAACTACTGTTTAAGTGGGTACGGTTTAACGAGGTTTACTGTACGTGTTTCCAAGGTCGGGAACATAGATGGGTGACCTGTCTGGCAAAGTCCTGTTAGATTCCAGAGCAGAAGTGCATGCTTCCACAGCCATGCCAGTTGGAATTGAGGTAAACAGTGACACCATGTCGAAAGAAACCAACATCTCGTCGTCATCTAAACACACGTCACAAACTTTTTCAATGAAGTCGCAGGAGTTGCTCACATGCGTGGAGCTCTTTCCGATGAGTGGAGACAGGAGCTGGTGCAGGTATTTGGACAATTTGTAGAGAGGGGAGCGGGTGTAAGCGATGTGATTGAACAATGTCGCATTTGGCAGGCCTCGTATGTAGACGTGGTCGATAACACTGCCTCCTCTCGCGTCGAAGCATTATCAACTGTCATCAGCCGTGCGGCCCCTATCTGGAAAGCTACGTGCGATGGGGACAGTGTGTGCTGCCGAGTGCTGATAGCTGTGTGTGCGCTGTGGTCTTGCCGCTTAGTTCACGTTGAAGCAACAGGCAGCATGAAGGTACATTCGCTGGCGGATGCGGGCCCCATCTTGAAAGCAATTGTCTTAGGTGATGGACGAACGGGTTTCCTAGTTGGCTAGGTATAGAAACCTTGCGCATTTAAGAAAATAATGGCCTAAGCAAAATTCTGCTTGCCACAAGCACTAGAATTTACTTTCTCTTAAATGCAACAAATGTTATTCAAATCGGTCCAGAGGTTGTTTCGTAAAAGCATTTCTGAGCTTTACACAAATTTCAATAGGCAGCATTAGAGTTGAGTCTGATCTAAAGCTTCCTCTTAATGGGAGGAGGATCAAGGGAAGATGAAGCGATCAACAGTTAGAGTGTATGGCAGGAACTTGCACATCATAAACTTCAAATTTTTTTAAGCTTAAAAGATTCTTGGCAATCATTGTAAAAATTGAATACCTTAAACAAATGTTGTGCTTCTTACAGTCACTAGAAGTTCTTTGGAGTGCAACAAATTTCGTTCTCCTAAAACCGTTTCTGCATTTTACGTAGACTTGAATAGGGAAAGCGGAGTTGGACCTGAGCTAGAGCTTTCTCTTTTTCCTGTGTTCTGATCCACAGCAGGCACTGTCATCGTTGTCATAATTACCGTATTTATTCGAATATAGGTAGGCCCCCCCCCATTTTTTCCCAGAAATGTTACCCAAAACTAGCTGTCGACCTATATTTGTAAACAAAGCTAGCAATGCAGTAGACTTCGGTTAATTCAACTCCAGTTAATTCATCTTTAATCCGACCCCAACCGAGGGTACCAGCCAGGGCCCTTGAATTTCTATGGGCCCAAAGCTTCGTTATTCCAATCCAATTTGCCGGATAATTTGAACTTACCCTGTCTGTACGTACGTGCCTTATGGTGAGCCCAATAGTGACTCCTTTGTGGCAGCATCTGTCTCGGCGGAGCTTAGCAATTTCTCGTCGAAAATGCCTATTTTTGGCCTCCCCTAAAATGTTTTTTTAACCAATAATCATAGCTCACAATGCCTGATTATGGTATTTACCCAATTCTAACGCGCCTTTTTTTTTTTTTCATGGAAAAAATTGGCCCATAAATTGCCTGCATGGTGCAGTCAGAAACGAAATCAACTGCCTATGCAGCTTGTGTATGCTTTGCCGCTTGACACGGATCTATTGAGGTGGAGCTGACTTTAGAAGGATATGCAATTGTTGGGCTAGTTGGTCTTGCATTGCTGTTGAGGGAAATTGGCACCAACAAAAAGACAACTTTATAAAACCAGCTGCCAATGTGCAACACATATTACAGCCTTGCCAATTCTCACTAAAATGTTGGGTACATGTTAGCTTTCTACTTTGTTTAGGAGCTTTAGCATCATTTCTACATTACTTTTCTGCTTCACACACCTAGAAAGTGGGCATGCGTTTGATTCGGGGGGCATGTTAGAATAGGGGAAATACTACTGCCAAATGAATTCAGAAGGGTGTCTAGCTGGGTAGTGTGTTCTGTACTTACAAATGATAACTGAACAGGAACAGCGTTCTTCACAAACACCCACGATAGATTTGCTGAAACTGATTCCAAGTGCATGGGATATGCAGATTTTTTTAGTTAAAAGTTCTATGGAAAAGCTAAAGGTAGCTGAGTGGAAACTTGTGAAAGTTTGCTATGCCTGTATTTTAATTAGTAATACTTTTTCTACAATACCACGGGCACATTTATTATGTTGCGGAGCATTGCGTAAACTTGATTGGTAGTCTTCTCATGTTTTTCCAGTTTCTTTCAGTTCCTGTTCCTGCAAATAAGACTTACTGTGGAGTGTTGTAATCTTGTCCAGGTGACGCTGTGGAAGGAGACAGTGGACAGCAAATGGGTCTGCATCAGTGATGATGCCAAGAGTCAAAATGCCCCTGCAGCTGCTGTGGGAAGTGCTGAGAGGAACCTCTAAGCTTGGAAAACATTGGATTGTACAGGCATCGTTGTTGGAGCAAAATTTTCTTGTTCATAATAATAAATTTCTGTACTTGAGGTTACCTGTGGCCTCATATGTTATTCTCTAGTGTGCCTTCAGTCTGATGCTGCCCTCAAATGACATGGCTGTATTAAGCATGAAACACTGGTGCGCGATTCGCAGCCTTGGAATCTATTCAGAATTGTGCTGCTCACTTTTTTTATTGTAATGCCAGTGTTGCCTCCACACTTGTCTTGCAATTTTGACCCTGGGCAGGGCCCATTTTCTGGTCAGCAGTCTAGCTACGTTTGGTTGTCGCCAGTCTCGTGAAGTTTGATGGGCGATTTCTGAAGCTGTATTACGTGAGCGTTCTTTTTGCAATCCATTCTTTAGCTCTGGTGCTGCGTGGGCGTCATGTGGCCAATCTCGGCAATGACACTGTCTGTGCCAGTGAGTTCCTGACGAGCACTGGAGCAACAAAAGGGCATTCTTTTTTTTTTTTTTTTTTTTTTTGCAACGCCCGGCGAAGGTACTTGAGTGAGCCCTAAGCGTAGAGTCTTAATGGGTCGGAGGATCGTGGGAAGATGAAGGGGTCAACAGTTGGAGTGCATAGCAGAAACAGTTGCAAACAAAGGAAGAGGATAGTGCCCGTGTCTGTGTAATCGTTTCTGGTTTGAAAGCTAGCATAGTGCTCTCGTTCTAATGAGGCAGATATCTGTTGAGAAGCGTCTCGGACCACGAGCTGCCTTCCCTGGTTCGGGTCGCAACAGTGAGCTGTCGGGGGTTCGGGCTAAGTGTCGGGCAGATTTAATCTAGTTTTGTAGGTGCCAAGCAGTGTTTATATTGTCTGATATGGAGATAGTGCTACAAATGTTGAAAAATTCTCCAGCGGACGGCCCAGGGCGATCTCTGCCTTGGTCAGCCTCCCTACCACAAATGCCTCTTGAAGTTTTCTTCCATAGTGGGGCGTGCAGCATTCCTGTGGCGCCGTTGCATAGAGGAGCCATCCGGCTCAACAACCCGAAGGCAGTGCAGGCGGAACTTCAAATGGCCACGCATCACTACTTGCACATCACTGGTGTGCAACAGTTTGGCAGAGGTGGGATTGTTTGCTGTTCGCCAGACCAGGCGTTTGTGTATGACCTACTTAAGAGCTCGTCATTTGGATCGATGCAAGTGAGTGCCTTCATCTCCCGCATCTTGCCTGCACTAAAGGAATAGTTTGTGGTGTGGACTCCAATTTAAGTTTGGCAGAGATTCTAGAAAAGCTCTTCGCAGCTGGGGTAATTGCTGTTTACTGGAGCAACAAAATGGTGGACAATACAGATGTCCATACTGAGTCGGTACTTGCCATGTTTGCAGATACGTCTTGCCTACTAAGATAAAAGTCTGGCCTTTAATCTTCAGTGTGGACCCGTTTGCCTTGCGACACTACAATGTCACAATTGTTGGCGCTATGGTTATAGCATGGGTGGTTGTATATCTAGCCTTTGTTGTTGTGCCTGCAGCGGGAGCCATTCCGCTAGTGACTGCTTGGCCTAATCGGACTTGTGCTGCCTCTGCGGTGGAGCCCACAAGGCTGATTGCTCAAACTGCCCTGCTAGAACTCAAGTAAGTCCAAATACTGGAAGTTATGGACAAAAGGCGTTGCTCATGCCGAGAGGCCATTGCAGCGGTAAAGGGAAGAGCCCATGGTTATGCGAGTGTGACAGCACGACACCAGGCCATCATTGATGGAAGCCTGTCAGAGGTAATCGCACAACCTATTGAAAAGCCTATGGCTAAAATTATGGCGCGCATTGTAGAAAGCGTCACGGAATGCTTTAATGGACGGGTATCTTCACAGTTGCACAATCATTACCGACTGCTGCTGCTCAGCCAATAGACTCTGACATGAATGCTTGTTCACCCCACTCTGAGCAAGATGGGGAAATTGCATCCACAACCCACATAAAGCAAGTCGGGCCTGCTCCAGGTTCCTCAAACAAGGTCACTATTAGCCCAGGCAACTCTGATTATCAGGATCCCTCAAACATGGAAATTGACGTGAGGTCACAGAAAAGGAGGTGTTCTCCCCTTGAGGCTACCATTTCATACTCGGTTAATCTAACAAAAATCCTATCTGAAGTCAACCCGAAATGTAATATTTTGGAGGAGGCTGTTGCAGCTACGGTGCTCTCATCTCTGGAAGGTAGATGAGGGTGCTGCAGTGGAACTGCAGATCAGTATTCGCTGTTTCTACTGACTTAAACCTTCTATCTTCTAAAATTTCTTAAGATGTAATTCCACTGCAAGAAACTTGGTTATCCCCTGAAAAACTATTTTTGCGCAATTTTAGGTCCTTTTGCCTAGATCACCCATATGGAGGTGGGGGCTTGTTAATTATGGTCTCAAGCAAGTTTTGCCACTGGGCAAATATATCATCATTCTAGCTGATGTCTTCAGAATGTCAAATTCTAACTGTAGAAATTATTCTCCCCGGCAGTAGGCCTTTCTCGTTGGTCAATATATACTTTCCTTCGGGTGTGCAGGATACACACCCACTACACTCAGTTTTGGCAGAATGCAGCAAAGATGACTTCAACTCACATCATGTGTCATGGGGATCCAGATCAGACCAGTCTATGGGACTGGGCAACAAGTAATAACTATTTGTGTCAAAATTCAGGTTCAGTTACATTTCTTCACAGACAGTTTAGATCTGTGCTGGATCTTACATTTTCGGGTCCAGGTCTTTCCATATCCACATGGGAAACAGTGGATGTTGGGACAAACAGTTATCATTTTCTAGTTGTGTTTGAAGTGGTAGGTCCGCAGTCCACCGTGGAGGCTTGAATCCACTTGTTTGTGTATTACCATACATTTAAAGAATGCTTGCAGACCACTTTCAAATCAATTAAAAATTATTAATTGAATGCTGAGGATATTTGCTCAATCTTGGATACTTCGTGCAACAGGTCAGAGTTCCAGTTAAAGATGCACAAAGACGCTGCTTCTACAAATTGGTGGAATGACGATTGCTCACAGAACTACAAGTGACGTAAAGCAGCAAGGAAACAACTTGTATAACCAGTCTCCGAAAAACTGGAGCAACTATAACTTTATTGCTGGAACATTTAAAAGAATAATATCTATGGCAAAAGACAATTACAATGTCCGTCATCTTGAATTTCATTCAAAATCAAATAAGCGTGCATTATTTCGGTTTTTAAGATCCCAAAAAATGATTCTGCGCCCCTTGAACTTGGAGCCAATAGTTTTAACCACCAGTGAAAAAGCTGACTCTCTAGATGTAATTTCGAGGAGGTTAGTGACCCGATTCGCTACCTCTCTTCCCTCCTCTCCTCAGAGACAGGGCACATCAGAAGATTTCAAAGAAATTTCTATGTCAGAATTGCGTGTCAGAATTGCCCCAAGTTGTTTCATGTTTACCAGCTGCAGCCCTAGGTCCCGATGGACTCACTACTAAGGTGATTGAACTTCTCTTTGACGTCACTCCTAATGGCTTAAGATGCCGTAAATTAATACAAAATGCATGGACCCCTCCTGTGTGGAGAATCGTGAAAGTGATTCCACTGCTGAATGACCAAACCAAGGGGTATGTTCTAGACAATATTTGGCCTATTTCTCTAACGTCAAATTTTGTAAAATTCTTATAAAGATTATTAAACACACGTATGGTTAAGATTGTGACCACAAGAGAATTATTGAGCCCCTGCCAAATTAGGTTTAGACCCGGGATGTCAATTTAGTGTGTACATGTCGACCTAGAGAGCCGAATGCAGTTGGCTCGGTACCAAAAAAATATTGCAACGGATACGAAAGGCACGTACAAGAAAAAAGAGAAGATGAGGAGAACGAAGAGTTTGAGAGGCCGAGCTGGGCTACGATCATGCTACAATCATCGTCCATCTCTTGTAAATAAAACCATTTCTTCACAACTCTTTGTAACAGTTGTAGTGGAAGGTGCGAGGTAATCGACACCCGAAGACGGAGGCTGAACTACAAGTTCTTCAACAGAGCCATCGCCTTGCTGGACTCCCACCGAATCCACCGGAGTTGAATATGTCCCACGACGCAGACGAACAACGGCCCATTCCAACTGCTGCGCTGACAAGTTCTGTTCTACAACTGAGAGATGGGCGTCCGTTCGCCGGAAGATCGAATGAAGACGTTGAGGAATGGCTCATCCATTATCACCGGGTGAGTGCCGCCAACAAGTGGAACAGCACTTCTCAGCTTTCGAACGTCGTGTTCTTTCAAACGGATACTGCATTGTTGTGGTTCGACAATCGTGAGGAAACGTTCACAACATGGGGAATATTTGTTTCGGAAATCAAGGAGCGATTTGGTATTCTGCGACAAAAAAGAAAAGGGCAGCAAGGACGCTACTGCAACGTGCGCAAGTGCCAGGCGAAACCTGCATGACCTACATTGAGGCAGTAATAAAACTGTAGGATGGTGGACTCTGGAATGTCTGAGGAAGACAAAGTCGGGCACATCCTAAAAGGAATTGCCGAAGATGTTTAAAATTTCCTCATCGCAAAAGACAACCTGGCTTCTGGCACTGATATCATTCGGCACTGTCGCACTTTCTAGCAACTGAGGACGAGGCGCATCACGCTGAAGTTTGGCAGGCTAGCCAATGTGACGACAGTTGCAAGTGTGGACAGCAACCAGCCCCTCGATCTTGCATCAACGGTCTTACAAATAGTTCGGGAAGAGCTCAGCCTACACACGCAAATGGCACATCCTGTCAGAGTCGTCGGACGATCCCACCGCTGTTACCAGTTGTAGGAGTTGTTGGACGATCTCGCCGCTGCCACCATTTGTAAGATTTGGAGTCGTGGTTGAAGGACGATGGGAGGAACTTGGGGCGACAGGACTATATGCGAGCAGGGTTTATTTACATTATTTACATTTGAACATGAGGATACATTTACATAGTCTAGCGTGGCTCCAAAATGGAGCACGCAAGACGACGCATACAGCGAACGAGCACACAGCTCACGAGTACATTGACAAGCACAGAGCACGACGACGAGCACCCACTAGCAGCCGACAATCGCTGCTTATAAGCACTCCGCTCGATGTCATAGTTCGACGTCATTGAAGATGACCCGCCCTTTTGGTGGAGGAGGGCTCACATACACGTACACACACACACACAGGTGCAATGGTCCAGAGCCGACGTCAGAGGGGCTTCGTAGAACTCTGAGCCGTCCCGGGTAGCGCGCCCGGGTAGCACATTGTCTTGCGTCTTGGTCGGCGCGTGCAAAGGAGCCTACGACGACATTCCCGTGGCAACTCCCCCACCCGTAGCAGATCAGGTCCGCGTTGGGGAGTTGGGTAACAATAGTTGGCCCGCTGAACTCATTCGGCGCCTCTACAGTCCAGAGCTGCCTTTCTCCGTGGTCGCCTCGTGTGTCGGCAGACTGTGACGATCCTGGGGCCCCCGTACCGCAAAGCACCCTTTTGCCAAGGCGGCGCATGGTCGGTTAGCGTCGTCGTCCTCGCTCGTTCTACGAAGGGCGTCGCCACCCCGGATTGATCGACGCACCTGCAGTGGGCTGAAATAGCTGCAGGCCGATCCTAACAATCCAGGCACTCATAGCTTCCACCTGCAGTGGGCTGAAATAGCTGCAGGCCGATCCTAACAATCCAGGCACTCATAGCTTCCACCTACCACCAGATTTCGAGCCAAACGTGGCATCCTTCTCTCCGTATCCTGCGGCGAGGGGCACTGAGGATTATGAACTCGCGACCCGACAGCAGCCACGTCTCTATGACAGAGGCCCTACTTATGAGGCTCGGCCACAATGAGAGCAGCCACGTTTTTACCCCCAAGGCCCTGTGACTTCTGTCAGGCCGCGACAAGAACAGCATCGACCCTACTACCACGACGTGACTTATGAACAATATAACGGATTTCAGCGAGCAGCAGAGACACGTTATCCACATGACAACAAACTTTCTCGCCGCCCGCCCACAGCAGCCTAGCATTCGTTTCAAAGAAGATACTATGAACCGCGACCCTCCCGTGTGCTACAACTGCGGTTCCACAGTCCATATAGCTCGGTATTGTCGCCAAGGCCGTCAATCATGAAGGCAACCACTGATGTTCTCGCCACCTGGAATCCGTACTTCATATGACTTGCAGACGACTGATTTGCTTCCAATAGACCACTTCTCACACAAGACCAGACGCAGCGATTTGCCAGCATCTGAGCTGAGTTTGACGCCACCAAATAACCATCCCCATCGCTCTCCTCCCCCTTGGTGCTGTTCTTCCTCACCGCCGCCAGGAAACTAGCATCCGCGGCCAGTGGAGGTGAGGTCGCTGGACGGTCTTTGCAAGAAATAACTCTGCCTGTCGTGATGCTCAAAAACAAAGTGGATGTGTCGATTGACGGAATACCGACCATGGTGTTAGTTGATACTGGGGCGACTGTGTCTGTGATGAGCTTCGCTTTCAAAAACCGTCTATGCCACAAAGTTATGTTTTCTTGGAACGACTGTATTACCTTTCGTGGAGTAGGTGGCGAGTAGCTTCATCCCCTTGGTGTTTGTGCTGTGAGTGTTTTGTTGGCTGGGAAAGTGTTTGTGTCGGAATTCCTTGTTCTTTCTCGTTGTTCGCACAATATTATTCTTGGTATCAATTTTCTTGAACAGTGCGGTACTTCCGTGGACTGTGGATTCCGTTTACAGAACCGCGATATCTGTTCTTGATGCAGAGCTAATAATTTGTCAACTTTGTGCTTCTGTCTTCTTTTTCAAACCTTAGAATTTTTGAAAAATTTTAAAACAAAATTCAGTCCTTAAATTGAAATTACACATCCGACAGTCACTAGAATTTTTTCTCTTTCAAACGCAACAAATGTCTTTGTTTTTGCGTTTTACATGTATTTGAATAGGCCGCGTCGGAGTTGGGCCCGAGCTAAAGCTTCCTTTAAGTCAAAGCAGCCGCTTCTTTCCCATCTTCCAGGATGAAGCATCGGCTGGCCAGCGCACGGTGCCGAGGGCAGCAAAGTGCACATATTCTGCGTAACACTCTATCAGCACGTGTATTGAGGTACACCTGTGCAGGTGTGCATGAACCTCGAACGCGCTCTGCTTAAAAGACTTCGTGCTGTCGCGAGTACCGCGAGAAACAAGCAACAGTTAAGCAACATGTGTTTTAATATGTACAAAAGCAAGTTATTACTGAACACGAATGTTCGAAAACCAGGACTATGCATTCTTGCATAACGTACATTATCATCATCATCATAATCCTATTTTGTGTCCATTGCAGGACGAAGGCCTCTCCCCGCGATCCCCAATTACTCCGGTTCTGCACCAACCGATTCCAACTAGCTCCCGCAAATTTCTTAATTTCGTCGCACCACCTAGTCATCTGTCGTCCTCTACTGTGCTTCCCTTCTCTTGGTACCCATTATGTCACCCTAATGGTCCAACGGTTATCTACTCTATGCATTACATGACCTGCCCAGTGCCATTTTTTCTCTTCATGCCAATTAGAATGTCACCTATACCCGTTTGCTCTCTGATCCAAACCTCTCTCTTTCTGTCTCTTAAAGTTATGCCTAGCATTCTTCGTTCCATCGCTCTTTGCACAGTCCTTAACTTGTTCTCAGGCTTCTTGTCAGTCTCCAAGTCTCTGCCCCATATGTCAGCACCAGCAAAATGCACTCATTGTATACCTTCCTTTTCAATGATAATGGTAAGCGTCCAGTCAGGAGCTGGCAATGTCTGCCATATGCGATCCAACCCATTTTTATTCTTCTGTGAATTTCCTTCTCATGGTCAGGGTTCCCTGTGATTAGTTGACCTAGGTAAACATACTCCTTCACAGACTCTAGAGGCTGACTGGCGATCCTGAATTCTTGTTCCCTCGCCCTGTCAATCATCATCTTTGTCTCCTGCATATTGTTACTCGAAGGACGAGTCAGTAAGACAAGCAACTATTTACAGGTTATATTTACAACAGCGGTTGCAGCGCTGACCGGTTAGATTCACAGCGCGAACCCAGTTCCTTCTTCCTCCTCTTTTCTGGAGTGATGGCGCCCGCGCGCCTCGTTCAAGCAAACAAATGCCACACCCGTGTAGCAATATTAATCTTCAGCCCCACTCTTACACTCTCTCTGTTAAGGTCCTCGATCATTTGTTGTAACTCGTCTGCATTGTTGCTGAATAGAACAATGTCATCGGCAAACCGAAGGTTGCTGAGATATTCGCCGTCGATCCTTACTCGGAAACCTTCCCAGTTTAATAACTTGAATACTTCTTCCAAGCACGCAGTGAATAGCATTGGAGAGATTGTGTCTCCGTGTCTGTCTCTTTTCTTTATAGGTATCTTCCTACTTGTGTAGAATTAAGGTGGTTTTGGTATCTCTATAGATATTTTTCAATGTATTTGCGTAAGCGGTCTGTGCTCCTTGATTACGCAATGCCTCTGACTGCTGGTATCTCTACTGAATCAAATGCTCTTTCATAATCTATGAAAGCCATATAGAGAGGCTTATTGTATTCTGCGGATTTCTCGATAACCTGATTAATGACATGGATGTGATCTACTGTAGAGAATCCCTTCCTGAAGCCCGCCTGTTCCCTTGGTTGACGGAAGTCCAGTGTTGCCCTTAGCCTAATGGAGATTATTTTGGTAAATATTTAATATACTACTGGGAGTAAACTAATAGGCCTATAACTTTTCAGTTCTTTAGTGTCTCCCTTTTTGTGGATTAGTATAATGTTTGCATTGTTCCAGTTTTCTGGGGCCCTTGTAGTTGATAGACATTTCGTATAGAGCCGCCAGTTTTTCAAGCATTGTCTCCTCTATCTTTGGTTAAATCGACTGTTATTCCATCTTCTGCCGCTTTTCCCCGTTTCATGCCTTGCAAGGCCCTTGTGACTTCATTGCTAGTTATGGGAGTTTCTGTATCCTGTATCCGTGTACCACCGCCAAAGATGCTGCACTGCAAAGCTGATGCCTTCCTCTCACACTACCGATTATGACGCTACCAACAGCGCTCCGGTGATGTCAGTCGGTGGACTCGACCTTGCCATCTGCTACGCTCTCACCATAGAATAGATTCATTTTCGAGCATTTTCGAGCACCCTGACTATGCCTCGCGTAGCACGGTATTTTTACGTGCAAGCGTAACTGCCTAGCTCGTGAAATCGGCGGTGTTTGTCTGAAGCAGTGAAGCAAGCGAACGAGGAAGGCGCCTGGGCCTCTGTGCTGGCTCCGGTTTGTCTGCAAATTTCATCGGCACATTTAATTAGCACTATGGACAACGACAACACAGAAATTTGAGGATAGAAATCATTAAGCGTCCTTCATACTCTTTAATCTAACACTTTGAACACGAAGTCTGACACTCATATGCCTGAAATTGCGCTGCTGAAATGTTTGCTATTGATGGACAGAGAAAAATTTTTGAAGAACCAACCCTGCTTGCTATTCAAGGTTACGTTAAGCATGCATTGGGAGGTGGTTATTTGCGGCACTATGTTGCACTATGTTATGGGGGATGCTCCCCCTTGCCACCGTGCCTTACCTGTATGCGGAAGTCAACCGGTACTTCGAGCGCCACTTCGTCAAACAACGAGTTCAGAACCCCGTCCAGCGCCTGCCACCGCCTCTGATCGCAGATGCTGTGACCAGAGGCGCAGCGTCTCATTGACAGCGTCTCAAAGCGCCAGCTGTCACGAGGGGAAAATGCGAGAACTGTTCCCTTACCACCGTGCCACCATGCGGTACTGAACTGTGCTACCCTGCCAGTGCTACCACCATACTGTCCCACGGCGCAGTTTCGCGCAGGCTTTATCTTGAAAGCAATTTGCTTTGGGGGCACAGTTCAGATGGGCCGACGGCTCGTAGCTTTGCACGCGCTATGTTCTCGCCGCTCAGTTTGCACGGTAGACAATGCGAAGGTCACTTCGCTCGCTGCTGCTGCCATGATTTCTCACGCCAGCATTTTGACAGCGAGTGTCCGCGGTCATAGAGTGTGAAGTGTTCGTGTCTGCCTGTGCACGCTGACACCATGCTATAGGTAATTTAGATAGTAAGCGAATGCTTACTGCGGGGCGTTCTGCTCCGGCGGCTGGTTGCGCATGGCGCAGCTGCGCGAGTCCTGTGTTGAATACGATCTGCGATGCGGACAGTGTAGGCGTCTAGGCGCACTGAGGGCCGATAGTGTCGTGTGCGCTATAGCACCCATACGCTTGCGCTTCACTCGCTTTCACGCAGTGAAACGTCACCGTAACTTTTTATTCTAGCATTAGTTCCATAAATGGGAGCACTTGGAGAACAACAAAGGTTGTATGTTAAATGTATACTTGCTATAGTGTCACCCGATGCATTAGACCAGTGTTTAGGTGTTGCGCTGCTAAGCTCGAGGTCGCTGATTTGACCGTGGCAGCGGCGGCCGTGTTTCAATGGGGGGCGAAATGCGAAACCCTCGCCTATACTTAAATTTAGGTGCATGTTAAAGGACCACACGTGGTCAAAATGAATCCGGAGTCCTCCGTTATGCCATGCCTCATTATCGTATGGTGGCTTTGGCACGTAAAATCCCAGAATTATATTTTTCAATTAAAAAGATTCATATAACCACAGCCCTCGCAGGCAGGGACATGATCTCGTGACTCACTCATAAAACATTGCACCGAGCGAGTAAATGAGCGTCTACACAGCTTTTGAAATGAAGCACCATCGAAGGGTTCATTCGCAACATTTCGCGTTGACTAAGTGGCATTGTAGCTGAATACAAATTTTAAATCTCGCTCATAATTCGAGTCACTTGGTGTTGCATATATAAAATTTCTGACCCAAAAATTTTAATTTTTTCAAATTTTTTAAGCTGTTTATCTTGAACATTAGTTGAAACACGCTCCATCATGTTTCGCAATCATCAAGCACGCTCTACACTATATCCTTGCAAGTAAATCTCATTACCACTTTCTAATGCAAAATTATTGTTTGTTTAGGTTAGCATAGGACTATTCTGTTCAGCGCACTTTCGGACTACCGGAGACCACTCGTCAGACATCACCACACTTTATCAGTGTAGAAATAAAAACACTGTTATAAAAAAAATTCGCAGTTCCACCCGAAAGGTGAAGCACCGATTGCGATAGCAAATTATTAGATAGTTGTACGAAGTAAGAATAGTAGTTTTATCGGCCGTATAAACTTGTAAACATTCACTTACTAACTAAATTAACGATAGAATGTGCAAGTGTGACTCAACGAAGATGTAGAAAGAAATAGACACACAGAGAACAGCACTGTCTTTGTGTATCTGCTTCTTTCTACGTCCTTGTTCAGTCGTGCTTACACATTCTGTCATGGATTCAAACCGACTAGCCCGCCAATGTGTTTTAAATTAACCAGCACGGTGTGATGCGCGCAGGTAAACAACACATCTCGCTCAATGACAGCGGAAACTCGCTGTCAAAATTCTGGAGCAAGGAATCGCTGCAGCAACAAGTGAATTACCTTCATGCATGTCTCGCTTAAGCGCAAACGAAACGTCGAAAGCACAGCACATACGAAGCTACCAGCAGGACGCGCACTCTTTAAACATTGCAGATCGCTTTGAAGATGAGGCCTGCGCAGGCGCGCATTTTAGCCACCTCGCAGATCGCTTTCAAGACACACGAGTGCCGGCAATGCGTTCCTACGGCATCTGCGATTCGCGCTGCCAACGACGTAGTAGATGCCACGACTGTCTCCACTCTGTATGGAGCGGCGGGCGAGGAGGACATCGAGGCACCCTAGCAGCCGCTGGGGAAGAATGCCCCTCCTGCCTCGCCTCACCCCCTGCCCAACTGCTGCCTCGCACGCAGAAGAGGGCACGCATCCGGGCCGCGGTCTTCGCTCGTGCACGCGAGATTGAACTGCGTTCGCCAGCTCCCCCTTACATGCTTTCACTTGTATGGAACCTCATAGCAGCTTGCGCTACACGCCGGACTTTGGCGAGTGAGGAACGTGTGCGGCTTTGTGCATGTGTGGCTGGTCGTTCACGATCAACACTTGCGCTGGAGTTGTGCGTGTGACTCTCCACGTGTACGCTACCTGTCGTGTACGGTGGATTGTATCGACATTCCCCGGTGTTCCGTTTGTGCGCGTGTTCGAATTACAACCACCATGCGCGTGGTGTTTGCGTGTGTGACGGTGACGATCACCACATGCGTGACATTAGTGTGTATTGCGCTGCCACGTGCACCACACTGGTGCGAGTGAATCCTGCGATTCGCGTGCTTCGATGAGGTAGATACGGATTTGTCTGCTTCTCGGAAACGCGGCCGCGACAGCGATGACGAGGGTGACGTAAAGAGATTCTAAAGTAGGAGATGGGAAATATGGGATTAAGTGCAGCGCAGTAACTGTCTCTCCGCAGAGGACACCTCAACCGCACTGCACAGGGGGAAAAGGGGGAATTAAAAGATGGGTGAGAAGGAAAGAAAAGCCCGGCGGCGACAGCCGACGCAGTAAGCTTGTGGGTGGGGCATGTTTACAGGCGGCTTTGAAGTGCCGCGTCCTCGGCGAAGGCCAAGAGCGCGCGGAAAAGGCACCTGTGCTGTGATATGCAGCCCGAGGGATGCAGCAGGTCGTCCAGTGTAGCACATGGTAAGTTTCGCGCACGATACACTTGCGCAAGAGCCGATCGCGCGGGCGAGAGACGAGGGTGACGCCCCAGAGCAGTCGATTGGTTCCAATGCCCTCCCAGAGAGCAAGAAGTAGTCGACGCCTGTCCCTCCTTGCCCCACAGCTGAGGACCGAGCTCTCGCTTCGACCGCATCCGCAACCAGTACCGCGGTGCCCGATCCTGCCATTCCTGACAGAGACTGCACTCTCGGAGATGCTGCGATTGCCCAGACAACGGATTCACTTTAGACCCTGCTATCATCAGTTTTGCGGGCTTTTATCTGGCAGTTTTCTGTCCATAAGTATTTCCACTTATTTTCTTTTTTGAGTGCCAGCGCCTTCGAGAACACCTTCTTGTCATCAATGGTCAAGTGGTCATTTACATAGACAGGCGTGCTAGTGCCACCTGTGAAACCAACTTGGTCAGTGCGAAGCCTAGCTCTTCTTGCCTTCCTGATGAACTCTTTTTTTCTTATCGCGTGAACAGAAGCGAGCAATGATGCTCTTCTCATTTGACTTAGAGGCAACACGGTGAGCCGTGTCGATATCAGCGGGTAAGAGAGGGTACTCGATAGCATCGCCAATTCGCTTCAGAATGACTCCGCAGTCTTCACCCTGCGATGTAGGGATTCCCTTAATTTACACATTATTCATTCTCGTATATTGCTCTAAATCAGACACTTTTCTTTCGAGTGCTTCGTTACGTGACAAGAGCGCCTTGTTTGAGGTTACTAGTTCTTCCTGTTTTAGTTTTATCGCGTTGAGTTTCTTGTTCATGAACTGAACACTTTCACAGAGGGAAGCGTGCTGACCTAGTCCTACGTTCTGTAGCTTGATGTTAATTCGTGACACTAAATCATTGATCAGTGCATCGAATTTCTCGTTCAGCGCTGCCTTAAGAGATGCAATTTTTTTCGCCAGTTCCACTGTGGTAGGCATAGTGAAGTATATACACTACGAACAGTGAAACAAGAAGTTTGGGCAGCAGTTGCGGCAGAATTAATTTTTAGATAGTGTACAGAAGTAATAAACTAACCTGTTGGCAAGAAGAATTTTCTTAGAAGGAGGACATGCCGCCGCAACTGCTGCCGCCAAATTGAGCCAGTGCCGTTGTGTGCGTCCTTATATGGTCCTCGTTGAAGTCACATGCAGTCCGCGCAGACGCAGCAGGCAGTACAGGGCTCAGCCGCTTGAAAGTACTCGCAGTGAGTGCAAGCGCACGTGGAAATTAAACCACGGCGGCCACAGACGACGCAGGAACCAGGACGAGCAGGAACACAGGCCACTGATTAACCTGTTGGCAAGAAGGATTTTCTTAGAAGGAGGACATGCCGCCGCAACTGCTGCCGCCAAATTGTACCCATCATGCAATACTGCATCCTGGTGTGGGGCACAACTGGTGCGACAGATTTGCACAAGCTGCATTTGCTGCAGAAAAGAGACGTGCGTTACATTGCTGATGTACATTATACTTACTCCACAGAACCTCCTCCTTCTAAAGGTGAAATTATTCCTGTGTTTTGTTTTTGCAATTATAGGTCGATGTTGTGTTATAAAGGTTTCGTTAAAGTAGGTATTGATGATGCAATTCACCTGGCAAGACTACGAATAAATATAAGCGTTCGTCAGACCACACATAAACAGCTATGGTTCGCTCTCACGCCTAGAACTTCCTATGACGAACAAGCTTTGTCTTACTCACTACCTTCGCTGCTAAACATATTAAACCGACAAGATTTGATTCTTCCTGTAAATGAAACTGTCTTATCAAACGTTTTTGCCAGCTTATTTATTTGCAGGACTAGTATATGCCTATAGTTTTTTTCCTGTTCTTGTTGACCACTGCTGTTCATGTTGTTAATTGTTATGCCATTTTTGCTTGTGTGAGTGTTTGCCGTGTTGTTACTCTCATTCTGTATTACTTGTCACTCTTTATATCTTGCGCACTTTGCAATTCTTATGTATGGCTGGCCTTCATCTTGCTGTTAGAGGTCGGGGCCTCGTCAAGCTGTTCGAGCTTCTAGTTTCGTACTCCTCCTTTTCAAAGGAAATAAATATGACTGATTGATTGATTGATTGATTGATTGATTGATTGATATAAGAAAAAAAGTTTCCGTAATGCGACTGAGGTAATATTACCAATGTGTAAGATGCACGAAAGGTGGGAAGTGAATGTCAAATCTAGGTATTTATGGTGATTTCCTTTTTCAGGCAAGTTCCATTGAGAGCGTAATTCCGAGGGCATCTTTTTGTTGCAAAGAACATACATTCAGATTTAGTAGTGTTAGTAGACATTAGCCACTCTTTGCACCAACTGGACACCAAGTCGAGTAGTCTAATATTAAATGGTCTGCACAATTCCCAATTTCTTTATAAATAATACAATCATTCGTGAAAAGCTTAATGCCGCATGCATTGTTAGCAGTAATGTCATTAATAAAGATTAAAAAAAGCAATGGCCCTGACATTGACCCTTCAGGAACTTCTGAGGTGCCCGATACAGACTTGGAAGGAATGATATCAACAATAACATACCGCGTTCGATGCAATGAGAAGTTTTTGATCCATGCAGTAATCTGACCAACCACGATCGTAGCCTCAAGTTTTGCACCTAACTTAACATGGCTTACGCAATCAATGACTTTGCTCAAGTCAAGAAAGATGATGTCTATCTGGCTTCGATTGTTTAGGTTCAGCGCGAGGTCATGCATCACTTCACTTAGTTATGTGACCCTTGTGAAGCCACTTCTAAAGGTGTCTTGTTGAGGTGGTAATATAGCTCGACAAAAACAGTCGTGTCTACCAAATGATATGTACCAATATTTTACAAGAGACTGGCCTGTAATTAGAAGGATCCGTCGATGTCACTGGATTTATTTATAGAATTCACCTTTGTCCTTTTAAGGCGAAAGGCTGTTTCAAGGTCGCGTTGTGAGGTAGAGAAAATGGCACGAGAACCAAGGAAGGCCAGAAGCGAGCCAAAGCATGTCCTGCCGTGTATAAGTGATGATTAATAATTAGCAAAGTTAATTAATTATTGATTAGATTAAGATGGATTAGGGTGGATCAGGGTGAATTAAGATGTATTAAGGTCGATTACGGTGCATTAATGTGTACTAACGAGTATTGAGGTTGATTAGGGTGAATTAAAGTGGATTAAGGAGGATTAAGATGGATTAAGGATGATTCATATGGATTAAGATGCATTAAGGAGAATTAAGGTGAATTACAGTAGGCTTACAAGGCTTTCGCCTTCACGTCTCTCAGCTAAGGACACTTGGGATTTTTTTTTTTCAGTCACCGGGCAGTTGTGCAGGTGAAATTTACTTGCGGTACAGAATCGCGAGGTATTGGCTACAGTGTTCGTCATACCTCTTTAGAAAAGTAATTGGGGATATTATCCGGCCATTTGCTTTTTGATGTCCACGCTAAACAATAAATTTAAGAGGAATCTTTATCATAATAATAATATTCATCATCACAATAATAATCATAATATTAGAATAAAATATTATAAATATATATATAAAATATAATCACCAGCCTGTTTTATGTCCACTGCAGGACGAAGGCCTGTCCCTGCGATCTCCAATGACACCTGTCCTGCGCCAACCGATTCCGACTAGCGCCCTCGAATTTTCTCATTTCATTGCTCCACCTCGATTGCGTCCTCGATTTCCCTTCTCTTGATACACATTCTGTAACCCTAATGGTCCAACGGTTATCTAACCGGCACATTACATGACTAGCCCAGCTCCATATCTTTTTATCTTAATGTCAATTAGAATATCGTCTATACCCATTTGCTCCCCGATCCAAACTGCTCTCTTTCTGTCTCTTAACGTTATGCCTAGCAATGTTTGTTCCATCGCTCTTTGCGTGCTCCTTAACTTGTTCTGAAGCTTCTTTGTCAGTCTCCAAGTCCCTGCCCCATATGTCAGCACTGGTAAAATGCAGTGATTGTACACCTTCCTTTTCAATGATAATGGTAAGCTTGCAGTCAGGAGCTGACAATGTCTGCCATATGCGATCCAACTCATTTTTATTCTTCTATAAATTTCCTTCTCATGATCAGGGTTCCCTGTGATTTATTGACCTAGGTAAACATACTCCTTCACAGACTGTAGAGGTTGACTGGCGATTTTGAACTCTTGTTCCTTTGCCCGGCTATTCATCATTATCTTTGTCTTCTGCCATATTAATCTCCAACCCCACTCTTACACTCTCTCTGTTAAGGTCCTCGATCATTTGTTGTAACTCGTCTGCATTGTTGCTGAATAGAACAATGTCATCGGCAAACCGAAGGTTGCTGAGATATTCGCCGTCGATCCTTACTCGGAAACCTTCCCAGTTTAATAACTTGAATACTTCTTCCAAGCACGCAGTGAATAGCATTGGCGATATTGTTTATCCCTGTCTGACCCCTTTCTTTATAGGTATCTTCCTGCTTTTCTTGTGTAGAATTAAGGTAGCTGTGGAATATGTTTAGATATTTTCCAGGGTATTTACGTAAGTGGTCTGTACTCTTTGATTACGTAACTCCTCTATGACTGCTGTATCTGTTCTGAATCCAATGCCTTTTCGTAATCTATGGAAGCCATATAGAGAGGCTTATTGTACTCTGCGCATTTCTCGGTAACCTGATTAACGACATGCATGTGATCCATTGTAGAGTATCCCTTCCTAAAACCTGCCTGTTCCCTTGGTTGACTAAAGTCCAGTGTTGCTGTTATTCTGTTGGAGATTATCTTGGTGAATATTTTATATAATACTGGGAGTAAGCTAGTAAGCTAATGGGCCTATAATTTTTCAAATTCAGCAGTAGAACCTCTGTAGATATTTTCAAATATATTTACGTGAGCGTTCTGCACTCCTTGATTACGTAATGCCTCTATTACTGCTGGTATCTCTACTGAATCTAGTGACTGTTGAATCTAGTGAAGAGGAAGCTTTAGCTCGGGCCCAACTCCACGCGGTCTATTCAAATGCATGTAAAACGCAAAAATACCCCTGGACCGATTTTAATGAAATCTGTTGCATTTGAGAGAGAAAGTTAAATTCTAGTGACTGTTGTAAGGGGAATCTTGATTTAGGGCCTGAATTTTGTTAAATATTTTCAAAAATACGAAAGTTTGAGAAAATAGAAGCACGAAGTTTACAAATTAATAGCTCGGTATCAAGAACAGATATCGCGGTTCTGTAAACGGCGTTCACTAGGTCATTGGAAGTGGACAACTGTGATATGTCATTTTATGTTGTCACAGTCTGTAATGTGTGAAGAAGAGGACTATGATGGTGGTCTGAGAGACGACGAGGAAGAGGGTAGTTTTTATCGCTGCTCTACGCTTGTTGGCCCAGCCATTAAAAAGCCATCTGTAGATAGACGCACGCTTCGTCCTTTCCGTAACATCATTGGTGGACGTGCGGGGTAATCACTTGCGCAAGACGGAGCTCCGCAGCGGACGTAACCTGGCCACCATGTCATCCGAAGGAGAGAGTTCAACCACGGTCCCGTCGTCGCCACCGACGGTCATCCTGGCCAGCCTCGCGACCCTGGCATGTTTTCCGGGATCGACAACGTTGACGTCGATGACTGGTTGCAGAATTACGAACGGGTCAGCGCACACAACAGGTGGGACAACACGCTTATGCTGGCCAATATAATATTCTACCTCAAGAAAACGGCACGGGTCTGGTTCGAAACACACGAAGGAGAGATTACGAGTTGGGACCAGTGCAAGCAGAAGCTTAGAGATTTGTTCGGCAAGCCCGTCGGCCACCAACGTGCTGCGAAGAAGGACCTTGGGACCCGTGTACAGACGTCCACTGAATCTCACGTGACGTATATCCAGGACGTCCTCGCTCTTTGCCGCAAAGTAGATAATATGGCAGAGGCAGACAAGGTCAGCCACGTCTTAAAAGGCATCGCGGACGACGCGTTTAACCTGCTTGTTTATAAGAACGTAACAACGGTCAATGAGATCATTAACGAATGTCGCCGCTTTGAAGACGCGAAGAGTCGCCGCATAGTTCAGCAGTTTACGCGGCTACCCAATACCGCAGCTTCATCGACGTGCGAAGACATTTGTCCACCGCGTGAGCCCACCTCCTCCGAGAACGTCGTACGTATCGTTCGGCGAGAAATCGAAGCAGCGTCTCCTGCCACGCCTGTGACGCAGTGCTTTGACGATTCCAGGCCGCTTGTGTAGCTCATTCAGTCGGTCATTCGCCAAGAACTTGCCAATGTAGGTCTTCCGTCCATCTGCTCCGCCAGCCGTCCTGACTTTGCTTCGTCTGCTGCCTCTGCCCCTGTTCACCGGAGCCAATACGGTCCATATCCGGGCTATCGCAACCCGGCCGAATGGCGCACCCATGATGATAGACCCATCTGCTTTTACTGTGGACGTGTGGGCCACATCTCTTGCCACTGTCGAAGCTCCTGGCCAGCCCACTCTCGACCAAGCTCTCCCGCCTACCGCCGCTCCCCACTGAATCCCCGCCCGCCATCCCTCTCCACCGAGGTTGAAGACGCAACTGACAACGCTCGAGCCACCGCGACCAGCCGATCACCATCACCCCATAGTCGCCGCTCCCGTTCGCCCCAGCTGCGTCGCTCTCCATCCCCAGCTTACCGTCGCCGCTCTGCGACGGGAAACTAACTGGGGCAGCTCCTGGAGGTGACGCTGCTCTAGAAAACCGGCCTGAAATTCCTCTGCTGACCCTGCCTACTAATCGGAACCTTCTGGACGTGGACGTGGATGGTTTTCCCGTTACAGCACTCGACACTGGAGCCCAAATTTCCATTATGAGTGCGGAGCTTCGAACGCGCTTGAAGAAATTACTGACTCCTGCTCCGACTCGACTGCTCCAGGTCGCCGACGGTGGAACTCCGGTTGTGCTTGGAATGTGTACTGCTCGTGTCAGTGTCGCCGGTCGCCACACGTCCGTTTTGTTTAGTGTGCTCGAACGTTGCCCTCACAATGTGATCCTCGGACTCGACTTTCTGGCCGCCCATTTTGCTCTGATTGACTGTTCCGCCGGCGTTGTACAACTTGACCTACCCCTACCTGTTCCCGTTGACCTTCCTGCTCAAGCTCCAACTCAGCTTTGTTCCGCGGATTTTATACGCCTGCCATCTCTTGCAGCAACCTGCATCCCTGTCTTAGCCTGCCCACCTGTACCTGACGGAGACTACGTCCTTACTCCCGCGACTTCAGTCCTGCTTTCTCACAATGTCTCCTTCCCACACACCGTTTCTGTTGCGGACAATCAGACATGTCTTCCCATCCTAAATTTCGCACAGTGCCCACAAGTAGTTCGAGGCATGTCTCTTGCCACGTTGTCACCGACGCACGAGTACCACATTTCCGCTCTATCTGTTGCGCCGTCTTCGACCAATGCTCAGTCTCCGCCGTCTACATCAGCCCCGACCGACGACTTTACAAAGATGATTGCACCTGACCTCTCGACCCAACAAGCCGCAGAGCTCCGTTGCCTCCTCGAGTCCTACTCCGACATTTTCGACCTGAACGATCGCCCTTTGTGTCAAACTACGGTCGTGAAGCATCGTATAAATGCCGGCGATGCAGCACCTGTTCGCCGACGCCCATACCGGGTGTCGCCTTCTGAGCGACACGTTATCCAGAGCGAGGTTGACAAGATGCTTGCCAAAGGGATTATTGAACACTCTTCCAGCCCGTGGGCGTCCCCTGTTGTTCTCGTCAAAAAGAAGGATAACAGCTGGCGATTCTGCGTTGACTGTCGTCATCTAAACACGATCACCAAGAAAGATGTATATCCACTTCCCCGCATTGACGATGCTCTGGATTGTCTCCACGCTGCCACTTATTTTTCATCTATAGACCTTCGCTCTGGATATTGGCAAATTGCCGTGGATGAAATGGACCGTGAAAAGACCGCATTCGTCACACCAGACGGCCTATATCAGTTCCGGGTAATGTCTTTTGGCTTGTGCAATGCCCCGGCGACCTTTGAACGGATGATGGACATGCTCTTGCGTGGTTTGAAATGGTCCATCTGTTTGTGCTACTTGGATGACGTCATCGTATTCCCTTCAACTTTTGCGACTCATCTTGAAAGACTTTCATCTGTTCTTTCTGTTTTTCGCACCGCTGGCTTGCAGCTCAACTCGTCCAAGTGCCACTTCGGTCACCGCCAAATAACCATGCTCGGACACCTCGTCGATTCGTCAGGCATTCGCCCCGACCCCGCTAAAGTTCATGCTGTGCAGAATTTCCCCGTACCAACTTGTGCCAAAGATGTTCGCAGCTTTATTGGCCTTTGCTCGTACTTTCGCAGGTTTGTGGAAAATTTCGCCCATGTTGCCCGTCCCCTGACTGACCTCCTGAAGAAAGACGTTCTTTTCTGTTGGGGCTCTGAACAAGCGTCTGCTTTCTCGCAGCTCATCACGCTGGTCACCACACCTCCTGTTCTCGCCCATTTTGGCGCCTCCGCGCCGACAGAAATCCGCACTGACGCTAGTGGCTACGGCATCGGCGCAGTTTTAGCTCAACGCCAATGTGGGCACGACCGCGTCATCGCCTACGCCAGCCGCCTCCTCTCTCCCGCAGAGCGCAATTACTCGATTACTGAGCGCGAGTGTCTCGCCCTCATTTGGGCGGTGGGCAAGTTCAGACCCTATATATATGGTCAGCCATTTACAGTTACAACCGACCACCACGCCCTTTGTTGGCTTTCCTCCCTTAAGGATCCCACCGGACGCCTCGGTCGCTGGGCCCTACGGCTGCAGGAATACACATACACTGTAGTGTACAAGTCGGGTCGTCTACATCAGGACGCCGACTGCCTGTCTCGTCATCCCGTCGATGTACCGGACGGCTTAGTGGATGTCGCACCGATCTGCGTTCTTTCGCTCTCTGCCTTGCAAGACATTGGTGCTAAACAACGACGCGATGAGTCGTTACGCCCCATTATCGAACGCCTGCTCTCTGATCCGTCTGACCCATCCCTTCACATGTTCGTGCTACAAAATGGCATCCTGTATCGCCGCAACATGCACCCCGACGGGCCCGAGCTCCTAACCGTCATTCCGTCTCATCTGTGACGGACTGTACTGCAGCAACTGCACGACGTTCCCACCGCTGGACACCTTGGCGTTACGCGGACCTATGACCGAATTCGGCGACGGTTTTTCTGGCCCCGTCTCAACCGCTCCGTTCGGCGCTATGTTGCCGCGTGTGAGTCGTGTCAACGCCGGAATAGACCAGCTGTGCCTTCTGCCGGACTGCTGCAGCCTTTTAATATACCGGCCGACCCTTTTTTTCGCGTTGGCGTTGATCTTCTCGGACCATTCCCTATATCGAATGACGGAAATAGGTGGATTGCCGTCGCTACGGACTATACAACTCGCTATGCCATTACTAGAGCCCTACCGACCAGCTGCGCTACAGATGTCGCTGATTTCTTGCTTCACGACGTTATCTTGCACCACGGTGCACCTCGTCAACTTCTCACCGATCGCGGCAGATACTTTCTTTCCAAAGTCATAGACGACCTACTTCGATCATGTGCTACTAAACACAAACTTACTACCGCTTACCATCCTCAAACTAACGGTCTTACCGAACGCCTGAACCGCACATTAACTGACATGCTAGCAATGTATGTTTCCTGCGATCATCGCGACTGGGACATTGCTCTACCATTTGTCACGTTCGCCTACAATTCCTCGCGCCACGACACAGCTGGCTATTCCCCCTTCTATCTCCTCTTCGGCCGTGAGCCAACTTTGCCTTTCGAGACACTCCTCTCGACCACGCTCGACTCGCCGACAGAGTACACTCGGGATGTCATAACCACAGCGACCCAAGCACGCCAGATTGCCCGCATTCGTCTTTCTGCTTCACAGACACGCCAGAAGTGCTGTTACGACCAGCGCCATCACGACGTGCATTACGAACCAGGTGCTCTTGTGCTAGTCTGGTATCCAACTCGGCCTGTTGGTCTTTCGGAGAAATTCCTCTCGCGATACTATGGCCCTTACCGCATCCTTCGCCAGGTGACCGCTGTCACATATGAAGTGTCTCCGCTGGATGCCACGGTGCCTTCACCTCTCTCTGACATCATCCACGTCAGCCGTCTCAAACTTTACCTTTCTCGGACAGATGAGCCGCACCAATAAGGTGCTTTTTCCGACGGGGGTGATGTCACAGTCGGTAATGTGTGAAGAAGAGGACTATGATGGTGGCCTGAGAGACGACGAGGAAGAGGGTAGTTTTTATCGCTGCTCTACGCTTGTTGGCCTCCTGGCTGAGGACCCCCCGACAAAACCAGTGGCGGTGCTGACTCGCGACCGGCTCTCCAGGCACTCTCCGATCATCATCGACACGGAGTCACTGAGACCCTCCTGAGAGCAAAAATCTCGGCCCTCTCTGCAGTGGGGGTAGCCATCTCCTTCCACTGGCTGCCTTCCCACGTAGCGATCGCTGGAAACGAGGAGGCGGATGTCCTTGCTAAGGCCGCCCACCACCCGACTGTTCCACTCACCAGAGCAGTCGCAGCATCGGACTTCTCCAGGCAGAGACTCAAACAGCTGCTCACATCCAGCCATCTGTATAGCAGGGTAGCTGCCAACCGCGCCCCAAAACTCCTTCCTGAGAACGGCCTCTCGCGACGGGACCGTTCCACACTCCTTCGTCTGCGCACGGGCTCCGTGTGGACGGCAGCTAGGCTCCATGCCAAGGGACGCATCGCCTCGCCGGCCTGCAGAAGGTGCGGTGACGCCGAGACCCGCGAGCACTTACTCTGCACCTGTCCTGCATTAGCCCAGGAGCGCGCTCCAGTCACTGCCACCTACCGACGGTATGGACTCCCGGCTACCTCAGAGACACACCTGCTCTTCCCGGCCCGCTACCACCTCCCAGCACTGGCAAGCCTGCTTGAATATGTGTACACAAACGGGCTCCTAGATCGCCAATAGACTTAGGCCTCGCACGGCCTCTGCCCGACCGCCGGCCATCGCCCCTGGATGATGCTGACGTCTGCTGCCTGAAACCTACTCTCCCTTTCCCCCTCTATCTTCTCATCTTTCTTTCCCCGCCCCAATTCCCCATTACGCTGCGCCGTGCTCCCATATGGGCTGCAGAACTGAGCGTATTTTCCCTCTCCCAAATCACGAAGAAGAAGAAGAAGCCATTAAAAAGCCATCTGTAAATAGACGCACGCTTCTTCCTTTCCGTAACAATATATTACGTTAATTTGTTACGTTGTGTACAAGGGTTCTGCAAAAGCTGTATTTCCATATTACTAAGCTTTTTTGAGATTCATGTGTAACACATCAATTTTGTCCGCTTTAGATGCAATATTAGATCCAATTCGCATAATTGGGATATTGTTTTTAATTGCTGTAGATTGCAGAATTGCGAACCTGATAGTTTCGTTTTCTGGAAGTTTTTAATGTTTGCCACTTTTTAGTAAAAAATTGACGACCTAAATAAAAAATCCCAGACGAGCAGTTACTAGATTTCAAGTTTTTCTTTTAAATGCAACAAACCTCGCTAAATTCGGTGCAGTTGTCGAGAAAAACGAATTCTCCTTTTACATTTAATTATAAAGGAGCACCCGAGCTAAAGCTTCCTCTTAAGAACTACGACGTCGGGTATGTTCAATGAATCGATGTTGTAAGGAGAGAGCGGGAGGGGGGGGGGGGGCGAAGCAAGCCGTTATATGTAATGAAAACTGAGAAGAAAAAAGTGTTGAATGTCTTCGCTCAGGTTTTTTTTTTTTTTTTTTTTTCTATAGAGACCTTTCAGGTGACACACTTGAACACGAGTGAAAGTATCTTCGAAACTTGTGTGAACTGTTAGCAATGAAGTCAGGGAACGTTGTGCTGAAGTAGTGATGATTTGCAGCTTTCATCTGAAGTCGGCGATAGCGGAGGTCAGTTTATTATTTCGAAATGGATTCGGCCTTTTTGCGTTAATGGCATATCTCTAAGTCATTATGCTACGCTTGAAGCACCTCGTACGATATCCAAGAATATTTCTTTTGAGGTCTGGAACGTTTCATAGGAATAAAATTGGTTGTGCTGAATAGCACGATCGGCTTCAATTTATGCCACAAAGTGTTGACGTCACAGCGCATTTCAGAAGCTGCTTGGAGACGGACACCGAGTTCGTGCGCTCGGTGAGTAAGAGCACTGACGTCATCTGCTCGGCGAATGTCGTGGACAGTACGCTCCAGCTTCAGTTTTGTCATGTTACCGTCTAGAGAAAGCTAAAATTTAGGCATGGCGTGGTCCGATATACCACAGATGCTTGATGCATCTGAATTGCATGAAGTGGTCACTTATGAGATTAAGAATGCTGTTTGTAGACCCTTGCGAGCGGGCTGGCTGGTCGACGACCTGGTGAAGGTTAACGTTATATCTGCAAGTGCGGCGGATGAGGTGTGGCGCGTGGTAACCACGTCGACGTCACCCACCAGTGCCGGCACGAACGTGGCACTGCGTAATCTCCTGCAGAGCAAGCACGCCTTCACCAACAGGGATTCGATAAACGCAGCCAGCAAATATGCCGGCGTCATTGTACAAGACTTTGCAGCATACAGCCTCCGCATTGGGGACTTCAGGAAGTGCAACAAATGACGTGTCATACTGAAGAAGCAGGGCCACACCCCTACCTTTACGAATAACAGAGTGGCTTGGTGGATACATTTAGTGACTCTGTGGAGAGCCAGGTTTCAGTGACGGCCACTATATCGGCATTGTGCTCCAGTAACAACCCTGTTCGACTTTATTACTATATGCTTCTCACACTTATATTGAGCACTATTAGGGTGTCGACTTTGTTTGACCTCGGGTTGACGGACAGTTTCTTTCTATGCTTTTTTCATAGCGGTGCCTTCTCATTTTTTTTTTCGTGATCCCAAACAAACATGCGATCATTAACGTAGACTTTACCATATCGCGTTTTTGCAATTGGATGTCGCACGATCCTAGAGCTTGTATCTAGCCGTCCGCGTATTGCAGCTGGGTTCCTCTCAGATAGAAAAGTTAGAAACTTTAAGCTTATAGCCTTTTCGTAATATCTGAATGTTCTGTCTAGTATTGAGAAGTCTGAATATCACTGATTGTGTTTATTCCTTGAATGCCTTTATAAACGGTTACAGACCAACAGTGTTCTTAATAACGTTATCGTTGACAGCCGCTTCCAGACATTCGCTGCTTTTTCCCTCTGTCTCCGGTAGGCCATACAGTATTAGGTTCGCTTGTCCGCTCCGATTTTCTGGACCAATCTTCTAGTCTCTGCAAACGCGCTTTCATGTCGAATACCTCTGTTTCGCCTCTATCGCTGTGAACACCTCCCTCTAACTTTTGATCCACCAGAACAAGACGTCCCTCTTTAGTATCTTTAATATCAGCAGCTATGTCTTTGAGTTCTTTGGCAAACTGGATCATTTCAAGTCCCGGGTTTAATTCTATTGTCGCCACACAGCAATAGCAGTTCTCTTAAGAGGAAGCCTTAGCTCGGGGGCTTCTATCAAAATACATGAAAAAGGATAATTCGTTTTTCTCGGCAACCACAGAACCAAATTTGGCGAGGTTTGCTGCATTAAAAAAAAAAAAGCTTAAGATCTAGTGACTGTGTGTTACGAATTTTTGATTTAGGTCGTCAATTATGTATAAAAAGTTGTCAAAAATCGAGAATTTTCATAAAACGATGCTATCAAGTTTACAACTCTGAAACTCAGCAATGAGAAATGATATCACAATTATGTGAATTGCATCTCATAATACATCTAAAGGGGACAAAATCGATATGTCGCACATGAATCTAAAAAAGTTTAGTAATGTGGAAATACAGCTTTTGCAGAACCCTTGTATACAACGTCACGAATTCACGTAAGACAAATTGACAAATCGAATGTGCCCGCTTTGAACGATCTAATGGATGCCGTTTACAGAACCGTGATATCTGTTCTTGACGCAGAGCTATTGATTTCTGAACTTGGTGCTTTTATTTTTTTACAACTTTCGAAGAAGAGAAGAAGAAATAGAAGAAATGTAGAAGTACCTCACATGAGCTCCGACTCCGATTTTGCTAAGCACAATTTGTGTCCGGAAGTACATGTTTATGTTTACGCGGACGATATCGCATTTTTTACGTCCGCAAATAATATACATTCACTACAACAGTCGTTGCAGAATTACTTAGGAATGCTGGAGACATGGCTAGAGGGGTTGTACATGTCGTTAAATATAAGCAAAAGTGCGTTATTAGTATTCCCATTAACTGTACAGGTGTATATATCTTTACAATACCGGCAGGAAATCATTCCTCAAGTTGACGAAGTCAAGTACCTTGGTGTCATTTACGATGGCAAACTCACCTGGCGCAGTCACATTGAACATATTAAAACAAAGGCAGAACGAGCCGTAGCTATGCTCCGCCGGCTCAGCCACCGTCGCTCTGGACTACGCAGGGATACCTTACTGATGATCTATAAAATGTATGTTCGGCCCATATTAGAATTCGGCTGCGTGATATTTTCCGGTGGCCCCGCCTACAAAATTAAACCTCTCATACTCTTAGAAAGAGAAGCTCTGCGGTCATGCCTTGGGCTACCTAGATTTGTTGCCAACGCTGTTTTATATCAGGAAGCTCATATACCCACCCTAGATTGCAGATTCCGCATACTTACGGTTCAGACAATTTGAAAAATGGATGACTATTTAAAAAGACGTACGCAATATGCTTTTGCCACTGAACCTGCTGAGTTTTTCCAAGTATCGTGGTCGAGATTCCACAGTCCTCAGATAGTATTCGTACAAGCACAGTTACAAAAATTGGATGTATCCATACGCCAAGTTTACCATTTAAATGATGCCTTTACAGACCTCAAAACTGAGTTCGAGGACATATTTCCTAATCATGCTAAACTATTACCAAGACGAGATTTAATTAATATCTTACACGGCCACCTACACCAGCTAACCACTGACAACGTAATAGCTACTGACGCTTCTGTTTGCAATGAGAAGGCAGGAGTGGGGATCTTCTCTGAATCTCTTCAATGGTCCTACTCCCTTCGCCTTCCCGACTTCACACCTATATTTCAGGCAGAATTATTAGCGATTATATTAGCATTACGAAAACTCCCCCAAAAAGACCCATTAGCTGTTATCGGGACCGACTCGCTATCTGTATGCACAGCACTAACTGCATCTTTAAATTCAGCAATTCAAAGAACATTTCGTTCGATGGTGCCTCCGTACTTACGAAAAGTATGTTTGCTTTGGGTACCGGGACATCATGGGTTGCACTTGAATGGCCCGTCTGTTTTGCCGACATCAGCTTATGTCACCGCGGCACAGAAATTTCGCTATATCTAAAAATTCTGCAATATCCATGCTAACACCGTGTTCTGAATTCCACCATCTTGGCTTCCCATGGAATATTAATTGGTGTCCTTCAAGGCAATTGGAAGTATCTTTTACAAAATTGACATGTCGTATACCCCCTCTAAATTTTTACTTACACAGGTCTGGTCTCGCTATGTCCCCTCTATGTTCTTTTTGCACTGCATCTGAAACTATCGAACATTATTTTCTCTCATGCCGCCGCTTTCTAAGACAAAGAAAAATATTAGAATACTCATTTACCAAACTTGGCCTATCGCTAACCTCGCCAAGCATTCTTTCTTTTAGGGCGACTTCACTGGGATCTAGCCACAGGGATGCTTTTCTTGCAGTTTACAATTTTATTAGAGAGACAAAAAGAGTACCTTGCTGATTTTCTACAATTATGTATAGTTTCTATTATTTCATTTTTACGTTAAATTATTTATCAAAATTCTTAACAATATTTTCATTGCAAGTCTAAATTACAGTTCAAATCTAGTTTCCCTATACTTCTAACCTTACGGAAAACCGCCTGCTTCTTGGACAATACCCCATAGTGGGTAGGCGCCACTGTCTGGGACACAAGACAAGACAAGAGCTCCGACTTTTTCACCTCACAGTGACCGTCAACCTATAGCTTTCCTGGAAGTAGCCATCACCACGACTGCGGGAAGTCATCCGGACCACGAAGAGCTCAACGTCTCAGCAAGTGCTTCCATATCCATCCATAAAACGCCACATCTCGTGCCCGGTTCGCCGGCCGCCGCGTTAACCCTAACGCTGGTTCGGCAGCCCGGCATCTATACCAACTCATCAGGCAGCTATGGAAATAGAAGTGGAGGGGACTGAAATCGCCCCGGAAGAACTAAACGAGGCAAGGTGGCTCGCCGCCTATAAGAACCTAAAGCGAAGCAAACCAAGCCTTACCGAATCCAACGTCATACCGCGTACAAGAACTAGTTCGGTAGCACAGACGCCGGCGTTCCGTCCGCGTCGGCAAGTGCCGAAGCCTCCACAGCTGCCGGACTTCAAAGTGGTTCTCCGACCGCTTGACGGATTCTATACAGCCAGCTGGAGCTCCGCGCTCATCACCGACAACATCACGAGAACGGCCGCTCTGGAAGCGGCGACGCAACTAGAAGACACGATCCGAATCAACACCAGCCAAAATATCATTATTGTCAGCACACCAAGAGAAGACAACGCCGTCAAGTACAGCCAAATCAAAGAGCTCAAACTACAAGAGAAAAGATTCAGCATGACTACCTACATTACGGCGCCCGAAAAGTCCGCCATGGGAATCATCCATGGAATTCCGGATTACGACACAGAAGAAGACATTATTAGAAGTTTGGCGCGTAATAGCCCCCGGGTCCTGCGTGCCAGGCGCATCATCGTTTTTCAAGGTGAAAAAGTACCACACTACATCAACTACCGAAATACTGCGTACCGATGTCTTCTGTACAAGAAGAAGATCGAAGTGTGCGGAATCTGCCGAAAAGTCGGCCACCGGGACGATGTGTGCCCAACCCCGACCGAAAAATGTATCCGGTGCGGCAGGCAAAACTCGCCAACGGACCATGACTGTGAAGTAGTGTACGCTATCTGCAACGGCAACCATCTCTCCGGCTCAAAGCAATGCAAGAAGCGTTCCCAAATCCCCTACATCATCCGACAACGACAGTGGCAAAAACTCTCGGTGGAAGAACAGAACCACCTCAACGAGGGCAGACAAAGTAGATCGCGAGAACCCCGATCGACGCAGAACAGTCAAGAAACCAGTGCAAGCTTTTTTCCTGGAGGATCGAGCAGCAGGAGCCGATCTCGATCTTACCCGAGACTAAGCTCAACTCCGAGCGCCACCGACTCCGGCGGGACGTCGCGGAACCGGTCGAGTTCCGGGAGACGAACGACCCCGACTAACAGCGCTCCACAGGTGAGCTGGGCTAACGTGGTCTCTTCTCCCAATGCTCAGTATCCTAAGATGCCGGCTCTCGAGGCAGAACTCCAACAAATGAGGCAGTTAATAGAACAACAGAGAACCAGAAACCAGAACCACCAACCTAGAGTCTCGGGTAGCCGCGACCGAAGCCAAAGTCCTTCGTTGGGAGTCGAGAGTCACATCCACGGCCTCCGGCTCCCTTAAGGGCGTGACATCCAAACCCTATGACCGCCCATCCATATCCGAAATCTCCAAACCGATCGCTGAATCCCAGCCACCTCAATATGGCTCACACTCCTAACTACAAGATCTGGCAGTGGAACTGCTGTGGGTTTCGCCCCCAACGGGGAAACCTTCAGCAGTTCGTTCGGGGTAAGGAGGCCCCGGATATCATTGCCCTTCAGGAGGCGGGAGGCCACGCAAAATTGGCAGGGTACAAATCCTATAATGCTTCTGGGTCGGATTCCACCACCGCTATTCTAGTTCACATAAATCTAACAGCCATTAAACATTATATTGAAGAAGTCGACATAGACCGCGTCTTTATTGAACTCATCGCTAAACGTAAGGGGGATGGGAGCATATTCATCCTTAATGTCTATAGAAGCCCAAAGTGCCGACGCCACATGTTCGGAACTCTATTCGGGGAGGCTCTCAGAATCTCCCAACAAAAGGCCATATTATTATTAGGTGACTAACGCTCCCCACACTGCATGGGGATACCGCACAGAGGTAGTCAAAGGTCGTAATCTTTGGCTAGAAGCTTAACAACAGGGACTGACTCTCATCACAGACCCCAGACACCCACCCGTATCGGGAATAGTGTCAGTGTTGACACCACTCCCGACCTAACTTTCATCAAAAACATAGGCAACTATGATTGGACTATTACCGGGGAAAGCCTCGGTAGCGATCATTATATCATAGAAATCCACATTCAGGCGGGTCCATCCCGCAAGAAGGGCAAACGAGTCTCGCTCACGGAATGGGACCGCTTCCGCCAGATTCGGGATACAACCGCCACCGAGCATATAAACATTCTCGAGGCCTGGATCGGGGACCTCAGAGATTGCGTGAAACGCGCCACGAGGGAAATCCCTGAAGACGATGGTCTGGTCGAGGTGGATAGCCGCCTCCTACACTTGTGGGAAGCCAAAAAGAGCATGCAAACCCGCTGCAAAAAGAATATACTAAACCGTACACTCCTCTTGCGCATCGCGCAAATAAACATGGAAATCGAGGAATACGCTAACCAATTAACTAAACACCAATGGGAGAAAGTATGCGACAGCATGCAGGGACAACTCGGTCTAGCCAAAGCGTGGAATCTCCTCCGATATCTTATGGACCCGGAAAAGAGTAAATCTGAGCAGAGGAAATACCTCAATAAGATCACTCACCAATACCAGGGCACGAACGATGAGCTCCTGACAGAGCTCAGAACCCGGTACATCGGCACAAATGCACAAATCCACCAGAAGCCATACGCTGGTCCGCAGAATCTTAAACTAGACGCACCCATTCTAGAGGCTGAAGTAGGAGCCGTCTTGCTGAAACTCCGAACTAAATCTGCGCCAGGCCCCGATGGCATAACAAATAAGACCCTCCGAAATCTAGATGCATCTATCACTGCCCTAACAGAGTACTTCAACCGCTGTTGGGAAACAGGTTCTATCCCCTCGCAATGGAAGCATGCACAAATAAAATTCATATCTAAACCTGGTAAGCGACTACAGATCGAGAACTTACGCCAGATCTCTCTGACCTCGTGCGTAGGAAAACTCATGGAGCACGTCATACTTAACCGCCTCCACAATTTTGCGGAGAACAACAACCTATTCCCGAACTCCGTAATTGGCTTTCGTCCAAAGCTTTCCACGCAAGACGTCATGCTTCAGCTTAAACATCAAGTTTTGGACCACATATCCAAGAATGGTACCCGGGCTGTCCTGGGCCTTGATCTTACAAAGGCCTTTGACAACGTAGCGCATCATGCTATAGTGGAGAATCTGCAGTGCCTAGGTGTAGGCCAGAGGGCCTACGACTACATCAAAGATTTCCTAAACCACCGCACAGCGGAACTAAGAATAGGAAAGCTACAATCGGACAAGATCCGTCTTGGAAGTCGTGGTACACCACAGGGATCAGTCTTGTACCCCTTCCTCTTTAATTTAGCAATGCTACGATTACCAGAACAACTTAATCAGATTCCAGATCTACACCACAGTCTGTATGCCGACGACATCACCCTGTGGGTGGTTAAACGTAGCGATGGAGATATAGAAACCACGCTATAACAAGCTGTAGACACGGTTGAAAAGTACGTGACCGAAAAAGGCCTCGCCTGCTCGCCTCAAAAATGAGAACTCTTCCTACTCAGAGCCCCTACAAACTGCAAATCCGACACTGCACCACCCCCAGAAATCACTGTGCGAGCCGGAGGAGGCGCGACCCCGGTGGTGACCACCATCCGTGTACTCGGCCTTTTCGTGCAAGCTCACGGGCGCAACGGCAACACAAATAATAAACTAGAAGCATGCGTTCAACAGACGGTGCGACTCATCTCAAGAATTGCCATACGACACTCTGGCATGAAAGAAGCCGACCTCATAAAGTTGGAACAAGCCTTCGTACTCAGCCGCATCACCTACATCACGCCATACCTATGCCTCAAAGCGGCTGAGAGAGAGAAAATCGACAGAGTTATCCGGAGGGCCTATAAACAGGCTCGTGGGCTACCTATAAGAACAGCCAACGCTAAATTGCTAGCCCTAGGTGTGCACAACACCCTTGAGGAACTTGTGGAAGCGCACCTTATATCTCAATACGAAAGGCTAGCTCATAGTGCCGCCGGGCGAAACATCCTCCAGAATCTCGGCACCAACTACGAGTCGATGCAAAACACTAAAGTAGACATTCCTCATGATCAGAGGCGCCATCTCAAAATTAACCCACTCCCTAAAAACAGTGACCCCGAATTCCACAAGAAAAGGAGGGCCGAGCGGTCCAAAGTCCTACATCAGAAATTCCACGCCTTCAAAGACATAGTCTATGTCGACGCAGCAGAATACATAGAACGCAACTGTATGTCCCTCGCAATGGTGGACACCTCAGGTCAAATACGCGCTGGTGGTTCAATCCGCATCAGAAGCTCTGAAACAGCGGAAGAGGCGGCTATCGCTCTGGCAATAGCCTCCACACATTGTCATTACATTATTAGCGATTCCAGAGGAGCAGTACGCAATCTTGCGAAAGGTCGGATCTCGGCTCCCGTAAAACACATAGTAGACACCAACCAGCACCCACGACCAATCCAGATCATTTGGGCACCAGCACCCTCCTCCCTACCCGGCAACGATGCCGCCCACACCGCCGCTCGAGGACTCGCCAGTCGAGCACCCGGACGGCTCACGCTAGGATTAGAGAGGGATCGCATAGTCAATTACCAGGAAATAACTCAGCACTACAGGTTAGCCAGGGCAGTGTACCCGCCAGCAGACAAATCGCTTAACAAGCGACAAGAAGTAGCTTGGAGGCGACTTCAGACAAACACCTACCCCAACCCCGTAGCCTATCACCACTACTACCCGGACCAATGCCCTAATACATGTAACCATGGCAAGAAAAAAGCGGATCTGTTCCATATTATGTGGTCGTGCCCAGCAGAAAATCACACAAATCACGACATAAGTAATACTGAGCAGTGGGAGGCCGTGTGGCTCAGCTCCGTCCCTGACCTGCAGGCCAAGGTCATCCAAAGAGCTGAAGAAGCCGCCCGAGCGCAGGGGCTCGTGGCTGCCTAACAGCAAGGTCATCCGTCAATACCTTGCTTTCAAATAAAGTCTTTACTCACTCACTCTTCCAACTTTCGAAATTTTGAAAATTCCTTTTGCAAAATAAATGCCCTAAATCGAAATTCCGCTTCCAACACTCACTAGAATTTACCATTATCTCTCAAATGCAATAAACTTCATTAAAATCGGTCCAGGGGTTATCTCAGAAAAGCATTTCTGCGTTTTACATGTATTTGAATAGGCCGCGTCGGAGTTGGGCCCGAGCTAAAGCTTCCCCTCAAATACAATGTGATGTCGATGCAAATCGACACACAACAGACAGAATCAACGGGAAAACGGGGGTTCTGTGGGCATAGCATGCACTACAGTCGTTGACAACCTAAGAATTACAAGCAAGCTCCACCCACAAAAACTCAATGCATCTGCTCTTAACCCCTGAAACAGAGTCGAGCCCCAAGTCCTGGGCCACTTACAGTTATATACAACCATTTCCCGGACGACAAGCGGTGTCGCGCGTTTAAAACAGCTGTTTCTTCGGTACAGATCTGTCTTTGTGTCACTGGTTTCATAACGAAACTTGAATGACCAGGACATATTTTATGGGTGATCCGGATATCACTGCTCATCTGAAGTTATTATTCTAGCTTGAAAAAATGAGCCTTTATTTTCCAGTTAGCCCAGCATTTACTTTAGTATATAGAGATATGGGGCAGAAACTTGGAGACTGACAAATAAGCTTGAGAACAAATTAAGCGCCGCGCAAAGAGCAATGGAACGAAGAATGCTAGGTACGACGTTAAGAGACAGAAAGAGAGCGGATTGGATCAGAGAGCAAATGGGCATAGCCGATATTCTAATTGACATTAAAGGAAAAAAGTGGAGCTCGGCAGGTCATGTAACGCGTAGGTTAGAAACTGGCGCGTTCGCTATGGTCCGTGGGCCACAGAAGACAGCAGGACGGAGACGAAAGGCCACCATCGCAGCCACACCCAATCTTGTTCTCAAGCGTGCGTTGTGGTACGTAGTACCAATGTACTGCTCAAAAGCTTTTGTTCCAGAATTCAGGAGAAATAAAGCTGGAAATGCTGAGCAAGAAATCAGCCCACGCAATAAACAGAATGGGTGCAAAGAGAAGGGAAGCGCAGTCGAGGACGGTAGAAGGCTAGGTGGCGCGATGAAATGATGAAATTCGAGGGTGCTAGTTGGAATCAGTTGGCGCAGGACAGGGGTAATTGGAGATCGCAGGGAGAGGCCTTTGTCCTGCAGTGGACATAAAATAGGCTGATGATTGCATTAGTATAGCAAGGCCACTAAACTGTGAGTGGACTCCCGCTCTCTGTGCTCAGAGGTGAAGGGCAGGTGCACAAAGTTTTTGTGGGTGGTGCTTGTTCATAACTATTAGGTTGTTACCGATTGGCAGAAACTGGTCGTTGTACAGACAGGGTAAACCATATCGGGACTAGCTTGGACGACGAAGACGAAACGGTTAGATGCCACCATCGCAGCCACCCTGCCTCGCTCACTGAAACTGTGTAGGGGGCCTTCTATCCAGATGCTGTGGAATGGCGCGGCATGATGGACGGGCAACTGTGCAGGTGCACACACTACTGTCGAGTGACGTCCTGCAGTGATGAATCGCGAAGACCATCCTGCACGTGCAAATCGTAGAGCTTGATAGGTCGCGCGTTGGTTTGGTTGGCCTGCGCTGAGCTTGCGCGTTCGCGATGGTCCGCGGGCCACAGAAGACAGCAGGACGGAGACGAAAGGCCACCATCGCAGTGCGTTGTGGTACGTAGTGCCAATGTACTCCTCAAAATCTTTTGTTCCAGAATCCAGGAGAAATAAAGCTCGAAATGCTGAGCAAGAAATCAGCCTACACAATAAAGACCTCCGGCAGCAGTGGTGAATAGCATGCCGTATAAACATTGTGTAAGTTAATCTATGTATCGTTATAAGCACGGTCTATGTAACATCGCCAATTGTTGTGACAATACTTGCCTGACCTGTGACAATGTTATGTCTTCCGCCGCGGTTTGCCTTCGCAGTTCTGTGCGCTCCGCCAATCCGATGTTCAGAAGTGTGAAATGTACCACTGAAATGTACTGTTAATTCTGAAAAAGAAAAACGGATGTAAGCAATAAAAGTGCTGTGTCGCATGTGTATCAATAGCTGTGCGACATTTCACGTAGCGCGAGGCCATCTGGCAAAATGGTAACGCTGTCGACGCTCGTCCGTTGCACTTTGCGCATTCTCGGCGCGAACGGACACGGCGAAAGATGAGAGCGAACGCGGCGCGGGGACTGAAATCTCGCCTCCGCGAACAAAGCGCAAGCAGAGGAGGAGCGGACGGCCTGCGCATGCACTGAGTTGCCGGCGGCCACGGCATCCGCAGCTATGGTTCCAGCCACGGAGAAAGGAAAAATACACGAGAGAGCACACGTCACGCTACCAGCCTTGGCAAGCGAGCGCTCCGTGAAGTCACAGTGGTGGCCCAATCCGTGACCTCTTGCGTCGAAATCACACAGCAAGAATCGAGATTTTCTAAGACGGTTGGTCCCCAGCAGCTATACCCAGTCATCGTTGTTTCCTTTCTCTTTGTTTTTCCTTCCCGTAAAGTTGTTGCACTGTTCCTACATTATTCAGTATGAACCAACTCGCCCAAATCAAGCTGTTGTTTCTATGTCAGCAGTTTTTATTCGGTGCCCGCTTGTTCAGCTGCCCCGCTGTAATTCTGCCTGCAGTGCGGGAATACTAATACCAACCGCGCATTTTAACGTGCGATCACGTGCTGTGCCACCAGGTTTGGCTTCAATTGCGTTGCGACTAGTTGCGGTATGCTCCGTCCGTGCTCCTTCCTATCGTTTTCGTTACTCCATGGTTCAAGCCACCAGCCCGCAGCCGAGTGGGCAATCTCATCTGCGCTTCCGAGGAGGCCAGGGTGGCGTGGGGTGGGGAGAATTCACGGAGGAAGGAAACTAAGGAGAGGCCCTACCCCCTCCGCGCGCTAGGAGAAAAGTGTGGCGGAAATGACGTATAGGTTCTCATTTCTTTTGCTGCTTTTTTATTTTTTTTTGCTGCATGGCCACGCCTTTTGGGCCACAATGGCGGCGTTGTTCTGATTTTTTGAGCGCGCACACGTGTTGCTCTGGTAGGTTTCGTGCCGTGGCAAAGGCGCTGTGTGGGCGGGTTTGCGTTAGTCACCGTGTCTTGTTGCGCTGTGTTACCTGCACCGTGCTCTGCCGGATGTTGCGCGAGCGCGTGCGCTCCGCGTGCGAAACCACGCGCAGCGCGGCGTGGTTTCGCGAAAGATGTAAACAAGAGAGGAGGGTGGCACAAAAGGCGGAGCATCGCCATGAGCAACGCCAACTTCCGGCTTCACTTTTGCTTCACAAAGAGTGACGTCAGGGCCTCTCCTTAGTTTACTTCCTCCGTGGGAGAATTCAACAAGCGGGGACGCTCGCTTTGGCAACAGGAAATACGTCACGCTAGTATTAATGCCGTCCGTTAGCTGCCGTGAGCATCGAGAAAAAAAGCCCCATGTGAAATGAAATTAACAGACATTGTACTTATTTCTTTATTATTTGCCGCTAAAACTGAAACGATTTGAATATAAAATAACTTCTATACTTTGCGACTTTTCTTGCGTCACCTAGCAACAAGCTAACGGCACGCAAGACGCGCCAGATGCATGCGTCATGCGCCAGACACGCCACCGAAGCGAGCGAGGCCAGCTGCGCATGTAAGCTCGCCTGTTTGGCGACCCGTCTCTTCTTATTTTTCACTGCGATAGCAATTATACGCATACTTCAAGTGCATTTCTGCCGTCGGCGTCGCCGTGAGGTTCCGCATAAAGTCCAACGGCGATAAATTCGTTGCCGCGCGCCGTATGCTGTAAAAGCGCGAGAGGGTGAGCCGGCGATTGCGGCTCAGTCTTGCGCACAAAAGGTCAGCAATCATTACCGACAAATGCGCCCCAGTGTCTATAAGCTTGAGCAGATACAGAAACACCGTCGACTTGCACGTCAAGAAGGTTCAGATTAGTGGGCAACGTCAGTAGAGGATTTGGCGGCGTAGGGAGCAATGCAGCGTCACCTCGAGGCGCAGCGTCTAGTTTTCCGGCTGGGAGCGGCGTCCCAAAGGAGTCGGCGAAAAGGAGCGACGGGGCTGGGGAGAGAGATTGTCGTCGTTGGGATGAAGGTGAACGAGAATAGCGGCGCTTCGGCGCAGGAGAATCAGTGGCGGCATTATCGGAGCCTCTGGCACAGGGACGAGAAGGGCCACCTGAAGGGCGAGAGTAGGCAGTATAAGTAGACCGGGTCGGGGAACTCCAGCGACTGCGACAGTGCCGAGAAATGTGCCCGATTCGACGGCAGTGAAAACAAATGGGCTTGTCGTCAGCAGTGCGCCATTCAGATGAGTCGCGGAAACGTGGTGGGTAATAAGTTGCAGGACGGGGCAGAGTCGAAGAAGCCGGGTGGGTATCACGGCGATGGGCCGAGCAGATGGTTTGAAGACTCCTGGCGAACTCCTGGCGGACAACTGCCTGGATCAGGGAAACCACCTGCAGTGACAAACCGTCACTGCAGGTGCGTTGGTGGGGCTGGAGTCGAAGGCAGCCGGATAGGCGGCCTCGATCTCACGCCGGACGATTCTGGTAACATCGCCAGTATTGTTGGGCCGAGGAGCATCGGCACAGGAAGATGTCGCTGGGGTGTTGGGCAGATGGGCAAACTGCTGGTCGATACGTCGGCTTTTAGCGAGTTCCAGGCAGCGGCACTCTTATAAAACTGCATCCACCGTCGCCACATTGTTAAAAACGAGCAAGTTGAAGGCATCATCGGCAATGACTTTGAGGATGTGGGCGACCTTGTCGTACTCAATCATGTGTGCGTCAACTTTGCGGCACAGAGCCAAGACGTGCTGAAAGTACGGGACGTAGGGCCATGTTGACGTCTGCACACGGCCGGAAAGCGCCTTCTGCGCGGCAAGTTGGTGACCGTAGGGGTTGCCGAACAAGTCCCGGAGCTTTTGCTTAAGCGAATCCCAACTGGTGAGCTCATCTTCGTGCGTCTGAAACCAAACTCGATGTGTGCCACCGAGTTGAAAGACTACGTTGGCGAGCATGATAGTAGGGTCCCACCGGTTATTGCGGCTGACGTGTTCGTACAGGCTGATCCAGTCCTCGACGTCTTCCCCATCTTTGCCCGAGAATACGCCAGTATCACGGGGAGCGGGGAGGGTGATGTAGGTCGTCGAAGTTGCTGCAGTTGTCGGGGCCGGCGGAGTCGAGTTGTCGTCGCCGGGAGCCATGAAGGAAGGCTCGACATACCGTCCACTGCGAAGCTCCGTGATGAGGTACAGGGAACTTCCACCTCCACCAGATATGTTACGTAGGAAGACGCCGACGAAAAGCTATATACAAGTATATTTACAAGGCAATACGCCGCACTTGGCCAAGAGGCAACGGCTCGCGCTAGCCTCTAATCGTCGTCGTCGTCTTCACCTTGCTCGCCTCTTTGTCATCGCAAATACTGTTCCGTAGCAATATTGTTTTCTTTGATTATTGTCCCTAATCAATATTACCAACAAGAAGCGTTCATAAAATGACGCGATATCAATAACATTTTCTTACGTAGCTTCATGTTGCAGATGCGCGGCTTCTGCGGCAAAAATTACGTGTTATTTTAGAAAACAATGCTAAAAACGGTAATTCACCTGGCTAAAACTAGAATTGGTACCGGTCAACAATTGTCACGTGCGCACCAGAGCAAGTAAAACCAAAAAAAAAAAAATTACTGCACAGACTTTCTGCGAGAAAAACTGGGCGTCGGCCAACGTCCGCGCAACGAAAGCGCGCTCGCTGGCAGACGACGCACTCGATAACGGTAGCCAAATTGAAGACGGCACGGTGTATAACCCATGCCTCAAATGTGTATACGTAGCAAAAAGGTCTCAATATAAATTTGCAGTTGAAATAAAGCACCACAATAAGAGCGTACGCGCGAAATTGGTTTCAGCGCCAGCAGCGAAATTACGTTGAATCTGCCGCCGAAGCGAGTCTCCGCCCAATCTAGTTCGCTCGCAGCGTCCTCGCACAATTTTTCCACACGCGGCGCCACATCGGAAGAGCGTCGTCCGGCAACCATAGTCTTCGTACACTCTACATCCCTGCTTCCTCTGTGCTCCACATCATACATCATAGAGTTAGTAGAACAACTCTAGAGGAAAAGCTGGGCCGGAAAAGTGGGAACCTCTAGGGCGCCGCCCTGTTGCTACTGGTCAATGTGGCCAGCGCAATTACTATTGAAAGAGCTGAAAACAAGTACAGGTCACCGTATGCTTTGTCATCTAAAAACGCATACCTGAGGTTTTATGAAGGTGGTAGGTTAATATTAAGTTTACAGAAAGCGATCGCTAAGTCCGTGACTTATGTAAATCACGAACTACGCATTCATATAATAAAGGATGACGCGAATTTCGGTTTCGAATCTGTTTTTTGGATGCGTAGTAGTTTCGTACAGTTGAGGTTTGACATGCGATCGCGCGTCGACATCGGACGCTATGGCACACTCGTGCCTTCTGTGCCACCGAAGCCCCGAAGTGCCCAGACATATACCTTCACATGTAAGTAAACGAATGTATCTCCTTGTTGAGAATATCACGCGAGTAGGCAGCTCTTAACACAATCGTTTGAGAAGCGTCACAGTAGAGCATTTTTCTACATGCGGAACGGCGTTTTTATTTGCCTTCAGTAGGAAATTGCTGGACAGGCGGACCAGCGCACCGGAATTGTACTGGCGAAGCCACAAGCAACTCAAATAATCTGTTTAATTGTTGCACTTTGAACAATCATGCTTCTACAAAGGCCACAGCAGAAAAACAGCCTGATGCCGAGTATTTCTGTGCCACGAAGTAATCAAGAGGCGAGTGCCTAATGCGGACGAAATCGAGTGCATCGAGACTTAGAACGACAGAAAGCTGAGCTAGTTGGTAAGGATTCATTATGCAAAACAGAGGTGAGGCCTGCAGACAGGACACAAGAGTAGAGAAGTGGGCGGCGCTCGTGTTGCATGTTTGCTTGTAAATACTCTATTCTTGTGTCCTGTCTGCACGCCTCACCTCCGTTTTGCATAACGAGTGTATCAAGCCACATATTAATAGCGTAGGCGTTTTATTAACAGTGCAATATTTTCAACACTTCCTTGCATGCCATTTCATGTGGAATATCTTTTTTGGTCACAAATTTGTGCAGCGAATCTATTTGCATGATCGACTTCGGCCCTGTAGGTCCGTTCACTTGCACTTGATGCCGAGTCTTTTACATGTATCCATAAACTGCAGATATGCACATCAGATCCCTGCGAGCATTTTCAAAATTCGGTTATTTTAGACAACAGGCACATATGCAATACTGACATAATCTCAAATACCACTAAGCAGCTGGGACACATTTTTGTTGACCATACTCGCAGGTAAAATAAGTAGATTATGTGGACAGCTCCAGCTCATTTTCCTTAAATCAGTGTGTACAAGGGGTATGCAAAAATAATTTTTTTCTTGCGCACCGATTCTTTTGCTGTATAAGCAAGAGAAGCCACCACGTTAGTGTAACGTATCTTGTACATCACACTAATAAGTGCTTTAATTTACCAAGTGAGATGAGTTACTTTTATGGATCATTCAGTCATATCACACTGCAAGCTGCATTCATCAATCTTCAATTGGATTTCGCATGAAACATGTTTCCCTTTTATGCAGATATGCAATGGCACGCCCTTCCGTGTGTTCCAAAGGTAAAATTTAAGCTCGAAATTAAAGAAGACATTTCTAGTCAGAAACAAGCAAAAATGGTGAGTGCAGAGTATCAGAAGCCCAAGGTACAGAAATTATGAGAAGTGTCGAATGATTTTAAGGAAAGAATGGTATTTGAAGATGCAAGATTCTTTAGTGGAAATCAAGCAAGTCAGTATAGGTAGAATACTCTGAGAAATTATGCGAGTAATGGGATAGCACACAATGGGTCAGGAAATGCGTTGTTTTTCTGAAAAACTAAAGCTGATGACTGTCATATCATACGTCACTTTAGCATCATGAGACTGCTGTTTGATAAATTCAGAAACAAAACAAGAAGCAAGCCATGCAAAAATTAAAAAAAAAAACTATTTAATGATGCTCTCTCCACACTGGGATAAATAATAAGAAACGGATCACGTCTAATGTGGACATATCAGACACCTTGTGAAACACTAAAGGAAAAATTCAGTTTCGAGCTATGGCACTTGCCGCATAGATGTGGGGGGCCTTGCACCAATAGTAATAGTTACCACTGCATCTAGAAATTTAAAGCATTCATGCAGACAAGGATGATTATATTTTTGGCTACCACGTCAAATGCCTCCACTAAGTGTTACAATGCTGCACGCAGCCATACTAAGGATCTCACAGCAACACTTGCAGGTAAGCAGCAAAAGCAGTTAAAGTGCTGGTGTATTCTGGACACTGTCTTTGAAAACTTTTAGGCAAGAACAGTGTGAGAAACAGACATAAGAACTGCATTTATTTCTATAATTCCCCATTTGAATGGCCTTTTCTTTTTCCTTCAACAATGCCTTCACTAGCCACAGCAGCTCCCTCATACAGACTCCGCAAGCCAAGAGGCCGTGGAGGCAAATGCAGGTAAGAGGCAAGAAGCAATAGCACTGGTATCGACATTCATCTAATTTCTTTCTTTTTCTTTCGTTTAGACAGCCAGCACACCTCGAACAGCCACCTTGACTGCGGGTGTGTCACCCTAGTCGCCAAGGAAACATTTGAGGGAAAGCGACAGGCAATGTGAACAGCCACTTCTCCATGTAAACGATACTCTCTCTCTCGGATGACTCCTACGTTTGCCACGCCAGCACACTTGTGCACAAAGATGCCGCGGAGGCACGTGCAGGTCAGAGGCAAGAAGCAGTGGCACTGGTGTCAACATTCGCCCAATTTCTTTTTCTTACACTGAGGCAGCCAGCACACCTCGAACAGCCACCTTAACTGCGGGTGTGTTAGTAGATTCCTGTTGTACATATGCTCATAATAAACTTCAGTAAACTTGAACTTGATAATAAACTTGAAGGCAAATGGGACATTGATGCATTGTTTTTTTGAACATTTATTGTACACATACAATATATGTTATACTTTGCAGTGCTACAGAGCGTATTTTGAAGCTTCCCCCTATATTTTGCACCTTCAATTACGTATGTGTTGTGTGGCCCTCAATTCAGTTCATGTTGTAGCAGATGTTTTGTCTGTGTATCGCACATTGGCTTAAGCTCGTGATCCACATACTTCTCTCACATATACAAAATAAAGTTCTATGTAGTCCTCAGTGTTACAACAAAAAATGAAAGTAAACAATCCGATCGTGGAATTGTGTTTATTACAGTCATTCCTAAGACAGTTACTGACAAGTTGACAACTTGAACTGGTCAATCCGTCCATAGCCTCCTCTATTTTTCAAAAACAAAGGAGGCTATGATCCATCATGGCAAGGAATTGTATGTATACATAAAAAAAAGGGGGGGGGGGGTATGTGTGTGTGTTTGTAGTGGAGGGTATAACAGGATTAGGGCGGTACGAAAAAAATGTATCAACACCGTCCTCTAGACCCATTCCGTTAAGGTACCGTAACAAAGCGCATTAATATGATGAAGTTCATACAACCAACTCTGATATTACTACACACGCCAGGCGACGCGAGCTACATTTGCCATGACGTATTCGCGACTGCACCGGATGCCCTCCATATTATTCTCATTAATCGTGCTAACTGCACCGAGGCAAAAGAAAGATCATGGGCGCAGGTGCCTTTAAAGTATCTCGACCTTGCGAGGCACTGCTGCGCGTGCCAGGGGAGCTGTCCGTGCGAACACCTGCCTCGGCGGCCCCAACCTACGTACCGTTCTGCTTCGAGCTTTGATCCCCCCACTGTCCCTTGGGTGCCCTGGAGTTCCTGTGCCGCCTGCTTTAATATAATCTCAGGTGCTCTCATAAGACTTCCGTTTGTCGGCTACATGTGCGCTACAGCTGGATCAGTACTTATAATAATAAAGAAACCCGATCTATCGTCGCTACGATAGATCGCGAAAGCGGCTTTTGCAACATACCGCGCCCGTGCGAAGAGAATTACGGAACGCCAACGAAGAATCTGACCACAGCTTCGAGCTCGTAACCTCGTCGAGTGACACTCCTGCAACAGGCGTGACCGCTGAAAACCGCATACCGCCGGAAACTTCAACAGGATCATCCCTCGGTTGCATAACTGCCACCTGTACGGCCAACATGGATCACACCCACACCGTCCCGCAACATAGAATAAAGAACCAACTTATAAAGCCCAAACACACGGCTGCACGCACACATCACGACACTACTAGCGAGGCGCCATGCTGCTACGCTGCTACGGTTGCCGGATTAAAACTGACTACTGTCACCAAGTCTAGCAAGCGTCTCAGGAGCTGGCAACCTCGGCGCGTAGCAACATGGCGGCGCTCTTGCGGTTCCCGATTTCAATGCATGGGCCCTATGGGTAGCTTGTCCTCTAGAGTCAGTATAGTAACTCTATGTCATACATACACGCAAAAGCGGCGGTGGCGCGTGGATGACCTTGGGTTAGCTATGCTCCGGAGGCGGGGAGCCACTGCGCGCCATCTATGTACAGATCCGCGTCCTGCACACGCGACATCTGCTGGCGTTGGTGAAAAGGCCGCGCGGATGCCGACTACTGAACGACTTGACTGCGTGTGGGTGCGCCGCCGGTGTCGATCCTGTGTGGTCGGTCGTCAGGACGGTGAGTGTGTCGCAAGGCTTGCGGCTTTGTGTTCCCGGTAACTCGCCTCGTCCGTTCTGCGGAATGAGCAGCGCGCGCACGTCGCCGCGCCTTGCTTGGCTTGTGCCAATTTCTCCGCGTAGCGCAAAATGGCTCGCATTAACACGCGGAAGAGAAAAGGGCGATAGGGCACAGCGACGCTACGCTTCCGTCGAAAGTGTAGGTGCACGAGAAGCCCTGCGCGTCCGTACTTGCGCGGAGTATGACCCGCGGCGTGAGCTCCGGTCCCTCCGACAGCGTGCGTCGCTACTTCCGAGGCGACCGTTTCTTTCGCTAGCGTTGACAACGAGCTTCAAGTGTAGTAGAACGTCCTTGTGTGTGTGCGATAAAACGGATGCCGGAACGTATAATTACCGGCTCATTGTGAACGAGGCATCTGTGTGGATCCTGGAACTTGAGTCCTTTTTGACATTGGTCATTGACCTGTTTTGTACTCGCAGGGTTCGTATACAGCCCAATTTATAATCGGTGCATACCTCTATGAATCGTGTGATTATGCGTAAGAAAGCTTCAATCACTACGTCATTCTGCGTCCCCAAAAAATGGCTTCTCGATTTTTTACCCATACATTCCACGGGCTATATCGCCGCGTTTCTGTGCAAATTTGTGAGCTCTATTGGGCGATCGCCGTCGTCACTCTTTAATATCGCACAGTGCTCTGCTGGTGGTGTAAATTCGCGAGAACGGCCGCCGCCCAACTCCAAGTGCTCTGGGTTAAACCGTTGCGGCCCTGGTCAGCAGGGCGACCACGTGGAGCTCGGGCCGCCCGCTCAATATGATCCAGCTAATTCTCCCAAGGTAGATTGAAAAAAAGAAAATGATTATGTCGTCAAGAGAATGTATTTGCGCATGTATGCACGGGCTTGTATGAATTAAAATACGTATACTTCGCACACAATGTGTACATACTCATTTTAACGCGACAGCCTTTAGGAGCTCGTGTCGCAGAAAAGCCGGTGTCGTCGGCGGCGTTGGCCGTGACTAGAAATCCCGGTAGGCAATTCATAAATAAAAACTACTTGTAAGATGGGCTGGGTGGGAATGGAACCTGGGTCTCCGGAGTGTGAGACGGAGACGTACGCTACCACTCAGCCATGAATTCTATGGTTTAAAGCGGGACAAAAGCGCCGCTAGTGAATGCGTTGTTGCCTTAGAAATGTGCCGTAGAACGTTATACTGCGGTGTATATCGGTAATTATGAGCATGTAAATTACAGAAGTCGCAGTTAAACGAGTAGCGAAGTACGTTTCCGCTACATTTCTTCTGCGCTTGGCGCACACGTAGAGCCATCTTGCGGCAAACACAGAAGATCCCCTCGCAATGTACGGCGTTGCCCCGACAGGTGGCGCGCCACTCGCCCGCTTCTCCCCTTCGTCTCGTTTGAGCGCATTGCGGCCGTGCGGGGACCGGTGCGAGGATGCCCCAATACCATTGCGTTTAGTAAGTTTTCTCGCTCTCTCCCCTTCCAACTTCCAGCGTGCTTCACACGAACCCTCGTGTTTAGGCGACGCGGCTCCTCTTTCCGCTCACAGCGCGATTCCTAGCTGCAGCGTCCGATGCGGGACACCTCTGACGTGATCGCTGCGCCGTAGCGCGTCTGGTGGGAAAGCGTTCCCTGCGATGTGTGCCGTGCTGCTGGCGAGGAGTTATGCGTCTGCGTGGTGCTCCTGGAACAAATAATTAGAAAAAAGTTGTGCTGTGGATTTAGAAGTGTTGTATATGAAAACTATGTACTTTTGTGACTCAAGAGCATGCCGAGCGAATGAGTGGGTGGTGCGAACGGGGTGCGATAACGCTATCGTGTTCCACTCTTGAAGGCGATTCTTAAGCGTCCTCCAATTTTTATATAGATGGTCGAGTAAACGGTGAGACGTTACCACCGCCTGATTACAACACTACGTCGAACAGCAACGGTGATTGGGTGTCACTTAATTACAGCTTCCAACGAGCGAAAGCGGCGTAAATTCCTGGCAACCTGAAAAGTAGACTTTGGAAATTAACTCACTAACGCAAAGAGATTATGTGATGTAGTGTTTATATTTATATTAAGTAAGAGAAAATGTTTACAATGGCAACATAAATTGAAGGCAAATAAAAAAAACTAATGGCCTACCCGGTGGCCCCAGTGCCCTGTGGCACATAATTTTAGATGACACTATTACCGGGATCGGCCTGCGATTACGCCGACTCTCCTACATTGTAAAACATTTCGCGAGGCCAACTAATGTCACCGCAGCAAAAGGTGCCCAGTATTGCGCCGTGCTCTCTGCCTCCGCTCACCTCCTCTCCTCTTCGTTGCTTTCAAAGTACTCTCCTCCTTTTCTTCTTATTGGGGACGAGCATAGAGTTTCCTCCTCTATTAGCGGCGAGAATAGGCGTAGTCGATCTTATAGATAACCTTAAAATGTCTTCATCCTCTGGCATAGATGGTATAAATTCTAAAATACTAAAAAACACAATGCTAGTACCAAGCAAAATTCTCCTACACCTATTTAACGAATCCCTTACAACTGGTATGCTTCCTACAGACTGGAAGAAAGCAAAAATAGTGCCTGTCTTTAAGAAAGGTAACAAGAGTTCTAGTGATATTTACCGTCCTATATGACTAACGTAAGTGTATAACAGCTGTGTCTTACCAGTACTTACGTACGGGGCAGAAACCTGGCTTACGAAAAGGGTTCTACTTAAGTTGAGGACGACGCAACGAGCTATGGAAAGAATAATGATGGGTGTAACGTTAAGGGATAAGAAAAGAGCAGATTGGGTGAGGGAACAAACGCGCGTTAATGACATCTTAGTTGAAATCAAGAAAAAGAAATGGGCATGGGCAGGACATGTAATGAGGAGGGAAGATAACCGATGGTCATTAAGGGTTACGGACTGGATTCCAAGGGAAGGGAAGCGCAGCACGGGGCGACAGAAAGTTAGGTGGGCAGATGAGATTAGGAAGTTTGGAGGGACAACATGGCCACAATTAGTACATGGCCGGGGTAGTGGGAGAAGTATGGGAGAGGCCTTTGCCCTGCAGTGGGCTTAACCAGGCTGATGATGATGATGATGATGATCACTAACGTGCATTTGCTGCAATATGTTGGAACACATTATCGCATCCCATATATATTCTCATCTTGAATGTAATAACTTTTTTTTGCCCGAAACAGCATGGTTTCCGAAAAGGATTTTCTTGCGAAACCCAACTACTAGAATTCACGTCAGACTTACACTTTGATGTGAACAGTAATCAACAAATTGACTGCATCTTTTTGGACTTCTCGAAAGCATTCGATCGTGTAGCCCGTAGTCGCCTGATATCAAAGCTCTCAGCTATTAAACTCGACTCACTATCCCTATCATGGATTCGTAATTTTCTTACTAATCGCGAACAGTTCACTGTTGTTGCTAACTTTTCCTCTGGCCTCTCTGACGTCACCTCTGGTGTACCTGAAGGCAGTGTACTTGGACTTCTTCTCTTCTTAATTTACATTAACGACTTACCGAACAATATATCATTTTCTGTACGATTATTTGCTGACGACTGCATTGTATACCGTTCGATTAACTGTCCCTCTGACCACGCCGCACTCCAAAATGATCTTGCACATATCAGTGATTGGTGTGCTACGTGGCTCATGTCCCTAAACGTGCCGAAGTGCAGAATAGTTTTCTTTTCTCGAAAAACTGTTGACTCTCACTTTTCTTATCATTTGGATTCTAACATGGTTGACCACACCACAGAATATAAGTACTTAGGAGTGCTCCTTACGCACAATCTTTCATGGACTAAACACATCACATCCATTTCAGCTAACGCCTACAGACCATTAGGATTTCTGCGCCGCAACCTAAGAAGTGCGCCTTCACCACTACGAAAACTAGCTTACATAACTATTGCACGGCCACAAATTGAGTACGCCTCTTGTATATGGTCTCCTCATCAAAGTTACCTCATCGAACTCCTGGAGAGTATCCAGAATAGAGCGATCGAGCCGTTTCATTTCAAAAAATTATAGTAACCAGTCAAGTGTAACCCAAATAAAAATTGATCTTTCGTTGCAACCACTAACTACTCGACGTGATATTGCGCTTCTATTATTATTTCATAGATTCGTTCGCACAGTCGGCCTAACCTTATCAAACCTGAAAAAAAAGCATCCTCGACGTCACTACGACTGAACAATCAGTTCACCTACACCCGAATTTATGGCAACACACACGCTTTAATTCTTCAGCTTTGCCCCGTGCGGTCCGTTTATGGAACGCTCTACCAGACAGCATCGCCTGCCACAGTGCATTTCGCAATCTGCTAACCGATCGATATGCCCTTTCAACCGTCTAAACACGTCTTGCCTTTTTAAATTTTCCTGCATTTTTTCTACAAGTTAATAAAAGAATTTCAGTGGTCCCAATTTTTTTACAATACTTACTACTGTATAACATGCAAAAACGTTTACAGTGTTATTGTGCTATTATGTTTTTGTTTAACGTTTATTGTTATTGCTCTACATATTGTATTTGCTAATGTATTAATTTTCCATGTTGTGTGCATACTCCTTTCATTATACTGACGTTTATTTTTTCCCGATTCCATACTAATATGTTACCGTATTTCCCCTCTTACACTATGCCTTCTCGAAGGCCTGTAAGGTACATGTAAATAAATAAATAAATATATAAATAAATAAATAAATTTGGAGTGGCGCCCTCTCGCGAGTGACGTCACGGCCAGGACGCCGCTCGCTTGGCTCCCGCGCGCTCTCGTTTTCTTGGTGCGTGCTTGGGGTATTGGCGGCTTGAGCCGTACTTACAGAAGGTTATTTCGGATTATTTCTGTTGCCATGCCTGGACCACAGTTTCTTCTTTGAAACCGCGTGAGTCATGAAAATTTGCGACTTGCATATCGCAGGCTATGTAGCGCTGAAGAGGTCTACTGGTCTTGCAATGCATATATGCACCCTGTCTGTTCATGAATTTTGCTTAAAAATAACGTCTCAAAGTTCAACACGCAAAGTTATTTATGATGCTCCTCTAAACACTTAACATTTCTTTGTTAAGTATGAGAGACACAGCATTTTACGTGGAACAAATACCTTGATATTTGATGTCAACATTATAAATCCATGTTAGAATGACACTGCCCAGCGAAGTTTTCATCACAATTCTTATCACACTGGTGAGTTGTTTTAATAAAATGTGGCAACTGTATTAAGGCCTAAATGGAAGAGATAGGCGCGCATTTTGTGTGAAAAGGTTTGGTTCTACTTTCACCGTTCTCTGAAATAGGCACACAGAAAGGCATTGGCTGTTAACACGACGGCGCATCGTGTATAGTATATATTGACACGTGTACTTATCTTTATCGGGCGACCACGTTTCGCCGCCTAACAAATGTTATCGCACAGCGCGGGACGCGCCTGCATGTATCCGAAGTTTCTGGAAATTTATCGATGCTTCTATCCACTGTCTGTTGTCGCCAAACCTTGTGTTATCTGATTTCATCGCGTGACGCGAATTGTGTAGAACTTTGTGGAAGGCACGCGGGTCCCAACGATTAGTCTGGAACATTCGACGACTGCTGTATAAAAGCCGACGTGCTTGGCCCGCTGATCAGATCTTCGACGATCGCCCACCGTGTTCGCCGCTATCGTTGCGCTATAAGTGTAGCCTCTTTTGTAGGCACAGGTTCGCCCAATAGAAGTTAGTTTTGTCTTTCACAGTAATGCTACTGTGTTCTTCAACGTCACCACCACGTGACAATATATATATATATATATATATATATATATATATATATATATATATATATATATATATAAACTTCACGAGAGCCATAACAGCAATCACATGAAAGAAAATTTCGTGTTTAAGATCGAGAAGCAATCAAATGCAGGCGATGGAATGGGTCATAGTGACCTGCAGTAGCTTTTATCGAGGATATGGCACACCCCTTCTGCAACGGAAGCGACTGACTGTCGTTATGGCGAGGCACGCATTGTTCGCGAAACCAAGCAGTTCACTATAACTTCGAATTGACACCATGAAGTAGCTCTTTACAGCTCCAATTACAATGCCTATAGCATACTCGAGGCACTCCAGCGCAGCTTAGGCTGCGTTGAAATGGAAAATGCAAACACATCCTGCCTCAACACGTCTCGATCCTGCGTTGTTTAATTACACAGACTGAAAACTATGTGCTTCGTCAGTGCATAAAAAAAAAACCTCGCGTACGTGCCTCCTAAAGAAGAACCACAATGAACACTACTTACATTACATTACTTACATTAGTGCAACACTACTAATGAATGGGCCTTCGGCTTCTTGCTGGCTGCAGCGAACCAGCCCACAAGGCATATTTCACTCAAATATTTGACCGGAGCAGCCTGTCAGTTCTCCAAACAGATTCATCATGTATGTTTCTCAAGCAAGAAGCACCAGTAAATTGCTCAAGTGAGTTGAACGTGTAGCATGGAAAGGGAATTAATATTGGTACATTCCTTTCTGTGTGCTGCAACAGCTGTAAACCTCAATCAGCTTTGCTTCAAGTTACCACCACTTAAATTTAACCGGTGAAGAACGGCCTAATTTTGAAAACCAGTTAAAAACGCAAGCGGTGCTGGCCGAATCTAAACTGCAGTGGTAGTTAAGTTCTCGTGTTACTGCCGAGGGTTTCTGTGAAGAAATAGAAAAATTCGATATTATACCGTGAACTATTCGTAGTGAGCAAACATGTTTTAGCGGGTTAAAATCAAGACAAATGTTGTAGAAGTCGCATATAGTCCGCGTTTATTTGTGACCCGCATATTGCACCGTGGTGGGTATGGAATCTTTACTAAATTATTATGGGCTTTGCTTTTGCATCTATGCTTTTATTATTCACGTGAGCTACCATTGGAAAGTGGAGATCAGCGCATAAAAAAACCCGTAATGGGCTGGTCTGAGCTGCCTCGGGTGGCACTATAGCGTTGCCTTCGAGAAATGTATTGTCTAGCGAATGAGCTCCTTGATTACATTTTCATGAACGAAGACATCTTAAAATATATATCTGAAAGGCCCGTCATAAGTATACAAGCATTGGGAACGAGAGCGAACAAACGGAAACACTGCAGAAGGCGTTTGGACACCGCCCGAACTGCAGCAGACGACAGGCGCGAGTCCGTGCCCTGACGTCCCGCGAGCGGCGCTCGCAGCGCCCCTCTAGGTCGTTCTCGGGGCTAATGAGGGCGAGGACTTATGGAGTCGCCACCTGTCGGAAGCGCCTCCCTTGCGTACTATTGGCCTCGAGCTCCACCACTGGAAAATATGGCGCCACCGTCGGCGCCATATTAGGGATCACGTGGACATAGCGGCCGCGTCGGCAGCTTCGGGAGCGCCGAAGCGAGCTGAAAACGAGAGTTTAAATTCCCTCGTACGCTGCAGTTCTCACTTAGTGGCGAGATTTTCCCGCTTCGAGTGTCTCCTTTACAACGCTTGAAAGCACTACAATAGGTAGTGGCTGCCTTTGAAGGCGCGCAACATGGTAGGCTACTGCTCGGTGCAGCAGTGCCGGACGTACGCAACGGAGCCCGTGTCAGCCTTATTCACACGTAGCCGCAGGACAAGAAGCTGCGTAAAGCTTGACTCGCGAAACATAAAACCGGCAAACAGTCATCGGCTACAACTCGGGTATGCAGCAAGCACACACGCGAGGAAGATTTCTGCTACGGCGCCGGGTCTGTGATGTTCGGAAAACGCGCACTGAGACGCTCGTCTGAGTCCGCTGCCCGACTAATGTCATAACGGTTTAGTCTATGAACTTGTCGATGCTATAGATACTGGCAAGTCCACTGGAGTGGAAAGGGAGCGGTAAGAAGCACATTAAAAAAAAGCATGGCATATGGTCATGTTTGTGTTATGAATTAATGCACTGGATTACAAAAAAGAAGCAGCGGGAAATCGCACGCCGGGAACCCCGATAAACATACAGTGCGACGCAAGTCGAGAAATAATATTGAAACGTCCAAGCATTTAGGAGAAAAAAAGATTGAATCGTCGCGACGGCACATCACAGTCTCCGTAGGCGTCGAAGTCTCTACAATGAAACTAATTTCGAACAGCTCTGATAGCGCCCACGCAACAATAGTTGCTTGTATACTGTCAAATGCTCATATTCTGCGGCCTAAAGCTCATGGCACGGTGCGAAAATGCGCACGCTGCGAAAGCGAAACAGTGCGCGGACAAGCATACAGACGCGCAGTCGGTCGATGCGAATCTGTGCGATCGCTGCATTGAGGCTTCATTCCATTACGCTCCATTCAGTTATTCAAACACTATAAGAACATATTTCACATAGTTTGCTCTCAGCGTTTGCCTACCTTTCACGCAAGAAGCCGGTTCGGGAGACTCCATCGCAACCACCGCGCGCAGTGGCGTTCACTGTACTTATTCGGTGAAGAGATAGCGTCTGTAAACGATTCTGTGCTTTCAGTTTGCCCAATATTATTATTTAGACAGTAAAAAACTTCTCTCGTTGTGAAAGTATTTCCAGAAATGGCCGGGAGATCTCGCGCGTAGTGTTTTGAGTGAGCGCTGACAGAAAAACCTGAGGAGCGCGCCGCGTGATCCCTCATACTACGCCAGCGTGGCGCTTCCGATAGATGGCGACTCCGTAACTCCTCGCCGCCAATAAGAGGCACGGAGGAAGGAAACTCAGGAGAGGCCCTGACGTCACTCCTTGTGAAGCGAAAGTGAAGCCGGAAGTCGGCGTTGCTCATGACGTTGCTCCGCCTATCGGGCCAGCTCTCCTCTCTTGTTTACATTTCTCGCGAAACCACGCCGGGCTGCGCGCAACCGTGCTGCTCGGACCCGCGCGCTCCGAAGCAATACTAAACAATCGTTAGCACGTTAGCATGACTCCGCCAAAGAGGGCACAATTTCCCGCCGATATTCCTTCGTCCGTTGCCATTGCCGTGGCACGGTACATTGCGTACAGCGTTGCATGCGCGTTCATTTCACGAACTTTAGTTCCTCCTGTCCCACCTGGCCACAGCAACATCCGGTAGAGCACGGTCTAGATAACGCAGCGCAACAAAACACGGAGACCAACGCAAACCTGCCCGCACGGCGCCTTTGCCACGGTACGAAACCTACGGAGCAACACGTGTGAGCGCACAGAACAATAACAAAGCCGCCATTGTGGCCCGAAAGGCGGGGCCACTACAGCAAAGAAATAAAAAAAAAACAGCAAAACAAAGGAGAACCTACTACGTAATTTCCTCCACACCTTTCTCCTAGCGCGCGGAGGGGGTAGGGCCTCTCCTCAGTTTCCTTCTTCCATAATATGAGGGATAACGCGGCGCACTTTCCATAGTTTTGGCGTACGGTGCTCAATAAAAACATCACGCTGCAGCCCCCCTGGAGATTTCTGTAAGTACTCTCAAAACGAGGGAAGTTTTTTACTGTGAAAACAATAATGTTGGGCAAACTGGAACCACAGAATGGTTTACAGACGCTACCTTTTTACCGAATATGTACAGTAAACGCCACTGCACGCGGTCGCCGCGATGGAGTCCCCCGAACCGGCTTCTTGCGTGAAAGGTAGGCAATCGCTGAGCGCAAGCTATGTGAAATATGTTCTTATAGTGGGCTATCTGTATAACCAAATGGCTCATAACAGAATGAAGCCTCAGTGCAGCGATGGCACGGGTTCGCAGGGACCGATGTGCGTCTGCATGCAGGTCCGTTCACAATGTTTTGCTTTCCGTGCGAGCACGGTATCGCACTGTGCCGTGAGCTTCAGGGTGCAGACTATGGGCGTTTGACAGTACACAAGCAACCATTGTTGCGCGGAGGCTATCGGAGCTGTTCAAAAATAATTTCGTTATAGAGAATTCGACGCCTACGGTGACTGATGTGCCGTCGCGACGACTCAATCCCTTTTTTTATTCTAAATTCTTGAATGCTTCAATACAGCTTGCGATTTCCCGCTGCTTCTTTTTCGTAATCCAATATATCAATTCATAACACATACATGACCATGTGCCATGCCTTTTAATGTGCGTCTTACCGCCCCATTTCCGTTCCAGTGAACTTGCCAGTATCTAGCATCAACAAGTTCACAGACCAAATCGTCATGAGATTAGCCGGGCAACGGGCGCAGGCGAGCGTCTGTCTCAGTGCGCGTTTTCTGCTACTCGCCGAACATCGCACAGTCCCGGCGCCGTAGCAGAAATGTTCCTCGCGTCTGTGCTTGCTGCATACCCGCGTTGTAGCCGATGTATGTTTGCCGGTTCTAGGTTCCGCGACCCGGCCACGGCGGCCGCATTTCGATGGGGGCGAAATGCGAGAACACCCGTGTACTTAGATTTAGGTGCACGTTAAATAACCCCAGGTAAAACTCTTGCTTGGGCTAGTTGGTTCATGCTTGAAGTAGGTAAAGGCAAGGCGCAGAAGACCAGGACTTAGGAAGAAGAACACAAACGACAAGACGGGCGCCACTCACAACTAAGTTTATTTTCGCAACAAGCCTGCCTTATGTAGGTCATTCACGCCGAGTCACGCACAAAACTTTAGAAGGAAAAATAACACAGCAATCTATCGACCATTCAGGAATGTTATCTGCGCAGCTATCGACAGGGCAAACAAGAACCACACGTGGATCAGCACAGGAGCCAACTGATCTAGTACAGCCTTTTTCAACGCCAACGGGGACAAAAAACCAGACATAAAAAGTACCGTCTACACTTCACTACCAACCAATCTAACCACAACATAACACACTTCAAACGCCTAAGACCCAGTCAGTGATAAAACCCGACTTTTTTAGAAGGTTTCATTTAGGCCTCTTGTTAGAGTGATTTCACTTGTTTTACCGTCTGTCATCCTTTTATTTAACTAGTTTTTATTTTGCTGACGATTTTCTAGTGGCTCTTAGGCTTTTGTTGTTTTTTGACGCAGACGCTGTTCTTAGACCTTTATCGTTCATCATCACTTCTGTCCATTTCATTGTTTGTCGCGTGGTTCTTTTTTCGCGCGGTTACATGTTCTATCAATTTTTAGGTGAGTGACTATTAGAGATTTTAGTTTTGACGCAGACACTGTTCTTAGACGCATTTTTCATGTTATTTCCGTGTTATTCGTTGGTCATTATTCCCATCGTCGTGCGGGTTTTATCACTGACTGGGTCTTAGGCGTTTGAAGTGTGTTATGTTGTGGTTAGATTGGTTGGTAGTGAAGTGTAGACGGTACTTTTTATGTCTGGTTTTTTGTCCCCGTTGGCGTTGAAAAAGGCTGTACTAGATCAGTTGGCTCCTGTGCTGATCCACGTGTGGTTCTTGTTTGCTCTGTCGATAGCTGCGCAGATAACATTCCTGAATGGTCGATAGATTGCTGTGTTATTTTTCCTTCAAAAGTTTTGTGCGTGACTCGGCGTGAATGACCTACATAAGGCAGGCTTGTTGCGAAAATAAACTTAGTTGTGAGTGGCGCCCGTCTTGTCGTTTGTGTTCTTCTTCCTAAGTCCTGGTCTTCTGCGCCTTGCCTTTACCTACTTCAAGAAAGAACCCCAGGTGGTCGAAATTCCCGGAGTCCCTCCACTAAGCGTGCCTCATAATCAGAAAGTGGTTTTGGCACGTAAAACCCCATAATTTAATCTTTTTTTTTAGGTTCCGCGACCCAAGGTTCACGTAGCTCCTTGTCCTGCGGCTACGTGTGAATAAAGCTGACACCGGGCTTTGTTGCATACGTCCGGCACTGCGGCACCGAGCAGCAGCCTACCATGCTGCACGCCTCCAAAAGCAGTCCCTACCTATTATAGTGCTTTCAAATGCTGTGAAAGCAACCCAAAGCAGGAAAACCTCACCAGTTAATCAGAACTGCAGCGCAGGCGGGACTTTAAACTTTCGTTTTCAATTCGCTTCGGCACTTCCGAAGCAGCCCACGCGGCCGCTATGTTATGCCACCATAGCTATGTCAACGTGATTCCTCATGCCATGTCACGCCGATGGTGGCGCCAGCTTTTCCAGTGGTGGAGCTCGCCCCCAATAGCTGTTGGCCGCTACCGTACGCGATCATTCAATCAAAACGCGAGAGAAGCGGATTGAATTAAGAATTCCCTGCGCCAATGATGCTGTGTAGGCCTTCGTAACTTCGCGAATATGTTCGGTCGTTGTGCACCTTTCGTATCGGCTCCCAATAAAATATCTTGCGTTACAACGCCTCCTTTTTTTTTTACGTACACGGTCGTCCACTTCCAATTTGAACACGGCTCCGGGCGGCCGGCGTAAAGCCCTTGACACAGTGCTGGCGCGCTGTAGCAGACGACGCGGCTGAGGCCACGCCTGTGGCTGCCAGTGCGCCGGCGCGTTAGTTACCCCGGCGCCCACGAGCAGGGACCTTACGCCGGCCTAGAGTTACTGTATATGCTACCACAGGTAGCAGTAGGGTCCCTAGAAATACTTGCTAGTCTACCGTTCGCGCGGAGCTCCCCACGGAACCGGTTGGCTACGCCTCGGATGAATGCGCAGGGGGCGCTGCACACAATCGGAGCGTTGTGCATAAAGGGACGGTCGTGCGGTGCCTGCCGTGGCTGCGGAAGTGTAGCGCGCTGCTTTTTGGTCGCAAGCCCACAATACTGTTGTTTTTTTCCAAATACGTGAACGCTAACTTGCGTGTGTGTTGGTGTGCGTGCGCTCATAGATGTGCGATCGCGTCATGTCTAGGCAGCGTGACAAGCGCGACAGCACGTGTTTCGTGCCGGGATGCAAGAGCGCACTCAGATTAGTTGCATTTCTCGGCACACTTGGCTATAAGTACATGATGACTGCAAACTTGAGCCAAGACAGGCTTGAAAGCGTATTCAGCATCGCTCGGCAATCATCAGGAAGTAATGACCATCCGAATGCCGCTCAGTTTTTGGTAACTGTTAATGCGCTCGCATTTTACAATCTTGCGAAACCACCACCATCGGGAAACTGTTTACCAGAAGTTGTCACGTCCTTAGTTTCGGTGCCTAAGGAACACCCAAGCAGCGAGAATATTCTGGCTATTCTCGACAGCCTTATTGATAAAGGAGCGCTCAATGAGGCAGAAACTGCATTGGTCTTGTGTGCTACACGTACAAGTATTACGTCTGACCACAGTGCCTGTGTGACAGGAAAAAGCCACGAGGTGTTAATTTATTATATCTCAGGCTACATAGCTAGAAAAGCACACTCTATGCAATGGCTTTTTTTCAGTGCGTCAGCCCTGACGAGTGAAAAAGCAGTGGCTATAGAAAATGATCAGGCTGCAGCTTTCACTGCAAACTTTGATAATGGTGGCTTACTCTATCCGTCTGGCCCCTTGAAGAATATTGTCACCGTCCTTGAAGACAGCTTCACTACTTATTTTAGTCTGAATAAGTTGGACGAAAAAAGCATTGTTGACTTCGCTGATTTTTTAACACATGTAAATGTTCCGTCTCTGGCCTGCGTGAAACATGGACGTGAAATTGTTAATGGCATAATGAAATTTTATATTCTGCTTCGCCTGCGCTTCTACACGAAGTCTATCAATGTTGAGAGGGCAGCTAAGAAAGAGCAGCTGAAGCTGTTAAAGATGAGAAGATGCCAGTAGGTGGTGAAAACAAAAATGTGGGCAGCCTGAGTGCAAAGTGATGAAAATAAATCGGTTCAACAACGATTTTTATTTTGTGCATTACATTAGTGATCCTTTGGTATCTTTTCCCTGACAGTACGTGTTACCTACTGTTGGATATCGCACCGCTGGCACGAGTTGTTGCAAACTCAGCGCTGACACCCGTTGTTGCAATCGGGTCGCAAGCCCCAAGGGTAGCGTTGGCCTGGCGGCCTGGGCACTGGAAGCATCCGAAGGTCTCGGCAAAGCATGAGTCGACTGGTAACAGAACAACTGGTGTATTGAAGCAGCATATCAACGATGTAAAAAAGAAAAAAGTCGCCTCAAACGCCTTGGCAGAGCATGCAGATGACTTGGACCACAGAATTGATTGGGATAACGCGAAGATATTAGAAAAAGAAAGAGATTTGACGTCAAGACACCACTTGGAATCTCTCCTAATCCAAATGACAGATAACACCCTCAACCGGAATGACGGAACCCTCCCCCCCATCTACACGCGCTGCTTACATCATATTTTAAAACCATATAAACATTGTATCGCACGCCATTGATTTCATTGTGAACAAGGCTCCCGTCAGGGGAGCCGAAACGTCTTTTCTTGTATTCATTCAGTGGTCGGTGTCCTTCTTTTTACCCTTCTTCATGGTTTATTCTAACATCGCAAAAGAGCGGGCGGTCAGGTCGACCGAAGTGAGAGACGGGAGAGCACGTAACTCGACAGAAGAAATCGGAGCCTCTCTCCTGGCGTCCGGGGGCAGCTGCTTTTATAGTCTCGCAGCTGAGGGCAAGGAGGAACGTCTCGTCAGATGCGCACGTGACTGGGCACGGACACGCTGAGAGACAAGTTGAGACGAGTGTAGTGACGCATCCGCCGGCCGGGCGCCGGACAGACCTCCTCGCTTCACACTTGGGGAGCTCCTCTCCCCGGCTGCTGCGCTTTGACAAGCGTGGCACACACACACGCACACACGAAGACACGTGGCACTGAAACACGCCTGGACGCGCTTGGCGGGGAGGCGTATCGGCGGCGCTGAACGGGCCAAAATGTCCGCTGCTTGGAACGAAGCCCCGGCGTCCGTTGCATCCGCGCCGGCTATACCGCGCGTCGTAGGCGAAACGTAACAGACCGCCCCGCCGGGGGAAGGAGATCCCGATGGTCAGGGGACTGCATCCGCTGTCCGGAGGGATATCGCTTGATGATGCTCATAACCGAAGTCGGTCGTCCTTCGGCGTTTCTTGAGCGCAGCGCACATAGAAGGCCTCGTTCTCTCGTTCAGGTTCACACAGGACACTGCAAAGTGACTTCGGGAGAGTTGACATTTTTGTTCTCGTTCCCGGCAAGCGTTAGAACTACGCCGAAACTCAACCGCTCAGTCAGCAAGCACGGCACAACCCTCACTAAGCCCTGCCAGGCTCTTTCCCCTATTATACTACTGCCTAGTTCCTTACAGTAGTTTAGCAGCACTCAGAACGCGTCCATAAATCGGAAAATTGCACTAGAAAGCACATCATCACTTTGAAACACTACACAAAAGCAATATGTTAAAAATCCTGCCTCAGGAAGAAAAACATCAGTAACAAACAATTTTGAGGCTGATTCCCACGTTAGGGGCTTCGACTTAAGCCATCGGCGTTACCGTTGAGACTCCCCTTTTTGTAACGCACCTCAAAGGAATATTGTTGCAAAGCGAGGCTCCAGCGCAGGAGGCGGCCATTTTTGGGAGAGATGGTCTGCAGCCATTGGAGAGGGCAGTGATCCGTCTCAATGATAAACCTCGAGCCGGCTAGGTAGCATGACAATTTCTGAACGGCCCACACGATACACGCACACTCTTTCTCGGTGGCGCTGTACGCCTGCTCACGACTGGTCAGCTTACGACTAGCATACAGGACGGGGTGTTCTACTTCTCCATTTTCCCGTTGGCACAGTACAACGCCCATGCCTCGCTCACTAGCATCACACTGAACAACGAACCCTTTTGTGTAGTCGGGCGATCGTAGCACAGGCTGGCTTGTTAGGGCGCTCTTTAGGGCGCTAAAAGCTCTTTCCTTCGTCTCATCCCAGACGACTGTTTGCGGCTCTGTCTTTCTTAGAGCATCCGTCAAGGGAGCCGCGATATCAGAGTACCTGGGGATGTACCTCTGATAGTAGCCGGCGACACCTAAGAACGACCGAATATCGGTCTTCGTGCGCGGTTGCGGGAAGTCTCGCACAGCGGCCACCTTTATTTCAGAGGGGCGGCGACGACCCCGACCAATCACGTGACCGAGGTAGACAACCTCGGCCTGTGCTAACTGGCACTTGGGAGCCTTGACTGTCAAGCCCGCATCGCGCAGGCGGGTTAGCACTGCCCGCAAGTGGGCCATATGCTCAGGCCAGGATGCGGAGAATATCGCTACGTCGTCTAGATACGGTAAAGCGAATTCTTGCTGTCCCCGCAACACTTTATCCATGAGGCTTGAAAAGCAGTATGGCGCGTTCTTCAAACCAAAACTCAAAACTTTAGGACGGAATGTCCCCATTGGTGAAATGAACGCCGCATACCTACTAGCCTCTTCTGTAAGTGGAACCTGCCAATAACCCCTGACAAGATCTAGGGTGGAAATAAACTGAGCGCTACTCACTCTCTCAAGGCGCTCCTCGATGTTAGGGATCGGATAAATTTGATCCTTAGTGATGGAATTAAGCCTGCGGTAGTCGACGCAAGGACGAGGTTCCTTGCCCGGTACCTCAACTAATATCAAAGGGGAGGTATAATCACTCTCACCCGCCTCAATAACACCGAGCTGTAGCATTTTCTTTACCTCAGCCTCCATAATATCGCTCTGGCGGGGTGACACCCGGTACGCCTTGGATCGTACTGGCTCTGGGGAGGTAAGTTCTATGTCATGAGTAAGGACAGAAGTCCTACCAGGCCTCTCAGAGAACAGACCTTGAAACTCTTGTAAGAGCTGGTGTAGTTCGGTTTTCTGCTCAGGCGACAGCGATGCTTTACTGATTAAGTCACTAATGATTTGATCGGTGTCTTTCCTGTTCGTTACTGAGCCTAGTCCCGGAAGCTCGACCGGTAGCTCTTCGGGAGCGTTTACCATCATACATACTACTGCTTCCCGTTGCTTATAGGGTTTGAGCAGATTACAGTGGTAAACTTGCTGTGCTTTCCGTTTTCCTGGCAGACTGACCACGTAGTTAACGTCCGACAGTTTTTGAACAATCCGTGCTGGGCCCTCCCACTGCACGTCGAGTTTGTTTTTTAGCGATGTGCGCAATATCATGACCTCATCGCCCACCTCAAAACGACGGGCCCTGGCTGTCCGATCATAATAAACCTTGGCCCTCTGCTGGGCCTTTGCCATTGCTTCACCTGACAACTCCTGTGCCCTTCTTAAGCGTTCGAGGAGCTTAAGCACGTACTCCACCACGACTGGGTCGTCGCCCCTGCCTTCCCACGATTCTCGAAGCATGCGAAGCGGAGACCGCAGCGAGCGACCGTACACCAGCTCAGCTGGCGAAAACCCCGTAGCCGCATGCGGCGCGGTCCGTAATGCAAACATCACCCCAGGCAGACACAGCTCCCAGTCAGTTTGATGTTCAAAACACAATGCTCTCAACACGCGCTTCATGACGGAGTGGAGCTTCTCAACGGAATTCGACTGGGGGTGGTGCACTGAGCTGTGTAACAGTTTTACCCCGCACCTTTCGAGAAAGGCTGTCGTCAAAGCGCTAGTAAACACTGTGCCCTGATCTGATTGGATTTCCGCAGGAAAACCAACTCGCGCAAATATGGACAGTAGTGCATTGACTATCTCAACTGAGCTGAGTTCTTTAAGCGGCACTGCTTCAGGGAACTTTGTCGCTGGGCAGATCACAGTCAAAATGTGTCTGTACCCCGTGGTTGTTACCGGCAGAGGTCCCACTGTATCAATAACGAGCCGTCTAAAAGGCTCCGTAATGATAGGCACCAACTTCAACGGCGCCCTCGATTTGTCCCCTGGTTTGCCTACCCGCTGACAGGTGTCACATGTCCTCACAAAGTGGTCTGCGTCCCGAAAACACCCTGGCCAATAGTACTCTTGCAAGAGACGGTCCTTAGTTTTCTTAACTCCTAGGTGTCCGGACCACGAACCCCCATGCGACAAGCGCAACAGATCCTGACGGTAGCACTGAGGCACGATCAGCTGATCGAACTCCACTCCTCTGCGGTCTAGATACTTTCGGTACAGGACCCCACCTCTTTCCACAAAGCGAGCATTTTTCTTGGCGACACCTTCCTTGACAATGCAGCGTATGTTTTCTAGGCTGCCATCCTTCTTTTGCTCGGCTATCAAAGCCGACCGGCTGACTTTTAGCAACCTATTAAGTCCATCTGACGTAGGCGCGATGAGCAAATCTGCAGATAGCTCTTCTAACTTTCCCGCATCGGGATTTTCCTCTCCAGTATCTGGTGCCTTTAACGCTACAGGCTCAATTTTATTCAGTTCGGGCGTGCTCTGAATACCAGCTTGCTGCGCTTCTGACTCTTTCTCATTGTTCGACAACGTCGGCCCCGCAACTACCGCCTTTGCAGCGAGCTCCCGAACCTTCGATCTGGTTAAGGCCTGAACGCTAGCCTCACCAAACAAAAGCCCCTTCTCGCGCAGGAGGTGATCGGACCTGTTCGAAAATAGGTACGGATACTGGGGGGGCAGCATAGATGACACTGCCGCCTCCGTCTCAAGCGCTCCGAAAGGTCCTTCAATCAGCACTTTTGCTACGGGCAGACACACGCTGTGAGCTTCCACGGCTTGCTTGATCCATGCGCACTCGCCCGTGAACATATCGGGTTCTACGTAAGAGGGGTGAACTACATCCATTGTAGCTGCGGAATCGCGAAGCACTCGGCACTCTTTCCCGTTCACGAGGAGGTCTCGCATGTAAGGCTCGAGGAGCTTCATGTTCTCGTCAGTGCTGCATAAAGACAAAAACACGACTTTTGTTTTTGTTTCTGGACACTGCGCCGAAAAGTGACCCGGCTTCTGGCACGTATAACAAACGCGCGCTTGCCTCGTCTCGAACCGCTTTCTGCGTTCGGCTTCGGTTGCCGCCGTCTCCTTACGTTCGGTCGGACTGCTTTCACTCGCATCCGCACTACGTGTGTCCCCCTTTGCTCTCATGGGCGTGAACTTTGGCCTCTCAAACTTGGAGCCAAATTCACCCTTTTGACCGTCCTTAGCTCCGCGAGCCCGACGCGTCACAAACTCCTCGGCTAGCTCAGCGGCTCGAGCCACCGTACTAACGTCTGGCCTATCCAAGACCCAGTACCGCACGTTCTCAGGTAACCGACTATAAAACTGTTCTAGCCCGAAACACTGCAGAACTTTCTCGTGGTCACCAAACGCTTTCTCTTCTTTGAGCCACTCCTGCATGTTTGACATAAGCCTGTAGGCAAACTGTGTATATGACTCACTTTTGCCTTTCTCATTTTCCCGAAACTTCCGACGGAACGCCTCCGCGGACAGCCTGTACTTTTTTAGCAGACTCGATTTCACTTGGTCGAAATCCTCTGCCTCCTCTCTCTTCAAGCGAGCGACTACGTCGGCCGCCTCGCCGGGTAACAAAGTGAGCAAGCGCTGTGGCCACGTTTCCGGAGAGAACCCCTGCTTCTCGCACGTTCGCTCAAAGTTAACCAGGAACAAACCAATGTCCTCTCCAAGCTTAAACGGCCGCATCAGGTCAGTCATATTGAACGATACTCGTTCTCCTGCACCGTGTGCCTGACTTCCATTACGAGCGCGTTCCATCTCTATCTCGAGACGCTTCATTTCCAAAGCGTGTTCGCGCTCTTCTTTTTCTTTCTGCTCTTTTCGTTCGCGCTCCTGTTTCTCTTTTTTCTCTTTAAGTTCGAGCTCATGTCTTTCTTTTTGCTCTTTAAGTTCGCGCTCCTGTCTTTTTGCCCGCTCCTCAATGGTCTCAAGGCATTCCGACAGCTCGTCATCCTCAGCCTCTAACTCAAGAATAGCCCTTAGCAGTTCCGGTTTTCTGAGTTTGTCTGAGACATCCAGACCCAACTCTCTTGCAAGCTCCAGCAATTTCGGTTTGCGCAACGACTTCAAATCCATGGCTGCTCTGAATGCTGCTTTCTCTACTGCCTACTATTGTCTTGCCGCAAACTAACCCGGCAGCAACGACAACCACAATTACCAGCTCTGTTTCTGACACTAACAAAAGCCTGGCAAAACTCAGAAGAAGAAAGTCCCGCACTCACCAAACCTCGCAGCCAAGAATTCAGCGCAGTCGTTCCGCTGCAGGCAACCAGTCATCACACAGGGCTCGTTGCACTGCTCCCGGATGGTCGTTGTGCTGCTCAGCATACAGTCAACCGCATCTCTTCGCTGCTGGCCTCCGTTGTCGCGATCTCACCGCTGGCAACCAGCTGTTGGGAATCGCACCGCTGGCACGAGTTGTTGCAAACTCAGCGCTGACACCCGTTGTTGCAATCGGGTCGCAAGCCCCAAGGGTAGCGTTGGCCTGGCGGCCTGGGCACTGGAAGCATCCGAAGGTCTCGGCAAAGCATGAGTCGACTGGTAACAGAACAACTGGTTTATTCTAACATCGCAAAAGAGCGGGCGGTCAGGTCGACCGAAGTGAGAGACGGGAGAGCACGTAACTCGACAGAAGAAATCGGAGCCTCTCTCCTGGCGTCCGGGGGCAGCTGCTTTTATAGTCTCGCAGCTGAGGGCAAGGAGGAACGTCTCGTCAGGTGCGCACGTGACTGGGCACGGACACGCTGAGAGTCAAGTTGAGACGAGTGTAGTGACGCATCCGCCGGCCGGGCGCCGGACAGACCTCCTCGCTTCACACTTGGGGAGCTCCTCTCCCCGGCTGCTGCGCTTTGACAAGCGTGGCACACACACACGCACACACGAAGACACGTGGCACTGAAACACGCCTGGACGCGCTTGGCGGGGAGGCGTATCGGCGGCGCTGAACGGGCCAAAATGTCCGCTGCTTGGAACGAAGCCCCGGCGTCCGTTGCATCCGCGCCGGCTATACCGCGCGTCGTAGGCGAAACGTAACACTACATAGCATGGGCTAATAAGCCTCTTTTACCAAGCACGTGATTCGAAGGAACTACTTAGAATGCATGCTTGTGTTCATTACTTCTGTAACACGGTTGCCTAAGCACTAAGGAATGCGTTCCTGCAGTTTGCCTAAAGCACGTGATTTACAGGGCTCAGGTTCTTATCTTACATGTTTTAATTGTTCGTGCATCTAGAAGTTTCCAGTGCTCAGTCTGCCTTCTAACTTCGTTTATAGTCCGTAGAAGTTGAGATCGGATCAATAGCATGAATGAAAACGGCGCTGTCAATAGCGCACTGTAGCGCGCACACACGGTCGTGGGGTTTAGAATCCTGGGTAATGTTTTTGATGCAAGGAATTTTTATTTAAATTCCTCAGAAGGCGGTATTATAATACGTGGGTGGGCAGCAGTATTGAGAAAGGAGAATATGAGGTAAAAATAAGCGGGTTAGTTTCACCTTCGACTCTGGGGTACGCGTCCAAAATTTTTCGCAAAAATCGTTTGCGCCGCTACGCCAATAACTGAAGTTCACATTGAAAAACCACGACTAAGCTAAAATCAAAGAAAAAAAACAGTGCAATCGCATGCGCAAGGCAAATCAACACGCGCAGTGAATTTGTTTCGCGGGGCGAGACGCGCGCGTCTAGAGCAGACGCCGCGGCTGGCATGGCATGCCGATTGCTCGCAGCGCCACCGCGGCGATCATTCAGCAGCAGCCCCCGCCGCAGCCGGCGGACGCCAGACTAGCAAGTATTTCTAGGGACCCTAGTAGCAGAGTTGCGCGTAGGTCCGCCATCTTGCCTGGGAAGCAACCAAATCTATGAGGCGAAGCCGCACTCTGTTTTTGCAGACGACATGCCTACCGTATCGTCGATCGACCGTGGACGCTTTTGCATCGCTTGTGGACTGCTTTTCCGCCTAATCGCAAAGTGCATCGAAACAGCTGACTGAATAAGATCGTCAAGAAAAGGCGCCGAGATCGGTCCCCACCGAAGCTTATGCCAAGCGTATCCGCCGAGTCCGTCTGCACGCTCTCGGCGCGTTTAGGCTCAGGAATCAAGAAGCCTAACAAGGATAAATCACCATATTTCAGCTTTCGCATCAGTGTTCTTAAATAAACACAAGTAGCATGGGCGCACAAACAGCACAAGTAGCGATGAGCGCCGATGTGACGCGTCATGAACACAGGTATATATGTGCTGTCGCCGAAGGCTCACAGTCCTAGCCTGCGCTTCTCTGACGAAGATATATGAAAAGACAGATGTGTCGACTGAAAGGCATCACTGAACTAAGAAAACGTTGCATATCCTTCGCGTGAAGAACAAGAAACAGCTATCCAAATCGGTAGTAACAGCCCATACATGCAGCGTCCCGGGTCGGCGGTTCATTTAGGACTTTTTTCGAAGTTAAAATGCCATCGCAAGTGAAAATCGGTGTTGTGGCACTTCCGAGCAAGCTACTGAATATGGACAGCAAAATTTTCTTTGTGGTACAGGCGTGAGCTTTAGTTGCTGGGCGATAGCGCATCTACCATGGCTGAGCGAGACTTACCTCTGTGAAACTAAAACTGCTTCTTGGTCCTTGACAAAGAAAATTATGCGCCGAAGTTCGGCTTTTGGCGTGGCGTAGTGGTAAAGTACTGCGCTTGCGATTTCTAGGTCCGACGATCGAATCCTGGTCGGAATTTGTTTTCTTTTAGGTTTTTTTTTTATTGCGCCAAAATGCTCTCTGTTGCTTTCAGTTCACAAAAAATATATATGCGGTGTCCAGGCACCGCGTATTTAACGCCCTAGAGCTGTTTTTCGCACCAGTACCCAGTGCCTCCCAGTACGCCGCGCCTGCCCAGCGCCCCAGCATCCAGCGCGCGGCACTGGGCCCATAACCCGGCGCTGCACTGGACACTGGATACTGGGTTTTGCAATAGCCATACCTGCTTCAACGTGTAGGCAGTCTTAAATATTACTGGTGAATCAATGACCAACCATTAGTATTTCGACTCTGGTACCCCATTAAATTAACTGTAGAAACGCACCCACCTACTAGCAGGCACTGGATATCAGCCACACCTTCAAGTGCCACTTCATCATGTGCTTTTTCACTGCAGGGATTCGAAAAGTAACCTTCTGTGGGAGTGTAGTGAAAGTTTTCCTCTCACAGGATTGACATAGCTACAATATGGGTAATAACGCAAAACACAGTAAAGGCCCTTACCGTTTGGTAAATAACGACGCTAATGCCTCCTGCATCCTGCTTCACATAAGCAGTAGTAGATGAAATATCTTTACTTAGTTGTGTAACCTCTTTTATGTTCAGAAACAACAACCCAAGCAGTGCATTATCATGAAAATGTGAGCTGGCTTTTTTATGACAGTTCTGTGAAAGCAGTGTGGTGCATGGGATTGAATGGGATCGAATAAAAAGCTTTTCGGCTTTCAGAGCGATTCGTGCAGACGGGAGCAGAGCACCCGGTCATTATATCATACCGATGGGACTGCGCGGATACTGCGATGAACCAACTGTGAGAAGCGCTGCGCACGTTGTGTTGTTGCTCCGCAGCTAGCGCGCACGCGAACAGCGAACGCCAGGATCGGCCGGATTCGCTTTGAATTTGACTGGCGATAACTTGTGTCAATCCAGTTCGCTGCAGCGGCGGCGTCGGGAAATACAAAAAAATGGACCGGGCATCTGCTTCTCCGCAATGCACGGTTGCTTGACTACCACGTGATGATGTTCTGCCAATAGAGGCGCTAGCGGCGTGATAAAACAGACGCGCAACTCTGCTACCTGCGGTAGCGTATACAGTAATCCTACGCCGGCCTAGCGCCGGCCTAGGGTGCCGTCATCTGCTACGGCCTCCGCCATGTTCTTGCCCGCTGCGAGCGGCGCGTTGTTGGCGCGCGTCTGGATGAGCGGTTTGACGGAAGCAATGCGCTTTTTTCATTACTTCGATTACGACTTTCTCTACTATTAAGAAACATTTCTGCACCGAAAAAGTATGTGCGCATTCCCTAAGGCCCCTCTTTTATGCCAGCACAACTTCCTGTTTCTATTTAGTGTCGTTTTAATGCTGTCGTCTGGAAGTACCCTCGTAAAACGCGTTGCAACCACTGATCAGCGGCCTGGCGTGTTTTGTTTACGAACTGTAAATACAGAAATTAAGTTGTGCGGCAATCACTTTGTTTCACAGTGGGAAATGATGCGTTTAACACAAGCGTTCATAGAGGAATGCAAAAATTGCTACGCTGCCAGCATTTCTGTTCTTCGCGAAGAGTTACGCCGTGAACCTGTGTTGCTTGTGAGCATGTTGGTATGCAGCCCTGGAAATTCCTCTTGCATAAGAAGATGCCGGTGGTAAAGAAAAGAGGTTAGTAAGTGACGAGTAGATACGTGATTTTGGTCACTACGATTGTGTCGCCATGCAGGTATTTATTATGTCACCTGTCAGGAGATGTCAATTGCCACAGGTCTTTCGTAGATCTCAGACCAACGACCAGAAACTACAAGGAAGCGTTGAATTAACTTGAACAAAAGAAATTAGAATGTCAGCTTGCTGCTCAGCTCGATAAGTTGGGAAAAAAAGCGGAAAACTTGCACAGACCACAAGGTGAAAAATCAGCACGCACAGCAAAGTAAGAATAAACACATGAATGAAAACTATATTAAAAGAGTAACACAAATGAAACGAAAGTTTTTGAATTCTGGCGATATGCATTAAAATTTAATTTCAGTGTTCACTGTAGGCTCACTCCTGCACACGTCTTGCTTACATGCCCGTCAAGTCTAGTTGCCGCGGCTTTCTTCTTTTTGGATCTCTTGGGAACTGAAACATTCCCCAACCATTCCTTGAGTGATTACTGCACAACGGCACGCAGCAGCCGGGCATTTTGTGCTGACGACACCCAGCGAACTCATCGCAGCAACGTCCTACCACCTGCACCGTGCAGCGCGCGCGGCGGGCATGAACATGGCGTGCACCGGCTCCGTCAAAGAATGTCTCCACCCTGAATGGAGCGGCGGGCGAGGAGGACATCGAGGCACCCTACGCCGGCCGCCCGGAGCCGTGTTGAAATTGGAAGTGGACGACCGTGTACCTGCTGTCGGCAACGGTCCATTTGTCTACTGTGGATGACGAAAAAAAAATTGCCGCTTTGATCATCATATTGTCACGTGGTAGTGACGGTCGAGGACACAGCAACAAAACTGAATGGCGAAACTAACATTATTGGGCGAACCTGGGCCCAGAAAAACGTGCTACACTCAAAGCTCAACGAAAGCGGCGAACACAATCAGCGATCGTTGAAAATCTTATCTACCGGTCAACGGCGTTGGCTTTTATACACGAGCCAACGAAGGTTCCACAGTAATCGCTGGTGCCCGCGTGTCTTCCAGAAAGTTCCACACCATTCGCGTCGCGCATACACGAAATCAGATTACACAAGCTTCGGTGACAACAGACAGCAGAAACAACCATCGATCGATAAGACTCGAGCAACTTCTGATACATGCGGGCGCGTCCCGCGCTGAGCGATGACATTTTTAGACGGTGAGAACGGTCGCCCGAAAAAGCTAAACAAGTACACGTGTCAATGCCTCCCTCTCAAAAAGCATCATCCTGATGCTACTAACGGGAGAGCGAACACAAAAGGACACATATAGAACTGCTACAAAACAACAAAGTCCAAAGAATTACAGTAAAAAAAATGGCAGTGGCTTAGCTCGGCTATGCCAGGATAGATACGTAGCGAAAGCAAAGGCTGGTTAGCCTTGGATGGTTAGCCTTGGCTAATCTTGATTGCAAGTCCAGGTTAGTCTGGTTTCTAGCTATGTTGCGGCGTTTAGCCAGTCGTTCGGCGCGCTGTTCGTCTGTTTCCTGGGTGATTCGCTTCCTCTTTATCGCGTTCCGATGTCGATTCCAGGCCTCCTCCTGCTTATCAGAATTGTCGCCGTCCATACTGCCGCCTCAACTGTGGTTGCGGCGCACGCGAGCTCTCCTTTTCAATCCTCCGACACGTTATCAGGCATGCGACGCAGCTGGCGAAGCGAGCGGAGGCGAGCGCAACGACGAGGATCGATCGTGGTGTGACGTCATACCAAACGGCGGCGGCGGAAATGCGCATGCGCAGTAGTGACTGGGGAGCGAGCGAGAGAGAAATATCCGCGGCGAGGCGCGCATTGTGACGTCATGTGCCTTCTCTGAGCACCGCCACGGCGAAATCGCAAGTTCGGGGTCAGTAAAGCTTTCGCTTTAAAAGAAAGTCTGAAGTTCAGTTATGCAAAGTCCCAAAGTTCGTTAGCGCTGGTAGAACGGTTTAAGTCACACAACATGGACTATTTCAGGTCGTGAGCGGCGCCGCTGTGATAGCGAAATGCCGTCTGGCACGACCTCACAGTCGAGTGTGCGCCCACGCCTCGGATGATCTTGTCGGGTCCGAAATAGCGGCGTAAGAGCTTCTCGCTAAGTCCTCGTCGGCGAATTGGGGTTCAAACGCAAGCACGGTCGCCGGGCTGGTACTCGACGTAGCGTCGTCGAAGGTTGTAGTGTCGACTGTCGGTCCTCTGCTGGTTCTTGATCCGCAGGCGGGCGAGTTGTCTGGCTGCTTCGGCGCGCTGGTGATAGGTGGCGACGTCAAGATTCTCTTCGCCGATGACGTGCGAGAGCATGGCGTCGAGAATCGTCGTCGGGTTCCTGCCGTAAACCAGCTTGAACGGCGTGATCTGCGTTTTTTCTTGCACTGCCGTGTTGTAAGCAAAGGTGATATACGGAAGCACCGCATCCCACGTCTTGTTTTCGACGTCGACGCACATCGCTAGCATGTAGGCGAGGGTCTTGTTCAGGCGCTCCATAAGACCATTCGTCTGCGGGTGGTAGGCAGTTGTCCTCCTGTGGCTTGTCTGGCTGTATTGCAGGATGGCTTGGGGGAGCTCTGCTGTAAAAGCCGTTCTTCTGTCGGTGATGAGGACTTCTGGGGCACCATGTCGCAGCAGGATGTTCTCGACGAGAAATTACGCCACTTCGGCTGCGCTGCCTTTTGGTAGAGCTTTAGTTTCAGCGGCTCCCGCCGTGGTTGCTCAGTGGCTATGGTGTTGGGCTGCTGAGCACGAGGTCGCGGGATCGAATCCCGGCCACGGCGGCCGCATTTCGATGGGGGCGAAATGCGAAAACACCCGTGTACTTAGATTTAGGTGCACGTTAAAGAACCCCAGGTGGTCGAAATTTCCGGAGTCCTCCACTACGGCGTGCCTCATAATCAGAAAGTGGTTTTGGCACGTAAAACCCCATAATTTAATTTTTTTTTTTTTAGTTTCAGCGGAGCGGGTGAGATAGTCTGTCGCCACGACGATCCACTTATTCCTGGTTGTTGACGTCGGAAACGGCCCCAACAAATCCATCCCAATCTGCTGGAATGGTCGGCGAGGAGGTCCGATCGGCTGTAGTAATCCTGCTGGCCTTGTAGGTGGTGTCTTGCGTCGCTGACAGTCTCAGCATGTCTTGACGTAACGGACGACGTCGGCGGTCAGGTGCGGCCAGTAATACCTTTCCTGTATCCTCGATAGCGTCCGGGAGAATCCGAGGTGCCCAGCGGTCGGGTCATCATGTAGGCCGTGCAGTACTTCTAGACGCAGCACTGAGGGAACAAGAAGGTAGCTGGCGCGGACTGGTAAAAAGTTCTTTACGAATAGGTTGTTTTGAAGCGAGAACGAAGACAATCAGATCTCACGTGGTAGTGACGGTCGAGGACACAACAACAAAAGCGTGAATGGCGAAACTAACTTTATTGGGCGACACTGTGCCCAGAAAAACATGCTACACTCAAAGCTCAACGAAAGAGGCGAACACAGTCGGCGATTGTCGAAAATCTGATCTGCCGGTCAAGCGCGTCGGCTTTTATGCATGAGCCATCGAAGGTTCCAGAGTAATCGATGGTGCCCGCGTGTGTTCCAGAAAGTTCTACACAATTCGCGTCGCACATGCAGTTCGACTACACAAGCTTCGGTGACAACAGACAGCAGAAAGAACCCTCGATAAGATTCGAGAAACTTCTGATATATGTAGGCGCGTCCCGCGCTGTGCGGTAACATTTGTTAGACGGTGAAAACGGTCACCCGAATAAGATAAACAAGTACACGTGTCAATATAGCCATGGTGTGATTGCAGCAATAGCACACTGTAGTTTTTAGAACTCGACCACAGGTCGCTAAAGCTTTGCTCGCGGGCCGTAGGTTGCGTGCAACCTTGTGCTAAGTGTTGCCACTGGCAAGCGAATCACTGCCGAACTTCACGAACATTTACCTCATGAATGTGAGTGAAGTGTTGAGTGATCCCGCCCTGTGCACAAAAGCGCGCGCGCGCGCGCGCACGCACGCACGCACGCACGCACGCACGCACGTACGCACGCACGCACGCACGCACACACACACACACACACACACACACACACACACACACACACACACACACACACACACACACACACACACACACACACACGCACACACACACACACTGTAGTAAGAAACTAGTATGAGAACCTGAAAGACGTCAACGGGAGCCACAAAGAAGGGAATACGCGTGCTCGAGACGAACGGGCAATGGAAGCCTTCAGATCGCAAACCGACTGAGCTACCGCTGCTAGGCTAGCCACGGCGTGTACGGGTTCAACTTGGGGCACACCACGGACCGAGCCGGTTACCAGACCAGCCTGGACGAGACTGGCCTGTCCTGTGGTGAACCAGTGTAATAGGCCAGAGCTGAGATGCACTCCAGACAGAACGGGTAGGTGCTGTTCCTGCGGTGAACGAGCATTTGAGTCCAGTGGTAGCAGATGAACCTGGTCAAAACTGCGATGTTCGGGCGAGCCACGTGAAAGGTTCCGGCGCTACTCGCCTGCTGGGGTCGTGGTCACGGTGTCGCGTTGCTGATAGCATGGCGCTTGTCGCGCGAGCAGTTCATGGTTCCCCTCCAGCACGCGCACACGCGGGTACGCACTCAGACACTCGCACACACACACCCGCACGCACACACGCGCACACAACGGCACTCACGCAGGCATACACAACCACGCGTGCAGACCCACACACACACAGCCACGCACACGCGCACACTCCCGCACGCACACCAGCGCACCTGCACTCGCGCGCACACACACACGCACGCACACGCAGACACCTGCACCTACGCACACACACCCACACTCCTGCACACCCACGCACACACATACAGCCATGCATGCGCGCACTCTCGCACGCACACACCTGCACTCACGTATACATACACAACCACGCGCGCAGACCTACACGCACACACGCACGCACACACCCGCACAGACACGCACGCACACACAGCCACGCACACGCACATACACCAGCACACATTTGCACTCGCACACACACACACACACACACCCGCGCACGCAGACACACGCACCCATGCGCACACACTGCACGTACCCACACACACACGCACGCACATACAGCCACGCACGCGCGCGCACTCACGCACGCACACACCCGCACTCACGCATACGTACAAAACCACGCGCCCAGACCCACACGCGCACATGCACACACACCCGCACGCACACACCCACGCACGCACATACAGCCACGCAGGCGCGCACACACCTGCACTCACGCTTACATACACAACCACGCGCGCAGACCCACACGCACGCGCACGCAGACACCCGCGCACACACCCACGCACGTACGTACAGCCACGTACGCGCGCCCACTCCCGCACACACGCCCACGCACGTACGTACAGCCACGCACGCGCGCCCACTCCCGCACACATACACACCCATGCGCACACACTCCCGCACGCACATACACCAGCACACATCTGCACTCACGCACACATACATGCGCGCACGCGGAAACCCGCACACACGCACATACCTGCATACACCCACACACGCACAGACACGCACGCGCGCACACTCCCGCACACACTAACGCTCTCACACACAGGCACGCACACGCACGTACACTCCCACCCACGCGTGCACACAAACCCGCACACACAGATACCAGCACCCCCCCGCATCCCTACACCCACGCACGCACATACACTCCCGCAAGCACACACACCTGTACTCACGCATACATACACCACACGCGCAGACCCACACGCACACACGCACGGGCACGCAGACACCAGCACACACCTGCACTCGCACACACACACACCCGCGCGCGCCAACACACCCACACACACGCGCACGCAGACACCCGCAACCACACGCACAGACTGCACGCACACCCACCCACACACCCGCATACATACACAACCACGCACGCAGACACCCACGTACACACAGCCACACACACACACACACCTGCGCTTACACACCCACCCACGCGCGCGCACACACCCGCACACACCTGCACTCATGCATACATACACAACCACGCTCGCAGATCACGCACACACGCATGCGCACGCAGACACCCGCACATACACGCACGCACATACACCAGCACACACCTGCATCGCGCACACAAACACCCGCGCACGCACACACGCGCACCCACTACACGCACCCACGCACGCACATGCAGCCACGCATGCGCGCACACCCGCACTCACGCACACACGCCCAGGCGCACACACACACCTGCACACATGCACGTGCACGCAGAAACCCGCACACCCATCCTCACAGGCACACACCTGCACACAAACACGCACGCGCATACAGCAACGCAAACGCAGACACACGCACGTGCGCACGCTCCCGCACGCACATCATCATTATCAGCCTGGTTATGCCCACTGCAGGGCAAAGGCCTCTCCCATATTTCTCCAACTACCCCGGTCATGTACTGATTGTGGCCATGTTGTCCCTGCAAACTTCTTAATCTCATCCGCCCACCTAACTTTCTGCCGCCCTCTGCTGCGCTTTCCTTCCCTTGGAATCCATTCCGTAACTCTTAATGACCATCGGTTATCTTCCCTCCTCATTACATGTCCTGCCCATGCCCATTTCTTTTTCTTGATTTCAACTAAGATATCATTAACTTGCGTTTGTTCCCTCACCCAATCTGCTCTTTTCTTATCCCTCAACGTTACACCTATCATTCTTCTTTCCATAGCTCGTTGCGTCGTCCTCAATTTAAGTAGAACCCTTTTCGTAAGCCTCCAGGTTTCTGCCCCGTACGTGAGTACTGGTAAGACACAGCTGTTATAAACTTTTCCCTTGAGGGATAATGGCAACCTGCTGTTCATGCTGTTCATGCTGAGAATGCTTGCCAAACGCACCCCAGCCCATTCTTATTCTTCTGATTATTTCAATCTCATGATCCGGATCCGCAGTCACTACCTGTCCGAAGTAAATGTATTCCCTTACCACTTCCAGTGCCTCACTACCTATTGTAAACTGCTGTTCCCTTCCGAGACTGTTAAACATTACTTTAGTTTTCTGCAGATTAATTTTTAGACCCACCCTTTGGCTTTGCCTCTCCAGGTCAGTGAGCATGCATTGCAGTTGGTCCACTGAGTTACTAAGCAAGGGAATATCATCAGCAAATCGCAAGTTACTAAGGTATTCTCCATTAACTCTTATCCCCAATTCTTCCCAATCCAGGTCTCTGAATACCTCCTGTAAACACGCTGTGAATAGCATCGGAGAGATCGTATCTCCCTGCCTGACGCCTTTCTTTATTGGGATTTTGTTGCTTTCTTTATGGAGGACTACGGTGGCTGTGGAGCCGCTATAGATATATTTCAGTATTTTTACATACGGCTCGTCTACACCCTGATTCCGCAATGCCTCCATGACTGCTGAGGTTTCGACTGAATCAAACGCTTTCTCGTAATCAATGAAAGCTATATATAAAGGTTGGTTATATTCCGCCCATTTTTCTATCAACTGATTGATAGTGTGAATATGGTCTATTGTTGAGTAGCCTTTACGGAATCCTGCCTGGTCCTTTGGTTGACGGAAGTCTAAGGTGTTCCTGATTCTATTTGCAATTACCTTAGTAAATAGTTTGTAGGCAACTGACAGTAAGCTGATCGGTCTATAATTTTTCAAGTCTTTGGCGTCCCCTTTCTTATGGATTAGGATTATGTTAGCGTTCTTCCAAGATTCCGGTACGCTCGAGGTCACGAGGCATTGCGTATACAGGGTGGCCAGTTTTTCTAGAACAATCTGCCCACCATCCTTCAACAAATCTGCTGTTACCTGATCCTCCCCAGCTGCCTTCCCCCTTTGCATATCTCCCAAGGCTTTCTTTACTTCTTCCGGCGTTACCTGCGGGATTTCGAATTCCTCTAGACTATTTTCTCTTCCATTATCGTCATGGGTGCCACTGGTACTGTATAAATCTCTATAGAACTCCTCAGCCACTTGAAATATCTCATCCATATTAGTAATGATATTGCCGGCTTTGTCTCTTAGCGCATACATCTGATTCTTGCCAATTCCTAGTTTCTTCTTCACTGCTTTTAGGCTTCCTCCGTTCCTGAGAGCATGTTCAATTCTATCCATATTATACTTCCTTATGTCAGCTGTCTTACGCTTGTTGATTAACTTCGAAAGTTCTGCCAGTTCTATTCTAGCTGTACGGTTAGAGGCTTTCATTGGCGTTTCTTGATCAGATCTTTCGTCTCCTGCGATAATTTACTGGTATCCTGCCTAACGGAGTTACCACCGACTTCCATTGCACACTCCTTAATGATGCCCACAAGATTGTCGTTCATTGCTTCAACACTTAGGTCATCTTCCTGAGTTAAAGCCGAATACCTGTTCTGTAGCTTGATCTAGAATTCCTCTATTTTCCCTCTTACCGCTAACTCATTGATCGGCTTCTTATGTACCAGTTTCTTCCGTCCCCTCCTCAAGTCAAGGCTAATTCGAGTTATTACCATCCTATGGTCACTGCAGCGCACCTTGCCGAGCACGTCTACATCTTGTATGACGCCAGGGTTAGCGCAGAGTACGAAGTCTATTTCATTTCTAGTCTCGCCGTTCGGGCTCCTCCACGTCCACTTTCGGCTATCCCGCTTGCGGAAGAAGGTATTCATTATCCGCATATTATTCTGTTCCGCAAACTCTACTAATAACTCTCGCCTAGTGCCTATGCCATAATCCCCCACTGTCTTGTCTCCAGCCTGCTTCTTGCCTACCTTGGCATTGAAGTCGCCCATCAGTATACTGTATTTTGTTTTGACTTTACCCATCGCCGATGCCACGTCTTCATAGAAGCTTTCGACTTCCTGGTCATCATGACTGGATGTAGGGGCGTAGACCTCTACAACCTTCATTTTGTACCTCTTATTAAGTTTCACAACAAGACCTGCCACCCTCTCGCCAATGCTATAGAATTCCTGTATGTTACCAGCTATGTTCTTATTAATCAGGAATCCGACTCCTAGTTCTCGTCTCTCCGCTAAGCCCCGGTAGCACAGGACGTGCCCGCCTTTTAGCACTGTATATGCTTCTTTTGGCCTCCTAACTTCACTGAGCCCTATTATATCCCATTTACTGCCCTCTAATTCCTTCAATAGCACTGCTATAGACTCGCCTGACTAGATAACGTTCTAGCGTTAAACGTTGCCAGGTTCATATTCCAATGGCGGCCTGGCCGGACCTCCCGCACGCACACACATCCGCATACGCCTGCACTCGCGCGCACACGCACGCAGACACCCGCACACAGCTACGCGCAGGCACGCACTCCCGTGCGCACACACCCGTACACCCGCGCGCGCACACACACTGTGCTCCTGTTCAAGCCGAAGTCGCGCTGTCTAGGCCGCACCAGGCACGCAGCAATGCTGTCGAATCCCTCGGGGCATCGTGGGGCGCTGCGGTCACTTGCTCTCATCACTGCACATGAGCTCTAAAAGAATAAAATAAATTTAATTTACCAAATTGTGATATTGAACACGAATTATCGAGAGGTGCGTTCGAACACTTCACACCGCCATGCTTGTTACAAACATACGAAGCAAACCGCCAATGAAGCCGGGGAAATATTAACTATTCTTTCTTTAATTGAAATGGCAAACGAAGGGAAAAGGGAAATAAGGTGAACGAAAAGATAACTTTCCGGGAGCCGAAACCACATCTTCCGCATTACAAGCGTGAGGAGCATTGAAGCTACCGCAGCGGCCGTCCTACCCTGAAGCTGTTCGGGTATTTGTTTAGATGTGGTGTGCTATTATCGGCGAGAATTTGGAGTGGCGCCCTCTCGCGAGTGACGTTACGGCCAGGACGCCGCTCGCTCCGGCTCGCTAGGCTGCCGTGCGCGCGCGTTCCCTTCGTGCATGCTTGGGGTATTTGCGGCTCGAGCCGTAGTTACAGAGGAATATTTCGCATTATTTCTGCTGCCATGCCTGAACCGCAGTTTCTTCTTCAAAACCGCGTGAATCGAGAAAATTTGCGACTTGGATATCGCAAGCTATGTTGCGCTGAAGGGGTCTACTGTTCCTGCGATGCATATATGGGCTGTGTCTGTCCATAAATGTTGCTTAAAAAGAATGGCTGCTAGCTCAACACACGAAGTTATGTGTGATGCTCCTCTAAACACTTAACATTCTCTTAGTACTTAGCTATGAGAGACATCGCATTTTAAATGGAAGGAAACCTTTATATTTGGCGGCAACATTATACAATCCTGTTAGAAGGAAGCTTTCATCATGATTCTTATTACTCTAGTGAGCTTTAGTCAAATGTGGCAACTGTATTAGGGCCTAAAAGGAAGAGTTAGGCGCGCATTTTTTGTGAAAAAGTTTGGTACTACTTTCACCGTTCTCTGAAACAGGCACCCAGAAACGCATTGGCTGTTAACGGCGCATCATGTATTGTATATATATACTTAACGAATACCATAACAGCATTCACATGAAAGAAAATTACGTGGTTAAGATCGAGAACCAATCAACTGCAAGCGATGAAATGTGTCATAGTGTCCCTCGCTAGCTTTTATCGACGACATGGCACACCCCTCCCGCAACGGAAGCGACCAACTGTCGTTATGGCGAGGCAAGCATTGTTCGCGAAACCGAGCCGTTCACCACAACTTCCAATTGAAACCATGAAGTAGCTATATACAGCGCCAATTACAATGCCTATAGCATACTCGAGGGACTACAGCGCAGCTAAGGCTCCCTTGAAATGGAAAATTCAAACACATTGTCTCACCATGTCTTGAACCTGCGTTGTTTTATTATACAAACTGGAAACTATTCGCTTCGTCAGTACGTACAAGAAACCCTCGTATACCCGCCTCATAAAGAAGACACCACAAGCCTCACACGAATTAACTTGACTTTTGACCTCCACTGGCGAACAACGATATATCTTCAGTATGTGCCACACTACTAATGAGCGAGGCTTCGGCTTCTTGCTGCCTGCAGCGAAACAGTACAAAAGGCATATTTCACTCAGCTATCTGGCCTGAGCAACCTGTGTCAGTTCTCCAAAGAGGTTCATCATGTCTGTTTCTCAAGCAAGAAGCACCAGTAAATTGCTCAAGTGAGCTGATCGTGTAGCATGGAAAGGGAATAAATATTCGTCCATTCCTTTCCGTGTGCTGCAAAGAGCTGTAAGCCTCAATCAGCTTTGCTTCAAATTACTTCCACTTAAGTTTAACCGGTGAAGAACGGCCTAATCTTGAAAACCAGTTAAAAACGCAAGTAGTGCTGGCAGAATCTAAACTGCAATGTTAGTTAAGTCCTCGTGTTACTTCCGAGCGTTACTGTGAAGAAATATAACACTTCAATATTATACCATGAACTACTCGTCGTCAGCAAACATGTTTTAGGGATTTAAAATCAAGATAAATGTTGTATAAGTCATATATAGCGAGCGTTTGATTGTGACAAGTACGTTGTACCATGGTGGGTATGGAATCCTAACTGGATTCTTATGTCATGTGCTTTTGCGTCTATGCTTTTATTATTCACGTGAGATACCGCTGCAAAGTGTAGATGCGCGCATGAAAAACCCCTAATGGGCTGGTCTGAGCTCCCTCGAGTGGCACTATAAAAAGGTATGGCGTTTTACGTGCCAAAACTACTTTCTGATTATGAGGCACGCCGTAGCGGAGGACCCCGGAAATTTTGACCACCTGGGGTTCTTTGGCGTGCACCGAAATCTAAGTACACGGGTGGTTTCGCATTTCATATCCATCGAAATGCGGCCGCCGAGGCCGGGATTCGATACCGCGACCTCGTGCTCAGCAGCCCAACACCATAGCCACTGAGGAACCACGGCGCGTTCCTCAGTGGCTATGGCACTATAGTGGCATTATAGCGTTGTCTTCGAGAAATAAATTGTCGTTTAGGAAATAAGCTCCTTGATTACATTTTCGCGAACGAAGACTTCGTAAAAGATGTATTTGAGAGGCCCGTCATAAGTATACAAGCATAGAGAACGAAAGCGAACAAACAGAAACACTGCAGATGGCGCCTGGGCACCGCCGGAACTGCAGCAGACGACAGGCGCGAGTCCGTGCCCTGACGTCACGCGAGCGCCGCTCGCAGCGCCCCTCTAGCTCGCTCTCGGGGCTAATAGATCTGTCCCTGGGAGTGTTAGCGAAGGCTCACGGCGGCCGGTGTGGGAGGAAGCTTGAACTCGGGCCCTACTCCAACGCGGTCTATTCAAATACATGTAGAACGCAAAAACATTTTTCTGAGATAACCCATGGACCGACATTAATGAAGTTTGTTGCATTTGAGAGATAAAGTTAAATTCTAGTGACTGTTGGACGCGGAATTTCGATTTAGGGCTTGAATTTTGTTAAAAAGATTTTCCAAAATTCGAAAGTTTAAAAAAAAAAAACATAGAAGAACGAAGTTTACAAATTAATAACTCTACATCAAGAATAGATATCGCGGTTCTGTAAACGGCACCTATTATATCATTGAAAGCGGACAAATGTGTGTCATTATATATCTTACGTGAATTTGTTATGTTGTCTACGAGGTTTCTGCGAAAGCTGTATTTTCATATTACGAGATTTTTTTTTAGATTCATGTGTAACATACCAATTTTGTTCGTGTTAGATTTACTATTAGATGCAGTGCGGAGAATTGTGATATCATTTTTCATTGCTGAGTTACAGAGTTGTAAACAAGACAGTTTCGTTTTCTGAAAATTTCCAATATTTGTCGATTTTAACAAAAAATTTACGACTTATATAAAAAATTCGAAACAAACAGTCACAACATTATAAGTTTTTCTTTTAAATGCAAGAAACCTCGCCAAATTTGGTGCTGTGGTTGCCGAGAAAAACGAATTCTCATTTTACATGTATTTAGACCCGAGCTAAAGCTTCCTCTTAAAGGGAAGCTGAAGAGTCTGTCGAATTCAATAAGACGCTCATATACGGATGCGGGAACCTTATAAACCATGTAGGTAAAATTTGGGTTTTTTTTTCAATTAGGAGCGACGGAATCGTCGGTTGAAATTGCGCTGTAGCTCCGCCCCCCGTCGAATGCCGCGCGCTGCTGCTGACGCTGACGATACGAGCGGAGACCGGAAACCGCGGTGTTGTGACGTCAACTCTAGTGTTTCGTTCCTTCTCAGCGTCCGCGACCGTGCCTGACCGCGCTTGTTTCTGCGTGCGTGCCATCGTAATCTGCTTCGATCGACCCTGCATTCCTTTGTTGGTGCGTCTGCGTGTATGTAGAGTGGTAGTCAACGTGCGTGGTAGTCAACGGTAGTGGTAATCAACGTGAGTGGTAGTCAACGTGGTAGTCAACGTGGTAGTCAACAGATGAAGGTACTACACGTACTGCATGAACCGGGAAGCTTTTCACGCGTTTAAACCGTCTTTGTAGATTGCCGACAGCTTTGGACAGCGCACAAATGCCGACGATCGCATTCCCGCTTACGTTCCACGAGGAGGCATGCAGGAACACAACACTACAGTTGTTTGACCGGAAACGAGCTCACTAGATCGGCGAAAGATCGGCGAGATCACTAGATCGCTTTGCAAAAAACATACTCACCAAAGAGCATTTCCAACACGAGGAGATCCCAAGACTTTGCTTTCGTTCGCGTCGAAAGCACTGCTCGCACCAGCATCGTTTGCTTCTTCGAGAGGCCGGCTCTTCGCAATCGGCTCGTACATGTAGGGAGTAACGCCGAACTCCTCAGAAAAGCGCAGTCTCTAAATTTTCCATTACCGTCTCAGAAAAGCAGCACCAAACTACCTGCCACCGCGCTTCATGTGTAGCGGCAGCGGTCGGTTACTAGAGTTGACGTCACGAGGTGCCCGACCAGTCACAGGCGGAAACGAGACGCGCGAGCTGGGCGTGTCCGCTGCTGCACTTTTGGTCGAAATAAAATACATTTGCGCTTTCTTTCGCTCAATTTCGATACGATATTCGAATTCGGAGGGTTGAAAACCATTATGTACAGATGTTCACTCATTTTTTCTGGAAAACCTTTCAGTTTCCCTTTAAAGGGCCCTTGAAACGGTTCGGACAAATTTTGTAGACGCGTAGGGTACAGCTAAAGTTAATCATTTGCACCACAATTTGTACCCGCCGTGGTTGCTCAGTGGCTATGGTGTTAGACTGCTGAGTACGAGGTCGCGGGATCGAATCCCGGCCACGGCGGCCGCATTTCGATGGGGCAAAATGCGAGAACACCCGTGTGCTTAGATTTAGGTGCCCGTTAGAGAACCCCAGATGGTCGAAATTTCCGGAGTCCACTACGGTGTGCCTCATAATCAGAAAGTGGTTTTGGCACGTAAAACCCCATAATTTAATTACACCACAATTAGTGTGAAACGCTTCATATTAAGAGAGCTACGGATGATTAGAAGTTACCCTCCTCCATAGTCAAGCATTTTCTCCTCAACTCCTTTTCCGAGTGAACGGGGCTAAGCTCCGCCTTCACTGGCTCGGCGTCATGATCGCACGTCGTGTCGTCGACTTCCGGTTCTCTAGGAGCGAGCGCGCGAAGCCTCTCCAAACTATCCGCCAGCTGCTTGGCAGTCGACCCCAAGCGAGAGCTATCGGAGCAGCGTGCGTTACGAGCATTCTGCCGCAGCGCCGAACGTGTCTGGTATTCCGGTACCCACAGGTTAGCCGGGCGTTTCGACGGAACGGTTGAGGCATGAACTCAAGCTGATGAAGGAACTTTAGCGTAGACGTACGTGAGCTGCCTGATCGGTATCCACGGTCCAGCCACCGGTTCTCGCAGAGCTTAACCAGCCAAATAAAGAGCGAATATTGCTCTAACCAAGTGTAAGACATTTTAAACATTTACAAAAACAACGTGTTAACGATTACACTCCGGCGAAAAATTTACCCCTGTAGCAAAGAAGAATACATTTTGTGACTGCTACTGTGTGTGGTTGAGCTCTGTGCTACCACGTGGCTGCACCGTGCAGACCATTCACATTTGCGCTTCTGCTCATCCCTAGAAACGACACGCAAGGGGACAGGGCCCGGCCTTGTCCCCTTGCGCTTGCGTTCACCCTAATACAGGACTCGTGAAACGCTATTGCGTTAGTAATCTTCCGGTGTAAAGAGACGGCCGCAAACGCGCAAATCCTGGCGTCGATATGATAGCGGCAGTCCGATGCGCCGCAGCCAGTCTGCTCGTCTGCTGCCTTGCAGAGGGACACGATGTCGCAGCTTGACATATTGCCAGTCGCTACGTTTGCAGTCGACAAAGCAACAAAGTCGAATCGTAGTGCTCGCGAAAAGACTGAGCCCGACTGTGACCGCGGAGCTCTCGTCTAAATGGAGCACGCTGTAACACAAGCAGACGACGCTTGCTGTGTGCCGGAAGTGCTTAAGTGTAGTGAGAAATTGTTGTTGTGCATTCTGTTTTTGTTACTTTCTTTTTATAGAAACAAGTTAACTAGCATTCCAACTATTACGAACATCATTTGTTCACCATAAAGGTGGAAAAATTATCGGTAACGCGCCCTGGGCAGCCAATCGGATAGCTCGCCCACATGACGTGAATTGGGTGATTTACGTCATATGGGTAGGGACGGCTGAAAGTTCCGCCGAGCAGTGTGCTGCGATTGGCAGCGATGTACATTTTTAAAACCTTATAATAAATTACACGCTTTATGCGGAGCACTTAGATGCGTCAATTAACGATCAGAAAACCTACTCTAACGACTCAGTACGTTTGTAGAAAATCGTCAAAATCGTTTTAGGGTCTCTTTAAGAGCAGACAACTCGTGTGATAGTATACTTCGTAGCGTAGAGGTCGCCAAAGTCAAGGCCCTCGTTAATCAATGAACCATATGACGAATTTTTTTTGAACTGCGAAGCTTTTCTTTCGAGGAACCCTTTAAAGCAATTTGCTACGTTTGGGTGGATGTCTCATTTTCGCTTTATTGATTACTTCCCTCCACCTTACGGGTTTCTGCAGAATTATTACGCCATGCAAGAAAAGTTGACACCTTCCATCGCGAATCACTGCGTTGTTGTTTTTCCATTCGCGTTTCGTTGCTCGGCTGCGCACGGCCTCCGGAACGTCGCTGCCCGTCGTGACGCGAGCGCTGCTGCAGTCGGGGTCAAGGAGATGCATGACAGGCGCCAGACAAATATCCAAGCGAGGCACGAAGCACGTATTTCCTACTACGATGCGCCATCCACATGGGGCAGTTTCTGCTGAAGGGTGAGCATTATTAAATTTGTCAATATGTGTAAATTCAGAGTGGAAGTCTAAGAACGAGTATGCTAGCTACTTGAGTCAGGGCTGGAAGCAGCCGAGCTGCTTAGGAAAATTTTTCTTTGACAGCGATAGAGGAAAAGCAAGGAGAACATCCGTGCATGTAAGCCACCTGTCCTCTTTCACGTACAGATAAAATAGGAACGTGTTAAGAAATATCAGTGGACCCGTTAGCGAGCGCAGGTTGGAACGAATACTCAAGTATTATTGCGCAACAAAAAAGACACGGGTGATAAAGATGACATCAACAGTGACCATTAATAAAAGGGAAATTACTCTTATGGGACAGAGACGGAAAGATGGGAAGGTTAACCAGACTTTGTCCTAGTTTGGTAGCCTACACCCGGGTAAAGGGCAATGAGAGAGAGAGGAGTCTACACGCTCTATGCAAGATGCAGCGTGTCTACAGTCGGGACAGGCACGTACGCAGGATTTTTTTTCGGGGGGGGGGGGGGGGGGCAACCCAAGGTAACTTTTCTGTGCAAATGAGGAGGGGGGGGGGGGCCTACCTTTACTAGTTCTATATATGAATAGCGCCCAGCATTCGCCATAAAAACGCGTAAACCCACAAAATAGAAATGAAATAAGGTGTATTTTACAGGTACGCGTGTGCGATACGCCTCTCCCTTACTTGGCAAACAAAGAACCAAGTCAAGTGCACTCGCGCAGGAAAGAAGCGCCGGAATAAAACTGCCAAGAACAAATACAGAAGCGAACGTGTAACATAAATATTGCTTTAGTAGACTAGAACTTTAAGAAACAGCAACTGACAACAAAGGCACACGGACTGCGCGGAGTTGTGTTACTCCGCCAGCCAATCACAGAAACAAACAAAATCGTTGTCATGCGGCCTTTTCTAAATGGCGTCGTACTTGATACCTCTGGAGCGTCTGCTATTCTTCAAGAGTCTTTTCATCGGCGGAAGCAATGAGGTGTGTAACAGACATGGACAAAATGTATGGAATCAGAGCATTTCACTCTTCAAAATCTGCTGTGCAGTTCATTTCACTGCTGAACCCATTTTACTCATGAAACTTCACTGCCAACTGAAGTGAAACTTCACAGCGAATAGTTGTAGCGAAGCGAGCATGTTATTGCAGTTCAATAATGAATTAGGCATTCGCCATTCCACTATAATAGGCGAGGGTAAAGGTATAAAATTACGCGCTAATAATTTTATTTTTATAGTTACCGCCTTATTTGGTTAACAGAAAAGGTTTGAAGTACGAATTATTTGCAGCCTCGCGGAGGAGCAGTGGCTGGCGGTTATGAGGGCGTGGGCGGCGCTTCATTGCAGACTTAAGTGGAAGGTTTAGCTCGGGTGCTCCTATCTAAATATATGTAATGTAAAAGGAGAATTCGTTTTTCTCAGCAACCACTGCACCAAATTTGACAAGCTTTGTTGCATTTAAAAGAAAAACTTAAACTCCAGTGACCGTTGGCTTCGAATTTTTCCTTTAGGTTGTCAATGTTTTATTAAAAATTCGCAAAAATCGAAACTTGTCGGAAAACGAGACTATCAAGTTTGCAACTCTGTATTCGGCAACGAGAAATGATATCACAATTCTGTAAATTGCACCTAATAGTAGATCTAAAGCGTACAAAATTGATATGTTACACATGAATCTAAAAAAAAAAAATTAGTAATATGGAAATACAGCTTTTGCAGAACCCTTGTAAATACCGTAACAAATTCACATAAAATATAAAATAAATTTTTTCCGCTTTGAATGGTCTAATGGATGCCGTTTACAGAACTGCGATATCTGTTCTTGATGCAGAGCTATGGATTTGTAAACTTCTTGCTTCTATTATTTTCAAACTGTCGAATATTTGAAGATCTTTTTAACAAAATTCAGGCCCTAAATCGAAATTCCGCTTCCAACAGTCACTATAGTTTAGCTGTCTCTCTCAAATCCAACAAACTTTATTAAAATCGGTCCAGGGGCTATCTCAGAAAAACGTTTTTTGCATTTTACATGTATTTGAATAGGCCGCGTCGAAGTTGGGCCCGAGCTAAAGCTTCCTCTTAAGTTGTATCCGACTATAGTAGCGCTTTTTGAATTAGGTATGGAAGAAATATACAGAAATATATATTTGCGGAACAATCTCAGTTGTTTTGGATCCCTTGTTTACGGCTCTAACAAGTGCCACAACCGACTTGTATTGTTATTTGGGAAGCTACGTAACGATGCGTGCCCGCGAGCCGCGTACAACCGCGTATGGCGCAGGAAGCTGCAATTCTACACGTACTGCGCCCACCGCGGAAGGTTAGAAAAGTATCTACATAAGCACAGCAGAGAAATGGCAACGTTAAGAGGCTCGAATGATAACTGTAGAAGCGTCACTCAGAACACATGGAATTGTCCTCCACTTCCGGCGGCGTTTTCTCTACTTCCTTTTTAAATAAAAAGATGTTGATCCATAAATATTTTCATAAACAGTGGTTACGATTGTTAATTTTCGCTTTTCCTTCCTGTTTGGTTGTTGCCTTGGCTCTCTCCCTTAGGAGATCGCTTAATTTCTCAAATCCTTGCGAGTATTGTTTCCAGTTGGCAATTTTGCATGAAAAGAGCTGTAGAATTAGGGAAAAACCAGACAAATTAACGGGTGACTGTCATATTGGCTATGAGTTCAATGGTTATTGCAGGGATTGATGATGGATGCTGTCTCGCATCATATTATTTTCCACCTTATCTAATCCATATCACGGGTATGTTGTTCCGAGGATCTGTCAGCGTCGCGGCGAGCCGTCACTCGAGGAAATAATGGAACAACAAGAAAAGTTAAAGGCAATTGATATTTTCTCTGACCGCAACTCGCTCCACGTGCACGCAGACCAGCTGACCACGAACTGAATCCCTTTCCTGGCCTCTGGATCAGTCTAAACGAGGAAGGTTGAATATACGAAGCAACAACGATGGGCGTGACATTTGAATAGACGGGGACAACTAAATACATCTCGAGTTAATCGCGCGAGCACCGAATTGATGAGGAAACTGGCCATAACATCCCAGGAGACGCCGATAACTGCCGCCATCCAAAAGCAGTGAGAAAGGCAGCAAAATGTTGACCGACGAATAGCTGTCAAGCCTCAACATTGATTAGGCGGCGCATTACGAATGTGTGTGAGAAATGGTCGCGTGGGCGGGGAGGGGGGGGGGGGGGGTATGCATCTTAATTTAGGGGGGGGGACCGGGCCCCCCCCCGGGTACGTGCCTGAGTCGGGAACTCAAATCTGTCGCATTCATGGACCTGTGCTTGCGTAAAAGAGCAAACTTTCGGTGTACATTGGATGTTGTACACGGCGCAATAATACTTGAGTAATGGACTACCAACTTGGCCCAGAACTCTGCTCTCATTGGAACGAATACCTGCAAGTGAAACAAAACCAATAGTTATAAGGAAAAGACGAAACAGAAACAAGCGGGTTTCACTGGACATGTACTTGTCGCCGGTACTTGAGCACGTAAACATGTCCTTGGCCGCAGTGAAAGCTGCAGTCTTGTGACGGCGAGAACACATTTGCAGTGAAGCGCGTGCTTCCTGCGCGCAACGTCGTGGATGGATGGATGGAAAAAACTTCAGTCAGGTCCATCGGGAAGTGCACGTCCCACGTCGGGACAGAAAGACCCTCCGCCGCGTCCCGTCGCCTGCCCATAGTTGGGCCTCGAAATCGGGCGACGTGACATCGCCCCGTAATGCGGGGCACCGCCAGAGCGTACGATCTACGTTGGCAAAGGTTGAGCAAAGGGCGCAAGTGTTTGAAGTTTGAATTTCGGGATCATCATCATCATCAGGCTTGTTATGCCCACTGCAGGGCAAAGGCCTCTTCCATACTTCTCCAACTACCCCGGTCATGTACTAATTGTGGCCATGTTGTCCCTGCAAACTTCTTAATCTCATCCGCCCACCTAACTTTCTGCCGCCCTCTACTACGCTTTCCTTCCCTTGGAATCCATTCCGTAACTCTTAATGACCATCGGTTATCTTCCCTCCTCATTACGTGTGCTGCCCATGCCCATTTCTTTTTCTTGATTTCAACTAAGATATCATTAACTCGCGTTTGTTCCCTCACCCAATCTGCTCTTTTCTTATCCCTTAACGTGACACCTATCATTCCCACCTATCAGATTTCGCGATAGATCCGGTGTAAGAGGGCGGGGCTAGGGTATGCCCCGACTTGCAAGAGTCTCAGTGTCAATGCCTGAGGCCTGTTCAATTTACTGCACGGCGGCGGATGCTTCCGCCTCCCCAGATAAAAGTACTTTGTGAGTTCGTTGAACGAGGCAGGGAAGTCCCTATTGTCCGGAACCTCAGCGCCGCGCCACCCGATAGCTACGCGGTCGACGACTACTCGCGCAGCTCTGTGGGCCGACTCGCTGACGGGGCGCCCTTGATCTGTCCCATGTGAGCGGGGAACCACACGATTGTGTGCTGCTTGATTTCCTTGTCCCGTAGGATCCGCAAGACCGGTTTCGAGACGGTGCCCTTGGCGAATGATCGGACCGCCGATCTCGAGTCGCTGTATATCATCGTTCTCCTGTCGTGCAGCAGGGCCAACGCTATTGCGGCCGGTTCCGCAACCTCGGCCGCCGTCGTCGGGACCGCCGAGGAGTTCGTGATTTTCCCGTCTTGATCGACGCGGACTTTGGTGAACGCCTTTCCGTCAGGGTACCGGGCTGCACAGACGAAACAGCAACTCCGGGCGCTTGCGCCGGCCTCTTCCAGGAGGGCCCTTGGTCTGCCCACGTGGGGTGGACATTCCGAGGAATGGGCAACAGTAATGCGCTCTGTCTCTTCTCGAGGTACGCTACAGAAACTAGTCTCGATCTCCGTTGGGGGAACTCCAAAGCTCTCTCAGGATGTTTCTCCCGGCACTGGTCATAGACAGTCTGGTAAACTGCGCCCTCTCCTGTGACTCGCTATCTCTTCTAGCATGTTGTGCATGCCGAGGTCGTGTACATGGGAAGCCCGAGGGCTCTCTTGACTGCCTTTCTTATCAACGCATTCAGCTTGTCCCTTTCCGACCTCTGCCACTTGTGCATGGCGGCGACGTAGGTAATAAATTGACACATTATGAAAGCATCAATCAACCAAACGAGGTTGTCCTCGCTCAGTCCTTGCTGCCGGTTGCTAACCCTTATCAGTTTCAATTTCAGTTTATTCAGACATACATTGCCTGGGTTGAAAGGACTAAAGGCAGATGAACTCTGCCTGACTAAGGTCCCTCCACCCATGCATTTGCTCAGAAGCAGTGAGAATAAAAATAAAGAATAAAAAGAAAGACAATGGCTGTATACATTAGAACATGCCAAAAAAATTGTTCGAGAAGCAGAAGTAACATCGCGAACATGCATCTTAATTTGTGTAACAGAATCATAATAATGCAACAGCAATAACCCATAAGAAAAAACGCGTCCATCACTGACAACATATTAAAAAGTGCAAGATTATGCAAGCGTTATATAAAGTGTAACATAACCATTCCTAGTAATGTATAACTTTAGAGAATGTAGCAGAGCACAAAGGCTATACAAATTTTTTAACACGGGAACTTATTTAGGATGCAGTACCAGAGAGTAAGTACATAGTAACATTTTTCTTTAAACTGCGTATAGAACTATTTTTCAATAAGTTCGTGAATATAACTATTGTTGCGGAGAAGGTTAGGTATTAGGTAGTGCAGTGTTTGATTTCCGTAAATGTTTCTGAATAGCGGTAATCTAAGTCGCTCGTGTCGGAGATCATAGGGAACATTAGTAGGGTAGCACTGAGTCATATTACTACTCATGTCATTTCCAATTTCCTTGCGAATATACAAGGCGAGCTTAAAGGGACACTAAAGTGAAAAACGATTTCTTCTGCATCAGTAAATTACCGTTCTACAACACCAAAAACACCACTCTTACAACGATAAGATGTTTGGTAAGCCAGAAAGGACGCAAGAACGAAATACGGGTGGCGACGCCTACTTAAGTTCCCGCACCGGGGGCTGTGACGTCTTGGATTTTGATGGCATCTTCTAGGGCCTACTAATTATATATAGCGGTACAGATTGACTACATCGTGTTCTAAAGGAATTAAATATTAAGCATGGCAAGTTTCGGGAACCTTTATTCAGCCAAACGCGGCCCAAATGCGAAAACATACGTTGGAATCCCTGACGTCACGCTGACGTACCGGCGCTGGGGTTTCGGCGCGAAATTCAAATACTGATACTTGGACCTTCATTTTCTCATCTAATAATCAAACTATTTCTTTGAAATGACTGCCTGCAGGGTTCTCAAACAATGCTTCATTAGTCTAAACTGATTTGTTGTTTCGCTGTAGTGTCCCTTTAAGGTTATAAAGTTGATTAACAGTAAGTAATCTAAGCTTGTTAAAAATGGCGCAGTGTGTTCAGTTGGTCTCCGATTTTCTATGCAGCGAACAGCTCTCTTTTGTACAATTATTAACCTTTCAAGGTTCGTTCTTGAAGTCGTACCCCAGATTAAGACACAGTAATGGAGATGAGAATGAACTAATGAGTAGTATAACTGGAGCTTTAGCCAGTTTGGTACCAGAGACCTAAGTGTATATAAGGCAGAAATTTATCTAGACATACTGGCATGCACTTTGTTTATTTGCGGTGTCCAACTGAGGTTTTCATGAGAAATTACAGCCAAGAATTTAAACAACGGGACGCGCTCGATGTCATTACTTTTTAAATCGAACAGAAATGGTGTAATCCTCGCGCTTATTTCTGTCTTTGAATAAAATATATTTAGTGTACTGAAGAAGAATGAGCAGTAGGCACTGCTTAGAGAAAAGACGACGACGACGAGTGCTTGGAAGGCTTGTGCCTGTGTCGCCGAAGCTCTGTGTCCTCTCGCTGCGGTGCTCTGCTATCTGAGCGTTTTAGCGATCGAACTATAACGCCTCTTGACATTTGGTGGAAGTGCTGGGCCCTTCCCAAACCTGGAACTCCGCAGCCGGACGCTCCCTACCGTTTCTCCCATGCCTCAGGACGCCGCGCAGCCCGATCCTCCCCTGGCATCGCCTGTCGTCTGCTCCGGTGCTCTACGCCAACGAGATGCTGCGGTCCTTAGCGGCAACGACGACCATGACGTGGAGGATTGGCTCTCGTCATACGATCGCGTGAGTGCGCATAACAAATGGGATGACAAAGCTAAACTGAGTAACGTCATCTTCTATCTTTCTGGAGTCGCTAATCTCTGGTTCCGGAATCACGAATCCAACCTCTCCACCTGGACAGCATTTACCCATTGTTTCAAAGAAGTCTTCGGTCGCCCTGCTGTGCGCAAGCTTCGCGCAGAACAACGCTTGCGTAGTCGCGCTCAGCAAAAGGGTGAAAAATTCACAAGCTACATTGAGGACGTAGTTGACCTTTGCCGGCGCATTAATCCCGCCATGCCCGACTCTGAAAAGATCAAGAATGTCATGAAGGGCATAGAGGATGACGCCTTCCAGATGCTCTTGGCGAAAAATCCTCAAACGATTGACAATGTCATTACACTGTGCCAGAGCTACGATGAGCTCCACAAACAGCGTCTTACTACGCGCCGAGCTGCCGCGCCCGACGACACGATTTCGGCTTAACTGACACTTCCAGTGCTGCTCCCGCCCACTCTTCGTTCCTCGACCAAATCAAACAATTCGTTCGCGAAGAAGTCGCGCGCCAACTGTCACTGCTGCCTGCTACCCAGTCGTCTGAGTCCTCTTTGTCCCCGGAACTCCGACGCGTCATACACGAACAAGTCAGCGACGCACTACCTCTCGCTAATCAGCCACCCTCAGCGCCGGTTCCGCTCACGTACGCTGCCGTCGTCGCCAGGCCAAGACCACCGCCTGAAGTTGCGCATTACACCCCCACAAGCGGCTTCTACGCCTCGCCTTCTCCAGCTGCGAACTACTTGCCCAGAAGCGGCTTCTGCGCGCCTCCGCAGCCCCTACGCCCAGCTCAAAACAGTGCACCGCTACCTAGGCCCTCTGTTAATAATCCGTGGCGTACCCAAGACAACCGGCCGATATGCTTCGCGTGTGGCTTTGCTGGCCACGTGGCACGGTTCTGCCGCCGGCGGGGTTGGTATCCTCCTGATACTGCGAGATGCCAAGGGGATACTACTGACTCCCAGTCCCGCTATTCACCACCAGTTCCGCACTTCGCTCCTTCATCTCCTGCTCCCCGAAGCTTCAACACACGTCCGTCTCCATCTCCCCGTCGACGTTCCCTCTCCCCCATCGTCCACCGCCCTCCAGCTGTGGAGGAAAAATAAAAGGCGCAGTTCCGGAGGCAAGAACTGCGATCTCTTCGAACTGCTCAAGCCCTCGTTTATTGCCTACGAACATCATTGAAGTTTTTGCCGAAGGTGTCGCCGTTCACGCGCTTGTCGACACGGGTGCCGCAGTGTCCGTGATTGCCGACCAGCTTCGCCGTACGCTCCGAAAAGTCGCGACGCCGTTTTCTGTCATTTCGCTGCGTACAGCAAGCGGTGAGCCAATTGAGCCCTTAGGAACATGTACCGTCCGTGTCGCCACACAAGACAGTCTACACCACATTGAGTTTGTTGTTCTTTCCCGCTGCTCTCACGCCATCATTCTAGGAAGGGACTTCCTCTCATCTCATCACGCTGTTATTGATTGTGCCCGTGCGGAACTAGCGCTGACTCCATTTTGCGACAGTCCTTCTGAAGATTTGCCTCCACCTTCTGCTCGGGTGTTCGTCACCACCGACGCTGATATCCCTCTTTTCTCTGCCGCCCTTGTACCCGTTTCCTGTGCTGCTTTCTGCTATTCCACAGTTATTTTCACCCCATCTCAACTTGCTGCACGCCGTCATCCCTTCTTGCTTTCCTTTGCCCTCCTTCCCTTTCGCCACGGCTCCAGCGCACTATACGTCTCGAATCCGTTTTCGTGTCCATCAAGCTTACATCGTGGCGAGTGCCTCGGCTTTGCTGACGAATTCGACACGAGCTCTGTGTACGATGTGCCTGATGACTCGACTCCTCTTCACGTTGACGCTATGGCTCTCCCTGCCTCTGCGCCTGCGCCTGCATGTGACCGAACGTTTGCTCCATTTATTGATCCTAACCTCACTCCGAGTCAGCGCACGCAGATCGTTGACCTCCTTAACCAATTTCGAACTTCTTTCGACCTCCAAAAACAATGTTTAGGACGTACCTCTACAGTCGTTCATCACATCGACACCGGCAGCCACGCACCGCTACGCCAACGTCCATACCGTGTGTCCGCGACGGAGCGCCGCGTCATCGATGAGCACGTAGGAGACATGCTTCGACGCGGCGTTATACATCCATCGCACAGTCCCTGGGCTTCCCCGGTAGTGCTGGTCAAAAAGAAAGATGGGACTATTCGTTTTTGTGTGGACTATCGGCGTCTAAATAAGATAACCCGGAAAGATTTCTATCATCTTCCCCGTATCGACGACGCACTGGACTGCCTCCAAGGCGCTGAATTCTTTTCGTCCTTAGACTTACGATCCGTTTATTGGCAGGTCCCCGTGGCTGACGCAGACCGCCCGAAAACAGCATTTGTTACGCCTGATGGCCTATATGAATTTACCGTGATGCCCTTTGGCCTCTGTAATGCGCCTGCAACATTTGAAAGAATGATGGATAACATCCTCCGGGGCCTCAAACGGCAGACATGCCTTTGTTATCTCGATGACATTGTCATCTTTTCCCCAGACTTTTCTTCTCACCTGTTCCGCCTCAAACGCGTGCTCACTTGCCTTGCCGACGCTGGACTCCAGCTCAACTTAAAAAAGTGTCGCTTCGCCGCCCGGCAGCTAGTCATCCTTGGCCACGTTGTTTCGAAAGATGGTGTGCTCCCAGATCCACTCAAACTCCAAGCCGTTGCCGAATTCCCACGACCAAAGACCACAAAAGAACTCCGCAGCTTCATCGGATTATGCTCCTATTTTCGTCGTTTCATCCGCAACTTCGCCACCATAATAGCGCCTTTGACGCAGCTTCTCGCGGGTAACCACGACCTTTTGGCCTGGCCGCCAGTTTGCGATGCCGCATTCACGACGCTGCGCTGTCTTCTAACCTCACCCCTCATACTCCGACATTTTGACCCAACCGCACCGACAGAAATACACACGGATGCCAGTGGCGTCGGCATTGGCGCTGTTCTTGCACAACGAAAGACTGGCTTCGATGAATACATTGTTGCCTTCGCTAGCCGTGCACTCACAAAAGCGGAAGCAAACTATTCCGTTACAGAAAAAGAATGCCTGGCTATCATTTGGGCCATAACTAAGTTTCGTCCTTACCTCTACGGCCGCCCGTTCGACGTCATCACGGACCACCATGCGCTCTGCTGGCTGTCGTCCTTGAAAGATCCCTCAGGCCGCCTCGCTCGACGGGCGCTTCGCCTCCAAGAGTATGATATTCGAGTGCTGTACAGCTCTGGCCGCAAACACTCGGACGCGGATGCCTTGTCTCGCTCCCCAGTGTCAGGCCAGCCCAATCATCAGAAAGTACAAATATGCGAGTCCTCCCTCACTGCCACGGATATGCTTTCGGAGCAGCAGAAGGATCCATGGATTGTTGCCATGCTGGCTTTTCTGTCAGACCCATCAGGGCCTTCTACTGGCCGTGCATTGCGTCGCCAAGCACACACACCACTTTGCTGTTCGTGAGGGGCTCCTATACCGCCGTAACTACCTCTCGGATGGGCGCAAATGGTTACTCGTGGTTCCTCGGCATCTACGTTCAGATATATGTGCAGCATTTCACGACGACTCGCAATGCGCACATGCAGGAGTACTTAAAACATACGCACGCCTGCGAATCCGTTATTACTGGCGCGGGATGTACCGATTCGTCCGCCAATATGTCCGCTCCTGCCTCGCTTGCCAACGCCGCAAGAATACCCCTCATGCCTTACCTGCTCCACTGCAACCATTGCCTTGTCCAGGACGGGCCTTTGACAGGGTCGGAGTTGATCTTTATGGGCCCCTTCCGAGTACTTCAGATGGCAACCGCTGGGTGATAGTGGCGATTGACCATCTCACACGCTACGCCGAAACTTCGCCTCTGCCCAACGCATCTGCGCGGGATGTTGCCTGGTTCCTTCTGCGTAACATCATACCTCGCCATGGAGCCCCCAGAGAGTTGCTGAGCGACAGAGGCCGCGTTTTTCTGTCTGATGTTATAGAAGCCTTGCTCAAGGAATGCAACGTAATTCACCGTACCTCTACTGCATACCACCCCCAAACCAATGGCATGACTGAGCGCTTTAACCGCACTCTTGGCGATATGTTAGCCATGTACGTCGCATCTGACCAAACCAATTGGGACCGAATTCTCCCCTTCGTGACGTACACTTATAATACCGCCACACAGACCACTACAGGATTTCCCCCGTTCTTTCTTCTTTACGGACGCGAGCCTTCCTGCACAATGGACACCATCCTTCCGTATCGCCCTGACACAACGGAGGCTACTACCCTGTCCGAGGCTGCTGCACACGCGGAAGAGTGCCGAAAGCTCGCCCGCACATTTACTTCGGAAGATCAGCAGCGACAGAAGCACCTTCGGGATATTGCCTCTTCTCCGGCACCCTATGCCCCTGACTCACTAGTCTGGCTTTGGGTTCCCGCTACCAGCCCTGGACTTTCACCCAAGCTTGTGTCCAAATACCAGGGTCCCTACCGTGTCATCAGTCAAACGTCTCCTGTGAACTATATATGGTAGAACCCCTTGAGCCGCCTTCCGATAAGCGCCGCCGAGGGCGCGAAATCGTGCACGTTCAGCGACTCAAGCCGTACTTTGACCCACCTGTGCTATCTTGTCCATAGGTCGCCGAGACGGCTCCTCTTCCCCGGGGAGGCAATTGTACTGAAGAAGAATGAGCAGTAGGCACTGCTTAGAGAAAAGACGACGACGACGAGTGCTTGGAAGGCTTGTGCCTGTGTCGCCGAAGCTCTGTGTCCTCTCGCTGCGGTGCTCTGCTATCTGAGCGTTTTAGCGATCGAACTATAACGCCTCTTGACATTAGTTTTACTGACGTTTAATTGTAGCGGTTTACAGTCAAGCCAGTATGAAAGCGAGATCAACCTTTCGTTCGACGCCTTTTCTAAATATCTTAAACGGCTGCCAGAGAAAGACAAGCTGATATCGTCCGCATACAAAACTATAGAGGAAGCTTGTGTCACGGGCACCATATCATTTATGTAGATAATCAAAAATAGTGGACCGAGTATAGAACCTTGTGGTATACCGAATTTCAATGGCTGTAGCCGAAATTTATACCCGTGAAGAGACGTGTACTGCAGCCAGTGTGTTAAGTAACTGCGTAATAATTGTGGAGCTAACCATCAACCTGATGACATTGTCCATTTTCTTGGTGAGCTTCAGTACCGTCTGGTTATTGGAGCCGTTCGACTCGATCGTCATACCCAGAACCCGAAGAGAGTCGACCCTGGGGATGAGACAGCCCTGACTTTTCCATAGAGTGATGCTGATGTCCTCTACAGGCCTCCAACCTTTCGGTTTCGGGCCCCTGCGCTCTGATTTCCGCGGCGAGCATCGGAGGCCGGTCTGTCTCAGGTAGTCTTCTGTGACTTGTATGGCTTCTTGAAGCGCAGCCTCTAAGCGTCCGTCGTTGCCACCGGTGCACCATATGGGGACGTCGTCTGCATATATCGTGTGGTTAAGGCCGTCGAGCTCGGAGAGTTTCCTCGAGAGACCGACCATGGCGAGGTTAAAGAGGGTCGGGGATTAGACTGATCCCTGTGGTGTCCCTCTAGAACGTCGTGGTGCAGATGCTATCTCAAGTGGCAACTGGTGGCAGGTGCGTGAATTAGCACGCGAAGTAACCATCGTCACTGTCACTTTACCTTTAGTATGCTCGGTACCCCTGTGGTTGTCAGGACAAAAAGAAAACAGTCATTGGATTGACGTAGATGGTGATCAATGTTTTGCCCTTTGCAACTGTTGTCTCTGGCAATTGATATCCGTCACGCTGTTTTATCCAAAGCATTGACAAGAAATCGCCTCCCAAGTTTCCGTCATTTTCGTAGAAAGTAGTGCCCTGTATTTATAAAACTCGGCTACAGCGAGATTGAATGCTAGGATAAGTCGCTGATGTGCGATAAAGATAACATCAACAGTGACCATTAATAAAATGAAAATGATTCTTATTAGACAGAGAGGGAAGGACAGAAAGGTGGGGAGATGTCCTAGTTCGCAATCCGTAGCAGTGGGAGGCTGCTTTGTCCAGCACCGAGCCGGATATCCAACTCCGGCTGGTGAACTGGGCGGAGGACGTCGCGACTAGGCATGGCCTGGACGCCACAACCGGCAGCCTGAAGGCCGCCCACAACGCTGCTTTTTAATTTTTTAATTTGTTTTTACTTTTGGCCTTCTCATCAATAAAAGTTTTTCACCACCACCTAGTTTGCTAGCCTGCACCCGGGGAAAGAGAAATGAGAGAGAGCACACGAGTCTACACGCACTATGCAAGGTGCGGCGCATCTACAGTCGGGAACTCAAATCTGTCGCATTCATGGATCTCTGCTTGCGTAAAAGAGGAAATTTTCGGTGTACATTTGATATTAGAGAGGTTTAGCTTGTCCGGTATTCAGGTAAACGCAGGCCGACTGGGGCGTTGAGGCGTTGTGGCGGAGACGCAACGTGAGCGTCCTGCATGGTGCAGCCACCTGGTGACGCAAAGCTCAAACAGACAGAAACACCTAATATTCCAGTAACCAAGTGTATTTTACTTTGCTGCGGGTGTAAATTTTTGACAGCAACACGATTACGCCAGTGCCGAAAATTTACACCAGCAACGAAGTAGAATACACTTGGTTAAGGCAGGTGTTTTTGTCTGATTGAGCTCTGCACCACTAGGTGGCTAGGACGCCCCGTACGCCTGCGTTTAGCCGAATACCGGACAAGCTAAACCTCTCTATTGTACAGAAATCACTGTATAGGTTGTATTTGGTTGTATTCACTGACGACACGCCCACGCTGCCGCACGGGCTGCGAGCTGGTTCCGCCAGGGGTAGCACACTCTCAAGTTCAACAAATGGCCACAGAGGGCGAAAAAATCGACCGCGCGCCGCTGCTAACAAAGCCGACGTAGTAGCATCACTTTCGGGATGCGTTCGTTACTTCCAACATTTCCCGGTAGAGGCGTCGTAATAAGCGCAATTTTATCTTACAAACTTTCTCTTACAATTACCGAAGCATTTTCTTTTACATAAAAACAGGGCAAAATTATCATTGCTAATTAGATATTGTACTCTTTGTTAGTAAGTTTATTGTTTCTTCGCCATTATAAACGCAAATAGCGTTCAGCATCATCGATATTTCACGTGACCTCTGGCCTGGATTTAAAATTTTTACCGGTATTTCCGAGTGCACGGCGGCACGGATTCATTCGTTCGTACACTCAAGACTGGTTGCTTCTTTGTTTCTAAAACTAGTTTCTTGCGCTTCGATGTCTCGCGTTATTTAACTTGGGGTGAAGTTACGTGTTTGCAAGCGGACATGTAAGCCCGGCAGTTGGGTTTCGGTCGTGAGCCATTCGGAACAGGTCTGCATCGAAACGGGAGCTGGATTTTGCTGCGGCTGACAACGGCAATAACGGTGAGTCGTTTAACACCGCTGCTTGAATCGTTATATAATATCCGTCTCATTACCTTCCAGGCGGGCACAAGTTAACGAACTAGATACTGCATTACATATGGGCAGTGAGGATCTCAGTTGCTGTTTCCTAAATAAACCTTTACTTGCGAGGCTGTCGTTTGGTTTACACACATAACCAGGAAAGAAAGAGCGATATCGGAACGCGCGTCTCATTTTTCATGTTATTGTAGCCGTGGTTGTAGGTGACTGAGTAGCCTTATCAATATACATATTAAACATTTTTTTCGAGTCGGCCGGCAACGTCTTTCGTCCACAAAACCGAATAATCCTTTGGTAAAATAAAGTGAAAGCACAGAATTTAATGTATTAAACAGTTGCAAGCATGATAATTCACCCATATTTCGTACTTGTTGGTTCCAAATGTTCTTGCTGTTCAGATTGGTTTACCGTAGGGCATTTATTTTTGCAGTAGTGAAGCGGTGCATCACGTTCGTGCAGAAAAATAATGCATCAGTTCTAATAGCTTCATGACTTTCATGCATTTGCTTGTGGAACTAGCAGTGTGATCACTTCTAGTGTATAAATGAACCCACAAATGTTCTCATTTGTGATCTTAATAGTACTTGCGCTGTTGACATGCATTGTAGTTAGGCAGACATCAATTTTATGGACAATAGCAATATTTATTTAACATGCTGCTTAAGCACCCTAGAACAGACAGTGTACATTTGCATGTGTTCTGTAGTCGCAAATCATTACAACATATATATCACACCTTTTTGCATTTTAAAACTTTGCTTTTTCAATTTCTGATTCAGTCAAAATTTCTGTTCCAGACATGCAGTAATGAAGACGGCACCAGTATAAAGCAACACACTCCACGCACTAAGCAAAAGCTGCTGCCTGCTACAACAAGGTCATTGTGTGGACATTGGCTACTACTACAAGGTAAACAACACATGGTTCAGAAATAAATATGTTTGATATATGCTGTATTGGCTTGCTGTTTGCAGCAGATATGAATGTTTGTTCATATTTATGGTTCAGTATAATTGGTTCGAACATATAAAACACACATAAATTTGGCTAATCTGTGCTGTATCTCATGTGTCACCGTTTTGCCTCAACAGAGTCTATGCCAAGCACATCTTGGTCATCACAGGAGCTCCTATCTGCGCCAACAGGAAGGGGCTGGAGCCGAATTTGCAAGGCTTTTACACCAAGAACAAAGAAGCACATGCAGAAGAATATGAATGAGATATCAAGTCTGCAAAGGACTGTGTCAAGACTGAAAAGAGCTTCAGCCACCATTCCACCAGCACGGACATTTGGTTGAGTCATCCAGGTAACTCAAAAAGGACTTTCTAGAAATTCTTCGTCTTCAGGTGCACCTGCAACATCTGACCAAGCACGGACGACGCTGGCCAAAAGATTGAGTTCCATCAGTTTGCCCTTAATCAGCTTCCTAGCCACGTTAATTCCGTTTGTGCCAAGTGTAATTTTTCTTCTATAAATGCAAGCTTTCTCATTGCCCATTTTTGTTAGAGGTCATTCATCCTCATCCAAATATAAAGGTCAACCGATTCTTCGCTGATACTTAATACCAGTCACTGTCTAGCAGCCTAACATATCTGTAGCAGTATCTTCTAGTGTATGTTGTCATGCGCAATTCCTCTCCTGAAATAGCTGATGCAGCATCGGCATGCGTCTTGCATTAACCTATGCACATGTGCTATGCACCATTTTACTTTTCTTGATGTTTTTAGCCTTCAATGCTTGCAGAGCAGAGTGGCTTCTCTCTTGAATGCAAGCTTTCTCATTTTCCATATTCCTAGTCTCATTGATGATTGCTCCTCTTCCTTGATAGCCTGGGTCTTTGTGCAAGCTACAGTGAAGTGATTGATTGCAGAATCTGGTTTTGCTGCCACACTTGGCTGTGGTAACTGTGTTACGTTTCTCAGATGTGGGGGCCTGGTCAGTTGCATTGGTAAGCAGTCCCTCGAGGTAAGCATTTGCTCCTGCAGTCCGCAAAGCGACATAGACTCCCAGTATACACACACCGTAACTGGTGCGCCCCGTTCGTTCTGGCCTGCTGCAGTAATGGGCAAATTGTGCTTGTGGCTTACCTCGGCCATGATTTGCTCAAAACGGAGACCAGCATATGTGCTCACATGGTTCGAAGTGTATGAAGTTGATAGCCGTATGGGTGGAAAGGCCCGCAAGAATGGCTGCCGAAGGTGATGCCCACAAAAGCGACTTGTCCACATTGCGACAAAGTGTGAGCCACACATAGCAGCCCCCGAAAGAAAATAAATGTGCACGTTGGAAAGGAGTTAACGCTAAAATGCCGGGTAGTCCATGTCGCTGTGTTGGTTGCGGCAGCAGATGCCTGCGTCACCTGATTGCTTCGCAATGGAAGTTGCTCATCTTCAACGGCAACTGTTGGTTCAAACAGGTGCGAGACTCTGTCCAATCTGTTTGTACCGCAGGTTGTCGCTCGTTACCAGACCACCACATGTGACAAAGGCAAGCATTATGCCGTAAGATGGTTCGTAGCCAATGTATAATGTATTGTCTGAACCTCATGCGGTGACTGATTGCTGTTTAATCTTGCTGTTATGCCACTTGGTTACGGTCGCAGTTTTATGTTTTTCGAATATTGCGGCCTGGTCGGTTGCACTGGGAAGCAGCCTCTCGTAGTAAGCATTTGATCCTGCAGTCTGCACAGCGACATAGACTCCCAATTTACGCACACAGTGATTCGTGCTCCCCGTTCACCCTTTCCTGCTGCAGCCATGGGCAAATTGTGCCTCTGGCCTTTCTCCGCCGCGATTAGGCATGAACGGAGACCAGCATAAGTGCTTACATGGTCGGACGTGTATGAAGTTGGGTGGAAAGGCCCGTAAAAGTGGCTGATGAAGGTGATGCCCACGAAAGCGACTTGTCCATATTGAGACAATGTGGGACACCAAGTGTGAGCCACACATTAGCGGCCTCCAAAAGAAAAGAAACATGCAGGCTGGAAAGGAGTCAATGCTAAAATGATGGGTAGTCCATGTCGCTGTGTAGGCTGCGGCAGCAGATGCCTGCGTCACTTGATTGCTTTGCACTGCAAGTTGCTCATCTTTAACAGCGACTGTCGCCGCAAACAGGTGGGACACTCTGTCCAATCTGTTTCTTCTGCTGGTTGTTGCTCGTTAGTAGACCACCACATGCGACGAAGGCAGGCACTACGCCTGTAGGTAGGCAGCTCAATGTACCCTAAGAGACCCGTGTATGTGAATGCTCACTGTTGCCATATGGTTCGTCGCCAATGTATAATGTATTGTCTGAACCTCATGCGGTGACTGATTGCTGTTTAATTTTGCTGTTATGTCACTTGGTTATGGTCGCAGTGTTATGTCTTTAGAATATTGCGGCCTGGTCGGTTGCACTGGGAAGCAGTCTCTCGAAGTAAGCATTCGCTCCTGCAGCCTGCACAGCGACATAGGCTCCCAATTTTCATGCACCGTGATTCGTGCTCCCCGTTCGCCCTTTCCTGCTGCAGCAATGGGCGAATTGTGCCTCTGGCCTTTCTCGGCCGCGATTAGGCATGAACGGAGACCAGCATACGTGCTTACATAGTCCGATGCGTATGAAGTTTATAGCCAGATGGTTGGAAAGGCCCGCAATAGTAGCTGATGGAGGCGATGCCCACGAAAGCGACTTGTCCATAGTGAGACAATGTGAGACACCAAGTGTGAGCCACACATTAGCGGCCCCCGAAAGAAAAGAAACGTGCAGGTTGGAAAGGAGTGAACGGCTAAAATCTGGGGTAGCCCATGTCGCTGTGTAGGCTGCGGCAGCAGATGCCTACGTCTCCCGATTGCTTCGCAATGCAATTTGGGCATTTTTAACGGTGACTGTCGCTGCAAACAAGTGGCACACTCTGTCCAATATGTTTCCGCTGCTGGTTGTTGCTCGTTAACCTGACCACCACGTGCGACGACGACGGTGAGCCGTTTACGAGCTCGCGTCAATGATTCCAGCGTATCTCGACATGCAAACTTTATTTCTGCTATTGCACGAGAATGTACACTGCTTGTCTTCTGCCAATAAAGTCGCGCGTTCTGTTCACTCACTTGTGGCTTGTTTGTATGGGCGTCAGTAGAGGCTCTTGGCAATTAGAACGCACCACCTACGCGGCAGCGAAGGCATTGAGGCATGCCGCATAGCCTGCAGGGCAAGCACGGCGCGTACCAGCGTACGCGACCGGCAAAAAACGGCCATATTGAATTTTGCTCTAAAAAAAAAATGTGCACTTCCGCTTCCGGTTTGAGCAACCTCATCTGGCGTCCCCCAAAGTAAGTTCCATGCGCTGCCGCTGCTTATTTTCGAACCACGGCGGAAGGTACAGTTTCCCTTCTCTAAGTTTGTTCTTTATTCTATGGTTCCGCTTCCAGTGGGCCATGATTTTGGCCACGCTCGTCAGTTCGCGGAGAGTGCAGTAGCAGTGAGTCGCAGCAATCATGGTAAATTGCGCGGTTTATGGATGCAGCAATAAGTTGTGGCGAAAAAACAGCGAGAATACAAACGAAGTAAAGTTCTGTGGAGTGCCTTCAGTCATCTACAACCAATGCAGCAGGATGCAAGAATTGTCCGAAAGGCTTCGTGCCGAGTGGTTTCGCCGCATTCGTCGCGCTGACATGGACAGAAATTCTCCCAACTACAAAGTGTACGGTGTTCATTTCATGTCTGGTAAGTGCCAGTTTACATTCTAAACGTTGCAGTTCCGCGTATTTTATGCTTGAGCACGAGTGTGCTTGTTACCGCGTCACCAAGCAGCTTTGAAAAGGGCAGTTAAAGTTGTGGTACTCTGGTGTTTACGCTTACATAACCGCTTTTTTATGGACCTAGGCGACCTTAATGTGTGTACACTGCCATCGCGCGCGGACGCAACTTAATTGTTTCAGCTCCACATAGTAATTCTTGAGCACGTGTGTACTGTCGCATCACCAAGCAGCTTTGAAAAGGGCAGTTAAAACTTGTGGTACTCCGATGTTTACGCTTGCATAACCGCTTTTTTTTATTTACGTAGGCGGCGTTAATGTACACTGCCCGCGTGCGCAACTCTATTGTTTAACCTCCACGCATTTTAGGCTTGAGCAAGTGTGTGTTGTCGCGTCACCAAGCAGCTTAGAAAAGGGCAGTTAAACTTGTGGTACTCCGGATATTCACGCTTTCGTAAACGCCGTTTTATTGACGTGGGCGACGTTAATTTTCGCTGTCAGCGTGTACGGGTGCAGCTGAATTGTTTAAGCTCGCTTGCGACGTCTTTTGTACAAAGCTGTCGCTTGGACTTTTCTCTGTGACCTTGACATCTTCCTGCAAGGCACGGTGCTGACATGCGCGCCTGTATTTTTTTAACTTGCAGGAAAGCCATCTTGTTTGATGGACGAGACCAATCCAGACTGGGCACCAAGTTAGGGTACGCAATAAACCGTACAGATCTTGCGGAGGGCAGGTATGGCATGCCCTTTACTTGCTTTTGCTTTCTCCTACAACTCGAGCAACAATAAAGCATTGTTCTCGCGATAATATTTGCGCATTATGAATCGCTGCAAGTTTTTAGCAAGGCCAGAAACGCACTATAAAGATTGTGGAATGGTTATCATAAATGAAAGTATTTTGTGATTCGTTAGCTGCTGTGATGAACGTACATACTTGCGTAGTGTAAATGTAATTTGACACTCGCTTAGAGCTTATCAAGATGGGTGCTTTAGTAAAAGGAATGCACAAGGTAGCCACAGTGGTGGCTTACCCTCATTGCCGTCGAACGAGAAGCCGATACAGCCGGATGATTTGACGACAGACGAGATTGTTAGCGCCGATGTTAATGTATCAATTGACGGCCACGACGTGATGGCGCTAGTAGACACCAGGCGACAATGTTTTGCAGAAAAATACTCATTGTTATGCATTGCATAAAACAGCATTTGAAGAGATGTAAAGAATCTTACAATGGTAACATGATACCTCCAGCTGTGAGCACTGATGCATTTTTTTTCTCTAGGTCAGCCAAGCCACAGTGACAAGGTTCTTGGAGCACTGGCTTGATGTCATGCACATACGCCTGAGCCAACTTGTGGAGTGGCCAAATCGGGAGGAGCTTCAACTAACCATGCCCATGTGTTTTCATAGAGCATTTGGAACTAGAGTGGCTGTAATAATTGACTGGTTCGAAGTGTTTCTAGAACGGTCGTCTTCAGTTCTTCCACGCTGTCAGACGTGGTCATGATACAAGCATCATAATACTGTAAAATATCTCATTGGAATTGCACCTCAGGATTCCATCACCTAAATCTCTAATGGATGGGTTGGGCGTACAAGCGACAAGCTCCTGACCGAGCGCTGTGGTATTCTAAACAACCTTTTAGCAGGAGACACTGTGCTTGCGGATCGAGGTTTCACTAGTGCCGATGCCGTAGGGATTCATTGTGCACGTCATTGCGCCAGCATTCACAAAAGGGACGCAACAGCTCACAGCCTGGGAGGGGAAGACACGAAATATAGCCAATGTTCGCATACATGTAGAGAGTCATTGAGCTGTTGCGTCGGAAGTATGTAATTTCTTTCTCGATTATTCCAATCGAACTTGTGATGCTATACGTGGAGACACGGTAACACAACTGGACAAAATTGTGACAGTATGCTCTGCCTTGACTAATCTCTGCAAGTCTGGTGTGCCGTTTCATTGAGTTCAGTATATGCTATTACTGTAATTCACCGAATAGTCTTAGTTTGGAACAGTTATTTTCCCTCTACGAGTGCTCGAATTGCAGAAAAGTACAGACAAGTTGGACATGCCACGTGTGTGCGTGTGACGTGCTTCCAAGTCATTCTGTGTGCTCCCTTGCCGACTGATTAATGTACCCTGATTAAGGCTGCTGCTTTTTCTTGCTAGGCAGAACCATGCCTTGCTCTTTGGTGGACGTTTCAGATTTGCACATGCAAAATGGAGCCATCTACTAGGACACTGTCGGCCACTACTCTTAACCATTTCACCGTCTTCAGCACCACCGCAGTAACAGTATCATTCACTGTCTGCTAAACTTTCATCACATGTAAGCATTGTTTCTTGCTGTGGCAAGGTAGTCCAGTGTTTAAAGAAAAGCTGCGAGAGCAAAACCTGTTCAAATAATGCTTTGGACTTCTCCGTCATTTCTTTGCAGAAAGACAAATCAATAGCGATGCGGTCTATCAGAATGTCTGATGGTGTCCGCAGAACGAAATCGCAATACTGCCGCTGATACACGTAGAGTTGTAGTTGTATTTGGTAGAAGTATGCATGGTTTCTCTTCAGTCGTGCACTGTCATCACATAGCTCCAAGCAGCCACCTTTCTGCTTCAGCACATCGGCCACACAGACTGCTGAATAGCGATACTTAATTCCTAGCACGCCATCGTGACAGCATTCACATGAAATCAAGCTATGTGGGATGGCGGCTAGGTAGGGTGCTTCTGCAGAAATGTGTAGGCCAGAGCTATGACACACAAATTTCTCATGTTTCCCAGTCATTGCCGAGATGTAAGCCTTCCTGGCTACTACCTCTTTTTGTTCCCCCCAATTGGTTGCCGCTGAAAAGAACTTCTGCTCTTCGGGATAGCACATCCTCTTGATGAGGCTTACGGACGGCTTGCATATGGGTGTTCGGCAGGCTGCATACACGGTCGATGATGTCACCCTTCCTTCTCGGAATGCAAACCAAACAGAAGATGCTGACTGATGCTTTGTTGCTGCCTCTACAGCCTGACGTACCTGCATGTTCAAAACAGAGGCCACTCAAACAATGAAGCTGTTGTAATGCAACAAGTTTATGAACTGGCATCACTCATGTTGACCACTGACATGGAAAATACAAGTACTTTGCCATTCTACCCTTTACCTAACAGGCACAAGCCCTTACGCCAACATTAAAGAAAAATACTTTAGCAAAAAACTGCCTGAAGGAATGCATAAATTCCATGCTCCTTACGTGCCTTACGGAAACCTTAACTGACCAGTAAACTGTACTCTTTGAAAATGCAGCTTTCACAGCTCAGGCGCACCAAAATTGCATACTAGTACGCTATCGTATGAGTACCACTACGCTACAGCTTGTTAAGCACACCAAGCTATTACGTTTGCATGATGTCAAAAGCAATGTGTTGCTTACCTGCGGTTCTACAGTGAACGCTTGTGCAAACATCTGGCGCTCCTCTTGAATGTTGTCCCATGTCGTTGGTTTGATACGGGTCAGCTCCCCAAGAACAGCTACAGAAAACTTGTGAGACAACGGAATGAAGTCATTGCAATAACCCTTTGTGAGTGAGAGCACTGCAGACTGAACTCCAGTATTTTTTACACTGGTCAGGAAGGCAGCCTATTCTTCTTTTGATGGCCTCTCGATCCGAGCCTTACTTTTCTTCGCAGAAGGGTGCTTGTTTCCCTGAGACGCCGTCTTTTCGCATTGGATGATGAAAAGTATATCTCAGCAATTGGTGCACAGGCCACATTGGTCATATAAGGTGGCAACCATTTGTTTGTCTTGTTTGTGCATGCCTGGCTCTCTTGAAATGAAGCTGCTGCCTCCAAATAAAAAAGAACTACGCCTAAGTGAGAACGGCCTTACCAAGGTCCGCCATGCACGTATACAGTGTGCTGCCTTCACCATCCCGTCTTCTTTAATAATAATCCATGGCTCCAGTGGTTGTGTCGAAAGTGACTGCAAATGGTTTACCTGCAAATGCAATGAATAGAATTGCTTAGAATTATGAAACTTCGAAATGATTTAGCCTGCTTAAACCATATGGGTACAGTATCTGATAAACATTCACAATTACAATGCTTTAAATCTATCCCGCGACACATCACTCGCTCCAGGTAGTGGGCTATGCAGTACAACTTTACACACTCGTGGGCTTGTTCAATGAACGCTCGTTCAAACAAGCTATGCTGCGCGCTGTCCATACTGCTCATCGCCACGAAAAGCGCACTCACGACATAGGGAGATGTAATGCTTTAAGTTCATGAGTTGCGGTTTACATTGCCGAATAAAACGATTCCAACGCCTAATCAATTGATTCCATCACAACCTTAAAACGCACTGCTGCGCGGTGCTGTGAGGATCCGTGTACGCCGTATCTGCTGTAGCCAGCGTGTGCGCGAATCCTTGAACTTCCGTTCCTCCGGGCGCGCGTGAATCCGTGTGTACATACCTTTCTCGGCATCCATGCAACGAGCGCGCGATCACTTCTGTGAAGCGACGGCGAGCTAGGTTTCGGATCTCAGCTTTCAGCCGCCAACGCTCGCTCGTACGCAGCCCTGACGCGTCCTTGAACCGTGCAGTTTTATTACTCTCTTCTCGTTTAAACACTTTAAATACTTTCCTCTGTGTACCGCAGTGTCGCCACGCCTGCCTCGCATCATGACGCCGCTCCGTGCGCGTAAGGCGTTCGTCAGCATTAGCACAGAGGCTTTCAGACTGCTGTCGGGATTCAAAACGTACTTCAACAAACTCACCTTTACACGTACGATGATGACGTCGTCCACCTTCTTCAGCTGCGGCTCCTGAACGAAACCGCTTGTCAGGTAGTTGTGCGCTTCGAGCGACTTCTTTGCTTTTAGTTGCTCATGTGTAACGTAGCAAGTCGCGTGAACTAAATAATCCTTGATGTCGGAGACCTCAACCTTTGGCACAAGCTCGACATCAAAGCACAGCTCGTCCATGCCCAACAGCAGTGGGTGAACACCGCCGCAAAGCTTCACTTTTTCTACGTAGCGCTTCTTTGCTGCTTCCTCTCAGCCTCGCGCACATGCGCTCAAACTGATTGCAGGCTCATCGCCCATGACTTCGCAGCGTCTTTACGCTCGTGGAAGCTCTTGCGCTGACTGTTAGTACACACCAGGAATTTTCAATCCAAAAGGAATCTGCCGACTAAACCACAAACCGAGCACGGCACACGGCTAACACACGGTGACACGAACGCGACTTGAAGTGGCCAAGATCATGGCGGACGCTGGTGCGGAGGGTGCTGTCATGGTTGCCAGCGCTACTCGCGGCGTGGTTGTGACGTCATGTGAATGGAACCTATATAGTAATGCTGTTAGCATTATTTGTCTACTTTGGGCACATTGAGTTTATCCATCCGTCCGTCCTCTTACGTCGACCGAGTGGCCCAAATTTCTTGCTAGCTTTGGCCACTGGGTATGTGCTCGCGGTCGTGTTGCCGTCTAGGTCGTTGCATCGTCGCCATTCCAGCTTCGGCATGCGACTATCGCCGTGTTGCGTCGTCATTGTGCGGTCGTCACGCATTCGTTGTCACAGCGTCGTCGTGATGCCGGAGCGGTGGCTTCATCCTCGTCATTGTATACCTTCGTCATCTGACTCTCGTCGTGCCGTCGTCGCCACGCATTCGTTGTCACAGTGTCGTCGTGATGCCGGAGCGGTGGCTTCATCCTGGTCATTGTATACCTTCGTCATCTGACTCTCGTCGTGCCGTCGTCGCCACGCATTCGTTGTCACAGTGTCGTCGTGATGCCGGAGTGGTGGCTTCATCCTAGTCATTGTATACCTTCGTCATCTGACTCTCGCCGTGCCGTCGTCGCCACGCATTCGTTGTCACAGTGTCGTCGTGATGCCGGAGCGGTGGCTTCATCCTGGTCATTGTATACCTTCGTCATCTGACTCTCGTCGTGCCGTCGTCGCCACGCATTCGTTGTCACAGTGTCGTCGTGATGCCGGAGCGGTGGCTTCATCCTGGTCATTGTATACCTTCGTCATCTGACTCTCGTCGTGCCGTCGTCGCCACGCATTCGTTGTCACAGTGTCGTCGTGATGCCGGAGCGGTGGCTTCATCCTCGTCATTGTATACCTTCGTCATCTGACTCTCGTCGTGCCGTCGTCGCCACGCATTCGTTGTCACAGTGTCGTCGTGATGCCGGAGCGGTGGCTTCATCCTAGTCATTGTATACCTTCGTCATCTGACTCTCGTCGTGCCGTCGTCGCCACGCATTCGTTGTCACAGTGTCGTCGTGATGCCGGAGCGGTGGCTTCATCCTGGTCATTGTATACCTTCGTCATCTGACTCTCGTCGTGCCGTCGTCGCCACGCATTCGTTGTCACAGTGTCGTCGTGATGCCGGAGCGGTGGCTTCATCCTAGTCATTGTATACCTTCGTCATCTGACTCTCGTCGTGCCGTCGTCGCCACGCATTCGTTGTCACAGTGTCGTCGTGATGCCGGAGCGGTGGCTTCATCCTAGTCATTGTATACCTTCGTCATCTGACTCTCGTCGTGCCGTCGTCGCCACGCATTCGTTGTCACAGTGTCGTCGTGATGCCGGAGCGGTGGCTCCATCGTCGTCATTGCATACCTTCGTCATCGTACGTCATGCAATCGTGATTATGCCACCGTTGTCGGACAGTCATCGTCATGAATCCGTTGTCATACCGTCGTTGTCATGCCGTCGTGGTCCTTCCATAGTCGTCATTCCAGCTTCGTCATCCAGTTGTCATACCGTCAATGCCACGCCGTCGTCATACACTTGTCGTCGTCCCACGCCGTCGTCGTCGTAATTTCAGAATGGTCGCCCCGTCATGCCGTCGTCACACAGCCTTCATCGATCCTTCCACGCCATTCCTGCTTCGTCACACCGTCGTCTTCCAAAAATTGTCATCACGCTGTCATGCTCACGAGCGATAGGCAAGCGAGTGTCATAGAAAAGTGGGCCGATACTGGAGGCAGTGTATGTCACAAATGTCCGAAGCAATGGATGTCTCAAAATGACAACTACAAATTCTAAATAAACGTCTCTTCAGCAATCCGGTGTGGCTACATTGCTTGAATGCTATTCGTATTACCGTCGGCGGTCATTGTAAGCTCGTTTCTGCCGGAATTTCTTGGGGCTACCCTGCAATGCCCGACCACTCTTTCAAAGCGCACGAACCTTCCGTCCGCGCTGACCTCCGTCTTTCGTTGCTCCGCTCTGTCGGGAGCGGAATCAGCTGCCGACATCAGCAGCTCGCGTACTCAGAGCAGGTAAATTTTCACAAGCACTGAACCGATTTCTTACGCTTACCAAAAGACCGCTATCACAAATACAAAAATGTTCTGGATTGGTTCCATCCCTGTGAAATGGCATGTACGTAATTTTCTAGCTGACATCGTGCTTTCCTTAACTTTTTTTCATTTTGTTTTCTACACTGTTAAACAAGATTACTCCCTTTTGCCACGCAACAATAGTCGTCATCTGTCTTGTCCGCATTTCCTTTCTTTAACGCGGCGATCCCGGTACTTCCAAGTCAGGAACGGCATGCCCGTTATCAGCATGACAGAGCATTCTCGACAGGAAACCAGCGAGCGCAGCGTTTTCAAGGAAGGAAACGCAAGCAAGACAGATGACGATTATCGTTGTGTGGCAACTACACACCTCAAAGGGTGTACATTAGTTTAAGAGTGTAGTAATCCTTTTACACTTCCTAAAATTAAATTATGGGGCTTTAGGGCCAATACCACGATCTGATTATGGAGGCACATCGTAGCCAGGGACTCCGGAAATTTGAACCACTTTGGGTTCTTTACCTTGCACCTAAATCTACGTACACGGATGTTTTCGGATTCCTCCTCCCCCCCCCCCCCCCTCCCATAGAAATGCAGCCGCCTTGCCGAGATTCGATCCCGCGACCTCGTGCTTAGCGGCCCTAACACCATAGCCACTAAGCAACCACGGCGGATCTGTTTTCTTTTTACACTGCTGTATTTGCTTTTCCAAACTGCTGTATTGTATCTTGCAATAAAGGTCTTGTATATTTCTACACGTTTGCAAATGACGAACTGTACCTGGACTTCTTATACAAGCGTTTCTCTACGTTTTTCTGGAGTATCGTACCAAATTTTTAACACTGCTGTAATATTTGCTGCGCGCATAGAATTTTCCGTGTTCATTGTACTAAAATATCCCCCCTCTTCCATGTAATGCCCGATGGGCCTTTAGGGTAAATAAAAAAAAAGAAACAAAAATCTCAGGTGAAATATTGTGGTCAGGAAAGCCGAGCGCTCGTGAAAAGCCATCGCGGCAGCGTTGTCGTCTTGACCAGCATGTAATATTTACTCTCACCAATGATACTCGTGACAGCAGAATCATCGGGCCCTGCGGGCAGCCAGAGCTGCACAGTTTTTTCATCGATTGCTTTTTCTGCGTTGCAGCAAATCACCCCCCCCCCCCCCCAAAAAAAAAAAAAAAGAATGCAGCGCAGTTGGAATTTCGAACTGATAAAGATTTCGAAATTTGAACAGTCATGATGGATCAGTTTTCCTAGAACTTTGACAAAGAACTGAAGCTTGGAAGCTGGATGACATGGTTTGCCGCAGAGGCTTTGCGGCCTTTTTTCCATGGAGGCATGACTTTGTAATATTAAGTTGACGAGAAAAAATTATTGCTTTCGATGGTTAAGTTAAATAAGCTTCTTGTGCTAAATTTACGCTCACGTTTCTTATTTCATTTGCAATCTGCTGATTATTTTTTAACATGCACCATCTCATGATGTTTCACTTATAGATTACATTCTCTGCTTTGCAATTTTATTGACCCTTTTTGCAGAGCAGTTCGTTCCATAGAAACGAGATGGCGCTTTCGGCTACGCGCCGCACATTACATCTTACACATTACAGGAGCCTATGACAACGTAGACCGCAACATATTGAGGGATATTCTGGAAGGGGAAGGCTTAGCTGACGATTGTCTACAGATTTTGAGAGAGATTTACCTAAAAGAATACCGTTTGCGTTGAATGGGAAGGGGTGAGGAGCGAGGAGAAAGTTCATATCAACAAGGGACTGAGGCAGGGGTGCCCTTTATCCCCACTGCATGCTGTTTATGATGTACATGGTGAGGATGAAGAGGGTGCTAGAAGGCAGTAAAATCGGGTTCAATCTCTCATACAAAAAGGCGGGAACAGTATAGTAGAGCAGCAGCTTCCAGGTTTATTTTATGCGGACGACATTGTGTTGCTAGCTAACAAGCAAAGTGATTTGCAACGTCTGGTTAATATCTGTGGACAAGAAGGCAACAATTTAGGTTTGAAATTTAGTGTTAGAAAATCAGGTGTTATGGCATTCAATGAAAACAGTGAACACACAGTGGCAATACAGGGCCAGGAAATACCTCGGGTAACAGACTATAAATGCTTTAGTATATGGATAAACGAAGGGAATAGATATACAGAAACAGAGGAAAAAACAATACCAGTGAAGGGGAAGAGAAATGCATCCATAATGAAGCACAGAGCGCTATGAGGATACAATAGGTACGAGGTGCTCCGAGGTATGTGGAAAGGCGTAGTGGTTCCAGGACTTACTTTTGGAAATGCGGTTGTTTGCTTTAAATCAGGGGTACAATCTGGACTCGATGGGAACCAAAGGTCATTGGGTCGCCTCGCATTGGGCGCTCACGGGAAGACTACAAATGAAGCTGCGCAGGGTGACATGGGCTGGACTAGTTTTGAAGTGAAAGAAGCTCGCAGTAAAATTGAGTATGAAGAACGACTGAGGAATATGGAAGAAAGTAAATGGGCTAGGATAGTGTTGAGGTACCTGTAGAAAAAGAAACATTGATTCACAGTGGAGGAAAAGAACTAGGAAGCTTACCAGCAAGTATGCGGCCTGTAGGGTGGGCAACACAGCAACAAAGAACGTCAAGCGGAAAGTCTGAGAGGATGAAATAATCTCATGGGTGGCGGCAATGAAAAAGAAACCTACCATGAGTAACTACTTAAGAGGAAACAACGAAATCAGGAAAGAAACAATTAATGATAACTCAAAGGGAAGCTCATTACTTCTCGAAGCGAGATCGGGATGCCTTAGAACACGCACCTATAAAGCGAGATATAAAAAGAAAGAAGAAGCATGTGCTTGCTGCGGTAAAGCTATGGAAACTATGGAGCGTATTGTATTAGAATGTGAAGACGTCTACCCAGCGGTCCATTTAGGCACCACTGGCCTCCTTGAAGCCCTTGGGTTCAGCGAGAGCAGTGGAAAAGCAAACATGTCCGCAATAGGGACTAGTAAGAGGCGATTGGTGGATTGGTGGAAGAAAAGTAGGAAAAAGTGCAAAAGTACAGTTCGCAATTAGGGGATCAGAAAATTTGCTTGTGGAAGCTCAGAGTGTTTTTTTTTTCTTTTTTTTATTGTTTAACCTAGTTAGGACATTATGCAGTTTAATAGCAAGAGCTTGGCGGCGCAACCCACCGCCCCGTTGGAAAGGGGACGCTCGTAACATCCATCCATCCATCCATCCATCCATCCATCCATCCATCCATCCATCCATCCATCCATCCATCCATCCATCCATCCATCCATCCATCCATCCATCCATCCATCCATCCATCCATCCATCCATCCATCCGTCGATCGATCCATCCATCCATCCGCACGTCACCTCAGCGACAGCGCATGAATACGAAACCGTTCCCGCTTCTACCTTGCTTCTGTGCGATCAGCTGTGGGAAATGTAACTGAGTTTCCGCTAGCTCACTGTACTCCAATTGTGCTGTAAAGTGTGCAGTGGTGGATTAAAGACGTGTGTGGTATTTGGATGCGAAAATAGTGACTGGCATATTAAGGAATGGAATGAATCTGTGTGGCCAAGCTGACGGACCGCTGCTACACGAGGACAAACTGTTCTGCCGGCTCTTCGCGCTGCAGGACTCTGCCCAAGAATAAAAGACTTCACTCATACGCGAGCGCTGTATCGCTAACCTCCATAGAAATGATTTGAACCCCAGAACGTCGGCAAGTGTGAGTAGCGCTAGTTAAACAATGACAAAGAGAGTAACGCCGCTTCCTGTCACGGTAAGTTTCGCGCACGTTATTTACATACATCTACCCCAACTGGCACGCAAGCTTACGCCCACTCTGTCACCAACGTATCAAGAATAAATGAAATGGCGCGCAATTGAATATATGCGCACTTTACACGCACAACAAATGACGGATTACACCGACAGTACACGAATGGTCGAAGCCGAACGTTTCGTGACGGTCCGCAAGAGTAAGCGAGTTACTAGCGTTAATGCATCTTTATTTCAGGGTATCACAATGCACAGAACAGCTACGTCTCGAGCATCGTGTGCAGTAAGAACAAATATATCGAAAATGAACACACCCGCGAGCGATCGGGCAGGCAGTTATCAGGTAATGACCGCGGCGTGAAACGTGGTCACATACTGGAAATGTTTGAGAAACGCTGGAGGGTGTAAGGTCTGACAGCGGAACAAGGAAAACAGCGCTCATAACGCGCAGTGTACCGTGCACTACTTGCGCGATGTCGTCCTCATTCCACCTTCTTCTTCTTCTTCGTGATTTTGGAGAGGGAAAATACCATTCCACCTGTGTCTTCGCAGGACCTGCTGCGAGGGCTCGTCGGTGGGCTGCGCCGCCGGCGCGTGGCGCTGCTGCTGCTGCTGCTGCTGCTGGGCGGGGCGGCGTGGCGGACCCCCTGGTGGGAAGACGTCGCCGTGTGAGTGTGCGCCCGGCGTTGAACGCGCCCTGGCAGCGGTGCTTCCCCGGCGTGCCGCTTGCTGAATAAAACCCTAGCTTTTCGCTCCTGTGCGCACAATTTATATGATACTGCAGCTTGTCTGACTCGAATCCTGCCCATGTCAGCCGGTGCAACCCGACGTAAGTTCTTCACCTCTGTCAGACGCTTTGTGCCTCAGTCGGTCTGGCCTCGCCTGGGGCTCTTCAACGACAGCCAGAATGTATCCCACCACGGGAATGCGAACGCTGTGCTGGGAAAGCTGCATATTTCCAATCGAAGAGATATAGAGAAAAGAAAAACACGAGCAGCGTGAGGCGCCATGGCACTGTCGTGGATGCAACTCCGAAGCTGTTGCCTCGGCATTGTTAATTTATTGCTCTAATGTTTGTGCAGCTAGATTCCGATTCACTGCAGCTTCCTTTGTACAGTTTGTACTAAACACACTTTTCGGCTACTTCAGAACGTTGGATTCGCCAGTGACTCGCGCAGACCGGAACTGCATGACACCACGGATGATGTTGTGTTGTCCCCCCATGTAATACCCTTGTAATGAGGGCCTTTGGGGGTATTTTGAATAAATAAATAAATGTCTCAAAGTGGAATCCCACATAATGCGCTAGAAAAAAGAAAAGAAAGAGAGCAGGAGAGGTAAACTCCACCATCGCACCGAGGGAATCTATGTGAACTTGGTAACAAACAGCTGTGACGTGTTGGCAGGCACAATTTTGTGTTTTGTAATTTGTGTTTTATTATGTTTAGTTTGTAAAGGATGTCCCATTGCAGTCTTTGACTTCAGGACCTCGTTCTGTATATTAACATCTTGTAATCTTTCCAATCATCACAAAAAAATAAAACCGATTCTGATTCTGACATAAGGCCGCGTCATCGCCCGAATGTGTTTCGAAGTTTCAGTTGAAGGAATGAAGACAACTCTAAAACACATGCACTAAAAAAAGACTAGCGAATACGATCATCCAGTGTAACATGTCACAAATATAATTACTTGATTCAATTTTTTTTATTTACAGTGGTCTATTTCCGCCCAGCGAATGTAATCAAGCAGCTACAAGAAGGTAATCGAATGCTTTTACGTTATCTTTCCTCCCAACGTTTAATAATATTGCTCATCTATAGTAAATATAGAACGAGCTGGTCTTGCTCTTTCAGTTCGCAGCCGCACACAGACGTCGGCTAGTGAAATTGAAGAAAACAACGCTAAAAAATAGTACAGTGACGAGAGGAGGCAGACAGTGCGCTGACTAACAGCGAATTTTCACTGTGTGTCTATGCCAGTATATACTGGAAGGAGAAATCGCACAAAGAAGGAGAAGAAGAAGAAGAAGCAGCAAGTACTTGAATGTGACAATTACCAATTATATGTCACGTATTAGGTAACTACACATGATTTCGTTGCGCCGTAGAGATAGTTAAATAACCGAAGAGAAAGAAGGATCGGCAAACGAGCACCGACCTAATTCCGTACGCTCACAAGTTCTCGCACAGCCTGAAAAAAAAAGTGGCACAGGAGTGCGAATCGCCTTCCACGCGCGCAACAGGCTTCGCGGCCTGTGCAAGAGGGTCGGCCGAGAAAGGGGCAAAGCCACGCCGCGAGAAGAAGCACGCGCGACCGTTCGGCGGGCGCGCAGCAGCGGGACACTCGGGGACCCGCGGGCGCTGCTACATCGGCCAAGCGGACGGATGTGCGTTAAAGACAGGCTCGGCGAGCGTGCGTACTTGCTAACACGTTCGGTTAGCAACCACCTAACCGAACACTGCAAGAAATACAACTGTAAAACTGGGCTTGCTGAGCGCGCAGTCTAAGCGAATACTACGTATACGTAGTATTTCGCTTTGTTCGTAACGAAAAATGCGAACAGCCTTCGCGATCCATAAATTTGGTGAAAATGATGTCGCCGTGCCTTTGCTATATATAGATATATACAGCGCAACGAAATCATGTATACTTATCTAGTACGTGATATGGCATTATTAACGGTGATATCCGAAGTACTTGTTTGTTTGTTTTGTACTGTTTCTCCTTCCGGTATTTAGTATTCGATTACCTTCTTGTAGCTGCTCAATTACATTCGTTGGGCGGTAACATGATGATGCTACAAAAACTGGTTATAAGTCAGCGCTGTGGTTTGTCTCCTGTCGTCCTGTACTTCAGCGCGGTTTCCTTCAAGTTCTGTAATGCACGAAACGGCACAATTCAACACGCTAAATTGTATGCATTTCGTTAGCCTTTCAAAATTTCTGTCGGTCAGTGTTTCCCTAGATGATAAAGGTCAGGAGGGGAGGAGAATTCGTCACAATAACAATATACGCTTCAACAGCATGTGAGGATATGAGCAGCGACGCCGAAAAAAAGAAAGATTCCCCGTCAGACCCGAAGGGGCAGCGCGCAGCGCCATCGAACGGGAGGCGGGCAACCGGAGCAGAGGAGGTCTGCGGGGCGCAGACTGCGCATGCTCAGAGTGCGCGCTGGAAGTGTTGTAACGCACGGACACCGGACGGGGCGATTGCCAAACAGTGATCGGGAATTGTCCAATGGCAGCGGAAAAACGGAAGTCTGAACAAGGTGAGCTTTCGGGCGTAGTGCCGCACACAGAGGCCCGGAAACGGTTACCGCATAGAAAACGCCACCCCAAGATGCGGAATGCGGCGCGCGACAGTTGAGATGAACGAGCGGGAACTGAGCCCCGGGTACTTGCGCCAGGCGTGGCACAGCTGCTCTGCTCTATCTCCCGCCACATTAGAAAGCGTTCAGACCTGTTCAGCTTTCCTCGTCAACAAAGTAAATTAAAATTAAATTGTGAGGTTTTACGTGCCAAAACCACTTTCTTATTATGAGACACGCCGTAATGGAGGACTCCAGAAATTTCGACCACCTGGGGTTCTTTAACGTGCACCTAAATCTAAGTACACGGGTGTTTTCGCATTTCGCCCCCATCGAAATGCGGCCGCCGTGGCCACGAAGTAAATTGTTACAAGGTCACTGAAAAAAAAGTAACTCAATTACAGTGAGCGTAACCGAGTAAAAAAGAAAGTAATCGGTGAATTATAAAGCTAAGAAGCGTAATTGATTACAGGTAATTCGTTGTGTACAATTCTGCTGCACACTCACTGCGAACGTAAGCAGCCGATTTCTGACGTTCGCGGCGCCTTCGGCACACTGTGTCAAAGGAGATGCCGGTTATGTAGCATAAGCTCGTCACATGGCGGGTGAGTGAGTGAGTGAGTGAGTGAATAAACTTTATTGTAGGTCCGGCGAGGACGCGAACTCGTCGCGCACCCGGCTAGTCCCACGTCGGGACCGGCAGGTCTAGCCCACCGGCCCGGTCGCGGGCACGCCGGACGGCCAGGATTTGCTTTTCTAGAGCGGGGCTACGCAAAAGCGAGTCCCACTCCTCCTTGATGAACTTGGGGTATGTCGACCCGCACTCCCAGAGCATGTGAGGTAGAGTGGAGGTCTGGCCGCAGGACGGGCAGGCGTCGTCGCGATACACGTCGGGGTAAGCCTCGTGGAGAGCGGACAGACACGGATATGTGCTGGTCTGTAGGAGCCTAAGTGAAACGGCTTGCGCCCTATTCAACTTGGGGTGAGGGGGTGGAAAGACCCTTCTGGACGGAGTTCCTAAAAAAAATACAACAAAAGAACTACAAAAAACAAAACGTGTATGGAGTGGTCTATAAGATCTTCTTGATTGCTCGCTGCGGTCACATTACGGGAAAATGTGACCGCCTGTGCAGCCGGTGAAACAGTGACGTATTGTTTCGTCGCGAATACTTACTACTTGCAGTGCAATTATCAAGCCCACATACTGCACTAATGGTGAGGCTCTAGAAACTGCAGAGTCATTTAAATATCTAGGTGCTCATATTTATCCGACTTTGTCTCGGCATTATCATGTGGGTAGTATAGTTTCTGCTGCATGTAAATCTCTTGGCTTCTTTCGTCGTACGCTTACGTCAGGCTAACAGTGATACCAAGCTTCTTGCCATATACTGCCATACTTCGCTCCAAACTTGAGTACGCCTCATTTATATGGAACCCGCACCAAACGCATCTTACTAACAAATCAAAATCTTAGCACGACAAAACAGCTTGATTTATTACAGGTAACTAACTATTCCCAGTACTCAGACATCACCAAAATAAAACGTGACCTAGGACTCATCCCATTGCAGACTAGAAGACATATCTCGGTTAACTTTCTTCCATCAGCTTTTTTCACCACCCAAATATCTTCTCCCGCGCACACCTCTTACCCGCCAAAAAGAAATTGCTGCGAATAATGACGAATTTAAGGTCGAACAACCATTTGCACGCACTAAGCTATTGCAGTTTTCATGCCTGCACTTAGCCATTTCAGAATGGAATCATCTTCCAAGTAATATAGCCGAAATAACTGACCATATTACATTGAAAAACACGCTTAATGAAACTTTCGGAAATTAGAAATACGAAACAGTGATATTTCTTTTTACATTTCAAAAATGACGAATTCTAACCTTGCTATAACCTTTATTGTAATTATTGTTGTGATGCCAGAAGATGTAAGATTATTGTATGTATGTATAATGTAAGAATTATTATTGTGTGATGTATGATTAGAAGAAATATACAGGGTTTTTTTTTTAGCTGCACCGATTTTTTTAAATATTGTCTATGGCAGATAGCACAATTATATCCCTTGATATAAATTACTCGATGAGGCGGCCATTACTTCTACGAGAAATCAAAATGTGCAATTGACTAATTAACATAATTACGCTAATTACCTTCTAAATTAATTACTTTATGCCACATATTTCTATTACGAATTATAGCCGCTCAGTTCGCACGACGTACCCACTTGGAACGAGTTCTCTGGACAGCACCAGGTCCGAGATATTAGGTGTCCGACGAAATGCGTCGGCGTTCCAGTTACTTTTTCAGGAAACCGCCGTCACATGCCTCGAAGCACAAAAGCAATTGGAGCGCCAATGCATTTTGTCGGGCACATTGAAAATTAATATCTCGGAAATGGTGCTGTCCAGAGAATTCGTTCCAAGTGGATACGCCGTGCGAACTCAGCGGCTATAATTCGTAGATTGAAATATTTGGCGTGAGATAATGAATTAGAGAGTTAATTAGGGTAATTCAGCTAATTATTGGATTGCACATTTTGATTTCTCGTAGAAGTAATGGCCGCTTCATCGAGTAATTTAGATCAAGGGTTACAATCAAGGGAACAAGAGCGCAAGAGTAAGCGACAAGGAGTCGTAAAGGCATCATCAGAGGCTTCTGACCAAGCAGAAAGTTCCTTGTCGCCTTGGAGAAGTTGGTTTAGCGGTGCGATCACAGTAGCGAAATTGCGAACAAAATGTCGAAAATAGGAGCATAGGCCAATGAAGCTGCGTAGTGCTTTCAAGTTACTTCGGGAATTCGGATACGGCGCAAAGTTTAGCAGGATCAGGAAGAATGCCTTCATTGTAGACGACCTGGCCTCATATAGTCAGTTTTCGAGCCGCAAATAGGCACGTATTTAAGTTAAGCTGGAGACCAGCATTCCAGAGACAGGTCAAAACTTGATGTAGACGGCGTAGATGGATCGGAAAAGCAGGGGAAACGACGACAACGTCGTCGAGGTAGCAGAGACAAATATGCCATTTCGGGCCGCGCAGGATGCCGTCCATCATGCGTTCAAAGGTAGCAGGCGTGTTGCACAGACCGAACGGCATCACAGACAATTCATACAAGGCGTCTGGTGTTTAAATCATACAAGGCGTCTGGTGTTACAAACGCGGTTTTTATACAGTCAGCGTCAGCCATGGGCACCTGCCAGTAGCCACAGCGGAAAACTAAGGAGGAAAGACACTCTGCTCCTTGCAAACAGTGCAGTGCATCGTCGATACGTGGCATATCGTGGCATATTTGAGCATATAGTTCACCTGGTCATCGATAAGGCGTCTTTCGGTCGCCGATACTCGGTAGGGACGCTGTTGAATGGGTGCATGGCTCCCAGTGTCGATAGTATGCGAAACAGTAGTTGTGTAGCCGAGTGATGTTGCTTGACAGTCAAAAGAGGAAGAGAATGCCTTGGAGCAAGTGAAGAAGTTCGTCGTGCTGTGTCGCGTCGTAAGGTCACTGGCTCGCGTAAAAGAACGCGGCAGTGACTGAGGAGGCGATGCCTCGAGAGCGGCAAGATAAGTGGAGTCGACCATCGCGTCAAATATTGAAGATGAGGCCAGTGGCTCTGCTCCACCAAGGCTTTCACGGCGGCGTGAAGTAATTGGTTCGGCCGATGGGTTGGACATGCACATGAGAGAGGGGCCAGTTTTGAACTCGAGGACGGCGAACGGCAGTGGTAGTGAACGGCGGCGAGCTAAGAGTTCAGACGCTGCGAAGAGTTCTGTGACGTCATTTACAGAGTCACAAGAGATACAAGAGCGGAAAGACCAGGCAGGTATAACGGTGTCTTCTGAAACGACGATTTTGCGACAAGGGTCCTTGTGGTCTGTGATAATATCGATCGAAAACTGGAACAGCTCGATTTCGGCGTGGGCGCAATCAATGATCGCATGATGTGTGGAAAGTCCCAACCTAATATGACGTCGTGTGAACATGATGACAACACAATGAATTCTATGACATAAATGACCTCCTGAATGACGACACGAGCTGTGCAGGCTCCGGATGGCTCGACGTGCTGCGCGTTGGCATTCTGAAGGGACAGTCCAGAAAGCGGCGTCGTCACTTTTCCTATCTTGCGGCAAATGCGGGCATCTCTCGCTGAAAGTGCAGCGCCGGTGTCGACAAGTGCTAGCGTCAATATTCCTTCTACAGCGACTTCAATAACGTTTTTCGGGGAAGTGTGAGGCCTTATACATTTCGCTGACACCGCAGTTCTCGCCTCCTGAACTGCGATTTTTAGTTTTCCTGGCGCAGAGGGTTACGCCGACAGAGCATGGGGGAAAGGGAGCGGCGGCGAGGGGAAGGTGAACGGCAAGCGGAGAATGCGGTCTCGACGACAAGAGCAGATTCAAAGGTGTCGGGATAGTTGCGGCGTTGTTGGAAACGTGGCGCATATGGACGCACATTCTTGGGGACGTTCGGTGTAAATAGGCGACAGCGACGTCCTATGTGTCCAGCACGGCCACAATAAAAACAAATGGACGATTGTCTTCCGTGCGCCAATGGTCTTGAAGTCGTGCATACTGCACCACTGGCCGGGCTGGAGGGGATACGGGCGGGCGCAAAGGCGGCCGAAGGGGACCGTTGGCCTGTGGTGCAGGCCTCGTAGCGGCTTCGGCGTGCATCAGAGGAGCGGCAGTCGGAGCCTGCTGGAGAGAAGGTGAAATATGGTCGGCTACCTGCTCCTTGATGACATATTGGAGAGCGGGCGCCAACGGAGAACTCGACTGGCCGTGTGTAAGTGGAAGCAGAGAAAGCTGACGAGCCACCTCTTCACGGACGAACTCCTTGATCTGTAGCAGCAGCGAAGGGCAACAACCGGGGCAACAGCCTAGCTCGACATTGAAGTGGCCCGAGGAAAAGATTGGCGGGTGGCTATGCGTTGTTTGCGTAGTTCGTCGAAGCTTTGAAAGAGACTGACGAGTTCAGAGACTGTCGCCGGATTTTCGCCTACACCATCTGGAAGGCGTCGTCTTCAATGCCTTTTAAGATATGGCGGATCTTCTCGGCATCAGCCATTGTGACGTCAACACGGTTACAGAGGTCGACAACATCTTCTGCATAACTGGTAAATGTCTCCCCGCACTGTTGCGCACGACCAGGCAAATGTTGCTCGGCGCGAAGCTTGCCAACGGCGGAGCGCCCGAATACCTCCGTAACGTTAGTGTTGAAGGCCGTCCACGTCGTGAGATCACGTTCGTCGTTGCGGTGCCACACGCTGGTGACACCGCTCAAATAAAGACACGTAATTCAGTCTTTTGGTGTCTTCCCAGTGGTTGTGGATGCTCACCCGGTCGTAGTCGGCGAGCCAGTCTTCTACGTCATGGCCTTCGGTACCGCTGAAGATGGGCGGGTCGCGTTGACGCAACGGGCCAGGCCAGACCACGGTAGTCACCGGGGCAGCGGGTTATGGTTCTGGTGGGCCTTCTTCCGGCATAATGAAGACAGGCTGCAGCGTCCGAAGTTCCAGATTTCCTGTTGTACCCCGCACCTCCACCAACAGTAAGTAGTTTATTCGGGTCGTAGAGCAGCAGCGACAAACGCAGCGCCAGCAGGTAGGGCGCAGCCAGAGAGCGAACTGGGAACTGAGTCACGCGATGGCAAAGGGCCTTTTCAGCCTGCCGATCTTCGTCACAATCGCAATAGAAAGCACCCTGTATAGGTTCTATGCAACATGTACGACTTCATATAGGATGTTCGACTTGCACGTATGTTCCATGACTTTTTTTGTATATGAATTGTTATCCTCCCTCCCCAATTTGTTGCTCAAACTGCTGGGCTTTAGGTTAAATAAATGAAATGAAACAATTATGCAAATGGCACAAAACCCACGCCGTTTTTTTACAGCCATGTTTTAAAGGGCACCTCACCAGGTCTGGCCATTTTAAGCTGACAAGCGCAGAGCATACAATGATCGCCAACGATCGTGTTTGCAAAGAATTACGTCGCTATGCGCCGCTGAAAGGTCTGAAATTTCAAGCCGAGCGCAGTTTTCCCTTCTGCTCGCGGCGACCGCGCTCCAAGCCGGACGGTGACGTACTCGTGTCCGCAGTGTGACGGCGCTCGTAGTGACGCGTGACTTCGAGAATTATTCAAGGTAACATCTGTTATTTGCGTGATCTGTTGCTTGATTTGACGAATTGAAGTTTAGAGAAATAATAAAACACACAAACGGAATGTCTGCGTGTTTTTGTTTTACTTCGCACCGAAGCAAGAGAGATGTACTTCCGCTTCGTCTGCTTGTTCCCACGGTCGTGCAGTCACGTGCGCAGGTACCGAAACAATGCCATTTTCTACCGTGTTCCAGTGCGTCATCTTGCTCTGCGGCCCGCTTGATCTGCCTCAGTATTCGTGTAACACTGAATTATGCCGCTAGTGATGCTTCCTTGTGCACAGCGCGCAATATCGTGCGCTGCGCGAACGAGACAACAGCTCGCGCGCGACGCCTTCAACGGAAGTGCGCAGCGTCGCAAAATAAGAGAAAGAAGCGAGGATAAAAAAAAAAGTAAAGGCGGGGCCCGTGACGCATGCGTCACGCGATTTCGCTTGCGGAGGCTAGGCGGGGCGAGTAGAGAGAGTGTCTCGCTGTGCAGTGGAGCTCGCCTCCTGAAATCATGGGTTCGCGGCCCACAAATATTTCTATCTCGGCTATTAATGAGCCGATTTGTAATTTTTTTGCGGCAGAACACTCCCCAGAGAACACGTAACTACTTCCAACGTATAACCAAAATTTGCTATGGGGCCTGGTGAGGGGCCCTTTAACAGCTGCTGCCAAATGTAACTTAACAAGAAGCTTATACCTCAGGAGTTATTATACACTGTACACAGATTTACACCTTGAAGGGTCCATAATGGTGCCAATCAATATAACAGACACTGTACAGCTTTACAGGTGGAAGGGTGCGTGTCATAAAAAGAAATCACCCTTGCTTGCGTCATGATTGTGCATGCTTGTTCGTCGGGAAGGTGATATTCTCATCCAGTCATCAGAAATATTGCAGTGACTAGTTCCATAGTCATGCCAGTTGCGACTTTCTTTACTTATTTATTTATTTTGCTAATGCGGATAACGCTGCTCAGTGAAAGTTGAATGGGCTGGCGCAGAAAGTTTTCAGGTGTGCGGATGAGCTTCCATCAAAGGGGGAACCAGTGCTGGAGTTTCGAGCTAGTGTGCCTCGATACCGCGCTTTCCCGTACTGTGGAAAGAAGCATTGCGATTTTCGCTTTCAATAAGATCGAATGCCCACGGACAGCTTGCCGGAGAATTTGTAGAAATTGTGGAAACGGCGTGGCGATCGCGCCTGCCTGAATACAATGTCGCCGTCGCCGATGCTCGTAGTCTTAACGAAAAGTAATAGAATTATAGGGCTATATATATATATATATATATATATATATATATATATATATATATATATATATATATAAACGAGAAGAGAGGGGGTTCTCTCATGGCTTCTCATGATATGACTATATATATATATATATATATATATATATGATGTCAAGAGGCGTTATAGTTCGATTGCTAAAACGCTCAGATAGCAGAGCACCCCAGCGAGAGGACACAGAGCTTCGGCGACACAGGCACAAGGTTTCCAACCACTCGTCGTCGTCTTTCTCGAAGCAGTGCCTGCTGCTCGTTCTTCTCCAGTACAATTGCCTCCCCGGAGAAGAGGAGCCGTCTCGGCGACCTACGGGCAAGATAGCACAGGTGGGTCAAAGTACGGCTTCAGCCGTTGAACGTGCACGATTTCGCGCCCTCGGCGGCGCTTATCGGAAGGCGGCTCAAGGGGTTCTACCAAATAGTTTACAGGAGACGTTTGACTGACGACACGGTAAAGACCCTGGTACTTGGACACAAGCTTGGGTGAAAGTCCAGGGCTGGTAGCGGGAACCCAAAGCCAGACTAGTGAGTCAGGGGCATAGGGTGCCGGAGAAGAGGCAATATCCCGAAGGTGCTTCTGTCGCTGCTGATCTTCCGAAGTAAATGTGCGGGCGAGCTTTCGGCACTCTTCCGCGTGTGCAGCAGCCTCGGACAGGGTAGTAGCCTCCGTTGTGTCAGGGCGATACGGAAGGATGGTGTCCATTGTGCAGGAAGGCTCGCGTCCGTAAAGAAGAAAGAACGGGGAAAATCCTGTAGTGGTCTGTGTGGCGGTATTATTATAAGCGTACGTCACGAAGGGTAGAATTCGGTCCCAATTGGTTTGGTCAGATGAGACGTACATGTCTAACACATCGCCAAGAGTGCGGTTAAAGCGCTCAGTCATGCCATTGGTTTGCGGGTGGTACGGTGACTCATGTTGCATTCCTTAAGCAGGGCTTCTATAAAATCAGACAGAAAGACGCGGCCTGTGTCGCTCAGCAACTCTCTGGGGGCTCCATGGCGAAGTATGATGTTACGCAGAAGAAACCAGGCAACAACCCGCGCAGGTGCGTTGGGCAGAGGCGAAGTTTCGGCGTAGTGTGTGAGATGGCCAATCGCCACTATCACCCAGCGGTTGCCATCTGAAGTACACGGAAGCGGCCCATAAAGATAAACTCCGACCCTGTCAAAGGCCCGTCCTGGACAAGGCAATGGTTGCAGTGGAGCAGCTAAGGCATGAGGGGTATTCTTGCGGCGTTGGCAAGCGAGGCAGGAGCGGACATATTGGCGGACGAATCGGTACATCCCGCTCCAGAAATAACGAATTCGCAGGCGCGCGTATGTTTTGAGTACTCCTGTATGTGCGCATTGCGGGTCAGCGTGAAACGCTGCACATATATCCGAACGTAGATGCCGAGGAACCACGAGTAACCATTTGCGCCCATCCGAGAGGTAGTTACGGTGGTATAGGAGCCCATCACGAAAAGCAAAGTGGTGTGCTTGGCGACGCAATGCACGGCCAGTAGAAGGCCCTGATGGGTCTGACAGAAAAGCCAGCATAGCAACAATTCATGGATCCTTCTGCTGCTCCGAAAGCATGTCCGTGGCGGTGAGGGAGAACTCGCATATTTGTACTTTCTGATTATTCTGAGCGAGACAAGGCATCCGCGTCCGAATGCTTACGGCCAGAGCGGTACAGCACTCGAATATTATACTCTTGGAGGCGAAGCGCCCATCGAGAGAGGCGGCCTGAAGGATCTTTCAAGGGCGACAGCCTGAAGAGTGCATGGTGGTCCGTGATGACGTCGAACGGGCGGCCGTAGAGGTAAGGACTAAACTTAGTTATGGCCGAAATGATAGCCAGGCCTTCTTTTTCTGTAACGGAATAGTTTGCTTCCGCTTTCGTGAGTGCGCGACTAGCGAAGGCAACAATGTATTCATCGAAGCCAGTCTTTCGTTGTGCAAGAACAGAGCCAATGTCGACGCCACTGGCATCCGTGTGTATTTCTGTCGGTGCGCTTGGGTCAAAATGTAGTATGGCGGGGGGTGGGGGGGTGTGAGGTTAGAAGACGACGCAGTGTCGTGAATGCGGCATCGCAAACTGGCGGCCAGGCCAAGAGGTCGTGGTTAACCGCGAGAAGCTGCGTGAAAGGCGCTATTATGGTGGCAAAGTTGCGGATGAAACGACGAAAATAGGAGCATAATCTGATAAAGCTGCGGAGTTATTTTGTGGTCTTTGGTCGTGGGAATTCGGCAACGGCTTGGAGTTTGGTTGGATCTGGGAGCACACCATCTTTCGAAACAACGTGGCCAAGGATGACTAGCTGCCGGGCGGCGAAGCGACACTTTCTTAAGTTGAGCTTGAGTCCAGCATCGGCAAGGCAAGTGAGCACGCGTTTGAGTTGTAACAGGTGAGAAGAAAAGTTCGGGGAAAGGATGACAATGTCATCGAGATAACAAAGGCATGTCTGCCATTTGAGGCCCCGGAGGATGTTATCCATCATTCCTTCAAATGTTGCAGGCGCATTACAGGGGCCAAAGGGCATCGCGGTAAATTCATATAAGCCGTTAGGCGAAACAAATGCTGTTTTTGGGCGGTCTGCGTCAGCCACGGGCACCTACCAATAGCGGGATCGGAAGTCTAAGGACGAAAAGAATTTAGCGCCTTGGAGGCAGTCCAGTGCGTCGTCGATACGGGGAATAGGATAGACATATTTCCGGGTTATCTTGTTTAGACGTCGATAGTCCACACAAAAACGAATAGTCCCATCCTTCTTTTTGACCAGCACTACCGGAGAAGCCCATGGCTGTATCACGCCGCGTCGAAGCATGTCTCCTACGTGCTCATCGATGACGCGGCGCTCCGTCGCGGACACACGGTATGGACGTTGGCGTAGCGGTGCGTGGCTGCCGGTGTCGATGTGATGAACGACTGTAGAGGTACGTCCTAAGCATTGTTTTTGGAGGTCGAAAGAAGTTCGAAATTGGTTAACGAGGTCGACGATCCGCGTGCGCTGACTCGGAGTGAGGTTAGGATCAATAAATGGAGCAAACGTTCGGTCACATGCAGGCGGCAGGCGCAGAGACAGGGAGAGCCATGGCGTCAACGTGATGAGGAGTCGAGTCATCAGGCACGTCGTACACAGAGCTCGTGTCGAATTCATCAGCAAAACCGAGGCACTCGCCACGATGTAAGCTTGATGGACACGAAAACGGATTCGAAACGTAAAGTGCGCTGGAGCCCTGGCGAAAGGGAAGGAGGGCAAAGGAAAGCAAGAAGGGATGACGGCGTGCAGCAAGTTGAGATGGGGTGAAAATAACCGTGGAATAGCAGAAAGCAGCACAGGAAACGGGTACAAGGGCGGCAGAGAAAAGAGGGATATCAGCGTCGGTGGTGACGAACACCCGAGCAGAAGGTGGAGGCAAATCTTCAGAAGGACTGCCGCAAAATGGAGTCAGCGCTAGTTCCGCACGGGCACAATCAATAACAGCGTGATGAGATGAGAGGAAGTCCCTTCCTAGAATGATGGCATGAGATCAGCGGGGAACAACAACAAACTCAATGTGGTGTAAACTGTCTTGTATGGCGACACGGACGGTACATGTTCCTAAGGGCTCAATTGGCTCAGCGCTTGCTGTACGTAGCGAAATGACAGAAAACGGCGTCGCGACTTTTCAGAGCTTACGGCGAAGCTGGTCGGTAATCACGGACATTGCGGCACCCGTGTCGACAAGCGCGTGAACAGCGACACCTTCGGCAAAAACTTCAATGATGTTTGTAGGCAATAAACGAGGGCTTGAGCAGTTCGAAGAGATCGCAGTTCTTGCCTCCGGAACTGCACCTTTTAGTTTTCCTCCACAGCTGGAGGGCAGCGGACGATGAGGGAGAGGGAACGTTGACGGGGAGATGGAGACCGACGAGTGTTTAAGCTTCGGGGAACAGGAGATGCCGGAGCGAAATGCAGAATTGGTGGCGAATAGCGGTACTGGGAGCCAGGAACATTCCCTTGACATCTCGCAGTATTGGGAGGATACCAACCCCGCCAGCGGCAGAACCGTGCCACGTGCCCAGCAAAGCCACACGCGAAGCAGATCGGCCGGTTGTCTTGGGAACGCCACGGATTATCAACAGGGGGCCTAGGTAGCGGTGCACAGTTCTGAGCTGGGCGTAGTGGCTGCGGAGGGTCGCAGAAGCCGCTTCTGGGCAAGTAGTTCGCAGCTGGAGAAGGCGAGGCTTAGAAGCCGCTTGTGGGGGTATAGTGCGCTATATACCTCAGGCGGTGGTCTTGGCCTGGCGACGAAGGCAGCGTACGTGAGCGGAACCGGCGCTTAAGGTGGCTGATTAGCGAGAGGTAGCGCGTCGTTGACTTGTTGATGTATGACGCGTCGGAGTTCCAGGGACAAAGAGGACTCAGACGACTGGGTAGCAGGCAGCAGTGACAGTTGGCGCGCGACTTCTTCGCGAACGAATTGCTTCATTTGGTCAAGGAACGAAGAGTGGGCGGAAGCAGCACTGGAAGTGTCAGTTAAGCCGAAATCGTGTCGTCGGGCGCGGCAGCTCGGCGCGTAGTAAGGCGTTGTTTGCGGACCTCATCGTAGCTCTGGCACAGTGTAATGAACTCGTCAATCGCTTGAGGATTTTTCGCCAAAAGCATTTGGAAGGCGTCATCCTCTATGCCCTTCATGACATTCTTTATCTTTTCAGAGTCGGGTATGGCGGGATTAATGCGCCGGCAAAGGTCAACTACGTCCTCAATGTAGCTGGTGAAGTTTTCACCGTTTTGCTGAGCGACACTACGCAAGCGTTGTTCTGCGCGAAGCTTGCGCACAGCAGGGCGACCGAAGATTTCTTTGAAACAATGGGTAAATGCTGTCCAGGTGGAGAGGTTGGATTCGTGATTCCGGAACCAGAGATTAGCGACTCCAGAAAAACAGAAGATGACGTTAGTCAGTTTAGCTTTGTCATCCCATTTGTTATGCGCACTCACGCGATCGTATGACGAGAGCCAATCCTCCAAGTCATGGTCGTCGTTGCCGCTAAGGACCGCGGCATCTCGTTGGCGTAGAGCACCGGAGCAGACGACAGGCGATGCCAGGGGAGGATCGGGCTGCGCGGCGTCCTGAGGCATGGGAGAAACGGTAGGGAGCGTCCGGCTGCGGAGTTCCAGGTTTGGGAAGTGCCCAGCACGTCCACCAAATGCCAAGAGGCGTTATAGTTCGATCCATTGATAAGCGCTCAGATAGCAGAGCAGCGCAGCGAGAGGAAACAGCTTCGGCGACACAGGCACAAGGCTTCCAACCACTCGTTGTCGTCTTTCTCGAAGCTGTGCCTGCTGCTCGTTCTTCTCCAGTTCAATATATATATATATATATAAATTTATATATATATATATATATATATATATATATATATATATATATATATATATATATATATATATACGGCATTTCTAGTTGCTGCAATTAGCCACGCAGGAATCGCGACTGCCTCCAAGCTTTTCTTTCTTTTACAGCAAAGCTGTATACCTCTACCGTCCAAGGAAATTTTCGTGTCGTTGTTGGCGTGGTAAGCAAAAAGCCCCACATAAGCAGGCGTTAAGCACTCGCCATACGTGGGCCGATCCCGAAGATAGAGCAATACCGGCCGGACCCGAGGCGGAGGGGAAGCACGCGTTAAGCACTCCACATACGTGGGTCGAACCCGAAGATAGTGCAGTACCGGCCCGACCGGAGGCGGAGGTGAAGCAGGCGTTAAGCACTCCTCATACGTGCGCCGATCTCGAAGACGGTGCAATGCCGGCCCGACCCGCGGCGGAGGGGAAGCAGGCGTTAAACACTCCCCATACGTGGGCCGATCTCGAAGACGGTGCAATGCCGGCCCGATCCGCGGTGGAGGTGAAGCAGGCGTTAAACACTCCCCATACGTGCGCCGATCTCGAAGACGGTGCAATACCGGCCCGACCCGCGGCAGAGGTGAAGCAGGCGTTAAACACTCCCCATACGTGGGCCGATCTCGAAGACGGTGCAATGCCGGCCCGATCCGCGGCGGAGGTGAAGCAGGCGTTAAACACTCCCCATACGTGCGCCGATCTCGAAGACGGTGCAATGCCGGCCCGACCCGCGGCGGAGGTGAAGCAGGCGTTAAACACTCCCCATACCTGGGCCGATCTCGAAGACGGTGCAATACCGGCCCGACCCGCGGCGCAGGGGAAGCAGGCGTTAAACACTCCCCATACGTGGGCCGATCTCGAAGACGGTGCAATGCCGGCCCGATCCGCGGTGGAGGTGAAGCAGGCGTTAAACACTCCGCATACGTGCGCCGATCTCGAAGACGGTGCAATACCGGCCCGACCCGCGGCGGAGGTGAAGCAGGCGTTAAACACTCCCCATACGTGGGCCGATCTCGAAGACGGTGCAATACCGGCCCGACCCGCGGCGGAGGGGAAGCAGGCGTTAAACACTCCCCATACGTGGGCCGATCTCGAAGACGGTGCCATGCCGGCCCGACCCGCGGTGGAGGTGAAGCAGGCGTTAAACACTCCCCATACGTGCGCCGATCTCGAAGACGGTGCAATACCGGCCCGACCCGCGGCGGAGGTGAAGCAGGCGTTAAACACTCCCCATACGTGGGCCAATCTCGAAGACGGTGCAATACCGGCCCGACCCGCGGCGGAGGTGAAGCAGGCGTTAAACACTCCCCATACGTGGGCCGATCTCGAAGACGGTGCAATGCCGGCCCGATCCGCGGCGGAGGTGAAGCAGGCGATAAACACTCCCCATACGTGGGCCGATCTCGAAGACGGTGCAATACCGGCCCGACCCGCGGCGGAGGGGAAGCAGGCGTTAAACACTCCCCATACGTGGGCCGATCTCGAAGACGGTGCAATGCCGGCCCGACCCGCGGCGGAGGTGAAGCAGGCGTTAAACACTCCCCATACGTGGGCCGATCTCGAAGACGGTGCAATACCGGCCCGACCCGCGGCGGAGGGGAAGCAGGCGTTAAACACTCCCCATACGAGGGCCGATCTCGAAGACGGTGCAATGCCGGCCCGATCCGCGGTGGAGGTGAAGCAGGCGTTAAACACTCCCCATACGTGCGCCGATCTCGAAGACGGTGCAATACCGGCCCGACCCGCGGCGGAGGTGAAGCAGGCGTTAAACACTCCCCATACGTGGGCCGATCTCGAAGACGGTGCAATGCCGGCCCGATCCGCGGCGGAGGTGAAGCAGGCGTTAAACACTCCCCATACGTGGGCCGATCTCGAAGACGGTGCAATACCGGCCCGACCCGCGGCGGAGGGGAAGCAGGCGTTAAACACTCCCCATACGTGGGCCGATCTCGAAGACGGTGCAATGCCGGACCGATCCGCGGTGGAGGTGAAGCAGGCGTTAAACACTCCCCATACGTGCGCCGATCTCGAAGACGGTGCAATACCGGCCCGACCCGCGGCGGAGGTGAAGCAGGCGTTAAACACTCCCCATACGTGGGCCGATCTCGAAGACGGTGCAATACCGGCCCGACCCGCGGCGGAGGGGGAGCAGGCGTTAAACACTCCCCATACGTGGGCCGATCTCGAAGACGGTGCCATGCCAGCCCGACCCGCGGTGGAGGTGAAGCAGGCGTTAAACACTCCCCATACGTGCGCCGATCTCGAAGACGGTGCAATACCGGCCCGACCCGCGGCGGAGGTGAAGCAGGCGTTAAACACTCCCCATACGTGGGCCAGTCTCGAAGACGGTGCAATACCGGCCCGACCCGCGGCGGAGGTGAAGCAGGCGTTAAACACTCCCCATACGTGGGCCGATCTCGAAGACGGTGCAATGCCGGCCCGATCCGCGGCGGAGGTGAAGCAGGCGTTAAACACTCCCCATACGTGGGCCGATCTCGAAGACGGTGCAATACCGGCCCGACCCGCGGCGGAGGGGAAGCAGGCGTTAAACACTCCCCATACGTGGGCCGATCTCGAAGACGGTGCAATGCCGGCCCGACCCGCGGCGGAGGTGAAGCAGGCGTTAAACACTCCCCATACATGGGCCGATCTCGAAGACGGTGCAATACCGGCCCGACCCGCGGCGGAGGGGAAGCAGGCGTTAAACACTCCCCATACGAGGGCCGATCTCGAAGACGGTGCAATGCCGGCCCGATCCGCGGTGGAGGTGAAGCAGGCGTTAAACACTCCCCATACGTACGCCGATCACGAAGACGGTGCAATACCGGCCCGACCCGCGGCGGAGGTGAAGCAGGCGTTAAACACTCCCCATACGTGGGCCGATCTCGAAGACGGTGCAATACCGGCCCGACCTTCGGCGGAGGCGAAGCAGGCGCTAAACACTCCCCATACGTGGGCCGATCTCGAAGACGGTGCAGTGCCGGCCCGATCCGCGGCGGAGGTGTAGCAGGCGTTAAGCACTCCCCATACGTGGGCCGATTCCGCAGACAGTGAAATACCGGCCTGAGCTAAGGCGGAGGTCAAGCAGGCGTTAAGCACTCCCCATACGAGGGCCGATCTCGAAGACAGTGCAATACCGGCCCGACCCGCGGCGGAGGTGAATCAGGCGTTAAGCACTCCCAATACGTGGACCGATCCCGAAGACAGTGCAATGTTCGGCCGACCGGAGGCGGAGGTGAAGCAGGCGTTAAGCACTGCCCATACACGCGCCGATCACGAAGAATGCAATACCGGTCCGAGCTAAGGCGGGGGTCAAGCAGGCGTTAAGCACTCCCCATACGTGGACCAATCCCTTGGACAGTGCAATGGCGGGCCGACCCGAGGCGGAGGTGAAGGAGGCGTTAAGCACTCCCCATACGTGGGCCGATCCCTAGATAGTGCAATACCAGCTCGACCCGCGGCGGAGGAGAATCGGGCGTTAAGCACTCCCCATACGTGGGCCGATCCCGAAGACAGGGAAATACCGGCCCGACTGTAGGGGTAGGTGAAGCAGGCGTTAAGCACTCCCATACATGGGCTGATCCCGAAGACAGTGAAATCCCGGCCCGACCTGCGGCGGAGGTGAAGCAAGCAATAAGCACTCCCCATACGTGGGCCGATCTCGAAGACGGTGCAATGCCGGCCCGATCCGCGGTGGAGGTGAAGCAGGCGTTAAACACTCCCCATACGTGCGCCGATCTCGAAGACGGTGCAATACCGGCACGACCCGCGGCGGAGGTGAAGCAGGCGTTAAACACTCCCCATACGTGGGCCGATCTCGAAGACGGTGCAATACCGGCCCGACCCGCGGCGGAGGGGAAGCAGGCGTTAAACACTCCCCATACGTGGGCCGATCTCGAAGACGGTGCAATGCCGGCCCGATCCACGGTGGAGGTGAAGCAGGCGTTAAACACTCCCCATACGTGCGCCGATCTCGAAGACGGTGCAATACCGGCCCGACCCGCGGCGGAGGTGAAGCAGGCGTTAAACACTCCCCATACGTGGGCCGATCTCGAAGACGGTGCAATACCGGCCCGACCCGCGGTGGAGGTGAAGCAGGCGTTAAACACTCCCCATACGTGGGCCGATCTCGAAGACGGTGCCATGCCAGCCCGACCCGCGGTGGAGGTGAAGCAGGCGTTAAACACTCCCCATACGTGCGCCGATCTCGAAGACGGTGCAATACCGGCCCGACCCGCGGCGGAGGTGAAGCAGGCGTTAAACACTCCCCATACGTGGGCCGATCTCGAAGACGGTGCAATGCCGGCCCGATCCGCGGCGGAGGTGAAGCAGGCGTTAAACACTCCCCATACGTGGGCCGATCTCGAAGACGGTGCAATACCGGCCCGACCCGCGGCGGAGGTGAAGCAGGCGTTAAACACTCCCCATACGTGGGCCGATCTCGAAGACGGTGCAATGCCGGCCCGATCCGCGGCGGAGGTGAAGCAGGCGTTAAACACTCCCCATACGTGGGCCGATCTCGAAGACGGTGCAATACCGGCCCGACCCGCGGCGGAGGGGAAGCAGGCGTTAAACACTCCCCATACGTGGGCCGATCTCGAAGACGGTGCAATGCCGGCCCGACCCGCGGCGGAGGTGAATCAGGCGTTAAACACTCCCCATACGTGGGCCGATCTCGAAGACGGTGCAATACCGGCCCGACCCGCGGCGGAGGGGAAGCAGGCGTTAAACACTCCCCATACGAGGGCCGATCTCGAAGACGGTGCAATGCCGGCCCGATCCGCGGTGGAGGTGAAGCAGGCGTTAAACACTCCCCATACGTACGCCGATCTCGAAGACGGTGCAATACCGGCCCGACCCGCGGCGGAGGTGAAGCAGGCGTTAAACACTCCCCATACGTGGGCCGATCTCGAAGACGGTGCAATACCGGCCCGACCTTCGGCGGAGGCGAAGCAGGTGCTAAACACTCCCCATACGTGGGCCGATCTCGAAGACGGTGCAGTGCCGGCCCGATCCGCGGCGGAGGTGTAGCAGGCGTTAAGCACTCCCCATACGTGGGCCGATTCCGCAGACAGTGAAATACCGGCCTGAGCTAAGGCGGAGGGGAAGCAGGCGTTAAACACTCCCCATACGTGGGCCGATCTCGAAGACGGTGCAATGCCGGCCCGACCCGCGGCGGAGGTGAATCAGGCGTTAAACACTCCCCATACGTGGGCCGATCTCGAAGACGGTGCAATACCGGCCCGACCCGCGGCGGAGGGGAAGCAGGCGTTAAACACTCCCCATACGAGGGCCGATCTCGAAGACGGTGCAATGCCGGCCCGATCCGCGGTGGAGGTGAAGCAGGCGTTAAACACTCCCCATACGTACGCCGATCTCGAAGACGGTGCAATACCGGCCCGACCCGCGGCGGAGGTGAAGCAGGCGTTAAACACTCCCCATACGTGGGCCGATCTCGAAGACGGTGCAATACCGGCCCGACCTTCGGCGGAGGCGAAGCAGGCGCTAAACACTCCCCATACGTGGGCCGATCTCGAAGACGGTGCAGTGCCGGCCCGATCCGCGGCGGAGGTGTAGCAGGCGTTAAGCACTCCCCATACGTGGGCCGATTCCGCAGACAGTGAAATACCGGCCTGAGCTAAGGCGGAGGGGAAGCAGGCGTTAAACACTCCCCATACGTGCGCCGATCTCGAAGACGGTGCAATACCGGCCCGACCCGCGGCGGAGGGGAAGCAGGCGTTAAACACTCCCCATACGTGGGCCGATCTCGAAGACGGTGCCATGCCAGCCCGACCCGCGGTGGAGGTGAAGCAGGCGTTAAACACTCCCCATACGTGGGCCGATCTCGAAGACGGTGCAATGCCGGCCCGACCCGCGGTGGAGGTGAAGCAGGCGTTAAACACTCCCCATACGTGGGCCGATCTCGAAGAAGGTGCCATGCCAGCCCGACCCGCGGTGGAGGTGAAGCAGGCGTTAAACACTCCCCATACGTGCGCCGATCTCGAAGACGGTGCAATACCGGCCCGACCCGCGGCGGAGGTGAAGCAGGCGTTAAACACTCCCCATACGTGGGCCGATCTCGAAGACGGTGCAATACCGGCCCGACCCGCGGCGGAGGTGAAGCAGGCGTTAAACACTCCCCATACGTGGGCCGATCTCGAAGACGGTGCAATGCCGGCCCGATCCGCGGCGGAGGTGAAGCAGGCGTTAAACACTCCCCATGGGTGGGCCGATCTCGAAGACGGTGCAATACCGGCCCGACCCGCGGCGGAGGTGAAGCAGGCGTTAAACACTCCCCATACGTGCGCCGATCTCGAAGACGGTGCCATGCCAGCCCGACCCGCGGTGGAGGTGAAGCAGGCGTTAAACACTCCCCATACGTGCGCCGATCTCGAAGACGGTGCAATACCGGCCCGATCCGCGGCGGAGGTGAAGCAGGCGTTAAACACTCCCCATACGTGCGCCGATCTCGAAGACGGTGCAATACCGGCCCGACCCGCGGCGGAGGTGAAGCAGGCGTTAAACACTCCCCATACGTGGGCCGATCTCGAAGACGGTGCAATGCCGGCCCGATCCGCGGCGGAGGTGAAGCAGGCGTTAAACACTCCCCATACGTGGGCCGATCTCGAAGACGGTGCAATACCGGCCCGACCCGCGGCGGAGGTGAAGCAGGCGTTAAACACTCCCCATACGTGCGCCGATCTCGAAGACGGTGCCATGCCAGCCCGACCCGCGGTGGAGGTGAAGCAGGCGTTAAACACTCCCCATACGTGCGCCGATCTCGAAGACGGTGCAATACCGGCCCGACCCGCGGCGGAGGTGAAGCAGGCGTTAAACACTCCCCATACGTGGGCCGATCTCGAAGACGGTGCAATACCGGCCCGACCCGCGGCGGAGGTGAAGCAGGCGTTAAACACTCCCCATACGTGCGCCGATCTCGAAGACGGTGCAATACCGGCCCGACCCGCGGCGGAGGTGAAGCAGGCGTTAAACACTCCCCATACGTGGGCCGATCTCGAAGACGGTGCAATGCCGGCCCGATCCGCGGCGGAGGTGAAGCAGGCGTTAAACACTCCCCATACGTGGGCCGATCTCGAAGACGGTGCAATACCGGCCCGACCCGCGGCGGAGGGGAAGCAGGCGTTAAACACTCCCCATACGTGGGCCGATCTCGAAGACGGTGCAATGCCGGCCCGACCCGCGGCGGAGGTGAATCAGGCGTTAAACACTCCCCATACGTGGGCCGATCTCGAAGACGGTGCAATACCGGCCCGACCCGCGGCGGAGGGGAAGCAGGCGTTAAACACTCCCCATACGAGGGCCGATCTCGAAGACGGTGCAATGCCGGCCCGATCCGCGGTGGAGGTGAAGCAGGCGTTAAACACTCCCCATACGTACGCCGATCTCGAAGACGGTGCAATACCGGCCCGACCCGCGGCGGAGGTGAAGCAGGCGTTAAACACTCCCCATACGTGGGCCGATCTCGAAGACGGTGCAATGCCGGCCCGATCCGCGGCGGAGGTGAAGCAGGCGTTAAACACTCCCCATACGTGGGCCGATCTCGAAGACGGTGCAATACCGGCCCGACCCGCGGCGGAGGGGAAGCAGGCGTTAAACACTCCCCATACGAGGGCCGATCTCGAAGACGGTGCAATGCCGGCCCGATCCGCGGTGGAGGTGAAGCAGGCGTTAAACACTCCCCATACGTACGCCGATCTCGAAGACGGTGCAATACCGGCCCGACCTTCGGCGGAGGCGAAGCAGGCGCTAAACACTTCCCATACGTGGGCCGATCTCGAAGACGGTGCAGTGCCGGCCCGATCCGCGGCGGAGGTGTAGCAGGCGTTAAGCACTCCCCATACGTGGGCCGATTCCGCAGACAGTGAAATACCGGCCTGAGCTAAGGCGGAGGTCAAGCAGGCGTTAAGCACTCCCCATACGAGGGCCGATCTCGAAGACAGTGCAATACCGGCCCGACCCGCGGCGGAGGTGAATCAGGCGTTAAGCACTCCCAATACGTGGGCCGATCCCGAAGACAGTGCAATGTTCGGCCGACCGGAGGCGGAGGTGAAGCAGGCGTTAAGCACTGCCCATACACGCGCCGATCACGAAGAATGCAATACCGGTCCGAGCTAAGGCGGAGGTCAAGCAGGCGTTAAGCACTCCCCATACGTGGACCAATCCCTTGGACAGTGCAATGGCGGGCCGACCCGAGGCGGAGGTGAAGGAGGCGTTAAGCACTCCCCATACGTGGGCCGATCCCTAGATAGTGCAATACCAGCTCGACCCGCGGCGGAGGAGAATCGGGCGTTAAGCACTCCCCATACGTGGGCCGATCCCGAAGACAGGGAAATACCGGCCCGACTGTAGGGGTAGGTGAAGCAGGCGTTAAGCACTCCCATACATGGGCTGATCCCGAAGACAGTGAAATCCCGGCCCGACCTGCGGCGGAGGTGAAGCAAGCAATAAGCACTCCCCATACGTGGGCCGATCTCGAAGACGGTGCAATGCCGGCCCGATCCGCGGTGGAGGTGAAGCAGGCGTTAAACACTCCCCATACGTGCGCCGATCTCGAAGACGGTGCAATACCGGCACGACCCGCGGCGGAGGTGAAGCAGGCGTTAAACACTCCCCATACGTGGGCCGATCTCGAAGACGGTGCAATGCCGGCCCGATCCGCGGTGGAGGTGAAGCAGGCGTTAAACACTCCCCATACGTGGGCCGATCTCGAAGACGGTGCAATACCGGCCCGACCCGCGGCGGAGGCGAAGCAGGCGTTAAACACTCCCCATACGTGGGCCGATCTCGAAGACGGTGCAGTGCCGGCCCGATCCGCGGCGGAGGTGTAGCAGGCGTTAAGCACTCCCCATACGTGGGCCGATTCCGCAGACAGTGAAATACCGGCCTGAGCTAAGGCGGAAGTCAAGCAGGCGTTAAGCACTCCCCATACGAGGGCCGATCTCGAAGACAGTGCAATACCGGCCCGACCCGCGGCGGAGGTGAAGCAGGCGTTAAACACTCCCCATACGTGGGCCGATCTCGAAGACGGTGCAATGCCGGCCCGATCCGCGGCGGAGGTGAAGCAGGCGTTAAACACTCCCCATACGTGGGCCGATCTCGAAGACGGTGCAATACCGGCCCGACCCGCGGCGGAGGTGAAGCAGGCGTTAAACACTCCCCATACGTGCGCCGATCTCGAAGACGGTGCAATGCCGGCCCGACCCGCGGTGGAGGTGAAGCAGGCGTTAAACACTCCCCATACGTGGGCCGATCTCGAAGACGGTGCCATGCCAGCCCGACCCGCGGTGGAGGTGAAGCAGGCGTTAAACACTCCCCATACGTGCGCCGATCTCGAAGACGGTGCAATACCGGCCCGACCCGCGGCGGAGGTGAAGCAGGCGTTAAACACTCCCCATACGTGGGCCGATCTCGAAGACGGTGCAATACCGGCCCGACCCGCGGCGGAGGTGAAGCAGGCGTTAAACACTCCCCATACGTGGGCCGATCTCGAAGACGGTGCAATGCCGGCCCGATCCGCGGCGGAGGTGAAGCAGGCGTTAAACACTCCCCATACGTGGGCCGATCTCGAAGACGGTGCAATACCGGCCCGACCCGCGGCGGAGGTGAAGCAGGCGTTAAACACTCCCCATACGTGCGCCGATCTCGAAGACGGTGCCATGCCAGCCCGACCCGCGGTGGAGGTGAAGCAGGCGTTAAACACTCCCCATACGTGCGCCGATCTGGAAGACGGTGCAATACCGGCCCGATCCGCGGCGGAGGTGAAGCAGGCGTTAAACACTCCCCATACGTGCGCCGATCTCGAAGACGGTGCAATACCGGCCCGACCCGCGGCGGAGGTGAAGCAGGCGTTAAACACTCCCCATACGTGGGCCGATCTCGAAGACGGTGCAATGCCGGCCCGATCCGCGGCGGAGGTGAAGCAGGCGTTAAACACTCCCCATACGTGGGCCGATCTCGAAGACGGTGCAATACCGGCCCGACCCGCGGCGGAGGTGAAGCAGGCGTTAAACACTCCCCATACGTGCGCCGATCTCGAAGACGGTGCCATGCCAGCCCGACCCGCGGTGGAGGTGAAGCAGGCGTTAAACACTCCCCATACGTGCGCCGATCTCGAAGACGGTGCAATACCGGCCCGACCCGCGGCGGAGGTGAAGCAGGCGTTAAACACTCCCCATACGTGGGCCGATCTCGAAGACGGTGCAATACCGGCCCGACCCGCGGCGGAGGTGAAGCAGGCGTTAAACACTCCCCATACGTGCGCCGATCTCGAAGACGGTGCAATACCGGCCCGACCCGCGGCGGAGGTGAAGCAGGCGTTAAACACTCCCCATACGTGGGCCGATCTCGAAGACGGTGCAATGCCGGCCCGATCCGCGGCGGAGGTGAAGCAGGCGTTAAACACTCCCCATACGTGGGCCGATCTCGAAGACGGTGCAATACCGGCCCGACCCGCGGCGGAGGGGAAGCAGGCGTTAAACACTCCCCATACGTGGGCCGATCTCGAAGACGGTGCAATGCCGGCCCGACCCGCGGCGGAGGTGAATCAGGCGTTAAACACTCCCCATACGTGGGCCGATCTCGAAGACGGTGCAATACCGGCCCGACCCGCGGCGGAGGGGAAGCAGGCGTTAAACACTCCCCATACGAGGGCCGATCTCGAAGACGGTGCAATGCCGGCCCGATCCGCGGTGGAGGTGAAGCAGGCGTTAAACACTCCCCATACGTACGCCGATCTCGAAGACGGTGCAATACCGGCCTGACCCGCGGCGGAGGTGAAGCAGGCGTTAAACACTCCCCATACGTGGGCCGATCTCGAAGACGGTGCAATGCCGGCCCGATCCGCGGCGGAGGTGAAGCAGGCGTTAAACACTCCCCATACGTGGGCCGATCTCGAAGACGGTGCAATACCGGCCCGACCCGCGGCGGAGGGGAAGCAGGCGTTAAACACTCCCCATACGAGGGCCGATCTCGAAGACGGTGCAATGCCGGCCCGATCCGCGGTGGAGGTGAAGCAGGCGTTAAACACTCCCCATACGTACGCCGATCTCGAAGACGGTGCAATACCGGCCCGACCTTCGGCGGAGGCGAAGCAGGCGCTAAACACTCCCCATACGTGGGCCGATCTCGAAGACGGTGCAGTGCCGGCCCGATCCGCGGCGGAGGTGTAGCAGGCGTTAAGCACTCCCCATACGTGGGCCGATTCCGCAGACAGTGAAATACCGGCCTGAGCTAAGGCGGAGGTCAAGCAGGCGTTAAGCACTCCCCATACGAGGGCCGATCTCGAAGACAGTGCAATACCGGCCCGACCCGCGGCGGAGGTGAATCAGGCGTTAAGCACTCCCAATACGTGGGCCGATCCCGAAGACAGTGCAATGTTCGGCCGACCGGAGGCGGAGGTGAAGCAGGCGTTAAGCACTGCCCATACACGCGCCGATCACGAAGAATGCAATACCGGTCCGAGCTAAGGCGGAGGTCAAGCAGGCGTTAAGCACTCCCCATACGTGGACCAATCCCTTGGACAGTGCAATGGCGGGCCGACCCGAGGCGGAGGTGAAGGAGGCGTTAAGCACTCCCCATACGTGGGCCGATCCCTAGATAGTGCAATACCAGCTCGACCCGCGGCAGGGGAGAATCGGGCGTTAAGCACTCCCCATACGTGGGCCGATCCCGAAGACAGGGAAATACCGGCCCGACTGTAGGGGTAGGTGAAGCAGGCGTTAAGCACTCCCATACATGGGCTGATCCCGAAGACAGTGAAATCCCGGCCCGACCTGCGGCGGAGGTGAAGCAAGCAATAAGCACTCCCCATACGTGGGCCGATCTCGAAGACGGTGCAATGCCGGCCCGATCCGCGGTGGAGGTGAAGCAGGCGTTAAACACTCCCCATACGTGCGCCGATCTCGAAGACGGTGCAATACCGGCACGACCCGCGGCGGAGGTGAAGCAGGCGTTAAACACTCCCCATACGTGGGCCGATCTCGAAGACGGTGCAATGCCGGCCCGATCCGCGGTGGAGGTGAAGCAGGCGTTAAACACTCCCCATACGTGGGCCGATCTCGAAGACGGTGCAATACCGGCCCGACCCGCGGCGGAGGCGAAGCAGGCGTTAAACACTCCCCATACGTGGGCCGATCTCGAAGACGGTGCAGTGCCGGCCCGATCCGCGGCGGAGGTGTAGCAGGCGTTAAGCACTCCCCATACGTGGGCCGATTCCGCAGACAGTGAAATACCGGCCTGAGCTAAGGCGGAAGTCAAGCAGGCGTTAAGCACTCCCCATACGAGGGCCGATCTCGAAGACAGTGCAATACCGGCCCGACCCGCGGCGGAGGTGAAGCAGGCGTTAAACACTCCCCATACGTGGGCCGATCTCGAAGACGGTGCAATACCGGCCCGACCCGCGGCGGAGGCGAAGCAGGCGTTAAACACTCCCCATACGAGGGCCGATCTCGAAGACGGTGCAGTGCCGGCCCGATCCGCGGCGGAGGTGTAGCAGGCGTTAAGCACTCCCCATACGTGGGCCGATTCCGCAGACAGTGAAATACCGGCCTGAGCTAAGGCGGAAGTCAAGCAGGCGTTAAGCACTCCCAATACGTGGGCCGATCCCGAAGACAGTGCAATGTTCGGCCGACCGGAGGCGGAGGTGAAGCAGGCGTTAAGCCCTGCCCATACACGCGCCGATCACGAAGAATGCAATACCGGTCCGAGCTAAGGCGGATGTCAAGCAGGCGTTAAGCACTCCCCATACGTGGACCAATCCCTTGGACAGTGCAATGGCGGGCCGACCCGAGGCGGAGGTGAAGGAGGCGTTAAGCACTCCCCATACGTGGGCCGATCCTTAGATAGTGCAATACCAGCTCGACCCGCGGCGGAGGTGAATCGGGCGTTAAGCACTCCCCATACGTGGGCCGATCCCGAAGACAGGGAAATACCGGCCCGACTGTAGGGGTAGGTGAAGCAGGCGTTAAGCACTCCCATACATGGGCTGATCCCGAAGACAGTGCAATACCGGCCCGACCCGCGGCGGAGGTGAAGCAAGCAATAAACACTCCCCATACGTGGGCAGATCCCAAAGATAGTGCAATACAGGCTCGACCCGCGGCGGAGGTGAAGCAGGCGTTAATCACTCCCATAAGTGGGCTGATCCCGAAGACAGTGAAATACCGGCCCGACCCGCGGCGGAGGCGACGCAGGCGATAAGCACTCGCCATACGTGGGCCAATCCCGAAGACAGTGAAATCCCGCCCCGAGGCGCGGTAGAGGTGAAGCAGGCGTTAAGCACACCCCATACGTGGGCCGATACCGAAGATAGTGCAATCCCGGCCCGACCAGTCGCGGATGTGAAGCAGGCGCTACACTCCCCATACGTCGGCCGATCGCGAAGACAGGGAAATACCGGCCCGACTCTAGGCGTAGGTGAAGCAGGCGTTAAGCACTCCCATACGTGGGCCGATTTCGAAGAGAGTGCAATACCGGTCCGACCGGCGGCGGAGGTGAAGCAGGCGTTAAGCACTCCCCATACATGGGCCGAACCCGAAGACAGTGCAATACCCACCCGAGCCGTGGCGGAGGTGAGGCAGGTGTTAAACACTCCCCATACGTGGGCCGATTTCGAAGACATTGCAATACCGGCCCGATCGGCGGCGGAGGTGAAGCAGGCGTTAAGCACTCCCCATACGTGGGCTGATCCCGAAGATTGGGCCATATCAGCCCGACCCGCGGTGGAGGTGGTGCTGGTGTTAGTGACTCCCCATACGTGGGCCGATCTCGAACACTGAAATACCGGCCCGACCCGAGGCGGAGGTGATGCAGGCGTTAAGCACTCCCCATACGTGGTCCGATCCCGAAGACAGTGCAATGCCGGGCCGACCCGCTCCGGAGGTGCAGTTCGCCATTAAGCGGCGTACATACACAGCTTCGCTGGACATCCTTGTTCACATAGTGGAAGGGTACCGAGGTTTTCTTTTTCGCGGCTTTTGTACGAACTCCACCGTAACGGTGCGGTCCATTTTCTTCTGTTTCTATGACTAAAGAATGCGCGCGATGTCCGCAAGGGGGCGCTGTGTGTCACCTGGAAAGAACAACAGTGAAGGGGAAGAGAAATGCAGCCATAATGAAGCACAGAGCGCTATGGGGATACAATAGGTACGAAGGGCTCCGGGATATGTGGAAAGGTGTAATGGTTCCAGGACTCACTTTTGGAAATGCGGTTGTTTACTTTAAATCAGGGGTACAATCAGGACTCGACGGGAGCCAAAGGTCACACTGGGCGCTCACGGGAAGACTACAAATGAAGGTGTGCAGGGTAGATATGTGCTGGACTAGCTGTGAAGTGAGGGAAGCTCACAGTAAAATTGATTATGAAGAACGACTGAGGAATGTGGAAGAAAGTAAATGGGCTGGGAGAGTGTTGAGGTATCTGTAGAAAAAAACTGATTCACACTGGAGGAAAAGAACTAGGAAGCTTACCAGCAAGTATGCGGCCTGTAGTGTGGGCAACACAGCAATAAAGAACGTCAGGCGGAAAGTCAGAGCGGCTGAATTAACTTCATGGGTGGCGGCAATGGAAAAGAAACGTGCCCCGAGTGACTACTTAAGAGGAAAAAACGAAATCAGGAAAGAAACAATTTATGATAACTCAAAAGGAAGCTCATTACTCTTAGAATCGAGATCGGGTTGCCTTAGAACATGCACTTATGAAGCGAGATATAAGCAGGAAGAAGAAGCATGTGCTTGCTGCGTTGAAGCTAGAGAAACGATGGAACATGTTTTATTAGAATGTGAAGACTTTTGCCCAGCAGTCGATTTAGGCACAACTGGCCTCCTTAAAGTCCTTGAGTTCAGCGAGAGCAGTGGAAAAGTAAACAGTTCCGCAATAGTGATTAGTAAGAGGCGATTGGAAGATTGGTGGAAGAAAAGTAGGGAAACGACAAAAAACGGATACGTACAAAAGCAAATTCGCTATAGGGGGTAAGAAAATTTGGTTGTGTGAGTTCATAGTGTTTTTGCTTCTTTTTTTTTTCTTTTTTAACCTAGGTAGGACATTAGGCAATATAATAGCAGGAGCTTGGCGGCGCAACCCAACGCCCCGTTCCAAAGGGAACGCTCGTAACATCCATCCATCCATCCATCCATCCATCCATCCCACCATTGTCGTGCTTTATTTTTCCACGAGCAAAGTATTCACAACGAACGTGGTCATTGTGTTAAGGATACAGCTAATATGGTTGCCAAACGATTCACAGTCGGACTTTTTTTTAGTTTTCAAAATGTGTTCATTCTATTAAACTTCATAATTTATTTTACAAGCTACCGTTTTATGGCATTCGAGGCGTTGCCCTAAATCTGATTCGCAGTTATCTTTCCTGTCGCATGCAGTGCACGTGTTTGAATGCAATCAGTCACAACTGCAACAATTAATATGTGGTGTACCACAAGGGCCTATTCTTGGTCCAATATCCTTTGTTATGTATATCAATGACATAATAGCCATCCCAAGAACTCCTGCAATAATTATGTATGCAGATGATACCTGTGTTTTTTCTCTGGTATACAACTTGATAACATACATGTTGAGGCTAACACATGCTTACAAGAATTATAATTATGGCTGAGTATAAATAAACCAGAATTAAATATTAGTAACACAAAGGTCAATGCGTTTAAAGCGCGCAAGAAACCTGATGAGTCTCAACTTCAACTTACATATGAAAACAATGCGATTGAACGTGTTTCCTTCTACAAGTGTTTAGGTGTCCTTTTTGAAGAACACTCAAGTTGGTCCCAACATATTAATAAAATTCATGCCAACATATCAAGGTGTCTCTGTGTATTGTAGAAAACTAGAAACCTAGTTCCCGATTGGCTGAAGTCGGAGTTGTGTCACACTTCACTTCATTCACATTTCCATGTTGTGCACTGATTTGGGGCTATATATACAACCAAAACTAATATTGTAAGGTTGACAACGTTAAAGAAAAAAGCGATACGCTATGTTGAAAATCTTTCCTACAACGACCGCACAGGTTTGTACTTTCTGGAACATTCCGTTCTAAAGTGAGCCAGTTATACGAGTTGCAATTGCTCTGTTTCGTCTTTAACGAAATCAAGCCCAATCCTTCTAAATATTTTAAATTGCACTCTAGTGGTAATGCACTTTATAAATTAAGGCACGACCATTACAGTATTCAACTTGTGCGGACCAACTATGGAATCCAAGTGCTTTCATACGTAATTCGCGGTGTTCTCAATAGACGTCACAGGCGTTAGAAGTTATTCGGAAATCTGTGTCCCTGAAGTCTTTAAAAAAGAATGATACAGGCTACCTGCTTTCCTGTCCTAATGATTAGTAGGTTGTGCACACAGAAAATTTTAAAATGTTCCTGAGGTCTCATTACTTGTATGAATGTTTCTCTATGATTGCAAAAGTATGCGCTTTCTTCCGTTGGCTTACTTTGCATAAAACTGTGTTCTGCGCGTAACGATAGTTTATGATGTTCTTGTTCCGTTGCTTCATGCTCCGAATATGTGCATTCGGGCGCTAGGGACCCGTCAGGCAGAGCACATCTGCCTTTTGCCCTTATGTACCCGAGACTTTGTTGTCCGAAATAAAGAACTGTAATGATTAAGTGACAGTTACAATTTTACCGCAGACGGTATTGAGCGTAACCAGAAGTCATCATGTGTGAGGCACTGTGGCTAAACAATTTTCCAGTCGACGCTTCAGTCGACACTTGACGTTGTTCACGCTACTGCGCCGATGGAGCACAGTAATTGGTATCCGATATTGTCAGCTACAGGGCGGCGACGGTCGATGGGCATTGTCGTGTGCAGGCGGCGCTGCCCCCCGAGGCCGGCGGCGGTGTGCTTCGTGAAGACGCACAAGTGCGCCAGCTCGTCGGTGCAGAACGTGCTGCTGCGCTACGGCGACCGGCGCGGGCTGCGCTTCGTGCTGCCGCCGCGCACCAACTACCTGGGCCACCCGCGGCTCTTCCACCGCTCCATGGCGCCGGGCCGGCCGCCGTTCGACGTGCTCGCGCACCACGCGCGCTTCCACGAGGCCGAGATGCGCGCCGTGCTGGGGCCGCGGCCGCGCTTCCTCACCATCGTGCGCGAACCGGCCTCGCTGTTCGAGTCGCTCTACTCCTACTACGACCTCGGGGTGCGTCCCGTTGTTCCTCGCAGTCGAGAGGTGGGCGGACACGAGAAGCTGTTCATTGGGCGTCCGAAAGCCCGCGCGCGCAGCTCACCGACAGCTCGGCCAATTTCCAGTGGTTTGCAACTGCCTCTCGCCTGAGGCACCCCCGACTGCTGTCGGAAATAACCAAGTGATTGATTGGCTGAGTGACTGACCGACTGATTGATTGATTGATTGATTGATTGATTGATTGATTGATTGATTGACTGACTGATTGATTGATTGATTGATTGATTGAAGACTCTTTGAGTTCGTGTATTATAGGTATTATGGGAAAGATAGTTGCGCAGATCTCCGCCACCTTGAGATCCATTCCTGCGTGAAAAAGCCACTCTTCGCGCTTGCAGGCGAGCGCGCAGACGAAACTAATTGAAGAAGCACGTAAATCACGATCAAATTATTGTATTTCCCACCCTCCACAGCTTTATAGCCACGCGTTTGCGACGATAACATAACTCGCGATATATATAGATAAGGACTGGGACCAGCAAATGTATTGTTAAAGTAGCGAAGTGGTTCATTCGAAATACGGTTAGCTGCAACAGCGTTCGAGCTATGGAGAATCTGTATTGAGCTATTTCCATCTTGCTTTCGTATGCCGGCCAGCCGATCAAACAAAGAATGATACAATCGTGATTGTTCGCAACTGTTTCCCGGACCAGTCCGTAGAATGCGAGCAGTGCATGTGATCGACCAGGCGCGTCATGCGGCCGCTGCGGTCAATCGTGCTTCCGCTGCGCAGATAATGCGTGCGAGCCACCTGCGCACGTGCGCGGCGGCCAGTGACGGTCTCCTCGCCACGCAGACCAAGACGCGCCTGAGCCTCGAGCAACTGGCGTCGGGCAACCGGTCGCTGAGCGCTCGGCTGGCGCGCAAGCGGACCCGGAGCAAGCTGGGCTTCAACCAGATGAGCTTCGACCTGGGCCTGGAGCCGGCGCAGTTCGCCAACGCGACCGCGGTGCGCCGCTTCGTCGAGCGGCTGGACGCCACCTTCGACCTGGTCATGGTGGCCGAGCGCATCAACGAGTCCCTGGTGCTGCTCAGGGACCTGCTCTGCGGGGACGTCGACGACGTGGTCGTCTTCAGGCACAACGCTCGCCAGGTGGCCGCTCCTTTCGCGCGCGCGCGCTATCTGGCATGGCGCCATACTTTCGATCGAGGTACATTTGCGATAAGCTATGAATCGGTAAATTAAACAACTCCGTAACTTCGCGACAAAAGCAAATAAGGCGATTACGCAAACTGCGTTATAATAGCATAAGAGGCGGGGCAGTGTACAATGTGACATCCTCACTTTGTTAACGTGAGTTTTGCAGGTGTCCTCCACATACTTGTAGTGTGTAGGCATTATGAGTGTTGTAAAGAGGAAAAAGAAACTATGTGTGTCAAGTGTGGCACGCTGCTCACGTGGTAGAGGTAGAGAGGGGATGGGATAGCTTAGAAGAGAGTGTATCTGCATATACGAGGGCGAATCAGAAGGTCCTTGCCCCTATTTTTTATTAGCCAAAATAAGGTACGTACAGGTAATTACAAATATCCGTACTATTCTGCGTACGTTACACTATTTTTCCACACTGTCCCCACACCATTTCAGACATTTGTCCCATCGCAGCATTAAATTTGAGATGCCCCTGTGGTAGAATTTGTCCGGCTGACTGTGAATCCACCGTCGAACTGCTGTCTTGACTTCATCATTGCACGTTAATCGCTGTACCGCCGGAAACATCATCAGCGGACCGAAAACATGGAAACCTCTAGGGGCGAGGTCCTGACTGTATGGTGGGTGGTCCAGACTCTCCCAGTGAAATTATCGGAGCTTGTCGGCGGTTCTGATTGCCACATGTAGCCTCGCATTGTCGTGTAGGATAACCGCGTTTTCCACATCGAGAATCCCTCGGCGTTTTCGCCTGATGGTAGCCATCAGACGTGACAGTGTGAAATGATATCTTTCGGCATTGATAGTAGCACCTTGCGGCATGAAATCCTCCAGGACATCAC